>NC_133527.1:176451549-177922799 GCF_048544455.1 Silene latifolia
ACAACTATTAAAGCAAACAAGCAAGTAACCTAAGACTAAAGCTAAGACCTTTAACAAACTAAATATAACCTAACGCCATCCCCGACAACGGCCCCATTTGATAAGTAAGAAAATTGTAGTCGTCATTTTACCACTATCAAAACAAATTTATAAAACTCGATACCTAACTAGTAAAGCTTGGTAAGTCGAGGTGGATCACAAGGATGGCGGGGGTTTCTATTCGGTTTGATCAAGGTCTATTTTAGTCGAGTAAAAGAGGATGTGAAGTATATATAACTAATTAAGCAACTAAAATGATAACAAAACTAAGGTGTAGACGATCGGTATTAAAGTTAGGGCAATCGGGTTCCCCCAAGTGGGTAATGGTAAACAAAGGGTAAATAACCGGGTAAATGGGTAGAGTTTAACTTAGGTAAGTGATGTGTTCATTTTATATATACTTTTACCCCTCATTTTAGCTCGGTTTTTATTGTTTATCATACTTTAAATACTATATTTGTGAGCTAATCTTGTGTTCTAGGTGTATTGTTGTGTTTGTTACATTTTTGTAGGAATATAAGCATTTAGAGGCTTTTTCCTATCATTTTAGCATACACCAAGTTCACAAAGCTAAGAAGGACCGAGTATTGGACTAGCATAAAGTTTTTGCATGGGTTTTACATGGAGAAGTTTATGGATTAATATGTGTAATGCAAATGTTGTCACCAACCAAAGTCAAGCCTAACTTCAAGTCCAAGTCAAGATGAAAAGCATAAGATTCCAACATGCATAGGATGCTCTTTGGAAGCCCTAAAGATGATAGATCAAGCATTTACCCGGGTGCATTAAGGATCATTAATCACGTACTTTGGATTCCCTCAACAATTAAGCGAGGAATTAAGTGAAAATATCCGGGTAACCACGCTCCCGATCGGGGTTGGCTGTTTCTATGTTGTTTACGTTTCATTTTCCTTCCCTATATAAAGGGGAGGCACTCCAAAGCTGAGATCATCTTATTCTTACGTCTTTCATACACTTTACAATAGCCTTAAGCATAATTTCTCTCATAGTTTTCATATTTGTTTTCAATATTGTCAAGCTTGTAGTTATCAAAGATTTGGTTCTTAATATATTTCAAGCATTTGGTTCTACTTTGTTTCTTCCATACAAGTTCATCTCCATTACGGTATTTCCATTTCTAGTTTACGATTTTACATTCCTATTTAGTTTACACATAGTTTATCATTAGTACTTTATTTTATATTAGCATTATATTTTTATTACATGTTATATCATTTAATTTATATAATTCATACAATCATGTCTAGCATTTCTTACAACAAAGTTTATAATTTACATTTCGCCATGAGTAGCTAAGTTCCTTAGTCTAGAGGTTAGGGAAGCCATGCAATATCAAATATGTAAAATGTTAAAGTAGTTTGATATAATATTGTCTGATTGTTTCTATCACATGCTTACATCGTCACGTTTAATCTATGTTTAAAAGGCCTTATTCATCAATTAAGTTTGTTCATTCGTTCTAAAGTCGAGAGGCACGAAATCGAATTAGACTAAGCATGTGTAGTAGGACGACCTAGTCATGGACGAGAGTTTCTCTAGGACCCGGTCTATGGTTGACACTAATGCCGTAAGGTGGGTGTCTCTAAGCCTAAACAATTGACAATGTTATTATTACCGAGTTTAACGTGATCACATATTTACCCTTACATGTGTGACCTGACTCCCCTAAACTCCCTTTTATTATATAGATTACATCATAATTTTTGTTAATCATCAAACCAAACAAACAAACACAAAACGAAATCGATCTTGATAAAAATCTTCCCATAGCATTTCACAACGCAATTCCCGTCTCCTTGTGTTCGACCCCTATTGCTACATTAATTTGTGTCTAGGGTAATTATCTTTGCATAGGTACACGATAAGCCTAAAATTTTGGCGCCGTTGCCGGGGAGCACGGTTTTATTGCGTTTTGAATTGTCGATTTTTATCTTGTTTTCTTTTGTCTTGAGGAACACTTGTTCCTTGAGACCGTTACTTATCATTTTCCTAGAAATTATTGTCCTATGCCCAAGTCCTCTCGTAGTGTAGAATTACTTTTATCGGATTCCGATCCCGAGAAAACCTTTAGGAGAAGACGACATTTTTGGAAGGAAGTAAAAGAAGCCGCTTCTCCCGAACAACTTGAAAGTGCTAGAAAGTTTTACCTAGACGATCTAAAAATTCTTGAAGAGGAGGAGGTTTCAAGTTTATCATCTCCACCACCATCTACTACTAAAAAGATGGTGAAACTTTCCGATCACTCAAAGCCCACCGCGGCTATGCTTCCGGCCGGTATCACAACTACTCAAATTACCGCGCCGGACTTCGAGATCAAACCGGCTTTTATTAGCCTTGTGGAGAGGAAGCAATTTGGGGGAAGTCCTTTAGAGTATCCCAATTTGCATGTGCAAATTTTTTGTGACTATTGCTCCATGATCCGTCAAACGGGCGTCACTCAAGCCCAAATAAGGGAAATACTTTTCCCTTTCTCTTTGAAGGATAAGGCCAAGCTTTGGATTAATAGCCTTGACCGCACCGCCATGGGAATCACCAATTGGGAGACATTGGCTCTGGCTTTCTACCAAAAGTTTTTTCCACCGGAGAAAACTCAAACTTTGAGGAGCCAAATCACCGGATTCCGTCAACAAGCTCTTGAGATCTTATATGAAGCTTGGGAGAGGTACAAAGAGCTACAAAGGCAATGCCCATATCATGGGATAGATGATTGGTTTCTAGCTATAACATTCTACAATGGATGTTGTGCCGAGTCCCGAAGGATTCTTGATTCCGCTAACAATGGGCGGTTTGATCAAATTGACACCAATATTGCTCATGTCACGATCGAATCTATGGCGGTCCATGATGCATAATATGTCAATTCCCTAAGTGTGTCACTCAAAGGTAAAGAAGAATTCTCCGACAACTCCGTCTTGCTAGCTCAAATTGCGTTACTTCAACAACAAGTGGCGGAGAGAGATGCTATAGATTCCCTACAACAACTCAATGCCGTGTCTTCAACAAGTCAAATCATTGTTTGTGACGGTTGCGGAGGTGAGGGTCATTACACCGCTCACTGCCAAGCTCCTATTGAAGAGGTAAATGTTTTTCAAGCTTTAAGACAAACTTCTTATCCACCGGGTACATTTTCAAACACATATAATCCAAATACAAGATTTCACCCGAACATGTCTTATAGAAGTAACAATGTGCCTAATCCTCAACCTCAACCACCACCACAACAAAATGCCTATGTTTCTCAACAACAAAAGTATAATCCTCCACCGGTTTATCAAAATCAACTAAGGCCCCCACAACACAATTACCAACAAAATCAACTCCCACCACAAAATGCCCAACAAAACAACCAAGGAGGAGGTAAGCTTGAGGGCTTGATATTCCAAATGCAAAAGGAATTGTTGTCTCAAATTCAAAAGAATGAGCAAGCTCAAAATGCCGCGATCAAGATGTTGAAGCAACAAATGGCTCAACTTGCCTCATCTAGCCCTTCAAGGAAAACGGGTCAACTACCCTCTCAAGGTGAGAAACCACATGCTACCCTTAATGCTATCTCCTTAAGAAGTGGTACAAAATATGATGGGCCATCCATGCCCAAAGAAGATGAGGAGGTACTTGTTGAGTTGGTGATTTCTCCAAAAGGTAAGGAAAGTGAAGATGTTCCAAAGAAAGTGGATGATCCACTTGTTGAAAAAGTCAAGGATGTGGAGGATGCTCCTCAAAAGAAATATGTTGAAGCAAAGGTGCCGGAAAAAGTCACAGTGCCATTCCCTCATAGATTGGCAAATTATCAAAAGAATTCTCAATTCGGTAAGTTCATGTAAGTTGTGAAGAATCTCCAGGTAACCGTTCCTTTTACCGAATTAATCACTCAAATTCCATCTTACACTAAGTTCATGAAAGACATTTTAACTAAGAAGAGGACTTTTGACGAAGATAACTCTCACCGCCGAGGTGAATGCTCTTTTGCAAAACAAGTCCCCTCCTAAGTTAAAAGATCCTAGTAGCTTTTCTATTCCATGCACAATTGGCACCTACCAAATTGATAAAAATTTATGTGATTTAGGTGCTAGTGTGAGTGTAATACCTTACTCTATCTATGCTAAGCTTAACATAGGAGTCTTAAAATGCACTAGTGTCACATTGCGAAAGGCGGACCGTTCTATAAAACGCCCTTTAGGAGTTTTGGAGGATGTTCCCGTTAAGGTTGGTAAGTTTTTCATTCCTGTTGATTTCATTGTTCTTGACATGGCCGAAGATGCCCAAATCCCAATCATTTTGGGAAGACCCTTTTTACATACCGCGGGTGCGTTAATTGATGTCAAGAATGGTAAAATTACATTGGAAGTGGGTGACAATAAGGTCTCATATAATTTGAATAGTGCCATGAAGAGTATCATGATAGAAGAGTCTTGTTATTCTATTGACATTTTGGATGTTGTTGACATTGTCATAGAAGACTCTACACCTCGATCTTTATCTAAAGATCCCTTGGAGGCACTCTTGCTATTGGAATCTTTTGTAGGTGATGATGAGATTGGAAATGAGGATATTGATGCTTTCGAGCAAGAATTGGATGGAGAAGAGCTATCATTGGAGGAAAGCTCACACTTTATAGGTTTGGTTGTTACACCTCAAGACCTTGAGGTACAAAAACCCGAACTTAAGCCTCGTCCTTCCAATTTGAGGTATGCTTTTCTAGATGATGAGGAGATATGTCCGGTAATCGTTAGTGCTAAATTAGATGAGAGTCAATTGGCTAAATTGCTTCATGTCTTAAGGTCTCACAAGAAAGACATTGGATACAAACTTGATGATTTAAAGGGCATAAGCCCCGAATTTTGCATGCACCGAAATAATCTTGAGGAAGACCATAAACCATGTGTCCAAGGTTAAAGACGACTAAATCCTAACATGCAAGAAGTGGTAAAAAAAAGGAAGTGCTTAAACTGTTGGATGTGGGAATTATTTATGCAATTTCCGATTCTAAATGGGTGAGTCCGGTCCAAGTGGTTCCTAAGAAAGGGGGAACCACCGTAGTCAAAAATGATAAAAATGAACTAATTCCAACTAGAATTGTGATGGGTTGGAGAATGTGCATTGACTATAGGAGGCTCAATTTAGCCACCAAAAAAGACCACTGCCCATTGCCTTTTATTGACCAAATGTTGGAGCGGTTGGCATGTCACAGGTATTTTTGCTATCTAGATGGTTATTCCGGGTTCTTTCAAATACCCATTCACCAGGATGATCAAGAGAAGACCACATTCACATGTCCCTATGGTACTTTTTCTTACCGTAGAATGCCCTTCGGTCTTTGTAATGCCCCCGCCACTTTCCAACGTTGCATGATAAGCATCTTTTTCGACTTTATCGAGTCTATCATGGAGGTGTTTATTGATGACTTTAGTATCTATGGTTCTTCTTTTGATGCATGTTTGGCTAACTTGACTAAAGTGTTAAAGGGTTGTGAAGAGGTTGACTTGGTGTTGAATTGGGAAAAGTGCCACTTCATGGTGAATGAAGGAGTGGTGCTTGGTCATATTGTCTCGGAAAGAGGAATTGAAGTGGACCGTGCTAAGGTCCAAGTTATTGAGCAACTACCCCCACCGATAAATGTGAAGAGTGTAAGGAGTTTCTTAGGCCATGCGGGATTCTACCGCCGTTTCATTAAATATTTTTCTAAGATTGCAAAACCCCTTGCGAAGCTTCTTTTAAAAGATGCTCCCTTTATGTTTACTAATGATTGTCTTGAGTCGTTTAATAGGATCAAGAAGGCTTTGATTTCCGCACCTATAATCCAATCATCGGACTGGAACTTGCCATTCAAGCTCATGTGTGATGCAAGTGATTATGCGGTAGGTGCTGTGCTAGGACAAGGTTCTCCATGCAATCTACTATGCTAGCAAATACTTGGATGCAGCTCAAATCAACTATGCCACCACGGAGAAAGAGCTACTTGCCATTTTCTATGCCTTAGACAAATTCCGCTCTTACTTGATCGGTTCAAAAGTCATTGTTCATACCGATCATGCCGCATTAAAACACCTCTTAGCCAAACAAGAAGCTAAGCCAAGGTTGATACTATGGATCTTGCTTTTGTAAGAGTTTGATCTTGAGATTAAAGACAATAAGGGGGGCGAAAATGTTGTTGCCGATCACCTATCCCATTTGAAGTTCAATGATGGAGGTATTGAGTTACCTATCGATGATTCCTTTGTCGGTGATGTTTTAATGATGTTGGAAGCCAATACTCCTTGGTATACCGACATAGCCAACTATCTAGTTGGAAGAGAGTTGCCACCCAACCTTTCATATCAACAAAGGAAGAAGTTCTTACATGATGCCAAGTTCTTCCTATGGGACGATCCAAATTTGTTCAAACATTGCTCCGACGGGCTCTTCCGGAGATGTATCCCACAATGGGATGTGAAAGGGGTGTTAGAATGATGTCATTATTCTCCATATGGTAGTTATCATGGACCGTCCAAGATTGTTGCAAAGGTGTTGAAACCCTGCTTCTATTGGCCAACTATGTTCTAAGATGCTAAAAATTTCGTGATGACTTGTGATGCTTGCCAAAGGACAGGTTCCATATCAAGGAGACACGAGATGCCTTTAAATGGTATCTTGGAAGTGGAGGTATTCTATGTTTGGGGTATTGATTATCAAGGACCGTTTCATTCCTCAAAAGGGAATCGGTATATTTTAGTTGTCGTTGATTATGTCTCTAAATTGGTAGAGGCAATTCCCACTCCAACAAATGATGCTCGTACCGTGATTAACTTATTCAAGAAGATCATATTTCCAAGGTTTGGTGTTCCAAGAGCGATCATTAGTGATCGTGGTACTCATTTTGGTGAGAAATAACTTGATGCCTTATTGGAGAAATATGGAGTCTATCATAGAAGAGGCTTGGCTTATCATCCACAAACTAGTGGCCAAGTGGAGGTTTCTAACCGTGAGATCAAGTCCATACTTGAGAAAGTTGTTGCTAAATCACGAAAGGATTGGAGTATGAAGCTCGATGATACCTTGTGGGCCTACTATACCGCATATAAGACACCTATTGGTACCTGACCATATAGGTTGGTCTATGAAAAGGCGTGTCATCTTCCCGTTGAGATGGAACAAAAGGCTTATTGGGCGGTTAAGGAGCTTAACATGGATCCAAAATTGAATGGAGAAAAGCGGTTGTTGCAACTCAATGAACTTGATGAATTCCGCTTACAAGCTTATGAAAGCTCCCGTCTCTACAAGGAGAGAACAAAAAGATGGCATAACAAAAAGATCTTGAACAAGGAGTTTCAAATTGGTGATAAGGTGTTGCTATTCAATTCCCGTTACAAGCTATTTCCGAGAAAGTTACGATCACGGTGGTCCGGTCCATATACTGTCACAAATGTCAACAAGTTCGGTTTCGTTGAAGTGATGACCACCAAGGGCAAAAAATTCAAAGCAAATGGCCATCGTTTGAAGATTTATCATGATAATATGATCGTTGGTGTGATAGAGGAAATAACCGTTCAACCTCTAACAAATAAAGCTTAAACCGACTCAAGCTTTTACGTCGTGCGGGACGTTAAACCAGTGCTTCTTGGGAGGCAACCCAAGATTTTTATTTGCTTTTATTTATTTTTATTTTTAAATTTCCGCAATTTACTGTTTTTCATAGATTAGTAATAAAATACTTGACTTGATGATGTTTCTTTTTGTGATATATAGGTAAAAATGAATAAACGAGACTTAGAGGAGAATATGGCATGCTTCCCCGTGCAAGAACTCCGTTCGGGGACGTAGTTTTCGAAAAACGGGACGGAATTAAATTACACGAGGAAGCAAGTCAAAAAGCCAAGGACTGGTCAACCCCGATCGGGGACGTGGTTTCCTGCTTTGTTGTGTGTTCTTTATAGGGTAAAAAAAAAATTTCTATCACTTTGCAAAAACCCGACGGTACCTATTCTCTACTCTTTCTCCATTATTTTCTTCACTTGTTCCCCTATAATCAATAGGAAATATCTTGTTCTTCATCATTTTGCAAGATTCGTTCATCATTTAACATCAACAAGTAAGTTTCTCTTTCTTTTCTCTTTAATTTCATCCATTTCAGTCAATTAAATCGAATTATGCAAATCCTAATTCAATTTGGGGGAATTTGATTTTGTGCTTCTTAGTGTTAGAAATTGATTTTAGAATGCTCTATTCATGTTTATAGTATGAATTAGTTCACTAATTTGTTCTATTATGTCTATTTGGATGAATTTTGGTTTGCCTTAAGATGAATTTTTGTCTTAAATTTCAGGAAAGTGGCACCAAGAAGACCTCCAACCCAAGGTGCTTCTAAAAGGAGAAGAGGTGAGGAGGAATCCTCCCGGGCTGCGGAGGATGTGAAAATGGAAGAGGTCCCGGAATGGCAAGACCCGGATTTTCTCGGGGTGATCTTCAATTCACAAAAGCAATATGACAATTGGTCATCCTAAAGAGCAAAGGTATAAAACCAACCAAATTTATCAACCAAGCTTCTTTAAACAATATCGGAATTGAGAAAAATGTTAAGACTTTGTTTAAAAATCTTGGTATAAAGCATTGCTATACAATGAATTATAAGACCTTTCCCGAACTCACCCTTGAGTTCTTAAGCTCTTTTGAGTTTCATAGGTCTAGGAAACCCGGTGTTGTACTTTTTGTGACCTTCCGTCTGTTTAATGAGGACCATAAGATAGACCTAGCGGATTTCGCTAATATCTTCCAATTGTCCCATAAAGACTTACCTACCGAATCACCCGACTCTTATAACCCCGTTTTAACATGGAATGTCATTTCTCACTTCCCTTTTCGAAGTTGGGACCATTTCTCTCATCAATATATACACTATCCCAACATAAGGGTTTGGCAAAGGTTTATGAGATGGACCTTTTTTGGGAGAAATGAGCCTCACTCGGTGAGGAAAATTGAGGTAGAGATTTTGGGTGCATTCTTGAATGTTAATGGTGACGATGCTTGGGGAATCAATATCCCCTATCACTTTGCGGTCCACTTGACCAAACAATGTAACCCCAATAATAGTTGTATTGTCTTAGGAGGGTTGGTTACAAAAATTTCTCACCATTTGTGTAGGTTCAACTAAGAAAACACCACCTTGAGACCATTGCTTGTGTCTAGGGAAAAAGGGGTTGGGCTAGATTATGAGTATTTTCTTTCTTGTAATTGGTTTAGGTATTCTTACCCTAACATGATTTGGAAGATAGGTAAGCAAGACTCTATTAGTCTACCCGAAGAAAAGAAAGAAATTAAGGCTTTAGTCCACACTAAGCCTTATCATGGGAGTGCCCCTTTTACTAGACCTACTTATCATTTGGACCTAAGAGGTGAGCCAAACACCACCATTGAGCGGCGTGAGGGAGGTCAACCCTCTCAAGCATGCAACTCCACCTCTAGTGTTCATTCACCTTCTAGCATAGAAATGATGAAAATGATGCGGGAATTGAACTTAAGTGTTAATACAATTCGCGATGACCAACAACTTGCTTTGCACCCAATTTATGATCATTTTGCTAGACAAGGAGTAATCCAACCTGAGGGGCAACACCCTTCATTTTATACTTATCCTCCGAGTGGATTTCCTCCTCTCATTCCCACTCCCACTCCCCCTCCTTACAATGATGCAGGTACATTTACTACATACGCTCCCGGTCCGGATTTTTGCGGTTCGGATTATGGAGTTGAGGCATTACAAGGAGGCTATGGTGGATATGGTGGCTATGGAGGGTATGGTGGGTATAGTAGCTATGGTGATGGTCTTGGTAGTGGCCAAAATATTGGTGAGTATGTCATTCCTCTTCAAGAGGATGAATCTAGTGGGAGTGGCCAACAAGGTGAAGCAAGTGGAAGTGGTAAGAAGAAGAAAAGGAGGAAGGGGTTCAACTTTTGGCCCTTTTCTTAGTTGAATGATGAAGACATCCCCTAAATTCATGCTAGCTTGGGGAGAGGCTAGCAAGTCAAGTAAGTTTTTATTTGCTTTGCATTTTAGTTTAGGTCTTGCAACCTATGAAACATAACCTCTAGTCCTTCTTGATTTGTGCTTTGAGCCATTTTTATGGTTTTGTTGGGTAATTTGAATTTTTGGCACATTGAGGACAATGTGATGTTTAGCTTGGGGAGACATTGCATTTGCATATAGTGTAGTTTGCATGTAGTGTAGAAAATTTGAAAATTTTTGAGAGAAAATTTTGTGCTTTTTGCTGCTTGTCACCTACTTTTCCTTTTGATTATCCTAATAATAGCTTTTAGCTAATGATTTGTTCTTATATGATGGTATAATAGCTACATGGGGATGTCTTGACATAGTAGGTGGGAGATGGAGAATGAACCGAATAGGCTTGATCTTGACTATTGGCAAGCTACAAATTGGTAAGGTAGAGCCTCTTTAGACCGATGCATCCATATCCGGTCTCTCTTAGGTGAGTGTAGGTGTCTTCTTATGATGTGTGATTCATCAAAACGCACAAGTATGGTTCTCATGTCATCTCTTGGTAAGCATGCATTCATTTGTTATAGCATTTTGGAGCCATTCACATGAATATATTTGCCTTCTTGCCCTCTTCATAAACATTTTTCCCTAGCTATATTATAACTTGCTTACCTTGTCGAGCTAGTAGCTTTGTTTTGTTTTGTTTGGGTGCTCAATTGGGATTTGTTCAAAGTTTGAATATCATGTGAGCTTGGTCTTAATGCTCAAAAAGAGGAAAATGAAAGAGAAAGATGATGAAAAGAAATGATGCAAAATTGAAAAGAAGTTGAGAAAAGAATGAAAAAAAAAGCATGAAAATGAAATGAAAAAAAATAAGTATGAATTGAAAAGAAGAAAAAGAGAAGAAGAAGTTGATGTGAGAAACTCTCATGCATTATTCACATATTTTGGAGAGTTTTCTTATGATTTGAATTGCAAAATTGGTTTAGAATTTGGATTGAGCATCCTTACATTTGGTAGTTGCTAGCTTGACATTAGCTCCACAATCCATATTTCATTTGTTCCCCCTTCTTACCCATTACATATTGCCTTCTTCCTCCCCATTTGGCTTCTTTATCATGCCTGCATTTGATTGTTTTGGCTTAGTAGTTTTGATTGATTACCATATTAGATTGCGGGCATATTATTATAAGTCGAGGATAGTTGAGTGTTTATTCACAAAATTGTCCTTTCACATAAAAAAAAAAGAGTTTGAGTGCACTGTGAGAGTCTATAAGTCAAAAGATCATGCAATAGCTTAAAGGTTCATTCAAAGTTTTCCATGCCACGCCGTCGTGTAAATCTCATCCATGTTTTGCTTTATTCCTTGCTCATGTTGTTTCGGGTTTCTAAATCATTATGTTTAGCTTGTTTGGGATATTGCAATTGATGGGATTTGGTTTCTTGCTTGGGGACAAGCAAGGGTTTAGCTTGGAGGAGTTTGATGTGTTCATTTTATATATACTTTTACCCCTCATTTTAACTCGGTTTTTATTGTTTATCATACTTTAAATAGTATATTTGTGAGCTAATCTTGTGTTCTAGGTGTATTCTTGTGTTTGTTACATTTTTGTAGGAATCTAAGCATTTAGAGGCTTTTTCCTATCATTTTAGCATACACCAAGTTCACAAAGCTAAGTAGGACCAAGTATTGGCCTAGCATGGAGTGTGCATGGGTTTTGCATGGAGAAGTTGATGGATTAATATGTGTAAAGCAAATGTTGTCAACAACCAAAGTCAAGCCTAACTTCAAGTCCAAGTTAAGATGAAAAGCATAAGATTCCAACATGCATAGGATTCTCTTTGGAAGCCGTAAAGATGATAGAGCAAGCATTTACCCGGGTGCATTAAGGATCATTAATCACGTACTTTGGATTTCCTCAATAATCAAGCGAAGAATTAAGTGAAAATACCCGGGTAACCACGCCCCCGATCGGGGTTGGCTGTTTCTATGTTGTTTACATTTCATCCCCCCCCCCCCCCCTCCCTCCCTATATAAAGGGGAGGCACTCCAAAGCTGAGATCATCTTATTCTTACATCTTTCCTACCCTTTATAATAGCCTTAAACATAATTTCTCTCATAGTTTTTATATTTGTTTTCGATATTGTCAAGCTTGTAGTTATCAAACATTTGGTTCTTAATATATTTCAAGCATTTGTTTCTTCCATACAAGTTCATATCCATTACGGTATGTCGGTATTTCCATTTCTAGTTTACGATTTTACATTCCTATTTAGTTTACACATAGTTTATCATTAATACTTTATTTTATATTAGCATTATATTTTTATTACATATTACATCATTTAGTTTATATAATTCATACAATCATGTAGAGCATTTCTTACAACAAAGTTTATAATTTATATTTCGCCATGAGTAGCTAAATTCCTTAATCTAGGGGTTAGGGAAGCCAAGCAATATCAAATATGTAAAATGTTAAAGTAGGTTGATATAATATTGTCTAATTGTTTCTATCACATGCTTGCATCGTTACGTTTAATTTATGTTTAAAAGGCCTTATTCATCGATTAAGTTTGTTCATTCGTTCTAAAGTCGAGAGGCACGGAATTGAATTAGACTAAGCATGTGTAGTAGGACGACCTAGTCATGGACGAGAGTTTCTCTAGGACCCGATCTATGGTTGACACTAATGCCGTAAGGTGGGTGTCTCTAAGCCTAAACAATTGACAATGTTATTATTACCGAGTTTAACATGATCGCATATTTACCCTTGCATGTGTGACCCGACTCCCCTATACTCCCTTTTATTATATAGATTACATCATAATTTTTGTTAGTCATCAAACCAAACAAACAAACCCAAAATGAAATCGATCTTGATAGAAATCTTCCCATAGCATTTCACAACGCAATTCCCGTCTCCTTGTGTTCGACCCCTATTGCTACATTAATTTGTGTTTAGGGTAATTATCTTTGCATAGGTACACGATAAGCCTATCAGTAAGAGGTCCAATGTCTTGTCCTCCCTAAAGAATAAAGATAGACACGTAACTTTCATCAAATATAAAATATCCACTTAATCAAGCTATCAAAACTCCCTACAACTTTCATTTATAGAGCACTTAAGCAAATAATGAATACAGGTGAGATGTTTCACTCACACAATTCTACAAACACCTTGTGTGCATGAATAAGTAAGTCAACAATTCTACCTTAACCCCAATTATTGATTACCCAAATTACGCCATTAATTTCCACTTACGATCCTCCTAAACCCTAGGAGTTCACTACTCACACATCATGTTCAAGCAAATGTAAACAATTGGTGAAACACAAGTAAGCATGGTGGAGAACATAATATAAATTATAACTATAACAAAGAGAGAAATAAAATGTAAACAATTGAATTTAAGACAATAAAAAATAAGGAGTTGTACCAACACAATCAAAGGTTGAGTCTTGGATTAAATAAGAGAAGAGATTCTTCAAAATGTTCTATTACAATTCAATACCCAAGTGTAAACTATTTAATAACACTAAAACAATACTAATTAACTAAAGGATTAAGGTTTAATTAGGGAAAGATTAATGCTTGATTAACAAAGTTTGAATAAATGTTAAGTGCTTGAAAATATCTACGGTAGTGTATCAATGAATTAGGGAAAAGGGGTATATATAGTACCTCTCGAAATTAGGTTTTGGAAATTACAAGGAAGGGTAAAAATGCGGAGAGGAAGTCCCAGCCGGTGGACGGCCGCTGGTGGTCTGACCGACTGGGAGTTCTCTGTAAGAACTTGGGGAAAATATGTCATCAGGTGTGCTTGGCCGGTGGATCGGCTGCCGACGGTCCACCGGCTGGGAGTCCTTCTTGACTTCTCCTCCTTTCCTTGACTTTTCCCCTTCTTCTTGCACTCCCCCAGCTGGCCTGCCGGCTGCCGGTGGCTTGACCGACTGGGAGTTCTCTGTAAGTTTGGTGAAATTTATTCCTTCTACTTGTGCTCTCAGCCGGCTGACCGACTGCCGGTGGCCTGCCCGGATGGGAGTTCCATGTAACTTCCTTCCATTTCTTTAATGGCTAAGTGTTGGTGGTGTCCCAACCGGCTGACCGTCGGCCTATCGGCTGGGAACTCTCCTCAGCTTTCCTTCCTCATTCCTTCCTCCTTGCTTTGACTTAATCTCTTTCTTTCTCGCTTCCTTCACCCAATTCTGGCTCATTTATAAAAATGAGTAAAATAGAGAAAGTACGGGATTAAGGACACAAAATAACGAGATGAGGCTCGTGGAGCGCCTCTAAATGAGCCAAAAAGCAAGGAAATAAAGGGAAAAATGGTACGAAATTGGCACGCATTAGTGTATCCGGATGTAGATCAAGGAAAGCTACTAATTGGTGTAGTAAGAATTTTCTTAGCCTCCAAAAAGTAACAGGGGACTAGGTATACAGAGTGTCTAAATCAAGCCTTACTTGCTAAACATGCGTGGAGGCTTATCTTGAACCAAGAATTATTTTTCTATCGGACTTTCAGGGAAATGATCTTTTGTTCTAAGGGTTCTTTGGAGGGAGCAGTGGTAAGAAAAGGAGGCAATAGATCATGGAGTTTACGAAGTATCAAGTATGGTCTTAACCTTATATTGGAAAATATTGGATGAAAACCCGAAATTACATCGAACATAAATGTTTGGAACACAAAGTGGGTAGATGGACAAGTTCTAGAACCCAATGACGGAATATTAAGACCTGAATTTACTCATCTGAAGGATCTTATGATTAAGGGCTCATGTTACGAAGAAGAGGGATGAAAAGAGGATAAAATAAGACAAATTTTCAATGAAGATGACGCAAGGGAAATTCTTGCTATACCATGGTGTGAGTCAAGGAAAGACGATGAAGTGTATTGGACACATATTGATTGTAGGTCTTATACGGTCAAAAGTGGATATCGAGTGAGTTTTGATAGATTTATAGAAGCAAAAAGATCAGTTAAGGATAAAGAAAGGTTAAGCAGTGAGGAAGATTTTTCTGTAAAACACGGTTATGGCATCTACCTCGACCTCGGAAGTGTAGGATTTTAGTTTGGAATATACTTTCGAGCACATTACCTATAGGGAGGGAGCTCCAAAAGAGAAACCTGATAATTGATCATTCGTGCCTTTTATGTGGCACGAAAGGAACGAAACTGGAGACTTTGGAGCATCTCTTCAGGGACTGTGATACAGTTACGAAATTATGGGCGGGGTCCAACCTGGGCATAAACACGAAACAAGTAACACATATAGATATTGGTTTTTAGATTATAAATTGGATTACATATTTAGAAAAATTTGTGGACGGGGAAGATAGGGTCATACGATTTCTAGCCACATTATGGAGCATGCGTAATAATATTATGTTTAGAGGAGGCAGTTTTCATCCACAAGGTTTTTACAAGTACTGGTCACAAATGGCGAGGGAGGTGACCAACGCACTTAAGGTTAAAGAAGGGGAAACGAATGCTAATGCTGGAATACTAGTGGACACAACCACGGGTGAGCATAGGAGAATCCGGGATGGATATCCTTTAGTCATCATTGGTGGGCCTGGGATGTGTGAGGTTATAAGGGTTAAAGTGGATGGGGGCTGGCAAAGCTCTTATGATGTTGCGATTGGATGGGCTGCTTATGAAGAAAGAGAGGATTGCTCTTTTAAAGGGAGGAAAAAGATAACAGCGGAATCAACCCTTCAAGCGGAAGCCTTGGGGGTTAGAAGGGTTCTATTATGGGCTCGTGATTGTGGATTGTTGCATTTGGACCTTTCATCGGATTGTTTAAAGCTGGTGACGCAAATAGCAGAGACTGAGGATTCACATCATCTTATAAAGGGATCTTGGATGACATATCAAGTTTACTAGCAGATTTTCATTGCCTATGTATTAGTTTCGTACCTAGAAGTCTAAATAAAGTAGCTCATGGTCTTGCTTGTGAGGCCATGATAATGTAGAAATATTGTTTTTAAGTTGTCAAAAAAAAAGGAATTGCAAGACCCGATTTTGTTTTGATATCCCAAGTTATCTTTTGAGTTTAAGACAATCTTATTTATCGGCTCGTCGTAAATGTTAGTTAATTTAAGGGTTATATGTTTTTTGGGTAAATATTGGAGTTTGTTAATGTTTTATTCGGAAAACTGAGCTATTAACATCAAAGGAGTTATTTAGTTGACTTGTTTGACAAATCTCCTCAACTAGTCATTATTGACTCAATGACAATCATCTCACAATGACGAAAAGTTAAGGTTGTATAGCAATTTTGGTAATTTCCGAATTTGTGTAATATTTGCGTTGTTTACCTAACACCAGTTTAGGTAATGCCTTGTATAACTATATCAACACAATAATGCAATGATACCCACTTAAGCTTTCAAACTCTCAAGCGTCTTCCTTCTTCGATTCGAATCTCGATATCCACATCAGTTTACATTATTCAACATGATATCAGAGAAAACAAAGTGAGGTAAAGAAAAACACATCATTCATGTAGAAATCAATCCTTCTCCTTATATTTTTTTCTTTTGTTGAGAAAAACACTCAAAGGGCATTACCTTAATAACGATAAATCATAGGTTTCAGCATTGTTTGCGATTGGAGATATGACATCCAACCAAACCGATCTACCAATAACTCTAGGAGTAATATGAGCAAGAGCATGCGCTACATAATTATTGACTCTAGATGTATGAGAACATATGCAGAAATAAGCTTATTACATAACACAAGAATATCATCAATAATTTGCGAGAAAATGCTCATATTTTGACGTCTTTCCTTCAGTGTATCAACGACCTACAAACAATCACTCTCAATCACCACTCTTTGATGTACCATACTCATTGCCTCTTGAAGACCATCCAGCATCGCTACCGCCTCCGCAAAATATAACTCCCAACTCTGTTTCCGGACAGTGGATCTTCCCCAAAGAAACCCTCCTCCTCCGTCCCTACATACCATACCCGTACACACTCCTTTTCCCTCCTTCACCCCTGCATCAAAATTCACCTTTACATACACATCCTGACACCCACCCGTTACCGTCAGTAGCTCCGTCTCCTACCCCCTCACTCACCATATCGCTCACCCTTCGCACTATCTTATCCAGCTCCACATCAACTCCGTCAAAACCCACTCTATTTTGATGCTCCCATATCGCCCAACAAGCGATCATGAATTTCCCATGCTCCATATCCCCAGGCGATCAAATATAATGGAGTGAAATATTAAATATGAATAAGGTGCAAATTTAAAATGTATAAATAATACACTAAAAAAATTAAAAACTCTATGTATGCTGTGCATGAATTGCGTGGGATCTATACTGGTGTTCATATCACTACCAGCAAACTTATTATTTTATGTAATAATATCATTAAGATCTGGATGAAGATATAAGGATATCAATAATCCCTATAAAGACGAGTCCGTTAGAAACACTATTAGTAAGGAAGAAATTTGGTAGGAAAACTTTTTAAATGATTTTGTAAAGCTATATTTTGACGGATCGAAAGTAGATGGGGATAAAGTTGGGTTAGGTTATTGTATAAGAGATCATAATGATAAAGTTGTTTTGTTAGGAGCAAAAAACAGTGGGTTTAATAGCATTCTTGTTATAGAAGTTCTCGCATTAAAAGGACAATTTAGCAACTAAATACTTGGAAATTTCAAAGCTGATTGGAAGGTGATAATTTACGTTAGTACTTGGCAAATTACGTAGGAAATTTATGTATTATGAAATATGTGAAGTTAAACCTTCTTTTTTTTCGAAAAAATGATTATTAAGCGTTGCTTTGGTGAAGCCAACAAAGTTGTCGACTTATTAATGACCTATATTGGACATTCTTGTCAAACTCTTTTGTGGTGGTTTGAAAGTCGATGACTTCAACTTACATTTCTTATTCGGAATGATGAGATAGGTTGGTCGAACCCTAGAAGGATCAATCGCCTAATTGGCCAGTAGGTAAAAACAATGTGTTGCCTCTGTTCTTTTGGGCTGAATAGGATTTGATCAGAACTGAACTAAAATGAACTTATAGGATCTGAACTTTTCTCAACTTATAAGATCTGAACTGAACTGAACTTATAGGATCTGAATTTTTCGGAACTGGACTTATAGGATCTGAACTTTCTAAACATAACTTATTGGATCTGAACTTTTCTAAACTGAAGTTTTAAGCTCAGAGATTAACTTAACTTAGCTTAATTATTATAATAATTATTATTTAACAATTTGATGATTCACCCTCTAAACTACCATAGACCATACGTAATAACTAAGAACCCAACACCTTCAACCTCGACGGAAACAACTCAGACTACCGTCAACTCGAGTCTACCACTACCACCACCGCCGCTACCACCATCCTTTAAATTAATAATAACACCATTGACGACCGCCATTTGTGCACATTACATGTGCCTGCATCTCCGTATCCGACGCCGACCATTTGAATTTGTTCAATATTTTCCGGAAAGTGGTATAAGTAGCTTTGAAAAATTAAATTCATTTTCGTTTACATGTGAGATTAAACTTCAAAATTCAAGATCTCACTGAAAATTGGTGTCACCGGAGGTTCTGGTTGCAGGCGATCATGAGAGTGGTCATAAAGTCAGATTTGGTCGGCAGATTAAATGGTGGCAATAACTTTGAGAGTAAAACAGATGGTAGTTTCAGGTACAACATAGTGGTGTGGGAGAGGTGAGAGAGTGGTTTGGGAAAGTTGGTTAACAATATATGAAAAAATGCTAATGGGTCATAGCTTCCACTGTGTTTTGGCCATAACTTTGATAGTTTGATGCATTGATGATGAAAGGAGGAAGTGTGGTTTAATTGTAGTATATACATGTTCTAATTATTTGGTAATGTGGTGTTTAAGTTATTATTGAATAATTTAATTTAACAAGTTGTTTAACAAGTTTAATTTAATATAATCTAAAGAATGTAAACATAATTTTTCTAAATTTTTCTGAATGGAACTTAAATCTGAACTTTTATGATCTAAACTTAGGCTCTGTTCTTTTGGACTGAATATGTTCTTTGGACTGAATCAGATCTGAACTGAACTGAACTTATAGGATCTAAGCTAAACTTATAGGATCTGAAGTTTTTTACTTATAGGATCTGAACTGAATTTGTAGGATTTGAACTGAACTGAACTTATATGATCTGAACTGAACTGAACTTATAGGATTTGAACTGAACTAAACTTATAGAGTTATAGGATCTGAACTGAACTTATAAGATCTGAACTGAACTTATAGAATCTGAATTTTTCTGAACAGAACTTATATTAAGTGACTTTAAGTCCAACAGAACAAGGCCTTAAAGTATCTGAATTTTCTGAACCTATAGGATCTGAACGAAACTTATACTTCGTATGATCTAAATTGAAATTATAAAATTTCAACTAAATTTAAAAAGGGAGTGAAAAGCTGTGTTACCCCGACACGTCACATCTCCGACGTATTCCGTATCGACATGATACGATACGACACGGGATACGTGTTCGACGCGCCAGAATCAGACATGACTCGGGTACAACAAAAATGAATGAAAAAACTTACCTTTGTTGCACGTGTGAAGCACTTTAAGTAATAAGATTGTACCTTCACCCAGATCTAGTTACATCGGTGGATGACATCGGTGCTCGGAGAAGGTGAAGACCTCGTGAAGAAGAGATACCGTAAGAGGGAGAAAAGAAAAGAAAGAAGAGAGAGAAAGTATAAGTACAGAGTGAGCATTGTGGTTGGTGGGTAACAATTATGGTTTTATTTTTAGAAAAAAAGTGTGTGAGAAGTTGGTAACAGCTCTAAAGTGAACATTAATTATTGTTATTATAACTTTATAAGTAATATTTTAACACTTATTTTCTCACTCTTTGATATTGTCTTGTGGTATAACTGTGTCACTTAGGGGTCGTTTGGTTCAACAAGTTGGAATGAAATGGAATGGAATGAAGTTTGATAGTATAGTAGTATGAGGTTTTAAATCCATACTTGCATAATCTTGTTTGGTTCACCATAAGTTATAAAAGGGGGAAATGAAGTTCCAAAACACCCCAACCAAACAATGGAATGGATCAAATTCATTCCATTTCATTCAAATATATCCAACCAAACACCCCCTAAATCAATTTCAATCTTTTTCAAAAGCTCCAACCAAACACCTCTTAGTAAAAAACAGAAAATACCATTCAAAGTAACATATAATAAAACATGTTGTATCCAAGTCTATAAAAGAATAGTCAAGATACTTCTTTAACCGTATCTCCATATCAATCAAATTTGAGTCCGTTTTTTAAATAATGCTCAAAAATAAAAGAATTGTCGTTTTGGGTCGATTTTGAAAATATTTATCGAAATGGTGTCCACGTAGGCTCGGTTTTGACGAGCCTGTATGGGGTTTAAACACGCCATACGTATTGGCGTGTCTGGTTGAAAGAACACGCCATTAGATATGGCGTGTTTAGGCAGTCCAAAATTCCACCCAAGGCAGTAGTTGAACAAGAGAAGCAAAGGAAACACGTCATAGCTAATGGCGTGTCTTGTGAAGAAAACACGCCATAGCTAATGGCGTGTTTAAGCAGCCCAATTTTTACACCCTTTCCAGTAGCTGATAAAATTCCAAATACTAAACACGCCATACGTAATGGTGTGTCTTCCTCTTGAAACCCGCCACTGTATGTGGCGTGTTCTTCCAGTTTTTTTTTTTTTATCGCTGGACAATTTCCCTTCGTCCTCATTTCGTTCCCTTGCCAAAAAAGAAAACCAAACTCAACAATGCAAAGGACACAAACCATTGTCTATTAAAATAAAAACCGAGTTTACACACCACATAAGCTTCGCACAAGGGGATTAAATTCAAAGTTTTACAACTAAAATGTCAAACAAATTAACCATCTAAATTGTCAAATACATTAATCCTCTAACTATTACATCATGTCTTCTTCTTGCTTTTTCCTCGAAGGTAACTCCAAAACCCTTTCCTAGGCTCCGGGGTACCTTGTTCATTGACGGGTGACATTGAAGACATGGAAGTGTAGATACCCAGTATCTGCTGAGACTCCAACAAAACACCCGATGATTATCGGACTACAACATGTTTTGGAATCACAGCGTTTGATCGACAGTTTGTGTACAACTTTACGTCGGAAAACTTAAAACGATTTCGAAAATAAAACATTTCAAAAATACCTGGAGTGTTTAATGCACGACGAAGGGGTCGCTATGACACTAACTAGAGTCAAAACCGACACCGGACCAAAAACCGACTCAAAAATTCAAATCTCGACTCCAACAACGAGTCAAACCGAGTCAAACACAAAAAACAAACATTTCAAAACCTTCTACCTTAAGTTTTCCCGGATTCATGTTGGTCAAGTACCAAACATGTGACTACAAAACCTAGGATAGAACAAATCATGATTGCGTTTGTTGTGAAAGTGACAACACAGCTCGAAGACCCGCGACGTGGCTCGCGCCTCTTTGAGCAGCCCAGGTGGCCACGTGGCTCGGTGATAATATTTGGTTAATGACATTTAGAAGGTATTTTAAAGCCTTTATTTAATTTCTTCACATTTTCGAACAAATACATATTAGTCACCAACACAAAGTCATCCTTGGTTCTACATACCATGCCGGATTTTAACCCGGGTACGATGATGAGTATAGACTAACTACATTCAAATGGACTTAAAACAATTAGTCCATAATCATTTTTCAAAACTATTCATGTCAAGTTTGTCAAATCAAACCCGACACCGAATATTATAAAATAATGATGATTATTCGAGTCTAGTTCTTCAAATCAACAAATGCGGTCTAAACGACCCCTTTCAAACCAAACCGGGTTCAAATACCCATTTTCAACACGTTTTCTAAAAGGTCAGAACACGGCACATAATCCGTGGGCTAACCCGCGCCTAAACAGGCTTTCCATTTCTCATTTTCAAAACCAAAGGGAGGCCCCTTGCACCGCCGGCTGGCTCGCGCCTCACATAGCCGTCTGGTACAGGGCCTGTTCCCTTCCAGCATTAGTCTAGGACGATCCCGACTCCGGTTAACCCGGATATAGGACGGATCAGACGACTATTCAAACCACATTTGCCAAATGCCTTACTAAGACAAATGGATCATGTTATGCACCCTAAACCTAATACGGTAAATGGATGTTTAATTTCCGTCTTACATGCAAATCAATCATTAATCCAACTCGACATCTTATACTTGATACTTGGATTAAATAAACCGACTTAGAAAGCTCTCACATGTTAAGTTTAAATTATTGGATGTGCATTCATGCATTTAAACCGTTTTATCAACTTTTGCATTCAACCAATCAAGATCGATCAGTAGAGGCCGCTAAACGCGGACGGGATTGGGTGTCTGATTAAAGGGCTTCCCAATACGTACCTTCACCTCTTACTTAGAAACTTTGGATAGTGGACGTCCTTATCCAGGGCGTACGAGAGTCATTCTAGAGATAGGATGCTAAAGAGGGACGATTTCCTTATCTTTAGTACCTATGTCAAACGCTGCTTTGTGCTTCGATTTGACCGAGGTATAAAGTGAAATTCGAACGGGTTCCAGGCATCCCACAAATGCTTGGTGGCGACTCCAAACATCTCTAATCGTTTCGAGACCCTTACCGAGACGAAACCGACCGATCTAAAATGATCCGGTCGAAAGCATTTTTTACGCCGCCGAGCGTGGCTTACAAAGAGACCGCTGTGCGTCCACGAGATCGAAGTGGGCTCGCAGGTGGGCCGTGTCCACAAATTGGCGACTCCGCTGGGGAAAACTAGGACACTTATGTCTTTGTGATCCCTAGATGGTGAGACTCGAACGAGGTCTTGGTTGGAATGCATTAATTGATATTACGGTCACGGTCAGGTTCCTTGTCCGGGCCCACAACCTAACCCTTTTCGACCAATTGGGTCGTTTCGTCGGCGTTAGTTTTCTCATCCCCGCGTTTCGAATCCCGATTGAGTCAAGCATACCGTTGACGTTACACATTTTTGTTTCGTCAAAGAGCTTTCATCACTTTCGAGCACGAGGCTAGGGCACCCTCCTTACACATTTTGTTTGGACTGGTATCCCTCTCGCAAATCGGGGTTTGATTGCTTGGTGTGTGACCCACCCTTCTAAGCAAAACCCGTGTCAGCATAATGCATAATATAATGAACTGCGAGTGCTTATGTGCTACTTGATCATAAGTCCTTCCGTGTCATTTTCAAACTTTCAAAAACACCTTTTTGCGCCGTTATAATGGCCATTTCAAACCTCGGTCTTTCGCCGGCCGTTGCACGCCTCTCTAGGCCGTCGTAATGACGGTTTTCAAACTCGGTTTTGTATAACCATTTTAACACGCCTTTCTAGGCCGTCGTAATGACGATTTTCAAACTCGGTTTTGTATAACCATTTCAACACGCCTTTCTAGGCCGTCGTAATGACGATCTTCAAACTCGGTTTTGTATAACCATTTCAACACGCCTTTCTAAGACGTCGTAATGACGATTTTCAAACCCGGTTTTATGTAACCATTTCAAATCACCTTTTTACGCCGTTATAATCGCCGCGTCTAGACACGGATTTTAACTCGTTTCGCGCCGACAATGGCTTTCTTTAAAAATCCGAGAAAAGCACACACCCTTTTCTCGAGACACTTTCGGGATCCCGAGGACCATGCACCGTCCCCGAGACCTCTTCAAACTTTTCAAACCCGATTTTCAAAACATACAATTTTGAATTTCAAAAACCGTCTTGGGAAACAATGCACTGTTTTCCGAGCCGACTCAAACTCAAACCGTCTTTTGCAAATAGACTTAAGACAACCCTTTCAACTGATCGACTTGCGGAGATCTCTATCTTCGAAAGTCGCCCAATTAAAGCGACGAATGAATCTTTTTTAAAATTCTTATTTTCGAAAACTTCAGTCCACCATTCTAATTCCGCCTCGTGTCTATCGAGTCAAAGCAAACGTACTTATGGGTCTTTACTTATGAGTCGTCTCACCACGAGACCCGTCCAACGGTGTCACGCCGTCATGTTAGACTCGTGTCAAAGGTTCGGTCAAACAGCGTTGATGGGGCATATTCTGCACCCGCTGACCGAGTCAACATATTGAGCAAGGTCAAAGATATCCACAGCAAGTCAAGCATCTTGGACAGCCTAGCCGACGCAGCCTGTCGGCCTGTCACTTGGGTCTCGTCTAGGCAACCAGCCAGCCGGGATACACATCCGCGTACTCATATCCAAGACCCCTCGGCATGGAGTCAACAAAGCCAGCCGGCCTACCATGGGTCCCTCGGCCGAGGGTAGGACAGTCTTTTCCACCTGCTCTGCCACTTGGCCACTTGGCCACTACGTGACAAAAGGTGAAAGTCTATAAATACTCCACTTCTCTCATTGAGAAAAGGATCCGAAAATAATCGAATAACCCATAAACTCACTATTGATCTGGTATAAACTCCCTTATCTCTCTACAATATACTTTGCCAAGTAACACACAACTTAATCCCTTTAAGTTTACTGACTTGAGCGTCGCAGTGAGTACGCTCGGTACCAAGCCGAGCCCTCAGTTTGTTCATTGTTTCAGGAGAGGCCGAAAGGAAGAGTCAAGCAAAGTCATCATTCAACAAAGCTTACGTGGTCATAACACTGCTCCGAAATCACACCCGAAACAACCGTCACGTCATAAATCGAGTCAGCACCGAGGGACCATACACGGTCACCCCGTCTTGTTGAGTCTGATCTTTGTCTTGTCCTTTGTGTTGTCTGCATTCAGTCTTAGAACCGTGTCGGATTGAGTTGTAATGTGAGCCGTTTTTCTGCCTCAGAGCCATGGCCACGTCTTCAACTTCGCCTGTCAACCACAACAACAATGATAACAACAGAGATGTCACAACCGATCGGCTAGCCCACCGCTTCTGACTCTTAAGGTCACCCTGGATCGCGTCGAGACCCGTATCGACGCCCTCGAGAACAAGTAAATTGGGGAACATAATACCCCACCTCGATCGAAAGCGAGAAGAGGTGAAACTCTTGGAAGAACAACTCCTAGCCCGGGGTAACAATATCCACCTTGAAAATAACCGAAGGTTCGAACCTGTTGGGGACCAGTTACCTGACAACTTCACCCTGACCGATATGCCTAAGTTCAAGGGAGTGGAGGACCCACTCAACCACATCCGTGCTTTCAAAGACTACATGGCCATTAAAGGGGTCAAATAGGAGCTTTTTACCCAGATCTTCCCATCCTCTTTGGAACCGATTCCTCGCCAATGGTACTACTCCTTGGACCCGAAAAACCTCACTACTTGGGATGAGATCACAGTTGAGTTTGCCAAGCAGTATGCCGACAACGTCGAAATCTAGGCCAACACCCGTACTCTCGAAGTACTAACCCAGAACGACAAGGAAGGGTTCACTGAGTTCCTAACCCGATGGAGGAGGGTCAGTACTCAGTTGGTCAGTAAGCCGAGTGAATCAACTCTGGTGGAAAAATTTGTCAACAACCTCCGCCCGGTTTATGCCAACCTACTGAGGTATCAGAATATCAAAACTTTTCAAGATCTGCAGATTCTAGGGACACGTATTGAGGACGACCTCCGAAAGGGTGTCTTAGCAAAGACCATTGGCAGGGGTTATCAAGGATCCACCTCAACCGGATCTCGCCCTTATGGTCAGACAAAAAAGATTGATGAGGTTAACCTCGTCGAACCATCTGCCAAGAAAACTGAGCGCCCCCAGAGAGTGTTTCCCAACATAGGGTCGACTTATGCAAGTGCCCTGAAAAGGCTCATGGACCAAGGGAAGTTACAACCGATCGGGCCCACCCCAGACCCGACCGACGCCAAGAAGTCCCGATTCTGGAACCCCAACGCCTACTGCCAGTATCATCGAGGGAAGGGGCATGATACCGAAAATTGCTTCAAACTCAAGCACCTCATTCAAGACATGATTGAGAAAGGAGATTTGCCTATACCTCCACCAACTAAGCCGAACAACAAGACGAATCCTTTGGGGATTCACGCCATCTCTGAAGATGAGCCGACCCTAGACTGCTCTCATCTCATCTTGCCGATTGACGACGAGGTGAATGTTCTGGAAAAGGATCCTTCAGACGGGGTGTTTGTGTTTAGTGCTGCCACCATGCTCACTATGTTCCAACAAGTTGAAGAGGCCATAGCCAGCCTCTCTGAAAGAATCACCCGACTCGACGACGCCTACCGTCGACTCATCTTCAATCCCCCAGCACCACGCCCGAGGGAGAATTCCCCAAACATTCAAAACTACCCACCCCAAGATGGATTGCTCCCGCGACCATTATGGCATAGACCTCACGAAAATCACCCTCAAAATAACTACCCACAAAATAACTACCCCCATAAAAATCGCCCTCACAAAAATATTCCCCACAAGAACTACCCACCGAGGAATACCCCTCCAAGGTATCCTCGAGATTCTGAAATTAACGGCATATGGGGGGATGATGTTGAGGACATCTATGTCATCTCGGGGAAGGAAAAGCGGACGAAAGAAATCGGACATCCCACCCGGTCCGGACGTCCCTATCAGAATCCGAGCAACCCAGTGGTCGTTCCAACAATGAATGACTAAATCGTCCCAGAGGTGGACACCCAACCAAAGGCTCCCGAGAACTCAATCCTGAAACAACTTCAGAAAGCAAAAGCCGAGATCTCTATCTGGCAACTGATCGCAACGTCTTTTGAGCATCGGCAGGCCTTGCTGCAGGCCTTGGGAAAATTAACCTTGCCCTCCACCTCTTCCCCAGAAGAAATAGTGGCACACATGACGAGGGACGCCCCCCGATCTGAGTAACCCGGTCGTCTTCTCCGACGAGGATATCCCTCCGTTCGGAGCCAATCATAACCTGGCCCTGTATATCACCGTACAGTGCCTCCAGAAAAATATACCAATGGTCCTCGTGGATGACGGTTCCGCCGTGAATGTCATTCCTCTCAAAAATGCCCACAGGCTGGGTATCAAGGAATATGATTTGATCCCAACGAATCAAGGAGTACGCGCCTACGACGGCATTAGTCACAAGATCGCTAGGCTAGTCACTTTGACCGTCGCAACCGGACCCTTAGAAAGACAAACCAGTTTCCAAGTGGTCGACATCGACGCGTCCTTCAACATGCTCCCGGGACATCCCTGGATTCACGCCGTCAAGGCGGTCACATCAATGCTCCACCAGAAGATCAGGGTCCCTTTCAATGGGAAAACGATCACGATTCCCGCTTCCCCAATCAAAGCAGTTATGAGAAGGGGGATAGCCTCCCAAGCCATTGAGGAGGACGACAATGAAATGTGGGGTTTCCAAGCCGTAAACGTCATAACTGATGAATCGGCAACCTCTGAGTGTGACCCGTTCACCAACCTTACGGTCAACCGTATCATGATGCGTCAGGGTTATTTCCCGGGTTTGCCGCTCAATCCACTAAAGAACCCATTGCCTCCCTTGAAACAGGCTAAGGTCCCCAACATTCCCTTTGGGCTGGGATACGAACCTACCGACGAAGATATCCAGGAGATGAACCTCCTAGTCCGAAAACGCAAGAAACACGGAGTTATCCTCCGTCCATACCACCTGACTCTCAACGGATACTTTTTCCCCGAGGGAGAGTCCGAGCTCTACCACGGTTTTCCGGAACCAATCTATGACTCTATGGCCAGGGCTAGATACCCGGGAGTGGAAGTCTTCCAGGACTGGTACTTTATCCCCGACAACATCGAAGCTGCATCAACTGAGTCCAAACCGTCACCATGCCTCGACGGACAAGCTGTCACACTACTCTTTGGGGAAGATAACATCAAACGCCTCGACTATGAGGATATCATCAACATCGCCCTGAAAGACAATCTGTTTGATCCAACCGCCTTGATCTCCGATACTGACCCGGAGAAAGCTACCCAGGGCTGGAGGAAAACCATCAAGTGGACCGATCGCCAGGGCCGCATTCTCAAGATAACAACTGGAGAAGGCCCTATGTTCAAGGAGGGAAGTGAAGAAGGATCCGAGTCTGAGTCTGAGTCGGAGTCAGAGTCTGTTATAGATCCTAACACTCCTAATGTCCCAGTCAAGGTCCCCTTCCCACTGTTTTATCACAAAGTCGTGGCTGATTCAGAGGCTGAGTCCACTAAGGTCACCCCCACTCCCATGAAAGGTGACAACCTGGAGCCTGTTCCAGGGGTCACTTCCTCTGTTGTGTCGCCTCTAACTGACCACGAGATGTCTGTCCTTTCCGAGCTTTTTGCTCGTGTCAACTTAATGAACGCTAAGTTTGCTTATGACTCGTCTCAATTTAACTGCAATGCGATTCTGAATGACTATGAGGAATTTGACTTGAGTGACTACCCACCTCACTTAGCCAAAAAACTTGACAAACGGGAAACCAGAACCCCCATCATTGAGGAAACCGAGCCTATTAACGTAGGAACCGACAATACACCTCAAGAACTTAGGATAGGGACAACCCTGGACCCCTCGGAAAGACAACAGTTCATTGACCTCCTCCACGAATACAAAAACGTGTTCGCTTTGGTCTTACGAGAGACATGCAGGATTGACAAAGAAATTGCAGAGCAGGATACCCATTAAACCGGGGCTAAAACCGTGAAACAGAAGCTACGCCGGATGCGTCTGAATGGGCCCTAAAAATCAAGGAAGAAGTGGACAAACGAGTTCAATTTGGGTTCGTCAAAGTGTCTGAATACTCTGACTGGGTGGCCAACATTGTGCCGGTACCAAAGAAAGACGGAAGAATTTGGGTTTGCGTCGACTTCAGGGATCTGAACAAGGCGAGTCCAAAGGACGAATTCCCTTTGCCACATGTTGACATTCTGGTGGACAACACCGCCGAGCATGCTCTCCTATCCTTCATGGACGGGTATGCTGGGTACAACCAGATTAAAATGGCTGAAGAAGACATGCACAAGACTGCGTTCACTACACAGTGGGGTACATATTGCTACACGGTCATGCCTTTCGGCCTCATCAACGCCGGGGCAACCTATCAAAGAACCGCTACCACTCTCCTATATGATATGATGCACAAGGAGGTAGAGGTATATGTCGATGACATGATTGTCAAATCAAAGGAATGGGACGGCCACATCAGCGCCCTCCGGAATTCTTCGCTCGTCTGCGGAAATATAACATGAGACTAAATTCTCAGAAATGTGCATTCAGAGTCACCTCCAGAAAACTCTTGGGACATGTCGTCAGCAAGAGAGGCATTGAGATTGATCCAACCAAAATCAAAGCCCTACAACAAATGCTTCGGCCTAGGAACGAGAAGGAGATTCGGGGATTTCTCGGTCAGGTCCAATACATCAGCCGGTTCATTGCCAAGCTTACTATGATCTGTGAACCAATTTTCAAGAAGCTTCGCGCCACCGATCACACCGATTGGGACGACAATTGTCAGAAAGCCTTCGACAAGATAAAGGAAATCCTATCCAAACCCCCCGTCCTCATGCCACCTCAACCGGGGATTCCTCTATCCCTGTACCTGACTGTTACCAACACAGCCATGGGAGCAATGCTAGCACAAACAGTTGGCAACGAGGAGCAAGCCATCTACTACATCAGCAAAAAGTTCATTGAGTACGAGACGAGGTATACCCAACTAGAAAAGGCATGCCTTGACCTAGTATGGTCAACAAAGAAGCTGTGGCATTACAGGCTCAGCTGCACGGTCCACATCTACTCCAAGATGGACCCGGTTAAATACATCTTCGAAAAACCCGTACTAAAAGGAAGGCTGTCTAGGTGGACACTCATGCCATCCGAGTTCGATCTCAAATTCGTACCCCTCAAGTTTATCAAGGGAAGAGCAGTCGCTGATTTCCTAGCAGAAAATCCCGTCAACGAGGATCCAACGACCGACACGTGGTCACTTCCTGACGAAGATGTCCTTTGTGCCGATTCCGACGCATGGGACCTATACTTCGATGGTGCATCTAATCTGAGAGGCTTCGGGGTAGGAATCCTTCTAATATCACCAGAGGGAGAACACGTTCCGATCTCGGTCAAGCTAGACTTTGCCGTCACCAACAATGCCGCTGAATATGAAGCATGCCTCATCGGCCTACAAGCAGCCATCACACTAGGCATCAAGAGACTGAGGGTCCACGGCGATTCCTCGCTCATCATCAATCAGGTGTCCGGATCATGGAAAATCCGATCTGACAGCTTAGCTCCCTACCGAGCAAAGATCAGTCAAGAGGCCGAGTTCTTCGACCAAGTCGACTACTTCCACTTGCCGCGAGAGGAAAATCAATTTGCTGACGCCCTGGCAAAACTTATCGCGCTCGTCAACATACCTGACGACATGACATCAATGCCCCTATGTGTCGAGAGAAGGAGCGAGCCAGCTCACATTTGTGCCATTATCGACGACAAGGAAAGCCATGATGAACCTTGGTACCAAGCCATCCTCAATTACAAAACCAAAAACGAATTCCCTCCCAACTCTGATCAAAGAGGACAAAGAGCCATCCGTTTACTTGCATCACAATTCGTGATAAACCAAAATCAACTCTACAAAAGAACACCCCAAGAGATTCTCCTCCTTTGCATCGACCATCACAAAGCCAAGAAAGTCATGGGAGAGGTTCACGACGGAGAATGTGGCCCTCACATGAGTGCAATGATGCTTACACGGAAAATCATGCGGCTAGGTTACTACTGGACCACCATGGAAGCCGATTGTCGTAACTACGTCAAACATTGCCACAATTGCCAAATCTTCGCCAACATACAACACATACCACCATCCCTTTTATACACCATGACATCACCCTGGCCTTTCTCAACCTGGAGCATTGACATCATCGGGAAAGTCAACCCGGTAGGCACCAAGGGGCATTGCTTCGTCCTCGTCGCCATCGACTACTTCACCAAATGGGTGGAAGCACAGTCATATGCAGTCTTGACCGCCAAACAAGTGGCCAAGTTCATTCAAAACAACATCATCTGCCGGTATGGGGTACCCCATGAAATAATCAGCGATCAAGGCTCTCACTTCCGGGCGGAAACTCAAGCTTTGCTGAACAAATACAAGATCAAACGACATCGATCATCCCCCTACCGCCCCCAAACCAACGGAGCGGTGGAGGCAGCGAACAAAACTCTTGTCACCATTATCAAGAAAATGCAAGACAACTACCGCGATTGGCCGAGCAAACTCCCATTCGCACTTTGGGGATACCGAACCTCCATTCGAACACCGACAGGCGTCACACCCTTCTACCTAGCATACGGTATGGAGGCGGTTCAACCGGTAGAGTTAGAGGTCCCTTCTCTACGCATCCTACTGGAGAGTCAAGTCCCTGAGGCGGAATGGACCCGTCGAAGGTACGAACAACACACTCTTCTAGACGAACGGCGGCTCAACACCTTGCACAACGTCCAGCTATATCAACGACGTATACAACGGGCATTCAACAAGAAGGTTAAACTCAGAAACATCCAGGAGGGCGACTTGGTCCTCAAGTCAGTTCGAGCACCGTTACCCGTCGATCCGAGGGGAAAATTCAAACCCAACTGGGCCGGGCCATACCTGGTCAAGAAAATACTTTCGGGGGGCGCAGTGAGACTGAGTGACCTAGATGGGGAGGACTTTACAAACCCGACCAACCTAGACCAACTCAAAAAATACTACCCTTGAACCATAGCAACCAACGACCTAGCCTAGTCTTACAACTAGCAACGACCTCAACCCTTTTCAAGTCAAGTTCCTCAACGTGTTCTGATTTGAAATTGCATGTTTTATCAAGTCTAAGCTGCGGCACTTTGCCCGTTTCGAATGTCCTTTGATCTATCAAAGGCAACGTCCATTTGCATTACAACAAACCCCCTGAACTACGAGCATGGTTTGATTTCACCTCTTCAGGTGAATACGTAAACAGTCCTTCCTTACACAAGGAGGATACAACCATTCCCACAATCAAAAACAACCATCCCCCAATCAATCAAAAAAAAACATCCCCATCAAAAAAAGAGAAAAGGAAAACCATTCCCTTTTTCCACCAAAATACAAAATAAGCCTTTCTCCCTTTCCACAAAATACCGCTTTCCCAAGTGCAAATGTTTAGGACGATTCAAATCGAATTGCCTTTACAAAAGGGATGGAAGAAACAAGCGTTCACAATTTTCAACACGAGCAATCCTCTTATTTAATTAATAATGGGAGGGATTACAATTTCAACAACAAATAAAGCTCGACGAGTCTACAACTTGTCAAAGCTAAGGTGTCAACTAACACACCTCCCATAGTAAAACTAGCACAAAACACACATAACTAGCTAGTACAATATAATAAAAAACCTACAACAATAATACAACATAATAATAAAACGGGTAATGGAGGTCTTCACTCTTCCATTCTACCCTTGACTTTTCCTTCGGGGTACATCTTCCCCTTGTTCTTCTTGTTGGCCCACCTAGCATGGACTTCCTCCTCGGAACGGATCTAAGACGGCAACGGCCTCCGGTCTAGCACAAGACCCCATATTCGACCCAAGACGAGCCAATGCACGACCCACCATATTCTTGGGGCCGGAACTCCTCCTCTTCGGTGGTCTCATCACATCAGGAGTAGCTCCATCAACATACTCCTCAAAAAAGGCACGGTTGGCCTTGCCAACCTCTCGGTACTTCAAATCGACGACCTCGTCCTTACAAAATTTGGATCTCTCTTCCAAGGACAGAGCACGTGACCACTTGACATAAGCGGGAGTCACCCATGTCATGGCAACGGGGTTTGGCACCTCCCAAAGCGGCCGAGTGGCCCACCATCTTTCGAAGACCTCCACAAGCTCGGAGTTCCGGAAAACATTCTCTTGAACAAGAGTATCTTGAGCGGGCACCTTTTGTTGACGCCCCATTTGCCTCATGAGCCTTTCGGGATATATGAAGGAAACAACCTTCAAGCCCACCACCATTAAAGAACGAGGACTAGCACCCGAAGCGGGCAACCCCATGAAGGACCTCAAGTACATCCACGGCACCACCCAACGGATATGAGGACCACCCTCCTTCGCCAATCTTACGGCCCAATAGGCCTCGGTGGAAGCAAAACTATCCGGGTACAACTTCTTCCTCATAGTAAGGTGACGGAAGGAGTAAGAAGAATAATCAACCGGAGGCTCTACATACCTTAGCCTCTTCAATAGCCACACTTGGAGGATCCTTGGGGATCCGAAAGAGGGAGCTTCTCCACAAGAGCCTTCCTTGTCCAAAGCTTGGATAATCTCTCCAAGCACCAACCATGATGGATCTCTACCGTGCTCCATTTGCTCAATCACATGGATAAGGGTCATGCTACCATGGCATCTTGGCCCCTCCTTCTTCAAGACATCAACAAAGAGGTACACATGGACAAGGCAAAATGCAAGAGCCCTTCTCCTAGCCACCCCTGAGACATTAGCATCTAACCGATTCGAGAAGATGTTGATAAGAGCCAACATGTCCGCACCATGTGGAGCAAGAAGAAAGTTGATTTGGCTTGTTGATAAGCCCAACATGGAACGAAATTTCTCCTTGTAGCACAACCGAGTCGGAGGAAGCACCGGAGCATAACCCGGCCACCCACCAATGGCTCCAACTTCTTCGGCAAGAGGACAAATTTCACCTTTCGGGAAAACGAAAACATGATGTTTCGAATCCCAAAACCGAGAACATGCTTCAATAAACGAAGGTTGCACCTTGACTTGACGAAGCACCAACAATTGACCAACTCCCATGCAAGCGAGTTGATACTTTTCGGGAGGCGACAAATCCCGGCACCATTGTCGCAATGCGTTCTCAAAAGCCTCCATGAAATATTTTTGTGGAAGAAGAAGAGGTTTTGTAGAGATGATTTTGTGTTTCGGATGATGAAACAATGAAGCGCAAACGTCCCTATTTATGCAAAATGATCAGCGCATTTTTTCAGAAAAAGGGGAGACCCGGCTTCCATCGACAGGCTGCTCGCGCCTCTTTGAGGCTCCTCCAGGATTCCCGCTGTTGAATTGTCTCTTTCAACATGTGTTTTCTCCTGACACCTCAAACCTCCCGCCAGGAACCTCGCGCCTCTTCGGGATGATCCGGAACATTTTGTGTTTCCTCACACTCACATTTCCTCGTTTTCGCGTTTTACGAAATCCGACACGGTTTCCATGACGCAGCTTTAAACATACGGATTTTTCTTTCTTTTTTTAAAGGGGGAAGGGCTAGTCGCCCCGTTCCACGAGGATCGTTTCCATGTCAGTCGAAATTCCGAAATTTTTTCGCTTTTTCGCAATTTTCCATCAAAAATCAAAACCGAAGATTGATAACACGACATCAATTTTCCTCAAAAATTCAAGCACTCACAAATTCGAGTCTTGACCTCAAAAACCAAATATACTCGCAAAAATCCTTTTCTAAAATTCTTTCCTGACGGTTTGAGTTTTATTTTTTCGAGTCAATTTTCAAAAATTTCGATGCAATTTAATTCACGACACGAGTTAATTGCTCAAATTTTCAAATCAATTCCTTTTGAATTCCAAACGTGACGATTTGTCACGGAATTTTCAAAATTCATTTCAAAATTTCAATCTTAACTTCAAGACATCTTGGTTAATTTTGATTTTCAAATGCTTTACGTGTTTTCAATCAAGTGCTTCTACGTGTTTGCGTTTGTGTACATGTGCTATCTGTTGCCTGTTTTTCTACACTAACGATGCAGGAACTAGTGTGGAGCAAAAGGAGAATCAACAGCCGACAACGCTCCTCCGAAACACAACAAAAAAAGCCAAAATCACAAAATAAACCACAATCCAAAAACACATATATAAGCCTCACGCAAAATGTAAATATGTACAGACAAGAGTCCAAGACACGGACAAACTACGACAACTACTCGACGTCTCCCGTTGGACCAGTCATGGTCTCACTAGGAGTCGCCGCCAACGCAGACACCACCACCTGCTCAGGCTCCCTCTCCGGAGAACTCTCCAGCGTCTCCTCCATCATGACGCGAACCTCCTCCGCCGCAGCCAACTGAGCCCTGAGGGAGGCAATCTCCGCGTCTCGACTCCGCAGCTCGTCCTCATGACGCCTCAAGTCCTGGTCCCGACGGATGATCCTCAGCTCCTGGCCCGCGATCGTCGACCTGGCAGCCTCCAATTCAGCACGAACCCGAGCAAGCTCCGCCGGATCCGCAGTGCTCTGCAAAACACAATAGCAGATCCTCAAGATATAAAAACATGAAATACAACACAAAATACACAAAAACAGCACACAAAACGTACCTGAGAAAGCCGAGCCTCCCTCGTAGCCAGGTCACCAGCAAGCGCCCTCCAGCGGTTAGCCATCCGCCACAAGTTCTGGTGACTAACAGTCGTCACCTACAAAACAAAAATGTCCTTCAATACAATGTAAGGCAAAGTATAATTGGAGAAAGTGTTCAAGTCAGGAACTCACCCTCAGAACAATCAACCTCCACTCCATGCCGGCGTCAGTCACCTCGGCCACCGCGGGCTTCGGTAAGCGCAACTGAAGCTCCTCGCCACCCGGCCCCTAAAAAGTGGTCTCCGTCGGGAAAGCTGGGGGCTGAGTCCTCATCAGCGGGTCGACTCCCTACCATTTGGATCCACATCAAAGATGACAAACCCTCCTATCAAGGGAAACAATGAAAATGAAAAAGAAAAGAGGAAAACATACCTCGATCGGGTACCAAGCAAGCCTCGACAACCGGAAGGTGTTGTAGTCGGCGTCCCGCAGCAACAGCTCCTCACCTCCCCGACCGTGAAGGTGCTCCTCAACCTCATCAGGGGTCGACTCCTGGAACAACACCCTAGGCGGGTCGACCGGCACAACGAAAGTCTCGGTAAAGCACTGGCGAACTAAACGCTCGCCCAAGTACCAAACCGGCTCAATCGCCGTCTCCAAGTACAGGCGCATGGAGCTGCGAGGCCGCAAACGCTCCCTGATGGCAACCGATACACCCGTGTAGTGCTCCCAAGGCCACCCAACAAACTACATTCAAAACAAAGTTATTCAGCTAACTGGGGGCTTCATGCGCTACCTAATCATCCTATCTCTATCTATTTCTATAAAGGAGAAGGGGAAGAGAGCGGGAACTTACATCAGCAATCCAAAGCTTGTTCACGTGACGCCTACAGTCCTCGTAAGTCGACTTGGTCGACTTCTTCCGAGCCACCGTCCAACCCCTCATAGCAGGGTAAGCCGAGGGAACACCGTCTGTAGTCCCCGAACGCAGAGGAGTGAAGTAAGCATACAACCAAGCCTGTAATCAAACACAGCAAACACAAATCAGCCAATTTCTCAAAAAAATTGCCAAAGACAAAATCAAAATCAAACTCAAAAAAAAACTACCACAAAAAACTCGTACCTCAAAGATGAGGTCGGGACCAACTAAGGCAGGAGCACTACCCGCTCCCACTGTCTCTGGACGCACCGCCGCGTGCAAGTACCGGGTGAAACTCGCCAAAGACGGCGTAACCCAGTCAAACCGACCCTCCAGTCGAATAGTGAAAATTTAAATTCACTATTTTCGAAAATTTTCAAGCAAACGGCGATCAAAACCGCCAATTCCAAAAATAATAGTGAAATCCAATTCACTATTTCCCTCCAATTTCAGAAATAAATAGCAAAAATGCAAAAACCGCTATTTCTCCAAATTTTAAACGACGGCACATAAACCGTCACTTCAATTAATAGTGAAGATTCCAAATTCCACTATTTCCATCAAATGTCAACGGCAGCACATAAACCGTCACTTCAATTAATAGTGAAGATTCCAAATTCACTATTTCCATCAAATGTCAACGACGGCATATAAACCGTCATTTCAAACGCAATAGCAAACTCAAAATTGCTATTTTTTCCTTCAAAATTAAAACAAACGGCGATCAAAACCGCCACTTCAAGTTCAAAGAAGAACGACGAATGGTGAAGATGCCAAATTCACTATTCCTTCAAATACCAGCAGAGGGCTTCCTCGCGGAACCCGCTCATTCCAAAAGCGGCGATAGTGAAAATCCATACTCATTATTCCCACAGCGGCATCATGAGTTCGCTACTTGCAAAACAAGCCCATTTGACGCGGCCAATCCCATGGTCCATTAATCGACCACCTCATCGGCTGGCGAGCCTTTGTCCGCAACACTTTCGAGAACAGATCCCGAAGATGCCTCGGGTACATTTCCTTACCATTGGCTGGCGAGCCTTTGTCCGCAACCTTTCGAGGACAGATCCCGAAGATGCCTCGGGTACATTTCCTTGTTACAGCTGCCGAGCCTTTGTCCGCAACACTTTCGAGGACAGATCCCGAAAATGCCTCGGGTACATTTCCTTATCATCGGCTGGCGAGCCTTTGTCCGCAACCTTCCAAGGACACATCCCGAAGATGCCTCAGGTACATTTCCTTATCATCGGCTGGCGAGCCTTTGTCCGCAACACTTTCGAGGACAGATCCCGAAAATACCTCGGGTACATTTCCTTACCATTGGCTGGCGAGCCTTTGTCCGCAAACATTCAAGGACAGATCCCGAAGATGCCTCGGGTACATTTCCTTCCATCAGCTGGCGAGCCTTTGTACGCAGACGTGCAAGGACATACCCGAAGATGCCTCAGGTATGACTCCTTCTTGTGGCTGGCGAGCCTTTGTACGTAGTCTAATGGACTTTAAACGACCCGCACGGACAGTCGACAGACTCTAAACTGTTCCCGACGACAGGTCTTTGACTCGTATCCTCGAGTCGCCTTGGCGTCGCCCTTCCCGACGGCAGGTCCTTGGCCCGAATCCTTTCGAGCCGCCTCGACTTGCCGGAATCGAAATATCGGCGAGATCCGGTGAGCGCGCAGGTCCCGAGGCGAGCGTGTTGCGCCTGCCCAGTGCCGGAAGGTCAAGGAAGTTGCCACTGTAGAATCAGAATCTGGGTCTCCTTAAATGGAAATGCCATGAAAAGTCTTTTTACATAATTTGTGAAAAATTCAATCGGCGACAAGACAAGTAAGGAGCGAGCGAAAGCCCTTACCTAAACCAGTTGGTCCTTGAGCGGATCCCATGAACAATCCTTTGCGGGATTGATTCCTTTTCTACATGCGGAAGAAGAAAATTTACATTTAGCGGACATAGTTGAGGCGCAGTCAAAATATGGGATAATTTCTTGTCAAGATGAACATTCGCGGCTCAGTTGGCGGTACTCCTTTATAGCCTTACTTTCTGATCGGGAGAGAAGGAATGTCATAATTGGGTTTTTGAATAAGACGACCTTTTCATTCTGCTTAATGATCATAAATGTCGGTTGGAGACAGCGGGCATTAGTTTGACTTGGGGGGGTGGTGCGGTATGCTTTTAAGTAGATGGCTCTAAATTCGCGTCTCCAGGTTGTAATCTTCGATTGACCTGGGGCTCTACTTTGACTTTCGCCCTGTCCAAGCCTCAGTCAAAGTGGGGGCTCTGTAGATACCCAGTATCTGCTGAGACTCCAACAAAGCACCCGATGATTATCGGACTACAACATGTTTTGGAATCGCAGCGTTTGATCGACAGTTTGTGTACAACTTTACGTCGGAAAACTTAAAACGATTTCGAAAATAAAATATTTCAAAACATTTCAAAAATACCTGGAATGTTTAATGCACGACGACGGGGTCGCAATGACACTAACTAGAGTCAAAACCGACACCGGACCAAAAACCGACTCAAAAATTCAAATCCCGACTCCAACAACGAGTCAAACCGAGTCAAACACAAAAAAACAAACATTTCAAAACCTTCTACCTTAAGTTTTCCCGGATTCATGTTGGTCAAGTACCAAACATGTGACTACAAAACCTAGGATAGAACAAATCATGATTGCGTTTGTTGTGAAAGTGACAACACAGCTCGAAGACCCGCGACGTGGCTCGCGCCTCTTTGAGCAGCCCAGGTGGCCACGTCGCTCAAAACTCACACAACCACTCATTCTCCAATAATACCCCTCAAATGCCACCCATTTGAGACTTACGCGAGTGTCCGCCCCCTCTTTTCTCCCTTAAAATTCTCGACTCGACTTCTTAAGTCACAACCCGACGCGTATTTACGACCTACCGATCGTAAATACAAGCCTTACACATTTTTTGGTACCGTCATCGTGCATTAAATCACTTGACCGACCACTTCGACCACTACACTATCACTAAGCTTAAAACACTCTTTTTACTTACCAAAACGGTTTTAAACCGAGTTTTTTCCGATCAAACGAGTTGTTACACTTACGTCGGTCACTCGCCATAACCAAACATGTAAGTATGAGGGTGTAAAAATCCTCTTTTATTATGTTTTCATTTGTTTCATGACTCTAACATGCTAAAACATGCATAACATGAACCAAAACATGGAATAAACGAGCCACAACTGATTTTTGGTCTGAGGCAGAAGCCCCTTAGGTCGCCAACTAGCTCGCGCCTAAATGGGGTATTCAGACCAGAAATCAACCGTGTTTGTTCTCGTCATTTCCCTTAACCCATTTTTTATATTTGTAATCGGTTTTTACCATTTCAAGTATTTTCGAACCATTTTTATTTTATTTCACATGTTTTAACCGTCAAGCATTTTTCACCCTTGGTTCTTCATACCATGACGGTTAAATCCGTGTTTCGGTGATAATATTTGGTTAATGACATTTAGAAGGTATTTTAAAGCCTTTATTTCATTTCTTCACATTTTCGAACAAATACATATTAGTCACCAACACAAAGTCATCCTTGGTTCTACATACCATGCCGGATTTTAACCCGGGTACGATGATGAGTATAGACTAATTACATTTAAATGGACTTAAAACAATTAGTCCATAATCATTTTTCAAAACTATTCATGTCAAGTTTGTCAAATTGAACCCGACACCAAATATTATCAAATAATGATGATTATTCGAGTCTAGTACTTCCAATCAATAAATGCGGTCTAAACGACCACTTTCAAACCAAACCGGGTTCAAATACCCATTTTCAACACGTTTTATAACGTTTTCTAAAAGGTCAGAACACGGCACATAAACCGTGGGCTAACCCGCGCCTAAACAGGTTTTCCATTTCTCATTTTCAAAACCAGAGGGAGGCCCCTTGCACCGCCGGCTGGCTCGCGCCTCATATAGCCGTCTGGTACAGGGCCTGTTCCCTTCCAGCATTAGTCTAGGACGATCCCGACTCCGGTTAACCCGGATATAGGACGGATCAGACGACTATTCAAACCACATTTGCCAAATGCCTTACTAAGACAAATGGATCATGTTATGCACCCTAAACCTAATACGGTAAATGGATGTTTAATTTCCGTCTTGCATGCAAATCAATCATTAATCCAACTCGACATCTTATACTTGATACTTGGATTAAATTAGCCGACTTAGAAAGCTCTCACATGTTAGGTTTAAATTATTGGATGCGCATTCATGCATTTAAACCGTTTTATCAACTTTTGCATTCAACCAACCAAGATCGATCAGTAGAGGCCGCTAAACGTGGGCGGGATTGAGTGTCTGACTAAAGGGCTTCCCAATATGTACCTTCACCTCTTACTTAGAAACTTTGGATAGTGCACGACCTTATCCAGGGCGTACGAGAGTCATTCTATAGATAGGATGCTAAAGAGGGACGATTTCCTTATCTTTAGTACCTATGTCAAACACTGCTTTGTGCTTCGATTTGACCGAGGTATAAAGTGGAATTCGAACGGGTTCCAGGCATCCCACAAATGCTTGGTGGCGACTCCGAATATCTCTAATCGTTTTGAGACCCTTACCGAGACGAAACCGACCGATCTAAAATGATCCGGTCGAAAGCATTTTTTACGCCGCCGAGCGTGGCTTTCAAAGAGACCGTTGTGCGTCCACGAGATCGAAGTGGGCTCGCAGGTGGACCGTGTCCACAGGAAGGCATTGAAGACATGGAAGGCAATGAAGACATGGAAGGCATGGAAGACATAGAGTGTCTAGCCGGCATGGAAGACATAGAGCGTCTAGCCCTCCTAGTGTATTGAACCAAAGGTGCATCGTCATCCACATTCATTGAGTCGAGGGACTCTTGAACCATTGGTGAACTTTCTTCCCTTGGTTCTACGGTTGGTTGAAGAAGATGGGAATAGCCTACATGTTCAAGAGATTGAGAGGAGTAGTCCCGGAGGTGTGAAACCATTGTGCGGAAATGAGGAGGCACCTCAAGAGGCATTTGTTGAAGCTCCTTATCACATGTATCATGGACATTGACGAAACCATGCGCCTAAAACAAAATAAGTAGTATAAGCAAATCACATTTTATTATATATTAGTTAAGAATTAAAAGACAAGTATATTAAGTGTACTTACAAGTTATTGTATGGCTCCAAATGGTGCTTGATAAGTAGCTTGTTGGGGGAAAGGGTTTAAGCGAAGAATAGTGCGATCCCGGTACCAAACCATGTAAGGGTCGTAGTAGCTCATTTCATTATCATCCTCTACACCACGCAACCGAAAATCACCCCTCCTAACCCAATTTGATATGTAGGGTTGATGTTTTTCTATCCAATTCCGTGAAGAGGCACCCCTTTTGTCAACTTTGTGAAAGTTAGGTTCGGTATTAGAGTTTAAAGGGATATATTGTTTCCACCCAAATTGACGAGCTACCCTATTAGGAAAATGCCACTCAACAATGTCGAAACAAATCATAGGTGCCATCACTGTCCAATCGTCGGAGTCATCATAACAAAACTCGGGCAAAAAAGACAAAATCTGTCGGGTGTAAGGTTGCCATGTAAACTGATCATGTCGTATTGAATCGAAAGCATCCCTATACTCAATTAGTGTGGTCACCTCTTCCGGCCTCTTACGATTCACACTTACCCACCTACGACCCAATGAGTCAATCCTTATTTGATGTTGAGAACCTAATGGGTTCGTTCCATGATGAGTAGCATTAACGGGTCCCATGAGTGTAGGTCGACCAATACTAATCTTCTCCCATGCCCACAATTGCAATAGAATAAGGGGACCTCCAATGTCTTTGGACTTGACGTTGCTTGCTCTACATAAATTGCGATATAAAGTAGCAAGTACGGCACTTTCCCAAGAGTAATTATCTAAGTTGGTCAAATCCCTCAACAAAGGCAAATAAACAACTTGAATGTCATTACCACTCTTATCCGGAAACATGATAGTTGCCATTAAGATAAGCAAATATGACCTCACATATTGATGTAGAACATCTTCATTTGCATCTTCCGGAAGACCACTAAATTGTTCTAACAACCAACCAATCCTCAAAGAAGCCCCCTTAAGGTCTCCAACACACGGTGTTTTGCCTAAGAGTTCAGTTACTAACAAAGGCCAATTATAAGTGGTTGTTCCACTAACAATATCCCCTCTAATCCGTAGCCCTAACAACACTTGAACATCTTGCAAGGTCACAGTAGCCTCGCCAATAGTCAAGTGAAATGAATGGATTTCCGGCCTCCATCGCTCAACCAAAGCACTTATTAAATCCACATTAAACTTCAACCCCACTAACCTATGAATAAAAAAAAAAACTGAGTGTCCATAATGAAATTAACTACATGATCACTTACCAAAAACCCCTTGTGTGAAACTAAGTGTGACCTACATCGGAGGGAACCAACGTCCCTCCCCCCCCCCCCCCTTCCAATATTGCCTTGCTCCCGTGTACCTCTTGTTGTGTGAGAAGTTCCGGGTTCACCGGGCCTTGTTGTTGATGTTGTTCCATTATTCCTACACATTTAAAAGAAGATTATTAGATTAGCATAAAAATAAATTTGAAATAATAACAAAAAATTATGGAAATAAAAAAAATTAAAGAGAAGTGTAAGTAGTAGAATACCCTTGTGAATTGTTAACTCTCATGGTACAAGTTTTTTTATTGTGGCCTAAACCACGACACAAACAACATGTGACCTTGTTCCTACTCTTCTCATCCATTTCATTAAGAAATCTTTTATTCTTCCATCTTCCTTTTCCCCGTTTATTTTGGTCATCGCACACTATTTTAGGCCCATTGTAAGGACCCCAATAAGCCTCATCTTTCAAAGGGTGAAATTTAGAAGCATATGAAGCTAAGTGTTCTCCGGTAGTGTAGGCGATGTCCACAAATTGAGTAGCATTTAAACCCTTCTTTTTACAAATGGCATACACATGTGAACATGGATACTTGTATGTTTGGAACTTCTTACAAGTACATGTCCTCTTGGATAAATCAACGGTGTGCAAATGGTTACCATGTGACATGGGTCGAGAACCTCTACGTGTTGTGACTTGGTACACCCCTCCGACATGGTCAAAAGCCACAACCTTATGGTATGCTCCTTTTTTGCAATTTTCCTCCAACAAGGTTGTCATCTTCGGACTATAATGAAGCCCCTTCATCAATCGTTTCCTTGCAAACTCACGTCGCTCAACAAAGTATGCATTAACTCAAAAAAATACACACTTTACGAGTGCCGTTACGGGTAGAAAACGTGCTCCTTTAAGAATATTATTAAATGCCTCCGCCAAGTTAGTAGTCAATATTCCATATTTATGTCCACCATCATGGCAAATTGACCACTTCTCTATTCCAATTTCTGTTGGAGCTTGTGTCCTCCACAAATTAGTATGATAACATTTGTAAATCTCTTACAGGTTCACAAGGGTATACTTCGTATATTTAATCAGTTGATTAACGTTTACCTAATAACGGTTGGCTTGCTAGAAAGTTTGACGTTATTATCATACAGATGGCGGTGATCAACTGGTCCCTAAAGGTCACACCTATAGGATGTGTTTGAGAGATGTGGTTATAGAAATATAATCACATTGATGCCTAATATGACTAAACAGTTAGTCAATGTGTTGATGAGACAATTATTTAATGAAGATTAAATAATATTAGTTGAGACGAATTAACTGTCAATTCGTAAATTGAATATAATAAGTTATATTTAATTAGATGTATGTAATGTTAGCTTGGACGAATTAATCTGTTAATTCGTAATTAAATGTAATCGGTTATATTTAATATCAACAAGATGAATGTGTCATAGTGGTAATAGTGAGGGTACACAAACCAAGAGGTCATGGGTTCGATCCTCACTAGATGACAATTTACACATTTTATACATTTTTGTAAAAACCGAAAAAAAGAGAAATGGACCTCTCTTATTTCGGTTAGCATATGGGCCGAAAAATAAAAACAAGAAAATCTACCCTAATCATCTATATACTCGGTTGTATAGGGTGAAGAGGGATAGAATTTTTTAACCTAATTTTTGCTCATTCTCTTGCCTCCTCTCATCAGAAAAAACACAAAACAACCTAAATTTTACAGAAAATTTTGATCGATTCTAGCATAATCAAAGGGCATATCTCATATCGTCTTGGGCGCAACTGATAGGCGAATATCTATTTTGATATTGTTCTTAAGCCGTATTTGCTAGGATCGAAGGTTATTTCTGAATTCTTTACTTTTGTTTATGTAATTTTATTTTATGACTAGTGATCATCTTCATAAAATTCGTTATAATCCTTAATAATAAGGGAAGTATACAGACTATTTCTCACAAGTGGTATCAGAGCCAAGGCCACGAATTTTAATTTTGATGATTTTCATAAAATTGTTTGTAAACAATAATTAGGGTTTGCGAAAAAAAAGTAATCGGCTGGATTTTTTTGAGCCGTGGTATTATTTTTTTTTCGTTTCCGTTACTGTTCACGGATAAACAGTATTTTTTAAAAAAAAAAAAAAATATTTTCTGTTTTTTCTTTCTGTTTCTCCTGAAAAACCGATTAAAGTTTTTTACGGCTGTTTTTGTTTATGCCGATTTGAAAAGCATCCGAGAAAAGAAATTTTTTTTTTTTCATTCATCGTTCACGTAGTTCGTTCACAAAGTGGCGAGAATAAAAAAAAATTTGTTTTGTTATGGTTTTTACAGAAAAACCGCAAGAAGAAAGAAATAAAAACGGGCTGTTTTTGTTGTTTTGTCTATCCAGCCGAGAGAGAAAAAAAAAAAAAAATTGGGTTCTGTTACTGTTCACGTGTTGGACAGATTTTTAAAAAAAAGAAAATTTTTTTTGTTTTTTTTTTCGGTTTTAGCTGTAAAATCGAGAAAAGTTTTTTTTGGGTTGTTTCGGTTTTTACCGAGATAAATTTTAAAGAAAATTTCTTTTTTGGGTTTGTTGTGGCCAATTAATTATTGTGAAGCGGTTCATAATTCATGGATACCTAATCATTTTAAAGCAGTTTAAAATTTTGACGGATTAAATTCATATTACAAGTTTAATATGAATTAAGATTGAAATTAATGTGATTAATTGAGGAATTGTCACTTAATTTGATGATTTAAATGGGTGGTTTGGATAAAATTAATCTACATAATTAAAGAATTATGTCTTGCATGTTTAATTTATTTTTAGTTGATGCATTTTAATTTTGTTGAACGAATCGATTGAATGAATTTTATTTACGTATTTTTGCAATCAGTTGTAATTTGTAATACTTAGTGTGACCTTAGTCAAATTATGTTTTTTTTTTTTTTTTTTTTTGATGACGAGGAGGTTGGATCCTCCCCGGATACAGGACCCCACCCTGCTAGGCGCCTGTACCATGTGAGTTCTTTCCCGCGGGGATTATTCCCTCTCCGGGCGTCAGGTCCCCAGGAAAGTGTTCATCTAGGAAATCGAATCCAGGACCTCGCAATTATGTTTTTGTAATGAAGGAAACATGATTTTTTATGTAATTATGAGATCTCGAATCTCCTTTTTTTCTTTAGTTTTTGGGTTTTGAAATTAGAATGTAATAAATAGGTTTATTATGTAAATTTTATTTATTGTATTTTTCAAAAGAAGACTAAAGATGGAGATTGGAGCTCACTCCCGCTACATGGATCAAGATGGAACATCAAGACAAGCTTCTCGGGTCCAAGGATGGATTCCAAACTTGTATTTATTGTTCATTTTGATAGGATAGGCCACACTAGGATTTTTATTGTTTTTACGTTTTCATTCTTATTGCTTTTCATTCACATGATAGTTTATGCATCATATTCCGCCTAAAACCAAACCACCTACTACTAAAATGCATGAAAATTGACTCATATAGATTGTATGTTAGTTTTCATGGACATACAGATGTCACATACTTATTAAGCTATCACCTTAGTTTATTCATTCACGCATGCTAGATATTAGTTCACTTAAAATGAATTAAAATAAAGTTGATGGGATCTTCCTCTAAAACGGAAATTGAGATTAGTCTTTATAAGGGCAAACAACTATGAATTCCTTCTTCGTCGGTAGGCATAATATGACCCCTTCTACGTTGGGTAAGTAGTTGTGTTGACTTAGTTTATCTCAACATTATAGTCCGAAGAGTTTCTCGTGATTATGATGGACTAAAAGATAGAATTTACATAAATTTATCGACCAAGAATTCTAACGGTAGAATTAGCTAAAAGGTTAGCTTATCAATTTACAGAGAATTGAGTCTTGGGGATCATTTATATAATTCTTGAGGGAGGTCAATTGTATAAATGCATGAGTCTTCGCGTTATAACAGTATTGCATTAGACTTAAAAATCAAATCGATGCATAGTGTTGGACCTTTAGTCCTAATTAATTGTTTTGATAATGACAGTAATGATTTGTATGTGGACTTAATATATAAACATATGCGTGTAATTGTGTTCTTAAGTTTTAATTTAGAAAGGAACAATTACAATGACGCAAGCTTGAAGTTTGGACCAAGGAGGTACAACTTCAAATACACTTGATCGATGTATTCAAGCAAGATCAAGATTGGAAATCAACCACGAGACTCAAGATGAGAGACTTGTGAAGAGACGATTCGTTTACTAAAGATCTACTGAAGATTAGATAGTATAGGTCGTCATCCGGTAATGGTTTTACTTTGTTTGATTTAAAGGTTAATGAAGTTATGACCTAATAGACATAACTTCATTGCTAGACAAAAATGATGCGTTAATTTTTGGAAAATATATTTTTAATGGTTTATAAAAATAAGAGAGTATTTATTTTGTTTGGAATTAATTAATTGGAATTTAAGTTAAATAAACTATTGGTTTGTAACACGATATTTATATCGTCATGCAACCTAGGGCTTTAACTAAATTCTATCTCGATTTGTTGTGGGCTATAGAAGCAAGAAGTGGACCGAAGGAGCCCTAGAGGCCGGCCAAACCCTAGTGGCCGAACCCTAGGTGGGCCGAACCCCTAGGAGGCCGAAACCCTAGGGTGGCCGAAAACCCTAGGAGGCCAAACTCCTCCTTCCTTTTGCTTCTTACTTGTTCATCAAGTTGTTAGGAATTTATCTTTCCAGAATATTCCTATGCCCTAATTCCAGAACATTCCTAAACCCTAATTCACTCTACTATAAATACTCTCATTCATTCAACATTAATTGTTGACACACACATCTACAAATTTCAAGAGAGAAAAATATTTTAAGCAAAATCATTTGAGCTTTAATTCTTATTTTCCAAATTTGCTTATACAAAGATTACGCATCAAATTTGTCAATCACTCGAAGAAAAATCGTTATAGGATACTAAATACACAAGGGTAGTATACTCACTCGCATAACGTGAGATTAGTATTTATCGTTGTATTTTTCTTATTAACGTAAGAGCAACCTAGAGTATTTAGCGATACTCAATCTGAGTTATAATCATATAGTTGATTATACGAGTGGATTGATAATTTTTGTAATCCGGAGAAAGGTACTAAAAATTATTAATCGAGAATAGTGGACGTAGGTTTCGACTTGTGAAACTGAACCACTTCAAAATCCTGTGTGTCTCTCTTTCTCTCTCTCTTTATTATTGTTATTTCAATTTTGCATTTATTGTTAATAATTTAATTAGTTGATTTTAATCAATAAAATCAAGTAATTAATTTATATCATATATTTCGAAAAAGCGGTCATCGTTTTTAATACTCAATTCACCCCCCTCTTTCGTATTCGATCAATAGACTCCACAATTGGTATCAGAGCCTCGTGCTCTTGATAGCCTAATGACTAGAGTTGATTTTTTTTTTGTAGTCTATTTATCGTCTTTTCCGCTGCATTTATTTTTTATCAAATGGATTCCAAACACCTAAAGTGTCCTATATTCAATGGGAAGAACTATGGTTTATGGAAAAATATGATGACCCACTTCATTAAGGGAAACGACTGGGAGTGTTGGTTGATTATCAAGAATGGTCCGAATAAGATCTTACTTGCAACCAGTAATGGCACTACCGTCGAAAAGAAAGAAGAAGACTATATTGAGGCGGATTATAAAAAGGCTGAGAAGAATTCTAAAGCAATAAGCTTATTGCAAAACGGTATGATTGCTACTGAATTCGATCGTTTCTCAACCAGTTCATCTGCCAAGGAAATATGGGATGGTCTAGAATTAGCCTATGAGGGAACCACTGTTGTCAAAAAGCAACGTATGGCATTACTAATGCGAAAATACGAGTTGTTTGCCATGGAGCAAAACGAGTCAGTTGATAGCATGTCCTCTCGCTTTTCTAGCATCATCAATGAGCTAAAGAATTTAGGAAGAACTTTTGACTCCGAGGAAATTGCTAGAAAAATACTCGAAGTATGTCTCATGAGATGGAGACATAAAGTATCTGTCATAGAAGAATGTAAGGACCTAACTTCATTATCCTATCAGGAGCTACTCGGAACCTTAATGGCTCACGAGATTACTCTGAATCAGGATGAGGAGGAAGTTAGCACAAGCAAAAAGATGGCCTTACAAGCTGAGTCTAGCAAAGTTGATGATTCTTCAGATATTGAAGATGAAACTGTATTGTTTGTTAAACGTCTTAAGAAAAAGCCCTTCTTTCAAAATCAAAATAAGACAAATAACAAATCAAAGCAAACCCCTAAGAAATCGTTTGAGTCAAAAGGGTCTTTCTCTAATCGTGGATGCTTCAAGTGTGGTGATGATAATCACATGATCAAAGATTGCCCTACATGGAAGAAAATTAAAGACAAAAACCAACGTGACAAAACAAAGAGAGAATTCAAGCAAGTTATGATGGCATATTCTTTGGGGAGACTTGGACTCGAAGATGGCGAATCGAAGATGAAGAAGAAACTGCCAACGTCTGTCTAAGTAGCGTCAGCCTTGACCTATTCTACGAAAGCGACAATGAAAGCAATGCTTCAAATGCTGAGAAGTGTCTTGTTGGAAATTCGGATTCAGATTCAGAGGATGAAGAGGTAAATTATTTTGAACTTAAAAAGCGTGTTAAGAAACTTTCTAAGGATAATTTAATTAAGTGTTGTGAACATTCCCTTGATCATTGTCATGAACAAAGTCTAGAGTTAAGAGACCTTAAGGAACGGATTTTAGATATTGCTGAGGAAAACCAACTTCTAAAAGCCAACGCCAAAAAGCTCAAATCTAAAGTTATGGCTACTCCAGCTATAACTTCAGACATGACGAATGCTGAGAAGAACGCTCTTGAATTAAAAGTTAAGGCTAGTGATGCCATAACTTCAGAGCTTAAACTTAACATTAAGGATCTTCAAGCTAAAGTTACGGCTAGTGATGCCATAACTTCAGAGCTTAAACTCAACATTAAGCATCTTCAAGCTAAAGTTACAGCTAGTGATGCTATAACTTCCGAGTTGAAGAAAGTCAATGAGATTTTAAAAGATGAGCTTAGTGGCAAAGATAGTGTGGTTTCCGAACACAAGAGAGAAATCGTATTTCTCTCTAAGCAATTGGATGAAACTAGCAAAAGTATGTCTCAACTCAAGGTACAACATGAAAAAAGAGAAACGTATCTTGAATGAACGTTTTGATAAATTTCGTGAAGACTTTGAGAAAGGTAGCTCTTCCAAGGATTCAAATGTAGATCATTCAAAATGTGAAAAAGAAATTGAGTCCTTGAAAGAATTACTTTTACATGCTCGAAAAGTTCATGATAAGTGGGAAGGAAGCACAAAGGTTTTTAACTTCCTTACTGAACAATCTGATAACAACATGAAGATGGGACTTGGTCATGAATGCTATAGTCGTAGAGACCATGATAAATGCAAATCTAATCCTTCTGAAAATGATTTCAGAAAAAGAAAATACGTTAATCTTCGAATACTTGATTTGCAATTCTTTGGCTGGCTCTTTGGACATATACAAGTCAATTGTGTCAAACTTGCTTGGGATAAGAAAAAGAATGTTGAAACTGTTAAGACTTGTGATTTCATAGTAGAAGATGATGTCTCTATTATAGATGAACCTAACGACAATGAAGAGCGCAATAATGAGTTTAGATGGACTTATGATATGGCTTTTGATTACTCATCTGTTCCTTCAAAATCAAACAAAATGAATGAGAATCGAAAGCATACATTCAAACCTAAAATTCATAACCCTAAACCTAAAGCGTCTCATGAAGGTACTAGACCTAAAGCTACTTTCGATAGAACAAAACCTAGAGTACCTTATGTTCCGATTCTTAGACAAAGACCAAGACAACCCAATGTTAAAGCCAAAAGAATAATACGACAAGTATGGGTTAGAAAGGATCAAATATATAGAATTACTAACCATAAAGGACCCAGCCTAGCTTGGGTACCTAAAAGTTGTATTTTATCCATTTACAGGTAGAAGTGAAAGAAAATAATCTATGGTATCTCGACAGTGGATGCTCGAGACACATGATGAGATTTAAATCTTTTTCTTTCACTAGAGCCCTTCTTTGGTGGCAAGGTTACCTTTGGAGATAATAAGAAGGGTACGATTATTGGAGTAGGAAAAATTGGAATTTCAACCTCTCATTCAATTGATAAAGTATATCTGGTAAGTGGTCTTAAACATAATTTACTTAGTATTTCTCAATTATGTGACAAAGGAAATAGAGTTGTTTTTCATGCCAATGTTTGTCGTATCATAATTGAAGGTACTAGTAATGTTTTACTTGAGGGTCACCGTATGAGGAATGTGTATATGATTGATTTAAATGTAACGCCCCGTAAATTTCGGACCGTTAATATATTTCAGAAATAATTTATTAATCAAAATAAAAGTGATAATTAAGTATTTAAAGTAAAAATAATTTAAAGAAATATAATTTTATTATATTTTAAAGAAAAGTATTTATTTTGATAGTTTCGAGATGTTTAAAAATAGTTTAAACCGTGTAAAATCTTTTGTTTCGAAATAAGGGCGTATCGGGGGGAAAATGACAATTCGTTTGAACGTTGGGTAAACGAAATTGGAAATGGGTCGTATGAATACTCAATTTTATTGTAATCTCGTGTTTAAAAACTTTGGACTTGACGGAATTTGCGTTTGACTTACGGATTTAATTATTATCAAGACAAATCAAACCCGACTTGTAAATCCCGACTAAAAATCCCGACTCCCTCCTTCCTTTCTTCCCTTACCCGGCTCCTCCCCCTCCCCTTTCCTTTCTTTTTCTGAAATTGTTGTTGTTCATCCTCTAAAAACACCCAAAACTCCATTTTCATACACAATCAAGCTAGAAATCACCATATCTTATTCGTTTCTTGTCCGTTTTTCGCGAAATTTACCTTTCCGGAATCCCCTCGCCACGATGTACGACTTAGTATGTTCTAATTTCAATTTTCATTAAGTTATTTTAAGACCAATTTTCGGAAATTCGGTATTTTTGATTAATTATTGTGTTTTAATTGTTTATTTAGGTGAAGGATTGGAAGACGAGTTCGGGGACTCGTATATTGTAGAGGATAGCGGTTAGTTGTGGTTAGGGTTTCGGTTTTGAGGACTAATTGCTCATTTTCTAGCTTAAGGTAACATATTTCGAGTTACTATGACACCCTTAAATCTAGCCTTAATCTATCATGTGAATCATATCACACAAATAGGAATCCAAACTTTATCAACTGTAACCGGCTTACATCTCACCTATTACAGTTCATAAAATCACCATACAAGAAAGGGCAATATAACAAAGACAGACATAAGTTCTTAGTCCCGTCAATAGTCACTTTGTAACTCAAGTCTATACCACGAGGTAGGGAAGGTAATCGAACCGGTATCTTGGCTCAGCGGTTACTATTAAGAAAACATGGCCAAGAGACAACACAACCCTAGCCTAAAATCTGCGCAGACCTAGACATGCGGATACACACCACCGCACCCAAGACTCACAACTTTTTTTAAAACAAAGTGAAGTGAGTACCCTAAGGACACCACCGAAGGGTCGGCTAGTACTTAAGCTGACCCCATACTATCAAAATTAGTACCTGAGGTCATGCCCCAACTTGGATAAACATCCACTAGTCAGGAACACAAAGGCTATCAAGCAGTGAACATATACTCGTCATAGACTATAAAGACCTATCTATGATGAAGGCCGAAATACTCACCTAGGACCTAGTCACAGCTAGTCCCAGCTTGAATATTTTAGCCCACCCCACCCAAAACTCACCACACAAGTCAAGTAAGGCACCCACTTAACCATAAGAGGGCAAAAAGTCCTACTTACCAACATAAAATCTAATATTCTATCATGTGAAAGGCTATATACAGCATACAATCCAACAGTTCCTCAATAAGTACCCAATACTAAATTCCAATCCTAGCAATTCTACAATATTTAAGGCTTTAGGGGAAACTAGGGCTATTTCTATAATACAAGTCACTATTAAATTCAATAAGCTATACATGTGAACAAAAGCTTGATAAATGGCCTAAAACAAGAAAAAGACCGATTATCTAAATCATTCAACCGAATTTTTACCCGCAACCCCAGCCCTGCGACAGGTACGGGTCAAATTGCGGCTGACCAATCACTCAATTAACATCGCATCAGTCAAAGGGACCAAGGCTCAGTTTTCGGCACAATCAACAAAACATTACAATTATCACTATAAAATTCATTTTGAGCCTATTAATTACCAATTCATTTTGTAAATTATCCTAACATGTGATAATTGTCAATATAACATAATTTTTCTACCATTAGCATAACTTTTAGCTACTTTTGTGATTCTCTTAACAAATTTGTTTTTGATTTTTGTATGTTTGGTGAATTTTTGCTTGGGTAGTAATTTTCACATGTTAAACTTAGTTGCATGCAAGCTTAATTTGTGCCTTTTGGTAGTTTAAATTATCAAAATTGAATTGGGGACGATTAATTAATTTTCAGACGATCTTATAATGTATAAAAATGAAAAAAAAAAAGAGAAGAAATGGTGCGGCCGCGGGCCCGGCAGCAGCCGGCAGGCCCACGGCAGCCCCGGCCTGTCTTGGGGTTGGCCCGGGTCGGTCCGTTGCTTGTTTTGCGGGTTTCCATGCTTTGTCCGTCATTTTAGGTTCATCATGGATATAATTAGAATGAGTATACATGGTTAAATTTGTTAAGAGAATCATAAAAGTAGCTAAAAGTTATGCTAAGGGTAGAAAAATTATGTTATATTGACAATTATCACATGTTAGGATAATTTACAAAAGGAAATTTGTAATTAATAGGCTCAAAATGAATTTTATAGCTATAATTGTAATGTTTTGTTGATTGTGCCGAAAACTGAGCCTTAGTCCCTTTGACTGATGCGATGTCAGTTAATTGAGTGATTGGTCAGCCGCAATTTGACTCGTACCTGTCGCGGGGCTGGGGTTGCGGGTAAAAATTCGGTTGAATGAATTAGATAATCGGCCTTTTTCTTGTTTTAGGCCATTTATTATATCTCTATTTCACATGTGTAGTTAATTGAATTTAAATAGCTTCTTATTTAGTTAGTTGAATTTTAATAGCTTCTTATTTTGTAGAAATGGCCCTAGTTTCCCCTAAAGCCTTTTATATTGTTATAATTGCTAGGATTGGAAATTAGTATTGAATACTTATTGAGGAACTGTTGGGATTGTATGCTGTAAATAGACATTTATATAACCTTTCACATGATAGAATATTAGATTTTATGTTGGTAAGTAGGACTTTTTGCCCTCTTAAGGTTAAGTGGGTGTCTTACTTGACTTGTGTGGTGAGTCTTGAGTGGTGTGGGCTAAAGTATTCAAGCTGGGACTAGCTGTGACTAGGTCCTAGGTGAGTATTTCGGCCTCCATCATAGATAGGTCTTTATAGTCTTTGACGGGTATATGTTCTTTGCTTGATAGCCTTTGTGTTCCGACTAGTGGATGTTTATCCAAGTTGGGGCATGACCTCAGGTACTAATTTTGATAGTATGGGGTCAGCTTAAGTACTAGCCGACCCTTCGGTGGTGTCCTTAGGGTACTCACTTCACTTTGTTTTAAAAAAAGTTGTGGGTCTTGGGTGCGGTGGTGTGTATCCGCATGTCTAGGTCTGCGCAGATTTTAGGCTAGGGTTGTGTTGTCTCTTGGCCATGTTTTCTTAATAGTAACCGCTGAGCCAAGATACCGGTTCGATTACCTTCCCTACCTCGTGGTATAGACTTGAGTTACAAAGTGACTATTGACGGGACTAAGAACTTATGCCTGTCTTTGTTATATTGCCCTTTCTTGTATGGTGATTTTATGAACTGTAATAGGTGAGATGTAAGCGGTTCTGATTGATAAAGTTTGGATTACTATTTGTTATCTGATTCACATGATAGTTTAGTTTGGTCAGTTTAAGGGTCATTTGTTAGAATACATGATAAGTAAACGGTTTATCAAATTGTTTACATGTTACATTAATTTTGACGATTCGTGGCTGGGAGGACTCGAAGTTACTCCCCACTGAATTGTGGCTTTCGTGTTTGTATAAAATGCGATTGACAGGTTGTTGATGCTTAGTTGGGGTCACAGACGGCTAGTGAGCAAGGAACCTTGGACCTAGTTTTGGCTATTTTATTAGTCAACCTTTTACACTTTTGGTTTGTATATAATTCGAAGGGACATATGTCTCCCTTTTTATTTTTGGTTTGTATCCATATATTTCCGCGTCTTTAGTTATATATGTAAGTTAGTTTTATCGGTACATTGCGGGGTTATGACACTCTTCTTGAGTTGGAATTGGTTGTGAATGGTTTAGTTAGAAAATTTTTTGAAATTGCAGGTTTTTGGACTAGTTGAACCATTTACAAACATATCCTACCAGTTTTTCTGTAGAATTTACGTATATAATTAAGGCTAGATTTAAGGGTGTCACATTAAATGTTGTCAATACAAATTCCTTTGCGTGTATGAAAGTAACTTCCGATGAGTCTTGCTTGTGGCACAAGAGGTTTGCACACGTTAGTCCAACTATTTTAAAGAAACTTAAGTCCATGGATTTAGTTGAAGGCTTGCCCTCAATTAATTTCGAGCAAGAGACAATGTGTGACTCATGTGCCCGTTGCAAACATGTTAGATCCGCTTTTAAACCTAAGAGAATAGTTAGCACTAAACGACCACTTGAGATGGTACACATGGATTTATGTGGACCTATGAGAGTTAGAAGCCGTGGTGGATCAAAGTATGTATTTGTTCTAGTCGATGATTACTCAAGGTATGTCTGGCCAATCTTTCTTTCCTCTAAAGATGAAACTTTCGATGAATTTGTGGTATTAATGAAGCTTGCCCAAAATAGATATGATAATAAGCTTATTTCGATTCGGACGGATCACGGCAAGGAATTTGATAATCAATTATTTACAGAATATTGTCGGGAAAATGGTGTGGGGCATAACTTCTCCGCACCACGTACCCCACAACAAAATGGTGTCGTGGAACGTATGAATCGAACCCTAGAGGATATGGCTCGTACTATGCTTTTGTGTAGTGGCCTTCCTAGAAGCTTTTGGGCAGAAACTGTTAGTACCGCATGCTATGTGCATAATAGAGCTATGATCCGGCCTATTTTGAAAAAGACTCCCTATGAACTTTTAAGAGGGAGAAAACTCAATATATCACATCTCCGTTGCTTCGGGAGCAAATGCTTTGTTCACAATAATGGAAAAGAAAATTTAGGAAAATTTGACCCCCGAAGTGATGAAGCTGTTTTTCTGGGATATTCGGATCATAGTAAAGCTTACAAAGTGTTCAATAAAAGAACTTTGCGCATAGAAGAAAGTATTCATGTTCGCTTTGACGAAGATAATGTGTTTGATAAAGTTGAACAGGAAGAAGAGGATCCAGATGAGCCTGATTTCTTTCTAGCAAGAAATGAGCCTTTAAATGAAGATGAAGATATTCAAGGTATCAATGATGAACTAGAAAATTCTGCAAACAATCCTAAGAGAAGTGATGAGTCCATAGTTAATGATACTATCGACCCTTCCTTGGATAAAGAAAGAGATCTTGAAGTTATACCTAATGATGTTGTAACTTCCGATCCAAATCATGATATGTCTAATGAAGTTAGTGATGCTTCTGAAGAAAATCCCGAGTCCAACTCAGGGGGAACAAATCATGATTCTTCGTCTGCAGATGATGCTAGTCCATCAAATGATAATGAGCCTAGAGTTCTCAAAAAGTGGAAACATCAAAGCTCCCACCCTTTGGACAAAATCCTAGGGGATCTAGAGCAAGGCATTAAAACTAGAAGGTCTTTGAATAATTTCTGCTCGTTCTTTTCGTTTCTATCAACTATTGAACCTACCAATATTAAAGAAGCTCTTGCTGAACCTAATTGGATAACCGCTATGCAAGATGAGCTTCAACAATTGAACGCTTGATAAGGTATGGCACTTAGTGCCACGACCTAGTGATCGAACTGTTATTGGTACAAGATGGGTGTTTAGAAACAAATTGGACGATACAGGACTTATTACAAGAAACAAGGCACGACTAGTTGTCCAAGGCTACAATCAACAGGAAGGGATCGATTATGACGAGACCTTTGCACCTGTAGCGAGACTTGAGGCTATACGTCTCATTATTGCCTTTGCTGCTCATAAAGGAATGAAACTGTTCCAAATGGACGTTAAGATAGCTTTTCTTAATGGTTATTTGGAGGAAGAAGTCTATGTAGAGCAACCTCCCGGATTTTTAGATAGCAAGTTTCAAAACCACGTTTATAAATTAGACAAAGCTTTATATGGTTTGAAACAAGCTCCAAGGGCATGGTATGACAGATTATCCAAGTTTTTGTTACAAAATAATTTTACAAGAGGATCTGTCGATAAAACCTTGTTCCTAAAATCCGAGGGTTCTAATTTACTTGTTGTGCAAATTTATGTAGACGATATTATATTCGGTTCTACTAATGAAAAATTGTGCAAGTATTTTTCTGATCTAATGACTTCTGAGTTTGAAATGAGCATGATGGGAGAACTGAAGTACTTTCTAGGCTTACAAATTCAACAAACAAAGGATGGTATAAAGATTCACCAACAGAAATATATCAAGGAACTAATCCGAAAGTTCGGTATGGAAAATGCAAAATCATACGATACACCTATGGTACCTGAAAAGAAGATGACTATAGATGAACATGGTAAGTGTGTCGATGAGACTACATATCGAGGTATGATTGGTTCACTTTTATATTTAAGCGCAAGTCGTCCCGATATAATGTATAGTGTATGTGTCGTGCGCGATATCAATCGTGTCCTAAAGAGTCACATATGATTGCGGTTAAACGTATCTTGAGATATTTAATTGGTACATCTAATTTATACTTATGGTATCCACTTGAGTGTAATTTCGATCTAGTAGGATATTCGGATGCAGATTATGCGGGATGTTCTTTAGATAGGAAAAGCACTTACGGGTATGCAACGTTTGTTGGACCTTGTATTATCACATGGGGATCGAAGAAACAAAATTCGAGTTGCAATGTCTCTCTGAAGCCGAGTATGTATCTCTGGGATGGTATGTTCTCAATTACTTTGGTTAAAGCAACAATTATGTGATTATGGTATAAATATAGGTCGTATGCCTATTATGTGTGACAATACGAGTGCTATAGTAATTTCTAAGAACCCTGCCCAGCACTCGAGGACCAAACATATAGATATTCGACACCATTTTCTACGGGATCATGTAGAGAAATGCAACATTTCACTTGAATTTTGTAGTACTGAAAGGCAATGGGCTGATATCTTGACTAAGGCATTAGCTAGAAAACGCTTTGAGTTATTGAGACTTGTGATTGGTTTAATTAGTGATAATTAAATCCGTCATAATTATGTCTGGGAACCTGAATGACTGGCTAGGAAGATAAGATTGTACGATTGTGTCCGTATATTTTTGTTGCAAGTTTAATTATGTTAAATAATGTTTATTTTACGTGTTATATCTTGCTTATGTGTATGGTAATATTTTATATTTTGCATAATCACATTTCCTTACAAAAATCGACAAAATCTACAATAAATTGCCTAAATATAATAAAGATATTTCTATCTTATTATATTCCTACACAAATCCTGCCTAAACTCCATCACAAGATTTTCTTTCCTAATTTTACATCTAATAGGAGATAATGCCAAAAAAGAAGGTGCGAAAAAAAAAAAAAGCGCACGAGAAAAAAAAAAAAGGGAAAAGTGCCGTGAAAAAAAAAAAGGAAAGGGGCACGAAAAAAAAAAAAAAGAAAGATGCCGAAAAAAAAAAGGCATTAAAGAAATAAGGAAATTGGTATTATTTTCTATCTCTTAAGGAATCCTATTCTTACCTAAACTCAAATTCCTTATGCTATATATACCCCTTTAATCTCTCCATAATTCTCATCAATTCTAATCATCTAAACCCTAAATACTTTTTGCTACTATCTTTTATTGTTAATAATGACTAATCAACCTACAACCCGTTTTCAATCCAAGAAACATGTTGTTATTAGAAAGAAAGTAACCCAATCACCGCCAAGAACTCGCTCCACCTCACCGGCCGACAACCCCCGTTCCCCACGGACCACCGCCGACATGCCCGACAACGACAAGAAGCGACGGAAATTGTTTAAGGGTAAGGGAAAGTTGGTTTCGGAAATTGAGGTAAGTTCAAAGACTGAAAATTATATACTTCAAGATGGTTCTTCACGAGTTCTTTACGCACAGCATATGGATGATTACACCAACAATGGACTGAATAATCTTAGATTAACTCAAGTAGAACGAAGATATGTCAATCAAGTTGCTCAATATCGCATTCACGCAGGACGAGTATATTCGATTGATTGGTTAAAGAAATACAAAGCACTTGGGTTTTTCAGAAATTTTCTCAAATATTAAGGATGGGAAAATATTGTTGCTGTAAGTGGTCCTGTCTTTCCTATTGAGGTATATCAATTTTATGCTTCTGTTCATCTTAAGGAAGGAAATTTGTTTGCTGTGGTTAATGAGACTTCAATAAAAATCTCACCTGGTGATTTCTGCGACTTGGCTCGAGTTCCTGGAGGAGGAATCGAAATCAATCCAAGCGTAGAATGGGGAGGTCTTACACCCGAAAAAAGGTTGATAGTGAAACGGTATTTCAAACAAGATGCAACTTCGTCTGAGACTATCTTAACTGCGAAGTTGTCACCTAAATTAAGATTCTTTTTGAACTTTCTTTGGAATACCATTGTTCCTCGAAAAGAAGGTAGAGATAAATTCGGGGCACATGAGATGATTATGATGAAGGCTTGGCTTGAAGGAGAAAAGGTTAGTCTACCCTTGCTTGTGTTTCATAAAATTATACAAGCTAGTGTAACGGCTAAGATGGATGATTTAGCTTCTACTTTAAGTTTGCCTTATGGGAATTGGATCTCACGAATTTTAGAGAAGAAATGAGTAATTGGGAAGCATAGTTATGGAGTTATCACTAATGACGAGATGAGCGATCTTTATCTATCTTATATGAAGCTCGTTATTAATGGCAACGAACTCGATTTTGAGACAAAAGGAGAAAAAGGAGGAAAAAGCAATGTGAGTTTTGATATGTTGGATTCAAAGATGGATTCAAACTTTACTTCTATTCTTGGACGGATTAATGAACAAGACAAGAAATTAGAAGAATTGTTTGACCTAATTAAAAAGGAAAGGAGAGTTGATACTAGTGGACCAAGTGAAATCAGCCCGGCTCGCCTAAATACCGTGTTGTCACGGTTTGATACACGGCTCGACAGTGTTTTTAAGGCCGCCGTGCGGACTCACTCCGAGTCTACTCAAATAAAGGAAGGTATGGCTAGTTTGGTTAAGTTTGGTGATGAGCTTTTGCAATCCGGGAAGGAGATGAGGTCTGAGATGCAAACCATTTATGAAGCAGTTAAAGCTATGACTTTGAGGATTGGTAACTGCGATACTCGATTAACCGCTCAAGCTGCACTTCTCGACCATTGTCATGCGCGACTCGAGGACTTGGAATACCGCATCCGTCCTAGGTCCAACCCGCCAAGCCCACGCTACCCTTGACCATCTTGCCCTAATCCATTCAACCTAGCCTTATCTTTTTAATTCCTTTGCTCACAATAAAAAAATCCATTCTTATGGATATTAGCTTTTTCAATTCCGCATTATTCCTTTTGTGATTGCAAGTTTATAATATTATTATGCTAATTAAGAACTAGATTGCGTTTAATATATGTTTTTCATGATTAATTCTTGTCTCATAATATATTATTCTGGTTGTTTTATGTTTGTTCTTATCTTTTCAATGATGCCAAGAGGGGGAATTGTTTTTATGATTTGCGACCGTCTCAAAGTTAATTCTCTCATGGCATTCTATAGTTATAACTTTGAAAAGATTATTAGTTTCTACGCTCAACTATTCTATAATTTGGGAAGTATTATGTTGAGGGGGAACTGGACTTAGACACAAATCATAGGAGACTTGTCATCATCAAAAAAGGGGAATTTGTTGGACCTTTAGTCCTAATTAATTGTTTTGATAATGACAGTAATGATTTGTATGTGGACTTAATATATAAACATATGCGTGTAATTGTGTTCTTAAGTTTTAATTTAGAAAGGAACAATTACAATGACGCAAGCTTGAAGTTTGGACCAAGGAGGTACAACTTCAAATACACTTGATCGATGTATTCAAGCAAGATCAAGATTGGAAATCAACCACGAGACTCAAGATGAGAGACTTGTGAAGAGACGATTCGTTTACTGAAGATCTACTGAAGATTAGATAGTATAGGTCGTCATCCGGTAATGGTTTTACTTTGTTTGATTTAAAGGTTAATGAAGTTATGACCTAATAGACATAACTTCATTGCTAGACAAAAATGATGCGTTAATTTTTGGAAAATATATTTTTAATGGTTTATAAAAATAAGAGAGTATTTATTTTGTTTGGAATTAATTAATTGAAATTTAAGTTAAATAAACTATTGGTTTGTAACACGATATTTATATCGTCATGCAACCTAGGGCTTTAACTAAATTCTATCTCGATTTGTTGTGGGCTATAGAAGCAAGAAGTGGACCGAAGGAGCCCTAGAGGCCGGCCAAACCCTAGTGGCCGAACCCTAGGTGGGCCGAAACCCTAGGAGGCCGAAACCCTAGGGTGGCCGAAAACCCTAGAAGGCCAAACTCCTCCTTCATTTTGCTTCTTACTTGTTCATCAAGTTGTTAGGAATTTATCTTTCCAGAATATTCCTATGCCCTAATTCCAGAACATTCCTAAACCCTAATTCACTCTACTATAAATACTCTCATTCATTCAACATTAATTGTTGACACACACATCTACAAATTTCAAGAGAGAAAAATATTTTAAGCAAAATCATTTGAGCTTTAATTCTTATTTTCCAAATTTGCTTATACAAAGATTACGCATCAAATTTGTCAATCACTCGAAGAAAAATCGTTATAGGATACTAAATACACAAGGGTAGTATACTCACTCGCATAACGTGAGATTAGTATTTATCGTTGTATTTTTCTTATTAACGTAAGAGCAACCTAGAGTATTTAGCGATACTCAATCTGAGTTATAATCATATAGTTGATTATACGAGTGGATTGATAATTTTTGTAATCCGGAGAAAGGTACTAAAAATTATTAATCGAGAATAGTGGACGTAGGTTTCGACTTGTGAAACTGAACCACTTCAAAATCCTGTGTGTCTCTCTTTCTCTCTCTCTTTATTATTGTTATTTCGATTTTGCATTTATTGTTAATAATTTAATTAGTTGATTTTAATCAATAAAATCAAGTAATCAATTTATATCATATATTTCGAAAAAGCGGTCATCGTTTTTAATACTCAATTCACCCCCCCCCCCCCTCTTTCGTATTCGATCAATAGACTCCACACATAGGCTTATTATTCAATTTTCTTTTCGCAATGTAGAACACGTTAATTTTACTGTTACAACAAATGGCTGGAAATAACGAAATCCCAATGCCAAGTGCCACACTTGATCGCGCGTCCTGGCTGAAAGTTTTTATGGACAACATGAATCAGTTCACACGTATGAAAAATGACGGGTCCAACTTTGCGGGATCGGAGGCAAAGCACTACGGAATCTGCCATTGCGACGGTAAGCTCGGTGTACTTAATCGAGCCAATACCGGTAAACCCAGGCCCCAATGCAGGAGTCAACGAGTCACTCGCTTATAGTGATTTCGTTATGGAAGCGGGTGCGATAAAGAACGTACTCATCTTTGCAATGAAAACCAATTTGCAGAGACGCTTCATTGCCCAAGGTGCAAACAAGATTTTTACCACGCTCACTAACGAATTCTCAAAGGCACCGAGAATCGTTACTTATGAGCATACCTGTCGCTTCTTTGATGAGAAACTCCAAAAGGGCCAACCGGTTAGCCCACACATTCTTAACATGATTGAGAATGTCGAGAAATTGGAGGCACTTAATTGCAAAATCAGTGAGAGCATTGTCATTGACCGAATGCTTCATTCTCTTCATGATGATTTTGCCCTTTTTAGGGCGAACTACTACATGAATGACTTGAAAAAGAGTCCTCATGAGCTACACTCCCTTCTCGTACAGATCGAGAAGGATATGAAATTGAGTGGGAGCATGAAGCAGGATGTTCTTATGATTTCCAATAAAAGTAAAGGTAAGGGCAAGGCTCATGGCGACCTAGCTGTAGGTAAGCCAAAGTTCAAGAAGCCAGGAAACGGTAAGAGTGGGCCTTGTGAGACTAGTGGCTCACAGGGCAAGACAAAGAGCAAGGACGGTGACATTGAGTGCCACCATTGTCACAAGACTGGACATTGGAGGAGGAACTGTCCCGTCTACCGTGAGGACATCAAAGCAGGTCGCGTCGTTCCTGTTGGTATGTCATCTTATATTCATATGATTGAGATTAACCATGCAAGTTTCGGAACTTGGGTACTTGATACTGGTTGTGGTTCTCATCTGTGTAATCATTTGCAGGGCCTAAAGAACATCATACCTCTCGAAAAAGGTGATGTGGACCTGCGACTCAGAATGGAGCACGAGTTCTTCTTGTTTGAAGGAACATATGTAATCCAACTCCCTAGTGGTTTTGAGTTATTTTTAAATAATTGTTACTATGTACCCAGTTTATCTAAGAACATTATTTCTATTTCCGTACTCGATATAGACGGTTTTGCATTTTCAATAAAGGATAATAGCTGTATTTTCTTTTTAATGAAATGATTTATGGTAAAACAGTTTCCATGAATGGAATTTACATCTTAGACCAAACCACGGAAGTATTACACGTGAATAATAAGAAAATAAAGGTTGGTGACAAAGATCAAACCTATCTATGGCATTGTCGAATGGGACACATAAATGAGAAACGCGTGAAGAAAATTGTCGATAATGGGACTATTCCCGCATTCGATTTTTCTACATATGGCAAGTGTGAATCATGTCTCATTGGCAAGATGACTCGAATTTCCTTCAAAGGTGTTGGAATGCGCGCTAGTGACCTATTAGAACTCATACATACTGATGTTTGTGGACCTATGTCAATTACCGCTAGAGATGGCTATAGATATTTTATCACTTTCACGGACGATTTGAGTAGATATGGATATGTCTACTTAATGAAGCATAAAAGTGAGTCCTTTGAGAAATTCAAGGAATACCGAACAGGTACAAAACCAACTGGGTAGAAAGGTTAAAGCACTGTTCGGATCGAGGTGGCGAATATCTTTCAAATGAGTTTGATCAACACCTGAAAGACTGTGGAATCGTTTTGCAGTTAACTCCACCTGGAACACCTCAATTGAATGGTGTGTCCGAACGGAAAAATTGAACCTTACTTGATATGGTTCGATCCATGATGAGTCACACAGTAGTGCCTGATTCATTATGGGGTTATGCTCTTTTGTCAGCTGCTCTTATACTTAACCGAAGTCCGACTAAAGCTGTCGACAAGATTCCATATGAAATGTGGAAGGGAACAGTCCCTAACTTGTCCTTTATTCGGGTTTGGGGCTGCGAGGCTTATGTCAAGTGGAGACACGAGGATAAGCTCGGCCCGCGATCGGTCAAGACATACTTTATAGGTTATCCAAAAGGGACATTTGGTCATTACTTCTATTCGCCTACCGAACATCGAGTTTTTGTTGCGGCTAGTGCGACGTTCTTAGAGAAAGAATTTCTCGAGAACAAGACAAGTAATAGAACCTTCGAGCTGTCGGAGATTCCAGAACCAACAACCGAGGAACAGATGGAGGAAATTGTTCCTCCAACTGATGATACAGTTAATATTTCTGAGGAACCTAGGAGGTCGGGTAGAGTCTCTCATCATCCGGACAGATACATTGGTATGGTCGAGGAGAATGACGTTTTACTCCTAGAGAGTAATGAACCCGTTACCTGTAAGGGTGCTATGACCTGTTCCGACTCAAAGCTATGGCTCGAAGCTATGCAATCCGAGATGGACTCCATGTATGAGAATGACGTATGGGATCTAGTTGATTTACCTAATAAGGTAAAACCTCTACAGTGCAAATGGCTTTACAAAATAAAGCGTTCTGTAGACGCGCAACCAGATACCTATAAGGCACGATTTGTGGCAAAAGGTTTCACTTAAGTGCACGGATTGCATTATGATGAGATTTTTGCACCTGTAGTCATGCTACGTTCCATTCGGATAATCTTAGCGATTGCCGCATTTCATGATTATGAAATTTGGCAAATGGATGTGAAAACCGCCTTCTTAAACGGTTATTTGGAGGAAGAGTTGTACATGGTGCAACCCGAAGGTTTCATAGATCCTGAACATCCTAAGAAAGTATGCAAGCTTAAGCGTTCCATTTATGGACTTAAGCAAGCTTCTCGGAGTTGGAATCATCGTTTCGACCAGGTGATAAAAGAGTATGGTTTCACTCGATCGGTCGAAGAACCATGCTTATATATCAAGTCAAGTAGGAGCAAGATTGTATTCTTGATATTGTATGTCGATGACATACTCTTGATTGGGAATGACATTCCTTCCTAATCTTCGGTTAAAGGATGGTTAAAGAACCATTTCCAGATGAAAGATCTGGGTGAGGCACAACGCATTTTGGGAATCCGTATCTACCGAGATAGATCACGACGGACGTTATCACTTAGTCAGGAGTCTTATTTGGATAAGATTCTTGAGAAGTTCAGCATGACCAACTCCAAGAAGGGGAACCTTTCAATGACGCCCGGGATGCGGTTGAGCAAGTCTCGATCACCCACGACGCTGAAGGGATTGAGCGCATGAGTCGTGTTCCTTATGCATCTGCAATAGGATCAATCATGTATGCCATGATATGCACACGTCCAGACGTGGCATATGCATTGAGTATGACGAGTCGGTACCAAAAGAATCCATGTACCTAGGGAGGACTAAGGATTGGGTATTGACTTATGAAGGAGATACTAAGCTATGCGCAATCGGTTACGCAGATGCTAGCTTTCAAGTGGATCGAGATGATTAGAAATCTCAGTCTAGATTCGTTGTTACTCTTAATGGTGCTGCGGTCAGCTGGAATAGTTCCAAACAGGAAGTTGTAGCAGATTCTACTACTGAGCCATTGAAATATGATAAGCATGGAGGGCACGTTATTTCCATGAGAATTAAACGTGTACCTGAGTTATAGTAGTTGATTATGAATTCGATACGTTATCTTTTTCATAAACTATTTATAACTTCATCGTTTTTATAATATTTTGTTTTTCATGTGGATTGTACTGACAACATTGAACGCCACAAAGTGAACTGAATTACATTATATTTGTTTTGGTCCGTAATCGCCAATTTGAGCTGATAACTCCGGCTATTATATTGTGCAGTCGATTGATGGTGGGTTCAACGAGCCATAAGTCAAACGGTTGACTGATCGATCACAGATGCGAGATTATAACGATACCTCGTAGGCCAACTTTTTGTGACAACGTAATGGAGTCCTAAATGTTTAAAAACATTCGGTGTCAGGTCGTGGATAGGACATCCATTGTGTTCCTAGAGTCGATTCTTTTGACTATAGACTGTCTCTTGAGATTAAGGCAGTTTTTGGGTGACTTTGGTTTCTTTTCTCCTTTGTCTGCCGAATCGGAGGCTAAGTATATTTTTCCGGGTCATTTCATCGTGCTTACATCTGCAGGATTCGAGTTGAGGAAAATATCCAACCCTTATCAGGTATAGTTATTTCTCAGGGCCACTCGAGGAGTTGTAACTGAAATGCATGGCCATGCTCGAATGATGATTCGTTTATCAGTTAAGTTACTCTCTAGTCGGGGAAACCACTCTTGATAATGATCGCTTGTAAAATACGACCTTTGTGAATACGGATTTGCAAATTGTTTTACATTGAGTGGGAGAAATTTTAGGATATGAGAATCGGTTATCGCACATACACTTGTGAGGACAAGTGGGAGTTTGTTGGAGCTTGTGTCCTCCACAAATTAGTATGATAACATTTGTAAATCTCTTACAGGTTCACAAGGGTATACTTCGTATATTTAATCAGTTGATTAACGTTTACCTAATAACGGTTGGCCTGCTAGAAAGTTTGACGTTATTATCATACAGATGGCGGTGATCAACTGGTCCCTAAAGGTCACACCTATAGGATGTGTTTGAGAGATGTGTTTATAGAAATATAATCACATTGATGCCTAATATGACTAAACAGTTAGTCAATGTGTTGATGAGACAATTATTTAATGAAGATTAAATAATATTAGTTGAGACGAATTAACTGTCAATTCGTAAATTGAATATAATAAGTTATATTTAATTAGATGTATGTAATGTTAGCTTGGACGAATTAATCTGTTAATTCGTAATTAAATGTAATCGGTTATATTTAATATCAACAAGATGAATGTGTCATAGTGGTAATAGTGAGGGTACACAAACCAAGAGGTCATGGGTTCGATCCTCACTAGATGACAATTTACACATTTTATACATTTTTTGTAAAAACCGGAAAAAAAGAGAAATGGACCTCTCTTATTTCGGTTAGCATATGGGCCGAAAAGTAAAAACAAGAAAATCTACCCTAATCATCTATATACTCGGTTGTATAGGGTGAAGAGGGATAGAATTTTTTAACCTAATTTTTGCTCATTCTCTTGCCTCCTCTCATCAGAAAAAACACAAAACAACCTAAATTTTACAGAAAATTTGGATCGATTCTAGCATAATCAAAGGGCATATCTCATATCGTCTTGGGTGCAACTGATAGGCGAATATCTATTTTGATATTGTTCTTAGGCCGTATTTGCTAGGACCGAAGGTTATTTCTGAATCCTTTACTTTTGTTTATGTAATTTTATTTTATGACTAGTGATCATCTTCATAAAATTCGTTATAATCCTTAATAATAAGGGAAGTATACAGACTATTTCCCACAATTTCAACAACATATTGTTGTGCCTCTCTATTCAACTCACCTAGGCGATGAAATCCTATGTCAAACTTCTTGCTTTGTAATTGCATTGTCGTTGACCCAAACATTTCTTTAACTGCATTATTTCTAAATCTTGTATTAACATTTGAAGCCAAATGACGAATGCAAACTCTATGATAAGCATACGGCTCCTCCCACCCACTACCAACTTCACTCATTGCTTTCATAATCCCTTTGTGTCTATCAGAAATGACACACAACCCATTTCTTTTGGTAACAAATACTCTTATGCAAGACATAAACCAAGGCCAACTATCGGTATTTTCGGCTTCAACAATAGCAAAAGCAACCGGGAAAATTTGATTATTAGCATCAATTGACATAGCTGTCAAAATAGTTCCCTTGAACTTTCTATATAAGTGAGTTCCATCAATGCTTCAAACTGGCCGACAATGTTCAAAGCCATCAATACATGGTTTAAATGCCCAAAAAACACGCTTGAATTTTTGCACATTTGGGTTCGTTGTTGGTGTTGTATAAAATTGAACAATAGTGCCAGGATTAGATTCTTTTAAGCCTTGCATGAAACGAGGTAGCAACTCATATGATTTATCCCAATCTCCAAATATTTCCTCAATTGCTCTTTGTTTTGCATTCCAAGCTTTGGTGTATGAAATTGTGTAACCATAGTTATCTAAAATATAAGTAACAACAGAGTTTACTTTATATCCCCAATCTCCCTCAACAAGGTTACGAATCTCATGACTTATGAATGCTCGTTTCAAATTCATGTTGTGGTCTTGAGGTACCATGTCACAAACACAAGACTCATCATGAGGACCTTTGTATGTGACAATGGTAAAAACTTCAGAATGAAAGTGTGGACAGCGGGCCGCCCACGGGGGCGCTTGGTTGGGAAACGAGGGACAAGCGTTTGCATTTTTGTATGGAGTCGCCACCAATTTTTATGGGAAATTGGAACCGTTCGAATACCTCGTGTCATGTCAAGACACAAAGTAGTGACATGAACACTAAGCAATCGTTACCCTTAGCATTCTATGTCTAGAATGACTCTCGTGGATGCCAATGAACACGGGTGCTCACGGAGATCTGGAGTAAGGGGTGAGGGTACGTATTAGGAAGCTCTTTTGATCGAACACCTAATCCCGCCCGCCTCGATAGCGGCCTCTACTAATGATTAGGGAGTTTATTCATACTTGATATATTGTCGGCTATATGCATGCAATGCAACATCCATTGATTAATCCTAACATGTGAGAATTAACTAAGTCGGTGAGACAAGTAATTAGCACACAATTGGGTCGAAGTTGGAATTTAAGTCAATTTACATGTGAAAACATACAAATGATAAATGGAATACAATAACTATAAAATTACAATAATGGAAATTACATTGATTACAATGGAATAGGCGATTTATGTCGAAAATACCTCTAAAACGGATTATTTGAGAAAAAAGAAATAAAAGAATAAAAGAAATAAAAGAAATTAATTAACGAATTGAAATATTACGAATATTAGTTGAATTAATACGTAAACTAACTAAACTACGTCAAGGCAGAAAGGAGTTCAGGGACAGAAATCACCCTGGAACAGGCGCAGCAGGCACTGCGCCCTTTGGAAGAGGCGCAGCAGTTGCTGCGTCTGTTCCAAGTGAGTTCTGGCTGTGAAGCCGGAACTGCAAACCGTTAATGTTAATTGTTAATTTTAAGGATCGATTAAATTATCTACTCGGATGAAAGTGATTAATGGATTATTTACATGCGATTAAGGTCATGAAAACAGTAAAACATGAATGAGACGGAAACAAACGGATTAATTATGTGAAGGGTCGATGTTAATGAATAAGTAATTAGTGACATCGGTGAATGGAACAAACTAAACAATTAATTAGACTAAACATGACGAATGATGACGAACATGGATGCAAATATATCAATGACGAACCTCAGAAACCCAATATGAACAGATTGAACTTCTAAAATCCGGGTTTGAATATTAATGACGAAAACCCGTAAATATTGATTATTTAGGATTTAAGTCGGAACAATGATGAATTAAACATGTTAATGATGAATGAATTATAATACATGTGAATTATTAATGTCGACAATTATACGAACGAATTAAAGAACAAACAAAAGAAAACAAAACAAAAGACGAATTACAGAGGACGAGGAAGAAGAAAAGAAGCAGGAACTGCGGCAGCCTCACAAAGAGGCGCAGCAGGTGCTGCGCTCCTTTGAAGAGGCGCAGCAGTTGCTGCGTCTTTTCTCGACGTCTGTCTACTGGAAATCCGCAAAAAAAGGTTTTAAAGACGGTTTTAGAAATCGGTTTTGATGAAGTACTTTCGACGTGAATCTTACAATGAATACGATAAAATAAATAACAATAAATAAAATAAGGATTATTACACCCTCAGACTTACATGTTGACGGAACGAGATGAACTAAGAAAATCGATTAGTGATTGCTCGACGCGAATGCAAGGAAAGAATGCCCTCGAAAGAGGAAAACGATTTAACAAGTTGATTAATTAGATTGATTGAGTGTAGTGGTCAAATTGGTCGGTCATGCAACGGAGAGGCTGGTACCCGGAAAGATCCGAGCTTACGTGGTCGGAAGTCCAAGCACGTAGGCGCCAATTAGTAAGAACGAAGTCTAGAATGCAAAGGGAGAAGAGAAGGGCGGACACTCGCGTGAGAAATATGAGGAACGAAGGCTCCTATTTATACTAATCACGCGGAGGTTTAGGGTTTCGGAGACTCTTTGGAAGTGAATCTCGGAAAGATATGAAAAAGATACGTAAATCATGCAAAGAAGGGCCTGGGAAGAGGCGCAGCAGCCACTGCGTCTCTTGGAAGAGGCGCAAAGACTCTTGCGTCTGTTCCCGTGGAGGTTTCCTCTGTTTAAGAAAGATTTCCGTGTTTAAGTTATGGTAGGACGGATTTGATTCGATTATCTTTTGAATATTACGGGATATTATTTGCCAAAAGATAAAATTTGAGAAATATGGAATAGAATTATCCGGAACATTCTAGAACATTCTGACTCGGGATTTAACAGCTATCAGAAAATGGAGACGGTTTTTGACCCGGACTCCGAATGTACTCTAATTACTGTCAAAACGACCGTATCAGGATGTAGATGACAACTAAGAGGTTGACATTAATATTTGAGCAATCACTTGACGATAATCTTACGAACTGTCACAAATCGTTCCGCGAACCAAACATGCGGCCCAATCATCACCGGGTGGTTTGCGAGGGGTGCAGAAACGAGGTGTCTACAGAGCCCCCACTTTGACTGAGGCTTGGACAAGGCGAAAGTCAAAGTATAGCCATCAGGTCAATCGAAGATTACAACCTGACGACTATGGCGACGCGAGGCGGCTCAAGGGGTCTGAGCCAAGGACCTATCGTCGGGAACATTTTAGAGTCTGTCGACTATCGGGGAGGGTCATTTAAAGTCCATTAGACTACGTAAGGAAGCTCGCCAGCCATAAGAAGAGATCATACCTGAGATACCCCTGGGTGAAGCGGGACTGAAGACGCTTCGGAAAAAATTCTTTGATCTGAAGATAACTTGGTGTCTGAAGATAACTTGGGATCACAGGGAACTTTGGTCGAACTCTGCGGGGAACAAGAGATATTAAAAATAGCAGGACGCCGGTAGAAACTGCTGGGGAAGTCTGCTTGCGTCGGTCTCAAGCGAACTCTGGCGAAATTTAGAAGCTGAATTTACTTGCGTTGGTCTCAAGCAAACTCTCGTTGGGGAATATACTGATGACTTTGGGGGGAATCTGCTTGTCTTTGTCCTCAAGCAAACTCTCGTTGGGTGATTATTTTGACGACTAGGAACATCTTGACCGTCATGGGAGAAACTTCAAGTGAGCAGTACTGCAAAATACCACTGCGCTGGATAAAATAAATTGAGCAATTTGCGAAAATCTTTGCTGCTTGCGGGGTAAATGGGTTTGGACAATACCGCAAAATCTTGTCGTTTGGGATAAACATGGGTAGGAACGAAAGAAAATCGCCGAAACGGACCAAAATGACAAAATAGCATCGAGGAAGAGGCGCACCAAAGATGGGCCCACAAATAACGAACTCATAACGAACTTTTGAAAATTCGTATGGAGGGAACAAAAGGAAGAGGCGCAGCAAGAGCTGCGTCTGTTCCCCAATTTGGCAATTCTGCGTAAAAACGCGAAATCAGAAAGGTTTATGTTCATTATTTTCGAAACTTATTTTCTTCAATTTCTCTCTCAAATCTTCACCATTTCCGTCAAGGTTGGATTCAAAAGCTTGCTTGAAATATGACTAATCGAGGTATGCGTTTTAATCTTGCATTAATCATCCATATTTGTCGAATTTTGAGCCGCAATAATTAGGGTTTTCGACCCATTTGATCGAAAATTTGGGGCTTTTCCCCCAAATGGATTTGTCTTGCCAAATTGATGCTAGGAATGGATAATAGGTAATGTTAGGAACATAACCATGTATTTGCTTTGAATTTTCATCGAGTTTTGAGCCCTTGAGCGAATTTTGAGACGGTTTCACAGCTAAACCGCTAATTGCTTCGAAAATGGCCTTAGGATCGCCCAATTGTGATGAAATTTGATATTTGGGACCCTTGGGTGATGGGTAAACTTCCTGTCATCTTGGAATTTTGGTTTGTGACAACTTTTGCAGGACATTCTTCTAGGGCATAACCACCATTGTAGCGAAATGCTGCCGAATTTTCGACTTGAACCCGGAACTAGGCTTTGACTCGGACTTGACTTGACCCAATTTGTCACATGAGTGATTGGGTTGGCGAGAACATGGCCAAGGATGGCCAGAAATGGGGAATTCCCGGGCCTTGGAGGCTCGAAAATTTCTTAATAGAGGCTTGTCGTCACGTGACGCGGCCTGAATTCACTTTAATCTTTGCGGTGATGATGCTTCTACTTCGGGAGGACTCCCATGGATATAGACGCTGCTTGCTTTGTTGAGGAGGCTTTGGAGCAGGCCTTCACCGCCGCGATGATGGCTGCTGCAGACGAGGTTCCCGAGGAGGAGGCCGCTGACGAGGAGGAGATTCCGAGACGGGCCCACCTCGGACGAGGGGGTCGTCAGCTAAGGGGAGCTCCCGCGTGGGCTGAGACCTGGGAGAGTAGGCACCTTGTATGGGCTGCAGAGGGTCACTTGTCCTACAGGACGGTGAAGAGTTTGGTAAATAGGAATTCCCTAACTCATTACCTACCCCTTTCTTCTTTTGTTTAATCTACTTTCAAATTTACTCAAAACTAAAGATGGCTTTATTTTGAATCATAATAGGAGGTGGGAACATCGGTCGTTCTCGGGGTATACGACGGCGATGGAGCACTACGAGCTCGTCGTCGGCAGAGGAGAGAGCCATGATCGAGCGTGGAGCGTTCGGTCCTCCTGGTTCAGTGCGGAGGGATATCGTGAAGAGGAAGTTGCGGGCCAACCTTAGCCTGGTTCGCGCTTTCTTGGATCGATTTTGGGATACGACTTCCACGTTTCACCTGCCTTTTGGTGAGGTGGGAGTCACCTTGGAGGATTACGGCATGATTTCTGGTCTGCCGTGCGGGATCGAGGAGATGGTGTGGCGGAGAGGCTGGCATGAGGGCGGATTCGGCCGAGGCGAGGAGGTTGATCGGGTGGAACCGTCGCCGAAGGCTGTTGCAGTCTCTGGGCTTGGTACCCAGTACCTATGTTCGAGATTACTTTGCGGGGAAGACCCCGGCATCGGTGGTGATTGATGGGAGGGAGACTGCTCCTCCTCCTTGTACAGCTGAGCAGAGGGCTCGTCTTTGGCTTTGGTGGTTCTTGTCTTCGATTTACCTCGGAGACAAGGGTGAGAGGCTGTCGACGAAGCTTCTCCCCTTTCTTTCTGACTTGAGTTCCCTAGGGCGTTGGGGACCGGGTCATCACTGCTGGTTTTGCGGTCCTCATCCGCTTTATGAGGGCCATGGTTCGTCCGGAGTTGATGGAGAAGGGGACTTCTCCTGGCGCCGTCGGACCTGGGCTACTGTTGGAGGTATGAACCTTCCTTTAGACCAAAGTAAATTCTTTCCTTCGTTGAATCACAAAAGATCGTTATTGATATTTATGCTTTGCAGGCGTGGGTGTACTCTTACTTTCCGGGCCTCGCGCCCAAGAGGACGGAGCCGCTGGAGAGGGCCTACCCCGTGGTGAGGATCGGGTCATGTGCCGGACGAAGAGCAAGCGCTCTTCTCACAATGTCTACCGGCGAGATGTGAACGCTCTTCAGCCGAGCAGCGTGAGTATCCTATTTGTAGGCATTTATTCTTCTCATACTTTGTTTTAAATTGATCATAGGAATGACTTTTGCCTTCATATTATCGCAGTGGGTGCCCAGACCTTGGGCGGAGTACGCCTGGAGCGCCTCCTTTTTCGCCGAGGTCCTTCGACCTAGGAGCTCGAGTCGGCTCTTTGTTGTGGACGTCGATGGGTCCTGTGTGGTATCTGGGCGAGCGGTTAGCTCGTCAGTGCTTTCGGGGTGCGTTGACGGTTCCCGTCGATCCTCCTAGGACGATGTTTAGGGAGCCTTCTGAGGCTGAGAGGGAGGCGGACTTGGCTGGTGCCAGTGGCGACGACCTTCTTCTCCCTGACGAGGATTACTCGGCGTTCCTTTACGGGAGGTTGGCGTATTGGCCGGTAGTGGTGAGTGTCTTTTGTTTCTTGTTGGATTTTGATTTTCGAGAATTGCGACGAAAGATCATCGATTAACGAGAGCCATTTGTCTTTGTAGGAGGTTGAGGCGGCGGGCATCGAGCCCCCAGAGTACCCCGAGACCCTTGAGTACACTGACGCTACTGGGAGGACGACGATCTCCGAGCTGCGTGACTTTGACGTGTGGACGTGACGGACGGCCTAGATGATCGGGCGACATCGATTCGGAGGGTGAGTTCTTATCTCACGATTTTCGTGTAAGAACACATTTGATTGAACTTGTTCGGTTATCGACAATTCTTTTGAAATGCAGTCGCGCCATCTCGGTTTGTGGCACTCGGAGGGTGGCCAACCGGCTACGAGCTACGACCATCGAGGCACTCGTCGGCGGTCGAGGTCGTCAGGTATGAACCTCATTTGTTTTTCCTTGATCTTTGGTTTTCAGTTTTGTTTGAATTGATTGACATGAGCCAATTTCTTGTTGTCCACAGGCCGATCGTGAGCTAGAGCGAGAGTTGACCCGATCTCGGGAGGAGACGGCTCGTTTGTCGAGGAGCTCGAGTTTCGGGATGCCGAGATCGCCGCTCTTATGGCGAGGGTTGCCGAGTTGGAGGGTGCCCAATGATGAGTCCGCTTGGTTTTGATTTTGAACATCTTTTTGGATTTGTTTGGGCGCAAGCCCCCGATTTACATTTGGACTTGTTTGGGCGAAGCCCCGATTGCACATTTGGACTTGTTTGGGCGAAGCCCCCGGTTGCTTGTATATTTGCTTTTTTTGTTGTATATACGACGGCCGAGTGCCTTTTTCTTTCTTTGGGTTGTGTTATTTGTACCGCAGTTAGCTTTTGAACAGTTTGGTAGACAACGGTTTACACCGTCATGCTGCCGAAATTTACATAGAAAATCACGTAACACATACATTCTTATATACACATAAGGCCTTTAATTAGTGCAAAATGAGACTCGAAGGGATGTGAAAATGCAAAAATTTTGTCGGAAATGACCGGACGGTAGGGAGGGTTACCCCCGAAAAAAAAAGAAAAAGAGAAATCTATAAGTTAGAAATTAGAATTAAAAAATATTAAGAAAATGAAATGACTAAAAAAAGAATTAAAATGAAAAAATCAAATATAAAAGTGTGAGAAAAATGGCGGAAAATGTCGATATCGCCTCGAAATGCGTGCTTGCGGATCAAGGAAACCTGAAGCATGGTAAATTACTCGGATTTACCAAAATAAAATCCCGTAGGAATAGGAAATTATTCGCTTATAGAATTAGGAAAGATCCAAACGCGGAAATCACAGAGATAAGGCTGGGGAAGAGGCGCAAAGACGAGTGCGTCCCTTTGAAGAGGCGCAGCAGTGCCGCGCCTGTTCCCAAGGTGTCGGTTCGACGGATTTTTGAAACAAACAAATAGTATAAATAGAAGCGTCGACGAAGCTTTAAATCATATAATTCTTCCGTCTCCTCTTCGTCGATTTACACATAAAAATTCCCAATAAATTTTCAAGAGAAAATTATCATCATGAATACCCTAGAGATTCGCTTGAAGGAATGGACTAATGAGTTTTCGAACATTGAGAAACATGACATGGGTGCTTATAACCTTGGATCTTTGCTGAGTTTGAAACTCATTAAGGTTGTAAAACCGTTCTTGGACGCTTGCCTTGATTATTGGGACCCGAATTACCATGTTTTTGCGTTCCCAGGAGGTGACATTTGTCCTTTTAGGAGGAGATTCTTGCTATTGGCGGGTGGGACCCCGAATATTTACCCGCCATCCCTTCTTGCTCGGGGTATACGGGCAAGTTTAGAGATTTGCTTGGACTTACTAGACTTGAGGTAGATCGCCTTGTTACTCCAAAGGGCGTGAGGATGCTAGACTTTATAGATCGATTTATCAACAGGGCCGACCCTACTATCTCTTATGTTGCTAGGAGGAGAGCATTTGGCTTCTGTTTGCTTCATGTTTATGTCTTTCAGGGACATGTTGACGAAGATTTGAGAGGTGATCCTCGTCTATTGAGCCTTATTGAGCAAATGGAGCGCAGAGCCCCGGCTTGTCTATGTTTGGGGAGATCATCTTGGGCTTGGATAATAGGAAATCCAACCGCGATCTTCCATTTTTGGGGAGTCCCGTTATCCTACAGGTAAAAGACACCCTTCTTTGTTTCTCTTTTTTTTTTTTTTTTTTTTTTTTTTTTTTTTTTTTTTTTTTTTTTTTTTTTTTTTTTTTTTCTTGTGGGTGTCGATACATTGTTTTTGGTAGGTTTGGCTCATGGAACAGCTCCGGTTGCTCGAGCCCCGGTTCATGCACTTTCCTATCATGCCCGTATGATTTCGATGAGGACACGGTCTGACATGGTGGACTTCACCCGGTCTGCGATTATTGGAAGAACAAGTGAAGAATGATGATGGCCGCCGATCGGATGGGTCGTTCCGTGGTGGCACCTCAAGTCATCCTTTGGAGTGTCTTCTTTGGATCCTACTAGGTCCGTCCGCATTCCTGGATTGGAGTTTATGGTGTGCATCTTTCCGGAGAGATTGATGAGGCAAGTCGGGTTGAAGCAGATGATCCCTAGGCTTGACACCGTTCCATGAGATCGCTATGGCGCTTACTACGAGAGAGCCGAAGAGAGTGGGCTATGAAGTGGGCCCAAAGAAACATGTGGTTCTTGAACTTCTCCTCCAATGCCTTGTGGGTGTCGGACTCTTATCTGATGTGGAGGAAGGCTTCAACTTCGGAAGAGCGCGAAAGACTGAGGAAGCGCGAGCCTGTTGACTACAAGGTGCGCGAGGGAGAGAAAGAGAAGGAGAAGCATCTGACTGAAGGAGAAGAAGAAGCCGGGTTCCAAGTCATTCATCCTTCGAAGAAATCGAAGACTACTCCTGTCGCAGAGATGGTGGTTGGCAAGAATGGAAAAGTCAGGCCTCGAGAAAGACCGTTGGTGATTAGGTCTGAAGTGGTGCAAGAGCGCCCGGCTCGAGGTCGTGACAAGAAATATGACAAGAACGACAAGGGCAAAGGAAAGATGGAGGAATAGCCCAAGTCTTATTTATTATTTGATTATTATTATTATTGTTGTAATAAAAGGGAGGGATTTTTAGAATCCTAGCCTATTCTATTTTTTTATATTATGTAACGTATTATTATTATTAGAAATTGAATGAAATAAAAGAGGTTAAGTGGTTACGAAACCGTTGTGATTTTCCTTAATTATTCTTGTCGAATTTCAAATGCAATGCAAATGTCCTTCTATTTACATTTTAAATATAATGGTGGGTTGAATCCTGTGAAGGATTGCCTACGTATTCACTTTAAGAAAGCGAAATCAAACCCTTGCGCGTAGTTCAAGTAAATGTAAAAGAATAATTGTTCGAAGCAAGAGCTTGTAATGAACATGGAAAATAGGCATGAGCCTTTGCTTACTCGGGAGGTGCGAATTTAGTTTGTTTGATGATATGAGGATGACAAGTTTGCCAAGATGCACGAGCATAGTGACATTCAAATGGGCCAGGGGCCGTTTATTTAGTGCCACAAGAGCGACACGTAGGTTTACGCGAGGCGCGTTTTTGTCCCTATTCTAGGCATAGTATCGTTTCAGCTGGTCGAGATTTGTGGGGTTTGAGAACTCATTCCCATCTAGGTCTGTGATTCTAACCGCACCCCCTGGGAGTATTGATTTGACTAGATATGGTCCGCCCAGATTAGGTTTGAATTTTCCCCTTGGGTCGACAGGTAAAAGAGCTCTGACCGATTTGAGAACTAAATCTCCTTCTTTTATGTTTCTTGGCCTATCCCTTTTGTTGAAAGCTCGTTTGATACGTGCTTGATATGTTTGGACATTATGTAAGGCGCGAAGCCTACGTTCATCCAAGAGGATGAGTTCTTCGTATCTATCCCTCTTCCAATCGGCCTCTGGGATTTGACTCTCTAGTAGGATGCGCAGGGATGGTATTTCTAGCTCGACTGGTTGTACGGCTTCCATGCCGTAAGTCAAATAGAAAGGAGTAGCCCCAGTGGGCGTCCTGACGGATGTTCGATACCCCCACAAAGCGAAGGGTATTTTGCTTGGCCAATCTCTATAGTTGTCAGTCATTTTCTTGAGGATTGTGACGACATTCTTGTTAGCCGCTTCTACCGCGCCGTTAGTCTGTGGTCTATAGGGCGAAGAGTGGTGATGCTTGATCTTGTATTTGGCTAGCAATTGTTCGGTTTCGGCCTGGAAGTGGGACCCATTATCACTGATGATCTCATGTGGGCAACCATATCGACAGATGATGTTATTTTGGATGAATTTGGCTACATTTTTGGCTGTAAGAGCGGTGTAGGAAGCCGCTTCTACCCACTTGGTGAAGTAGTCAATTGCTACTAGAATGAAACAGTGACCTCCTGTTCCTGCTGGGGTTATTTTCCCAATTATGTCAATTCCCCATGCGGAGAATGGCCAAGGAGATGTCATCGTATAGAGTAACGAAGGAGGGACATGTTGTACATTCCCGAAGATTTGGCAATTGTGGCAATGTCTCACATATTTGATGCAATCGGATTCCATTGTGGTCCAATAGTACCCTAGACGTGTGATTTTCTTTGCCATCATAGGTCCACTCATGTGAGGACCGCATTCTCCGTCGTGGACTTCTTCCATCACCTTTCGTGCCTGTGAATGATCAAGGCAACGTAGGATTACACCAAGAGGTGTTCTTTTGTATAATTCTCCTTGCATGAGAACGTATTGTGAAGACAATAGGCGTATAGCTCGTTGTCCCCTCTTATCCATATCTGGTGGATAGGTACCATTAAGCTTGAAGTTCAAGATTGCTTGGAACCAGGGCTCCTGTGCGATTTCTTCTTCATTGGTAATTTGATGGACATAAGCCGGCTCCGACCGTCGTTCGATACACAAAGGCATTTCCATCATGTAATCTGGCATGTTTATCAAAGATGCAAGTTTCGCAAGAGCGTCTGCAAATTGATTTTCCTCTCGAGGTAGGTGTAAGTAGGTTACGTGATCAAAGAATTGAGCGACTTGGTCTATCCTAGCCCGATAGGGTGCTAGGCTTTCACTTCGGATTTTCCAGGATCCCGTAACTTGGTTGATGATTAGTGACGAATCTCCATGCACTCGGAGGTTTTTGATGCCTAAGCTTACTGCCGCTTGTAGTCCAATTAGACAAGCCTCATACTCTGCGGCGTTGTTTGTCACCTCGAAGTCGAGTTTTGACAAAGAATCGGTGTATGCTCACCTTCGGGAGAAATGAGCAACACTCCTATTCCAAATCCTCTTAGGTTTGATGCTCCATCAAAGTATAGGTCCCAGGAGTCTACATCTGTTTGAAGTATATCCTCGTCGGGGAACGACCAAGTATCTATGGTTTGTGCGTCGTCGATGGGATTTTCTGCGAAGAATTCGGCGACGGCGCGACCCTTTATTACTTTCAGTGGTACATATTTGAGGTCAAATTCCGAGAGCATCATGGTCCATCTTGCGAGGCGTCCGTTGAGGACGGGTTTCTCGAAGAGGTATTTGATGGGATCCATTTTGGAGTATATCTTAACGGAGTAGCTAAGCATGTAGTGACGTAGCTTCTTTGTTGCCCACACAAGAGCGAGGCATGTCTTTTCGAGTTGTGAGTATTTGCATTCGTATTCTAAGAACTTCTTACTTAGATAGTAAATAGCTCTTTCTTCACTTCCTACGGTTTGAGCTAGCATTGCGCCCATGGCGGTCTCGATTTACCGTGAGATACAAACCAAGAGGTTGATCTTGTTGTGGTGGCATGAGCACTGGTGGTTTAGCCAATATCTCCTTGATTCGGTCGAATGCCTTTTGACAATCATCATCCCACATGGTGTGGTCTGTTTTCTTGAGTTTCTTGAAGATAGGCTCGCAAATCATTGTAAGTTTCGATATGAATCGACTTATGTATTGAACTTTTCCCAGGAATCCTCTGACTTCTTTTTCTGTTTGAGGTTGTGGCATTTCAATCAGAGCTTTGATTTTGGAAGGATCTATCTCTATACCTCGTTGGCTAACGACGTATCCTAGGAGTTTACCAGATGTTACCCCAAATGTGCATTTCGAGGGTTGAGTCTCATGTTGTACTTCCGTAGCCTTGCGAAGAACTTGCGAAGGTTCGCAATATGTCCCTCTCGCTCCTTGGACTTGACGATCATATCATCTACATATACCTCAACTTCTTTGTGCATCATGTCGTGTAAGAGTGTAGTTGCGGTGCGTTGGTATGTAGCTCCGGCGTTGATCAATCCGAACGGCATTACTGTGTAGCAATAGGTTCCCCATTGGGTGACGAACGCGGTCTTATGCATATCTTCCATGGCCATCTTGATTTGGTTATAACCCGCATACCCATCCATGAAGGATAGTAATGCGTGGTGCAGATTGTCCACCAATATGTCGATGTGAGCGCAGAGGAAGTCATCTTTTGGACTCGCTTTGTTCAAATCCCTAAAGTCAACACAAACTCGGATTCTCCCATCCTTTTTGGGTACGGGTACTATGTTAGCTACCCAGTCAGAATACTCGGAAACTTTGATGAACCCGGCTTTGAATTGCTTATCCACTTCTTCCTTAATCTTTAGAGCCCATTCTGTTCTCATTCGTCGGAGCTTCTGTTTCACAGGCTTGAAACCTGGCTTAATCGGAATTCTATGTTCGGCAATATCCCTGTCGATCCCTGGCATGTCTTTGTAGGACCAAGCGAAGACGTCTTTGAATTCATTTAGGAGGTCTATGAGGTCGGCCCGTTCGGTAGAGCTCAAGGTAGTCCCTATCCTAAGTTCTTTGGGTTCTAGTTCAGTTCCTACATTGATGGGTTCGGTGTCCTCAATTACTGGTCCCCCTTCCCTTTCCTGTAATATTTCTTTGGCTACGTAGGGAGGTATTTCGGTCAAGTCTGGGTCTTGGTCATCCTCAGTATCATCATAAACAGAATTGCACTCAAGATAACGCAAAGAGTAAGCAGAACCTGATTTATTCATATTAAAATTTGAGTAAAGTTGAAACAAAGAAGCCAACTGATCCATGGTCGGTGGCGGTAAAGGAACGATAATTGGGGCATTTCCGAACTACCGTGACTACTCGATGCTAGGCTAGGAGAAACGAAGGAAGTGGGGATGACAACAGGAGTAGACTCTCTAATGACTTCTCTAGACTCCGACTCGACTCGACTCCGACTCGAACTCGTCGTCTCCGGTTCTCCTTTGAACATCTCTCCTTCTCCAGAGTGAGCTTGAAGAGTCTTCCCGATTGTTGGTCCATTTGATGGATTTCCTCCATCCTTTCTGTTTTGTTTTGTGTCAAATTCGTGATCAACGCGGTGGGGTTGAAGCGATCGTCTGAAGTATCATAGTAATGATCTCATCTGCGCGCCCTAATGAATCGGTCCTCTCCAAACAATAGGCTAACGGCTTGTTCGTCAAAGCAAGGTGCTTGACGGGTTTTGACCAGTAGGAACCGTTTCGGGAGGGATGAAGTAGCAATCGTGAAAGATCTCGATTCCGGCTAACTTCCTCTCAAGGTAATGCTAAGGTTCGGGAAACCCGTGAAAGAGTTCTGAACTTCCTTCTTGAACGAAGTATCCATTTAAGGTGGGGAGATATGGCCTCATTTGGACTCCTACATACTTGCGATTTTGGACTTGAGCGAGCATTTCGAGAACTTCTTGTTTTGTGGGTTTGTACCCTAGTCCAAGTGGTATTCTCGATGAGTTGCCTTTCTTGTATGGCGCGAAGGTGTTCTTCCGAATCGGGTTCAAAGGCATTCAGGGAAGTATCCGATTTTTGAGCATGTGGTTGACCACCAAGTTAGAGTAGGGATTATAGTATAAAGGTGCCAACTCACTTTCTATGACATTTACACTTTGGAAGCCCCCAAGTTCATATATGGGATCCGTAAGGACTTGATTGTTTGATTGCTTCTCAATTATTGCCTTGATAGGCGACGAAGTGATCGTCACAACTTTGCCATTGAGTGGGATCTTGATCTTTTGGTGAAGGGTGGATGTTACTGCTTTGGAAGCATGAATCCAAGGCCTTCCCAGAAGTATGTTGAATGAAGCTTCGATGTCCACTATTTGGAAGTTGACTTTTCGCTCGATTGGTCCTGTGGCTATGGTTAGGCTAGTAAGTCCAACCACTTTTCGTCGTGTACCGTCGTATGCACGTACACCTTGATTGGTGGGAGTCCAATCCGACTCTTTCATGCCTAATTTGTATGCCGTTTTGAGGGGTATGACGTTGACCGCAGAGCCATCATCTACCAAGGTCATTGGCACATTCTTCTTTAGACAAATGACGGTGATGTATAAAGCGAGGTTGTGACTAGCGCCAAAAGGTGGCAAGTCTTCATCTGAGAAAGTAATAGGATTACTTAACCTCGGTGATTCTTGGAAGACCAAGTTGACTACATCTTCGGGAGTAGAGTTATGCGCTACATTCGGTTTGGCCAACGCTTGCGGTAAAGCTTGGCGATGCGGGAATGAGCTTGCCACGTTGCCGACTGAAAGATCAGCCTTGGTTTTCTGTAATTGCTTGAGCAAATGATCAGTGGGGTCGTCTTCGTTGTCATTTGGTGTGATGACATTGGTTGGACCGTTTTGAGTGGTGCTTTGGTATGGACGACCCGAGCGAGTTAGGTGATCCACATCTTGGTCTTCGCCATTTTGGACTATTTCTTTGACTAAGGAGTTTTCAATGAGATACTCGTCCTCGTCGTCATCGGCCCAAACCCCATTGATTGCAGCTAGTTCCTTCATCCTCATGATGTCACTTTCTAGTTGTATGATTTGATTGACTAGCTTGTCGACCACGGCGACTACTTCTTGCATGGTGGCGTTTTGAGAGAAGGTCAATGGTGCGCGTTCTTTAGGCGTTGCCCTAGGATCACGTAAGTTTGTTACCATATTCTCTAGTTCCCACACTTGTCTATCTACACTCCTTGCCCATGCGATGAAGTCGGAAATGGTAGGGGAGATGGTAGAGTAGAATCTTTCTTTCTCAATTGCATGAATTTCATTTTCGGTGGGAGAAATGAGATGTGAGCAATCTAAGGTAGATTCGTCACTTGTAATCACTAGAACTCCAAGAGGATTCTGAGTGTTGTTGGGTTTACCTCCTGGTGGAATTGGAAGTCGACCGTCTTCAATCATATCCTGAAGCACGTGTTTCAACTTGTAGCATTTTTCTGTATCGTGCCCCTTGCCCCTATGGTATTCACGGAGGAATTTACGTCCCAGAATTTGGACTTCCTTTCGGTTCGGGAGTAGGCCCAATGGGTTGGAGTTTACCTTGCTTCATTAGTCTTTTTAGAGCGTTGGAGTATGTATCTCCAAGGTTTGTGAACTTCCTTGGTGGGCTAGTTTTCTTGGATGGCTCGAGAAGGTTAACTTCGTCGGTCTTGCTAGTAGAGCCGTATGAACGACTTGTGGACCCTTGGTATCCTCGACCCACCGTTTTGGACAGGAGTCCTTTACGGATGTCGTCTTCAATTCGTGTCCCTAGTACAGTTAAGTCTTTGAAGGTTTTGATGTTTTGATATCTCAAATGGTTGGCATATATGGGCTTGAGATTGTCCACGAACTTTTCCACAAGAGTGGCCTCATCCGGGCGTTCAACTAGTTGGGTACTAGTCTTCCTCCACCTATATAGGAAGTCGGTGAATCCTTCTTTGTCATTTTGGGTAAGAACCTCTAGAGTACGCATGTTGACTTGGATCTCGGCATTATCCGCGTATTGTTTCGAGAACTCGATGGCGGCGTCCTCCCAAGTAGCGACCTTTTTGTGATCTAAAGTGTAGAACCATTGCTTTGGGATGGTGTCGAGAGATGAAGGAAAGATCCTTAAGAACATCTCAGGTTTGAAGCCTTTGATAGACATGTAGTCCTTGAATGCGCGGGTGTGGTTCAAAGGATTCTCTTGTCCTTTAAACTTAGGGATATCCGTCATGCTAAAGTTAGTGGGCAATTTGGAATTGACGGCTTCATACTTACGATTGTTCTCCCTGTAAATGTCATTCCCCTTAAGGTACATCAATTGCTCCTCTAGGTATTGGAGTCTTTTCTCAGCTGCGGTCGTCCCTTGGAAAGGGTTCTCACCTTTAGACTCATCATCAGAAAATTGTAGTACTTCTTTTTCAGGAGAAGGTAACTTTCCCTCTACATCAAAGATGCGGCCTTCGATAAGTTCGAGGCGGTCATAGGTTTGTTCTTGAGTGATTTGCATTTGGGCTATCGCGGCTAGGATTCGATCACTATTTTCTTGAAGTTGCTGGAGGTTTGTTTCATCACTTGACCCAGGCATCTTGGAAACTGGATAAGAGATCGACGACGAATCAAAACACGATCGACCATTCTATCACACTTGCTAAAAGAGGAAAAGTTTTGACTCGTGAAGTGGGTGTGTGCCACTTGTGTTGAGTGAGTTTTGAAGAAAGACAAGGTCTTTGAAAATGTGTGTCCTAGCCAACTGTAGTGTAGTTGTAGGAGTGGACTCGAGGTGAGGTTTGAAATGGGCTTGTGGCCCGAATTTTGACGCGACAAACGGACAGAGTTTTGACCGGATTTTGTGCTAATTAAAGGCCTAATTTTCGAAATTCTTGATTGAAAGTGGGTTTTGATTTTTTTTTTTTGAAAATTCGTCATGATTTGTTTTGAAATGGTGATCACGTAAGGTTTACACATTTATACAAGCATTATAACGGGATGCTGAGTGCATTTATAAGGGTTTTGGTTTAAAGGGTGGGTTGCCATACCGAACCATCAAACCCGAAGTCTGTGGAGAGGCTCGTGCCAAACAAGAGTAAGGCCGATTCCTAGTCCATTTCCTCAAGTAGTGAAGGCCCTTGATACAAACAAGAGTAAGCATCATGGTATGGATGACGTCAATCGCTATCCATCCTTAGGCCCAAATAAGAATTAGGACCGTTTAGACGGGACGATTGGTCGAATGGGTTGGGTTGGGCCTAGGAAGGCCGAATTAAACGGTCTAGGAAGACCGAGTTATGAAAACCGACAATTGTCTTGTACAAACTTATTCCCTAACCTTGTTCAAGTTTCACCCTAGCTACACGTAAGTGTATATCCCATGAGTCGCCAAAGCGTGGACAGCGGGCCGCCCCACGGGGCGCTTGGTTGGGAAACGAGGGACAAGCGTTTGCATTTTTGTATGGAGTCGCCACCAATTTTTATGGGAAATTGGAACCGTTCGAATACCTCGTGTCATGTCAAGACACAAAGTAGTGACATGAACACTAAGCAATCGTTACCCTTAGCATTCTATGTCTAGAATGACTCTCGTGGATGCCAATGAACACGGGTGCTCACGGAGATCTGGAGTAAGGGGTGAGGGTACGTATTAGGAAGCTCTTTTGATCGAACACCTAATCCCGCCCGCCTCGATAGCGGCCTCTACTAATGATTAGGGAGTTTATTCATACTTGATATATTGTCGGCTATATGCATGCAATGCAACATCCATTGATTAATCCTAACATGTGAGAATTAACTAAGTCGGTGAGACAAGTAATTAGCACACAATTGGGTCGAAGTTGGAATTTAAGTCAATTTACATGTGAAAACATACAAATGATAAATGGAATACAATAACTATAAAATTACAATAATGGAAATTACATTGATTACAATGGAATAGGCGATTTATGTCGAAAATACCTCTAAAACGGATTATTTGAGAAAAAAGAAATAAAAGAATAAAAGAAATAAAAGAAATTAATTAACGAATTGAAATATTACGAATATTAGTTGAATTAATACGTAAACTAACTAAACTACGTCAAGGCGAAAGGAGTTCGGGACGAAATCACCCCGAACAGCGCAGCAGAACACTGCGCCCTTTGGAAGAGGCGCAGCGATTCTTTGCGTCTGTTCCAAGTGAGTTTCGAGCCGAAGCGAATCGCAAACCGTTAATGTTAATTGTTAATTTTAAGGATCGATTAAATTATCTACTCGGATGAAAGTGATTAATGGATTATTTACATGCGATTAAGGTCATGAAAACAGTAAAACATGAATGAGACGGAAACAAACGGATTAATTATGTGAAGGGTCGATGTTAATGAATAAGTAATTAGTGACATCGGTGAATGGAACAAACTAAACAATTAATTAGACTAAACATGACGAATGATGACGAACATGGATGCAAATATATCAATGACGAACCTCAGAAACCCAATATGAACAGATTGAACTTCTAAAATCCGGGTTTGAATATTAATGACGAAAACCCGTAAATATTGATTATTTAGGATTTAAGTCGGAACAATGATGAATTAAACATGTTAATGATGAATGAATTATAATACATGTGAATTATTAATGTCGACAATTATACGAACGAATTAAAGAACAAACAAAAGAAAACAAAACAAAAGACGAATTACAGAGGACGAGGAAGAAGAAAAGAAGCAGAAGCTGGCGGCCTCACAAAGAGGCGCAGCAGTGCTGCGCTCCTTTGAAGAGGCGCAGCGATTCTTTGCGTCTTTTCTCGACGTCATCTCACCGGAAATCCGCAAAAAAAGGTTTTAAAGACGGTTTTAGAAATCGGTTTTGATGAAGTACTTTCGACGTGAATCTTACAATGAATACGATAAAATAAATAACAATAAATAAAATAAGGATTATTACACCCTCAGACTTACATGTTGACGGAACGAGATGAACTAAGAAAATCGATTAGTGATTGCTCGACGCGAATGCAAGGAAAGAATGCCCTCGAAAGAGGAAAACGATTTAACAAGTTGATTAATTAGATTGATTGAGTGTAGTGGTCAAATTGGTCGGTCATGCAACGGAGAGGCTGGTACCCGGAAAGATCCGAGCTTACGTGGTCGGAAGTCCAAGCACGTAGGCGCCAATTAGTAAGAACGAAGTCTAGAATGCAAAGGGAGAAGAGAAGGGCGGACACTCGCGTGAGAAATATGAGGAACGAAGGCTCCTATTTATACTAATCACGCGGAGGTTTAGGGTTTCGGAGACTCTTTGGAAGTGAATCTCGGAAAGATATGAAAAAGATACGTAAATCATGCAAAGAAGGGCTGGGAAGAGGCGCGCAGCCCACTGCGTCTCTTGGAAGAGGCGACACTGCTTGCGTCTGTTCCCGAGGAGGTTTCCTCTGTTTAAGAAAGATTTCCGTGTTTAAGTTATGGTAGGACGGATTTGATTCGATTATCTTTTGAATATTACGGGATATTATTTGCCAAAAGATAAAATTTGAGAAATATGGAATAGAATTATCCGGAACATTCGAACATTCGACTCGGGATTTAACAAACTATCGAGAAAATGGAGACGGTTTTTGACCGGACTCCGAATGTACTCTAATTCTTGTCAAAACGACCGTATCAGGACGTAGATGACAACTAAGAGGTTGACATTAATATTTGAGCAATCACTTGACGATAATCTTACGAACTGTCACAAATCGTTCCGCGAACCAAACATGCGGCCCAATCATCACCGGGTGGTTTGCGAGGGGTGCAGAAACGAGGTGTCTACAGAAAGTCTTTTTGTGTAGCCCTTAACCGCCAATTACATGGTGTAGGAGACCGGCCATATTTGAAGGTAATAGTATTAGGCTTTGATTCGGCAACTTTGAAAAATTGATTTGCTTTAACACAATATTATGTCACCTCATCGCTAAGTGAAGCTTTGTTTGGGAACACTTGTCCATCCGCAAACTCTTTCCCATGTTCATATCTTACCATATTTTACCAAGTTTTTCAGCTATTTAATTCATCCTCATCTAATTGATCAATCTTATTAAACTCAACAATGGGAGCACTAGCAAAGACAAGATCATCATCACCATCTTCTTCATTTGCCAACAAATTCTCATCAAGTATTGCCAATTCCTCACCAATCTCATCACCTTCTAAGTTACCATACAATTCCCCATCATTTACGTCATTAGTTTCAAGTGAAACAAATTGAGCAACATCATCTAGCCTAATACTTGGTGTAGGAGTGACAATTTGACTAGTAGAAACTTCTACAAATATGTCCATTGAAGGAGCATGTGAATGACGAATACTTGCCCATAACGCTTTAAAGGCTCCCTCATTATTAAGGGGTACAATTTTGAAACACCCGGCACTTGGAAATTTCATCATTACCTTCAATTGAGTACCCAAACTTTGAACGCCGATTCCCTTATATATCTCTTCAACTAATTCAAGATATGTCATCTTTGTACTAGCTAGAATAAAACATTGATTCCCTCCTCTATAAGTTACACATCCATTTTGCTCCAACACTTCTCCATCCCAATAACAAATAAGAGGAAAATCACAAATTTCCATTCTATACAAAAAAATTGAACAAATTTAGTATAAATCAACTACCTATAACCTAATTTCCCTAAAATACATACCTAAACAACAATTAAAATACATAAATCGTTCATCCTAATTAGGGTTTCGAAATTTGGGGTTTTTTTAAACAACCTTAAATTAACACATATAAGTTGTAGATCTAGGCACAAAACAACATAATTACCAACAATGAAGACAAAATAAGCTAAATCTACATTCAAAAGATGAAATTAAGAGCATGTTTGGCCTCGATTCTCAAAAATGAGTTTTTGTTTTTCAAGCTTAATTTTTCAAAAGTGTTTTTCAAAAGCAGAAACAACAAATAGCTGCTTCTATTTCTATGGGCAAAAATATGAATTTTTAGTTTTTGAGAATTTTTTTTTAACTTTTAGAAAATAATGTGTTTGGCCAAAAAGTGTTTTTGAGTCCAAAAACACTTTTATAAACTAGGCCAAACACACACTAAATAAGTTAAAAATTAGATTACCTTACTAATTAGGTAGAATGTATTTGAAAAGCAAAAACCCAATATAATGCCGGAGACACGCCGGAGATGAGTGTGAGTGAAGAAATAAGAAGGGGAGTGAGGTTTGTTGTATCGCACTTGGGGTGTTTGAGAGGCGGAGATGGTGAATGGTGTGTGTTTTGTGGTAGAAAGTGACGGGAAATAGAAATTTGTTAAAAAAAAAAGGAATCTCAGGAAACACGCCATACATATTGGCGTGTTTCTTCTATAAGACACGCCATACGTAATGGCGGGTTCTCTTTCTTACCAAAAACACAGCCACTGGACTTGGGTTGGAAATTTGTGCTGCTAAAAAACGCCATACGTAATGGCGTGTTTCTTCAATAATACACGCCATACGTATTGGCGTGTTCCCTTTGTTTCTTTATGTTGCTACTGACTTTGGGTTTGAATTTTAGACTGATTAGGCGTGTTCTATGAACTAAACACGCCAATACGTATGGCGTGTTTAAACCCCATACAGGCTCGTCAAAACCGAACCTACGTGGACACCATTTCGATAAATATTTTCAAAATCGACCCAAAATAATAATTCTTTTATTTTTGAGCATTATTTCAAAAACGGATATTTCAAAATCACGTATCCGATACTTATTATCGGATAGGATATTTCGCTCCCATATCCGAGTAACAACATTCACGCTACACACGAAACACATCATTCTTCGATAGACGCTTCTGCATTCTCTCCTCTTCCCCTTTCTCCATTATCAAAAATCGACGAAAATCACATAAACCCTAGAAATTTCCAACAATCAAAGCCTTAGATCATCGACGAATCACATTCTTTCATCCCTAAACTGGTATTTCCTTAATCTTTTTTTCTCATTCTCTTCTCTTTTCTTTTCTAAGTTGAAATTTTGCTGTGTATTTGTATCTCTATGCATTCCCATTAATTCCTCGACGAGTAGCATTTAGCTTAATTTGCTAGTTTTTGCCCTAATTTTGAATTAGGTAATTTAAGAGTTATGGTTGAGGTTGAGGGATTGTGCAATAATCCGTTTTAGTTTTAATTCTGAAGAGAAAAGAGGAGAATTTTCGTTACCAAAATGTATTTTTACTTGTAAGATTGCCGTGATTAGTGATTTGTTGTTCTTTTGTGATCAGGGTTGCGCTTTTTATGTGGCAAATTGTCCTATTTTTCGATGTTTCGAAGGTACATTGATACTTACTGTTCTCTTTCCCTCCATTATTGTTGCGATAGCTATTTGATTCCATATAAGTGAAAGAGGATATTTTTTCAGGTCCATTTTGGCGCTTTCACATCGCAGCAGATCGAGCATTAGGAGACTCCCAAAGCAGCCAACAACTCTGGCATGTCCCAATTTTCTTCTTTCGAGTTTTAGTTTAGTTTCTTTTGCTTGTTTGGATGATATTGTTTAAAGGGAAATTTCATGTCTGCTCTGTAGTATTTCGTTGATTTGAATTATCACGATCTGTTAATAGGCCGTGTAATCGTATATATGTGGCAAATTGGCAAGCCACACTTAAGATATTTAGTTTATATCTTTTTGTTGGCTGTCGTTACAAAAAGAAATTTTTGTTGTCAGCATTCAATAGCATGTTTGTCTGTGTGTGTAGCACAGTTGAAGTGTTCTGTAAGTCTCATTTGTTGATGTCAGTATCATTCTTCAATTTTAGCAGACATCTCCATCATTATGCTTCCGGAGAGATTTTTCGTCGGTTCCACCTGGTCCTGGTCCAACAAACAAGCCATCTGGAAGCGGTGGTAACTTTTCTAAAATTCTCGTTGGAAGTGCTGCAATTGGTGCTTGTTTTGCTGCAGCATACTCTGGAGGTTATCTGAATGATATACTGGGCAAAAAGCAGCAGGATGCCATTAAATCTGGCAACACAAGCTTGGACAAGTTACCAAAACAAGATGGAAGCTTACAGGAATCACATAATCACAAAGAGCCCTTACCTGAGCATACTAATGAAGACTCACAGTTTGTTGATTCTCATGTTGAAGAAACCAAGGATCTGAATGAAAGCCAGTCCGCTGTGGACCCTCATGTTGATTCTAGCAATCTGAAACCTACGATTGCGTCACAAGTCAAGGTGAATGAGTTGCCTACAAGTTCTGATGATATAGAAGAAAAGAGAGAAGAGCTAGGAACTTTTAATGTGGGAGAAACAAGTAAACATGGAGATGAAAGTTTAGAAAAATCTTTTGAAGATACTGCTGCGAGTGCTGACAGGAGCAGTTCAGGAGAACAAGCTGGCCACGGGTTGTTTGATGCTAATGAAAAGCTTTCAACAACTACTGATGATGTTACTGCGCTCCAAGTAAGCAACATAAACAAAGATCAGCCATCGGAGCTCAAGTCTCAAATTGAACCCAAGGTACTTTTCCGTTTCTTTTAATTTGCAGTTCAGTTATTTGACTGAATACTGATACTTGATACTTCTCACGGGCTTTAAAAATTGTATCTTTTGTTTTATGTTTTGAACTCCCCCTATCCCATTTATATTACCGCAATCACGTTGGAAGTAAAAAAATGCTGATTTTGACCGCTAGTTTCTCAATATTAGCCTTTTGATGATGGTAATATGGAACTAGTATTTGTTTGAATAAATTAAATATGAGAAATTTATGTCGTATACATATATGTAGTGGAATTAAAGGTTAAAGTTGATATTAGTTGACAAATAAATTTTAATAGGAACAGTAAATGTGGGTTCAATTAGCGATGTTTTGCGAACTTGCTTAATTCCTTCTAGGGAATTTGGGTTTCCTACTTCAACGTGTTCTGTGATGTTTATTAAAAAAAAGCGCTTGTGGTAAGGATTTTTCTGACCCCTTCAAGCGACATCATTCAGGCATCCTGGTAATGTTGTGTATTAAATGTTTTTTGGACTTGCATTTCTGGTCCATGTGATTTCCAATGATCATTTTGGAGATTTGTAAATACTATAATATGAGAGCATTAAGTGCCCAGGATCAAGGATGGTGATGGAGTTAGGTTGGCAATGAAGACATTTTTGGGTGCCCACTGCCGAATAGGTCCAGTTAGTGAGAGCTATCCCCTAGTGTTAAGTGATTCTCCCTCCAATTTTTTGAAATGGCCTATTTACTAAAGCTGCTTTGCACAAATACAAAGAAATGTATATGGGTGTGAGATGATGGATGGCGGATCTTACCATCAAAACATTGAAATTGGCAATAATACATGCTCAAAATAGAAATAAAACAATCTCAACAATAGACCAAAAGTAGAAATGGGGCAATTCCTGGCATTCACTTGATACACACCACTTTCCTTTTTCAGCTCATTCACGGGATTCATACCATTGATGACCCAAATACCCTCATCATATTACTGCCCCTCCTCTTTATTCATACTTTTCCCCATCATCTTTTCCCATCCCAGTCCACCGCACACAAATAGCGCCACCATACACCAAGCACCAACACCACACCCAAATCAGCTGCTCACCACCAGACCACCACGTCCTCACCACCTCCAGATCCGCCACCACCCCTCCACCAAACCCCATCATTCTTCTCACAGTCCTCGGACCAACCACCTTCTCGCCAATCACCACTCTCCTCACCGGTCTCTCCACCTCCTCCACACACCCAAAGCATAGCCTTTCTCGACCACCCAAAGCCACCTCAACAACCCGAACAAAATCCCACCCCTCCCCCTAAACACCACTTTCGACAGTCAAAAACCGCACCCTCCCTCGAAATCTCTAGATTTAGAATTTAGAATTTCCGAGGGTAGGGGAGACGGTTTCCTTAGTGGATGGGGGTTTTTGGCACTCGAAAGTGGTGTATTAGGGGTGAGGGGCTTTCTGGAGAACGTCGACAATGGAGTTACTGTGATGGTCATGGGAAGAGGAAAGGAAGCAACGGTCAGGGGTGGGCAGGTTAGGTCTGGAGATGGTGGTGGAATTTTGTGGTGGTGGTCGGAGGTGAGGGAGTGGGTCCGTCGCCGCTGCAGATGGAGAAGGTCGACAATGGAGTTACGGGGTCATGGGAAGAGGAAAGAAAGCAACGGTCAGGGGTGGGCGGGTTAGGTCTGGAGATGGTGGAATTTGTGGTGGTGGTCGGAGGTGAGGAAGTGGGTCCGTTGCCACTGCAGATGAGGAACTCGCCGCAGAGGGTGAATGATATAAGGTGGGAATGAGTTGATGGGTTAATAGAAGGGGAGGGTGTTTTGGTGAATACTACTTATTGACCGACTTGTCTTAATATTTGTGCCAAAACCAAATGCTATGTTTCTAATGAATGAGAGGGATTATTATTTAGGCATTGCGCCTTATCCTTTTTTTAGTAGCCCCCTCCCTTCCTCTCTTTTCTATTGCAATTAAATGATTCATTATTTAAAAAGACGGGATGCTCTTGGCATTTGAGCTTGAAGTTGAAAGCATCTTTCTGCAGGATTTGTCAGGTCATGAACGAGGACAATCTCCTTCCCTTTTGAGCACTTACTCTTTGAATAACGAGGCTGATGAGAGAGACTCAATTTCAAGCGAACATGATATCAAACAGTCTTCTGTGAAGGAAGAGGTAAATATGTAAGGGGAGTTCTATCACTCTATTTATACCTTCAATTGGGAAGTTTCATTAATTTTATTGTATTTCGTGATTCCAGATTTCACATCGTGCGTTTGAAGATAAAGGTGATGGAAAATTAATCGTGGATTTCCTACAAGCCATTCATGCTGCCGAACAAAGGCAAGCTGAGCTGGATGCGCTGGTCCTTGCGGAAGAAAAGAGGGCTATGAAGGTGATATCTGTCGCTTAAAACAATTGTGATAAAAATTTCTTAAGAATAGGCAGAACTTAGGGGTAAGATCCTCAAAGTGATAGTATGAGGATTGAAAGTTGTACTTTGTAGGGTGATTCATTCTGCTTTAAAGTTTCTAGTTACCCACCCCAAACCTTGTAGCTAACAACCTCCTACCATTGGATCATTGTACTACTAATCAAGGTTTTTTTTGCTTAGACCATGTTTGAATGTTAGAACATCTAATACAATTTTTTAAGCGATAATATGTTTGGTTGTGTTATGGATGAAAGGTATAATTGTTTTGTTCAATTGATTTCCTAACTGTTCTTCCAACTTTTTATGTAAAATATAGGACAAGTATGAGAAGGAGCTAAAGGATGCAAGGGCAAGGGAACTTATGTATGCTGAAGAAGCAGCCATGTTAGAAAAGGTTGGTAGTATATGCAATCTGTTCTCCTTACTGCTGCGCTGATTGTGTCCTATTGGATTACTTTTTTGCTTCCATGTATTTGTCCTAAGACTAGCAGATGGTTGTCTGCCTCTAACCTACTAAGGTATATGATGTATGCACTCACTTTTTTTTCGTTCTGAAATCTATCACGTAGCAACAAGTTATATACTTTCTCATTGATATTTTCCCCTTGTTTCATACCAATATTCAAACACATTTCCTTACATGTCTGTACGCCAAAACCATAATTATTACCCATGTCCAATTTTACCAGTCCTGATTACTTCTCGCATTCTTAAAGGTCAGCATTCTCCTACAGACCTTGACAATCAACTTTTATCAAATAGACGTCCTTCCATTGTTGATTTGGGATGTATAGTATTCCTTTCAATTAGACCTGTCAAACGGGTCGGGCGGGTCGGGTCCCAGGTTGGGTCATACGGGTCGGGTCAGAATACGGGTCGGGTCAAATACGGGTCGGGTCAGATACGGGTCGGGTCATACGGGTCACGGGTCGGGTTAGGGTCAGAATACGGGTCAAGAAATAATTTTTAACGCCTTTTTTAAATGATTTTTTTAATTTAAAAAATATATTTTTAAAAATTAAAATATGTTTAAAATTATTATTTTAGTCATATTCATCATATACAATAATTATATTGATATAATTATTAAAATAAATTTTTTTTAATAATTATTTTATTATTAAATATTATAAAAGTTATATGAAATTGACTTTTTAGTTGAATTTTTAATTTTAAGTAATAAAAAAATAATTTTTTAACTATATTTTCAAATATAATATATAAATAATAATATTTTTAATAAAATTCATGATTTTCCCTTGACCCAACGGGTCGACCCGTTCGGGTCGGGTCTCGACCCTAAAATAACGGGTCATTTCGGGTTCGGGTCAAACGGGTCGCGGGTCGAAAAAACCGGGTTTATAACCCTGAAAAACGGGTCGGGTCGGGTTTCGGGTCGGGTCGAGTTTTGACAGGTCTACTTTCAATCGATCAGCTGCTGGACCCAGATCACATTTGGAACTTTTGCTCTGTTTTTTGTTGTGTTATATGTTAACATTTCTCGAACTGAATTACGGAAATGGTTGAAGTACTATGGCGTTCACACTCCACCATTACTCTGATTTATAGGATGGTGTCGTTGCAAGTCACATGCATATTGTTTTATTGTGAGCAAACCTTATTACCATCTTAGCCAGAGTCTACTAACAGCAGGAATCAGCTTGTTAAACGGTCATCCAAATTTTGACCTTGTAGTATATAATCTTGTTTCCTACTGAGAACTGAGAAGTAAAGACTTGCTATTCTTTGGTTTTGGCTTACTATTGTTATTATAGAATAAGGCTAAATGACTTGATTTTTTTTATATTATGAAGCACTAGTCATTTCATGCAATTCCCGACGTAATTTTCGCCATGGACCATCCTGAATTTGCCTCTAGTGTTGTTAAAACGTGTGTAGGAGTGTAGGACCGTCTACATTCGACCCTCTTTACACCACTATTCACGGGAGCCCTTGAGGCAGTTTTGTTGTTGTGAGGGAAGTGGTTACACGTCACAGACTTTTGTATGTTACCCGTAGGATTATACTTGGATAATAGCTGTCAATAGCTTAGGTCCTTGGTTCTGCATCGACCAAGATGGTTTTCTTTTCCCCTTTAGACTAAAGTAGAGATCAGGATGTTTTATTTAGGCTGTTAAATTCGCTCCTGTAGCTAGATTGAAAGTTGCGTAGTTTCGGTTATATTGGGTATACAATTTGGAAATTTGCGTTGAATTTTTTTTGTTTCTTGAAGTCTGTTATAATACGTGATACTTTCTTGACTTTAGGAGATAAAGAAAGAAAGAGCAAAAGCAGCTGCAGCTTTGAAATCTCTTCAAGAAAGGGCTGAGGAGAGGCTGAAGACGGCACTTGAAGAAAAGGTAAATTTCATCTCTGCTTGACCTAACTCATTTTATTCCCGCTTTTATTTGAGTTCATATCCTGAGGCTAGTTATTTATTGTTGCAGGAAAGAGAAGTAGAGTTAAAGCTGAAAGAACTAGAGGACTTTGCAAAAGCTGAACTAGCTGCATCTATTGCACGCGAAAAGGCAGCACAGATTGAGAGGATGGCTGAAGCAAATCTGAATGTATGAAATTAGTTTATGCCTTCGAAATGCTTTTGATTTAGTATTCGACTAGTTGCATCATTAACTTTTGGACTTACCTATTATCTGAAGTTGGTCCTCTGTGTGCTTGTGAAAAGGATAAATTGTTTATATGGTCTAATCCTCTTAAAGAAGCTTATATTGAATTTCTTTCATTACTGGGAACCGAGTATCAATTTTGTAATTACTGGGGCCTGAAGGCAAAAATTTGAAATTGATCTACTCGCTGTAAAGAAGCATAGTGTGCAATGAGTTAACAAATGTCAGCAAGTTAACTGATATAATCACTGAGCGGTAGTACTCTGTCTAAAGCCTATCAATACTAAAACTGATATGGTCATTGCATTTCTTACTGCATGCACAACAATTCTGTTGCTGATATTTAGCTCAACAGCATAAAATGTTTTTGAACTCCCTACATTATGCGGTCTTGGTGAGTGGTGACTTATTTCTGTGTCACGGGGTCTTTTGGTGAAGCTGCTAAGCATAAACGCAATTTTTTTTTGCAGATAAATGCTCTGTGCATGGCATTTTATGCACGATCTGAAGAGGCGCGTCAAACTCACTCCATTCACAAGCTTGCTTTGGTAATTGTGCCAACCATTCTTTCTTGCTACTCCATTCCATTTATTATTCATAAAGTCATCTTTTGACTTTGGCTGTCAAACATTATCAACTTCGATATTTTATCACAATATATAGTAGTTGCAGTTTTTGAAAAAATGAAAAAAATATAATTTTTTTTTAAATTGGGAATTGCTTATTTTACCTTCTACTTCTTTGGTTTGAGAAATTAATGATCAAAGTTGAGATTAATTGATCACCAAAGTCAAATGGAGACAATAAAATTGGAGTGCAGGTAGTGCTTCGTACCCAAATACTGCTTTTCTTCGCTCTGTTGAAATTGCAGGGATCAGTTTTAACTTACTCCTTTTTCCGTTCCCGGAGGTCTCGTGTCCCATTGATCCTTGCGACCTTACATGTTTGGTTTGATGTTTACAGGGTGCACTTGCGTTGGAAGATGCTCTGTCAAATGGGTTGCCAGTGCAGGCAGAGTTAAATGCTCTTGGTGTGTATATAGAGGATGTTGACAAAGACTCTTTACTGCAGTTGGCTGTATCATCTCTCCCTGAAGATGTTCGACTTCATGGCACAGATAGTGTTCTCAACTTAAATCAGAAGGCAAGTTTATTTTAGACGTACTGACCATCAAGTCTTTTACTAATTTACTATCCTACTATGTGAATCTCCCATGAGGCCATGAGTTGTGCTGTGCTGCTATATGTTTGGACACTTGTACACCCTTTCATCACCCATTTGTTTAAGTGTTCCGTTTTGGCCCGTCTGAACTTTCAGCCATTGCTTGCGTTCTTAACTTCTTATGTTTCCTATTTTGGTAAGCGTTTCAAAATATGTTTCTTTCACATTTTGTATGTTGTACCCATGTGACTAGAAGACCCTACCATTGTTACACTCTAACCTACTCGTTATAACTACCACTTCCCCACTTGCATGTCTCAAATTTATACCGAATTATCGATGATAAAATAGAGCAAATACCTATTTTCACGTTAGTATTTGCCGTGCAGATGGTAACATGGCAAATAGGTCATGTCAGTTTGAGTCGGATCATTTTGGGTGTACCACATATTTCGAGGGTCAGGTTGCGTCATTTTGAGTTTTGGGTCCGTTTTAGATGTGCTGCTATATGGCCATTTTATGTACGGGATACATATGGCCAAGTCACTTCGAGTGGGCCAATAGTTAAAACTTAAAAGAGGTGAATTAATAATAGAAGTTGGACTAAAAATGAGTTTTCAGCAAAATTCCTGTTTATAAAGGAGTGTCTAACAATGTTCCTTTTATTTTAATGTCGATAATATTAAGAGTGATTTTAAAGCAGACATTTTGGAATCTGAATCATGTCAATCACGGGTCAGGTGGTTTTTGGTCGGGTCAATTTCGAGTACAAAAAAGCATGGTTCATGTCAAGGACTTATTCGGGTATTGGGGCCAGACTTATCTAATCAGGTCATTTGGGGTTAGTTTTGCTAGGTTTAGTGGAACAAACCCTAGCATGTTGCTGCGGCTGCCTGCTGCTGCTGTTTGATTGATTGATTGATAGCCTAAAATCACGGCTTTTCTAGTAAAAAATACAAACGGGAAATTTTGCATTTATGAGCATTAATACAATACATTTTAGTATGCTATTGCTCACCGTTCTTAATTGCCATAAATTGACTCTTGAGTCTTGATATTTGATTGCTCAATGATGCTTGGATTTGTAATTCAAATCATTCCTGTTTTCCTTTGCTTATATGATTGTTTGTCGACCTTGCTGTACTGATCATGTAGCTTCTGTACACTAGGGTACATGTATATAAATCTCTCTGAAATGTCACCCAACAACACACAATTTGTCCATCCGTTTGATTGTACAGTATCTTGCTAATAGTTTCTGTACTTTGCCTCTGTTTCTCGGTTTATTTTTTTCCAATTCTATTGTTCACCTGATCATACTTCCCTCTTTATCTATTATTTTCACAGTTCAATGCACTAAAAGGGTCACTTCGGCACTTCAGCTTAATATCACCAGATGGTGGCGGTATCTTGACACACTCCTTGGCTCGTGTAGCTTCCTTTTTGAAGGTACCTTCAACTGAAAGTAAAGCATAGTGCAAACACTTCTATGAGACATTGAGACGGTTTTACATGTGAAACACCGAAACCATCCGATTAACCATAATAATTGACCGAGGAAAACACAAGTACTTGGGTTTGCCTCACATGTAAAACCGTCTCAAAAGGAAAGATAAGAGGAGGTTTTTTTTGCTATCAGTGTTCTTTTTGTCGTTGGATTCAGGAAATAGATTGTAGTCTCAACTTAATTTCCGATATCAAACTTTTAGGTAAAAAACGCCGATCAATCCGGTGACGGTATCGAGTCCGTCATAAACAAGGTTGAGGGACTCTTAGCGGCAGGGAAACTTGTGGAAGCGGCTGATGTTCTCGAGGATGGTGTTAAAGGCAGCAAAGCCACTGAAGTTGTAAGCGACTGGTTGAGGAGGGTCCGGAATCGAGCCATTGCTGAGCAAGCTCTGGTGCTCCTTCAGTCGTATGCGACCTCGATGAGCCTTACTTGAAACTTCCGACACTTAATTTTAGCACACAACCACAATTTTAGGCCTGGTCCCCCTTCGCCCCTTTTATCCTTTCGAATGAGTATCGGCCGAAAATTTTAGAATAAACGAAGCTAATGGTTGATTCATCGACCAGGCATCATTTTGAATGTCAGTAAATTGCGATCGGTTGATATAAGAGAGTGGTCAGTTTTGATATTGCCGAACACTGATGTTTTACTGGTTTGACTCGATATAATGGGAAGAGAACATAGTTTTTAGACCCTGGGCGTTTCTCTCATATTTATTCATCTTGGTGTCCCAAACATGGCTGTATAGTTGTGTACATCTGATACGTTTTCGATGCTGATGTCTAAAGACAATAATGTTGGCGTGTCACAACCCCTGTAAAACTTGGGCTGATTTCTGGTAAATGACTTGGTTCGTCAAATGTATCATGTCTTGTATAGAGTAATGTGTGTGTGGCAAATTTTTAGCGTGCGGGTGGTTGATATTCGTAAGTCATACCTAAGTGGTTATATTGCCACGGTTATGAACGCCTGGGACTCGGTTGTTTGGAAAAGCAAGGGAATGAACTAATGCAATTGCGAATTCTGTGGCACAATCCTTTTGGCTCTTCGTAGCAAGTCTTGTTCCTCTCCTTAGTGCTAGCCGTTTCTCCTCCATTTCCACTACCTTTTCTCTAAATACTCCCTATATTTCAGTCATTTGTTGTCCTTTTTCATTTTTGGGTGTCTTAATCATTTGTTGTTATTTCTATTTTAAGAATGAATTTGATCATTCACATTCAATTTATTCCACGTGTCATTTAGTAATTGACCCCTTCCCCTTTCCTTGGTCTTTGTGCCAAACCAAAGGACAACAAATGACCGGGACGGAGGGAGTATAATTTAATTACCTGACTTGATAATCAATTGACCTAATGTTAGGTATGCTCTTAATCAACACCGAGATATTAATTGGGTATTGGGCAACACTAAATTGTTAGTTGATGCGAGGTGTAACAAAAATACAGTTGGTCTTTCTTCAAACGGGCTATTTGATCTGAAATAATCTGACGGATTATTTTAGAGTCAAATGTACTACTTTTGGAAAATAAGTTACCATAAGCTGTAATAGTAGTTGGACTATTGTGGTTACATTTGACCATAAAATGATCATAAAATCCAATCTTTTTGGTAAGACGGAAATAGTTCATCTGAAACAAGATATTTTTTTTTGACAAAAATAGGATGGTTTAGGTACTTTAGGTTCATAGTCTGCACCCACCTGAAAGGGCCCACACCTGTAACAACAGCAGACAACCTGGGAATAGCCGGCGAGGCAGACCCAAGCCAGCTCTTACACACTTTACTCGTACTACGCGGCTAACCACTCGTACTTGCACCGTTTGATCGTTTTAAAATCTAATCCGGACCATTAAAAAAAAATGGAAGGAAATGGAGAGGAGAAGAAATGGAGAGAATCTAAATTGCCTAATATCCATGCCAACTAAACCTTCTTATATTTAGACTTGCCCTTGGGAGTTTTTTTTTTTTTTTTTTTTTTTTTTTTTTTTTTTTTGGCAACAGTAGAGAAAGGGATTACAATCTCATGGCCCGAGAAGCCAGGCCATGTGCTACAACATTAAGGTTCCTTGAAATATACGAAAAACTTAGACAATGAAAATAAGCATAAAACCCCATGAGATCCTGCAGAATACCTCTGACAACATGGTGCACTCCTGCCAAACCTGCAAGCTGACATATTAGTGGTAAACAATCAGACACCACCTCTAGATGAAGGAAACCTTTCCCGACAGCCCACTGGATAACCTCAAAGATACCGAGAGCCTCCGCGTGCAAAGCTGACTCTGCTGTAATCTTCCTGCTCCCGTGAGCAAATCTGACCCCCGCTTCATCGAAAGCCACCCACCCAATCCCGGCTTCCAAGTTTTTAGACCACCCTGCGTCAACCTTGACCCGGATTTGTCTACACGGATCCCTCCGCCCAACCACATACACAGGAAACCCATCCTTGATAGACCTCATCTCGGTGCCATCCATTGAAAGCATCCCCTGACCTTTCACCTTATCACTGCGTTCCGTCTCCTTCATCATAGCTTGTATATACATTTCCACATTATTATCGACGGACTCCAGAAGGATACGCGGCATAACCCTCCCCCCCTTGAATACCACATTGTTGCGGGCAGTCCAAAGACCCCATAGCGTCGCCAAGAAGACAAGAACTCTCCTTTCCCCACCCTCCATCTTCTCCAAAAACCGGATCCAATTTACAATCCAATCACAAAGCGGTACCATAGTCACCCCTTCAACCCGAATACCTAAGACCGTCCCCGCCCAAACCCTAGCAGACAAAGCACAATCCCTAAAGATGTGTTCAATCGTCTCACAATAAGGTTGATCCCCAAGACACATTTGACAAGTATGGCTTCCATCAATCGATCGCTTCTGAAACTCAAAACCCACTGGAAGAGTGTTTGTAATGATCTTCCAGATCAAAATTTTCCATAATTTCGGCCCAGGTAAGTTCCATAATCGGGATTTACAGAAGCCCCTCCCTGTCATCGTGATCCTAGATTTATCTTTTAACGTCCCCTTTTTTTCAAAAAACTCCATGAAGGCAAGACCGTACCCACTTTTCACCGAGTAAACACCATCGCTCGTAAGAGGCCAAAAAACTTCATCCTGCTTCCTCGACACACATAACGTAGATGCAATAATCCGCTCCGCATCCTGTGCCTTAAAAAGTGTACGTACCAACGGGGCATTCCAAGTAAAATCGCTATTCCATAAATCGCGAACTTGAAGGCTCTCCAGAAAGAGAAAAGCAGAATCCAGTAAACGATCCTGTGGTTCAGGTGATTTCCCATTTACCCACTTCGCATTCCACACATTGAGCTCAGATTCCAAGCCCGGTTTCCAACCAATATTCTCCATGATCAGCTCCAGACCATATGTAATACTTTTAATCCCCCAAGAGCAACCAGTACCCTGCTTAGGGCGGGTTCCATCAACAAAAATATTAGTGCCAAAGATTTTTCGCCGGAAAATCCTACTGAAATAGGAATCATCCCCTGAAACCAATCTCCACCCGTTCTTGGCTAGCAGCGCCTTATTAAGGCACCCCACATTCCTTATGCCCAATCCCCCCGAACTCTTAGGAAGACTGAGGAAATTCTTACTGCACCAATGTAGTTTCTTCCCCAATTTACACCCAGCCCACCAAAATTGTGCCAACAAAGTATTGAGCTTCGATGACACACTTACCGGAATTTTGAAAACCGATAGAAATTAATTAGAAAGGTTTGATAGGACTGACGAAATTAGGGTTAACCTACCAGCAGGCGATAAGAAAATTCCGTTCCATGAAGAGATACGTTTTGAGACATAATCAAGAAGTGAATCAAAAATCCCCTTCTTTGACTCTTTAAATTCTGCAGGGATACCCAAATACTTTCCAATACCCTTTGTTGCTTGTACACTAAGTACCCTCATAGTCTCTTGAGCCTTTGCTAGAGTCGTACTTGGGCTGAAGAGAATGCCAGATTTGTCCAAATTCAATTTCTGCCCAGATGCATCACAATAATCATCCAGAATCCTTTTTAAGGTAAAAGCCGCACGCCCGCTATCTTGGAAGAAAAAGACCGAATCATCAGCAAAGAATAAGTGAGTGATTGGTCTCTCCTGTTGACATAACGTGATCCCTTTCAACAGCCCCCCCTCCTTTGCATTTTCAACCTGCCCTCCTAGCACCTCCATGCATAGAATGAACAGGAAAGGAGATAAGGGATCTCCCTGTCGCAAACCACAGCGCGGTTGAAAGCGGGGTAATGGAGAGCCATTAAGCAAGACTTCATAGGACACCGTGGTAACACAATTCATAATGAGAAGCACCAGTTTTTGTGGAAACCCAAACCGAAGGAGAACCGCCTCCAAAAAATCCCACTTGATTCTGTCATAAGCCTTACTCATATCTGCCTTAAATGCACACCGTCCATGCTTTCCTTTCTTGTGACTCACAATACGATGAATAGTCTCATGGGCAAGAAGAATGTTATCGCTAATATGACGTCCCGGAATGAAAGCATTTTGAGCATCACTCACCAACTCCCCCATAACTCTTGCCACTCTATTCGTTATACATTTAGACACAATACGCATCAAGACATTACACAGACTGATGGGCCTATAATCCGAAACCCCTTCTGGATTATCAGTCTTTGGAATAAGAGTGATAAAGGTTCGATTCAATTCTCGTAAGACCCGTCCCGAATTCAAAATAGAGAGCACAGCCTTAGTAATCTCTTTCTTCACCAGCGACCAACATTTCTGAAAGAAACACGCAGGAATACCATCTGGTCCCGGCGATTTAAAAGCACCCATCTGGAAGACTGCACCTCGTACCTCCTTAGCCGTAAACGGCTTCATAAGGTAGTCTGCATCATCATTCGAAACCTTCCTGTTTATCGAAGAGAGAATCCGATCAAAAGAATTCGCAGATCTCCACAACATCCCCCCCTCCTGGTTGTCATTACTAACATCATATAATGCCTTAAAATTCCGTTGGAACTCCGAGGCGACAAGATTTTGATCCTACATCCATGTCCCATCCTCCCCTCTGATGCCATGAATATAATTCCTTCCCTTCCTCCCCTTAACCCAATTGAAAAAGAACTTTGTACAAGTATCTCCATCCACCATCCACCGCATCTTAGCCCGTTGTTTCCAAAAAATCGCAGTTGCTCTCGCAAAAGCCTTTACCTCCTCATTTGTCCTTGTATACAAGTCATCCCCCCCACCCATGACATCGGTATTTAGACCATCTTCCAATTTTCCATCTAAATCATCCCATACCTTCCTCCATTCACTCTTCTTATCCAAAGCCCACTTCTTAGCCGTATTCCTCACCCTAGCTAGTTTTCGAGTTACTCGATATGCCGGAGAACCCACCACCGCAAGATTCCAGGCCAATCGAATCCCCTGCATACACTCCTCATGATCCAAAACCCAAGCATCCATTTTATATGGTCTTTTCCCCCCACTCTCTGTAAGGTGTAAATCAAGTTCAATTGGGGCATGATCCGAAATTTGAACAGGATAATGTTTGATACCCGTGTTTGGGAAAAAGATAAGCCAATCCTTTGAGGCCAATGCTTTATCAAGCCTCTCATAAACTCTCATGACCCCCGTACGATTGTTACACCAAGTGTATCTCGGTCCCTTGAAAGGAATATCAATTAAATCGTTCCTTAGTTTCCAGTTTATAAACTCATTTGCCCCCCTAATAGGATTTTGACTACAACTCCATTTATCCAAAAAACAGTCCACCTGATTGAAGTCACCAATGATAAGGTACGGATATGTACAAGTCTCCATCCATTCCTCCAATTCACTCAAAACAGCAGAACGTAAATTTAACTCTGGGGCACCATAAAAAAGCACAAGATACCATAAGAGACCATCATACTTCCTTACCAAAAGCACCATAAAATTCTTACACGCCCTTACAAGGGTCATTTTTGCCTCTTTTTTCCATCCTACCCACAACCCACCAGATGCCCCTACCGCATCCACTCCAAAAAACTTCACAAAACCTAGAGATCTAAACATAGGGAAAACTTTATTTGCATTACATTTGGTCTCTATTAAGAAAAGGAAATCATAATACGTACTACCTAATAACGCTCTTATCTTTGGAATTGTAGGGGCGAGCGTATTATTGAGACCCCTACAATTCCATACCAAGCCCATCATGGCGACACAGGAGGTTGTGCAGGCCCAACCTCCGCAAAGCCAGTAAAGTCCGTAGCCTCAGTCCCAGCAGCAACTCCATTAACGGAGTAAGAAGAAGATGAATCACTTAAATCAATCATAACAATATCAGGGACACTCACCCTGAAACCATAACGTTGACACTCCTTTCTTCCAGACAAGATACCTTCACCAGCACAACTCCTCTTTGCCAACTGCCTCAGATACTCCTTAGCATTTTCCAGAGATTCCTTTGCCTGCTCAGGCACGATATACTCCACCACATCAGTGTTGCATTTCCTTTTCCTGGCCATCCTAATCTCCTCCCTATGAGTGAACTGCATCTCAGAAACATGATATGTATCAGCCAACCCCATGAAGCCATCTGAGATATTACCAGAAGAAACCTCAGCAAAAAGTCTAGCTTTGTTTCCAACTGCAGGAATGTCAAACAGCTTATCAAACCCTTTCTTGCTTCCTTCACCCTTCTCCAGCTTACCTTCTGCCCTAGTCCCAGCATTCTGGAAAACCATTTCCAACGGCTGCAGCGTGGAAGACTCAGCTTGCATCTCTTTACCCTTACGCTCAATACCCGCAGATTTTAGAGAAAGAGGGACCACCTCCGCAAAACCATGCTCCCCAGTCCCCTCCAAATCCTCCTCTGCCAGAGCAGCAGTTATACCTGTATTCCCCATAGCCACGACATTTGGGACTACAACAGCTTCAGTCCCAACCTCCTCTGAAGAGGTAATAACAATAACAGCATCAGTAAACCTGTCCTCAGAAGATTCCGCATAAAACTCATCCTCAGCTTCAGCATTTTCAATCCACACATTACTAGGAGCCTCTGACATATCAGAATCAGAATCGCTAATAATAATCACCTCATTCTGATTCATCGCCCCTTGAGCAGCTACAACGTTGTGATGTTGGTCATTAAGATTTGTACCTTCCACAATATGATGTACAGACCCATCAGGGTAATGGTACCTAATGGGAATCCCACTGGCAGGAGGATCAAAAAACTGATTAAAACCCCTTATCTCATCATCCCATCGTGCCCATTGCTCATTTCCTTCCACCCTGTCACTAATAGCCTCCTGGATTCGTAAATCTCTATCAAGAACCCCACTCACAGTACCATCACCAGCGTACAAGACATACGGGTCATTTTCCTGCAGCTGCCTTAACAAATCACTCGACTGCCTATTAAAACCCTCCCCCTGATTACCAAAGTCTTCCTCAGCACTGTGATACCTTTCTTGATGCTCATCTTCCTCATCCAACCATCCCCCGGCACCTGGGATCACACCTCTTGTATTCTGATCATCAGCATTGTGCATAACTGCATCCTGTACTGGCAAAGCAGGGGCAATGATATCGACAGAAGCTTGTGATCCTGCCACCTCCCCCATCATCCCTTGAGGTTCACCCATTACCACATCCCCCTGTCCTCCCACTTGACCATCCCCTACTCCCCCTCCATTCACTCCTTGTCCACTCCGAAAAACGACCGGTCCTGCAAAAGGTTGTGCAGTGACTGCAAACCTCATGCCAGGGGTGACCCTTCCACCAGCAGTAATACCTAGATCATAATCAACATGTCTTTCAGGTGATTCCCTCCTACTGCTCTGCCCAGCTCTAGACCTATTATTCCCAACACTAACTCTGGGTGAAAGAAATTTTGTAGTAGTAGGCATCGCCCTGAGATCCAGATTAAACATGGTATGGGTACTGTGTGCCTGAAAAACCGCAAACCCCTTCTCCACGGACCTATCCAACATCCTCTCAATACCCGACACAACTGACACCAAACTCTCCCTACATTGGGATCCCTTGTGTCCTATTTTCCCACACTTAACACAGTATTTGAAGACATTTTCATACCTGAACTGAACCCACAGCAAGTGACCCGTTTCCATAGCCAAAAAGAATCCCGGCATTAAAGGTTCATTCAACTTAAGACATACCCTAAGCCTTAGGTAATCATGTTCAGGCACAAAGCTAAACGGTTCCACCTGGAACTGATGACTGAGCAGTTTACCCGCAACCTGGGCCACATGCATATTGAGATACTCAAAGGGCAGGCCACACACCCTCACCCATACCTCCGCAAAAAGAAACCTGACAGTACGAGGTACCGTATCAGCGTACCACCTAGCCAACACCATCACAGCCCCATCCACAGTCACCATTGTTTTCGCAAGAAGCCCTTGCAAGTCTTCCTCATCCTGACAATGAAGGACATACACTTCCCCCATCTTGAAAGCTGTAATCTTCCCATTTGAACTCCAATTCTTAGAAATAATGTCATTCAATTTCTCAGCTTCAAAAAGACGATAGTCCACCATGAAACCCAGGACACAGTTGCCCCAAAACTCCCTTGACTTTCCTAATTCAGCTGGATCCACATTGATGACTCCACCCGTCCTCGGATAGCGCCAGACATTAGCATGAAGTGGATTCATAGGGTTGAAAGCAGCATCGGGTTGAGGTTGATGAGCATACTGGTTATGATGTTGATAATTCTGAGAGTTCCCACTACCCTCTCCCTCAAAACCCTGATTAAATCTTCCAAACTGATGCTCGAAATCCATAGTAGAACTTTTGTTATCTGGATTATTTGATTGAGATGTGGTTGTTTTAATTCTCTTTGTTTTTGAGCTTTTTAAGGAGATGAAGTGTGATGACTGTGAATGCAAACCCACAGCCATAATGATCTGCTTAAATAGGGAAAAAAAATAGAGAAACTGAGACGTCAATCCCAATTGACACCTCAAAGCAAATATGGGGAATCGAAGAGAAGGAACTAAAGCAGACAGACCACCAATTAAATGTGTTGCAGAAATAATAATTGGGATATTAAAGAAGGATTTGCACGAGAAGAAGCTCAAAGATCAGCTAACAGAAGAAGTAAAGAAAGAGGCGCCAATTAAATGAGCTAAATCATAATGATTAGGAATAGGTAGGAATGTAGAGTAGCTTGAATTAATTAAATTGGGAAAAACCCCCAATTGCAGAAAGAGGAATTAGGGTTAAAACGCCCAATTGTAGCCACTGTAGCTCAATCATCATGAGTAGGTAGCTTGATATTAATACGTAAAGGATATTACCCTATGATCCCAGCCCAATCCCCTACAAGCTTCAAGACCTGACAACACTCTTTGGGAAGGGAAAAGGAAGGAATTTGCAGAGATTATAGAAGAAAATCTGCGAAAAAAGCTCTCGGAACGAGAGAAGAAAGCTCTCTCCTTTTTTTAGAGAGAGAAATGTCCGTACAATAATAATTGATTGAAAGGATGAATTAGATGAAGGCCCTTGGGAGTAAGTCTCTTATTATATGGTTTTACAGTTTTACAGTTATTGTAAAATCATATACCAAATATTTGTCCTCATTATCATAAAATAATGGTGACTGGTGGAAGTTATGTTAGCTTGGGACATTTACGTAAAATATTACTTGATTTTACAATAACACGGATGTAAAATCGTTTTTATACAAAAATGACTTACTTTTAAACTTATGTATTAACGGTTAATTTTGTAGTTAACCGACTAACTTTTGATGTAGTTTCTAATTTTTTTTTTTTTTATTAAACATGTTATGTTTAAATACTGTCTGACGTCTGACCTTTTATTGATGAACTTATATCTTCTACAAGGAGTCACTGTTCACTAATCATATAGATAGTCGTTTAAAAATTTGTTTGAACAAATATTTTGCAACAAAGCTAGCTTAGTCACATTACAATAATCCCTACTTTTTTGTTTCGACTCGACGGCAATCCAACAACACATTCATCTTGTGTATGGAATATCGGACCGCGGATATGTCTACAAAAGATCTTTATTAAAAAGCTTATTTCAAGATTAAAAATGTAGGGAAAGGTTAAAGCTTGTAGTGGTAGCAGATAGCACAAGTTTGATGAGAGGGACATCGCCTTTTACATATTATCAACGGTTTTTCTAACATGTGTCCAATAAGCACATGTTAAGATACCAATTACGGAAGTATTTACAACAATATATCACGAGAAATTGAAATATGAACTCATGATTACCATTTGTTAGATCCTTCTTTAATTGACATCTTATTAGGCACGTGTTAGAAAAACCCGAACGGATAAAACACGGCCTAATTTATACGGAGTATTTTATTAATTTATAGTATGCTTAGTTGTTGTGGTAATTGCTAAGCAGGATTGTTATAAGACGAAAGAAAAGAATCTTAGTTTGTTGCATCGAACTTTCCCTCCAATTTTAAAACTATGTTTTTTAAGGTATAAAACTCAGCTGCCTCCTTCTTGTACCATCATTGCTCGACCAAATCGACAAAACCCGTAAATATATAAGGTTTTGTACATTCGTAAGTGTTGGAAGTACTAACTTTATTACGGTACTCGTACTGGTAGCTTGTGCTGTCCTCCGTCCACTTGCGTCTACCCGACGGGTACAATAAACCCGATATTCTTCACACCCCAAAACCACTTGCACACTTAGTGATGGTAGCTTTACGTATCTAGTTTGTAGCTATATTGTAGTATGTAATATATTAATTTATTTTTCTGTGTGAATTCACAAACAATCAATCTCCTTATATAGTGTAACAATACATCAGTTACAAGGAGTAAATCAAGGGATTAATTGTCATTATTGGCTGGAATAATGGAGTCATTAAGGAGAAATATTTACAGCCTTAATAACTAATATTATGGTTGTAAATATCAATATTTGTAACAGCTCTTTTAGCATTCAAATTTCAATACTCTCACTCAGCCAACACAACCAATTTAATCCTCCCACTTGGTCACACAACCAAGTTTACTACAATAACAAACTTAACATAGTTCATACAGGAAATGGGGCGTGCGACCAAACAGTAACAAGTAATGTTATATTAAGTTACCATCAAACTAACATAACACTGTCAATAATAACGATTCCCCAAATCATTCGAACAACACTGCTAGCATACAATATCCCTTTTATGCTATTCACATATATGTAGTTATATACTAAATATAACCGCCGGCCGGGCTAATAATATAGTGAAGTTGAATTGATCATTCCTTAGATACTAATGAAAAATCATCTCAACTTGACTGCTTTCCTAATATGCTTTGTAAGCCAAAACCTTTGTCGACTCTTGAAAAAACACATTAAAGTAGCAACATCAAATTTTGATTTTTTTGACACAGTTCTAAGTCAAAGGGCTTCGTTCCAAAACGACCACTAAGGCCTATAAGGATCACACAGTGACAAGGTAGGGAAAATAATTGTCACTCCTAAACTGTCGCTAAACACACATAGTATGACATATGTGTCACAACATAGCTCCCACTATGATAGGGCATGCCACTTTTCTATGTTGTGCGAATACTAAGTCTAGATACTACCTAAGTATCTAACTCAAGCCACTCGATCGACATACTCAATGTGCAATCCGACACTTGATATTCGGTTTAAAGCTCTAGTATGAAAGACATGTTTTTCATACTCGACTCTTGCATATCTATTTAGAGTCTCATCTTATACACAATAAGGCGACTTGGTCAATACTCAATAAGTATAATAAAGTTGTATCGTTGCACACACAAAAAGACAACGAAACTCAGTCTCATCTTGCATGCTTCACTAGCATCAAGGCGATTACCTGTGTGACTAGGTCAATCAAAAGCTTGGTGACATTACTCGCGTGCCTAAAAAATGCAACATATGCTCAAGAATATATGAAAAGAAGATATATTATTCCAGAAAATATTCCAATCATGTCCATAATTCAAAACATGTCAAAAAACAACAAGATTACAAGACTTTAAACTAAAACCTTCGTAAGCCCATGTTCTTAACATGAGTCCGGAACAAATCTCGTTTAATAGGTTTAGTTAAAGGATCAGCAATCATTAGAGTTGTTGATATATGCTCGATAGTAATTTATTTATTACTTATAGCGTCTCGAACAAAATGATAACGCCTCTTAATATGCTTGGTTTTTCTATGAAATTTCGGATCCTGGGCAAATTGCTTAGCAGCAGTATTGTCACAATGCATTACCACAGGTTCATTAACTTTAGGAGTAAGATTGAGGTCCTGTAGAAAACTCCTTAGCCACATCGCTTCTTGAACGGCAAGTCTAATAGCGACATACTCTGCTTCCATAGTTGATAAAGCAACACAATCTTGTTTCTTACTGCACCAGGATATTGCACCTCCACCAAGGATAAAAGCATATCCTGAGGTTGATTTAGACTCATCTAAATCACCTCCCCAATCAGAATCCGAGTATCCTTTCAACCTTAAGTCCCCACCTTGATAACAAAGAACTAAGTCACTTGTACCACGAAGGTAACGCAAGATTCTCTTGACTCCTTGCCAATGCGCAGGGCCTGGGTTACTTTGATAACGACTCACCAAACCAACCGCAGAGATGTCGGGCCGAGTACATAACATGGCATACATCAAACTACCTATGGCATTAGCATAAGGAACATTGCTCATTTGTTTCTTTTCTGTATCTGTTTTAGGACATTGGTCTAAGCTTAAGGAATGGTCCTTGTCAACAGGAGTATCAACGGGTTTGGATTTATCCATTCGAAAACGTTCTAATACCTTCTTAATGTATGTCTCTTGACACAAACCAAGTAGTTTCTTAGCACGGTTTCTTTTAATTTCCACTCCTAGAACAAATCTAGCTTCACCCATATCCTTCATCTCAAAAACAGAGGATAGCCACTGCTTAGCGGCGTTGATCATTTCCATGTTGTTACCAGCTAGAAGTATGTCATCAACATATAAAGAGAGAAACATAATCCCTTCTTTAGCTTTCTTTACATACACACAATGATCTTCATCAGCCATATAGAAGCCAAAAGCAGTAATGGCCTCATGGAATCTGAAGTACCATCGCCTAGAAGATTGCTTTAGACCATATATAGATCTTTGAAGACGACACACTTTATCATCTTGACCATTTGAGACAAACCCAATAGGTTGATCCATGTAGATCTCTTCCTCAAGTGTTCCATTGAGAAAAGCAGTCTTTACGTCCATTTGGAACAGCTCTAAGTCCAAATGGGCAACTAGGGCTAGCAGGAGGCGAATAGAGGCAAATCTCACCACAGGAGAAAATGTCTCATCATAGTCAACACCCTCAATTTGGGTGAAACCTTTCGCCACTAGTCGGGCCTTGAACTTGTCAATTGACCCATCCGCTTTACATTTCACCTTGAAAACCCATTTGTTCCCAATTGACTTACGGTTAGGCGGAAGATCAACAAGTTCCCAAACCTTATTACTTGCCATTGAGTCCATCTCATCTCTCATAGCATCCATCCATTCTTGACTATTTGGTGAATCCATAGCTTCTTTAAAAGAAGTAGGCTCATTGATCTCGGGAAGGGTGCAATGAAAAGCTCGCTTTTCGATATCAAAGAATCGTTTAGGAACTCTCCCGCGTTCACTTCTTCGCTCATCAACATTACTTGCTTCACCAAGTGAAGTATCTCTCCCACTATCTACTAAAGAAGTGGAATTCGGAACTTGAGAACTAGTCTCTTGTTCCACACTTGAAAATTGAGGACGAATCTCATTTTCAAGTTGATCTTCATTAGCAAGTAAGTTCTCATCCCTTGGAATCGTAGGACTATTCCTATCATTTCCTTCATTGGTAGGATTTAAACTATCTAAGGTGATACTAGAAGGCCTAAATTCCTCCCTTTCACCTAAAGATAGTTCTTGTAACTCATACAAGTCGAGATCGGTCTTGATTTCACCAATACTTGGGAACTCATCCTCAAGAAAATTGACATTACGTGAATCAATTTCGGTCATGCCACCATTCGGATGCTCACCAAACATCACATACTCTTTCGAGCGTTCGGGATATCTAATGAACACCATTTTGGTTGCTCTTGGACCAAGCTTGCCATGTTTGTGAGTCGGGTTATGCACATAGCCTACCGAACCCCATGGGCGTAAATGGTCCAAAGAAGGCTTTCTATTATTCCACAACTCATATGGAGTAACGGGTACACTCTTACTTGTTACACGATTAAGGATATAGGTTGCCGTAAGCAACGCGTCTCCCCAATAACTAATAGGTAAGTTGGCTTGTGCCATCATAGACCTAACCATATCAAGTAAGGTACGATTCCTTCTTTCCGCAACACCATTTTGTTGTGGAGTATAAGGAATTGTGAGTTGTCTACGTATACCCTTTTCCCCACAAAACCCTTCGAACATATCTGAAAGGTATTCGCGACCACGATCAGTTCGAAGTGTCTTAACTTTTCGTTCCAAATGGTTCTCAACTTCCGTAACAAAATGTTTGAACGTATCAAGCGCTTCATAACGGTGAGACAACAAATACACGTAACCAAAACGCGAATAGTCATCGATAAAAGTGAGGAAATTTGTAGCACCATGACGAGCCTTCACATTTAAAGGCCCACAAATGTCAGAATGAATCAACTCTAAGGGAGTTGAAGCTCGAGAAGCCTTACTAAAAGGTTTCTTGCTGGCTTTTCCTGCTAGACAAGGCTCACATATGGGCAACTTAACCCTTGTAAGCTTATCTAATAGACCTTCTTTGGCTAGTCTATTCATTCTTTCTTGGCCTATATGACCAAGTCTAGCATGCCATTTAACAGATTCAGAATCGACATCAAAACGAGAAACTAAAGCAAACGACGAATTATCATAAGAATCATCCAAATCAAGTACAAAGAAACCATTGTTCAAAATACCACGACCAAACAAATCGTCATGATATAAAATGTCCAAACTACTTGAAGTGAAATTGAAAACAAAACCAAGTTTCAACAAACTAATAACTGAAACTAAACAACATTGGACTCCAGGCGCATAAAGAGCATCATGTAGAAGCAACACATTGCCACCACGGAGTTTTATTTGGTAAGTTCCTACTCCCAAGACGTCTTCCGTACTGCCATTGCCAAGCATGACAGTTTGTGAACCCACCGGAAAGCGATGAAAGTCCACGAATCCGTCTCTATCACGAACTATGTGCTTGCTTGCTCCCGAATCTACAATCCAATTAGGAAGAGAGTTAGCAACTAATGCATGAGAACAAACAAATAATTCATGACTATGAATCAAGAAAGGTACCTTCTTTGGCTCGGAACAATCACGAGCAAAATGTCCCTTCTTTCCACAGTTGTAGCACTTCACACGTGCCACATTTGTCTCTTTACAGCCTTTTGCCTTGTGTTGTTTTTGGACACCACCACGTGGTCCAGGAGTTTGATTAGGGCGACGACCCTTTGGCTTTTTCCCTTTGTTGTTCTTGGACGTACCTTGAACAGCAAGAGCAACAGCAGGAGTGGAAGGACTTAGCGCCTTTTGGCGCTCTACTTCCATTTCGACATGCTTAGCTAGCTCAGCAAATGTCTTCACATTCTCACTATGAGCTATGAGGAGTTTAAAATTCTTCCACTCTTCAGTGTTAGAAGGTAGAGAGCGAAGCACATTCACTATCTGTTCCTCATCGGCACTTCTCGCCCGCCAGACCTTTAGATCACGTATCATGGCACTCATAATGCGTAGATGCTCGGTGACATTTTGTTTAGGATTAATAGTATAATCCATCCACTTTAGGTTCAAAGCACGGAGCCTCGTCGCTGATGTCTGACCAAATGTGACCTTAAGCTTGTCCCACATGTCCTTAGCAGTGGGACATGTCTCAAACTCTCCAATGAGATCATTATGCATGCAAAACAACATAGTAAAGCGTGCAGAACAATCTTTTCTGAACCAAACATTGTGGAGCTCCAAGTCCTCAAAATACTTGTCATCATCTTTGCCAATAGGATCCGTAGGTTCCTTTGGCTTGGCAACAGTAGTGGTCAAGGTATCCAAAACCTCGCGCTCATTAAGAAGATACTGAATCTTCCTATGCCACATATCGTAGTTAGTCCCATCAAGTTTCTCGGTAGTGGACAGGTCACCAATCATATTTTTAGCCATCTACAAGCATATATTTCAATAAATGGACATTAGGCACGACTCGAAAAATTAAATTACCAAAGAAAATCTATCATTTATATCTCATGTTCGAAAAAATCGCTAGGCTCATAATCATCACACAAGGACATAAACTATAAAATTCTAAAAAAAAAATTTAATTTTAACTACTTCAAATTTATTATGAAACATGATCATTTAAATAAATTTGAGCCAAACAAATTAGCATTGTACAATATTTATAATATTACTAAAATATTAAATGTATGTAAAACAAAATTACATAATTATTGTAATCTCAAGTGAAACATATCCACGATGATAAAAGTGATGACATACAAAACTAATTCGTATTAAAGTAAATATACGTACACGCAACAATTAAAAAAAAAAACAGAATTTTTAAGAAATTGTAGTATGCGCAGCGGATAAAAACTGTACCAACATCAAAACATACCAATATGTACTATTGACAACATGATTATAGTTGTAAGGCATTATAGAAAAAAGGTGTACTCCACCAAATAAAATAATAATAAAATATATTACTAAAAAAAATATTAGGATTGTAGAGAATAACAGTCAAGGTTTTAAGAACCCATTATTAACATCCCTCGCCAGACTTCATCCCTACCAAAACAAAAAAAAACAAATTTTTTTCCCTTCTTTCTACTGTCATTTGGGGCTGTCAAAAAACACAATTGAAAACCCCCCAACTAAATAGAATGATAAACCAAGACTCTTCCCACATGACTCATGTTTTTCTTTATTACCCATTTAATAACCTTCAAACAAATTGGGTCTCCTTTAAATTTACACAAATAAAAATAAAATTAAAGGTGAGAACGACCACCACAATCACGTAGATCGGCGGTAGACGGTTATTTCGAGACGGATCACGCTCCGAACGCGCGACTGTTAATGGTGGACCGTGACTCACACGCGCCGCCACATTACGTTAGATCGCGGTCGGTTATTCAAAAACAATGGGTCGGGCTAATCTCGTTACAAAAACAAGAAAAGGTCGGAGTCCGTTAAGGTATGGAGTTTAACTATGGGAAGAGGGGAGAAAACAAGTAATATCTTCATACTGTTAAAAGATGTTTTCTTTCTTTAAAAAAAAAAACAGATTTATTTAAAAAGGAAAAAACAACGAGTGTTTCATTATCATTATACGGGTATGTATGACACTATTCGAAACAAGGATACGATATCACTAAGTCGAATTAATACAAACACATACGGGATAGAGGCCAAAACACAAGATGGCTCTGATACCACTGTTGGAAGTACTAACCTTATTACGGTACTCGTACTGGTAGCTTGTGCTGTCCTCCGTCCACTTGCGTCTACCCGACGGGTATAATAAATCCGATATTCTTCACACCCCAAAACCATTTGCACACTTAGTGATGGTAGCTTTACGTATCTAGTTTGTAGCTATATTGTAGTATGTAATATATTAATTTATTTTTCTGTGTGAATTCACAAACAATCAATCTCCTTATATAGTGTAACAATACATCAGTTACAAGGAGTAAATCAAGGGATTAATTGTCATTATTGGCTGGAATAATGGAGTCATTAAGGAGAAATATTTACAGCCTTAATAACTAATATTATGGTTGTAAATATCAATATTTGTAACAGCTCTTTTAGCATTCAAATTTCAATAGTAAGAAATACATTGCGAAAAATCTTGTGTCCTAATCATCGTTTAAGTTCTTGTGTCGTGAACTCTTGCGTAAGGCGGTGTGTGTTAGACGAAGTTAAACATAAAGTCATAGAGTCGATATGGGCATTGTCTCGGAATTGATGGGTGGAAGGCATAAACATAAGAAGAAGATTAAACAATTTCAGACTGTTGAGCTCAAAGTCAGAATTGATTGTGATGGTTGCCAACTTAAGGTCAAAAAAGCTCTGTCCTCCCTCTCAGGTAAATTTCGTTCTTTACGCTAATCTCGTTTTTCTTTTACTGCGTATTTATGACGACTCAAAAGTTATCCTCGTTATCAGTTTTTGAAAGTAAACTCCTATAAAATTTGAAACATAATGTAATTAAGCAAAATGAATCGAGCTACAACCAGACGACACAATTAAACGTTTTCAAAACATTTTAGTCGTGTTAGACGGATTCCTTAAGGCACTGGAGTAATGTTGTTAATGATGGTGCTAATGAAACAACTGTGATAAATTGCTTCAGGGGTGAAAACAGTAGAAATAAACAGAAAGCAGCAAAAAGTGACAGTAACAGGATACGTGGAGGCGAAGAAAGTACTAAAGAAGGCGCAGTCAACAGGAAAAAAGACGGAGATATGGCCATATGTGCCGTACAACCTGGTGGCTCAGCCGTATGCTGTGATGGCTTACGACAAGAAAGCTCCCCCTGGTTATGTCAGGAGGGTGGATTACATGGACAACCCTCAAACTGGAACCATTGCTCGATTTAATCAGGATCCTTATGTTATGATGTTCAGTGATGATAATCCTAATGCTTGTTCTATAATGTAAATAGCTTCTGTTTTAGGTGATTGTATTCTTTTGTTAATCCAAATTTTGGCCGTGCTATATACTTTCTTCGGTCCTTGGATTTTTTACCATTTTTCATTTTCTATACGATTAATTACTACTTTTGAACAGATCATAAGAATTCTGAAAATGCGAATCTTTACTATACGATGTTGGCTTCAGTTGGACATTCTTGTCCAACTCTTTCGAGGTGGTTTGATAGCCGGTGGCTTCAACTTACCTCCCTCATTCGAAAGGATGAGATAGGTTGGTCCTACCCTAGAGGATCAACCTAGTTTTCTTACCTAATCAAAAAAAAAAAAAAAAAAAAAAAAAGTCTCTTGTAAGACGGTTTCACATGAGACAACGGAGAGTATACAATCCAGAGTACAAAATTTTGATCAAAAAGTCAAAATGTCTGAAATTATGTTATTACATAACACAATTCTGTTTACAGCTACCTCTCCTATAAGACCGTCTAATAGCATAAGACGGGTCCAATAGGAGAAGCTAGCCCAACAAATGAAGTATAAGCCAAATAAAATTGAAACCTCTAGCCTCCATACCCAGTACCCACGTCCTCCATTGAAACTCATCTCATAGTCTCATCCCCTCAGGCCTCAACCCATCAGCTCCTCCACCGTCGTACCTTCATTGCAGCGCACACCCTCACCACCTTCTCACCGCCGTTGCTCTTGTCGTTTCCATCACGTTCTTCTGGCCCTTCATCACCCTCCGCCAATCAGTAAAACCTCAAAGGTAAGATTCCGAGAATCTTTGTCGACAGCTATCGATAAATCGCCAACCACCAACGCACCCACAATTAGATTTCGTTTTAGATTTTCAAATTTCCAGGTTTTGAAGTTGAATACTCGTGTTTTTAAATGGAAAACATTGAGTTTTAAGTTGCAATTTATGAGTTGTGATTTATGGTTAATTGTAGATTTGTTTAATACATGTCGTTTTAATTTAATATCTTATTGTTTTAACTTCAAAACTTTTTAGATGAAAATTCGTATTTCTAATTTGTAACAACTAATTGTTTTGATTTGAAAACTCGTGTTGTTAAATTAAGAACTTCAAGCTTTTAAGTTCAATAAAATTATGGATTCTATTCACCTGAGGCTTCATTTAGTATTTTAGTTTGACAACCACTAATTTTGGCATCAAAACTTACAATTTTACTTTGAAAGTTTCATAAATTCTTATAATAATTAATTTGTATAGCTTTGTTTTCTTATAGTTCTTCATTTTTTTGGTAAATTAGAGTTGGACGTTTCACTTGAAAACTTCATAAATTTAGCTTATAGCTACTTAGTGTAACTATGGTTTATTTGTTAGAAGCAAGGTTTTTAGTTTCATGACCATCTTTTTAAGTTTTAGATTGATAACTTGGTGTTTTAAGTTAAACACTCATGCCCTTAGACAATTTTTTCTGTGGAGCGGCGTGCAGAATCCGGTTGTCGTTGGAGGCTGAGCGAAGGTCGTCGTCGGTGAAGATTCACATGGCTGAAGGCAATGGTTAGCTTAAATTGGGAAGGAGTTGAGGACACGATGGAGAAGAGAAACTAGAGGGGTTAAGAGAATTGACTGAAGTTTTGTCTTATTTGCTAATTGGGCCTGTCTTATGATAAGAGTGGTCTTGTAGAACAATTTACAATTAGTGTTCTGTTTATTTGAATTCTTGTCAAGTATCACCAGCCCGGCAAGAGAAGAAAAAATGAAGATATAATGATTCGGAATCCTAAAACCCGAAATGAAGATATAAGGAGTACGTGTTTGTTTTGCTCGAATGCAAACATCACAATTAGTGCTAGAAAAAGTAGTTTTAGCACATTTATTAAAATACGGAAGAAAACGTAAAATAGAAGAAGACGGGTGCCCCAACCTCCGATGCCAAATCTCATGGGTATTTGGAGTGCCAATGGTATGAACGAGTGGAGTGTGGTGTCGAAGACCCGTCAAGTAGTACAACCCATCGATTTGCTCACCCGCACCAATCACCATCTTCGAGAAACGGTCCTAAATGAGACAAAGTTTATACGAAAATTGGATTGTAAGCGAGTTATCAACTAAAATATTAGAGACGGAAATTAAATTACAATTCAATTTTTCAGCAAAATAAACACCGCGTAAAATAAGTCGATGAGATAAGTGAATGTCACCTGTGTGAGTGGCGACGGTTAAGTCACCATTGGGTAATCCTACAGAAATAGGAGTTATGCGACATAAATTAGTAAAAAATGACCGACATGCCGACATGTGATGGGATGCTCCAGTGTCAATAATCCAACAAGAAGAGGTAGAAAAATTACCGTTAAGGCGTTCCATCGAAGAATTAGTTTTATGAGCCTGCCACAACTCAGATAAGGTGTCGAGTTCGGTCGGGCTTAAGTTGTTAAAGTCAAGCTTGTCAAGAGGAGTCGACGAACATGAGGCATGACCCATACTCTGACCGGCTGCCAAATTCTGGCCTGCCACCATGTGCGCCCGAGGGGTCGATCCGGACACATGGTTCAAACCAGAGAGGTTCTTCTTAAGCCGTTCATAACTAGCCCGCCCTTCAACATCATGTATAACTGTACGACTCATGTCCTTCTCATTAATGATAACTAGGTTTGGTGCCCGGCTTCGCCCGGGCTACCTCTATTTACCCTAAAATTTTATTTTCAATAAAATAAACTATGTTGGAGTTGTCTAACTCACATGTTTACTATTTGTAATATATTTTTCTACGGCATATCTTGTAATCATGATGAAATGTAAAATTTATTTTCAAATTATGAGACACGTTCACTACCCCGCTATTAATATTATTACTTTCATGACATTCTTTTTTAATATCATTACGTTCACTACTCCCGTGGTTAGTATTGTTTGTTTTACTAATTCCTCGATTTTTTCCTGTTAAATTCATTATTCCCGTTAATTTTATCCGGCCTATATTTAAATAAATAAAATATTTCCTTGAGTCGATTGGTTATTTAAATGTTCATACTTTTTCTCATTGTTACCTCCGTTACTTTCACTACACCCACTATCATTATTATAATTGTCACTACTCCCACATTAATACCGTTAATTTAATTAATCTCGTTGCTGCTACTATTACTTTTACTACATTTGATTTAATGTATAATTCTATGATGATACCAATTAATTCCATAAGTGGGGTATGTTAGTTTTAAGGAAAATTACTATATTCTTGTGTTTTCTAAATTTAATTACTTTAATTTAATATAATTTCCATAAATATTCTTCATCAAGGCATCTTTATATTATATTTTTAACCAAAACTATATAATATTTACATTGAGGTCCCTTTATTAGGTCCATCACAAGGTGCTATCGATTTAAAACTATATAGTATAATTAATTTGTATAGATTTCTTTAATTACATTGAAGTCCCTTGGTTTCTGGAATTAATATATAGTATTGATTCGGTCTCTAGGACGGTCCCCCCACCAATCGGGAAACTTTCCCGTGACCCTAAAACAGACGGGGTAGAGATGACCATGACGCTGGCACGCAATACAGAAAGGTCTTGCGGGTTCGGTATTTGAATCAGAATTCGAAGTGGGGTTAACATAAGACAAACGCTGGTCGACGCGAGAGTCACGTCCCCCCACCCCTGTATTACGCGAGCCATGATGTAGGCGAGCAGCAAAGGCCATAATTTCTGGTTTGAGGTCGGGTTTTGAGATAGTAATTGACCGAATATTCTCCTGTTGAAGGAGACTATTGTAAGTGATGTAAAGATTAGGCAAAGGATTGATACCTAGGAGTTGAGATCGGACACTGTCGAACCTATCATCCAAGCCCATAATAAAGTCTCGTACCTTTTTTCGTTCGCGGCGGGTATCCATAATCGAGACCCAAGGACATGTGCAGGGATTGCATTGACAAGCAGGAATGGGGTCGGCTTGGAGTATATCATCCCAATGCTTCACAAGTCGTCCATAGTATGCCATCACAGATTCCGTTGGTCCTTGATGGCATGCCATGAGATCGGCCTGTAAACGGTATATACGAGCATCATTGTCTTGAGAAAACCGATAACGAATGTCGAGCCATACCTGTTTAGCCTCCGGACGCCGGGAAATCGAGTTCTTGACTGACGGTTCAATGGTGTTGAAAATCCAAGCAGTTACTAAAGCATTAAGGGACTGCCAAGATGCGAAGGAGTCGGATGTGGTCGCTGGTCTCGGAATCGTGCCATCGATATAGCCAAGCTTCCCCTTGGCGAGAAGCGCGAGTTGAAAATCCCGTTCCCATTCATCATAATTTTGTCCTGTAAATTCGGTTTGCGAAATTTTGGTGCCGGGATTCTCAATATGAACATATGAATAAGCGGGTGATTTCGTGGTGGTTACGATTTATGTATTTTCGGGATTCGTCATGATTTGAATGGTTTGGGAACGAAAGAAGTCGAGTGAAAGAGGAAGAATATGACGGCATGCTTGTAATCTTCTCTGATACCATGTTAAACGTGAGATATGAATGTAATTGTAATATTATTGATTTACCAAAAGTGTGTTTTGTACAATATATACTTTAGCTATTTATACATAGAGCAAATGAGCTATTGACGGAAAGAATAATAATCCTAACAGCTATATACAATATAAGGTAATGAGCAAAGTTTGCCTTGTAAAGAGCAACTAGCCGTTAGGGGCATAATAGAGGATTTAATGTTGTAATTAGCGATTAATGAACTAGCTTAGGGTTTGATAAGAAGCTTGCTTTCACCACAACCCATGATAGACGAGGGCAATTTCCCAACCCTTTTGATACCTTCCTCGAATACAATTCCCATACCCATGTAGAAATGGGACTCTATATGACAATGAAATAGCCATACTCCTGGGTTATTCGCCTTAAAACGGATAGCGGTCCACCTATCCGGATGAATGGGGACCGTGTTCTTTTGTATAGGGTCCACAAGGTTGTACTTCTTATAATCATTAGAGGGGTCAAACTTACCTTTACCATATCCCAACACCCAAAAGTCATGCCCATGAAGATGCCAAGGGTGAGTCTCACTATTGTTTGCCAGGGATTTTGCATTTTGTAACACGATATCGATTGTTGTATCAAACTTGAGCCTATATATAGCATTGCTAGAGGTGCCATTTTGGTTAACAGGTGGGATATTTATGTTGTAATTTTTATAATCGTATTTATCAGGTGGAGACCCTTGATCGAAGACTTGATGGAGTTTTCCCTTTAGCCTTTTCTCCCCAAGGGCCACTAAATAAGGTGTTGATGGTAAGGAGATTGCGACATTGTTTACGGTCCAATGTAAGAACCCGTTAACCTTGTTTTGCGTGTTGAGTAACACGATCACCCGGTCAGAGGTGGGAGGCGGGGGTTCGATGAACCCTTGCCGGGCTTTAATTGCTAAGCTTTGGGCTACCCTTGGATCTGCGTTGTTCCATAGAGGTCCAGTGGTTGGAATTGTGGGCGGCTTTTGTTCCGTTGTGTTTGGATTGTAGTTGAAGATGGCCAGCCCAGTCGTTGTTTCGGGCTGTCGGCTTACCACATTAGTTGTGACCCAATAGTTCCGGGATGGGTCTTGGTTGGCTTTAATTAAAACCGAGTACGTCTCTCCGGAGTATATGAACAAGTTTTGGACCTCAAACGGTTCAACGTAGTGTCCGTCTGCTTCAACTACCGTCATGTTGTGTCCCTGTTTGAATTACATCAGACAAGTGCAAACCTAATTAATTAATATACATTTTGATTATTTGACCGAAATGGTATTCCGATTATTTGAGTAAGACCGTCACACAATAAGATAAGATAAAACAATATAAGCTTTTTGGAAGTCTTAGAAATTAACTCAAAAATTTATTTTACCATGTGACCATTTTACGAAAATTGTTCAAAAAGAAATTATGAAGCAGAAAGTTTACCTCTATAGCAAAGCTAAGAGCAGACAAGGCAGTAAGACTACCAATCCGTAAACGGTATGTTTTGCCCGGGACAACAGTTAAGACAAATGGGGCGCAGTCGGGACTGGTGGCATTACATATCGTGGGGTCCGCCGGTGTATTGACGGATGAGCAATTGAATCGACCTCTTCCTTGAATAAGTAAAGACTACAAAACCAAATCAAAGAGAAAGATAAATAATGGAACATAAATCCTCAAATATTTTGAAAATAATTACTAATGCTCAATATACCATTAATGTCTTGATTTCACATGTAAGACCATCTAATAAAAGTTTTTCACAAATCCTAGAATGAGACGGTTTCACATAGTAAGATGGTCCTTTTTTTTTTAGAGAAAGTCATATATAAATGAACCGTCTTACACTATGAGACCGTCTCAGACAATAATTAGAGAAAGTTTTTATTTGGAAAATAGAGTCTAGACATAAAAGAACATACCCGAGGTTCACCAACAAAGACAAATGGGATTGAAGACAATCCGGTGGCGGCCTCAAAGGTGCTATTGTGCCACCAATCAGTTAATAAAACGCTACGATCAAAGTCGTAAGTGAAAGGTTCAAATTGTCCATCAGGAAGCGATACAACGATCATGCCATTCAAACCCGCTTCTCTTTGCATACCATAATGAGCATGGTACAAGTATGTGCCCGCCTGCATCACAACCAAAACACGACCTTTCATTAGCATTCAGCACCACATATGTAATTACTCAAGCTAAGGTACGTAGGAAAAAACTTACTCTGTCGACGATAAATTTGTACACGAATGTCTCTCCAGGAACAATGGGACATTGTGACACTCCGGCAGTTCCGTCTGACCACGGTGTTCCAAACTGCGGATAATCACAAGTTTAGACATTTATTACGCGTCATTTTATAATATAATACGGAGTATTCTATTTGTAACCTCGACGACAACCGTGTATAATATAATACGGAGTATTAGAAAAAGTGACCAACCTGACGAATACCGTGCCAATGAATGGCAAGGTTCTCGGTTATCATGTTATTTGTAACCTCGACGACAACCGTGTCGCCTTGTTGAGCAGTGATGGTCGGACCAGGGGATATGCCATTGACAGTAATTGTCAACTTTTTAAAACAATCTGGGGATTTAAATTCATACTTAACGTCCCATTTATAATATACAGTTTTAGCCTCGACAGTTGAAATTGTTATTAGACCAAAGATTATGAGAAGTAGAGTAAAAAAAAATGAATATTTCATTGCTAATTTCTTTCACAATATCCGAGTATTGTCGTTTGTAGTTATGTTTATGCTAATTCATAATATGCCTCCTTTTATATATAGCCAGCCATATCGAGTAACGTATACAACTTTACTTTCTTGGTCTGTAAAAAGAAACGAATTTTCATCGAAAATACCAATTTCTTTGACTTCCTTATATAATTTGGGACTTCTAGTAATCAATTAGTCTTAACTATAAACGGATATATCCGTCTAAAGTAAAAGACGGGTTAAATATGCTTAAAGTAATAATATTTTTGGGGTCCACCATGTAAGTTGTTGTTTGTCTTATGCTTAAAGTAGGTGACGGATATCTCCCGTCTATAATGAGAATTTGTGTCCAGCAAGTGACGCACTATACGTCTTCACTTTAAAACGAGTAAAGTATATATCATTTGTGTATATAAGAACACAAAACAAAATGCAATATATTTGTCTTATATACATAAGTAATATAATACTTGACCCGTCTTAAGCTTAAACAGATGGTGCCGTCTTGAAATATTACGATTTCTCAATTCCTATTGTTGGGTTTGTGCCTTGATTCTGTTAGGTCTTAGAGAGTATTATATAAACTCTCTAAGCTTCTACCTAGCAGTCATACCGTCTGAATCTGTAATCTGAAAACTCTTCACATATCAATAAAACTCTCTCCCTTCTGCCCTGGGGACGTAGCTAACACACCGTTAGTGAACCACGTAAATCTGTGCATTTGTCCCTTTTGTTGTTCTTTCTTGCTTCTGTTACAACACCTATTGTAGTAGAATAAATATTACACACTTGGATAATAAACTTTTTAATTTTTAATACATGGATATGCATATAATAAAATATTTAAACAAGATAATGAACCATAATAAAATATCCACTCTAATGGCGATTTCCCATTTTAGTAAGGTAATTTGGTGATACTGATTATGACTTATTTTGGTTTTCATCCGAAGTCCATACTCCATACTCTGTGAAAAATACGTAATTGTAAAATTCGAAAGTTTAGCATACTAGTTTTATGCCCATGCAGAAATTGCACGGTCTACATTGATAAAATTTATTGAATATATATTTTATTGCAAAAAAATCACGATTATGTATTATATTATGACATTTAAATTTTTTGATTATAAATCATATTTTAAATTTAAGAAAATGTAAAAATTGGTAAACGAAATGTGTCGCAGACTATTGTTAACCCGTATTCTAACTATTATTCGACCCCTATTCACTTTTACCCGTATTTTATCCTAACATGGTTAATCCGTTTAACGTAATCTAAATTAACCCGACTTGCATAATCCAAATGTAACCATAATGAATTGATTAAACTCGTTTACAGGCGACTTGATGTGAATCAATATATAAAAAAAACAATATCAGAATAACCATATAATAAAACACGTGGAATCCAAATTGTTCGATCTATAGCCCGTGTATCGCCGTTTTAAGGTTACTGGGTCAAGTAATAAGAATCAGTAAAAGATTTAGATTTGTCTTATATGCTAAAATGAGATGGATACTTACCCGTTTTAATGTTAAAGCGGGATACTTTTATTTTATTGGAGTCTAACCGGAGACAAACCTAACACCATACATAAAATATATATTGCATGAATATGGTTCAAATAGTAATTTTATATTACTTAGAATAGATTAAAAGTAATGTTAATTAATACATGGCTTAGTCAACATTACTTTTAATCTATTCTAAGTAATATAAAACTAGTATAGATCCCCGTGCTACATCACGGTATTTTTTAGTTTTATTTTATAAAAAGACATTCTCGTTAAATTAATTGAATAAATTAACTGTACCTTTAATGTTATAATGTACTAATATAATCTTATTAAGAGCTAGAAAATGAAAGTTTATTACCATCAAAAGACAATTTAAGTTAAGCTATTTTTGTCTTAAACCATTATTACTTTACTATAAAAATTAACTCTGTAATGATATATCATTGCATGAAACTAATTTATGACATTAAATTACAATTAAGCGATGTAAAAATGTAAAATCTAATTAAAACGCATATAACCTTATAACAAAAACAGGTAAAAACAATATGCTACGCACTTAAAAAGACGATTTACGAATAATTAGACTAAAATTTTTCTTACTTCTAATAAAAAAAATACATAAAAATTATTACGTCCTTTAAAATATACACCATATTTAAAGTGTAACTGATGAAGGATAATATAAGAAACATATTTACATAATTTTAGGATGTAAGTGATGACAATAATTATGTTAAAAACTGTATAAGAAGCAAATTTGCGTAATTTTAGAGTGTAACTGATGAAAAATAATATTTATGGAAATGAAAATGATTGCATAATAAATTATAGATTTTAATGAAAAATAAGTATGAATTTTAATTAAAAGATTAGAGTTTATTTATAATAATATATTGATTGAAAAGATAATAATGTAATTTTTTTTACTTGTTCCTTTATTTAGCTAGATGCTTTTTGGAGGGAAAACTAAGAGAATCTTTATTCTCTTAGTAGTAGGGGGGATTACTATAAATCCAATTATTTGACTCAATTATTTGACCCATAACCTCCCATATTCATAAGTCATGTAACTCATAACCCTCCAATTTCCATGTACCCGCATTCTTCGTAAATTTTGCTGCCTTAAAGTGTAAAACATATAACCCTATCACTGCCAAAATTCTGTCGGCTTATATTTCACCCGCTTCTCATTACACTTCCGTCTCACCTCAACACTATAGCCTCTTCAAGATTATTGGTGCGCCAGTTGAACTCTTAATCTCGCCTGCTCTCTCTCTCTCTCTCTCTCTCTCTCTCTCTCTCTCTCTCTCTCTCTCTCTCTCTCTCTCTCTCTCTCTCTCTCTCTCTCTCTCTCTCATCCTTCATAAATTTTTCTTGTATTCTTCGATTTCAATTGTAAAAAAAACGTAGATGAATTTTTTTGGCCATATTTTTCAGGTTCAATAATTTTTTAGCTTTTTATCAAAATAATTATGATTTTTTTCTTATTTAACAATTAATTTTCTTTCTTTCTAACCATTAATTTGAAATCTCAAAAATTTCTGAAAACTTACTTTATTTTCAAGTTTTTAATTTTTTTTTTCAGGTTTCAGTAATTTTAACGAATAAATATAATTTTTTAAAACTTTATTTCCTCATTTCTATCTCATTGCATTCACATTATTTCACTAAGGTTTGAATAAATATGGTATTTAATGTTTTCTTATTATGTCTTACTAATTTGATTATAAAGAAAAAATAGGTTGTTTCTGAGTTGTATTTATTAATCTAGTTAATTAATGAGTTTATCTTAATAAGATCAAGTCTGAATTATATTTTTTAAATTTTTTTTTCTTACTAATTTGTGTTCTTTAATATATTTGTATTTAAGTGAATTATATTTTTTTTGATTTTTCGAATTTTTCCCCTCAAAGTACGATGAACTCACTTGTGCACTCTTGAAAAGGAGAAAAAAAGTAATGCAAAATAAAATGAAATATAGGAGAGAGAGAGAGAGAGAGAGTAATTAAATAGTTACAATGATCATGGTGGTCCCTACCTAAAAAAAAGTATTTCAATTCCATCAACCAATAGGAAGCCAAGAAAAAACCTAACTTTTATACTAGGTAGATTTGACAAATTTAGCTTTATAGTGTTTGGGAAATAGCATGTCCTAATATATGCAATCATTTTGTAAAGTTGTTTTTACAATTAAACATTATTAAACCGCCAACAAACGGACTTTAATGTTCTTCTCACCCAAATACAGTAATTGATGAAAATTATTGGTGCTTATTCATGTACATGATTTACTCAATCATGTACATAATTTACCATTATACCCCCTTATTTTAAACACCCTTTTACCCTTTTTTTTGTTCAATTCAAGTAATCTTTTTAATTTTCTCCCTCCATCTACCACCACCCAACCACCGTGCAGCTTCCCCCTCCGCCCCCTCACCTGCCCACCATGCACGTCCACCCAGTCGCGACTAGACCCTCGGCCGCCGCCCCTTCCCCACCCACTCAGACCCACCAACCGCCCGACCAGACCCACCAGCCGTGCGTCCTTATCCACCCAAACCCACTAGCCGCCCCTTCCCCATCCGCCCAAAACCTTCCACTCTCCTCCGTGCTAACCCGACAAACCACCATTCTCCCTCCGCCTTCCTTCTTTACCACACCAACCACCCATTGCCAATTTGTCATAACCCTAATTTTTATAATCTTTAATTTCATTAATCCTAAACTACTTAGACCTTAATTTGATATCATAATGTGTAATTAAGAGTCATAATTAATCAGTTATCTAATCAAATTAGGAACTAAGATCCATTATTGAGTAATGCTTGGAGTTTGATTAATTTTTAGAAGAAAAGGAGTTTAGAGAGAATGAAGGGCAATGGAAATGAGATGAGAGAGAATGAAGGGTAATGGTGGGAAAAATAATGGCAAAAAGTACCTGAAAGAGTAAATCTTGTACTTGAATGAGCAACTATTAGCGGAGTAATTAAGTAAAGTAAGACAGGACTTTACAATAGTAATTGGGTAAAATCGTTTTATACCAGAATTGCTATTACGGTAAATGTGTAAATGATAAAAATAATAATAAATGGTGGTATTTCTAATTAAACACAAAAATGTAAAAAGGACTTTAATTCGAAAATTCTATCATGTAAGACATGTATGTAGTGCATACTGTATGTAGTGCTACTCAAATAGGTATGTTATTTGTCAAAAAAAAAAAAAATAGGTATGTTATTTATATTCCACTTTCGCAATTTGTACTTGGTATTTGTTACTTACTTTGTATATTACTAGTTTAGATCCCGCGTAATGAATGCGCGGTATTTATAGAGATTTTATTTTTAGAAAAAAAAAATTGAACTATAAAACTAATAAAAAAATTGAATAATGTCATGAAATATATATATTTTTAAACAAAATTAATGAAATTGTTTATAATTATTTTATTAGTATATCTTTTAGTTAGGATTTAGCATACAAAGAACGAATTTTTAAGGCGAATTTAACAAAAATAACCCAACCTTTGATAAGTCTTCTAAAAATAACACGACCTTTTAACTTAAACAATAATAATCCAACCTTTGTATTTTTGTCACATAAATATCCCGAAATCTCAACTAAACAAATTTCTACCAAATATTGATAAATGATATTCGTAAAATTGTTTCATAAATCTTTAAAGTCTATTTTGTGATATCATATATAAAAAAAAACTCATAACCAAAAAACTGGAAAAACTATAATTTCCTTAGTTTGTCAATGGAAAATTAATTATAAAACAAATATACAATTTCTTGAAAAGAAATAAGATAGAATTTAAATTAGTGGAAATACTTATGAGAAAAATACTTTTGATTTTTTAAACCGAGGATTTGAGGAAACAAACAATTTTTTAAACATATCATTTATGCCTTTTGGGGATTTTGAACAGTAGTATAAAATTTTTTCAATTTTTTTCCATGCTTCAAATTGTTCTTAAATAATTTATTCATAATTTTATATAATTACTTATGCAAATATATGGACAATATGTTAATGGATTGATTAATATATGATTAAATTATTATTTTTCAAAATATAAGTAAAATGTTGGGACATTTCCGCAACACAAAAGCAAACGTTGGATTAAATTTAACAAAAATAACCCAACGTTTGTTAAGTATTCCGAAAATAACTCAACCTTTTGATTTTAACAAGAATAATCCAACGTTTGCTTTTATTATACAAAAATGTCCCAACATTTTACTTATATTTCCCGGTTGCTTCATCAAAGTCAACCTTTATCATTTGGGACGCTGCCCGTGTTGCAATCAATATATTCAAGTTTGATAATGATAATTCATGTCTTCGGGAAGATTAAGACTACCTCTCGGTTTAAACAATTGAGATACTTCAATCTTACACCAACTAAACATGATGTATGTTTTACTACTCCATCTTTCTCGGTTAATTGTTGTCCTTTAATTTGGTACAAAAATTAAGAAAATAGGAGACGACCAATTATAGATGAGAATTAAAATAAATTGAGTATAAAAGATCAAATTGCTCACCATATACAATTCTAAAATAAAAGAACAACAATTGACTAAAATACCCAAAATAAAATAGGAACAAAAATAACGAAATGTAAGAAGTACTGTTTTTGACAAGTCAGACAAGTCAAAAGTGGCTCTTTTGTTGTTGCAATTAACTTGTAGTAATTGGTCATCAAGGATTAGGTGGGAAATGGATCCTCTTCATTTACTCTTACAATCTCTTAAAATAATATTTTTTCCCTTTTCACTCTTATTTTCCTTTATCTTTATGCGTAAATTTAAAACCGTTAGATGTTATCCAAATGCGATCCGGACCATTAATAAGAACTTACCTCTCCATTTCTTTTTAGAAAATGGAGAGAAAATGGGCTCAATTAGGTGATTATGGTGTGTGCTAGACATTTTTTATTTTTTTTTTATAGTCCTTAGTTTATTTAGAATGTCTTTATCATTTTTTTTCAATGGAGTATTTTTTTTTATGACTGCAAAATCCACAATCGCTATCTTTGTTGTAATGGTAAGTCCTCAAGTATACTATAGATTTGGATTTTAGAATGGCAGAGACTCAAGTCACAAAATAACCCTATTAGATTGTTTTTGGTAAGATTTGAACCCAAAACTCTTGAAAAATTCCACCCAAATTTTAACAATTTATTCTCATTCCTTGCGGGAGTATATTTTAATTATGTATGGTGTATAAATTGCCTATCAACATGATTATATATATTTTATCACACTAAGAATCGAATATCTAACCTCGAACTCAGAAGTTAGACATTTTATTATTAGGGTCAACCCTTATACTATATATATTGTTAATATTATTCACGTGTACAAATACATTTGGTTTATTTATTCTCCAAAATAGTACTCCGTTCGTTCCGGTTAATTATTGTCTTTTAGTTTTGACACAAACAATAAGGGAAGAGGAGAAGGCAATTACTAATTGACAAATGGACTAAGTTGAGTGTAAAATGATCAAATTGTTCATTAAGTCATTATTAAAACAGAAAGAAGGAGTAATTAACTGAGAAACCCAAAATTAAATAGGACAATAAATAATCGAGACAGTGGGAGTAGCAATAAAATACAAAGTATTTTTATTTCATATTCTTAATCTTTATTTCAAAATTAAAAGTAAATAAGAATTGACAAATACGGATAAATACTTCCTCTGACTCAAGGTGATGTACTGATGTTTATACTTTTACTAATTTTATACCCGTGCAAATTGCACGGGTTGTTTTTTTTTAAGTTTCCTGATAGAATTATGTAAAATGATGGCTATGTATTCTTGGAATTCATATTTTAAATTCTCTTTTTAAGTTATTATTTCACCTGCAATTAGCAAATTTGTACATAACAATGCTATTCCTATAACATGAAAAATTAACAATATTAATAACAATTTGGAATCAAAATCAATCAAAACATACTAAACATAATAATAATTCGGAATAATAATAATAATTGTAATAATAATACACTGTTACGATATCTTTTATATTTAAATAAAACTATTACATTGGGTTTAAATAGGAGACCCGTGTAATTTGCATGTGTTCTGCTAATTGACCTTTTTTTATCTAACATTCTTGTTAAAAATAATAATAAACATATATATAAATTTGATTAAAAAAACTAAAGATTGCTATCATGTTGCGCAAAGTTGTATCATATTACTATGCTTGTTATATAAAATATATTATCCGATAATTCAAACGTTCTTGTTATAACAATAGTTTTATTTGTCTTAAATTTCATTGAACTTGTAGAACCTTAATGAACTTACGAAGGCATACGGTTTGGACTTATATATGTTACTCTTATATGATTATTCTAATCAATAAGTCTTACTTATAACGGGTACATCCGTCACAATCTTACAACAGAGTCAAGTACTATCCATGTGGGTAGATAAGACAAAACAGATTGCTACTCTCTAGGTATTTTGCTTTTGTCTTAACTACCTACATGGATAATACTTGACCTGTCACAAACTTGCGACATTTATGCTCGTCACAAATGAGAATTTGTGTAATCTAATAATCCCTTAAAAATTTACACAATATAAGCTTTGTAAAATAGGAGAGTTGACCCGTTTTATTCTTAGAACGGATATACCCGTTTTAATTGAAGAGTTGCTCGCCTATGTAGGCCATGTTATAGTTTTTTAAATTTAAGCTTGGCTCATAATCACACTTTTCCATAGAAAAATCGTTGCAAGTCTACACTTGGTGTCACGGTCCGTGACTTTGAGCCGGATCGTGGTGCGCAGTCTTGTCTAACACGCGACGAGAATGCAAGCGAGAGCATCAAGCACTAGTGAAGGATCACTAGTGCATTCGTAATCGGTCTCGGGTCGGCGTGTGTCGGGAATCCTAGTCACAATTATCAAGTCCGGCACACGAAATCAATAAAAGTAAGCAATACGATTATTGAAAGCAAGCAACAAGCAACAACAAGCTTTTGGATGAGAAGCGGTTTTTCATTGACTAGCACCTCTCATAGAGGCAAATTTGATAGTTTGGTCCTGGTAGCAGGATACATTGATTGTGCAAAATAGCGATATGTTTTCTAAACGCCTAAAAACATATCTTAAACTAAAAACGAGACTCCAAGATTCCACACGCATGAAGTAGTCTTGGAGTACTAAATGAAACTAAAACAGAAATGAAAATACATAAGTACAAATAAGAAATCTAAGAGTTCGAAGTGGAAGGACCGCGTGCGCAATTTTTAAGGATTGTGCGCTACAACTGCGGCTCATTACACTCTCCCCCACCTAATTTGTTGCCGTCCTCGGCAACGCTTGAAATTCTACATGGCTGGTTCAGTCGGCTGATGTCGCTAGAAGTTGATTTGAACGAATGTTGGCGCGCTTGGTCTTGTTGCGGGTAGGATCTTCAGGATCTACATGGTAAGGCTTTAGACAGCTCACAAGGTGACACTTCATCTAGGCAGGGTGGTCAAGCTTGTATGCTACTTCCCCAATCCGCTTGATCACTTGGATGAGGCCTTCGTAATTTCGCACAAGACGCTTGTCTTGTCCTCGGAGAAATCTCATCTGCTCTTTGTTCAGCTTCACCATGACCATGTCGCCTACTTTGAACTCCCTTGGTCTCCGATTCTGATCTGCGCACTTCTTCATGCGGTGTGACACTTTCTCCAAGTAAGCTCGAGCAATTTCGGCATTCACGTTCCATTTTTTCACATACTCATGGGCTTTCTTTATCCAGCCTCCATAGGTATCTACAACCGTGGGAGGCAATAACGGCTGTTAATCTGTAACAAGCTCAAACGGGCTCTTGTTGGACGAAGAGCTCGTCTGAACATTAAAACAGAACTGGGCAACATCAAGGAGTCTCACCCACTCCATTTGAGTTGCCCGAATAAAGTGTCTCAAGTACTCTTCCAACATGCTATTGAATCGTTCAATCTGGCCATCCGTTTGGGGATGGTAACTTGAGGACATCCGCAGCTTCGAACCTAGGAGATTGAACAACTCTCCCCAAAATAGTCCCGTGAAGCGAGAATCGCGGTCACTGACTATACTTTGAGACAATCCCCAGTATTTCACCACATGCCTGAAGAACATTGTGGCAGTTTCTTTAGCGCTACACGCCTTAGGAAGGGGAATAAAAGTCGCATATTTTGAGAATCGATCCACAATGACATGGATCACACTTAACGCCCCTACCTTCGGCAACCCAGAGATAAAGTCCATTGAGATACTCTCCCATGGTCGTGTCGGCACGGGCAATGGATTTAGCAGCCCTCCCGGCTTCTGTTTCTCTCTCTTATCTTGCTGGCAAATGAGGCTTGTCTTCGTGTACTCCATCACATCATCCTTCATCTGCGGCTAATAGTAACTTCTCTTCAATAGGCATAAAGTTCTCTGCCATCCCGGGTGACCCGCCCACAAGGTATCATGACACTCATGTAGAAGCATCTTCCTCAATCCAGCCGCTTTTTGAACAAAGATGCGATGTCCCTTTGTGAATAAAATCCCATCTTACACCCAAAACTTGCGAGTCTTTCCTTCTAAGGCCAACTGTTTCAGAGTCCTCGCCATTGGGTCTTGGTCGAGGTGCTCCTTCGCCTTAGCTTGAATATATGTGACCACGGTGGTAGTGGACAAGTGAGCGATCGTGTGCAATGTGGCCAAGTCGCACCTACGGCTTAGGACATCAACGACCCTATTCGCTGCTCCCGATCGATAAGTGAACTCCACATCAAACTCGGCCAACAATTCTTGCCATCTAGCTTATCGGCTGTTGAGCTTGGGTTGCGTCAGGAAGTGGGATGCCGCGGTGTTATCCGTCTTGACGATAAACTTCGATCCCAAGAGATAGTATCTCCATCCCCGCAGGCAATGAACAATAGCAAGAAGTTCCTTCTCTTGGGCAGCATACCGAGTCTCGGCCCCATTCAACTTTTGATAGGCTTATCGTGTACCTATGCAAAGATAATATTTATACCCTAGCAAAATAAATGAATGTAGTACGTAGGGGTCGAACCACAGAGAGACGGGAGTTGCTAATTAGTTGCTATGGATTGAATTTTACCTTGGTAGAATAACGGTTGATTGATTGGTTTGATTTGATGTGATGATAAAAAAATAATAAATAAAATGTCTAGAAAGGTCGGGTCACACATGCTAATTATGTAAATGCTCATGTCAAGTTAGGAAGTTGATTTTACGATAAATGTATAGGCTTAAAGACACCCACCTTACGATATTAGTGTCAACCATAGACCGGATCCTAGAGAAACTCTCGTCCATGACTAGGTCGTCCTACTACACATGCTTTGTGACACCCCCATATACCGAGGAGCCTTAGCCAGACCTTCCTTAGCACATAAGGGCATCACCATCTCGGTAGCCCGAGGTAAGTAATCATCAAAAGTCGATAAAAGAACAATTACAGTTATATTACAAGTGTTACAACCAACTATTAAAATAAAGGTAAAACTCGTCAGCTACACACTATCTCTTTCAGTACTCGTGACGACGCACCCCCGCCAGGACTCCAGCTATCATCCAAAACAACACCTGCTAAGACTGACTGCTCAGCATAAGGGATCACGACAGACACACAAACAAACAAGAAAACCACACAAGTTCAGTAACTGAGGTAAGACACAACCGACTCTATCAACACATTACCACACAATCAACCACACACACGGTCACACCCACTCCAATCAATCTCCGTCACCGACTGTCCACTGGACCAGCCTTGCCAGTGGGGGACCACATCCGTTCCCACTTAAGCCCCGCTCATCATACCGAGCGATTACCCTGTCCCATTAATGTTCACAACCCCTCCCGTGGCGGGTTCCACGGAGGGCGAAACTAGGGCGTGAAGCCACTCCCGCAAGTGACTCCACTCAGCCGAGGACGCACCTCGAGAACCAGAGACAAACAATCACTGCCAGCTGCAATACAACAACCAACGAAACAGCACAACCAACCGACCACCACATATACTCAGCCACATGAACACAACAACAAGGTATAACGATGACCGACACATTAGACAACCAACATAAACTGAGTAGGCGAACCTACCTTTAAGCGACTGCAACGACTCCTTGTCCACACACGCAACACCCAGCAACCAAGCAACACCTATACACACAATACAATCCTTTATCACTACCATTCTAACCCTAACTGAAAACACAAAGACAAAGATGATGATGACGACATACCTACATGTGGAAATCTGGCAAAGGAACCGCTACTCGACCCAAGCTATGCACTTCTATGGCACAAGAATCCTCAAAGGCTCCCATGGAAGGTATTTGGTGAATGGGAGAGGAAGGGATGACATCTAGGTTTAGAGGAAAGAGGCGGAAATGATTTGTGGTTCTAAGAAAATACGATTATAAACCCTCGCTGAAAAGACGCTACTCGATCGAGTAACTAACGTACTCGATCGAGTGGCCCCTACTCGATCGAGTGCCCAAGCTACTCGATCGAGTAACCTCTACTCTATCGAGTACCCGACGTTTCTAAAGGAGGTCAAGGCACAAGGTAACTCTGGCATGTATCACTAGGGACTATTACCCTGCTCCCAAGGTCAGTCAACGCTGGTCCACGGGTACCTAAAAGAGCGGGTATTACAGTCTTCCCCCCTTAAAAAGAACTTCGTCCCCGAAGTTCAACTCATCCTCCCCCAACCGCATGACAAGAAACCAAGGTTGACATTGTCGCTCTCCTGACACAGGTCACTATTCTCAAGAAGCACTACCCCACTATGTCATCATCATCACTGTCCGACACACCATATAGACCGACTTCTACAACCCACAACTTGAAGTACCAAACCCGCAACATGTACTAACACGACCAACGATTATACTACTACTCCAAACTCTTAGCCACACATTATGGGACTATACTTTCACTAGTACACAACTATCAATGCCAAAATATGTCACCCAACGATCCTATTACACTGCATGATTCAAACACTTCGTTACCGTTCCCGACACACTCATCTCTTTATGTCTAACTTTTCATTGTAAATTACTCAACTTTTACTTAAACATACAAATTACTCGTCAAACAATGAAAACAATTATAGCTTCATTCTAGAAATATAACAGAAACAGTAGAAAACATTATAAACAAACAACAAAATTATTATAATATCTGCCTTTTTATTTTGCGACATTACTCTTCCCCTCTAAAAAGGAACTTCGTCCCCGAAGTTCACCACCGGATTACTGTACCTACTGCAATTACTTATCTCTTGTCATTTACCCAACACGTATTGTGCCTTGTTGACATTACTCATTAATTACGACTAACATCAACCTATAGACACTTGTTATTTTATGAGTATGATTATCAACACCCATGAAAAACATGCATGTACCATTTGTATATAATGGAATTATGCAAATTCCGTGAAATAAGTAACGGGTCTTTTCGATAATAAATAAGTTAGGCTACAAAGCTAGTAGACGTTGAAGATGTAAAATGAATGCAATAAAAGAAACCTTTGTATCATATCTATTCCCACAAAACATCAGTTATAAGTCAAGCATGGACCCAAGCATCACTAACAAGTCGACCCGAACTTGCTACTAACCCTCAATAACCATTATAAGTATCAAAATGTGGAAAAATATAAACATTAAAACAATTTTAATGATCGAAATGTCCCTGAAACAGTGCTACTCGATCGAGTGTACTGGGTACTCGATCGAGCTGACCCTACTCGATCGAGTGTCTTAGCTACTCGATCAAGTAGCTCGAGATCAGAATACTCCTCACCTGTCACACCTGCAGCTACTCAATCGAGTAAGGGGCACTCGGTCGAGTGGCCACAGGTCAAATTACCACAAAACTTCCTAATCATGACACATATATATATATATATATATATATATATATATATATATATATATATATATATATATATACTATCTCATAACCGCGAGAGTCAGGATGATAACCCGACCCAAACCCTGCAAACAAGTCTAAGCAAAGCAAGTACGACCTTATGGCCACCAATACAAACCAAATATAACGAGTACGAACTGAAACAAACTACTATCCGACACAACCAACAACCATAAACAAAAGAGAAGAAAAGAAAGGAGTATCACTCCTGCTGCCGTTGCTCATCCATGACCTCATCCCCAGCTCCATCGCCCCCTAAGGTGCCGGCTCCCGAAGTTCCAAGACCCGCATCAACCCCTTCTCCAACCTCCGGACTCACATACCATGGGGTCAAACCTCCGTAAGGATAAGACTGTGGTGCTCCCCATGTGGTCATGTCCATCCCGTAGGAGTGAAAAACCCCGCTGTAGTCACCAACTTCCCTCCACCAAACTGGATGCGATCCTTCGGTCCCAATATCCTGAGTGTATACCATCTCGTGCAGGTTTTGAAGCGTCAAGGTAGAAGACATTCTCTCTGCCAGGTAGCTCGCACGCGTCTCCGGGGTATCAAGGAAGGGATAGCTAGGAAACAGGTGCAATGGTGGTGCTGCCGGCTGTGCCCAGTCTCAGCCATCCTTTCTCTCACGCGGCGTGGTCCTCTCCCTAACCTGGGCCTATCCTCCGCAGCTCTCACATTCTCCCCCTTCTTCGGCTCGGGCATAACCTGAAGGATCGTATCATCGATGAGGTACGTCTGTCTCACCGGAGGTGCATCCTCATCCTCCTCCTCATCAGAATCGGCAGCTACCACTACCGCATCTAACGGCTCAGTCGGTGGGAGGTGCTCAGAAGCCGGTATCTTCATCCAGCTCATACCTCACACCCTCCATGATAGGCTACCATACGCCAAGGTTCTCAACCATTTCAGGTCGAGGTAGTAATCTCTATCCATGGTGGGCACCAGGGTGGCTAAGGGAACGTACTCAGAGGAAGCCTGAAAAGAAGTTAGCTTTTCAGCTATCCGGGTGGCAATAACACCACAACTCAAGAACCTAGTACTAGAAGAAGCCATCAAAGCAAGGCTGACACAAACCATAGCGGGAGCATTAAAGACCACCCTCTCGGTCCGCTCCGAGTTGAGGTAAGCCATCAGAAGCAATAACTCGTGGGAGTTCAACTTACTCATATCAGATCTCTCATAAAGAATATTCGACACGGCACGTAGAAAGATCCTCAAGGTAACATGTTGCACATCATTAATCAAAATGTTGCTAGCGGTGGGAGCTGATTTCCCGGTAATGCAGGGCATAAGGTGGCAAACCCCGCACTCAGCTGGAATCTCACAGAGGGATCCCTTGGGAGGCTTAGCCAAACCAAGGTGGGAGGCAAACAGGTCCATGGTTAAAACAAAGCTAGTGTTCATAAGACGGAATTGCACAGACTGCTCAGTCGGTTCGTATATAAACGAGCTCATGAACTCCAAGGTTAGAAAAGCATAAGAATGCTTCCGTAAACGGTATAGCCCAGTGAACCCCAAAGTCTCAAAAATATGACGGACATCCGTCTCAACCCCGAGATCCTCTAAAAGAGTGGTGTCCACATAGCGAGTTGGTCTCATCTTTCGGGTTTGTAAAGCTACAAATATCTCCCTCTGTGTGTAGTCCACAAAGACTACCGAAGGGTACTCTGGTACAGCCGGTACTACTGGTCCGCTACCCTCCCCAACTTCGGGCTCAGAAGCCCTTCCCCTCTTACTTTGTCGGGTTCTCAAGTTTAGTCTCGGCATCTGTTCAACATATTATTTAAGTACACCAATGCATACACACCAAAAACATGCTATTTACACAAATTAATTCATGAAATAATCATCTAAGTACACACTATCACCAACAATTTCCCAATTTATACATAAACTCTCAATTTATTATGTCTCAGACGGTCTCTACAGCTGTGAAAATTTTAGCATAGTTAACATGAACTACTCAACTACTACAACTTTTAAGATTTAAACCTTCAACATACATCCATATTCAACACAAAATCCCAATCATAGGAAACGAATTTCAATTTGGGGCACTTTTAAGACGGAGTTTTAAGACAAATTTTGAGTTGAAAATCAAAAAAATCAACCTCCCACATGATATATACAACATATATTACCCAAATTTCATCCTTCAACATGTAAAAGACAATCAAAAATCAATTTAGTTTTTCAAACCCTAGAAAATCCGGCCCCCAAATTTATGCAATTTCTATTCGATTTTAGCATTATAAACAACAACAATCATAAAAGAGAAGCATCTAGATCATATTACAACAATTACAAGCAAATTTTCTTCCATATAATTCAAATTTTCAGATTTTCTATCATTCTAATTGTTCCTAATTAATGGATAACATCAATATATAAAAGAAATTCATACCTTAAGCAATTAGGAAGTGAAAGAACAAATAAAAGCAATGAAAATCACCCAAATAAATCACCACAAACACAAGAATTCAAGAGTTTCAGAGAGTTATGGGGGTTAGGGTTTGTGAGGTTGAGAGAAGAAATAAGAAGAATGAGGAAGAAAAGGGGTTTATGAACCCGCGAGTTGTTCCGGTACTGTAGCTTACTCGATCGAGTGTCTCGGGTACTCGATCGAGTGTCTCGGGTACTCGATCGAGTGCCCTCTACTCGATCGAGTAGGCGCTATTTGATCGAGTACTCGTAGGAATTTCCTACATCCTCGACGTTATAGCTTCCTAACTAGATCGAGTGAGGTCTACTCGGTCTAGTAGGCACTCACACTCGGTCAAGTAAGGTTGATTACACGGTCGGAATTTCGAGATTAACTGAAGGTTCCTGCAAAACAACATCACGTGTCGACTCCAAACCAAGTTCGGAAGTCGTCACTGGTTATCATATTCGTTCACATAATACTATTACTACTTAAATATATTGTACGGTTTCACCAACTAAGATTCATATCACATCTTGCTGTAACGAACTTCACACCACATAGTTTACCCTACTATTGAGTCATCCATGTATGCAATTACTCATTATATCATGTCTAAACTTGTCTTACAACGTCGCTAACAAACTTATATTCACATTACTCGAAAACTTATTTAGCATTAAATTTCCATGTGTCATCCAAGTGCATTTGCAACATATTCATGCTTCAACATGAACAAATTAATCTACTCAAATTAATCACGTCACATGCGGAAACTTTCAGCCGTTCATACATTACATGCACCATTACTATTTTGATAATTCTTATTATAATTATGCAACTTTTTAACTATCATCATTTACACTATCATAAGACTTATAAATCTGTATAAAACTACCATTACTAGCAACCTGAACCAAACACACCCATTGCTACATTCCATATCGCATCACACGTTCCTACTCTTTTCACATACTTATATCGTATAAAACCTTTCACGTTCCTCATTATCATCACATACACACTAGCTCCATCAAGACTTCACCATATATGATTCTAACGCAACTATTATGCCTACGTTAACTTCAACAGAGACTCAACCACAATCACTACTAACATAACCACCATACATATTAAGCACCTATTTGCCGACTCCACATTCCCGAACTCAGTGACTGGCTTAAGCACAATGGGGCTAGGATTTTGAAATGAGGGCGCCTACTCACCCAAAATCTAGCATCAGCTGGGGCTCCTATTGTACATCCACCAGGTTCATTTTATTAGACTCACTACGTTCATTAGGTTCATTTGTTAGAGGTTCCAAAATCGTCGCTCTGATACCACTTTGTGACACCCCACATATACCGATGAGCCTTAGCCAGACCTTCCTTAGCACATAAGAGCATCACCATCTCGGTTGCCCGAGGTAAGTAATCATCAAAAGTCGATAAAAGAACAATTACAGTTATATTACAAGTGTTACAACCAACTATTAAAATAAAGCTACAACTCGTCAGCTACACACTATCTCTTTCAGTACTCGTGACGACGCACCCCCGCCAGGACTCCAGCTATCATCCAAAACAACACCTGCTAAGACTGACTGCTCACCATAAGGGATCACGGAAGACACACAAACAAATAAGACAAACCACACAAGGTCAGTAACTGAGGTAAGACACAACATTCTCTATCAACACATTACCACACAATCAACCACACACACGATCACACCCACTCTAATCAATCTCCGTCACCGACTGTCCACTGGACCAGCCCTGCCAGTGGGGGACCGCAGCCGTTCCCACCTAAGCCCCGCTCATCATACCGAGCGATAACCCTGTGCCATTAATGTTCACATCCCCTCCCGTGGCGGGTTCCACGGAAGGCGTGAAGCCACTCCCGCAAGTGACTCCACTCCGTCGAGGACGCACCTCGAGAACTAGAGACAAACAATCACTGACTGCTGTAATACAACAACCAATGAAACAGCACAACCAACCGACCACCACATATACTCAGCCACATGAACACAACAACAAGGTATAACGATGACCGACACACTAGACAACCAACAGAAACTGAGTAGGCGAACCTACCTTTAAGCGACTGCAACGACTCCATGTCCACACACGCAACACCCAGCAACCAAGCAATACCTATACACACAATACAATCCTCTATCACTACCATTCTAACCCTAACTGATAACACAAAGACAAAGATGATAATGACGACATACCTACATGTGGAAATCTGGCAAAGGAACCGCTACTCGACTCAAGCTATGCACTTCTATGGCACAAGCATCCTCAAAGGCTCCCATGTAAGGTATTTGGTAAAGGGGAGAGGAAGGGACGACATCTAGGTTTAAAGGAAAGAGGTGGAAATGATTTGCGGTTCTAAGAAAACACGATTATAAATCCTCGCTGAAAAGACGCTACTCGATTGAGTAATTAACGTACTCGATCGAGTGGCCCCTACTCGATCGAGTGCCCAAGCTACTCGATCGAGTAACCTCTACTCTATCGAGTACCCCACGTTTTTAAATGAGGTCAAGGCACAAGGTAACTCTGGCACGTATCACTAGGGACTATTACCCTGCTCCCAAGGTCAGTCAACGCTGGTCCACGGGTCCCTAAAAGGGCGGGTATTACAATCTTCCCCCCTTAAAAAGAACGTCGTCCCCGAAGTTCAACTCATCCTCCCCCAACCGTATGACAAGAAACCAAGTTTGACATTGTCGCTCTCCCGACACAGGTCACTATTCTCAAGAAGCACTACCCCACTATGTCATCATCATCACTGTCCGACACACCATATAGACCGACTTCTACAACCCACAACTTGAAGTACCAAACCCGCAACATGTACTAACACGACCAATGATTATACTACTACTCCAAGCTCTTAGCCACACATTATGGGACTATACTTTCACTAGTACACAACTATCAATGCCAATACCGGTTCCTGCATCACTGCTTCCTTGAGCCTCTCAAAGGCTCTTCTTTTGTCGATAGACCACTCCCACTTGATGTCCTTTTTCAACAAATCGGTTAGAGGGGCGGCTATTTTTAAATACTCCCGGATGAATCTCCGATAGTAGTTTGCTAGCCCCAAGAAAGAGCGAAGCTCAGACACGTTTCTTGGGGTACCCCAGTCCTTGATGGCTGTAATTTTTTTCGGATCCATTCTAAGTCTCCCTTTTCCCATGATGTGGCCGAGAAAATTGACTTCAGGTTGGGCAAACTTGCACTTCTCCTTTTTGACAAATAAGTGATTGTCCCGCAGTTTTGCGAACACAAGCTTCAAGTGTTCTGCGTGTTCAGCCAAAGAGCGACTATACACAACGATATCATCCAGGTACACCACCACGAATTTGTCCAAGTACTCATGGAATACATGGTTCATCAGCGTGCAAAACGTGGCAGGTGCATTCGTCAACCCGAAAGGCATGGCCAACCATTCAAAAGACCCATACCTCGTCACGCAAGCTGTCTTTGGCTCATATCCTTCGGCAATTCGAACTTGATGATAACTCAATCTCAGATCTAACTTGGTAAAGTACACATCGCCCTGTAACTGATCGAACAAGTCCGTTACCATAGGAATAAGGTAGCGATTTCTCACTGTCAACTTGTTTAAGACCCGATAGTCGATACATAATCTCAGACTACCGTTCTGTTTCTTATGAAAGAGCACAAGGGGCTCCATATGGAGCTTTAGAAGGTCTTAATCGACCCCGAGCGAATCAAATCATCTAGCTGCTTTCGAAGTTCAGCAAATTCCGGAGGTGCCATGCGGTATGGTCCTCGAGCAGGAGGTCTTGTCCCTGAGAGAAGCTCGATTTGATGGTCTACCGAGCGTCGAGGTGGAAGACTCATAGGTAAAGAATCTGGCATCAAGTCCTTGTTGTCCTTCAACACCCGCATTATTGAGGGTTCCTCTGATTCGACAGAAGTGTCCTCTTTCATGGACATGGTACACAAATAAGTTGGCTCGCCCTTTTGAAGACCTCTATTCAATTTCATTGCCGAAAGGAGGGATCCCTTCATCTTACGATCTCCTCCCACGGCCTTCACCAAACAAGGGTTTGACCCGACCATCATAAGGGAACCATTATGGGGTGCCAGGAAGGTCGGTGTTTGCTTTAGAAAATCCATTCCGAGGACAATATTGAAGTCATCCATTGGGACACTGGTGAAGTCGAGCTTTACGCTCCATTCACCCATCTTAATCACTACATCTTTGGCCACGCCCTGAATCGGCTTAGCAGTGGAGTTAACAACTTTCATCCTTCCTCCTTCTCGTTTTATCTCCATCCCGAGCCGCTTCGCCTCATCTGGAGTAACAAAATTGTGGGATGCTCCCGTGTCTATCATGGCACGAGTGAAAATTCCATTAATTTTTACTTCAACGTACATGAGCTTAGTGGACTTGGCCTCGGAAAGGTTGGTGCCTTTTTCCATCAAACACATCATGTGCACCGCGCCCATCCGTGCCACTTCTCCCTGTTCGTTGAACTCGTCGTCATCCCCTGGTTCGACTTCGTGGTCCGTCCCTTCGGGGGTTGGTTCAACCGACATCTTAGACAAATTCTTCTTGAGGGTGTTGAGCTCCCCCTGGTGCGGACACTCGGACATTCGGTGTGGTCCTTTGCATAAGAAACAGGCAAACGATTTTCTAGCGGTAGACGCTTCCGACGTGCTCCCTTTCGAGGAAGTTGGGGTGGAATTAGCTTGCCCCCACTTTCTATAATATCCTCCTGGATGGAATCGACTGTTTCCTGTAGAAGGAGTTTTGGCTTGCGACGCATTTCCTCCAAATCTGGGGTTACCCCCGCTTGCTGCTGGGAATACCTTCTTATGCGCCGCTTCACGCTCAGTATAATAATCGACTAGTCTCTCGGCCGCGGTCATTGCAGCGGAGAAGGACTCGGGTCTCTGTCGCATGATCTCTCGTTGAGCCCACTCTTTCAAACCATCGACGAACTGGAACACGCGATCCTTCTCGGTCATATCTGTTATTTCTAGCATACACGTCGAGTAGGCTTTCACGTACTCCCGGATAGAACCCGTATGCTTCAAGCTCTTGAGTTTCCTTCGAGCTAGGAAGTCGGTATTCTCCGGATAGAATTGTTCCTTGAAGAGTCGTTTGGAATCGTCCCATAACTCCAACACTATGCTCCCTGCCTCAATCTCGGTGTATTTGGAGCGCCACCATTGTTTGGCATCATCGATTAGATATATACTCGCAGTAGTGACCTTAAGTGTCTCGTCGAGCGCACTCGCTCGAAAGAATTGCTCCATGTCGAAGAGGAAGTTGTCGACTTCCTTCGAGTCTCTCGCCCCAATATACTTGTTGGTTGTAGGCGGCTTCACCTTGGGAGTCCCACCAAAATTCCCGTCTGCGGCCATTCTCATAAATGTATTACACATGTTCTCGAGCTGTCCGAGTCTCTCGTGGAGATAGCCCACCTCTTCTGCGTACTCTCGCGGGATTAATATCTCTATGGCGTCAAAGCGAGCCTCATGCCCCTTTATCGTCTCATTTACGAATTCTATGCGAGCCTCATGCCCCCTTACCGTCTCATCTACGGCTTGGGGAGTTCCCCCGAGACTCACCACGAGTCCTTCCAGATAAGGAAGTTTCTCCTCAAGTAGTTTCTCTAAGCCCGTCACCCGGGCCCTAGTTTCTCCTTTGTTCCCACTCGGTTTTGCATTCTTTCCCGTCATCGTAAGCAACAACTCGTCGTGAAGATCGAGCTCTGATACCAAGTGTTACGGTCCGGGACTTTGAGCCGGATCGTGGCGCGCATCCTTGTCTAACACGCGACAAGAATGCTAGCGAGAGCGTCAAGCACTAGTGAAGGATCACTAGTGCATTCGTAATCGGTCTCGGGAATCCTAGTCACGATTATCAAGTCTGGCACACGAAAGCAATAAAAGTAAGCAATACGATTATTGAAAGCAAGCAACAAGCAACAACAAGCAACAACAAGCTTTTGGATGAGAAACGGTTTTTCATTGACTAGCACCTCTCATAGAGGCAAATTTGATAGTTTGGTCCTGGTAGCAGGATACATTGATTGTGCAGAATAGCGATATGTTTTCTAAACGCCTAAAAACATATATTAAACTAAAAACGAGACTCCAAGATTCGACACGCAGGAAGTAGTCTTGGAGTACTAAATGAAACTAAAAACAGAAATGAAAATACATAAGTACAAATAAGAAATCTAAGGGTTCGAAGTGGAAAGACCGCGCGCACAATTTTTAAGGATTGTGCGCTACAACTGCGGCTCATTACACTTGGCCCATAATAGCACTGAACCCCCAAAAATTGACCCATATTATTTCGACGAAGAAGACCTAAAGCCTACACCCGCCCCACTCGTCCCTTGATTTTCAACCATCCAAGTCTCTGAAGTCTAACCCCTCACTTCTCTTTTGCCAATTGATACAAAATATCATCAACTTTTATGGTGACTCCCCCAGCTTACCCTAACCAAAACCCAAATTTCGACCACTAGTATCCGCCGCCGCCGTCTATATATGTCCCAATAATCAGATAATCTCTGCTTGAACCGTATCTTCCAAACACTTGAAAACCACACTATATCAGTCTCCTCAACTCCCCCCTCATTTCTTTCTCCTCGGCCACAGTCCCCCAATTCGCACTTATTTGCCTTCACTTAACCAAAACGACCATATGTCTCATACTCACTTTCCTCTCGCCAGTCAATCTCACCTCATATGAAGTGAAGATTATCTAGGTATATATGATCATGCACCTGAAAATGTTTTTCGATACCATTTTTTTAATAAATCAGCCATTTTTTTCAATGTTTCGATTTAATTAAATTTTCTATCATGTTCAATTTTTGTGTTTTTATCTGTGAAGAAATCCAAAGTTCCACATGTGAGGGTTGTCCCACATTGATTAAAGAGGAGAATAATTACCACTTTATAAGGCAAGGGGCTACTCCCTTTATTGTCAATTGGTTTTATAGTGGAACCCTCTTGGGCCTGTGTTGTGGACTCTTTCTCCTCCGTTTGGGTGCGGTCCAGGCCCGTTGTTGAATTTAACATGGTATCAGAGCCCATGGCTAAAGGCCTGGGTTTCATGGGCCAAAAGTTTGCAGTCGGACGAGCAAAGTTGCTCAGTTGAATTTGTCCGGTCTGAGTTAATACTGGGTCATGTTTACAGCTGGACGAGCAAAGTTGCTCTGTTGAATCTGTCTAGTCTGTGTGAAAAGTGGGCCTCACATGTGAGGGGGAGTGTGAAGAAACCCAAAGTTCCACATGTGAGGGTTGTCCCACATTGATAAAAGAGGAGAAGAATTACCACTTTATAAGGCAAGGGGCTACTCCCTCTATTGCCAATTGGTTTTAGAGTGGAACCCTCTTGGACCTGTGTTGTGGACTCTTTCTCCTCTGTTTGGGTGCGGCCCAGACCCATTGTTGAATTTAACATTATCCTTTGTAATATTTTTATTGTTTTAAAAATTAATACTGACAGACTGTAGAAACCCAACTAAAGTCTCTTTCTCTTCCCTCATCCCATAAAGTAATAAAACCCAACCAAACTCTTCTGACAATACCACCACAACACTGATACGCGACTGGCAACCACCTCTTTAATAGGCGGCGACCGACAACCACCATTAACGGCAGATTAATAAACTCATAATGTTAAAGTAGTATGAATTTTTTTTTAATATTATAGACCCCATAACTGTTAATCTTGTTACTAAAGTGGCTGAAACTCGGACCCGTGGGTAGACCCAGACCCTACCCTTACCCATAGGGTCCGGGTATGGGTCTTCAAATTTTAGACCCTTGCGGGTCTGGGTCGGGTACGGGTCCAAAGGGAAAATCTCGGGTCCGGGTCCGGGTCTAGGCGGACCCTACCTAGACCCAACTCATTGCCATCCCTAGTGGTAGCTGGGTTAAACCTTGAAGCTTGCAGAAATGTAGGAGTTGAGAGGTCTCAGGTTCGACTACCAGTTGGGGCGATGATCACTTGGCCACTGCAGCCCCCGAAGGGGGTGGCTTACATGGTCCATGTGGTGGTGCGAGAATGCATGGGCCCGGGGGGATTCAACCCCCTGGTCATCAAAAAAAAAAAAGGAATCTTTTATTATGCGTATATATAACTAACAATTGGTCTCCCTTGTGACGGGTTACCATTTGTGCCGGATATTTTGTGAGATAAAATGGTAACAAAATGGGTTAGTGGAGAAAGGGGACCACATGAACAGTGTTGCAGAGAGAGAAAAAGTGGGTACTTTGTGAGATAAAATGGTATCCGTCACTCCAAAGTGACGGATAGTGTTGGTCACAAATGAGATTTTGTGTATAACTAAATGTAAATAATCTATTGAATTGGAGAATTAATCAAAGCGCGATGCTTATTGTGGCCATAAAGAATATTTTTTTAGTGTCCGCCCACGTTTTTATAGATGATGACAATCAATCTTAAGTGTGGGTACAATAACTTTTCTTTTTTGCACTTTTTTGGCATGCTTGAAATGGAATTTGAAGGCCTTGAGTAGGATGATTCAGTATATAATGAATGTTTCCTGTCCAATGTCTATGCATTAGGTAAGCGTAATTTGCAAATTATCACGTATACTCAAAAATCTATCTGAGATACACCTGATAGCAATATAACGCTTGTTGATTTCTTAATCATAAGAAAAAATGAAAGAGATTAAAGAAAAAAAAGTACATCTATGTATGTTCAGTTAGTCTTGCTGAAGACGGGTCGGAGCAAGTGATCACTCACAAAACGGATAGGGGGATAAGGTGGGGGCATCCCCACGTGCTTCCCTCTCTCCTCTATTTGGGTCATTTGTGAGAGAAAATGGTATCCGTCACTCCAAAGTGACGGATACGTGCCGTCACAAATGAGATTTTGTGATGTTCATGTTAGCGTTTCATTTATCTTTGTGATATTTGTGTTTTTATCTTTTACATTTGTTATCAAAACGTTTGTTACATAATATTATTTTCAACAATTTTTTTTTTTCGGAGTACAAGTTAAAAAAAAAGTGAAAGTTAAAATTCGGTCTATAGGACGGCAGAAAGATAACAAATCGGAAGAAAATAGAAAATTGAGTGAATATCTTCTATATGAGTTATACCCTATTTTTAATTGATCTCTCGTCTTTGACAAAAATTGCGGAGTCGTAGACAGTGTCATAATAATTGCAAAAAAATCAGAACCGATATTAGAGTAATATAAAAGTTATTAAAATAAATACTATGTATTTTACCGTAAGTCTTTTTAAGGTAATTTAAAAGATCAGGAAGTTGAGTATAGTCATAGATCCTATTAGGAAGGCAAATAGCCCGTTCTTTTGAACTTAATTTCAACTCATTTTAGTTCGGTTTAGCTCTATTCAGTTTACTTCAGTTCAGTTAAATTTCTTTCAGTTCAGTTCAGTTCAGTTCATCTCTTCTTTTCACAAATTTACTCTCACTTTAGTTCAATTCAGCTCGAATAATTTAGTTCAGATAGTTTCAATTCAAAAGAAATGAACACCAATGTTTCAACTTCCAAGTCTCGCAAAGTCGCAAGGTTGATTTGGTTCTCGATAACTAAACGTTGACAAAGGCGGAGTCACTGAATTGGTGTTAAACCGCGTCTTGCCATCTTTTCTATTGCTTGCATGCTTTGCCTTTTTCTCTGCATGATTTTTCTACGTATATAAAACTTGTACACTAGAAATCTAGAATCACGACTTTTAAAATATCTATTTTTCTTCCCCATTATTATTAGTGTCTACAAATCAAGTTGCAATCAAATACGATAACTTTCATCACCTCCTGCGCGCTAATCTGCTATGACATAGGAAGACTTTGTATGTAGCAGTTTTGCGTGTGAGACTACCTCAAAAGATACTTCCTCTCATCCATTCTTTTCTCTCTTTGAAATGGACACGGTTGGCATTAAGGGTGAGGAGTATAATATTGATAAAGATATGAGTGGAGTTTGGTAATTGGAGAGAGTTATGAATAATTAAGATTAAATATTAATAAAGAAGATAAGTGAGGTTTGGTTATTGGAGATGTAGGAATAATTAGAATTAAATATTAATGAATTTTTTGCTAAAATGGGCGATTTTGACTAATTATTTAACGAAATGGGTCGACTTTGAAATTAATTACCCAAAATGGGTCCACGTCATACCCGAATCTAGGTTTGTATTTAAGTCGCCATCTCGGTTGGCGACCATACCCAAATTGCAACCAAACCTAAATTTTGTTGTTACGATAATTGAGCATAAAATCGCCATGGGGGCTGGTGACTTGGCCTAAAGTCGTCATGCACCTTGGTGACTTGAATGAGCAGTGTTTGGGCCAATTTTGACGAAATAGCTGAGTATGTCTCAAATTCAAGTAGCCATGGAGGCTGGCGATTTGGCCTAAAGTAGCCATGGGGGCTGGCTACTTGGCCTAAATTTTTTTTCCTGATTTGGGGCTATGAAACTGGGAAGGGGAGGGGAGTCGTGGAAATATGTCTTCGAAGTAAGTCGCCAAGCGCCGTGGCGATTTGACCCTTGACCATAGCTTCGTAAATTCCAAGCCTATGTGGACCCATTTTCGACAATTATTTTGGGAATCGACCTATTCCGTTAAATAATTAGTGAAAATCGTCCATTTTAGAAACGAATTCAATATTAATAAAGGATAAGGTGGGGTTTGATGAGTGGAGAGATGTAGGAGACTAGGATTATAATATTAATAAAAACTTTCTCAAAAAAGAAAGGCTAAGAAAACGTGAATAATCCGTTTTAGGAAATAGGGAAGAAAAAAGTGGATGAGAGGGAGTTTTATGTTTGTAATTTACTGCCTCCGTCTCGGTCATTTGTCGTCCTTTGATTTTGGCACAAAGACCAAGGAAAGGGGATTATGCCAATTACTAAATGACAAGTGGGTCAAATTGAGTGTGAATGATCAAATTATTCATCAAATTCATTCTTAAAATAGAAAGGACAACAAATGACTGAAACACCAAAAAATGGAAAAGGACAACAAATGACCGAAACAGAGGGATTAATTATTGACTTAACACCATTTCTATTTTAAAACCATTTTAAAATAAGACGACTCTCACATCCGATTATAGTAAAAGTTGAAATAAAAGAAGGTTGTAAGCGCCGAGCGGTATTAAATTAAGACAGTAATTAAGTAAGACCAAATGTTGAGTTAGAGGGGGTGTAAGATGTAGGGGTTTTGAACGCCCCATGAATCAGGATTCAGGATTAATTGCCAGTATTAATCAAATTAACGTAATAAATACGATGAATGGTTACATTGGCTTTCTAGCACAATGGAAAATAATAAGAAGCATGTATGAGGTAGAATCTGAAACCCAGACGAATAATAAGCACTTTGTTGTGATGCCTCTACCGGTATCCACAGAGAAACTTATATTCGCCTTGTATGCTAGTACTAAAGGGAAGAAGAAAAAACTGATGAATGAAATGAATCATAGGGTTTGTCTCACAAACCCTTTCTTATAATAGTGACATACGTCGATAGTCTTACGAACCCTAATATTAGCGCATGCAGCTGGGCCTAATCCATGCTACAGGCCTACAGCTCTATTAGTATTATCATATATAACTCGGACTTATAATTATACTAATTCTGTATCTTCTAACAAGGCACATCAACTAAATAGACTAAGTCGAATTAATTCGTATAAGATAGTGGGCATAACTCTTTCATAAGACACATGTGAAACATAGCACAATTTTAGAAGTATTTTTAAGCAACTCTTGGAACTTTTTTCATTCTCTCACACAAAGTATTCAAGGATGGGTCTCACAAATAATGGAGTAGAGTAATTTTACTAACAAAAACATGCCTAAAATTCTAAAATAGTGGGGAGTAATGGAGTATTACATAAAATTACCCCTCTTATTTCTTTGATGTAGAAATTAGTGTAGATCCCGCGCAAATGCGCGGTAAATATAGGCCTTTTATTTTTTAGTGTATTAGTTATAGATTTTAGATTTATATCTCGCGAATTTTTATAAAAAATAACTAATATTAAAATTAGTCAAAAGAATTGAATAATTCCATGAATTGTGTTTTTTATAAAAACATTTTAACTACATCAAAAAATTTTTAAAAAAATTTTTTCGTCACGAAGTTAATAATAGGAGATACAGTTTTTATGTATAGATTATTTTAATAGAAAATTAGTTTAATAAATGAAAATCTAATTTGTTATCATATATAAGTTTGATCACTTTGGAGGGAAAATTATGGAGAAGTTGTATTCTCTTAGTACATAGGAGATTTATACTTTTAAAATTTGACTTCATTAATATTTATCAGTTCACTCCATTGTATTTTTATATGAAACGAAAAAATTGAAATGGAAAACAAATAAAAAAAATTATTTAAGTTGTGAATTTTTTTTTAGTGAATGTTTTTTTGTCACGAAGCTAATAGTAAGCATGTGTCAAGTAATTCTGTACAGTAATAATTATTGCATTACTGAAAAATTTAGCAACTTATACTTTATAATTTAATATCAATTTTATTTTATTTTAATGAAAAAAACATAATTATGAATTTATTTAAAAAATTAGAGTTTATTTATAAGAATATATTTATTGAAAAGATAATAATATAATGAAAGAAAATTTTATTTATTACCTTATTTAGCTATATGCTTTTTGGAGGGAAAACTAAGAAAATTTTTATTCTCTTAGTAGTAGGGGGGATTTAGAAAGCTCCATAGCTAATCTCGCAACTCTAAAGCTAATCTCAAACCTAGTTAAAGTGTATCACAGAGACACAGACTCATACGAAGTATTAATCCATTCAATTCCACTCTATCTATTTGTATTTTGCACAAATATTAAGAAGGGTGGGGTTGGGGGGAAATATTGTAAATAAGTAATGCGCTATGAGGTAAATAAGTGGGGTATGAGTGGAAAATGGTGGAGTTTGGTGTAGAAGTAGTGGAGTATGAGTGACAAATATTGTAAATAAGTAATGGAGTATGAGAACAAAATGGTTATTTGTCATTCTTTTTTAGGAAATAGGTAAAGTAAAGTTTATTAAGACCAGTAATATAGGTTGAAGATGAAGATTAGAAGTATAATGATGAAGTATTGAATTATGTAAACTGTATTATTGAGAGAATATAATTGAGAGAATATGATGAAATATAATCTGAGTAATTTGTATTATGAAACTAGGATACAATAGTTAAGAGTACAAGTATATATAGAGATTATGTTATAACAGTCAACTTGTTATTAACCGACTTAATCTCAATTTAACTAACTATTAACTAATATAATGATAATTATTATTCCTCCATCAAGCTGGACAGTTTTCCAAGACTAGACCAAGCTTGGAAGCAAAGAATCTATGTTGTTCAGTACCCAATGCTTTAGTCATGACATCTGCAATTTGAAGACCTGATCTGATATGTTTAGTAACTAAGAACTCTGCTTGTTGTTTGTCCCTAACAAAGTGGCAATCAATGCTCAGATGTTTCGTGCACTCATGAAACACCGGGTTCTCGGAGATATGTTGAGCAGCCTTATTATCACAATAGAGAAAAATGGGTTTAGGTACTGATACTTGCAGATCTTGTAACATAGCATCAACTCAGATCATTTCTGAAGTTGAATAGGACATACTGCTATATTCTGATTCAGCACTACTTTTACTTACGGTAGCTTGCTTTTTCGTTTTCCATGAAATCAAGGACTCCCTTAGGAATACGCAATACCCACTTAATGACTTACAAGTATATGCACACTTGCCCCAATCTGCATCACTGAAGGCAGTATGAGTAAGATCTGAGCTAGCTTTATACAGCAAACCAGCATTGACAGTGGTCTTTATGTATTTAACCACATGTAAGGCAGCTTGTAAGTGAGGTACTCTTAGCTGACTGGCAAGCTGACTCAAGTGATGTACACTATAGGATAAATCTGGTCTGGACATGTTTAAATATAGTAGTCTACCCACTAATCTTCTATACTGCTCAGGATCCTCAAGTAATTCACCTTGATCAATTGATAACTGCAATCCTCTTTGCATTGGAAAATTTACTTCAATACAATCTTCCATGTTTAGATCCTTGACAATATCCATAATGTACTTTCTTTGATTAATCATGATGCCCTTGTCATTTCTTGATATCTCTAGCCCAAGGAAATATCTAACAGTACCCAAATCCTTGATAGAAAAAGCAGCATCTAAACCTTGCTTAACTTTGGTGATTTCTGAAATTGAATTTCTTGTAAGAATAACATCATCCACATAGACCAGTATGGCTGTGAAGCATCTCGAGAACTGGTCTTTGTAAACAAAGAATATGTAATACTCCGTATTTATAAGTCTTGGGGTACTCTATCGAGTAGCCCTTACTCTGTCGAGTAAGGGCAAGTTGCGAAATAAAATAGTTTCTGACCTGTTGGGTACTCGATCGAGTAGCTGGGGTACTCGATCGAGTAGGGGGGTACTCGATCGAGTACCTTGGGTACTCGATCGAGTGTCCGGTTTTACGGGGGAGTTTTCTCGGGTTTTGTTAATTACGCGATTAAGGTATTTAAACCAATTCGTCTTTGTTCTAAATCACTTTTTACAAAACCTAAAACCTGTTTAAGAGAGAAAGCAACTTGTCTTCTTCCTAATCGCGTTCTTGACAATTCCCGGAGTTCAGACGGTCGGTTTGCATCGTAGTTTGTGTCGTTGGATTCCTTGCGTCGAGGGTAAGCTTTTAATGTAATTTATATAATGTTTTGTTAAGATTAGTGAAACCCCAATTTAGGAATTGGGGGTTTTTATGAATAGTAATTGAATAGTAGTATCTATGTGTTGTATGGTAGGAGGAGAGTTCATAGAAGAGGCGTTTTGAGACAGCTGTAGATACCGTCTGCGTGTTGTGCTATCCGGTAGGATTTCCTACTCAGTATTAGTCCCATAATGGGATATTGGTGATGTGTTTGTAGTTAGTGATTGATATGATGATTGTAATTGTAATTGTGTTTGTGATTGTGGTTGTGTTTGTTGATGGTTCTCGAGATGCGTTCTCGGCTGAGTGGGGTCACTTGCGGGAGTGATCTCACGCCCTAGTTTCGCCCTTCGTGGAACCCGCCACGAAAGGGGATGTGCACATTAATGGGACGGGGTTATCGCTCGTACGATGAGCGGGGCTTAGGTGGGAACGGTGCTGCGGTCCCCATGGCTGGCGGGTCCGGTGGAAGGGGTCAAGTATTGAGACGATGGGAGTTGGTGGTGTGTGTGTGTGTGTGTGTGTGTGTGATTAATTTGTCTGTTTATCTTATTGTTGATATATGTATTGAATTGTGTGATTAATCTTGACCCCGTTTAAATGTTTTAAAAACGTGGTGATCCATTCGGGGTGGTGAGCGATTATTGAGCGGTGTGTGATATGACGCGTATGGGATAGCTGGGATGAGTCATCACGTGGCGGTTAGAAGTCTTCATTTGTGTCGACGAAGTCTAGTAGCTTTGATAGTTTTAGTCGTAGACCGTATGAGAACCTTGTAATTCCTTTTATTAGTTTTGGTTTGAACATGTAATCACTTAATCTATAATTACTTTAAAAGTACGTTTCTTTATTGTCTTATGATATTCAAGTACCTCGGCAACCGAGATGGTAGTATCCTTATACCCGAGTGGTCCTGGTAAGGCACTTGGAGTATGGGGGTGTTACAAATGGTATCGAGCGACGATCTTGGAACTGTAACAAATGAACATAATGAACATAGGGAGTCTAATAAAATGAACCTGGTGTATGTGTAATGGGAACCCGGTGATGCTAGGTTTTGGGTGAGTAGACGCCCTCACTTCAAAATCTTGGCCCCATGATACTTAAGCCAGTCACATGGTATGGGAACGTGGAGTCCGTGGGTATATGTGTGACGTGTATGTTAATTGTGTTGTATATGGTTTGTTGAAAGTATGTTGCATGATAGTTGGTTGACATGTTGGTTGGAATCGTTGAAAAAGTATATGAGAATGATGAATGATATGGTAGAAAAAGAATGTAGTTCGTATATGATGATGTGTGATGAAGTGGATTTGTAATGTTGTTGTATTAGCAACATGGAAATAGGATTTGTAGTGTATGGGTGTGGTTTGTGTTATGAAAAGTTATGAAAATTTAAAACATGCGAGTAATACATGATTGAAAGTTGAATGTTATATGAGCATGATAGGTGGTAATGTTTGACTTTTGGTAAGTAGTAACATGAAGAATAGAGGTTCAATGATATGTGTTTTGTATAACGAATTGGATGAAAAGCATGATGGTTGTTTATAACGTGGCACTTAATAACACGAAGTAGATTATTTTGTTGATTGTATGAGGAGTCGCGCAGATTTGAATGCGTAGTTGTAATCATAATGTTGAAATAATAATGAATGCATAGTACGTTAGGGTATGTGAGATAACATGCGGGTAGTATTCACGAGTCAGCATGACTCGATCGAGTGGGTTTGATTCGATCGAGTGGGTACTTGTCGTTATTTTGACCGAGAATCGTGTTTACGGGCACTCGATCGAGTACCTCGGGCACTCGATCGAGTATGGGGTCACTCGATCGAGTAGCCGGGCTACTCGGTCGAGTAAGTCGAGATCGAGAAGGTCTATTCGGGTTCGGAGTGGGGCACTCGATCGAGCATGTTGGGCACTCGATCGAGTAGCCTCAACTCGATCGAGTAGGTTCGGGTACTCGATCGAGTGGGGTCTGTACAGGTCATATGCGTATTTCGGGTCGTATGTTTGTCTTTTGACATTCGTTGCATATTACGTTTAATTCAAAGGTGTTGTATTACTTCTTTATGCATTGTTTTACGTATGTGTTGGTCCTGAAGCGTAAGTTACCCAATCTTATGTTGTAAAGAGTGGCACTATGATGAGTATGAGTTCGGTGGGGAGGACATGAATTATGAGTGATTATGATAGATGGTGGAAAAAGAAAAGGAAGATTGGTATAGTTTATTGAGGCAAGGCGCACGTTTTGCGAGACGGGATGAGTGATATGATTGTGTGTTGAGTAATGTAGAAATAAGTGAATATAGACAAGGGATGATGTGAGTATAATGAACGTGAGAATGAAAAGATTGAAAGTAAGAATGTGGATAGTGGCACCTTGAGATGTGTAAAGAGTTAAGGAGGGAAATGGTTAGGAGTCGTGTGGGTTATGGATTTAGGTAGTGAAAGTTCGTTTAAAGGGGTTGAGAAGAGTAATATATAGTGAACTTTGTGGAGACATGTCGCGAGGTGTATTTATAGACAATGAGTGAGTTTGGGAGGTTTGGTTTATTAAAAGATGAAACTACTGTGTGAGTTCCTTGGGTAATTGGCGGTATGAAAGGAATTTTGATTTCTAGAGATGTAAGAAGGAGATGCAATTGTTGAACAAGAACGTTGATTCTATGGATGTATTAGTGGCAAGGGTGATTGATGACATAATAAGAGAATATTTGTGGTAAGAAAGAGGGAGATGATATCGATATAAAATAATGGGATTTGAGTTTTGGAGCGATGAGAAGGTAATTGGTGCACAAAAGGGTTAGATAGAAGTAATAAGGAGTTGAGCTATTAAATTGGTATTATTGAGTGTAAAGAGAAAAGAAGGATAAAAGTAAGTTGAGGAAAATGTTCACCGGAGTTATGTGATGTAAAGGTAAGGAATCATCGAAATGTGTGATAGTATCACGAAGATGTTATTTGAAGGTTATATAGGAGTTTCAGGACAACATGATTGATAATGAGTTTCGAGGAATTAAGGAAGGTAAGAAGTTAGAAGAATATCTGCATGATATGAGATTTTGGTGGAGAAATGGATGATGATTCAATTAAGGAAAATATTGGGAAGAATGTTGAGATAATTTTGTTCATGGATTCGATGTTCGTTGTTTGGGATGTTAACCAAAGATAGAAAAGAAATCATGATATTTAGAGATGAGTGAAGAGGTTTGATGTCCAGGACAAAGTGGTAGTGTTATGGTCTTTGACTAGTGGTTAAGGAAAAGTGTATATTAGAAAAGTGGCAATTCTAAAGAGGCTGATTTTGTAAAGACGGAATTGATAAAAGTATGGTTGTCAGGAAGTATAAGACATAGTCTTAGGAGGTGGTTTCTCATAATGAGTGTTATCTGTATGGTTATGTATGGCGAAGGTCTTTGGTGATGCGAATGGAAGAATGTGATGAGGGGCATGCGAGTTAAGCTCCCTGACAAGCAGGTAACCTTTGTTGAGTGGTAACTTACGTGGTCGGGATTGACTAGTTGGTTGTGATTACGGGTCTATGATATGTGTAAATGTTTGTGTGAGGTTCGGACCTCACAAGAAGTGGTATGGTGTGATAATTATAAAGCTATTTTATGAATGTTCTGTAATATATATATGTTGGACACGGTAGTTTAATTGAATGATATCCAAAAAGGTAATAATTTGATTAATTTGACATGGCTAGTTATAATTTTATGTGTATTAATAACACACGTGTATTCCGTGAAATGGTAGAGATGATGTTCATGAGATGCTTATCTGTTATTTCATATAATATGTTGCGTTGTGATAGAGTAAAGTGGATTGGAGTAAGTTTCCTTGTCCGAAAGGTTATTTCCGAGGCAGTATTTATGGAATCGTATGTAGTTGTGATGTCTATCGATGTGGTTGTGGTGCCTCGGGTGGTGATCCGGGCTCGATATTTAGTGTTGTGATGCGGGTATTTTCGCACTACGGTGTGGCTGTTGGTGGCGGCGTTGTGATGCCGTCACCGGTTGTGGTGGAGTAGGCGGGGTGATTATGATTCGAGTTTCGAAAGTACATACCGATTATACATGGATTGTTGTTTTGTTTGATGTTGCACTCTACGAGTTTCGGTTTGTCTTTGATAGACAGTTGTCTTGCTTATTTATGTTTTCGTTACTAGGTTAAGTTGGGAATGAGGTAGAGTATGATGTGAAATAGAGTTGTATATGTTTCGTTGTTGTCATGGGATAGTGATAATCTGTTGATGGGACGCGGTTGTGAGAGGTTGTTACGGTAATGTTGATCTTGTTTTCAGATGAGACATCGGTAGACATGGTAATGGGAAATGATTCGTGGATCATGTGTTGTAATGAGCTGAAAGCGGCAGGTAGTTCATAATCTTTTGTTGAGACAGTGAGTGTGGGGTGTTGGGGAAATTAGTGTCATGTTAAGTTGTGTATGAATTTTGCGGTAATGAAAGAAAGAACTTGAGGATCTAGTGTGCGTGTACGTAACGAGTGCGGATCGTGAGTTATGCTTTCCGGAAGATAAGTGCTTTACATAGCGAGGTATGCTGGTTTGCGGTGATAATGGAGAGTTAGTATGGTGATTTTGCTACGAGCCTTATGGTATAGGTTAGGGGTGTGCAGATTGATTTGAAGTATGAGAACTGTTGAAGTAAGAGAGCCTTGAGAAATAGGAGTGATTATGGAAATGAGGTTATAGGCGAGTTATCTTTGACATAGGGTGGTGATGAGGATAATGAGATAATATAGCTAAGGGTTTAGTATTAGCGAGTTACGAGGACGTAACATTTGTCTTAAGAGGAGTAGGATGCAATAAAAGAGAGTTTCATGGTGGTGCATGCGGTAATATAATTGGAAGTAGAGTGTTAGCGTAGCGTAAAGGAGGGATTTGTTTTGTGGACAATACTTATAAAAGGGCCATGGCCGTGCTCGTAGTAGTGTGATGCTTTAGAGTGGGGGAATATTTTATATAATGTTAACAGTTGGAGGATGATGTTATGAGTGTGAGTAAACTTCGAGGACGAAGTTCCTTTTAAGGGTGGTGGAATGTAACATTCCGTTTGATGTCTATGAGTGTCTTGGTATTGGATTTGATAGTTGATGATATTATGGAGCTAGCAACATTAGAGGATGGTAGTTGGTTATGTATGGAGTTGGTGTCGTGAAAGATATATATGTGGTAGATACGATATAGTGAGTCATGTTGTGGAAGTAAACATAGCTGGTAGAATGGGGGTTAAGAGTTCATGTTCTATGTTCGGTCGAGTTCTCGAGTCCTTAGCTAAGTTGTTGTGTCTTGGTCGAGTCAGTATGGTTGTTTTTATGTATGGGTTGAACTTCGGGGACGAAGTTCCTTTTAAGGAGGGAAGACCGTAATACTCCGTATTTATAAGTCTTGGGGTACTCTATCGAGTAGCCCTTACTCTGTCGAGTAAGGGCAAGTTGCGAAATAAAATAGTTTCGACCTATTGGGTACTCGATCGAGTAGTGGGGTACTCGATCGAGTAGGGGGTACTCGATCGAGTACCTTGGGTACTCGATCGAGTGTCCGGTTTTACGGGGAGTTTTCTCGGGTTTTGTTAATTACGCGATTAAGGTATTTAAACCAATTCGTCTTTGTTCTAAATCACTTTTTACAAAACCTAAAACCTGTTTAAGAGAGAAAGCAACTTGTCTTCTTCCTAATCGCGTTCTTGACAATTCCCGGAGTTCAGACGGTCGGTTTGCATCGTAGTTTGTGTCGTTGGATTCCTTGCGTCGAGGGTAAGCTTTTAATGTAATTTATATAATGTTTTGTTAAGATTAGTGAAACCCCAATTTAGGAATTGGGGGTTTTTATGAATAGTAATTGAATAGTAGTATCTATGTGTTGTATGGTAGGAGGAGAGTTCATAGAAGAGGCGTTTTGAGACAGCTGTAGATACCGTCTGCGTGTTGTGCTATCCAGGTAGGATTTCCTACTCAGTATTAGTCCCATAATGGGATATTGGTGATGTGCTGTAGTTAGTGATTGATATGATGATTGTAATTGTAATTGTGTTTGTGATTGTGGTTGTGTTTGTTGATGGTTCTCGAGATGCGTTCTCGGCTGAGTGGGGTCACTTGCGGGAGTGATCTCACGCCCTAGTTTCGCCCTTCGTGGAACCCGCCACGAAAGGGGATGTGCACATTAATGGGACAGGGTTATCGCTCGTACGATGAGCGGGGCTTAGGTGGGAACGGCTGCGGTCCCCCACTGGCAGGGCTGGTCCAGTGGACAGTCAGTATTGAGACGATGGGAGTTGGTGGTGTGTGTGTGTGTGTGTGTGTGTGTGACAGTTCCGCTGTCTGTTTATCTTATTGTTGATATATGTATTGAATTGTGTGATTAGTACTGACCCCGTTTAAATGTTTTAAAAGCGTGGTGATCCATTCGGGGTGGTGAGCGATTATTGAGCGGGTGTGATATGACGCGTATGGGATAGCCGGGATGAGTCATCACGTGGCAGTTAGAAGTCTTCGCCGTGTCGACGAAGTCTAGTAGCTTTGATAGTTTTAGCTGTAGACCGTATGAGAACCTTGTAATTCCTTTTATTAGTTTTGGTTTGAACATGTAATCACTTAATCTATAATTACTTTAAAAGTACGTTTCTTTATTGTCTTATGATATTCAGTACCTCGGGCAACCGAGATGGTAGTATCCTTATACCTGAGTGGTCCTGGTAAGGCACTTGGAGTATGGGGGTGTTACAGAATAGTCTTGCCTTAACTGAGCATACCCTAAACTTTTCAAGTATTTTGACAATTCCTTATTCCATTGTCTTGATGCTTGTTTGAGACCATATAGTGATCTTCTCAATTTACAAACCATACCAGGTTGAACATCATAGCCCTCCGGTGGTTTCATAAACACTTCTTCATCTAAATATCCATGCAAGAATGCATTAATTTATATCCAACTGAAATATAGGCCAGTTCTTAGCAGCTACAACTGCCAAAACAGCCCTTACAGTGGTGAATTTGGCAACTGGCGAGAAAGTATGTTGATAATCCCTGTCCTTGACTTGATTAACTCCTTTAGCAATCAATCTAGCTTTAAACCTTTCAATAGTTCCATCAGGTCTATACTTTATTTTATAGACCCACTTGAACCCTATTGGCTTGACCCCTGCTGGTAAGGGAACCAGTTCCCAGGTGTGATTTTGTTCTAGAGCAGTAACTTCTTTATGCATTGCCTCAACCCATCTAGTGTCTTGTCTGGCTTGAGAATATGTATATGGCTCATGTTCTTTGACTACATTGGCCAATGAAGCCACATAAGTAGGATCAAAATCTTCCAAAGTTATGTAAAACAGAAAACTAATATGGAGTAAGAATAACTGATCCTGCAGAAGCATCAGACTGAACATCATGCTGAACACCAGTCTGAATGGGTAACTTGATGTTGCACTGAAAACCTCTCATCCCGGAGGTTAGTTGTTTAGGCATGCTAGACCTCCTAATTTTTACATCATGAATTGCAGATGGCCCTTGCTCATTTGAAAGAACAGAAGAATCAACATTCTCATGCTCTATCTCATGTTTAGGGATGGCAATGGGTCGGGTCTGGGTCGGGTCTAGCAAGACCCAGACCCGAACCCGTGTCACCTACCTTGGACCCATACCCGACCCAGACCCTATAGGGTCTAAAATCATCAGACCCATATCTATACCCAATGGGTCTGAGTTGGGTCCGCGTCTACCCGCGGGTCCGAGGTTGAGAACACTTTTTGCATAATATCTTACCATAAAATCAGTGGAAAAAACTAAAGTTCGGATGGTTAAAAGTCTGCTTCACTTATAATAACAAATCAGTACTGAAATTAGTACAATAAAACAAATCAGTACACAAATATATACTAACACTTGTTTGAGATGCATTTGAAATATACAATAAATTGAATTGGTTTGCTTTGATATATATATAATAAACAAATTAATACACAAATTCGTTTTATATACTGTTGGAAAATAAGGACTAACCTTTATGCGGAAGCGATCGGATCGTTGTGCTCGCTAACTGCCCACTACTATATATTCGTACCTCCGGCGGCTACTAGAGTCCCGGAATATGTCCACGCCCCAAATCCCACATCCCATATTGGTGGTGGACTTCACAACTAGAGAAGTATGTTTGTATGTGTATAGTGTATGTTATGTCATTGTGTATATGTTACTTACACATACAGAGTAAACTAGTGTTGATCCCTTATATAATATCTCACAAAGAGATGTTACATACAAGGTATTCAATACCCACTTAATCACCCATAAGTAGGACAATAAAGTCACATAATAACTCATACTAATACAATTATGTAAGAGCATTATGACTTTGTAACCGCTACCATAATGTGGCCGTTTAACTTTCAATACTCCCACTCGGCCACACAACCGAGTCAATGCTCCCACTTGGCCACTAATCCAAGGTAATACACCACGTTGGTACACAACCAAGTGAACTTTATTTCTCATTCACAAAGATAGAGAAATGTACCAATTTGATCACACAGTCAAATTTATCACAACACAATACTCTATTAAACAATCTCTTATGCTTCATACGGGAAATGAGGTGTGCGACCAAAACGTAACAAAGTAATGTTATATTAAGTTACCATCAAAACTAACATAACACTTTCACATTATCAATACCCCAAATCATTCTAACATCACCATTAGCATACACAATCCCTATATGCTATCATAATCATATTAGTTATATACACAATATAACCCCTGGCCAGGAAATTATGGTGAAGTTGAATTGATCATTCCTTAGACACTAATAATAATCCATCTCAACTTAACTGCTTTCCTAACATGATTCATTGAACCTTAATCTTGTAGGTCCTTAGAATTCATATTAAAGTAGCAACATCAAGAATTAACTTCATATCATAGCTCCAAGTCAAAGGGCATCGAACAAAGTTGGACAACACAGTCCATAGGATCACACAATGACAAAGTAGGGAATCATTTGTCACTCCTAACGGTCGACTTACTAACACACATAGTATGATATATGTGTCACAACATAGCTCCCACTACAATGGGCATATCACGCTTCTATATCGTGCGAATCATAAGTCTAGATACTACTCAAGTATCTAACCCAAGTCACTAGATTGATATACACAATATCCAATCTGACACTTGTGATTCGGTTCAAAGCTTTAGTATGAAAATAGGGTGTCTTCTCATACTTCGACTACAAAAGTCTCATCTTAGACTTACTAAGGCGACTATATAACGAGTCAATATCTTTTCCATACAACTCATGTACAAAGATAATCTTTATCTAAGACTCACTAAGTGTTAACGTGACTCAGTCTCATCTTGCCCACTACACAAGTGTTAAGGCGATTACCCATGTGATTAGGCAATCTAAAAACTTGGTGATATCTTTTGTGCCTCATCATGCAACAAATGCATATGAACATTTTCAAAAGATACAAAATCTTTATCCAAAAAATGTCCATCATCAAACACATCCACAACTAAACAATATTAAAACTTAAGTTGACTGTTTCGCACAATTAGCTCAACACATGAACTAATTAAGAACACATCTTATGAAATAATGCGCCAACCATCTTGTTAGTTAATCTTACTTGATGACAACTCTTAGTCCTACACAATAACTAATTTACTCTTACCATAAAGGTAAAAGTGAAAGTCATTTGATTACATATCATTTTACGTGTAGAAGATTGATTAGGTAACAAATACTTATCAATCACAAATTGACGTTCAACCATGTACTAAACAAGGTACACATCAAAATGCCAACTACACCAGAATAAGAAATAATACTTAATTGTTTCTTACTTTTGAGCATAGGTTTAGACATAAAAACTTTATTTTTCTTCTAAATACCAATATGTCACCCATTAACAAAGAGAAACTTATTCTCGTATATAATTTTTGACATAACTAAAATTATTCCACCATTTCAATTAAATCGTTACACAAATGATTTATAAAATTTGAAATAAATATATAAGATCATTCAACACATGAATAAGCTTAAAATACACAAGGATTTATCATCTTAATTATTTGAGACAAATTCAACTGATCAATCTATGCATATAGGCTTTTCTCGAGCAACTTGATACGAGAAAATAGTCTTTACATCCATCTGAAAACAAAATCCAAATAGATAATCAAAGCTTAGAAGAAATGGGAACAAATCCCAACATTTGAGAACATATCTCAAAATAATCTTAAACCTTATTGCCATAACCGTATCATTCATTGTCACATTGTCTATCTACTCTTATAATAACAATCAATTCTTTATTACTTGGCAAAAAAACTCACTTACTAAAAGTGATATCTCCCACTTATTAAAAGTGGTTCAAAAAACGAATAGAAGGAGCAACTCCCACTATCCTCCATAATGAGCAAAACACTTGACACACAAGTTAATATTTGCTCATTAGTAGACTAACTCTCATCTTTATCTTGGATCATGGAACTACTCCCACTATCCAAAACATAGAGAGAAGTTAAAACTATTCTTGGTGTCTCAACGGGTTCACAAAAAATTCTCCCACTCACCAAGAGATAGTTCTGTATTGTAACAAATACAATACATATGTCTACTACCTTTCGCCAAACACTTAGAAACACATCCAAGTGAATAAATAATATTGCGGGTCACTAAAACACAAAGTTTGACAAAATGTTAAAGCATAAAACATCAATCTACTATCCAAAACTTATTTGGAGCGAACAGAATTTCCTTAAAACATATTTAAGGAATCATCCTTTAAACCAAAAGGAAGGAAAATTTTCAATTCCTCAACTAAAACAACCTCTTGTCATATCAAATAGGAATTTTAAGATCAACGCACATATTTTTCCTCATTTACACTTTGAACATATCAAAGCGTTATTTACAACCAACACATTTACTAAGAGTTCTGACTCTAAGTTCAAGGTTGATTTTCACTTTTATCATAAATTGCTTGAACATATCAAACACTTTATAAAATGACAAAATAATGGATACAAAACCCATTGTGTGAATCATCTCAAAAGAAGAGGAAAAACAACGGTCTCATGATGCTCCTTAACATTTAATTAACCACCCACAATTAAAAATAAAAATAGATTGAAATATAAAAGTTAGAGACAATGAACATATATGAAAACGTAATCAAAGAGATAAATCAAAAAAAAAAAATGATGCGGTGAACATATATATTATGACCAAACACATAGCCATAACGAACTATTAATAAGAGGTTTAATAAGTAGAATCCGTGATTTCCAATAAACTAATTATTGAAAAATAACCACGCACTCCAAGTGCGTAGAGAATTAACAAATCAAAGTAGCACAAAGTCTCTTTGAATTATCCATCAACAAACAATGGATTAAATAACGAATTATAAAAATTCTCGCTCCGTTTCTAAATCCACAAAGGACAAGAATTAACATTGGATGCAAGAAACAAACATATAACTCGAATTGATGGAGAATGATGTCATTTGGCTCGAAACTAACATGAACCAAAGTTATAGTATCTCCGTACTATTCTCTCGCCGACACTAAGTCAGACATATTAAACAATACCACATATTTGTACTCATAGTAAGAAAAAAAACTTAGACCATTAACAATCGTAACAGGAGACATTAGCGCCAAAAGGCACTCTTTTCCCATCTCGATAAATTTTGAGACTTTTACGAAGGATTGAGTGTATTGACTATGACCCATTAAGAGTTTTCTATTTTTTAAAATCTCAGAATCGGATGGCAAACAAATCGCCATGGGAAAAATAAACTCTTACGTCAGCCGATCGCGTGTTTAAAAATCATTTCACATAAGATAAATAAAACACGGTGACAATCCTCAAATACTCCGGGTCAAGACACACAATCTTGTACCCTACGTCAAAACGAATGTGACTTACACATTAGTCTCACGCTACACAAGCTGTAAGACATGTCTCAAAACTAGTTAATAGGTCTACATACAAATAAACACAATTTTGCATGCATAAAGTTTACTATATTTGAACAAATACTGGTAAAGAAAAAACAAATTCTCATTATCCTACTCATTAGAAAGATATTTAACCTCGATCATATAATAGTGACCACAATTTCTTACATCGTGATTATTAATAAGATACTAAATCTTATCACTCTAGTTATCCAAGTTCAAACCGCTTTACTATGGTGAACAAATCACCAAAAAAACACTTGTTGTCATACACAAGTATATGGATTAAGGCACATTTCCAAATTAAATTATCAAAATCGCTTCATTTATATTGTTCGTTCGAAAATTTCGCTAAGCTCATAATCATCACAAACGCCATAAACGAGAAATTTCAACAATTTAATTAACTCTTAAGATTAAATGAAACAAAATCATTAATCTTTAATAAACAACTAAACAAATTAGCCGTTCACCCTTACAAATACCGCTAAACAAATTAGCATGTATAATAATATCACTTTGATATTAGACAAATACTATGCAAAATAAATTTGCACATCGTTAAAATTAATTAAAACTTGACCATAACACATATGATAGTTTTAATGAGTTATTGATACGCAACTAATATGTATTCAAATTTCTCATCTCTCTTGTAAAAACCAAATTTACATGATATCACATATCACTAAGATATAACGGGTTCTTAGATGTAAAACGAATTTACATGTCCAAGTATATCACAAAGATATAAATATTTTCGTAAAACAAATTTACGATAACTATTATATCACAAAGACATACGCCTTGTATGTAAGTTATAAAATCTCATGAACAACAAATGTCAATAAGATATTTTTTTTTTTATGTAATACAAAATTACACAATTTTCACAAGACAAAATAAACGAAACGAATTTGTAAATTTTAACTCTATCTTGTAAAATACGCTATACCACATAATTATGAGTAGCATATACAAATCGAACACGGAGTCGAAAATTAGTATTTCTCATACTCATGAATTTTGCTAGCCAAACTTCTCAAAGCCAAAATGTCACTAAGACATTTAAAATTGACATACAAGAATAAATTTACGTAACTTGTAAAATATCACTCAGTTATTTATCATTTAAGCATAAAATAAACTGATGAGACATACTCATAAATTATTGGATATAATAAACTTCACTAAGAAATTTAATTATTCATATAAAACAAATTTATATGGCTCACGCTTATTTTCATATGAAACATATTCATATAATCGTACTTTTAACCAAACACATTGGTACTCGTACTTCATAATATCAAAAAGATATGTGTTTATACTATGGAATAAATTCAATATAAAACAAATTCAATGTGAATTAAATTCAATATAAAACAAATTTATACGGTCCAAACACATGTAAATATATATAAAACACATTTATATAGACAATACAAAATCGTATGTGAAACATATCATATACTTATAGAACTTGCTAAACTAATTAGCGAGATAATAATAGCATGAAACTGGACCTACTTGCTCACAAAAAAACACATATACGGTCCAAAACAAGAAGATGCAATAAGGTCTTAATGGAACAAATAGGACTTTAAACTAAAAAAAAAAATTTATAAATATGTAAGGTTAATATCATACTAGCAACTTAAGGAATTGAAAATAAGGTTAAAAACCCCTAAAAATCAAAGAGGGAAGAATTTGGGAGTTGCCTTTACTACCATTGACAAGGTAATAGAACGAGATAAAAGGGAGAAGGTCTTTTTGTCATCTTCGCTGATCTCCAATGCTCTGACCGTCGTCCAAGATCTGTATATTTTTGTTAAGTTTAGGAGGTATTGGGGTGAGGAGTTGAGCAGCCATGTGTAGAACGAGAGATGTGTAATGTAAAGTTAGGTTTGGTCATTACTGCTTCTTTTGTTAGGTTAAGTTTAATTTTAATTTTTATTTTTAAAAAATTAAAGGGTCTAAGGGTCGGGTCTGGGTCCCATAAATCAGACCCAGACCCATACCCGAATTTTTTATATCGGACCCATACCCGACCCATGTCCATAGGGTCCCAAAAAATCAAACCCATACCCAGCTCATTAGGGTCCGACCCTAAGGGTCTGGGTCGGTTCCCCGACCCACTGCCATCCCTACTCATGTTGCACCTAACTAGTGGACTGTATATGAGACCGTAGACTGGTACTAGCTTGTAAAGTATCAAGTGACTTGCTATCCTTTACCAGTAATGTAGATGAGGCTGGATTAACCAAGCTAGTAGTTGTGATATTGAAATCTTCATCCACCTGTTCTTTTTTAAAAGAAAAAAAAACATTTTCCAGGAAAACAACATCTCTACTAACAAACACCTTATGCAAAATCAAGTCATACAACGTAAAACCCTTCTGATTGTGAGGGTACCCTAAAAATATACATTTTCTTACTTTTGTACCAAATTTATCAGAAAAAGTGGGTGGCATAGTTGCAAAACAACATCAAAAAATTTTTAATTGAGAATAATCAGGAAGATGAGCAAATAACAACTCAAAGGGTGTCTTGTTATTTATCACAGGAGAAGGCATAATATTGATAAGATAGGTGGCAGTCAATAAGAAATCTCCCCAGAACTTAATGGGTAAGTTTGCACGAATTTTTAAAGCCATAGCTGTATCTAATAAGTGTCGATGTTTTCTTTCTACTCGTCCATTTTGTTGTGGTGTCCCTACTATACTAGTTTGATGTATAATGCCTCTGGCTTTAAAAATTTGATCACAAGAGGTATGCAAGAACTCAGAACCATTATCAGATCTTATTACTTTCACCTTAGCCCGAAATTGCTTCTCAATATAGGCAAAAAAATCTTTTTTCAAACCATAAACTTGACCTTTAGTTTGAAATAATATAGTCCAGGTATTTCTAGAAAATTCATCTAAAATTGTCAAGAAATATTTAGCTCCTGACATAGAAGAAACCTTATAAGGGCCCCAAACATCCATATGAAGCAAATGAAAACAACATGATGCTCTATTTTGACTTAAAGGAAATGGTAGTTGTTCCGGGTGTAAATTCCAGAGCAAGTATCGTTACCACCCGTGGCTTGTAGAATAATGTCTTGAGTTGAACCCTTCTTGCTTCTATCGTCCCTCTCGGCCTCTCCTGCAATAATGAACGAACTGAGGGCTTGGCTTTGTGCCAAGCGTACTCACTCCGACGCTCAAGTCAGTAAACTTAAAGGATTAAGCTGTGTTACTTGGCTAGATATGTATTGTAGAGAGATAAGGGAGATATTACCAGATGAATAGTGTATTTAGGTTAAGTTCTTGGGATCCTTTCCTCAATGAAGGTTGAGGAGTATTTATAGACTTTCACCTTTTGTCACGTAGTGGCCAAGTGGCCAAGTGGCTAGCAGGTGGAAAGACCGTTCTACCCTCGACCGATGGACCTATGGCAGGCCGGCTGAGGGTCTTGGATATGAGTACGCGGATATGTGTCCCGGCTGGCAGGTTGTCGCGCCGAGACCCTGGCTAACAGGCCGATGGGCTGCATCGGCTAGGCTGTCTAAGTCGTTGACTTGCTGTGGATATCTTTGACCTTGCTCAGTGTGTTGACTTGGTCAGCGGTGCAGAATATGCCTCATCAGTAGTCTATGATGTTTAGCAAGAATACAAGTCTCACACGAAAAATTCTTCTTTATTGCAGTATTAGAATTTGTTACAAATTTCATTTTGTCCAAGCCATGTGACCCAACCTAGCATGTAACATATCCAACTTATTACAAGAATTCTGCATGACTGAGCTATGTAAAGAAATACAATATTTTAGATTTTTGTCCAAACAAGTTTTAACAAGACTAGCTATTTTATTCTTAACATCTACATGTAGAGGTTTGTAAAATCTGTACAAGTCACCAACTCTCCTTCCCTCAGCAATGACAACATTATTTGTAAGGTCCTGAAATTTACAACCATGTAAAGTAAACATAACAGATAAACTAGTATGATCAACTATTTACCAACAGAAAGTAAATTTTGCTTGAAATCTGGAATAAAGAACACATTAATCAATTCAAGAGACTCAGTCAACTGCACAATACCCATTTGATAAAGATATTTAATGGTGCCATCAGGAAGACCTACTCTAACTGGTGTAGTGAAGCTGCGCAAATTAGACAATAGGGTGATATCATAAGCCATGTGATCAGACGCTTCTGTGTCTATTATCCAACTACTCATAGACCATGACTTATAAACATTAAAAACATGAGATTGGGAAGATAAGATACCTGCAAAGTTAGAGGAAACAAAGAAGATTGTTGATCAGTAATTCTTTTGAGAACTTGATCGACAACTGAAGTAATGAGACCATCCATGATATCAGAATTGAGAACAGACTGAGAAGCCTCTGTAGCATCAACAGTATTACAACCTTTGATGTGACTAGTCGCAGGCAAAAACTCATCCAGAGGTGAATCATAGGGTAAAACATATGCATTATTAGCGCCTTTCTTATACTGACCATTATTCACATCAGAGTTGGTCCCATTAACCTTGCGTTTACCCTTATTCTTATCCCCAGGAAAACCTTTTACCAGAAAACAATTATCTGGATTATGGCCTGTCTTTTTGCAATGAGCGCATTTATTCAAGAGAAAACATGTTTGCCTTGTGTGACCCTTTCTTTTACCAAAGCGTCTTGCTTGTGACGGGCTAATCCCGTCACAAGCTTGTGACCTCTCACAAAAAGGGAGAGAGGACAAGGTGGGAGACCCTTCATGTGCTTTCCCACTCACCTCTCATGGGTATTTTGTGAGAGGAAATGGTATCCGTCACAAGCTTGTGACGGATATCGCCGTCACAAATGAGATTTTGTGTTCTTTTACAATGGTCACAGTATTTGAGAATGAACCCCCAACAGCAGAATTCGTTGAAGACTGACCAGAAAACCCCTGAGCATCAGGTTGTCTAAAAGTAGCATAAGCATTGGTCTAAGATAATTGTCCTACTGCATCTGTAATCTGTTTCTGTCTTTCTATCTTTTGCAGCAAACTTAGAGACTTATTGATTGATGGTAAGGATTCCATGGACAAGATTTGTGTTCTAATCCCATCATAACCAGAATTAAGACCCATCAGAAACTGTATGAGCTTAGCACTATTTTCTCTTTCCAGGATTTTCTTAACCAAAGAACAAGAACATAAATCAATCTTGCCACATAAGCAGTTGGGTAAAGGGTCTAATGCATCAAGTGTTTCCCAAAGATTTTTCAAAGAAACATAATATTCAACCAAAGAACTATTATTCTGCTTAACATCATCTAAATCTTGCTTTAATTGATACACTTCAATTGCATTAGCCTACCCATACCATTCCAACAATTCTGACCAAAGTTCCCTAAAAGACTTGACATATTTAAAATTTTCACGAACTGGTTTTTCAAGAGAATTTAAGATTCAACGCATCACCATTAGATCATATCTCACCCACTGATGATACTTTTTGTCATTCTTTGATGGCATAACACAAGAACCATTCACAAATCCATCTTTATTTTTAGAAGCAAGACTCATGTAAACATCCCTTTTTCATCCTAGAAAATCATGACCACCAAATAACCAGTTGACTAAATGTGACGTTGGTTGGTCATATTAACTTAAAAATAAAGGATCATCATAAAATTCGTAATTAGGTGTAGAAGACTCGCTAGAATTATCAGTCGACATATTGATTAGATGATGAGTATAACAGAATCAAGAAACTCAATTTATGAACAAGAATTGAGAATTAATGGTGCGGAAGCGTAAGAATGAACAGAAATAACCTCTAATCCTTGAGTAATTTGGCAAGAACTAGATCAGAACCCCAATAACCAGGATTAGAAAACCATAAGCTGATACCATATTAAGACTAGTAACATAGGTTGAAGATGAAGATTAGAAGTATAATGATGAAGTATTGAATTATGTAAACTGTATTATTGAGAGAATATAGTTGAGAGAATATGATGAAATATAATCTGAGTAATTTGTATTATGAAACTTGAGGATACAATAGTTAAGAGTACAAGTAGATATAGATATTCGTTATAACAGTCAACTTGTTATTAACCGACTTAATCTCTATTTAACTAACTATTAACTAATCTAATGATACTTATTAAAGTTGAATGAATAAAAAATGAAATATGATAGAGTGAAGTTGAATGGAGGAAGTACAAGGTAAGGTGATAAGCAAATACCATAAATAAATACTCCGTATATGACAACTAAAATAGTTTCAATTCATATCTTCTAAAACGGAAGCTTGAAAATTTCGAATGCCCAACTTATCGATCGGTAACAAACCATTTTCCCCAAGGTCCTTGTAATGACCTATATTCATGACGATATACGAGAGCGGCTTTGATGGCGTCCCGAACAAAATGGCATTTAGCCTTAGCTTGTTGTGTTCATTTATCTATATCTATATATATTTATAAAAGAGGCTTTTTTCGAGCGATTTTTAGATGTCCACATCATCAAAAATCAATTTAGAAAAGTTTTATAAATAATAATTTTTGATGTAAATAATAAAGTGGAGAATCTTTTAATTATTATAATATAGTATATAGTATATATTTCCTAATTTATATTCAAGTCATGTTTCTATTTTTTACATAAAAACTTTTACATTTCATTTGACCAAACAACATTATTTAAAAAATTATGAAAATAATATAATTAGATTCGTGGTAAAAAATGTTATCATTAGAGTATAAATTTCATATGATTTGCACATATTAAAGATGGTGTAATTCTTACTGTGTTATGTGTCCCACATTGAAAAATAATGTATGTTTGGTGAATATACTCTGTACTACATATAAATAGTAGAGTTAGTTATCCCACATCGAAAGATTAACATACGGTAGATGATCCTATAATTATAAATAGTAGGCATCTTTGGAACTTGGGTATCAAACCAAAAAAATTGGAGTCTCTTAAGTATTTTTTAAGGGCTCTTAAGATTTTATTATTAAGCTAAAATCTTAAGACCCTCGACCATTAGTTTAAGTTTAAATAATATGTTCGAGTCCTCTTACATATTCTCATAGTAGAATCATGAGATGCGAACTTTGATTATAAGGAACCTTCTCTCACCATTATTTTTTATTATTTATTTTATTGAAAATGAACATACTCCTAAAATCATCAACTCAATTTGTTTGATTATTGCCATGAGTCGAAATTGTTAATGAATATTCACCTAAACAAATTATACCTATCAATGATATTGGCCTCAATTTTTCATGTATTTCGTATGACATTGTTTAACTACTTATGTAGTCAACTTAACAACTTTTACTTACGGTGATAAATAATTAATTCTTGATTGAATGACACATACATACTCACAGTATAATCTATTAGGAAAACGAAAATCGAAGTACATATGTGTACTATTTCAGTATTCAAGTGATGTTCATAATTTTTACATAAATACTTTTACATTTTATTTGATTAAATTCGGATAACAAAAAAGCTAGTATAAGATGATAGGTTTCATATCATTTGCATATATTTTAATTCCGATAAAAAAATAGAAGAAAAAAAACGTACGAATATTAATAGATAGTATAGTATTTGCTCATTATCAAGTCGGGTTGGATGTCGAACTAGGTGCGATAAAGACGGGGATTTCTAGAATGTTATTTGTCCCACATTGAAAAAATAATGTAGATATACTGAATATACGATGTATAAATTGTAGGATCGAAATATTACCATAAAGTGAGGTGATTATGTGATTATAAATAGAAGTCTTCCTTCAAACTTAGGTATCACCCAAAATCTTTTGAGTCTCTTAATTATTATCTTAGAGAGCTATTATAAGAATTTGTATTATTATTTTCACAATAGTGAAATTTATTTATTTTACAATTATATAAATACGTATAATTATATCATCTCCTTTTCCACTAGAATTTAGTGGTTTAAAAATAAGTTATTTATTTTTTAATTTTCAAGCTGAATTTTAAATAATTAACATACATCATTAATATATACTTATTATAAGAGAGACTTTAAATGTAATGTTAAGTTAAAAGTTAATTTTTCATGTTTTAACATTGTTTTAGGTGGGATAAAAACACGATTAAATGGTCAATATATATTAATTAAATCTCTTAATTATTAAAATGATATAGTTAACCAAACTTTTTATTTGAAAATAGAGAAATAACCGTACAAATAAAAAAATACTCTTTATTTATATGATGTCATGATTTCAAATTATCACTAAACCAATTCAATGTTAAGTATCAACAAAGTGTTTCCTATGAAAGAGATATTATAATCATATATAAGCAAATGATTAGACATATGATGTAAACATTAAAATTTTATAACGAATTTTTCATTATAACTAAGCTAATAGCGGTATTAGATCGTCCACATCATCAAAAATAGGTTTAGGAAAGTTTCATAAATAATATTTTTAATTTAAAAAAATATAGTGGAGAATCTTTTAATTACTATAACATGTTTATTTCCTAAATTACATTCAAGTGATGTTTATAATTTTTATATAAAAATTTTACATTTCATTTGGCAAAAAAATATCGCTAAAAAAAATATGAAAATAATATAGTTAGATTCGTGGTAAAAAATGGTATCATTAGAGTATAAATTTTATATGATTTATACATATTAAGATGATGTACTTCTTAGTGTATTATATGTCTCACATTGAAAAATAATGTATGTGTGGTGAATATACTATATATGAATAATAGAATTTTCCCACAACGAAAGATTAACATACGGCAGGTGATCCTATGATTATAAATAGGAGACATCCTTGGAACTTGGGTATCAAACCAATCCTTGGAGTCTCTTACGTATTTTTAAAGGGCTCTTAAGAGTTTATTATTAAGATCTGAAATCTAAAGACCATCAACCATTAGTTTAAGTTTTGATAATATGCTCGAGCTCTTCGATTTCAAGGAACATTATTTTTTATTTTATTTAAAATGAACATACTCCTAAAAAGATTAGACCAATTTGTTTGATTTTTATCATAAGTCGGAATTGTTAATGAATATTCGCCTAAACAAATTATACCTATCAATGAATATACTCCGTATAAATAGTAAAAAATTGTCCCACATTGAAGATTGGTATAGGGTGGGGTGATCCTATAATTATAAATAGGAGACATCATTGAAACTTTGGGTATCAAATCAAAATCTTTGGAGTCTCTTAAGTATTGTCTTAGAGAGCACATAAAAGTTTGTATCACTATCTCCACAATATGATATAAAAAAGAAAGTGGAGATGTTTTAATTATTATAATATATATAAAATCTTAGTATTATAAATAAAGTAATGTTTATAATTTTTATATAAAAACTTTTACATTTCACTTGATAAAAAAGTATCGTATAAAAATTGTATAATTGAATTCATGTTAAAAAATATGCTATTATTAGAGTGTCATATTTCATATCATTTGCACATATTTTAATTATGATAAAAAATAAAATAAAAAACAACATACAAAATTAATAGATAGTATAGTATTTCCTCATTGTCAATTCGGGTTGGAAGTAACTAGGTGCGAAAAGATAGTATATTTCTTAGTATGATATTTGTATACGAAATAGTCTTATACTATGAAATATTTGTATACATCGAATGATTAACATAAGATGGAGTGATCCTATAATTATAAACAAGAGTTATCCTTGGAACTAAGATATCAACCTGTGGACGCTGGCCCACGGGGTCGCTTGGGAAACAAGCGTTTGCATTTGTGGAGTCGCCACCAATTTATTATGGAAAATTTGAAACCGTTCGAATACCTCGCGTCATATCAAGACACAAAGTAATGACATAGACACCAAGAACTCGTTACCCTTAGCATTCTATGTCTAGAATGACTCTCGTGGATGCCAATGAACACGGATGTTCATAGAGATCTAGAGTAAGGGGTGATGATACGTATTAGGAAGGTCTTTTGATCGAACACCTAATCCCGTCCACCTCGATAGCGGCCTCTACTAATGATTAGGGAAAATCATCTATACTTGATATGTTATCGATTATATGCATGCAATGCAACATCCATTATTTTGATCCTAGCATGTGAATTTAGACTAAGTCGGTGAACATGTAATTTAGCATACAATTGGGTCGAAGTAGGAATTAAGGTTGATTACATGTGAAAACATACAAACAAACGATAATAAAGGATACGAGAAAATACAATAATTAAAATTACAATAATTTCAATGGCTTGGTTGATTTACGTCGAAAATACATTTAAAACGGATAATTTGAGAAAAGAAAAGAGAAAATAAATTAAAGAACAGATTAGCGGTGATAATACGAATAATAGTGGATTAATACGTAAGCTAATAAACTAGGTCAAAGCAAAAACGGAAGTTCAGAGACAGAACTCAACCCGGAACAGGCGCAGCAAAGCTGCGTCTCTTGGAAGAGGCGCAGTAGTCATTGCGTCTGTTCCTGAGGTGAGTTCTGGCTGTGAAGCCGGAACTGCATATTGTTAATGTTCGTTGGTGCATTTAATGATCGATTATTTATATTTGACTCGGATAGAAGTGATTTAACATATTATTTACATATGAATGAGTCATAAAAGCAATGAAAGACGGACTCAAATTAATTAGAACAAATTCAAGATTAATTATGAATTAAACTTATCAAAGCTAACTAATTAATGTTAATTAATGTCAAACTACTGATGATGATGACGATAAACAGATGAAAATATATCAAAGGTCGAATTCCAGAGACTTGATATTGACGAATCGAATCTCTGAAACCCGAATTTGATTTTAATGACGAAAACCCGCAAATATTGATTACTTGGGATTTAGTCGAGAATTAAAAGGATGATAAATAATATGAATTATATATTGGAATTAGTGTATGAACGAAATAAGAAATAAAATAGAAAGAACGAAATAAAATAGACGAATTAACAGAAGACGAAGGAAGAAGAAGGAAAGCAGGAACTACGGCAGCCTCAGGAAGAGGCATAGCAGATGTTGCGGCCCTTCGAAGAGGCGCAGCAGTTGCTGCGTTCCTTCTCAACATCAATTTCCCATTAATCTGTAAAAAGGTTTGAATAAAAGGTTTTATAAATCGGTTTTGAACATGCTTTCGACGTAAATCTTACAATAATTAGTACAAAAATAAAATACAATAATAAAAGATGGGATTTACACCCTCAGACTTACATGTTTGACGAAACGATATTAACTAAGTTAACAATTAGTGATTGCTCGATTCGAATGTACGACGAAAGTGCCCTCGTAAGAGGAATTAAACTAAATTGATTAAGTTGATTGAGTGGAGTTGGTCAAATTGGTCGGTCATGCAAAACGAGGCTGGTACTCAGAAAGATCCGAGCTTACGTGGTCGAAAGTTCAAGCACGTAGGCCCCAAAAAGCAAAGAGCACGGTCTTAGAATGCAAAGGGAGAAGATAAGAGCGGACACTCGCGTGAGAAATATAAGGAACGAAGGTCCCTATTTATACTAATAACACGAAGGAATTAGGGTTTCGGTAAAACTTTGGAAGTAAATCTCGAAAAGATCTTAAAATATGCAGAAAGGAGATGGGGAAGAGGCGCAACAACCACTGCGGCTCTTGGAAGAGGCGCAGCAGGTGTTGCGTCCTTTCCCCAAGGATTTCCTCCTGCGGAAGAAAGATTTTCCGCGTTTCTATTATGGAATTGCGATTGATCTCAATTTCCTTATTATTTAAAATATAATTTCGGAAAATACTTTGCCAAAAGATTTAAAGATTGAAATATGGAATAGAAACATCTGGACCATTCCCGAATATTCTGACTCGGCATTTTAAACGGTTATTAGAAAATGAAGACGGTTTTTGACCCGGACTCCAAATGTACTCTAATTACTGTCAAAACGACCGTAACGGCGTGTAGATGACGACCAAGGGGTAGAGATAAGTATTTAAGCTATCACTTGACGATAAACTTACGAATTATCATAAATCGTTCCGTGAACCAAACATGCGGCCCAATCATCACCGGGTGGTTTGCGGGAGGTGCAGAAATGAGGTATCTACAGAGCCCCCACTTCGACTGAGGCTTGGACAAGGCGAATGTCAAAGTATAGCCACCAGGTCAATCGAAGATTACAACCTGACGACTATGGCGATGCGAGGTGGCTCAAGGGGTCTGAGCCAAGGACCTGTTGTCGGGAATATTTTAAAGACTATCGACTATCGGGGAGGGTCGTTTAAAGTCCATTAGACTACGTAAGGAGGCTCGCCAGCCATAAAAAAAGATCATACCTGAGACTTCCGGGTGAAACAGGACTGAAATGGCAAAACTCTTTGACGTCTGAAGGCAGGAAGGATCACAGGTACTTTGAAGATTATTGAAAATGTTGAGAACAGCAGGTGATACGGTCGTTATGTACCAAAATTAAATACCTAGCTACTAGTAACAGAAGTCAGCGGTAAGTAGGGTCGATCTCCACAGGGAGGCGGTTTACAATCTACTTGTCTATTCTATCTGTCTGATGTCACAGTGCTGGGGGTTGAATTGATTTAACTAACTACTGAAGCTAAAGGCAAGAAAAAAGGGATAAGGGAAATTAACAAAAAGAGAAAGGAAATATGCTAGGAGTCGGTCCACCGTGGCAGCTACACTATCGGGTCAACTGAGTCGATTAAATTATTGATAAAAAGAGCGAGGTCGTCACCTTTCGGTCCTTAAACCTAGGATTATACCCTTTCGGTCTCTAATCGCCCTAGGGTCTCCTAACTTAGCTTTCGCCCTAATTAGGTATCACCTATTGTAATTAAGTAAGCCTTCCCTTCCAATCTTTCGATCCAGGTCGGGGGTAACTAAATAAATGGTCTCCTGCATGCATACATTCAACCTAATAACAATTATATTGCTTAATACAATTCTTATCGCAAGGCTAATCTAATCAAGTCGATCCTAACATATTATTACCACGGCTTCCCTAATCCTAACATATTAAGGGGAACTAGCTAAGCATGATTAAATAAACAAGAACAAGAAATAAAGAAAAGACAATAAACATAAAAATAAATTAAAGAGGAAAAGAAAGGGAAAGAAGTTATTACTGAATTAAGTCCGGAAATAAGGAAGAACAGAAGTAACAGTAACAGTCTATTCGAAATAATAAGAGAGGAGAAGCCCCTTAATTATGTCGACCTAGCTCCTATTTATAAGAAAAATAGGAGTATTAACTAACCTAATGACGGAAGTTAACTTAAAAAGCCCAGCCCATAGTGAATCCACTCAATCGAGTGGAATAAAACCACTCGATCGAGCAAACCTGAGCCCAAAACTGCTCGATCGACCAAACACATATAAGAAACTGGTCGATCGACCATAAAACTACTCGATCGACTATTTATTAAACCTAAAACCACTCGATCGAGTGGAAAACTACTCGATCAAGTGGATCTTGACTTCAGCAGCTCATTAATCACGTTAGTTTGACTTTGACTTGTCCTTTTAGCTCGCGAAATAGCTTCACGCATCCCAAGACAACTATAATTCCGCTCCAAATCCGCTCTTCCTCCAAATGCATGCTAAACGGACGATAAATGACTTGATTTCACTACTTTTGGGTCAATTCCTGCAAATAAGGCAAAATAACCCAAAGTAGCATATTCGGGGCATTTCGTAGCATAAACTACGATAAAAGCATAAAAATACGTGCATAAATTAGGCTAAAAAGACTATATAAAATGCACGTATCAAATCTCCCCAAACCAAACCTTTACTCGTCCTCGAGTAAACTAAATGCAAACTAATGGAACGGAAAAGATAACTCAGAGCTAGCTACAAATGCCCACTTAAGCCGGTTTAATGCAAGCAAACTAACACTTATATCAAACAGTCAAATGCAAACGAGTTGTAAGATGTTCATAATAAAGCTGAACTGTCGACCTTGCAAGACCTTTAAAATTGGACTCTCACGGGTCACTCTTCTCTCATGAAGCAAAGGGTGAACATATATATATGTAAGAGAGAAAGAAAAATAGTCGCTCACCTAAACTACGACCCACATAAACATGCATGCAACTAATATGATAGACAATTCTAGCTACCAAACATACATTCCAACCAAACGAGGTCCTGTCACAGCCGAGGGCTTACAAAAATATGGTAAAGTGAGGCAATGGGTAAGAAAAGGCAAAACATTTATGGGAATGTGGAGGTATAGGCGGCCAAGCTAGTACCTAAACAGAACCATATGAAACATATCCATTTCCAACTCAATTATGGGATTAAGCACATGCCCTTATTTGGCACAAAACTCACCAAACCGAACCAAAAATACTCCTCAAAAGATATAGATAAAGCATAGGAGTGAAACCGATCTCATTAGACAACATCTTTTTTTTCTATTTTTTTTCGGTTTCTTTTTCTGATTTTTTTCCGAATTCTTTTTTTCGTTCACCTTTTTTTTTTCTTTTTTCATGTCTTTTTTCTTTTTCACGTTTTTTTTCTTTTTCATTTCTCTTTTTTTTTTTTTTTTCATCCTCCTTCTCTTTCATGAATTACCAACTCCAGGTCAACAGATACAAGCCAAAATTTGATACAATAGACAATATACCGCAGAACAATCTAAACTAGCTTGACAAGGCAGGCTAAATTTGGAATGTAGCTAAAGGGTCAACAGGCAAATTTGGCTAATGTGGAGTTTATGGGTAAAAATGTAAGAAAGGGAAATTGTAAGCACCTCCCTGCATGTGACACCAACCACTAACCCGAATGTATGAAGGCAAAAAGCAATTGAATTTCATATACGTGCAAATTAATGAACATGCTATGCAAGGAGTATACTACTCACAATCCTACATGAAACTGGTCACAAATGACACAAGTTTATAAGGCTCTAAATCCTTAGAATTTATAAGTAGGTTGCCAAAATTCAGGTCAAGTCTATTCGTTCAGCTAAATTAAACATTAACTCGTAGATTATGCGATAAGACAAAGCTAAAAAGATAATAGTTTAATGCAAGGCTTAAGCAAAAAGACAAATGCAGTGCAATATCATCATGAAATCTACCGTTCCGACTCAACCTATATGCTAAAATAAACGTGAAATTTTTTGAATTTTTAACAATTTTTTTAATTTTTATGGAATTTTATGAATTTTTATGAAAATAAACAACAATGCAAACATAAATTAAATGTGATAACTGAAATGCAATAAAAACAATATGCAGACACAGATATGGATGCATAACCTCCCCAAACCAAACTGTACAATGCCCCCATTGTACCAAAACATGGAAAGGAAATGCAAACTAAAAGAGAAAGAGAGCAAATGCAGAAAAACTCACAAGATTGCGCGAATAAGGGGACTTCCCCAAACCGACCATGAACATGGGAGGTTGCTAAAGGTCCGAAAAACCGTCTCAGGAAGCTAATCCAAGTCAAAAACGTGAACGACCATCCAAAAACTGCTCGATCGAGAGGAATAGTGGTCGATCGAGTAGTTTCTCTTTCTGCAGGTGCTCGATCGAGTAGAAAAACTGCTCGATCGAGAGGATTTATCAGCAAAAGTGCTCGATCGAGTACAAAAAGTACTCGATCGAGTGATCCTCAGTGTATTTTCTGCAAAACGCAATAAAAACAGCCCGCAAACTAACAAGACAAGCATACTGAGATAGTCTATGGTATAAAAACCTTTTATTACAACTGAAAACTGAAATAAAAATGAAAAACAAAATCTCCGGGTTGCCTCCTGGGTAGCGCTAGCTTCAGTCAGATCCCAGCTCGACCTTCTTTTCTTCAAGCCTCTCAAATTAGTCATAATCAAAACAGCTCAAAGCGCGCAACATTAGATCGTACATCTGCGCATGTGCTACAGAAAAGCATAAGTAGCACCAAAGTGGAATAATAGAATAAGAAATTGAAATATAAAACCGTTTAAGTCTAACAAATTTCCTATGCGAGCTCCTAAATTTATCCACAAAATAAAGGAGCGCTGGAGCAATTGATAATAAAGTAGGGATTCGTTTTAGATTGACAAGATTAAGATGACATGTACGGTGAAAGACATTTAATTTATACTTTCACATTGGAGGGGGTATAGCATTAAAAGAAGAAGCACGAATCAAACGAGACAATATACAAACAATAATAAAATTACTGTTTACTACCTCAGGTTGATTGCTCTCGATGGAATCATCGACAAAAGAATGTAATACCTCATCCGTGCTAGGAGCAAAAACCGACGCAGCTGTCCTTTCGTCGCCCTCAGTGGAATTCGTCCCGTAAATCTCAGCCTCAAGCGCATCCAACTCAGCTTTGAATAGGGGAGATTCACCATAACCATTATCATCATAAAAATCGTCATCTAAAATGAACCTAAGTGACGAATCAAAGCTCCCAATTGCCAATTCAGTCGATCGAGCAGAATTGTTACTCGATCGACCACTTTCCTCCTGAATTCCACTCGATCGAGTAGAAATATCACTCGATCGAGCACTTTCTCCTGGAAAATCACTCGATCGACTAATATTAGTCACTCGATCGAGTGATTCCTCCTGTACAACGCTGAAATCCTCGTGTGGGGCAGTGAAATGTGATAGAAACTCGTCGTCCGAGTCATAAAAGTCATCCTCAGCATTGGGCAACACGGTTTCTTCATGGGAAAAACCGCTCTCAGTAAAGTACACCTCTTCTGGTTGCCAATTATCCGACTCAGCTGCTAACTGAGCAATTTCAGACTCCAGCTCATTGAATTGAGCTTCCATACGTCTATCCCTCTCTTGCCTCATGGATACAAGTGTCTTCATTAAAGACCTCAGTTCCGCAACCTCTTCTTCTTGTATATCAGCTACTAACTGAGCAACTTCAGTCTCAAGCTTATCAAGTCGCGAAAAAGTGCGTCTATCATTTTCTTGCACTTGAGATGCAAGTGTCTCCAATAAAGATTTCAGCTCCGCAATTTCTTCTTCTTGTATATCAGGAGGATCTTGTTGCGGTGGCCATTGATAGGGTGGATGTGGCGGCGCAACTACAACTGCTTGACTAACTCGACTGCGCTGATGGAACGCGTAAGCTTCATCATTTTCTGCCGTGCAAAAGGCTGCATTGTGCTCAGCAGCACCACATCTACCGCAGTAAATTACCTGTTGTGCCATATAATGGGACATAGGTGACGGGTCAAAGGTACTCAAGCCTTCCCTTTGACAATCTTTCACCTAGAACTGTCTAGGTAGAACCTGTAAGGCCTATCAAAACAACACTAAAGAAAAAGATTAGAACTGCCTCAAGGAATAAATTCCTTGAGGCTAAAAACAAACAAAATAAAATAAGTGAAAAGCGTCGCCTCCCCGGCAACGGCGCCAAAATTTGATACGGTCGTTATGTACCAAAAATAAATACCTAGCTACTACTAACAGAAGTCAGCGGTAAGTAGGGTCGATCTCCACAGGGAGGCGGTTTACTATCTACTTGTTTATTCTATCTGTCTGATGTCACAGTGCTGGGGGTTGAATTGATTTAACTAACTACTGAAGCTAAAGGCAAGAAAAAGGGATAAGGGAAATTAACAAAAAGAGAAAGGAAATATGCTAGGAGTCGGTCCACCATGGCAGCTACACTATTGGGTCAACTGAGTCGATTAAATTATTGATAAGAAGAGCGAGGTCGTCACCTTTCGGTCCTTAAACCTACGATTATACCCTTTCGGTCTCAAATCGCCCTAGGGTCTCCTAACTTAGCTTTCGCCCTAATTAGGTATCACCTATTGTAATTAAGCAAGCCTTCCCTTCCAATCTTTCGATCCAGGTCGGGGGTAACTAAATAAATGGTCTCCTGCATGCATACATTCAACCTAATAACAATTATATTGCTTAATACAATTCTTATCGCAAGGCTAATCTAATCAAGTCGATCCTAACATATTACTACCACGGCTTCCCTAATCCTAACATATTAAGGGGAATTAGCTAAGCATGATTAAATAAACAAGAACAAGAAATAAACAAAGGACAATAAACATAAACATAAATTAAAGAGGAAAAGAAAGGGAAAGAAGTTATTACTGAATTAAGTCCGGAAATAAGGAAGAACAGAAGTAACAGTAACAGTCTATTCGAAATAATAAGAGAGGAGAAGCCCCTTAATTATGTCGACCTAGCTCCTATTTATAATAAAAATAGGTGTATTAACTAACCTAATGACGGAAGTTAACTTAAAAAGCCCAACCCATAGTGAATCCACTCGATCGAGCAAACCTGAGCCCAAAACTGCTCGATCGACCAAACACATATAAGAAACTGGTCGATCGACCATAAAACCACTCGATCGAGTGGAAAACTACTCGATCAAGTGGATCTTGACTTCAGCAGCTCATTAATCACGTTAGTTTGACTTTGACTTGTCCTTTTAGCTCCTGAAATAGCTTCACGCATCCCAAGACAGCTATAATTCCGCTCCAAATCCGCTCTTCCTTCAAATGCATGCTAAAAGGACGATAAATGACTTGATTTCACTACTTTTGGGTCAATTCCTGCAAATAAGGCAAAATAACCCAAAGTAGCATATTCGGGGCATTTCGTAGCATAAACTACGATAAAAGCATAGAAATACGTGCATAAATTAGGCTAAAAAGACTATATAAAATGCACGTATCAGCAGGACGTCAGTAGAAACTACTGAAGGAAATATGCTCGCGTCGGTCTTCAAACAAACTTCGGCGAAAATTTTGAGGTTGAGGTTGAACTCCATGTCTCGAGAGGAACAATCGGCTGTCATGAACTCTCGCTGGGGGAACATAATTGAGGTGTGTCAAAACACTTGTCAGAGAATATTCGCTCGTTGTGGCAAGCGAGGTTTTGATAAAGTACTGCGACGGTTCACAGTCTGCTCGAAACGGGTCCGGACGAAGAATAAACATCAAACGGACCAAATATACTATATATGATGTTGAGGAAGAGGCGCACCAAAGATGGGCCCAAAAATAACGAACTTTTGAAAGAGGCACAGCAAGAGCTGTGACTCTTGGAGGAGGCGCAGCACCTGCTGCATCCTTTCCTGGGTTTGTCTCTGTCCGAGTAAAAACTCGACAGAAACCCGTATTATTTCATTATAGCAAAAAAACACAATTTCTTCAAAACTCTCTCAAATTCCAACCATTTTCTGTCAAAATTTGATCAAAAGCTTGCATTTGCCATGGCTAATCGAGGTATGTGTCTTATTTTTGCATTAAACTCCCGTTTTTGCTTGATTTGGACCGACAAATTTAGGGTTTTCAACCCTAAATGTCGAAAAATTTGGGGCTTTTCCCCCAAATTATCGTGCCTTGTAAAATTGACTTTATAAATGGATAATTGGTAGTATAAGGAACATAACCATGTGTTCATTTCGAATTTTCATCGAGTATTGAGCATTTGAGTGAAATTGTGACGGTTTCACAGCTGAGTCTTAAATTGCTTCGAAAATAGGCTTAAGATTGCCCATTTGTGACGAAACTTGATATTTAGAATCCTTGGGTTATGGGTAAACTTCCTACCATCTCGGATTTTTGATTTGTGACGGCTTCTTCGGGACACTTTTCTAGGGCATAATCGTCGTTATAACGAAATGCTGTCGAAATTTCGGCTCAAACCCACGACTAGGCTTGAACTTAGACTTGACTTGACCCATATTACCACATGAGCGGTCGGTTCTTGGAAGAAATGGCCAAAAATGGCGAGAAAAGAGCGATTTCGAAGCTTTGAAAGCTAGAAAATCCCCTAACTAAGGCCCGCCGTCACTTGACGCGGCCTGATTCACCCTATTTTTGCAGGTGATGAGGCAGGCTTCTACGTCAGGGAGTACTCCGATGAACGTGGATACTGGTTTCGACCCTTCTCTTACGTTCGAGGAGGCGTTGGAGCAGGCTTTTGCGGCAGTGGCGGCCGATGAGGTCGTCAAAGAGGAGGTTGCTGAGAAGGAGGCCCCGAGGCGGGCCAACGTTGGACGAGGTTGTCGTCAGCTGAGGGGAGCACCCGAGTGGGCTGAGAGATGGGATAACTGGCATCTCATCTGGGCAGCAGAGAGTCACCTGTTCTACAGGACGGTGAAAAGCTTGGTAAATCTCGAATAATCATTCTCTTTCCATCTTTCTTTTACTCATTCATTTGTCATTTCTTTTTCCTCTTTTCATTCGAGCTATAGATAACTTCACATTGAATTAAAATAGGAGGTCGGGAACATGAGATCCTTTTCCGACTACACGACGATGATGGAGGCTTACGGGAGACTGTCGGCGGAGGAGCAGACCATCATCGAGCTCGGAGCTTTTGGGGCCTTGGTACGAGTGTGGAGGGAGGTCCAGGGGAGGAAGATTCGGGCTAACCTTTGCTTGATTCGAGCCTTTCTTAATTGGTTTTGGGACACGACCTCGACCTTTCACATGCCTTTTGGCGAGGTTGGGGTCACGTTGGAGGACTACGGCATGATTTCTGGTTTGCCGTGTGGGATAGAGGCTGTGGTGTGGCCGTTAACGGCCATGAGGGTGGACTCGGCTGAGGCCAGGAGTCTGATTGGTTGGAACCTAGCGGCGGAAGATGATGCGGTTCCCGGGTTGGTGTCGAGCTCCTACGTCAGGGATTACTTTGCTGGGAAGGTCCTGACAATGGTGGTGATCGATGGGAGAGAGGATGCCTCACCTCCTTGCACTGCGGAGTAGAGGGCTCGTTTGTGGCTCTGGTGGTTCTTTCTTCACTCTACCTTGGAGACAAGGGGGAGAGGCTGTCGACGAAGCTTCTTCCTTTTCTTTTCGAGTTGATTTGAAAACATGATGAATGATCATCGACTAAAGAAACAATTTGGATTTTGCAGGAGGTTGAGGCGGCTGGCGTCGAGCCCCCAGCGTATCCCGAGACCCTCGAGTACACTGACGCGGCGGGGATGACGACGATCTCCGAGCTTCGCGACTTTGGCGAGGCGGTGACAGATGCTGGCCTGGACGAGTGGCAGCATTTGATTCGGAGGGTAAGTTCCCCAACTCAATTAGATTCTGTATAAGAATACATTTGTCTGTTCTTATCCATTTGTTGAGAATTTTTGTTTATTGAAATGCAGGTGGCGCCATCTCGGTTCGTGGCTTTGTGGAAGGTAGCCAACCAGCTATGAGCTACTGCCATCGAGGCACTTGCTGGGGGTCGAGGACGACAAGTATGAACCTTTCGTTTACTTCATTTTTGAATTTTCTATCTTTCTTTGCATTTGAAATGATTGACGTAAGCCATTTCTTTGTCATTTGCAGAGGGAGCGCGACTTGGAGCGTGAGCTAGCGCAGTCCCAGGAGGAGACGGCTCGCCTGCTGAGGGAGTTGGAGGTTCGTGACGCCGAGATTGCTGCTCTCGAGGTGAGAGTTGCTGAGTTGAATGGCGACCTGTAGTAGTTTGTTTTGTTTTTTGTTGCATCTGTTGTACCACATACATTTTGTACATTTTAGGACTTTCATTTTGGACTTTTTGGACTTTGATTCGGGCACGAGCCCCCAGTATATACGACGGCCTGAGTGCCTTTACTGCTGGTTTGTCTTGTTTATACCTACAGGTTAGCCTTGAATAGGTTTGGTAGATGACGGTTTATGCCGTCATGCTGCCGAAAGTTACATAGAAATGCACATAAAACACATATTTGTACATGTGGCCTAACTAGCGCAAAACAAAGAAAGGACCCGAAAATGCAAAAAAAAAAAAAAATGCAAAAAAATTGTCGAAAATGTCTGGACGGTAGGGAGGGTTACCCCCTAAAAAAACGAAAAAAGAAACGCATAAGTTTGAAATGAAATGTGATACGGGAGTGAAATGATTCCCCCAAAAAAGAAAAATAAATAGAAATGGGTAAGCTTGAAATAAAATATGAAATGGGTGAAATGATTCCCCCAAAAGAAAAAAAAATGGGTAATTTTGAAATAAAATATGAAACGGGAGTGAAATGATTCCCCCAAAAAGAAAAAAAGAAAAAAGAAAAAAGAAATAGGTAAGTGTTCTTGTTTGACGAAAATGCCGATTTTGCCTCGAAAAGAGTGCCCGCAAGATTAGGAAACCCGAAGTATGGTAATTTGACCGGAATTACCAAAAATAATAACCTATACGAATAGGAAATTATGTTAAAATGAATTAGGAAAGATCCAAAGCGGAAAATCACAGAAACCCTCTGAGAAAGAGGCGCAGCATGAGCTGCGACCCTTCGAAGAGGCGCAGCAAGTGCTGCGCCATTTCCCCAGTATGTCTGTTCTGACAGATTTTAGGAAACAACTTTTAGTATAAATATAGACGTTGATGGAGTATTTATTCATACAAATCTTCCGTCTTTCTTCCGTCTATTACATAGAAACTCTCTAATTACATAGAAAATTCATACATCATGGATGCTTTGGAAATCCATCTCAAAGAATGGACAAATGATTTTACAAATATGGAGAAACATGATATGGGTGCTTTCAACTTGGGGTCGATTTTGAACTTGAAATTGATGAAGGTTGTGAAACCATTCTTGGATGCTTGTCTCGAATATTGGGACCCTAATTTCCACGTGTTTGCCTTCCCTGGAGACGATATCTGTCCTTTTCTTGAAGAAATTGCTGCAATTGGTGGATGGGACCCAGAACATATACCTGCTATACCTTCTAGCTCTCAAGGGTACAAAAACAAGTTTAGAGACTTGCTTGGACTGACTAAAGCTGAGGCTGACCGTCTTGTGACCTCAAAAGGAGTCTGAATGCTTGATTTCATTGATCTATTTATAAACAGAGCCGACCCTTCTATCTCTTATGTGGCGAGGCGTAGGGTATTCGGGTTTTGCCTATTGCATGGCTATGTCCTCCAAGGACATGTTGATGAAGAGATGAGAGGTGACCCTCGTTATTTGAGCTTGATTGAGAAAATGGAGTTGCACATGAGCCCAGCTTATCTGTGTTTAGGAGAGATCCTATTGGGATTGGATAACAGGAAAGCCAACCACGACCTCCCTTATTTAGGAAGTCCTATCATTTTGCAGGTAAAAAAAAAACAACCTTTTATTTCCTTTTTTGTTTTCGTCGTTTTTTTTGTTTTCTCGTTTTTTTTGGTTGGATACTAATTCCTGTTTTGGTAGGTTTGGCTCATGGAGCATCTGCGGTTGATCGAGCCCCCAGTTAATGTTCCTGCGTACCATGCTCGCTCGATTGCAATGAGGACCAGACTTTATATGGTGGACTTCACCCGGGTTTACAACTATTGGGAGAACAAGCTGAGGAATGAGGATGGTCCCCTGATCAGATGGATTGTACCATGATGGCATCTCAAGTCAGTTACTGGAGTATCGTCTTTGTATCCTACTCGATCAGTGCGCATTCCTGGCTTGGAATTCATGATATGCATCTTCCGGGAGAGACTAATGAGGCAGGTTGGCTTAAAGCAGAGGATTCCTAAGCTCGATACCGTTCCTCAGACTGTAGTGGCACTTACCGTCGAGAGTCGTAGAGAGTGGGCTCTCAAATGGGCTCAAAGAAACATGTGGTTCCTAAACTCTTCAGTTATCTCATTGTGGGTATCGGATTCCTACTTGCAGTGGAGGAAAGCCACTACTCCTGAGGAGCGTGAGAAGCTAAGAAAGCGTGAGCCTGTTGATTACAAGATTCGTGATGTAGCGAAGGAGAAAGAGAAGCATTTGACCGAGGGAGAGGAAGAAGCCGGATTCCGAGTTGTTCATCCGTTGAAGAAACCGAAGACTTCTCCTGTCATCGAAATGGAGATTGATCGAAATGGCCAGGCTATACCATGAGAGAGACCGTTGGTGATTAGGTCCGAGATAGCGCAAGAGCGTCCGGCTCGTGGTCGAGATAAGAAGTATGATAAAAATGACAAAGGCAAAGGGAAGATGGAAGAATAGCCTAAGTCGTAGTATTATTTATAATAAAATGGTGGGGTTTTTAGAATCCTAGCCTATTTATTTTATATTATGTGGCGTATTATTATTATTCAGGAAATGAAATGAATAAAAGATTAATTAGTTATGAAACCGTTGTTATTTTCTTTTATTATTCTTGTGGAATTCCAAATGCATATGCAAATGTCCTTCTATTTACATTGAAAATAATGGGTTGTATCCTGTGAAGGATTGCCTACGTATTCATTTTAAGGAATGAAATCAAACCCTTGTGCGTAGTTCAAGTAAATGTAAAAGAATAATTGTTCTAAGCAAGAGCTTGTAATGAACTAGAAAATGAGCATGAGCTTTACTTACTCCTAAAGCATAATTCAATTTATTTGATGATATGAGGATGACGAATTGTCAAAATGCAAGAGCAAAGTGACATAGGCTTTATTTTCAGCGGGCCAGGGGCCGTTTTTTTATTTCGTGCCGCATGAGAGACACGTAGTGTTACGCGAGGCGCGTTTTTGTCCCTATTCTAGGCATAATATCGGTTTTGTTGGTCGAGGTTAGTTGGGTTGGCGAACTCATTCCTATCTAGGTCTGTGATTCTAGCCACACCCCCCGGGAGTATTGACTTGACCAAGAATGGTCCGGCCAAGTTGGGTTTGAACTTTCTTCGTGGATCGACAGGTAAAAGAGCTCTAACCGATTTAAGGACTAAGTCTCCTTCTTTGATATTTCTAGGCTTAACCCTTTTGTTGAAGGCTCGTTTCATACGTGCCTGATATGTTTGCACATTGTGTAATGCGCGCAATATTCGTTCATCTAAGAGGATGAGTTCTTCATATCTATCTCTCTTCCAATCAGCTTCTGGAATTTGACTTTCGAGTAGGATACACAAGGAGTGGCCCTAGTGGACGTCCTAACGGATGTGCAATATCCCCATAAGGCAATTTGTATCTTACTTGGCCAATCTCGATAATTGTCAATCATTTTCTTGAGGATGGTGACAACGTTCTTATTGGCTGCCTCTACTGCACCATTAGTTTGTGGTATGTATGGCGAGGAATGGTGGTGTTTGATCTTGTACTTGGCTAGCAATTGTTCAGTCTCAGCCTGGAAATGTGATCCATTGTCGCTGATGATCTCATGTGGGTAACCATATCGACAGATGATTTTGGTTTGTATGAACCTTGCCACATTTTTGGCTGTGAGACTAGTGTAGGATGCCGCTTCTACCCATTTGGTGAAATAATCAATTGCCACCAAAATGAAACAGTGATCTCCTGTTCCGGCTCGGGTGATCTTCCCGATGATGTCGATTCCCCAAGCAGAAAATTGCCAAGGAGATGTCATGGTGTAGAGTAATGAAGGCGGGACATGTTGCACATTCCCGAAGATTTGACAGTTGTGGCAATGTCTGACATATTTGATGCAATCGGATTCCATTGTGGTCCAGTAATATCCCAAACGCGTTATTTTCTTTGCCATCATTGGTCCACTCATGTGAGGGCCACATTCTCCATCATGGACTTCTTCCATTATTTTCTGTGCCTGTGAATGATCAAGGCAAAGCAAGGCTACACCAAGAGGTGTTCTTTTATATAATTCTCCTTGCATGAGGACGTATTGGGAGGCTAGTGAGCGTATAGCATGTTGTCCCCTCTTATCCATATCTGGTGGATAACTGCCATTGAGCTTGAAGTTCAGAATTGCTTGAAACCAAGGCTCTTCTGGGTTTTCTTATTCATCTGTGATTTGATGCACATAAGCTGGTTCTGACCGTCGTTCGATGCATAAAGGCATTTCTGCCATATCATCTATCATATTAATCAAAGATGCAAGTTTTGCAAGAGTATCTGCAAATTGATTCTCTTCTCGGGGTAGGTGTAGGTAGGTTAATTGATCGAAGAATTGGGTAACTTGGTCTATTCTAGCTTGATACGGTGCTAGACTTTCGCTTCGAATTTTCCAAGACCCCGTAACTTGGTTGATGATCAAGGACGAATCTCCATGTACTCGAAGATTCTTGATGCCTAAGCCTACTACCGCTTGTAGCCTAATGAGGCAAGCTTCGTATTCTGCTGCGTTATTTGTCACCTCGAAGTCGAGTTTGACAGAGGGTGGTGTATGCTCACCTTCAGGAGAAATGAGCAACACTCTTATTCCAAATCCTCTCAGGTTTGACGCTCCATCAAAATAAAGGTCCCAGGAGTCTACATCGGTTTGGAGTATATCCTCATCCGGAAACGACCAGGTGTCTATCGTTTGGGCATCATTGATGGGATTTTCTGCGAAAAACTCGGCGACGGCCCGCCCTTTTATAACGTTCAGAGGTACATATTTGAGATCGAACTCTGAGAGAATCAAGGTCCATCTTGCTAAGCGTCCATTGAGAACGGGTTTTTCGAAGAGTTATTTGACTGGATCCATTTTTGAGTACACCTTGACTGAATAGCTAAGCATGTAATGGCGTAGCTTCTTCGTTGCCCACACAAGAGCGAGGCATATCTTTTCGAGTGGTGTGTACTTGCATTCCTACTCCAAGAACTTCTTACTAAGGTAGTAGATAGCTCTTTCTTCTTTCCCAACGGTTTGTGCTAGCATAGCCCCCATGGCTGTTTCGGTTACTGTGAGATATAAACCAAGAGGTTGATCTCGTTGGGGAGGCATGAGCACTGGTGGTTTGTCTAGTATCTCCTTGATTCTGTCGAACTCCATTTGGCAGTCGTCATCCCACATGGTGTGATCTGTTTTCTTCAGCTTTTTGAAAATAGGGTCACAGATCATTGTGAGTTTCGATATGAATCGACTTATGTATTGCACCTTGCCTAAAAATCCTCTAACCCTCTTCTTTGTCTGAGGTTGTGGCATTTCGATTAGAGCTTTGATTTTGGAAGGGTCGATTTCTATTCCTCGTTAACTGACGACATATCCCAGAAGTTTGCCGGATGTTACCCCAAATGCACATTTCTGAGGGTTGAGCCTCATGTTTTACTTTCGTAGTCTTGAGAAGAACTTTCGAAGGTTTTTAATATGACCCTCTCTATCCTTGGACTTGCAATCATATCGTCTACATACATCTCGACTTCTTTATGCATCATGTCATGTAGTAGTGTAGTCGCGGTGCGTTGATATGTAGCTCCAGCATTGATTAACCCGAATGGCATAACTGTGTAGCAATAGGTACCCCATTGAGTGACGAAGGCGGTCTTGTGCATGTCTTCTATGGACATCTTGATCTGATTATACCTCGCATACCCATCCATGAAGGACAACAACGCGTGATCTGCTGTATTATCCACCAATATGTCGATATGTGGTAGAGGAAAGTCGTCTTTGGGACTCGCTTTGTTCAAGTCTCTGAAATCAACACAAACACGGATTCTCCCATCCTTTTTGGGCACGAGTACTATGTTGGCTACCCAGTCTGAGTACTCGGAAACTTTGATGAACCCGACTTTGAATTGTTTATCGACTTCTTCTTTGATTTTAAGAGCCCATTCTGTCCTCATTCGACGTAGTTTCTGCTTTACGGGTTTGAAACCCGGTTTGATCGGAATTCTGTGTTCGGCAATATCACTGTCGATCCCCGGCATGTCTTTGTAGGACCAAGCAAAGACGTCTTTGAACTCGTGTAGGAGGTCTATAAAACTGGCCCTTTCAGTGGGGCTCAAGGTTGTCCCTATCCTAAGTTCTTGGGGTTCTAATTCGGTTCATACGTTGATGGGTTCAGTGTTCTCTATAACTGATGCCCCTTCCTCCTCTTGTAGTATTTCTTTAGCCATGTAGGGAGGTAGTTCGATTGAGGGCCTGGGTCACCCTCATTATCATCGTAAACAGAATTACATTCAGAATAACACAAAGAGTAAGCAGAATCTGATTTATTCATATTAAAATTTGAAAAGAGTTGAAACAAGGAAGCCATCTGTTCAGTAGTCAGTGGTGGTAAAGGGACAGCTGTCGAGACATTTCCCAAAGTATTGTTACTACTCGATGCTAAGCTAGGAGAAACAAGGGGAATGGGAGCGACAACAGGAGGAGACTCTCTAGGGACTTCTCTAGACTTCGACTCTGATTTCGACTCTGACTCTGACTCGAATTCGTTATCTTCTGGTTCTCCTTTGAACATCTCTCCTTCTCCAGTGGTGAGCTTGAAGAGTCTTCCTTTGTTGTTTGTCCATTTGATTGATTTCCTCCATCCTTTCTGCTGATTTGAACTGGTTTCTGTGATCAATGCGGTAAGGTTGAAGTGGTCATCCTGAAGTATCATGGTAATTATTTCGTCCTGCGCGGCTCTAACAAATCGATCTTCTCCAAACAATAAGCTAACAGCTTGTTCGTCCAAGCAAGGTGCTTGACGAGTTTTGACGGTAGGAACCGTTTCTGAAGGAATGAAGAAGCAATAGTGAAAGATCTCGATTCCAACTAGTTGCTTTCCTTTGTAATGCCAAGGTTCGGGGAACCCATGAAAGTATTCTTGACTCCCTTCTCTAACGAAGTATCCATTTAGGGTAGGGAGGTAGGGTCGCAATTGGATTCCCACGTTCTTACGGTTTTGGAATTGGGTGAGCATCTCTAGAGCTTCTTATTTGGTGGGTTTGTATCCTAATCCTAGTGGTATTCTTTGAGAGTTTCCTTCTTTGTAAGGTGCGAAGGTATTTCTTTGGATAGGATTCAATGGCATTCCCGGGAAGTATCCCTGAGATTTGAGTATGTGGTTGACCACTAAATTGGAGTAAGGATTGAAGTACAAAGGTGCCAACTCGCTCTCTGTAAGGTTTACACTATGGAAGCCCCCAAGCTCATATACTGGATCTGCAATCACTTGGTTGCTTGACATCTTTTCTATTACTGCCTTGATAGGCGACGAAGTGATCGCCACCATTTTGCCATCCAGTGGGATCTTGATTTTCTGGTGGAGGGTGGATGTTACCGCTTTGGAAGCGTGAATCCAAGGTCTTCCCAGAAGTATGTTGAAGGATGCTTCGATGTCCACGATTTGAAAGTTAACATTTCGCTCAATCGGCGTTGTGACTATGGTAAGGTTGACTAGTCCTACCACTTTTCGTCGTGTACCATCATATGCGCGAACACCTTGGTTGGTCGCGGTCCAATCTGACTCTTTCATGCCTAACTTGTATGTCGTTTTCAATGGTATCACGTTGACTGCTGAGCCATCATCTACCAAAGTCATTGACACATTCTTCTTTAAGCAAATGACAGTGATGTATAGAGCCAAGTTGTGACTAGCGCTGAAAGGTGGCAAATCTTTATCCGAGAAAGTAACTGGGTTACTTAGCTTAGTTGAATCTTGGAAGACCAAGTTGACTACGTCATCAGGTGTAGAGTTATGCGCCACGTTTAATTTGTCCAATGCTTGTAGTAATGCTTGGCGATGAGGGAATGAACTTTCAACTAGTTGCCAGACTGAAAGATTAGCCTTTGTCTTCTGTAGTTGCTTTAGTAAATGGTCTGTAAAAGTATCCTCGCCGTCATTTGGTGTGACAATGTTGGTGTTGGTAATTGGACCATTAACTATGGGACCATTTTGAGAAGTGTTTTGATATGGACCCCCTGAACGAGTAAGGTGGTCTATATCTTGCTCCTCACTATTTTTGACTATTTCTTCACTGATTTTGACTAGGTAGTGTTCGGTGAGGTATTCATCTTCATCGTCATCGGCCCATACTCCATTGATAGTAGCAAGCTCTCTTAACCTTATGATTTCGGCTTCCAAGTGAATGATTTGGTCGATTAGCTCATCAACCACGGCTACTACTTCTTGCATTGTAGTATTTTGAGAGAGATTTAGTGGCGCACGTTCCTTAGGTGTTGTACCTGGATTACGTAGGGATGCCACTACACTTTCTAGTTCCGAGACTTGTATATTCACACTCTTTGCCCATGCGATGAAGACGGTGATAGTAGGGGAAATGGTGGAGTAACTCCCTTCACTTTCTATTGTATGGATTTCTTCTTCGACTGGAGAAATGAGGTGTGAGCAATCTAAGGTAGATTCTTCACTTGTGATCATCAGAACTCCAAAAGGATTCTGATTATTTTTAGGCTTACCTCCAGGCGGTATTGGTAAGCGACCGTCTTCAATCATGTCTTGAAGCACATGTTTTAGCTTGTAACATTTTTCTATATCGTGTCCCTTACTTCTATGATATTCGCAGTATGAACTTTCGTCCTAGAACTTGGATTTCTTTTCTGGATCAGGTGTAGGTCCTATGGGTTGGAGCTTACCATGTTTCATCAACCTCTTTAATGCATTGGAGTACGTATCGCCAATGTTCGTGAATTTCCTTTGTGGCTTATTCTTCTTGGGCGATTCAAGAAGGTTAACCTCATCAGTCTTGCTAGTAGAGTCGTAGGAACGACTTGTTGAGCCTTGATATCCACGACCTACCGTTTTGGACAAGAGTCCTTTATGGATGTCATCCTCAATTCTTGTCCCTAGTATAGTTAAATCTTTGAAGGTCTTAATATTTTGGTACCTCAAGTGACGTGCATAAATGGGCTTCAAGTTGTCAACGAATTTTTCCACGAGGGTAGCTTCATCTGGACGTTCGACAAGTTGGGTACTAGTCTTCCTCCACCTACTTAGGAAGTCGGTGAAACCTTCTTTCTCATTTTGGGTAAGAACCTCTAAAGTGCGCATATTGACTTGGATCTCGCCATTATCCGCGTATTGTTTAGCGAACTCAATTGCGGTGTCATCCCAGGTGGCAATCTTCTTGTGCTCTAGGGAATAGAACCATTGCTTAGGGATGGTGTCAAGAGATGAAGGAAAGATCATTAAGAACATCTCGGGTTTGATGCCTTTGAAAGACATGCAGTCTTTGAAAGCACGGATATGGTTCAAAGGGTTTTCATACCCCTTGAATTTCGGGATATCCGTAATGTTGAAGTTGGTTTGACAATTTGGCACTCACGACCTCATATTTGCGATTGTTTTCCCTATAGATATCATCTCCTTTGAGGTACATCAATTGCTCCTCCAAGTATTGGAGTCGCTTCTCAGTTTCAGTAAGACCTATTGGAGGGTTGGCTTCTTGTGGTCCCACATAAGGTGGAGGGTTGTCATTCACAAATTCATTAGACACTTTATTTTCTGCATGAGGTAGCCTAGTCTCTACAGCAACAATTCGGCCCTCGATTGTGTTGAGGCGATCATACACTTGGTCTTGGCTAGTTTGGAGACGAGCGAGCGTAGCTAGGATTTGATCATTACCATTCCGGGGTTGACTGTCGCTTGTGGTGCTAGTTTCAGGCATCTTGAAAACTGGACAAGAGATCGACGACGAATTAAAACATGGTCGACCACTCTAGCACATTTACTCAAAGAAAAGACTCGACTCGTGAAGTGGGAGTGTGCCACTTGTGTCAAGTGAGGTTTGAAAAATGGCAAAGTTTTGAAATGTTGGTCATAGTCAACTATAGTGTAGTTGTAAGAGTGGACTCGAAGTGAGGCTTTGAAATGGGCTTAAAGGCCCGAGTTTTGACTCGATTTTCGGACAGAGTTTCGACTGGTTTTGCGCTAGTTAGACCTTTTTCGAAAATATTTATGTTTTAAAAGAGGTTTTGGATTTTTACAAAATTCGTCATTGTTTTGTTTAGAAAATGGTGATCACATATGATACAAGCATTCATATAGGCATTATAACGGTATGCTGAGTGCATTTAAAAGTGTTTTGGTTTAAAGGGTCGGTTGCCATACCGAACAATCAAACTCGGGGTCTGTGGAAAGGCTCGTACCAAACATGAGGAAGGCCGATTCCTAGTCCATTTCCTAGATTAGTGAAAGCCCTTGATACAAACAGGAGTAAGCATCATGGTATGGTTGACGTCAATAGTTATCCATCCTTAGGCCTAGATAAGAATTTGGACCGTCCAGACGGGACGATTGGTCGAATGGGTTGGGTTGGGCCTAGGAAGGCCGAATAAAACGATCTAGGAAGACCGAGTTATGAAAATCGACAACTGTCTCGTATAAACTATTCCCTAATCTTGTTCAAGTTTCACCCTTGACAACACGTAAGTGTATTACTCCTCAGCGGAGTCGCCAAATTGTGGACGCGGGCCCACAGGGTCGCTTGGGAAACAAGCGTTTGCATTTGTGGAGTCGCCACCAATTTATTGTGGAAAATTGGAAACCAGTCGAATACCTCGCGTCATGTCAAGACACAAAGTAATGACATAGACACCAAGAACTCGTTACCCTTAGCATTCTATGTCTAGAATGACTCTCGTGGATGCCAATGAACACGGATGTTCACAGAGATCTGGAGTAAGGGGTCAGGGTACGTATTAGAAAGCTCTTTTGATCGAACACCTAATCCCGCCCTCCTCGATAGCGGCCTCTATTAGGGAAAATCATCTATACTTGATATGTTATCGATTATATGCATGCAATGCAACATCCATTAGTTTTATCCTAGCATGTGAATTTAGACTAATTCGGTGAACATGTAATTTAGCATACAATTGGGTCGAAGTAGGAATTAAGGTTGATTACATGTGAAAACATACAAACAAACGATAATAAAGAATACGAGAAAATACAATAATTAAAATTAAAATAATTACACTGGTTTGGTTGATTTACGTCGAAAATACATTTAAAACGGATAATTTGAGAAAAGAAAAAAGAAAATAAATTAAAGAACAGATTAACGGTAATAATACGAATAATAGTGGATTAATACGTAAGCTAACAAACTAGGTCAAAGCAACAACGGAAGTTCAGAGACAGAACTCAACCCGGAAGAGGCGCAGGAAAGCTGCGTCTCTTGGAAGAGGCGCAGTGGTCACTGCGTCTGTTCCTGAGGTGAGTTCTGGCTGTGAAGCCGGAACTGCATATTGTTAATGTTCGTTGGTGAATTTAATGATCGATTATTGATATTTGACTCGGATAGAATTGATTTAACATATTATTTACATATGAATGGGTCATAAATGCAATGAAAGACGGACTCAAATTAATTAGAACAAATTAGAGACTAATTACAAGATTAATTATGAATTAACTTATCAAAGCTAACTAATTAATGTTAATTAATATCAAACTACTTATGATGATAACGATAAACAAATGAAAATATATCAAAGGTCGAATTCCAGAGACTTTATATTGACGAATCAAATCTCTAAAACCCGGATTTGATTTTAATGACGAAAACCCGCAAATATTGCTTACTTGGGATTTAAGTCGGGAATTAAAAGGATGATAAATAATATGAATTATATATTAGAATTAGTGTATGAACGAAATAAAAAATAAATAAGAAAGAAAGAACGAAATAAAATAGACGAATTAACAGAAGACGAAGGAAGAAGAAGGAAAGCAGGAACTGCGGCAGCCTCAGGAAGAGGCGCATCAGATGCTACGGCCCTTCGAAGAGGCGCAGTAGTTGTTGCGTTTCTTCTCGACATCAATTTTCCATTAATCCGTAAAAAGGTTTGAATAAAAGGTTTTATAAATCGGTTTTAAACATGCTTTCGACGTAAATCTTATAATAATTAGTACAAAAATAAAATAAAATAATAAAAGATGAGATTTACACCCTCAGACTTACATGTTTGACGAAACGAGATTAACTAAGTTAACGATTAGTGATTGCTCGACTCGAATGTACGACGAAAGTGCCCTCGTAAGAGGAATTAAACTAAATTGATTAAGTTGATTGAGTGGAGTTGGTCAAATTGGTCGGTCATGCAAAACGAGGCTGGTACTCAGAAGGATCCGAGCTTACGTGGTCAAATTTCAAGCACGTAGGCGCCAAAAAGCAAAGAGCACGGTCTTAGAATGCAAAGGGAGAAGAGATGGGCGGACACTCGCGTGAGAAATATGAGGAACGAAGGTCCCTATTTATACTAATCACACGAAGGAATTAGGGTTTCGGTAAAACTTTGGAAATAAATCTCGAAAAGATCTTAAAATATGCAGAAAGGAGCTGGGGAAGAGGCGCAACAACCACTGCGGCTCTTGGAAGAGGCGCAGCAGATGCTGCGTCCTTTCCCCAAGGGTTTTCTCCTGCAGAAGAAAGATTTTCCGCGTTTCTATTATGGAATTGCGGTTGATCTCAATTTCCTTATTATTTAAAATATAATTTCGGAAAATACTTTGCCAAAAGATTAAAAGATTGAAATATGGAATAGAAACATCCGGAACATTCCAGAATATTCTGACTCGAAATTTTAAACGGTTATTAGAAAATGAAGACGGTTTTTGACCCGGACTCCAAATGTACTCTAATTACTGTCAAAACGACCGTAACGGCGCGTAGATGACGACCAAGGGGTAGACACAAGTATTTGAGCTATCACTTGATGATAAACTTACGAATTGTCATAAATCGTTTCGTGTACCAAACATGCGGCCCAATCATCACCGGGTGGTTTGCGGGAGGTGCAGAAATGAGGTATGTACACAACCCACAGATGAGTTTAGCTTCTACAGTGAAATGATAGCAATAAGATGATCATATATTCGTAGGGGTATAAATTACATATGCTTTGTGAATGAATGGTCTTATACTATGAAATATTTTTATTACGTAATCTGTTGAAAACAGTAAATGAATAAATTTCCTACCATTAACCTTCTCGAATATTTTTTTTTAAAATATTGGCCTTCTCGCAATATAAGACTGTCTTACTCTACAATTTATGCGCATATACGTATATAACACGTAAATAAATCGTCCACATTTAAAGGGTAGGTAGATGGTTCAAACAATATATCATTTGTTGGATGTGGCAGTTGACATAAGTTGGCTCTTTAATTTTGCGCATGTTTTTATATTAATCATAAGGGCTATCAAAACGTCCTGATTCCCTTACACTTATGGTGATTAGTACTCAATAAGTTTTTTTGAATTCGAGACAACAAAGCTTTAGAAGCTACGTAATGCTTAGAATCAAATTCGTATCAAGAGACTATAAAGGATTCACATATTTCATTTTCTTTACAATTATGTGACACCCGAATTTGAACTTTTAAACACCTATTCGATAACGTTTTATAACTTTGTTTTAAAATTATTAAGGTCATTAACCCGTACAAAGTACGGGCTTTCAAACTAGTTTATTCATGAAAACAGGTTTTTAAGCTAGACTAAAAGTCAGCCGGCTATTTAAAAACAGTTGAAACTTGAAAGCCATGCAAATGATGGACGTCCAATTATTCTTAGACTTGCTTCCATCCATTTAACATTTGAGATGTTAATTATCAAGTTGTACGGGAGTTAGTCGATACAATTTTTATTACGGGTCATTTCAAAATGCTGCATGTTTTTAATATAATATTAGCAAAAGATTGAAGTTGCCTAAATCGTGAACCTACCTTAAAACTTGAGTGTTGCTAAAAAGAAGGTACGTAATGTTAAAGGCATTTGTTCAATGAGTCTTGTAAGATGGTCTTACATGCGAAATCGAAGAGTATACAATACAGAGTACAAAAATTTGGTTAAAAAGTCATAATACAAGTAGAACTTATGAGATTAAGACAACAATGTCTGACACTATGTCTGTACATAAGCGTTTCTTATTTATTTACTCCAAATGTCTTAATGAATAGTTTACATTGATTATTGACTAAGACCGAGTGAGTAAAATTATATGAAATTTATGTGACATGTTTTGTGTTATATAATAAAAGTATAATACAGGAACCATTATGCCACGTGTCCTGCTCACATTAAATTTTTTCCCGCCCACCTTCACCCTATTGACCAAAATTGGAAACAAAATCACAAGTTTGATTGCAAGAAATTTGGATTGGCTACTTACAAGTTACAAACCCAAAACTACTACCACTATTATTATTCTTCGACTTCCTGCCTAAGTGCTTTACTAAAAACCCTAAACTATTTCCCGTAAACTTCCATTTCCTGTCAAAACGGAATCGCCCCCCTTCATCATTCATATTCATATTCCCTTTATAAATGTCAAGCTACACTATTCATTCATATGCTACCATTTTACACAACACGCCAAGATTTCTTCCTCAACGACTCAATTACACGAGTTTCTCTATCCATGTATGATGTATCTGAAGTTTTTAGGTGCATAATTTATTTCACCATTTATATTTGCTCAAATTTTGTATCGTCAAATTAATTTATGCAGTTTTTATGTTTGTGATAATTTAGAGGGTCTTGAATTTTTACCTTCAAGTTACATATCTTGAATGATAATTTGGTTTTATATCTGGCGTCTGCCATGTATAATCGATGTCGAAAAAACATGGACTATTGCATTTGAATTTTAGCGGAACTGAAGTTCTCCGTATTAGATGTTACGGGGTTTTAATGAATTTTTTCTGGCAATTTTAAAATATTGTGTGACACTTAATTTGGTCAATAGGTTGGTTTGCTTGACAATTATGTCTGTTAATTTATCAAATATAAACTCCTTGGGTTACTTCTTCCGGTCATTTGATGATTTGAGATTCTATAACTTCTCTTACTTTGCAATGATTTGATTTCAATCTCCGCTTTGCCAGTAATGTACTCCCTCCGGTCATTTGCATACTTTTGGTTTTGACATAAAGAATGCCAATTATTAAATGACAAGTAAACCAAATTGAGTGTGTATGATCAAATTGGTCATTAAATAGATTCCCAAAATAGAAAGGTAAACAATTATATGAGACATTCTAAAATGAAAAAGGTAAACAAATGACGTAGCAATGTCACATGGTTTCAAGGTTTTCAAATTTCTAAATTATGGTTATGCACTTTCAAAAAAAAGTACTCCGTATACATTGATACTTAACGTATAAACAACAGTGTTTTTTGGTCACAGGGGCTCATATAAATATGATGGCAGTTTGGAGGGGCTATTGCGGATGAAATATACTTTGCCTTACTTTATTGATATACACAAAATCTTATTATATAGGGCACATATCCGTCTATAATTAAAGACGGGTCAAATACAATACCACATTCCTAACAGGACAAGCAACAAGTGGGGTGGTGGGGGCCAAAAATGTCACCACTTTCAAGCTATTTGACCCGTCTTTAACTATAGACGTCTATAACAAAACTAGCTGATTGATATAAGACACGGCCACAGTGCCACACGTTTAAAAACATAGTACGGAGTACAAGATATTGTATTTGAGGTTGATTTTCCTACTTTCTACACGAATTTAAATCCTCTCCATTACCTTCTCTCCATTTCCTCTCTAATACAACCATATTTTAATATATTTTCTTTCACCATCCATTAAACCTTTATTTTTATGAAACGATTACAAACGTTGGATCATCACAATATTTGATCCGGACCGTTAATAAGAAATGAATGTCCATTTCTTTTGATGAAATGGAGAGAACCAAACCGTTTCTACACCATTTATATGAGATATATATACTCATTTGGTGTGTTTATCCGGTACATGTTTCTCACAAATTTTGAATCATTTTTATAGGATGCACATTCAAACTAATAAATTATTGTAACATTAAAGGTTTTATATATATTGTTTATATATGCCCGTGCAATTTTGCTTAAAGGTTTTATATATATTGTTTATATATGCCCGTGCAATTTTGCACGGGACCTAAACTAGTTGTGATAGTTAATTAGATCCCCTAGACTTGTACTCCGTATTATATAATCCCACTTCGATGATGAATGAAGCACGAAAAAAAAATGGAGATATAATGATTTCGAATCATACAACCTGAAATGAATTATCTAGCTTAGGAAGTTATTGGAAGCTTGCTTTTACCACAACCCATGATAGAAGAGGGTAATTCCCCAACCCTTTCGATACCTTTCTCGAAGACAATTCCCATCTACATAGTATAAAAGCCAAGTTTTTTCTTGGCTTCTGATTGGCTATTGAGTTTTCACATGTGGGTCCCTCCATGTTTCTATTCTATTTAATTATTCTCTCCCTTCAACTCAATTCTTATTCATATTTTAATTACTTATGTTAAAACATAGGTTAAAATGTCACAAATTACATAAAATGTTGCAATTTACATACATTCAACGAGTCTAACATGTCAAATACCTTTAATATAATTCTAATAAAATGTGGTTGTTTATTATCTGATATTCAAATCTAATATTTATCAAATATTCGAATCTCCAAATATGGACTATTTATATTATCACGGTATTTAACACTTAATCACGCTCAATTATATATTCATGTATCTAACGATAGCGCCTGCTATTACGACCCGTGTATTTTTTTGCACGGGTATAAAACTAGTGCGCATATAGAAATGGGACTCTATACGACAGTGAAATAGCCATACTCATGGGTTATTGAATTAGCCTTAAACCGGATAGCAGTCCACCCAAACGGATGCATGGGGACCGTGTTCTTGAGTATAGGGTCCACAAGGTTGTATTTCTTTGGATCATCAAAGGGGTCAAACTTAGGGTGAGATTATGAGTCAGACTCACCAAAGTCTTAAGACTCTGCCACATTAGCTTTCCACTAACTTTTATTATTTTTATATTGTTAAGACTCATCTCAGACTTACCTCAGACTTTATACATTATCAGGCAGACTCACCTCAGACTCTACTTTTCCATTCCAAATTATTATTATTATTATTATTATTATTATTATTATTATTTTACAAACTGAAAAAAAAGAAAAAAAAGAAATGACACATGTGATCATTCATTAAATAAGGAGTACTTTTCTTTGAATGTGAGGTCAAGACTCACCCAAAGTCTTAAGTTGAGTCTTGAAAATTCAAAACTCGACTTAAAACTTTGGTAGATTATTGGTAGTCTCGAGTAAGTATTGTTTTAAGACTTACCAAAATCTTGTCTCAAGAGTACCAATAATCTTACCTTTACCTTGTCCATAGCCCAACACCCAAAAGTCATGCCCATGAAGATGCCAAGGGTGAGTGTCACTATTGTTTAAATTAAAGGTGTTTGCATTTTGTAACACGATATCGACCGTTGTATCAAACTTGAGCCTGTATATAGCATTGCTAATAATGGCATTTCGGTTAACTGGTGGGATATATATGTCGTAATTTTTATAATCGTATTTATTAAGTGGAGACCCTTGATCGATAATTTGTGGGAGTTTTCCCTCTAGCCTTTTTTCGACGAGGACTACCAAATAAGGTGTTGATGGCAAGGAAAATGAGACATTGTTAACAGACAAGACCATCGTAGAAACCTATTAACCTTATTTTTTGTGGTGAGTAAAATGATCAACCGGTCAGAGGTGGGGGCGGAGCTTTGATGAACCCTTGTCGGGCTTTAATGGCTAAGCTTTGGGCTTCTCTTAGAGTAGTGTCGTTCCACAAAGGTCCAGTGGTTGGAATTATGGGCGGGTTTTGTTCAGGTGTGTTTGGATAGTAGTTGAAAATGGCAAGCCCAGTTGTTGTTTTGGGTAGATGAGTTACCACATTAGTTGTGGCCCAATAGTTTCGCGATGGATCTTGGTTGGCTTTGATTAAGACTAGGTACGTCTCTCCAGAGTATATAAATAGGTTTTGGACATCAAATGGTTCAACGTAATATCCATTTGCTTCAACTATGGTCATGTTGTGCCCCTGTTTGAATTATGCAAAACTAATAAATTATCGTGGTCACACACTAAGACGAGATAAGTTTTTGGTAAGAGTTTCAGTTTTAAAAACTTACCCTGAAATCCTTGTTCATTTTAATACATGACCATATTACCAAACCTGTCAAAAAAAAGTTTACCTCGACAGCAAAACTAAGAGCAGACAAGTCAATAAGGGTACCAATTCGTAAACGGTATGTTTTGCCCGGGACAACAGTCAAGGCAAAGGGGTGCAGTCAGGAGTGCTATCAGTGTTCTTTTTTCAGTCGTAAGAGACCTCGTTAGAGCATCCGCAAAGGTGAGGCTCCCCATAATTTCTCTTTCCTTTTTTATTCGTCCACCTCATTTTCCACTAACTTTTCCATTTACCCTCCCCATTTCATAACTACATCAATGCAATAATGGGGTTCCCCAATTCACACACAAAAATTTGGGAAGCTCCCCAAAAGTAACAAAAATTGCCTTACTTTTTTGTTGGGGACCTTCCCTAAAAACAGTGGAACCCCAAAAAATGGGGAGGTTGGTGCAACAATGGGGTTGCTCATTTGAGGAAAGAGAAGGCAAAAGGGGAGCTTATTTCCCTCCTTTGCGGATGCTCTTAAGCCTTACTTGAAACTTCCAACACTTAACTTTAACACACAACCAGAAAAAAACAACACTACGAAAACTATCATATTTCATTGCTACTCCCAAAATCAAAAAAACCCTAAAAACAAAAAAAATCCCCAAATTGATTTTTCCTCGCCGGCGACTTCTCCAGTTGCCTCTTCAGGTCGCCGGCGAGGCTGCTTCAACCCCTTCTTTTCCTGATCCTCTTTCGCATTCTTTTTTCGTGCTGGCCATCTACTTCATGTGGTTTTCTCGATTTTGATCAAGTTCTCAAAATCGATTCAGGTATTGATTGACTTGTCCTTGATTGTTTTCGTTCACCATCTGCTCCAATCTTTGTCTTTTCGTTTTTGCCATGAATCGATTGGTATTCTGATTGCTCTTCGAGTAAACTACGGTGGTGGGTGGGTGTTAGTTTGGAGTTTTTTGTCTGGGTGTTTCTTCTATTGTCGGGGTGTTTTAGTTTGGAGTTGCTGGGTTTTGTTTTCTGTCGAGGGGTTTATTCCTTTTTCAGGTTTTCTGAGTCGTTTTCGGTGTTGTGGTGTGTTGTTTCCCTTCTTAGGAATTGTGTATCTATGTCTTCCGCTAACGTTTATCAAAGGTTTCTTGAAACTTTTGCTAGTGCCCATGTCAGCGATGGGTTTATGGAGAATAATGGGGATAGGATGTTAGGCTACTTTATGAAATTGCAGGGGTCAACTCCGTTAATTTTAGCTGAGGTGAAGGAGCTTAAAGATAAGGGGAACGGTCTTTTTAGGCAAAATGAGTTTGATAGTGCCGCGGAGTGTTACGATGAAGCTTGTTAATTACTTAGTCTGAATTTGGGAGATATTGGAGGTGAAGATATTCAATCGATATCTGACCTTGCAGTTTCTCTTATGTCTAATATGGCTGCATGTGCCCTGAAACTTGAGAAATACAGAGCTGCCTCGGGTTTATGCTCCATGATTTTGAACACATTCCCTCGTAATGTTAAGGCACTTTTTCGTAGGGCGGTTGATTATATGAAGTTGAAAAGGTTTTCGAAAGCTGAATTGGATTTGGTTCAGGCCTTAATGGTGGAACCAAGTAATAAGGATGTGTTAAGGGAATTAGAGGTGGTAAAAGGTCACCTTCTCATAAAGGAAAATGGGAAAAGAGTGATGGAGGTTGATAATGAAGATTTCGTGGAGAAGAACAACAAGAAGTCTATTCATGTTTCGGCGTCTGATGTGGCCATGTGGGTATAAATGATAGTGGTGAGAGCGTGGTTACGGAGGTGATGGAAGAACAAAGTGATGTGAGTATAAGGGATACTGAGAGTGTGAGTATGGAAGAGACGGAGGTTCAAAGTATTTGTGCTAATAAGTCAGTTCTTCAGTTCTCCAAAAAGGGAGGTGGTAGTTCTACTTTAAGGATCCCAGCAAATTCTTATCAAAAGTTGCTGGAAGGGAAAACGGTGAGTTTTTACCGTAAACGTGATTTGTCAACTTTAACAATTCGAATCCTTAAGGGTGAGACTCCTAAGGAGTTAGACTCTATAAAGGAACAATGTTACCACAAGAAGAAGAGGAAGAAGAAAAAGAGGAGAGGTTCTAAAAAAGGGAAATTCTAAGATGATGGGGGCAATGAAGGAAGACATTACCCCCTCCGATGTTATCAAGGTAGAACCTGATATTCCTAGCGTAAGTTTGAGCTCGGCCACTACTGGGGACAAGACTTCTTGCGCATCTTCAGTTTGTGACAATTTCCCTCCTCCCGGTACTCATGTCCCCCAAGCTGAGGATGATTTTAATGACCATCAGCCTTTCGTCTTTGCTGCTCTCCCTAAGAAGTGTAAGATTCTCTCAGTTGAGAAGCCATCAGGCGCCCCTTTTACTCCTTTGTTTTGCAGGTACCCCTCTACTCATCATGTGCACGAGAGACGGAGAATCACCACGTCCAAGAGGAATCAAAGTAAAGGGGAGGAAACTCCAAGACACAATTTATCTACTTTCTCAAAAAGTAGATCTCTCTCCCGTAAATTTCTACGTCCTCGTGGCGTAAGTGTGTCTTGGTACTCCTCTGAGGCTCAGTTGTTAAAGAAGAGAAAAGAATTATTCGCTCAATTGGCCAGCTCTAATCGTCCCGCTAAGAAGCCTTTATTGGTTGTCAACCCCATCTGTAATTTATTTGCTTTTACTAATAATGTAGTAATAAATCCGACTCCGAAAGTCGGGTAGGTACTTTGTAAGAACATTTTCTTTACTGCTGTCAAAAAAAAAAAAAAAAAAAAAAAAACCTTAACACACAACCACAATTTTAGGCCTGGTCCCCCTTCCCCCCTTTTATCCTTTCGAATGAGTATCGGCTGAAAGTTTTAGAATAAACGAAGGTAATGGTTGATATATGAACCAGGCATCATTTTTGTTAGGATGCAAGCTTATGTCCCCACATCGGTAGAATAAAGATGAAATCTCATCTTTATAAGTATCTACTAAATATAATAGTACGAGGCCTTTTGGGAAGGAGCCCAAGAGTAAATCCGTGAGGGCTTGATCCAAAGCGGACAATATCGTACTATTATGAATTGTGGACACAGATGCAGCAGAGGCCAACACAACGCGCATAACAATTTTGAATCATCAAGGCATCGTTGTCAAATCTAGCAAAATATTTTGTGGTCAAAGACAGAAGGTGTAACAAAAATACAATTGGTCTCTTTTTAGTAAGACGAGAATGGTTTGTCTGAAACAAGTATTTTTATGACAAAAATAAGATGGATTAGGTACTTACTACTTAGGTTCATCACAAATTCTTGTTTGTGACGGCACATATCCGTCACTCTTGAGTGACGGATACCATTTTACCTCACAAAGTACCCACTTTTTCTTTCTCTGCAACACTATTCATGTGGCCCCCTTTCTCCACTAACCCATTTTGTTACCATTTTATCTCACAAAATATCCGCCACAAATGGTAACCCGTCACAAGGGAGACCAATTGTAGGTTCATAGTCTGCACCCACCTGAAAGGGCCCACACCTATAACAACAGCAGACAAACTTGGAATAGCCGGCGAGCCAGACCCAAGCCAGCTCTTACACTCAGACCATCCCCAAGCAAAGGTCGCACTAATTAGGTCGCGACCCGGTTTTACTCTTAATCTCACCTTATTATCCTTGACCCACTTTCACCCTCTCAAGCAGAAGGTCACGACCTAGGTCATCAACTCAATCATTTCCCACTTTCCAACAATTTCAATCATTTCTCACATAATTACCCCACTAAAGCTTTTCTCATTTTTTCCAATTATCATATAATTTATATAACTTAATTTTATTTTCATAATTTCATAATTAATTTAATTGTAAAATAATAATTACGAGTAGATAATAAATATTTTATCTTTAATTCGGATATTAGTAAAAATATTAATTTAATTTTACCGCCGTATTTTAACGAAAATCTATTCAATGTAATAAATGTATTATTATTTTGAATAGCATAATCGAGTCAATATGATAACTTTAATACCGAGTATTAAACAAACTCCAAAATAAAACGAGTCAATATGATAACTTTAATACGGAGTACTCGTATTAAACTAACTCAAAAAAAAAAAAAGTTTTAACGTGGTCAGACCACAAAGACACAGCAAACCAAACTAAAAATTAATCCCCTTTTCCCAAATTCATTGCCCCCCAACCCAGATGAACAAAGAATCCCAAAAACAATTTCTCAAATAAAATCCCAAACAAACACATCAACATCACCATCATCGATCTTCAACATCAGCCGATCTTCGCCATCACCGATCTTCTATTTCTTAATCAATCAAACACTGTTAACATCTCCTATTCAGATCGTCCGACTCACGACCGTCATCTTGAACGATTACCATCACCGTCGTCGATCAACACCGTCTTCACCATCACCTTCACAACCCCATCAGGTAGACATGTATTTATCTTTATTTTTTTCTATTTTGAGGTTGTTTTAATTTTCTTATTTATAAAAATATTAAGAATGTCAAAATATATCAAAATTGAGCTCATTTAATAGACAATTTAAAAATATAGTTCTTTTTTATATGCTCATATTTTTTATTGTTTTGATTTATTGTATAATTCTCATCTAGTTTCTTAACTAGTTCTTCATATATTTCTCTTATTTTGAAAATTGTAGGCATGCAAGGGAAGTAGCAGTTACTTTTGCAGACAAGGGTGAAGTGTGTCCTTTTATTTTTGAGTAACCAAACAGAACATGACACCTAGCAGGTCACGGAAGAGGTCGAGGTCACCAGAAAAGGTCACAAACTGACCTTTACTTGCCTTGGCCACGACCTGGTCACGCTAATTTTTCCCTTAATCATGATTAAGGTGACCCAAGCAAGGTCACGACCTCCTTCACGACCTTGCTTGGGGATGGTCTCATTAGACCATCCCCAAGCAAGGTCAATTGCTTGGTCATGACCTTGCTTGGTCATAGTTAATCACATAATTAGCAATGTTAATGTGTGACCAAAGGTGGTCAATTTGTGACTAAAAATAAGAAATGGTCAATTTGTGACCAAGGTTGATCAAAAAAGATGTCAAATTGACCTCCTTATGTGTCAATTTCCTATTTGTTGAACAATTATAAAACAATAAAAAAAGTACTCTATACTCTATTGTTGTACTTCCCCTGCTACTTTCAACTCAACAGCCCAACTCCACTGCTCTTCTTCAATTTCTGTTTTAATTTAAGTTTTTAATGCTATGTACGGATGAACAAGAACAAACCAGATGAACAACAAAATCTTCGGATTTAAGTTTTTAATTATTTTTGTTTTAATTTAAGTTTTTAATCGCAAACAAGAACAACAAAATCTTCGGATTTAATCTACGGATGAACAAACAAACCAGATGAACAAATTACTTCGGATTTAATCTACGGATGAACATACAAACCAGATAAACAAATTAATCTAACAATGCGCAGAGAAACGAGATGAACAACTTTACTCAACGGATGAACAAACAATGAAACAAATTAATCTTATTAATCTTAACAGCACAAAACCAGCAATTTATTAAATCTTAACAGCACAAAATAATTAATCTACGGATGAACAATGAAACGAGATCGTGTCCATACCAGCAGATGGTGTATAGATTAAGATTGTGACATACCAGCACAAATTAGGATCGTCTGTGCAGATCGTAGATGGAGATTAATCGTGTATTGAAGATGAAGATATTGCAGATAAAGAAGGAGATTAATCGTGTATTGAAGATATTGAAGATGAAGAAGGAGACGATTGAAGATATTGAAGATGGAGATTGTGTATTAATCGATTGAATGAAGAAGGAGATGATCGGCTGTGGAGACGGTTGAGGGATTGAGATTGAAGATGGAGATGATATAGATTGAAGATAGAGAGTGATATGAAGATGGAGATCGGCTGTTTCAATATGGCATATAACCCTAGATTAAGTTGAGTGTTACTCGATTTTTATTAATTGGCTACTCGGAATTAGACAAGTAACCTTTAATTATATAAGAAACACGGTTACTTGTATTAATTATAACCGTTACCCGTTAATTAAATAAGAAACACAGTTTTAATAATTAGATGAGTTACTCGTTTTTAATTATATTTCAATATAATTCATGGCGAGATTCGTGATCACGCCACTCATAACGCTTTGAAAAATGATCTTATTGAGCATATTTGGGAAAAGTTTCGTAACTAGAATTTGCTTTTAATGCATTTTATAATTTCGTAGTATTTAATATTTTTTAATTTAATATTTTTTTTAATTATGTATGCGGTATTTTATACTCCCTCCTATTCATTTTAACCTTCCCCTTTCAAAAGGGCACGCAAATTAAGGGTAAGATTATTTTATTGTAAAGTATTGTGGTGGTGTAAGGTAATTGGAGAGAGGGAAGGTATTATTGTGGGGTAAGATGATTAAAATAAGTATTGTTGTGTGATAAGGTGATTAAAATAAGATAAAGTATGAGTATTGTAGGGTATTGTTGTGTGGTAAGGTGATTAAAATAAGTATAAAACTTTACTAAATAAGGAAAGGGGGAGAGTTATATGAATAGATGAAAAAGGAAAGGGGAAAGGTTAAAATGAATAGGAGGGAGTATGTGGAATCAATTTTTTCATTTTTTTTAATTGTTAATGAAATCGTCTAATCACTTTTCAAAATTATAACGTTATTTCATATTTTTTTACGTAAAGTGTTAGGATAAATAATGTGGAAAATGATATTTACAATAATAGATAAATAATATATTTATAAATAATAGATAAATAATATATTTATAAAATGTTAGGATAAATAATTGTAAAAGTAAGAGAGAGAAAAATGGGGTAGAGAATGTGGAAAATGATTGGGATTGTTGTAAAGTAGATAATAATTGGGTTGATGACCTAGGTTGCGACCTTCTGCTTGGGAGGGTGAAAATGGGTCAAGGTTAATAAGGTGGGATTAAGAGTAAAATCGGGTCGTGACCTAGTTAGCGTGACCTTTGCTTGGGGATGGTCTTAGGCTATATTCTTTTGGACTTATATTTGCTTAACTTAACTTAACTTAACTTATTTTTGCTGAATTTTTCTGAACTTAACTTATATTTGCTGAACTTAACTTATTTTTCTTTGAACTTTCTTTGAACTTATTTTTCTTTGAATTTAACTTAACTTATTTTTGCTGAACTTTTCTGAACTTAATTTTACTGAACTTAACTTATTTTTGCTGAACTTTTCTGAACTTAATTTTACTGAACTTAACTAACTTATATTTGCTGAACTTAACTTATTTTTGCTGAACTTTTCTAAACTTAACTTATATTTGTTTAAATTTTCCGAACTAAATGAATATGAACTTAAATTGAGGAGAGTATGAGGCTCGGGACGACGGAATGGTAAGATACCTGGAAAGGGTGAAAGCTGACACAGCAAAATTGAAGTTCTTCAAAATTCAGTGCATCCCCAGGTCCGAGAACAACCGAGCTGACGCTCTCTCAAAACTTGCCAGTTGAACCATCAAGAATATCAGCCGAACCGTGCTAGTTGATATCAGGACTGCTAAAAGCATTACTGACACACTCTGCATGGTGGGCAACATCGAGGCCGAGACGACGTGGATGACTCCGATAATGAAATACAAACTCACAAATGAGTTGCCGGATAACCGCAATCTGTCTCAGAAGATAAGAAGGATCGCCGCCAGGTACTTGTTGTTTGAAGGAGAATTATATAGAAGGTCCGTAATAAGACCACTCTTGAAGTGTGTCGGCCCAGCCGACGCGGAGCTAATCTTGACAGAGATTCACGAAGGCATCTGTGGTCATCACATGGGGGCAAGAACACTGGCCCACAAAGCTCTCCGAGCCGGCTACTTCTGGCCCACCATGCTTGAGGATTCCAGAGCCAAAACCAAAAAGTGCAAGAACTGCCAAATGCATGCTCCGGTGATACACGCACCTTCCCGAGACCTGCAGCCGGTACTTAATCCCCTTCCTTTTGCACAGTGGGGGATGGATCTACTAGGGCCATTTCCAACGGCCTCCGGAGGAAGAAAGTTCCTGATCGTCGCCATTGACTATTTCACCAAATGGATTGAAGCTGTAGCGGTACCTGCGAAGACGACGGCGACCGTGAGAAAGGTAATCTGGGAAAATGTCATAACTCGTTTTGGGTTACCCCAAGTCATGGTATTTGACCACGGCCGGGAGTTCTGGAGTGACATAATAATGAGCTGGTTGGAAGACCTTGGCATCAAATTTGCATACTCCTCCGTCTGCCACCCACAGAGCAACGGACAGGCGGAGGCAACCAATAAAACAATCCTCAACGGTTTGAAGAAGAAAGTTGAAGACCTAAAAGGAAGATGGGCCGATGAACTACCCGGCATCCTGTGGTCCCTTAGAACCACGGAGAAAGAAGCAACGGGGTACAGTCCTTTCCACTTAGTCTACGGGTCCGAAGCGGTCCTACCAATTGAAGCAACGGTGCCAACATTCAGAACGGCTACCTTTAACCCAGTTGAAAATGAGGAAGGCCTGAAAGCCTCCCTAGACCTGGTCGAAGAAAGCCGAGATACAGCACGCCTCAACTTGGCAGTATACCAAAACCGGATGAGAAGAGCCTACAACCGAAGAGTCCACAAAAGGGACTTAAAAGTAGGAGATCTAGTCCTAAGAAAGTCGACCGCCACCAACAAAGGAAATATTCATGGTAAATTGACAGCCAACTGTGAGGGTCCCTATAAAGTGGTTGAAGAGATGAGGCCGGGCACATACCGGCTGACAGACATGGAGGGTGTGCCTTTGATGAGCCATTGGAACACCGACAACTTAAGAAAGTACTTTATATAGCGGCGGAGGTGTCCAAACCCATTGTGGGCACCCCAACGCATGATCATATCAAATGAAGAATCACCCGAGTTTTCCATCAAAGTGCTTGTCCCCTCCATAGTTGTTTCGAGGTAGACGCCGACGGTTGCCACCAGGCAGTCACCCCAAGAAGAAGAAACGTATACTCAGTACAGTTGAAACGCCAATCTAGCCGCCTCGGCCAACCAAAGGCCCGACAGAGGAAGCGATAAATATGTCTACAGATACGAACGCTGTCGAGCCGTAACCCCGATTGCCTCGGCCAAAGCCGGGAGTGACGGGGACACAACGACCGATACGCTAGAAGAAACATATACTCAGTACAGTTGAGACGCCAATCTAGCCGCCTCGGCCAACCAAAGGCCCGGCAGAGGAAGCGATCAATTTGTCTACAGATCTGAACTGTTTGTCGAGCCGTAACCCCGATTGCCTCGGCCAAAGCCGGGAGTGACGGGGATACAACGACCGATACGCTAGAAGAAACGTATACTCAGTACAGTTGAGACGCCAATCTAGCCGCCTCGGCCAACCAAAGGCCCGGCAGAGGAAGCGATCAATATGTCTACAGATACGAACGCTGTCGAGCCGTAACCCCGATTGCCTCGGCCAAAGCCGGGAGTGACGGGGACACAACGACCGATACGCTAGAAGAAACGTATACTCAGTACAGTTGAGACGCCAATCTAGCCGCCTCGTCCAACCAAAGGCCGCGAGAGGAAGCGATCAATATGTCTACAGATCTAAACATTTGTCGAGCCGTAACCCCGATTGCCTCGGCCAAAGCCGGGAGTGACGGGGACACAACGACCGATACGCTAGAAGAAACGTATACTCAGTGCAATTGAGACGCAAATCTAGCTGCCTCGGCCAACCGAAGGCCTGGCAGAGGAAGCGATCAATATGTCTACAAATACGCTAACATGTTCACAGCGGCGGTTGGGAAGCGCAAATCAGACGCCTCGGCTTGACCGAGAGTAAAAGAGGAAGCGACCAACATGCCAACATATTTAAAAGACGTTAAACACAGTTGAGATATGCATTCTAACTGCCTCGGCAAGGCCGAAGGTAAAAACAAAGGCACTCAATGAATAACGCAAGAAGACAAGTGAAGAACTGTGATCAAAACCCCGGCCACGCCGGCGGCAAATAAGACAAATGAGAAGAATACAGACGACGGCCGTCCCCATAGGGATAAGCCAAAACACAACCTACCAAAGTTTACAAAAAAAACAAGGAAAAGCAAAAGGTTACAGACTTAGCATTTGAAGCGCCAAAAGATGGCAGGGAGGAAAGGCTTAATAATTGGCCCCCGAACAGCTAAAGCTATCCGAGATGCCGGGGGAACCTGGTGACGACCGCCCGTCTCCCTATGCCTGTTGCTGCTCGCCAGCGGCCACGTTAGCAGCATCATCTTTGGTGGGTAACTCAGAAGGTGACTTGGCAACTTCAGTTTCAGCTGCCTTTAGCCTCTCGGCCTCCTCCTTGGCCTCCTTCACCTTTGCATCATAGGCCGCCTTGGCCTCAGCAATCTGAGCAGCCTTCGCCGCCTCCGCCTTCTCCGCAGCCGCTTTTTCCGCAGCCTCGGCCATCTCATCCAGAAGCTGCTCGAATTGTTCCCACGGGAAGGTGCCTTCAGGAACGAGCTTCTTGATAGCCTCCCTGGTCGCCTCCTCAGCCTGGTCCCGGAACTGGGCGCACATGTTAGGAATGAGCTCAGTCTGAAGCATCTCAATATCTTTCTCCTTTCGGGCAAGGACAACCTTTGTGCCCCTATGTGCCTCCGACTGAGCCAGATACAGGCCCTTCCATTCTTCCCTTTTGGCAACCACGGCGTCGTAACCGCATTTATACCTATCCCGCTCCTCCAGAAGCTTGACAACAGCGGGATCAGCAGCCTCAACTTTGGCCCTCTCGGCCAAGAGCAGCCTCTCAGCTTCCTCCTCACGCTTTCGTGCAGCAAGGAGATCCAGCTTAGCCTTTCCGGCTTCCCCCTTTGCAGTGGAGAGATCAAGCTTAAGCCGTTCGAGCAGCGGCTCAGCTTTAGCCATGACCTTTTCTTGCTCCATAATGTGGGAGCCGGCTGGTTGAGTCCACTTCGCCAGCCTCTTGTATATCCTCGTACCCTCTGCGACTAGCTCGGCGGGGGGAATCTTCTGAATTACGGAGTCAACGGTGACGCTTCTATCACCCGTCTTCTCAGGCTGATTCTCTAATTGCCGCTCAGTAGGAACGGCGACTGCCGACGGCGGATCTACAAAAAATTTACACAGAGCATCCATGTCAACGTTCATTGACACATCAGAGAGTCTGTCATCGGGAATGCCCAATGAACCAGCTAAGTCTGAACCGCAGGTTAGATCCGTACCAGTCTGAACCTTCTTAAATGGAGGGCCGGCTGAGACATTCTTCTCCCCGGCAACAGTGGAAGCAGGCAACGGCTCCTTTCTCTTCTTGGGAGAAGGAGGGCCCTTCGCAACAGCTTCCTCCTCCCCAGTAATATCGACGACCTCCACCCGCTCCATCTGGACCGCCGGGATCGAAGAGGGAGTTGGAATAGACGCCGTCGCCGACCTGGACGCTGCCTTTGGTTTCCTCTTCGGTATGCCTCCGAGAACCCGTGCTTGAGCCGCCGCCGGATCCAATGCCTTCAGTTGCTTGTCTATAAGTTCGTTGGGAGCCAGTCTTCGGTCACGCGCGTCAGCCGTAGGATGCCGCTGTACGATGTTCCCGTCCTTATCAAGACCCAACCTCTTCAAGACCTCCTCAGACAAACGCTGGCCAAACCGGTCTGCAAGAAACCAGACAAGAGTTAAATAAAAGATGTAAAACAAAGCTCTAAAAACAGAAGCACAACAGGCAAAGATGGGCCTCACACCGACCCTACTCACCCTGGTTGAGGGCCGGTATGAGGCCGACGCGGCCAAGCAGCTCATCCTGAAGAATAATCTGAGTCGGGGGCAACCATCCCTTCTCAGTATCAAACAGCTGCATCGCCCGCTCCTCATCCGCGTGAAGATAAACCTTCGAAGCATCCATCTTGAGCTTGCCCCGGGAGATATATTTCTCATATTCTCCCCGGTTCTCGCACCGCAAGTGAACAAGGCTCTGGAAAGACCGAGGCAATGGGTAGTCCTCCGGCACTTGGACGTACACCCACCGCCGCTTCCAGTCCTTACAAGAAGTAATCTTGTTCACGGAAACGTAGCCTGGCTCCATCTGCACGCTGTACCACCCCCCCCCCACTAGGAGTTGACGGCCGAAGAGAGTGAAGCCGGCGAAATAAGTTAACTGTTGGGGCCTCCCCCTTAAAGAGACAGAGCCACACAAAGCCAACTATCGTCCTAACGGCCAACGGATGCAGTTGAGCCACAGCGACGTTCATAGCTTTGATGATGGTCGTGACGTATTCGTGTAAAGGAAACCGGAGCCCATACTCCAGGTGCCTGATATACACGCCGATATGGCCCGGGGGAGGACAACAGACCGCCTGACCCTCCTCTGGGATAACAATTTTGTACCCCTCACCGAAGGAGAAATGACCCTCGAAAAGAGTTTCACCAGAACAACTGGCAAATTTATCGGCCCGGGCACGATCAATACTAGTCGAACAGGCCTCGCCGTGGTCCAGGAGATGCGGTCTCCCCCCATCAGAAGGAGCCCTTTTCTCACCGCCATCATCAAAGTCATCATCAGCATCGTCATCATCCACCCAATCCTCCAAAACTTGCGGGTCAACCTCTGGAGAAGGAGACCTGGGGCCCCCGGATCTTATCGGGACGGCGCCCAGCGCCTCCTCTTCATCAAGACGCAACGGGGAACCCCCCGGCGCATGGTTACTAGGACCGGCATCAGCAGCAGACATGTTCACAACAAAAACTTAACAAATAAGAGATTGAGAAAAATTTGTTTGTTTACCTTGAAGAAAAGCACTGGCCGAAGTGACGACTATGGAGATTAGAAGAGAGAGAAGCCCTTGAAAGTTTAGAGAGAAGAAAATTTTAGAGAAAATGAAATTGGTGGCCAATTTCAGGGACTAACTGCCCTATTTATAGAGGAAAGCCCATGAGGAAAGACCAATCAGGGCACAGCCCATGAAACGTCAGCCAATCAGCGAATAGACACGTGTCGGGCATGCAACCACGGAATGTCAATCGTTGCAACAGTTGAACGTTAATTAACGCAACAGTGACCAAGCGTCTTCAACACGCCCCTTCATATCTCTTTGCCTATTCATCTTCCTCGACAAATTCCTAAGTACCTGCTCTCCGCCGGCCACATGATCAACCAAGCTAGGTAGCACCGGCCGGGGGCAATCAGAAGCAACCGGCACTCTCTACCCTGGTCTTGGCCAGCGTCATTTTCTTTCCCACATCGGATGCCCTTTACACATCCATGTGGAGGGGGGATATATCTGGTACGGCCTCAACATGACCAAGCCGACGAAGAAGCTCGCCGATGAAGAACTTTTTCCAAATCGCAGAATATACGCTCAACACACATCGGAGCCCATACCACGGCATAGACTACGCTGGGGGCAAATTTATGGGGCATATTCTGCACCCGCTGACCGAGTCAACATATTGAGCAAGGTCAAAGATATCCAAAGCAAGTCAACACCTTGGACAGCCTAGCCGACGCCACCTGTCGGCCTGTCACTTGAGTCTCGGCCAGGCAACTAGCCAGCCGGGGCACATATCCGCGTACTCACATCCAAGACCCCTCGGCCGGCCTGACATGGGTCCATCGGCCAAGGGTAGAACGGTCTTTCCACCTGCTAGCCACTTGGACACTTGGCCACTACGTGACAAAAGGTGAAAGTCTATAAATACTCCTCAACCCTCATTGAGGAAAGGATCCACAACTTAACCTAAGAATCACTATTCATCTGGTAATATCTTCCTTATCTCTCTACAATATATACTTAGCCAAGTAACAAACAACTTATCTCTTTAAGTTCACTGACTTGGGCGTCGGAGTGAGTACGCTTGGCCAAAGCCAAGCCCTCAGTTTGTTCATCGTTTCAGGAGACCGAAAGGAAGATTCAACCAAAGACATCATTCTACAAGCCACGGGTGGTAACAAATATCTGCTCTGGAATTCTACCTGGAACAAATAATAATAATAATAATAATAATTATAATAATAATAATTATTATTATTATTATTATTTTAACAATAATAAGTCGCTTTCATTATTATTATTGTTGTTGTTGTTGATATTGAGAAAAGCAAAAAAAATAAAAATCGAACATTTTTTTTGTTAATAGTGACTAATAATTTTGGAAAAATTGTATTTATCCTATGCAACTGGTCATTATAGTCTATGGTGCGAGGGTCTTTTCCGTGTTTTTTGGTAAAATGTGACCACTATTAGCATTAGGTAAATAGCGACCACTTCGAAAAAAATGTTCATGTTTTAGTCATAAAAAGTAGTCACTGTTTACTCTAAAATGGTCGCTATATATTTATCAAAAAGTAGACACTTGTCGCACATGACGGTCGAAAAAGAGAATTTGTGAAAATCGTAATTTTTTAAAACTTATCAATACTATAAAACGTGTATGAATTTATAGTTAACTTAGCTTTACTTTCCTGAACTTAATTTTGCTGAACTTAACTTATTTTTGCTTAACTTTGCTGAACTTAATTTTGCTGAACTTAACTTAACTTATATTTGTTGAACTTAACTTATTTTTGCTTAACTTTTCTGAACTTATTTTTGCTGAACTTAACTTAACTTATTTTTGCTGAACTTAACTTATTTTTGCTTATTTTTTCTGAACTTAACTTATTTTTGCTGAACTTAACTTAAATTAAGCAAAAATAAGTCCAAAAGAATAGGGCCTTACTCGTACTACGCGGCTAACCACCTTTTCTTTCTCCCCCTACGTGAGACCTCGTTATATTATACCAACAAAAACCTTAACGATACCGTCTTAAATTTAAGACTTACCTTTTTTTGAGTAAGTTTCTCATAAAACGGTTTTATATTTTAACAATGATCGGAAAATCATATACCAAATATTGAATGCCCTTACCATAAAAAAATGGTGATTGGTGGAAGTTATTTAGCCAAAGCATTTAGGTAAAATTGTTGAGTATGGGATTCGTGACCAAAAGATATTTGCAAGGAGTACTAAAAATTTGTGTTGAATAAATATTTTGCAACAAAGCTAGCTTAGTCACATTACAATAATCCCTACTTTTTTGTTTCGACTCGACGGCAATCCAACAACACATTCATCTTATGTATGGAATATCTGACCGCGGACATGTCTACAAAATACCTTTATTAAAAAAGCTTGTAACAAGATTAAAAATGTAGGAAAAGGTTAAAGTTTGTAGTGGTAGCAGATAGCAAAAGTTTGATGAGAGGGACATGGCCTTTTACATATTATGAACAGTTTTTCTAACATGTGTCCAATGTACACATGTTAAGATACCAATTACGGAAGGATTTACAATAATATATCATGAGAAATTGAAATATGAACTCACTAATTAATATTCTTAAATCCTTCCTTAGTTGGTATCATATCGGGCACCTGTTAAAAAAATCCGAATGAATAAAACACGGCCTAATTTATATTTTATTAGTTTATAGTATGCTTAGTTGTTGTGGTAATTGCTAAGCAGGATTGTTATAAGACGAAGAAAAGAATCTTAGTTTGTTGCATCGAACTTTCCCTCCCATTTGAATACTGTTTTTTTTTAAGGTATAAAACTCAGCTGGCTCCTTCTTGTACCATCATTACTCGACCAAATCGACAAAACCCGCAAATATATAAGGTTTTGTACAATTGTAAGAAATACATTGCGAAAAATCATAGCATAGCCAAGTTATAAGCTTATTTGCATTTCGTTTTTTCAAAGATCATCGTGTAAGTTCTTGTGTAAGGCGGTGTGTGTTACAGTGTTAGACGAAGTTAAACATTGAGTCGATATGGGCATTGTCTCGGAATTGATGGGTGGAGGGCATAAACATAAGAAGAAGTTTAAACAATTTCAGACTGTTGAGCTCAAAGTCAGAATTGATTGTGATGGTTGTGAACTTAAGGTCAAAAAAGCTCTGTCCTCCCTCTCGGGTAAATTTCGTTCTTTACCCTAATCTCGTTTTTCTTTTACTGAATATTTATGAAATGAAAGTAAACTCCTGTAAAATTTGAAACATAATGTAACAAAACAAAATGAATCGAGCTATACGACATCATTATATGTTTTATAAACATTTTAGTCGTCTTAGACGGATTCTTGAGGCATTAGATTTATGTTGTTAATGATGGTGCTAATGAGAAACAACTGTGACAATGGTTTCAGGGGTGAAAACGGTAGAAATAAACAGAAAGCAACAAAAGGTGACAGTAACAGGATACGTGGAGGCGAAGAAAGTACTAAAAAAGGCACAGTCGACAGGAAAGAAAGCGGAGATATGGCCATATGTGCCGTACAATCTGGTGGCTCAGCCGTATGCTGTGATGGCTTACGACAAGAAAGCTCCCCCTGGTTATGTCAGGAGGGTGGATTACATGGACAACCCTCAAACTGTAACCATTGCTCGATTTAATCAGGATCCTTATGTTACGATGTTCAGTGATGATAATCCTAATGCTTGTTCTATAATGTAAATTACTTCGTATTAAATTATATATAAATATATAGTCCTGTTTTAGGTGATTGTATTCTTTTGTTAATCCAAATTTTGGTTGTGCTATGTACTTTCTTCGGTCCTTTGATTTCTTACCGTTTTTCATTTGCTATATGATCAATTACTAATTATGTACAGATCATAAGAATTTCGAAATTGCAAATCTTTACTATACGATGTTCAATGAGTCTTGTAAGACGGTTTCACATGAGAAAACGAGAAAACGGAGAGTATAGAATCCAGAGTATAAAATTTGATCGAAAAGTCATAATACAACTTTTGAAACTATTACAACAACGTCTGAGTCTATGTTAGTACATAACATACACAGAAAAAAAAAAATGAAGATATAATGATTCGGAGTCCTAAAACCCGAAATGAATAAAGATGATTAATGCTGTAATTAGTGACGACCGAACTAGCTTAGGGTTTGATAAGAAGCTTGCTTTCACCACAACCCATGATAGACGAGGGCAATTTCCCAACCCTTTTGATACCTTCCTCGAATACAATTCCCATACCCATGTAGAAATGGGACTCTATATGACAATGAAATAGCCATACTCCTGGGTTATTTGCCTTAAACCGGATAGCGGTCCACCCATACGGGTGGATGGGGACCGTGTTCTTGAGTATAGGGTCCACAAGGTTGTACTTCTTATAATCTTTAGAAGGGTCAAACTTGCCTTGACCATAGCCCAACACCCAAAAGTCATGCCCATGAAGATGCCAAGGGTGAGTCTCACTATTGTTTGGAATCAGGGAGTTTGCATTTTGTAACACGATATCGATTGTTGTATCAAACTTGAGCTTATATATAGCATTGCTAGAGGTGCCATTTGGGTTAACAGGTGGGATATTTATGTCGTAATTTTTATAATCGTATTTATCAGGTGGAGACCCTTGATCGAAGACTTGATGGAGTTTTGCCTTCAACCTTTTCTCCCCAAGTGCCACTACATAAGGTGTTGATGGTAAGGAGATTGCGACATTGTTTACGGTCCAATGTAAGAACCCGTTAACCTTGTTTTGCGTGTTGAGTAACATGATCACCCGGTCAGAGGTGGGGGGCGGGGGTTCAATGAACCCTTTTCGGGCTTTAATTGCTAGGCTTTGGGCTAATCTTGGAGCTGTGTTGTTCCATAGCGGTCCAGTGGTTGGAGTTGTGGGCGGGATTTGTTCTGGTGTGTTTGGATAGTAGTTGAAGATGGCTAGCCCAGTATTCGTTTTGGGCCGTCGGCTTACCACATTAGTTGTGGCCCAATAGTTCCGGGATGGGTCTTGATTGGCTTTGATTAAAACCGAGTACGTCTCTCCGGAGTATATGAACAAGTTTTGGACCTCAAATGGTTCGACATAGTGTCCATCTGCTTCAACTACCGTCATCTTGTGCCCCTGTTTGAGTAGTAAAGACCATAAGGCATAAGACCATAAATATACATCATGACTATGTGACCAAAACGGTAATTCAGTTATTTGAGTAAGACCGTCACACAATAAGACTAGAAGCTTTCAGGTTAAGTCTAGAGTCCTAGAAACTCGACCTGAAACCCTACATTTATTTTACCAAATTTTTTTTAAAGAAAATCAAGAAGCATAAAGTTTACCTCTATAGCAAAGCTAAGTGCAGACAAGGCAGTAAGGCTACCAATCCGTAAACGGTATGTTTTGCCCGGGACAACAGTTAAGACAAACGGGGCGCAGTCAGGACTGGTTGCGTCACAAATCGTTGGATTTGTCGGTGTATTGACTGATGAGCAATTGAATCGACCTCTTCCTTGTATCAGTAGTGACTACAAAATACAAATCAAAGAGAAAGATAAAGTAAAGGAATAGAAATCCACAAATTATTTGAAAATAATTGCTAAAACTCATACTCCGTATATCATTAATGGGTTTATCTCATAAGTAAGACCGTCTGATAAAGGTTTTATTGATTGATTGTAAAAAAAAATCGAGCAGAGATATAAAAACAAGTATGTATGTACCTGAGGTTCACCAACAAAGACCAATGGGATAGAAGACAATCCGGTGGCAGCCTCAGAGGTGCTCTTGTGCCACCAGTCAGTTAATAGGATGCTACGATCAAAGTCATAAGTGAAAGGTTCAGATTGTCCCTTAGGAAGCGATACAACGATCATGCCATTCAAACCCGCTTCTCTTTGCATACCATAGTGTGCATGGTACAAGTATGTGCCCGCCTGCATCACAACCAAAACACGACCTTTCATTAGAATTCAGCACCACATATGTAATTAATCAAGCTAAGGTAGGAAAAAACTTACTCTGTCGACGATAAATTTGTACACGAATGTCTCTCCAGGAACAATGGGACATTGTGACACCCCTGCAGTTCCATCTGACCACGGTGTTCCAATCTGTGGGAAGTAACAAGTTTAGACATATATATATATATATATATATATATATATATATATATATATATATATATATATATATATACACGTATTTTGATCAAAACGAGTAAGGTCGTACTTAAACTCAGTACCATTAGAAAGATTCACCAACCTGACGAATACCATGCCAATGAATGGCAAGGTTCTCGGTTATCAAGCCATTGGTAACCTCAACGACAACCGTGTCGCCTTGTTGAGCAGTAATGGTCGGACCAGGGGACATGCCATTGACAGTAATTGTCAACTTGTTAAAACAATCAGGAGATTTAAATTCATACTTAACGTCCCATTTATAATATACGGTTTTAGCCTCGACAGTTGAAATTGTTATTAGACCAAAGATTATGAGAAGTAGAGTTACAAAAAGTGGATATTTCATTGCAAATTTCTTTCACAATATTGTAGTATTGTAGTTTGTAGTTATGTTTATGGTAGCTCATAATATGTCGCCTTTTATAGCAATAAGTTTCTTTTTTATTTTGGTTTATTATCCTAGGCCTAGCGGGCATAGTAAAACCCTTCTAATCTATGCCTACCAGGCATAGGATAAGAAACCAAAATAAGAAAGAATTAAATGATATTTTTACGGGAAATTATGATATCACATCACTTTTAGTTTTTTTGTACAAGAAACACATTTATTTCTTTTCTATTTTGGTTTCTTATCCTATGCCTACGGTGCAGGGCCGTCCCTGCGGTCTTGGGGTCGTGCGAACATTCAAAACGGGGCCCTAAACATGATAGAAAATGCATTTTTTTCCTTAAATAAGTGATACGGAGTATTACAAAAATTCACTTTTAGAGTTATTTTTGTTTTTTTCCTTAAATGCCGAGGGTTTAATTTGTTATTCGTAATTAAGTTTTTCTTGAAAAATATTTTTGTTTTCTCTAATTATTGCTCTTTTATTTTACTCATAGCAAAAAAAAATAATTAAATAATATAATTATGGTCTTTGTATTTATAAATTATTAACTTTATAAGAAAACGTATAACATGCATTCACTACCCCAATAGGCCAATATAATCCGTTGGTCTTGCATAAGACTGTCTCAGCTTAAAATCTCACCCAACTCCTTTTTTATTTTCACCTATATTTTAATTTTGTACGGGAGTCATTTAAGACGGTTTTAAATAAGAATCAGTGTAGTATAATTGATAACTCTTCTATAGGATCGTCCTATAGCATATGACTCGCCCAATAGGAGAATAGCCCATAATCAACACTCAGTTATAATTTACATTTTAATTTTATTTTAACAATCTGATATTTTATGATGACTACCGACAAATTTAAATGGGTAAGTTATCAAAAAAAAATATTAGGTTATCAAAAAAAATATTATTGCATAAAATTATCAAGCAATTTAACTGGGTTTTATGCTATTGGGTTGGTCTTTATATATATGTAAAATGGTTATAGAACAATTTGTGAATTGGCAAACTAGAATGCAAGGGTCCTAATATTTACCCCATTTCCATAAATACTAACTAAAATTTTTAATTTTACAAGAAGCTACCTAAATTTTCTTGACTTTTGTCCGACACTACCAAATTGAAAAATCCGATCAAACTAGACAAAATTCTAACTCGAAAACATTATTTTTGGCATTGAACATACATTATTTACTATACTTAACCACCGCCACTGTTTTTATTAGCTACAAACACATTTATTTCAATTTTTTTACTACAATTTTGACTAGTTTGGCCAAGATTGTGACTAATTTGCACAAAATTATGATTAATTCTATTAATATTTTGACTTATTTGTCGAAATTTTAGTTAATTTGGAAAACAATTGTCGAATTTGCTCATTAATTTCAATTTGATAGTTTTCGACAAAATTAACAAAATATTAGGTAGTTTGTCGCAAAATTAAAAACTTTAGGTACTCCGTAGTAGTTATGAAAATGAGGTAAATACTCCTCTGTCCCGGTCATTTGTTGTCATTTTTCATATTGGAGTGTCTCAATGAGTTATTGTCCTTTCTATTTTAAGAATGAATTTGATGAATAACTTGATCATTCACAATCAATTTGTTCCACTTGTCATTTAGTAATTGGGTCTTTTTCTCTTTTCTTGGTCTTTGTAGCAAAACAAAAGGACAACAATTAACCGAGATGGAGGGAGTATTAGGTAGTTTTTGACAAAAAAAAAACTCTTAATAAAACAAAGGAAAACAAAACAAAGGAAAACAAAACAAGGTGAATGTTGAATGAAGTCAAATGCACAAATATTATCCTACAACTGGTTTATATAAGAGCTATGTACAACCGCGTCAAAGTTATCGAGCTCTCACACAAAGTTGTTGAGTTATTTTACAAGTTATTGAGCTATTTTACGAAGTTATTGAGCTTAATAATTATTCTGTAAAGCTCAACAACTTTGTATCATAACTCGATAATTTTGTTAATAGAGCTCGACAACTTTGTAACAAAGCTCCACAACACTGAATAAGTTATATATACAACTGGTTATATAATACATTAACTGAGTCAAATGGGCCCATCAGTAACCAAAATACACAAAAATGGAAAAATTATTGTTTTTCTCAAGCCACCCGCACCATTCAGTTTAGAGTGCTTCTCCGTTGCGCCATGTTTCATGTATTGCCGTTTTGAGACAGACAATCTATATTTTACTAGTTTTACACTCGTGCAAAAAAAATGCACGGGTCATAACAACAGATGATAAGTGTTTAATATCGTAATAGTATAAATTGTCCATAGAGACAGTATTGAATTTAATCGGGCCTCTTATTTATTATTGTAACCACATATAATGAATTGAGTTTCCTTATTCAAATGTTAAATTCAAATGGCGGTATTGAAATTGTAAATATGTTATTGTTGATGCCTGATTACTAAATAAATGTTTTTGTCTCGTAATAATGCTTTGTAAGACTTGTAGTTTTTTTTTTTAAATAAGAAAATTAGTGCTGGTACTTTTTTATAATCATTAAAATCTTTACAATGTGTATTTTTTTTAACATTATAATTATATGAATCTTCTTCAAATTTTGCTAAATTTTGTATATTTCTTAACATTATGAATGTGCTTTAATTCTTATCGAGACTTGCATTTTTTTTGTATAGGAATGTTATTTGGGTACCTATCAATAAGAAAACCAGTACAAATAATTTGTAATTTTATTCATTTTGTAATTTTTTTAATTGTTTTCATTCAGGTGTATTCCTAACATTTTAGGAAAATATATATTTATAATATGTAATATGTAATTATAAAAAAAGTTAAAACTAAAATTAAAATATCGTAAACTCAGTAGTTTGAAAAGGAGAAAAAGAAAAGCAAATCAAGTGAAATATAGGAGAGAGGGTAATTAAATTTGTAGGATGAACATGGGGGTCCTACCTTAATTTTTTTTCTTTTTAATCCTTAAAAACCATGGACCAATAGGAGAGCTTTATTGACTTCCGCTTTTATAGATAAGAGATTCCCTCTTATCTACACCAAAAATTACGGCAAATTATATCATACTCCCAGGAATATGGAGCAGGATACTTTCATAGAAGTTATAAACATAATTAAAAAATAAAAGAAAAAAGAAAAATAGTTAACTACCCAGTATATGAATAACTACCCACTACTTTTCATTATACGTTTCTTTTTCTATTCCAAATTACTCAACTTATTAATTTTAAAATCATATAAAATTCATCAAATATATAGTTTCATTTAGTCGTACACAAATTTACGAAGTTAATAGTTCATAGCCATTAAATTAAACCATCATATTCACTGAAATTAAAATGAATATAATAGGGTCATTGAATGAATATGACATTAAATCTCTCATATTCATCAAATTGTACTATCATATTCACTGAGCTCAAAGTGAATATGATAGTGTCATATTGTGAATATGACACTAGATAATACATATTCATCAAATTACACTATCATATTCACTGAATTCAAAGTGAATAAAATAGTGTCATATTGTGAATATTTCCATAATATATATTCATCAAATTATACTATCATATTCACTAAACTCAAATTGAATATAATAGTGTTATATGATGAATATTACACTAGCTGACATGTATTCATCAAACTAAATTATCATATTCACTAAATTAAAAGTGAATATGATACTGCCATATGATGAATCACACCGCCCCAAAATCACAAAACTAACCATGAATAATGAGAGACAAAATATAAAAAATCAATTCAATTAATACACTTACTTGATAAGTTAGAAGATAATCAATCAAAATACAAATCTAGGATTACAAAACTAATAGGTTTGGAAGAAAAATTAAATTTTATGCATAATTTTTTTGTAAGTATGAACGATCTAGGTATAAAGGGGGGGAGGGGGAGGTTTATGATAAACGTTGTTAACTGCTTAATATTGTGAGTGGATTTTTTATCTTTTAATTTAGTTTATTTTATTTTTAATAGTGAGAGTAGGAAGTACCATACACCTGGGTGTATGGTATAAGAATTGAAAAATTACATTGACTTTATCACATTTGTTGAGGCGCGTTTTGCAACGTGCTTATCTTTAGTTACACATTATTAAAATTTATAAAAACTTGATATTCTTATAGCATTCATTACGATAAACCAAACAAGATTTCACATGACTATATTTTCTCTTATATATCACAAATAATACCAAATATTCTCTACAGTCGTGAATAGTGCCAAAAAGTCAATGTAACCGTTGGTCTGGATGGGAGAGAGTATGTATTAACTGTTATGGGGCCTCAAAGAATCGAGGGTCCTGTGCAACCGTACGGGTTGCACATGCGCATGGCCAGCATTACTGGAGGCCATAGGTTAGAAAAACCCTAAATAAAAACAAGTTAGTGGACGTTGAGCTCAAAGTCAGAATAGATTGTGAACTTAAGGTAAGAAAGCTCTCTCTTCCCTCTCGGGTAAGTTTTGTTCATTATGCTAATCTCGTTTTTCTTTTACTGCATATTTATGAGACGACTAAAAGTTATCATCATTTAGGGGTGTTCACCGGTTCAAACCCAGACCGGACCGGATGAACCTGCGGACTGGCTAACCTCATAAGCCAAGACCGGGGACCAGACCGGTTAGAAGGGGACTCACACCCGACCGAACCGGAACCCTTTAGGTCCGATTTTTACCGGGTTTGGACCAGATCAGTACCACTTTTCAAGGCAAATTAAGTTATTTTTTTTATGTGGACCAGACCGGAAACCGATCACCGTGCTTTTTGGGACCCGGGGACCAGACCGACATGTATCCAGTCTGGACCGGACCAGACCAGCCAATACGGATCGGCCCGGTTTGCCGGCCCATGCTACTTTTTGTTCACCTCTATCATCATTATCAGTTTTTGAAAGTACTCTTGTAAAATTCCAAATATAATGTAATAAAACAAAATGAATAGAGCTACAATATGACGACGCAATTTTAGTCGTTTTAAACGGATTCCTTGAGGAATTGGAGTAATGATGTTAATGATGTTGCTAATGAAACAACTGTGACAAATGGTTTCAAGGGTGAAAATAGTAGAAATAAACAGAAAGTAACAAAAGGTGACAGTAACAGCCTAACATGATACATGTGTAGGAGTTAAAACTTACAAATTACTAACTCCACTAAATATAAAACAATATATATTGGGAGAAACTAATACGGATTACAACCCAAAGTAACAAAAAATACTAATTTATTGAATATAAAAACCCTCACATATGTTTCTCCCTTATTCACTCTTATGTTTTTATTTTCTTATATTTTACAATAGAAATGATTTACATTTATAAAATATTCTTATGCTAAATATTTCATAGATGAGAACCTTTCTCAATTTCATCCACTACTATCAATAGTTAATGATAATAATAGTATTGATAATTAATGTTTGATTACTTTCAAGATGCCCCATCAAACTTTAATTATAATGCATTCCGAGCATCCCTCTTAGCTTTCTGAAAGTATCATGAGACAATGGCTTTGTGAAAATATCCGCAACTTGCCCTGTGTTATTACAATACTCAAGGACGGTCGTGCCTTGCTTTACTTGGTCTAGAAGAAAATGAAACCTTGTGTCTATATGCTTGCTTCTTCCATTGTTGTACCGTATTTTTGGCAAGTTTTATAGCTGACACGTTGTCGATATATATTTTAGTCGGCCTATCTTAAATATGATCAAGTTATTTCAAAATATTTCTTAACCATACCGCTTCACATAAAGCAGATGGGGCTGCTATGTATTCTGCTTCATAACTTGACAAAGCTACAATGAATTATTTTTTAGAACACCACGTAAAAGTAGTTGAACCTAAATAAAATGCATATCCTGTTACGCTTTTCCTCTCATCTTGGCCTCCAGCCCAATCACTATCAGAATAACCGAACAAATGTGTTTCATCTCCAAAAGAATAAAGCATTCCAAAATATAATGTACCTTTAATATACCTCATTATTCTCTTCGCAGTACACCAATGAGATTCTTTAGGATTTTGCATATATCTGCTCACAAGCCTAACTCCATATACAATGTCGAGCCTAGTTATAGTTAAATATCTTAGACTTCCAACTAAACTCTTGTACTGTAATACCCGGTCTTTGTGGGACCCGTACTTAGGCCTTGGGACGCGTGCGAGGACCTTTAGACCAATAAGACCAAGTGGTGTTGCAGCGGATCGAGTGGGTCCACTCGGTCGAGTGAAGAGTATACTCGACCGAGTGAGTCCACTCAACCGATTAGAGTTCTACTGGGCTGAGTGAGTCCACTCGACCGAGTGGACTCGGCACTCGGTCGAGTGACGCTATTTCAGAATACGGGATTTAAACTCATTTCTTCCCTAACCCTAAAATCATTTTTCATCTTCCTCCTTATTTCTCCAAACCCTCTCCCTTCTCTTTAAACCCTCACAAACACCTAATACTTGGGATTTAAGCTTGGATTAGAATATTGATAAGTGCATAATTTACATACTTTTACCCCTCATTTTAGCTCGGTTACTATTGTTCGTCGTACTTTAATTAGTATATATTTGAGCTAATCTTGTGTTCTAGGTGTATTGTTGTGTTTGTTACGGTTTTGTAGGAATCTAAGCATTTAGAGGCTTTTTCCTACCATTTTATACACCAAGTTCACTAAGCTAAACAAGGCCTAACATTGGACTAGCATGGGAGTGTTTGGATGGGTGTTTGCATGAAGATTTGTTGGATTGAAGTGAGAATTGCAAATGTTGCCAACAATCAAAGTCAAGGCCCAATGTTCAAGTCCAAGTCAAGGTGGAAATCATAAGATTCTAACAAGCTTAGGATGCCCATTTAGATGCTCAATGAAGGATTTATGAAGCATTAACCGGGTGCATTAAGGAGCATTTATCGCAAACATTGGATTCCTCAAGAAATTAAGTGAGGAATTAAGAGAAAATGCCCGGAAACACACGACCCCGATCGGGGCCACCTAACCCCGATCGGGGCCGCATGCATCTAGCCCATTTACGTTTCTTTTCCTCTCCTATAAATAGGAGAGGTGTTCCGGGGTTTTGGGATATCCAATCTTTACGTCTCATTTCCACTTCACAATAGCCTTAAGCTTTATATTTCTCTCATTAGTCTTCTCATTTTAGTTTATAAGTTGTTAAGCTTTCTTTAGTTTAATCTTTCAAACATTTGGTACTCAAGTTATTGTTCAAGCATTTTGTTATTCAAGCATTTGGTTATTATACATTTCTCCTTTACAAGTTCTTCCCTATTGAGGTATTCTTATTTCTAGTTTGCAAATTTACATTTCTATCTTAGCTTACACATAGCTTATAATTAAAGTACTTAATTTAGATTACATTAGCATCATTTCTTATACATGTTATATCATCTAGTTCTTATAAATCATTTAATCATGTTTATCATTTCTCTTAATATAACTTACAATTTACACTTTAACATGAGTAGCTAATTCTCTTGGTCTAAGGGCTAGGGGAGCCATGCATAAATCAAATATATAAACATGATAAAATAAGTTAATAATAATATTGTTCATATTGCTTCTATCACATGCTTGTGCCTCAATGTTTAATCTTTGTTTAGGGCCCTATTCAATTGATTAAGTTTGTTTATTCGTTCTATAAGTCGAGAGGCACGGAATTGAATTAGACTAAGCATGTATAGTAGGACGACCTAGTCATGGACGAGAGTTTCTCTAGGACCCGGCCTATGGTTGATACTAATATCGTAAGATGGGTATCTTTAAGCCTAAGCAATTGACAATGTTGTTAGTACCAAGTTTATCATGATAATATATTTACCCTTGCATGTGTGACCCGAACCCCTTAGACTCTCTTTTAATCATATAATTCACATCATAGTTTTATTAGTCAATCAAACAATCAAACCAAACCAAATCGTAGTCGACCTTGATAAAAATCTACCCATAGCAATTCACGAAGTAATTCCCGTTTCCTTGTGTTCGACCCCTATTGCTACATTAACTTGTTGTCTAGGGAATTTATCTTTGCATAGGTACGCGATAAGCCTATCAAATTTTGGCGCCGTTGCCGGGGAAACGGTTTTATTGCATTGTGAATTGTTGATTTTTATCTTGTTTTCTTTTGTCTTGAGGAACACTTGTTCCTTGAGACCGTTACTTATCATTTCCCTAGAAATTGTTGTCTTATGCCCAGGTCCTCTCGTAGTGGAGAATTGCTTTCACCGGATTCCGAGCCCGAGAAAACCTTTAGGAGAAGACGACGTTTTTGGAAGGAAATTAAAGAAGCCACTTCACCCATCCAAGTTGAAAGTGCTAGAAAGTCTTACTTAGACGATCTAGAGGTTCTTGAAGAGGAGGAGGTTTCTTGTTCATCAACTCCACCACCACCACCATCTACTACCAAAAAGATGGTGAAACTTTCCGATCATTCAAAGCCCACCGCGGCCATGCTTCCGGCCGGAATCACAACCACTCAAATCACCGCGCCGGAATTCGAGATCAAACCGGCTTTCATTAGCCTTGTGGAGAGGAAGCAATTTGGAGGAAGTCCTTTGGAGGATCCCAATTTGCATGTTCAAAATTTTTGTGACTATTGCTCCATGATCCGGCAAACGGGTGTCACCCAAGCCCAAATAAGGGAAATACTTTTCCCTTTCTCTTTGAAGGACAAGGCCAAGCTTTGGATCAATAGCCTTGACCGCACCGCCTTGGGAATCACCAATTGGGAAACTTTGGCTCTTGCTTTCTATCAAAAGTTTTTTCCACCGGAGAAAACTCAAACTTTGAGGAGCCAAATCACCGGATTCCGTCAACAAGCTCTTGAGAGCTTATATGAGGCTTGGGAGAGGTACAAAGAGCTTCAAAGGCAATGCCCACATCATGGGCTAGATGAATGGTTTCTAGCAATAACATTCTACAATGGATGTTGTGCCGAGTCCCGAAGGATTCTTGATTCCGCCAACAATGGGCGGTTTGATCAAATTGACACCGATCTTGCTCATTCCACGATCGAATCTATGGCAATCCATGATGCCCAATATGTCAATTCCCGAGTTGTGCCATCCAAAGGTAAAGAAGAATCCTCTAACAATTCTGTTTTGCTAGCTCAAATTGCCTTGCTCCAACAACAATTGGCGGAAAGAGATGCTAAAGATTCCATCCAACAACTCAATGTCGTGTCTTCAACAAGCCAAATCATTGTTTGTGACGGTTGTGGAGGTGCGGGTCATTATGCCGCTCATTGTCGAGCCACCATTGAAGAGGTAAATGCTTTTCAAGCTTTAAGACAAAGTTTATATCCACCGGGTACATTTTCCAACACTTATAACCCGAACACAAAATTCCACCCGAACTTGTCTTATAATAGCAACAATGTGCTTAACCCACAACCACCACCACAACAAAATGCCTATGTTCCTCAACAACAAAAGTATGTCCCTCCACCGGGGTATCAAAATCAACAAAGGCCCCCACAAAACAATTACCAACAAAATCCACCACAAAATGGCCAACAAAACAATCAAGGAGTTGGTAAGCTTGAGGGCTTGATAATCCAAATGCAAAGGGAATTGTTGACTCAAATTCAAAAGAATGATCAAGCTCATAGTGCCGCGGTCAAGATGTTGGAACAACAAGTGGCTCAACTAGCCGCTTCTAGCTCTCAAAGGAAGAATGGTCAACTACCTCCCCAAGGTGAGCAACCACATGAAACCGTTAATTCTATTTCCTTGAGAAGTGGTTCAAGCTATGATGGGCCATCCATGACTTTGGATGAAGAGGTGGTTGCCAAAAAGGCTAAGCTTGGGGGAAATGACAAAAAGAAGGCTAGTGAAGAGCCTATTGTTAAAGATCGTGTGCCATTTCCTCATCGATTGTTGATGCTAAAGAGGAAGAGCAAGCTTGATGCCAAAGATGTTGGGTCCTCTATGCCCAAAGAAAATGACAAGGTGATTGTTGAAGAAATCTCTCCTAATGCTAAGGAGAGTGATGTCATTTCAAAGAAAGTGGATGCTCCCAAAGAGAATGAGGATGAGAATGAGAAAGATGTGGAGGATGCTCCTCCCAAAGAAATTGTTCAAATACCATTTCCCCATCGTCTAGCAAAGCACAAGGAGGAAGGTAAGTTTGCTAAATTTTTGGAAGTTTGTAAAAATTTGCAAGTCACCATCCCGTTTATGGAATTGATTACCCAAGTCCCTTCTTACGCAAAGTTTATGAAGGAAATCCTCTCAAAGAAGCGATCCTTCAATGAGGTTGAGACCATTGCTTTCACCGAAGAGTGTAGTGCACTCTTACAAAATATGTCTCCCCTGAAACTTAAGGACCCCGGTAGCTATTCTATTCCTTGCACTATAGGCAAATATACCATTGATAAGGCCCTTTGTGACCTAGGTGCTAGTGTAAGTGTCATGCCCTATTCCCTTTGTGAAAAACTTAACATGGGTGCTTTAAAATGCACAAGTATTACATTGCAAATGGCGGACCGTTCTTTAAAGCGACCTTTAGGTGTCTTAGAAGATGTTCCCGTCAAAGTTGGCAAGTTTTTCATACCCGTTGACTTCCTCATACTTGATATGGCCGAGGACTCACAAACCCCAATTATATTGGGTAGGCCATTTTTACGCACCGCGGGTGCGTTAATTGATGTGAAAAATGGGAGGTTAACATTGGAAGTGGGTGATGACCGGGTTTCGTTTAGCAAAAACAACACCATTAGAAGCCCACTGTTACAAGAGTCTTGTTATTTACTTAGCACTGTGGACTCTTCTTATGCCTCTACTATGCTTGGATCCTCACTAACGGATCCGTTGGAGGACGATATGGGTGTTGTTTGCTTTGTAGGTGACGATGCTAAGGGCACTATTGCTAAGAGTGCCAAAAGGAAGAAAGGGAAGTTCTTTTTGAAGAATTTCAAGTGGTTGAGAAATGCAAAGATAGCTATGAAATGGAGCTTGGTTGGTGGCAAGCTCAATGACAAAATTTGAATCAATTAGCTTCTTACGTCGTGCGGGACGTTAAACCAGCGCTTCTTGGGAGGCAACCCAAGCTTTTTATTTGTTTTTATTTATTTTCTGCAATTTATTGTTTTTCGTAGTTTAGAAATAAAATGTTCGACTTGACGATGTTTCTTTTTGTGATTTTTAGGTGAAAATGAAGGAAAGAGAATCTAGCACGTTTCCCCATGCAAGAACCCCGTTCGGGGACGTGGTTTCCGAGAAACGAGAAGGAATTAAAACAAACGCGGAAAAAATCAAAAAAATCGAAGAGGAGGTCAACCCCGATCGGGGTTGGGTGGCCCCGATCGGGGTCGTGGTTCTGTGATTTTCCGGCCTTCTTTTTATACGGGTAAACAAAAAGAGAATCGAATTCTTTCGATCATTTTCACACCCAATGGTATCTTCTCTTCCTTTCTCTTCCATTTTTCTATAATTCTTCACCTTAATCACATAGAAGCATCTACATCCCCCCGAATTCATGCTAGCTTGGGGGAGATAGGCAAATCGAGTAAGTTTTTAATTGCTTTGCATATTAGTTTAGATCTTGCAACCCATTAAACATAACCTCTAGTCCTTCCTGTTTTGTGCTTTGAACCATTTTTATGGTTTGATTGGATGATTTGGATAGTTGGCACATTGAGGACAATGTGATGTTTAGCTTGGGGGAAGATATTGCATTTGCATATAGCATAGTTTGCATGTAGTGTAGAAATTTGAAAAATTTTGAGAGAAATTTTTGCTTTGTGCTTGCTTGTAGCCTACTTTCCTCTTTGCTTATCCTAATAATGGCTTATTGCTAATGATTTATTCTTTAATGATGGGATATTAGCTACATGGGGATGTCTTGACATAGTAGGTGGGAGATGAAGAATGAACCGAATAGGCTTGATCTTGACTTGTGGCAAGCTACAAAATGGTGAGGTAGAGCCTCTTTTGACCGATGCATCCATTTCCGGTCTCTCTTAGGTGAGTGTAGGTGTCTCCTTATATGGTGTGTTTCATCAAAACGCACAAGTATGGTTCTCATGTCATCTCTTGGTAAGCATGCATTCATTTGTTATAGCATTTTGGAGCCATTCACATGAATATAATTGCCTTCTTGACCCCTTCACAAACAACTTATTCCTAGCTACATTATAACTTGCCTACCTTGTTGAGCTAGTAGCTTTGTTTTGTTTTGTTTTGTTTGGGTGCTCAATTGGGATTTGTTTCAAAGTTTGAATATCATGTGAGCTTGGTCTTAATGCTCAAGAAAGGAAAAAAAAGAAAATGAAAAAGATGATGAAAAAAAGCAAAAATGGTGAATTGAGAAAGATGGAAAAAAGTCGAAAAAAGAAATGAAAAAAGCATGAAAGTGAAATGAGAAAAAAGAAGTTTGCATTGAAATGAAAAAAAGAGAAGAAGAAGAAGATGTGAGAAATTCTCATACATTATTCATACATTATGGAGAGTTTTCTCATGGTTTGAAATTGCACAATTGGGTTGAAATTGGGATTGAGCACCTTTTACAATTTGGTAGTTGCTAGCTTGACTTAGCTCCACATTACCATAATTCATTTGTTCCCCCTTCTTACCCATGTTTATTTGCCTTTTTCCTACCCATTTTGCTTCTTTATCATGCTTGCATTTGATTGTTTTGGCTTACTAGTTTTGATTGATTACCATATTAGATTGCGGGCACATTATTATAAGTCGAGGATGGTTGAGTGGTTACTCACGAAAATTGTCCTTTCACATATAAAAGAGTTTGAGTGTCCCGTGAGAGTCCATAAGTCAAAAGATCATGCAAGAGCTCAAAGGTTCATTCAAAGTTTTCCATGCTACGCCGTCATGTAAATCTCATCCATGTCTTGCTTTATTCCTTGCCCAGGTTGTTTCGGGTTTTTAAATCATTATGCTTAGCTTGATTGGATATTGCAATTGATGGGATATGGTTTCTTGCTTGAGGACAAGCAAGGGTTTAGCTTGGGGGAGTTTGATAAGTGCATAATTTACATACTTTTACCCCTCATTTTAGCTCGGTTACTATTGTTCGTCGTACTTTAATTAGTATATATTTGAGCTAATCTTGTGTTCTAGGTGTATTGTTGTGTTTGTTACGGTTTTGTAGGAATCTAAGCATTTAGAGGCTTTTTCCTACCATTTTATACACCAAGTTCACTAAGCTAAACAAGGCCTAACATTGGACTAGCATGGGAGTGTTTGGATGGGTGTTTGCATGAAGATTTGTTGGATTGAAGTGAGAATTGCAAATGTTGCCAACAATCAAAGTCAAGGCCCAATGTTCAAGTCCAAGTCAAGGTGGAAATCATAAGATTCTAACAAGCTTAGGATGCCCATTTAGATGCTCAATGAAGGATTTATGAAGCATTAACCGGGTGCATTAAGGAGCATTTATCGCAAACATTGGATTCCTCAAGAAATTAAGTGAGGAATTAAGAGAAAATTCCCGGAAACACACGACCCCGATCGGGGCCACCTAACCCCGATCGGGGCCACCTAACCCCGATCGGGGCCGCATGCATCTAGCCCATTTACGTTTCTTTTCCTCTCCTATAAATAGGAGAGGTGTTCCGGGGTTTTGGGATATCCAATCTTTACGTCTCATTTCCACTTCACAATAGCCTTAAGCTTTATATTTCTCTCATTAGTCTTCTCATTTTAGTTTATAAGTTGTTAAGCTTTCTTTAGTTTAATCTTTCAAACATTTGGTACTCAAGTTATAGTTCAAGCATTTTGTTATTCAAGCATTTGGTTATTATACATTTCTCCTTTACAAGTTCTTCCCTATTGAGGTATTCTTATTTCTAGTTTGCAAATTTACATTTCTATCTTAGCTTACACATAGCTTATAATTAAAGTACTTAATTTAGATTACATTAGCATCATTTCTTATACATGTTATATCATCTAGTTCTTATAAATCATTTAATCATGTTTATCATTTCTCTTAATATAACTTACAATTTACACTTTAACATGAGTAGCTAATTCTCTTGGTCTAAGGGCTAGGGGAGCCATGCATAAATCAAATATATAAACATGATAAAATAAGTTAATAATAATATTGTTCATATTGCTTCTATCACATGCTTGTGCCTCAATGTTTAATCTTTGTTTAGGGCCCTATTCAATTGATTAAGTTTGTTTATTCGTTCTATAAGTCGAGAGGCACGGAATTGAATTAGACTAAGCATGTATAGTAGGACGACCTAGTCATGGACGAGAGTTTCTCTAGGACCCGGCCTATGGTTGATACTAATATCGTAAGATGGGTATCTTTAAGCCTAAGCAATTGACAATGTTGTTAGTACCAAGTTTATCATGATAATATATTTACCCTTGCATGTGTGACCCGAACCCCTTAGACTCTCTTTTAATCATATAATTCACATCATAGTTTTATTAGTCAATCAAACAATCAAACCAAACCAAATCGTAGTCGACCTTGATAAAAATCTACCCATAGCAATTCACGAAGTAATTCCCGTTTCCTTGTGTTCGACCCCTATTGCTACATTAACTTGTTGTCTAGGGAATTTATCTTTGCATAGGTACGCGATAAGCCTATCAAATATTTTCCACCTTCCTCTTCATCTCCTTCACCTAGTAAGTAAATATCTATCCTTTTCTAATCTTCTAAACCCTAGCTTTTGGGAAAATTCATTATGGGTAATTAATTAGTAATTAGCATGACTAATAGGGGTAATTAAGGGGTAATGATAAGGGGTTTTGTAGTATAAACTAGTATAGTATGCATTGTGATAGTTATTATGTGATTTGTATAGGATAAGACGGTTCCTCGAGACGGTTTTGGTCCGGATTCGAGTAGTTTGAGGAGATTGCTAAAAGGTAGGTTAATCCTACTCGGTTTCAATAATGTGATGTTGTTTATGTTGATGTTGTATTTAGTCTTACATAATTAGGGCATTTGCATTATAAGTTGTTTAGTGGTAATCACATTATTAACAGGATGATTATGATATGTTGGGTGTGACATGGTTCATGTATTGGTTATTATCATATATGTTGTTGCTGTTGTTGTTGTTGTTGTTGTTGTTGTTGTTGTTGTTGTTGTTGTTGTTGTTGTTGTTGTTGTTGTTGTTGTTGTTGTTGTTGTTGTTGTTCTGGAGACGTAAGACGGTTGGGAGACCGTCTTACACTTAAGTCGCCTCTTGGAGACTCCCACTCCAAGAGGGATGTGTAAATTAAAAGCTTGAGTCCAAAGGGACTCGTGTGTTTGAGGCACGACATCTGGCAGGGGATCCAGTTGGCTTCCGGACCCGTCTGGACGTGTCCCGGTACCTATTTGTGATGTTGGTATGTCTGGACGTGTCCCAGTACCAGTGCGGTTGTCGGTATGTCTGGGCGTGTCCCGATACCGTGGTAGTGGAGGTTGGTTGATAGTGCGTCATTCATATTAGGAGTCCTGTTGCATATTCACACACTTGAATCGTGTCACATTTTATTTGTTTATTGAAACTGACGTGTTGTGTGTCTATGTAATTGTCAACTAGTTCCGGGGTGGCCTGTGTCGATCCATATGATATTTCCGATCATATAGGGAGCATGTTAAGTACAGGTTGTTTGGATAGCACGCGGGAGACGGGACGAGCTTGATGAGTCACGAGACGAGTATAGTTAGCTAGATGAGTATTGTGGTCATAAGTTGTATTGTATTCATTAGTTAATGGTTTGTAATCACTAAACTTGTCGTTTATAATAAATGTTTCTTTACTGTATCTCCGATTTACCGTCTCGGGAAACCGAGAAGGTAACATCTCCCAATTACCTTGGTCGGGTAAGAAGGGGGTGTTACATGTACAAAGTTGGATCAATAAATTTTCCTTCTCCAACCTTTGTCATCTTTCTCCCTGTTGCAACAGGAGTGCTTATAGGTTTGTATGAGGTCATATTAAATTTCTCAAGAAGCTCTTTTGCATACTTCTTTTGAGAAATGAAAATACCATCTTCACATTGACTTACTTCAATACCGAGAAAGAAATTCATAAGACCACAATCAGTCATTTCAAATTCCTTGAACATTATAGCCTTGAATTCATCGAACATATCTTGATTATTGCCGGTGAACAATAGATCATCGACATATAAAAAAATTATAAGAACATCTTCACCTTTCTTTTTTACATAGAGTGCATGTTCATATGGACACTTAACAAAACCATTGTGAATCAAATATCCATCAATGCATGAGTTCCATGCACGAGGAGCTTGCTTTAACCCATAAAGCGCCTTTTTTCAAACTTGTTTCAGTAACATCGTTATATTCATCAAATACAATCTTGTCTTTTTCAGTTTCCTCATTATCCCATTTCCATGATTCTCCTTCACTAAAAAATAAATTTCTACTCTCAATCACCTTTCCCGTGGCTGGATTGTAGAACTTATAAGCTTTGGATTGTGTACTGTATCCATTGAAGATGCATTATCACCTTTATCATCTAATTTTTTCCTCTTTGCCTTAGGTATTTGTGCGTAGGCAATACACCCAAATACTCTCAAATGTTCGATACTTAGCTTTCCACTACTTCAAGCTTCATGCGGAGTCATATTCTTAACACTCTTTATTGGGCATCGATTAAGTATATGGGTTATCCACGCGAAAACCTTAGCCCAAATTTGCTTCGGCAATCCGTTTTCTTTTAGTATACTTCTTGTCATGTCTAGAATTGTCCGATTCTTTCTTTCAGCAATTCCATTTTGTTGTGGAGCATATGAGGCTGAAAATTGTTGTCGAATTCCTGCGTTTCTACAAAACTTCCTTAAAATATTCGATGTATATTCACCTCCTCGATCGGACCTAAGAATTTTCAAATTGTGTCCGCTTTCTATCTCAACTCGAGCTTTAAATTGTTTGAAAGTATCAAATGCGGCCGATTTCTCCTTTAACATATACACCCACAATTTCCTGTTATAATCATCGATAAAGGTAATAAAGTATCGATTACCTCCCGAAGATATTGGTTCCAGTGGTCCACAAATTTTCGTGTGTTCCAATTCCAAGGGTGCTTTCGCTCTCCGTGAGAATCCCTTCTGGAACGGAAGTCTAGCTTGTTTGCCAATCGTGCATATTTCACAAACATGTTTAGGGTCTTCAATGATTGGCAATCCATGTACCATATTCTTTGTCTGGAGAAGTTTCAGGCCATTGAAATGCAAAATGCCCAAAACTTAAATGCCATTTCCATGACTCATTTTCTATTACACCATAGTAACACTTATGTACATTGATGTTGAGTTGCAGCGGAAACATGCGAATTTTCGCCATTTTTTATTGAGCAATGAGTCTTGTTCTAGTATCTTTAAGGATAAGATTACTACCTTCAATATGCACGGTATATCCCTTTTCAATTAGTTGTCCAATACTAAATATGTTATTTTTCATATTAGGCACATAATAAACAATTGAAATGAATTATTCTTTTCCATTCTTCAGAATAATTTGTATTTTCCCTTTACCTGCAACTTGTAGTTTAGATGAATCTCCCAAACTTACATTACCTTGGATCTTTTCATCGAGTTCAATAAAAAAATCTTGTATACCACACATGTGGTTAGTAGCTCAAAAATCGAAAAACCACATATCTTCTTGATTACTAGCTTCTCCGTGTACTAGCAAAAATGTTGGAGTATCTTCATTACTTTGCGATGATTCAGCGAAATTCAATTGATTTCCTTGATTGTTTGGTTTATGCTAACAATCACATGCATAATGCCCAAATTTTTGACAGCTAAAACATTGAACGTCCTTTGCATTTCCACATTCATTGAAAGTTTTACCTCCTCTTCGTGATCCTTTTTTAATGAAATTTTTGTCATTGTTTTGATTACGGGGTTGATAACTACCCCGACCTTTACCATGTCCACGAAAACCACCTCTTCGTTGGTTGCCAGTTTGTTTATCTAGAGTTAAATTTTGATTCAAGTGCCTGCTCTAGCATAGCTGGCCCTTCATTTTGCTTCAGAATTCTTTGCTCGTGAACTTCGAGCGATCCAAGAATTTATTCTATTGATACTTTATCGATCAATATCTTTTGATTCTTCAATTGCAGGTAATATGTGATTAAATTTCTTATTGCATGATCGAAGTACTTTCTCAACTACCTTGTTATCTTCAATATTTTCTCCATTCTGTTTTTGCTGATTAATATTTGAAAGGAGACGAGTAAAATAATCTGAAATTAACTCATTCTCGATCATTTTGATTTCCTCGAATTCTCCTCGTAATGTTTGCAAACGAATTTTACGTAAACGCTCAACCACTTTAAATATTGTCACAAGAGAATCCCATGCTTCTTTGCTTGAAGTTTCACTTGATATTTTGGTGAACGTTTCTCGGTCTATCCCAGCGTATATTAAAAATATCGTCCTTTGATTTTTTCTTATGAATCTCTTTCAATTCAATTTTTTTTTCAACCGTATATAAAGCTTTTTCACTGTCAGATGGTTCTTCAAAACCATCGCTAACAATTTCCCACAAATCTTGGGAACCAAATAATGCTTTCATTATAATACACCAATCTTCATATTGGTCTTTTGCTAATCGGGGTACTTGAGGCTGAAAAAAATTGACAGACATGATTAAAGAATCTAATAAACTAGCTCTGATACCAAATGTAGGAGTTAGAACTTACAAATTACTAACTCCACTAAATATAAACAATATATTGGAGAAACTAATACGGGTTAAAACCCAAAGTAATAAAAAATACTAATTTATTGAATATAAAAATCCTCACATATGTTTCTCCCTTATTCACTCTTATTTTTTTATTTTCTTATCTTTTACAATAGAAATGATTTACATTTATAAAATATTCATATGCTAAATGTTTCATGGATGAGAATCCTTCTCAATTTCATCCACTACTATCAAGAGTTAATGATAATCATAGTATCGATAATTAATGTTTGATCACTTTCAACAACGTAGAGGCGAACAAAGCACTAAAGAAGGCGCAATCAACAGGAAAGAAGGCGGAGATATGGCCATATGTCCCGTACAACCTGGTTGCTCAGTCATATGCCATGATGGCTTATGACAAGAAAGCTCCCCTTGGCTGTACATGTTAAGAGGGTAGATTACATGGACAACCCTCAAAATGGAACCATTGCTCGATTCAACCAGGATCCTTATGTTACAATGTTCAGTGATGATAATCCTAATGCTTGTTCTATAATGTAAACTATTAGTCCTGTTTTAGGTGGTTGTATTCTTTTCTTAATCCAAATTTTCGGTCCTTTGTTTTCTTACTATCTTTCATTTATACGATTAATTACTAATTTTGTACAAAGCATAAGAATTTTAAAATTGCAAATCTTTACTGTACGATGTTCAATAAGTCTTGTAAGACGGTTTCACATGAGAAAATGGGGGTGATTTGCCTACAAAATGTTATGAAATAATATAATCTATCTATATATATATATATATATATATATATATATATATATATATATATATATATATATATATATATATATATATATATAATATAAAACAAGAACCACTAAACACCTCCCTTTACACATGTCATCTTCCTGTGGAAAACATTCCCGTCCAACTACCATGCGTCTAAGTTCTAACCCTAAAATTTGTCTACTTACCTCATTCTTTCACGAAGCATTGTACTATCTTAATCTGCCTTTATTTCTGTCTTCCACCACTTTCTCATTCAACAAATTTTCATCACTCATTCCCGGAAGCTAGTCTACAAATATTGTAACAATAATCCAAGTAAAGTTTAACAATGATACACTACTACAGATACAGGCTATAACAACGGTTAAAAACCGTTGTTATATAAAAAAGCGGACGTTGTTAAAGCGTCCGTTGTAAAAGGTTTTAACAACGGTTGATTTTCTTAAGGAACCCGTTGTTAAAACTATTAACAACGGTTTTAAGTATACAAACCCGTTGTGGAAAGTGTGACTCAATTTTGTGGGGAAAGTTATAACAACGGTTGTAATATACAAAACCGTTGTTATAACTAAAGACAACGGTTTTTTAATAAATAACCGTTGTTGTTTGTTCTTAAAAAATAAATAAAAATTAAATTAAATATTACTAGATGCATGCATAATTACGGCCCGTTATAATTCCGATGCATGCATTATTACTGTCATCACTGTGCATATGAATGGACAATATGGAATGAGAAGGGTTAGTAATAAGATTTGAAGCAGCATTGAGAGATATTATGATGATTATGGCACAACTTCCTAACATATATATTAATTAAAAAATAACTCAAACCACACATTGCTTAGTATAAATAAATGCATTATCTCAACTAACATTCCATTATCTCACTATATACATCTCCAAACCCTAACTGCTAAAACAAACTCCAAATAAATTAACCCTACTTAATCTTTCAATACAAACTCCAAACTCCAACAAAATGAATGATATCATCCTTAAGACTCTTACTATGATCGAGAACAACAACAGTTTCATCCGCCGGTTGCTCCAAATTGAGGAAAGTTTCAGGAGCTACCTTGCGGATGCTCGATCCATTCCGAAGGACGCCAAAGAAGATGGCTTGACGGGAGCAAAGCAGCGATTGCGGCTATATGACGATATAGCAATCACGAACGGAACCTCCAAATAGCCAAGGAGGAAAGGACGGATATCATAGAGGAGAATAAGACCCTCTATGAAAATATAAGAATTGCATTTTTATTAATGTAATTTTTTTTTAATATATGTATTATATATATATATATATATATATATATATATATATATATATATATATTATTTTTATCAAGCATTCCTCTATATCATCTTCCTTCTTCTTTGTTTTAGTTTATTTAATTTGTTTTACTAGCTAATTAAGCGAATAATACTTAAAGAAATAACATAATGGTCGATAAAAACTAACACATACACATGCAAATGAAATAATTAGAAAAAGAAAATAATGACGATGAAACCAACAAAGGATTTGGCGAGATTTACCTGATAATTAGACGATGAAATCAACAGTGACGGCGAGAAGATAAAGAGACGATGAGAAATAGAGAAAGAGACGATGAGAAAGTGTGTTTGTGTTTGTGTTTGTCTGCTTGGTTTGTGTCTGTGTATTAAGGTTTGTGTTTTGTGGCTGTAGCAGACTTGTGTTTGTGTGGTTTATAGTATGGAAGGTATTGACAACGTTTATTAAAGAACAACCGTTGTCAAATAAGTTTTAACAACGGTTGTAAATCAACAACCGTTGTCAAATAAGTTTTAATAACGGGTTCCAAAAGCAACCGTTGTGATTACTTTACACTAACTTTGCGTCAATTTTGCGCCAAATTATTAACAACGGTTGTGCATGTGTAACCCGTTGTTAAAACTTATAACAACGGTTTTTATAACCATACCCGTTGTAATTCATTTTAGTAAAATTAGCGCCATACATTCTACAACGTCTATTGTGATTTTCGTGAATAATCGTTGTTAAAGAGGCGTTGTAGTTGCCTGGATTTGTAGTAGTGATAAGTGCATAATTTACATACTTTTACCCCTTAGATTAGCTCCATTTTATATGTATTATGCACTACCTTTAGTGCTTATGAGCTAATATTTGCTTTCTAGTTCCATTTGTATGTTTTCTCATGTTTTGTAGGAAAATGAGCTAAAATGAGCCCAATTCTACTCAAGTACAAATACTAGAAGCATGAGCTAAGCTAAAGAAAATATGATGGACCAACATGAAAGATTTGCATGGATTTGCATGGATTAAATGATGGATTAATTTGAAGAATTACAAATGCAAAGTCAAGCCCATAATTCACAAGTCAACAAATGTCTAGGATGCTAAAGTCACATAGAGATCCTTTCTAAGATGACAAATATTGCATTCAACCGGGTGATTAAAGGAGCATTAAAACATGACCATGAGATTCTCTAGGCAATTACTTAAGCAATTAAGAGAAAATATTTTGGGTTGACCCCTTGTATTTGCTCTAAGTTTCATCCCTCATTTCCTATATAAATGGTGTAGACTTCAACACTTTTACGCACCATCTTTCTACACATTTTTACATAGAAATTTTCTCTAAATTTAGTAGTTAGTTTAGGTTAGCTCTTAGTTTAGATTAGTTTAGATTTACTTTATGTTATTTACATTTCCTATTTACATTTCAAGTTATAAAACAATCTACATTTACAAGTTATTTATATTACAAGTATTGTTCTTCCATTTCCATTTCCATTTCCAATTGCAAGGTAATTTCTCATTCATATTTTCATTATGTTTGCCATTCCATTTATCATTAGTTTAATTTACATTTCCACCATGTTAGAGTAGTTGCATTTGTCTAAGGAGTAAGCGAAGCCATGCATGATTAAGTAATATATAAATGTCAAAATGAGGATAAGTTAATATTGTCTAATTGTTTCTATCACATGTTTGCACCTTAATGTTTAATCTTTGTTTAAGGCCTTATTCATTGATTAAGTTTGTTCATTCGTTCTAAAAGTCGAGAGACACGGAATCGAATTAGACTAAGCATGTGTAGTAGGATGACCTAGTCATGGACGAGAGTTTCTCTAGGACCCGGTCTATGGTTGACACTAAAATTGTAAGGTGGGTGTCTCTAAGCCTAAACATTTACCATAAAATCAACTTCATAACTTGACATAAGCATTTACGTAATTAGCATGTGTGAGCCGACCTCTCCAGACATTTTATTTATCATTGTTTTTATCATTTCAACCTAATCAATCAATCGATAATCTACCAAGGTAAAATTCAATCCATAACAATTAATTAATAACTCACATCTCCTTTGGGTTCGACCCCTAAGTACTACATTCATTTGTTGTCTAGGGTATAAATATTATTTTTGCATAGGTGTGCGATAGCCTATAAAAAAATATGGGGAGGAATAATCTAATGTTATGAATATCGACTTTAAAATCATTGAATCATTACCTCGTATCAGTTCTGTTTTTTTTTTTGCTGATTAATGGTATGAATCCCAAAATTTGTTACATAATACAACATGAAAGAGCTGGATAAATCTAATAGTGGGAATCGTTCAATGATGAGAGTTTGAAGTTTAATTCATTGCATCATTCAGAATGGCATGTTCAAGTCTTCCAGTCATCCTCATCTTTCAATTTCGATTTGGGTATGTTTAATTTTCCTACAAATTTTTATTTATTGTAATTAAGATTTTCTTAACCTAATATTCGAACACATAAATGTTGGAAGATTCGTCAATAAAGAGTGAATGTTCATTAAGCTACATTCTCTGGTCATGATGATTCTCTATTGTGGTTGTATATTCATTGTGAAAAAGTAACTATGGAGTTTTTTTAATGAATTTATATTCATTTACGTGAATATACATTTATACATACCGATAAACTTAAAACTTGTGTTGATTTGTAACCCTATATTAATTTAGTCTAATACATGTGCATTTTATTTGGTTGATAAATTGCCGGAGTAAGAATGAACTTCGATTTGAAGAATTTGTCTTCCAACTGAAGGAAGACGGTGTTCTTAAAATTGGACTTCAGACCTTTTAGGCATTTGGTAGATTCAACATTCCATACTGTTTTTAATGGTTTTTCAGTTGTTTTAGACTTCATAATTTCACGGTTTTGGTGTATTGGTCGATATCGACTATTTGTTATGTTTGATGGTGTGTAGACTTGATTTCATTTGCAATATTATAAATTTATACTTGATGTTGTGGATTGCGTGTGAGAAATTAGTTTTGATGTTATTTTTTGATTTTCCTGCTCAGTTGGGTTCATTCCATCATGCTTTACATGACTTACATCAGTTAAAATCTTTAATACCAGCCAAGGTTTCTTAAAAGGTTTGTCTTACATAATAAAGAACAAGATTTAACTTTAGGTTTGTAATCCGTATCAAATAAATAATCGTGACGCTTCAGAGTAGCTGATAAAAATTAACAAGATCAATGAAGTATTGCAGTAGCATTGATGATTTGCAAAAGATTGTTTTGATTTGGCAATTTAGTAACAAATATTATGTCCGAGATGGTTACCCGTCATTTATTATAGGTAAAAGAGGAAGTTGTTCGCTCTGGTTAGAATTAAGGTGGATTATCTGTAGACCAAAGACTTCAAAGACGTTATGAATTCGATTAATTGTCTTTCAATGTATGTTGATGTTCAAGGGTCATACAAGTATAAATTGTTTTAGACTTATTTGTGAGGTCGAATTGTTGCACCGAAGAGAGAGAGGTCGTGCTCCATATTCATGTATTGTCTTTCAAGATTGTAAGCTTTTGATATCGAGCAACTTATTTCTCAGCCGAGAGGACCGAATTTCAATTAAATGTAGGCATATCTATAAAGAAATAAGAGATCCACATCAGCTCGAGCAAATAAAGTTTGGGTCCCTTGATTTCAGCTTACGTTATCACTCACATCTGTCACATGTCATTTTTGTAGCTTTTCATATTTAGTCCAGGTGTTAAATGTTATTGTTATGCATGTTCTATAAGTTGGTGAATTTTACCCTTTGAGGTGTAAATAACTCTCCCATTACCATCCTTTAGAGGTGATAGCTGATATTTTCTTATTTTCACATTTAAATGTTGTACCAATTCAATAATTGATAGTCCTATATTTTACGTTTACTTTTGGTGATAGATACTAACTCTAATGTTTTGTACATGGGTCATATGGAAGATCCAATTTTTTGTTTAGCTTTACTACCTTAGATTCCTTCTTTATTCACGGTTGTATTTATTTATGAATGTTTATACAATTATTATGTTTATGTTTGTAATTTGAGAGGGTGACAAGTTCTCTTACAAATGGACTTGACGGATGAACAAAGGGTTAGGATTGGAAGGATGTGGTCGCAAATAAAAGTTTAACATAAATTAACAAGTACACATTCAACTATATATTGTATCATTCTAGTAACAAGTTGTACTATTTTACCTAATAATTGAGTTTATCTACATGTATAGTTTTTTTTTAGAGAAAATAGTGGCAGGTATAGGTTTTTTGCTTAACCTTCGGTAATTGTATTGACTTCTTTTGAAGATAATTGTTGGGTTAGTTTTTCGTATGATAAATTACTCCTCAAAATTAAATGAGAATAAAGATGAAGGAAAAATCTAGCGTTATTTAGTATAAATACTCTGTATTATTGGTGGTCTTCTCAAATTACTCCAAACTTTATTTAATCTCAAAATAAACCCGACTATTAATAGTCTCTTCTAATAATATACTCGGGTATTTTGTGACTTGTTATTGCAAGTCAAAGCTGATGTGGCAAACTTTAATAATAATAATAATAACAAAAAATAATTCCATTAAAGGAAAATGATAAATACAACCCATTGGGTTATATTTAAACATTTAATATCCTTCTATATTTGGCATTAATTTAGAAATTAGAGAGTAAATTACATTTAAATCAATGCAATTAATGCATATATTAACTATTTATTTTCTCTTTTAGTTGCTTAAATACAACCCACTGGGTTCTATTTATCATAACCCATCTATTAATCAAACATTCATCATCCCTAATTGACTATTTCATATGGTGTATATCAATTTCCGATTTCTCATCCCCCATTTACCTCAAATATCATCATCCCCACCACCCTGAACCCTTCACCTCCTCCTGCAAGGTAATGGGCCACCACCGGCGATCTTCGACTCAGACCATAACAACATACCGGTAATAATCACAACCTAATCCTGCTTACTACCACTGACGTATACAAGTAAATCATTTGGGCGATTTGCTATTTTACGGGTTTTTAATCCAAAAATAAGATGGATGACTTTTGAGAATCAAGGGGGACTGAGGCCAAAATATCAAAACTCAATTCCTATGAACACAAAAGAGATACATCACACATAGCACAACTTTGGTCTTCCTTTTAGAATTTCCAACTCAAACAATAACACGCTTCTTCTTCAATCTAACTACACCCCATTTTCTAATAATTTCATGTATTTGTGTCTTAAATGTTCAATTAGTAGGTACCCAGTTCCTGCAATTAGTAGATGGGGTTCAGTATGATAGTGCTCATTGCCAGATATGTGATTTGTGGTTAGGGCTTGCCATCACGGTCGGTAAATGAGGCGTCAGGTGGTGATGGCGGGGGGGTGGGGGACTGTTAGGGCTAATCGGTGAGGGTGGGTTAATGGGTGGTGGTGGGGCAGAGATATTATGAGTAATAACAATACCCTATTTACTAAATGAATAGGCGAAACTCCAAATTTTCCCGCCTAAAACATGATTCCTAGAATAAGGTTTTGTATTTTTTGCATATACTATAGCTATTTATATGACAGGTTATAAATGGGCATAATTATTTAGATTTGAATATTTATAACATTCAATATTTCACACTCTGCATAAATTTATCTCCGGTTTTTCTATGATAAGGAAATTATTTATTTTTTTCTTAAAAACTTTGTGATAAAAATTCATTGATTATTTATGATAAAAATTTGCCGCTAAAAAAAATATGTTATTAGTAAATATTTATAAAGTAACGTCATTAGTTTCTCCGTTAAAAAAAAAAACTCATTTCATGACTTATTACTATTTAATTTTTTATTTCTCAAATCAAAATAAAATTATGAGAAACATGAAAAATAGATGAATTGTCAATTTAAGTTTCATAAATAATACACTGAAAAGTAAAACTCTATAAATACCGTGCATACATTACACAGGGTCTATACTAGTAATTTTACTATCATATCATAATACTATATTGTTAAGGAAAATCAAAATATAATATAACAATGACCTGTTAATCAAGTAACCAGACACCCGAGTTTATTATTTTTTTTTGGTACGTAAGAGGGGTAAAACCCCGGTAAACTTAATTATTCACTATTACATGGGGAATAGCTAAGCTACCCCAAAGATAAGCCGAGCCTATTATGAGAAGATGATATCCATTGTTGAGTTTATTTGGAGTTAAAACGTTGTTTGGAGTATCATAAGAAGACCCCTTATAGTTTGGAGTATTTATGTTAAATAATCTCTAAGGAGTAGAATAGCCAAAGAGTATTGTGATAAGCAAAATGCAAACAGCGAAAATGAGCACGCTTTGTATAAATGTTTATATACGATGGTGTACATCAAACTATTACAACGATATAATCAAGAAAATTTAATTATATATGTTATCTATATATGCCCGTGCAATATTTTGCACGGGTTCTACGCTAGTTCCTTATATATGTTTGTTTTAGAAATGATCCCACCATATTATTTATCTAGGTTTGGACAATCTAAAGCAAATATGGTATTGAGGAAAAACAAAATTTTATTCGCTTACATAATGTAATGTAAGAGAATTATTCCCAATATATAGCTTGTTTAATTCCTTATTTATTTTTAAATTTTAATAGATTATAATTAATGATTATCATTATCATTATACACATATAAGTTTCTTTACCAAAAAAAAAAAATTATACACATATAAGTATATAACGTTACTCCATATATTATACTAAATTTAAATTACATTTATGATTAAAAAAATTTAAAATATTTCTTTTAGATTTGTACAAAATGTATACGGAGTATAATTTAAATACGATGCACATTTTTTTATATTTTTATCTAGTAATTGTATTTTAGTTAAAAGTGTACTGAGTCTAAAAATTTGGACTCACTGCAAAAATACAAGATATAGGAAACCGCACAAACTTTAATGATATGAAAAACTAGCTAAAATTATGAGGAAAGTCTATTAAATAATATAACTTCATACAAATCAAAAAGTTTTTTTTTTTCTATCATAAATATACTGTAAATGTATTATATATTATATGTGAATACTAATAATATATTACTTATTAAAATTTTAAAATAAATAAATAATTTAGGAGACAATAGTTAGGAAATGATGTTTTTATAATACATTATATAAGGAATCCAATTTTTTTTTGTTAATACACGCCTCTTGCTTTGGATTATCCAATCCTACATCAACTACATGAGGGGAATCAATTTTAAAACAACCATATGTAGGGAATTATTTATGTCATAACATTATGCGGGGAAATCGCCGGAGAAAACGGGGAGTATACAATACCGGGTACAAACTTTTGAAACTTGAAAGGTTCGTTAATCGGGTCATTTACCACCTATTATTTAGATCATATTGTAGGATAGTTATTAATCTTACAATGAGGAGGGATCCAGTAGTTTTGTGTGAGAGAGGAGAGGATCTCAGTTGCCTAAAAACCATACCATCAATAAAACTACAATTCTACCCTCACAACTTCCTATAAATAATTCCATGCATACGTGATTATTCCTCATCAAATTTCACCTCTCAAAACATTATCAAGCATTCCAAATTATTTCCGATTCCTCTCATAATACAAATAAATATATCAAGTTTAATTATCAACATTTAATTTCTGAACATAATAATGGCACAAAAACTAGGAAGTATAGGCTTCTTCACAACCTACCGTCCACCGCTACCACTCGACTTATTCTCCCTCTCCACAATGCCCTCTTCAATTGAAACTAACGCTCGTCTGACCGACGAGATATCTTACAACTACAACAGTCAAGTAATCCCACCATCAGCCTTAAAGCTCAAGCTAAAGCGTCCAATGTTGGCCTCAGTTGCGACTGAGGCCGATGTGGACTCGGGAAGGCTCTTTGGTCTTATCATGGTGTCGGAAAGGTCCAATGGACTAGAAACGCTCCACAAAGTGCTTCGTCTTAGGAAGGAAAGTCCCGTAATCTTTAGTTTTTGTTAAGATTTAGAGAGGAAGGAGGGAATTGCATAAGAGAATTGTATTATTGATTGATAAATCTTATGATAACAGTATATGTATTTATAGTACCAAAACCCGAACCCTAATAATATAAACTCTAGACGATAGCCGGAGGCCCTAATGGGCCTAATATCCTAATACCCTCCCGCAATCGTAAAGGCAGTACATTGTACGAACTTTACGATTGGAGAAATACAAAGTAAAATATAAAAAAAATATCAAAATCAAAATCTCTTCTACATTTTTGTTAATTTATTTCTCATCTTCGCAAGGTTGGTAGGATAAACGAGTGTAAACTCGCTGAACAATGTCTTCGAACAAGAACGTTAAGTTTTTTGAACTTGTCGAATAACAAATAATTTGTTAGGAACACTAATCGGACCTAAACAAATTTCAGTAATACGTAAAATTATCCGTCAACTTTAAAGTTTGGAGAACGCTAAGTATTTCGAACTCCAAATAGATCTGAATCACTAAAATTGCGTAACTCGCCAGTCAATTTAAATACCACCTTAATCCCGACATAGTGAAATATTTTATCTCGCCCGGTGGATGTAGCTATCGCATTGATAGTGAACCACGTTAAATCTTTGTGTCTTTTATTCTTTGCATCTACTCCGTATCGCTTCCGCATAACAATTGGTATCAAAGCTTTGAGTTTTTAATCCAGGGAGGAGAAGATGTCAAGTGAGACTATAAGGATTGAGAAGTTCGAAGGGAGAAATAGTTTTGCACTATGCCAGTTGATGATGAGGGCTTTGCAAAAGGAGCGGTGCATCTGGAAACCTTTGACGCCGGGTTTCTCTACGAAGGTGACGAAGACTGAAGCTTCGGCTGCTGGTGCTGAACCTAGGGTGACTGAGACGGAAGATCCTACCTTGTTAACAATGGAGGAGAGGGCTCATTCATCGATCTTGTTGAGTTTATCAGACGATGTTCTAACTGAGGTAGCCAATGAGTCAATTGCGGTGGGGTTATGGCTGAAATTGGAGAGTTTGTACATACAAAGTCGCTCACCAATAAGTAGTTGTTGAAACAACGTCTGTTCTTTTTCAAGATGCAAATAGGTATGTCACTTCGTGATCATCTAGACAAATATACTACTATATTGCTAGATCTGCGTAATATAGATGTTAAGATTGAGGATGAAGATGATGCTTTGATTCTGCTGGTTTCTTTACCTGCGCCATATGAGAATTTTGTAGATTTTTTTGTTCTTGGTAAAGAGACATTGACCCTAGAGTAAGTGAAGTCATCACTTTGCACTAGGGAGTTGCGATAAAAAGCAACTGTTGACTTAGAAGACGGATCAGGGGCAGGTTTAGTTGTTAATAATACTAAAAAGGGCGGAGGTCAGAAGAAAAAGGCTAAGGCTAAGGCTCCGGACACCAATACTGCTAATAATTCTGTTATCTGTTACCTTTGTAAAGAACCCGGGCATAAAAGACCTAGTTGTCCTAAGTTGAAAGCTAAATCTAATGCGGTTGTAGTTCAGAGTAAGAATGTGGAGTACGATTCTGAGGCGGACTATGCTCTTGCGGTTGATTATGTTCGTCCTATAGATCGTTTGATTCTAGATTCTGGGTGTTCTTATCATATGTGTCCACACAAGCATTGGTTTAGTACTTATGAGTCCTTTAATGGGGGTCACATTGTTGTTGGTAACAATGCTACTTGTGAGGTAGTGGGTATTGGGTTGATCAAGGTGAAGACTGCTAAGAATAAGAAGTGTACTTTGACTAATGTGAGGCATATTGTAGCTTTGGGGAATAATCTTATGTCACTTGGTTCATTAAGTGATTTAGGATATGAGTTCCAGGGTAAAAGGAAGATTTTGTCTGTCACAAAGGGTTCTCGTTTGGTGCTGAAAGGTGTCAAACAAAATACCTTGTACGTATTTCAAGGTGAAACACTAACTAGTTCTGCAGTTTGTGCATCCGTAAATCACAGAGAGATCACTAAGCTTTGGCATAAGAGGCTTGGTCATATGGGTGAGAGAGGGATGCAACTATTGTCCAAGAGGGATCTTCTTAATGGTGTCAAGGTGAGGAACCTTGAGTTTTGTGAACATTGTGTTTGGTAAGAAACACAGATCTAAATTTAGCAAGGGTGTTCATACAACAAAAGAAGTCCTTGATTATATCCATTTAGATTGCTGGGGGCCTGCTCGAGTTAAAAGTATGGGAGGTTATTATTATTTTGTTACATTTATTGATGACTATTCCATGTACACAAGGCTTAGGTTGCTTAAGCAGAAGAGTGAAGCTTTCAAAGTCTTTGTGCAATGGAAGAGTTTGATGGAAAATCAGAAAGGTAAGAAGATCAAGAAGCTACTAACGGACAATGGTTTGGAATTCTGTTTAGGAGAATTCAATGAGTTATGTAAGAATGAAGGTATATGAACGCATCATACCATTAGAGGTATACTACAACATAACGGTGTAGTAGAACGAATCAACCAGACACTATTAGAGAGAGTTCGATGCATGCTCTCTAATGCGGGTTTTGCTAGAAGGTACTGGAGTGAAGTTGTTCATAAAGCTTGTTACTTGTACAATCGTGGGCCTCATATGGGAATAAACTGCAAGATTCCTTATGAGTTATGGAGCGGTAATGTACCGGATTATTCTACACTTAGAGTCTTTGGATGTGTAGCTTATTATCATGTAAGAGATATTAAGTTAGATCCAAGGCCAAGGAAGGGGTGCTTTCTAGGATATGGAGATGGAGTTAAGGGGTTCAATATTTGGTCTCTCTCAGAGGGTCGTGTTATTATTAGCAAGGATGTTACCTTTGATGAAAATTCCATGTTTATTTGTAAAAGGTGTGCAAGGGTGTTGAAAGGGATAATAGTGCCGAGGAAGAGGTGAAGTTTGAGGTGCTCCTGCCACTTTATCTATGTTACCACGGGTTGTGATCGAGGAGGATATCGAACCAGTTGCTTCTAGTCCTGTGACTACTCCTACTTCAGTTAATGAGGAAAGTTATCAGGGTGAGTCTTCTAATCAACTAACTGATCCTATTATCTTGCCTAAACGTGTAAGTAAGAAGACTAGTAGGTTTATTGAGGAGCTTGACGGCCGCAAAGTTCGTGGCAATAATTGTTATATTGAGGAGATGGTTGGTTATACATTACAGGTAGCTGATGAAATTGAGTTTGAAGAACCATCATCTTATAAGGAAGCAATTGTTAGTAGTGATTCAGTGCAATGGCTTGCTGCTATGGGTGAAGAGATGGAGTCTCTTCACAAGAATAATACTTGGGAACTTGTGCCACCACCATAAGGGAGAAAATTTATAGGGTGCAAATGGGTGTTTGTAATACCCGTACTTTTAGGGACCCGTTGACTGACGTTGACCGACCTTAGTGATATGTCTTAGTCTTTGGTAAGCCTTACGAACGTTGGCTGGTGAAGTGGTAAGCTTTGAGTGAGTGGTACTCGATCGAGTAGTTTGGGTACTCGATCGAGTAGGAGTCACTCGATCGAGTAGGGGTCACTCGATCGAGTAGGGGTCACTCGATCGAGTAAGTTAGTTACTCGATCGAGTAGCGTCTTTAGATCGAGTAGCCTCCTTCCTCCAAACCTAGATGTCGCCTTTCCTCATTCCCTTCACCATAATCCCTTCCATTGGAGCCTTTGAGGATGCTTATGCCTTGGGGATAGGTTGCTTGAGTCGGGTAGCGGTCTTGACGCCGGATAGCTATGCGTAGGTATGTTATCGTCATCATCATTGTCTTTGTCGTTTTTAGTTAGGGTTGTAGTGGTTGTGATGGATTATTATACTGTTTGTATAGGTGTATTGCTTACTTGGTCGATGTCATGTGATTGAACGTGGAATCGCCGCGGTTGGCTAAAGATAGGTTCGCCTACTCAGTACTGTTGTTTGTCTAGAGTGTCTTGTGATGTGGTTTGGTTGTTTTTATGTCAGTATGGTTGTCGGATTGTGATTAAAGGTTGATTGTGTTGTTAGTTGTTAGACGGTTATTGATTTCACATTGTTGGTTGGTTTGTATCTGACTGTGATCTTCTGGGCGCGTCCCTGACTGAGTGGAGTCACTTGCGGGAGTGGCTTCACGCCCTTGGTTCGCCCTCTGTGGAACCTGCCACAGGAGGGGATGTGCATATTAAGGAAACTTGGGTTTATCGCTCTATATGAGGAGCGGGGATTTATTCGGTACGGCTGCGGTCCCCCACTGGCAGAACTGGTCCAGTGGACAGTCGATGACGGTGATTGGTTGGAGTAGTTGTGGCTTGTGTGAGTTTGGTTATGTCTGTAGTGTGAGGCTGTTGTTGATGTGTCTTTCCTCAGTTACTGATCTTGTGTGGTTTGTCTTCTTGTTGTTTCTGTTGTGTCTGACGTGATCCCTTATGAGCACTCAGTCTTAGCATGTGATGTCTTGGATGGTAGCTGGAGTCTTGGCGGGATGAGTCTTTCACGAGTCACGATAGAAGTAGTTCACATAGTGGTGTTGAGTTGTATCTTTTGTATATGTAGTATTGTTTAATCTTGTAATAAACTATAATTGTTCTTTTATCGAATTTTGATGATTACTGTCCTCAGGAAACCGAGATGGTAATACCCTTATATGCTAGGGAAGGTCTTGTTAAGACTCCTTGGTATATGGGGGTGTTACAGTGTTCAAGAAAAGGGAAGGAACTTCAGAGGCTGAGACGGTTAGATACAAGGCTAGACTTGTTGCTAAGGGGTTTAGTCAGATACAGGGAGTTGATTATGTGGAGATTTTTTCTCCTGTTGTGAGACACACTTCTAGAAGAGAATTAAAGTGATACTAGAATTACCCAAACAGTTTTTGTTGCAAGATAAACACAAAAACCTATTCTTTAAAGATAAAGGTCTAAAATTGCATAAAAAAATAGCTGAATAAGAGTCACTTTAGTCTCATTCCATTCTATAAAAAAATACTAGACCGTTAACCGACAAATGGCAAGCTAAGGGGGGTCAAAAGCGTGCAGCCTTACCCCTACCCCTGCGTTGTTAACACACAGAGGCTCCTTTAGAATGCTCCATAACGGTTATTGCGTCCGAAATTGCTTCGGATGACTACTATTTCACTATGAAAAGAAGCACAACCTGTTTACTTGCCTTTTTTTATTCCATCACAATCCAAAACTATATAATAGCGAGACATTCACCAAAAAAAACATCAATCTTGGAAATTTTGAGTCTATACAGCAGCCATGTATTCGAAATAATTAAAAAAGTTTCAGTTATAGGCCCTAATACAATGCAGAATGGTGTAAAATTAGACGAATCAGACAAATCCATATTGACCAATATTTTGATCAATTCACAGGCCCCTGCTTTCCTTTCATTTTTCTATAACTCTACCAAAATTCCAATTAAATCATAAACAATGGCTAGTAAATCAAACCTTAACCAAATTCCAGTAAACAAGCATCAAAATTCATCAATCAAACATCCTAAAACATCCTAAATCAATGATAATAAAGCAATAAAATCAAAAACCCTAATTAACAATAAATAAATAAATAAAACCGAATAAAAGAAGACAAGGGGATGAGACTTACCGTCGAGGGTGATAAAGACGGCTGCAAGGGTGGTGGTCAGCGGCAAGGTTCAATTCCGCGGCGGTGATGGCTGAAGAACAGAAAAAAGGATGGAAAATTAAAAGAAGAAAAGGAGAAACGAGGGGAAGAACGGAATTAGAAGAGAAGAGAAAGAGGATACCGGCGGTGATGAGGCGGTGGTGAAGCGAGAACAACGGCTGCGGTGATGAGACGGTGGTGATGCGGTGGTGGAATTATATTTTGGAGTGAATTATATTTTGGTGAATTATGAATTATGAACAACGGCTGTCTACTTGTGTTTGATTAAAGGGGGTGGGTGTCTCAGAAATTCTATTTTTGTATGTTAATTACATATGCGACGGATAGGCATTGCAAAGTACATTGCATAAATTCCGGCGCCATGAATTATTAGGCGGAGAAATAGATGTGACGCATATCCGTTGCAAAATTTCCAAATTCCGTCGCATAATTTAATATCCGTCGCAAATATAATAGTATCCGTTGCAAGTAATGTTTAGCAACTACTTTTATCATCCGTTGCAATTATTCCGTTGCAAATAAGCCTTTTTCTTGTAGTGTTTATTCGTGTGTTGCTATCTATAGTGGCACATTATGATTATGAGCTTGAGCAACTTGATGTCAAGACCGCCTTTCTACACGATCAGTTGGAGGAAGATATTCTAATGAAGCAGCCAGAGGGGTTTGAAATTCCGAGGAAAGAGCACTTTGCCTGTCACTTAAGGAAGTCCTTGTATAGGCTCAAGCAATCTCCAAGGCAGTGGTACAAAATATTTGACACTTTTATGGTAGAGCATGGGTATGAGAGAAACCCATATGATTGTTGTGTTTATCATAACAAGCTAAAAGATGGGTCTTTGATTTGTTTACTCTTATATGTTGATGATATGCTTGTTGTTGCTAAGAAAAGGTCAAATGTTGATAATTTGAAGAAGCTACTCAGTTCAGAGTTCGATGTGAAGGATCTAGGGTCCGCAAAGAAGATATATATTAGGGATGAAGATTTACAGGGATCGTTCTAAAAAGAAGCTTTTCTTATCTCAGAAAAGCTACGTTGAGAAGATACTTGGCCGTTTTAGTATGGGTAATGCTAGACCTTTAAATACTCCTTATGCTGTCGGTAAGTTAACTATATCTTCTGCACCTGAAACTGAAGCTGAGAAGTCTTATATGTCAACGGCTCCCTATGCTAGTGCAGTTGGCAGTTTAATGTACGCCATGGTTTGCACTAGGCCTGATATTGCACATGTTGTTAGTGTTGTTAGTAGGTTTATGGCTCAACCTGTCAAAGAACACTAGTTAGCGGTAAAGAGAATTTTCGCTACATTAGAGGAATGGCGGATGTTGGTCTTGTTTATGGGAATGATGATGAGTTTTGGTTGTTAGATATTCTGATTCCGATTATGCTGCAGATGTAGATAGCAAGAGGTCCGTAACCGAGTATGTTTTTACACTTGGTGGTTGTGTTGTTAGTTGGAAGTCAACTTTACAATCTTCTGTGACTTTGTCAACCATGAAGGCAAAGTATATGGCTTTGACAGCGGCTACTAAGGAGGCTATATGGTTAAAGGGTCTTGTAAGTAATCTTGGTCTATATCAGGAGATCGCTTTGTTGTATTGTGATAATTTAAGTGCTATTTGTTTGGCGAAGGATCAGGTGCATCATGATAGAACCAAGCATATAGATGTCAGGTATCATTTTCTGAGGAACGAGAAGAGAATTAAAGTGAAGAGAGTGGGAACAGCTGGCAATCCTGCAAATTGCTTCACTGAGCCGGTTCCATTCAGCAAGTTCAAACATTGCTTGTACTTGTTGAATATAGACAGTTATGTCTAGACCCTTCAGGGAGCTCGAGGTGGAGCCTTGAGCGGCCCAGTCCAGGGCTAAATGGACGCAGGCTGTTGTCCAAGGCTAATCGGATGGCAGGCTCAGTTCAGGGTATATCCGATGATTATAAGACTCAAGGTGGAGTCTATTGTGTTCTAGTGTGAGCGCTCATTTGCTGGAACATGGCAGATACTTGTCTACTTGCGAGTGGCTTATATAGTGGTCGAGTGGTTTGTAAGTTGTTTGCTAAATGCAACTGTCTGAGTCAAGGTGGAGAATTGTTAGTATATGACTCGTATGTCACTTACAGAGTATGTCGGAGTTTGATTACGGTGAGATAAATTAGACTAAGGAAGAAAAAGAGTTGAAATACGGGCGACACATTGCGGGTGGCGAGGAATTCTGGTGAAATCAGAATGTCGTATGAGATTATTGTTGAACGACGTGCTTTTAGCGTTGACTTTATCATTGGAAGTTGACGTCACCAAATTCTTTGGTTTCCTTAGTTAGTTAGGCAATATTTGTTGTGTTATTAATTATAATATTTCTTAATTAGAATAATCTACCTAGTTATTCTTTAAGAAAAGATTTGTGAGGTAAGCACATTGAGAGTTTTAAGAGGCAAATCTAGAAAAACTCTGTGCTCATTTTTTGTAATCTTTAATTCTCTCGATATTGTGAAATATTTTCCATCGCTCCGATGGATGTAGCTATCGCATTGATAGTGAACCACGTTAAATCTTTGTGTCTTTTATTCTTTGCATCTACTCCGTATCGCTTCCGCACAACAGATGGTAAGGACAATGAGACGTTATTGATGGACCAGTGTAAAAAACCATTAATCTTGTTTTGCGTGTTGAGTAACATAATCAACCGATCAGGGATGGAAGGGCGGAGGTTCGTTGAACCCTTGTCGGGCTTTAATTGCTAGGCTTTGGGCTTCTCTCTGAGTAGTGTCGTTCCATAGAGGTCTAGTGGTTGGAATTGTGGGCGGGTAGTCGGCTTACCACATTAGTTGTGGCCCGATAGTTCCGCGATAGATCTTGGTTAGCTTTGATTAAAACCGAGTACGTCTCTCCAGAGTATATGATCAAGTTTTGGACATCAAATGGTTGAACGTAGTGTCTGTCTGCTTCAACTACCGTCATGCCCCTGTTTGAATTACATAACACGAGTACAAAACAAATTCATATATATCCTGACTATTTGGGTAAGACCGTCGCACATTAAGACGAGATAAACATTTTGGCGGTCTCTTCAATTTTAAATACGGAGTACTTACCTTAATATCCTTAAATTTACTTTTAACATAGGACCATTTTAACAAAACTGACCAAAAAGAAATCATGAAGCATCAAGCTTACCTCAATAGCAAAACTAAGAGCAGACAAGGCAGTAAGGCTACCAATTCGTAAATGGTTTGATGAATAATGGTAATTTTGAGGATGAAGATGATGAAAATGAATGTGTGGTTAAGAGTTTTGGGAGAAATGGAGAAGTGGGTTTTATGTAATGATGAAAAGGGTATCGAGGATGAATTTGGAGAGGGAAAGTGATGATCTTTGATGCATTTTTTCTCAGATTTCCGATGTATGGGAAGTGTTGGCGATGGAAGAGGGGTATTATTTCAGGGTTTAGAGCTCTCAGGCTTGAAAGACTGAACGATCACTTTGTTAAAAAGCTCACAAACTCGTGTTGTGAGTCTTGTGACTTGTGGCTTTGACTCTTTGAGTGAACCCGTTTTCTAGTGGAAATGGAATGTTTATTATCGAATTAACGGTTTAATATAGGAGTAATTATAAATAATGGAGATGAAGAGACTTTCAAAAAAAAAAAACTGGAGATGAAGAAAAGTTAAATTTATCTAATATAAATCTCGGCTATTGATTAGAAAAAATGGAAATAAAGAAATTGGGAGGATGTTGTTAAGGATGTTGCTAATGCAATAACTGCGACAAATTGTTTCAGGGGTGAAAATAGTAGAAATAAACAGAAAGCAGCAAAAGGTGACAGTAACAGGATACGTGGAGGCGAAGAAACTACTAAAGAAGGCACCGTCGACAGGAAAGAAGGCGGAGATATGGCCATATGTGCCGTACAACCTGGTGGCTCAACCGTATGCTATGATGGCTTACGACAAGAAAGCTCGCCCTAGCTATGTCAGGAGGGTGGATTACATGGACAACCCTCAAATTGGAACCATTGCTCGATTTAACCAGGATCCTTATGTTACGATGTTCAGTGAAGATAATCCTAATGCTTGTTCTATAATGTAAATAACTCCTGTTTTAGGTGATTGTATGTTTTTGTTAATCCAAATTTTGATTGTGCTATCTATTTTCTTCGGTCCTTTGATTTCTTACCCTTTTTCATTGTCTATACGATAAAATACTACTTTTGACCAGATCATAAGAATTCTGAAAATGCGAATCTTAACTATACGATGTTTAATGAGTCTTGTAAGGCGGTTTCATATGAGAAAACGGAGAGTATACAATCCCGAGTACAAAATTTTGATCGAAAAGTCAAAATGTCTGAAATTATGTTAATACTCCCTCCTATTCATTCATTTTGTCCCCCTTCTATTTTGCACAAGAATTAAGAAAATGATTTTGGACCACACAAAACACTCTATTCCACTCTACCCCACATGTAATTAAATTTGGACCACACAAAAGTTACCAAAAAAGGAAAGAGGGACAAAAATCCGACTAGCTTCGATAAGGAAAGAGGGACAAAATGAATGAATAGGAGGGAGTACATAACACAGACAACTGTTGTTTATTAGAATTCTTGTCAAGTATCATCAGCCCGACAAGAGAAGAAAAAATGAAGATATAATTAATGATTCGGAATCCTAAAACCCAAAATGAATAAAGAAGATTTAATGTTGTAATTAGTGATTAATGAACTAGCTTAGGGTTTGATAAGAAGCTTGCTTTCACCACAACCCATGATAGAAGAGGGTAATTTCCCAACCCTTTCGATACCTTCCTCGAATACAATTCCCATGCCCATGTAGAAATGGGACTCTATATGACAATGAAATAACCATACACCCGGGTTATTCGCCTTAAACCGGATAGCGGTCCACCCATACGGATGAATGGGGACCGTGTTCTTGAGTATAGGGTCCACAAGGTTGTACTTCTTATAATCTTTAGAAGGGTCAAACTTGCCTTGACCATAGCCCAACACCCAAAAGTCATGCCCATGAAGATGCCAAGGGTGAGTCTCACTGTTGTTTAAATTCAAGGTGTTTGCATTTTGTAACACAATATCGACCGTTGTATCAAACTTGAGCCTATAAATAGCATTGCTAGCCGTGGCATTTGGGTTAGGGGGTGGGATATTAATGTCGTAGGTTTTGTAATCGTAGCTGTCAGGCGGGGATCCTTGATCGAACACTTGTTGGAGTTTTCCCTTTAGACGTTTCTCCCCGAGAGCCACTAAATAAGGTGTTGATGGTAAGGAGAATGTGACATTGTTGACGGACCAATGTAAGAACCCGTTAACCTTGTTTTGCGTGTTGAGCAGCATGATCACCCGGTCAGAGGTCGGGGGTGGGGGTTCGATGAACCCTTGTCGGGCTTTAATTGCTAAGCTTTGGGCTACTCTTGGAGCTGTGTTGTTCCATAGAGGTCCAGTGCTTGGAGTTGTGGGCGGGTTTTGTTCCGGTGAGTTTGGATAGTAATTGAAGATGGCCAGCCCAGTCGTTGTTTTAGGCAGTCGGCTTACCACATTAGTTGTGGCCCAATAATTCCGGGATGGGTCTTGGTTAGCTTTGATTAAAACCGAGTATGTCTCTCCGGAGTATATGAACAAGTTTTGGACATCAAATGGTTGGACGTAGTGTCCGTCTGCTTCAACTACCGTCATGTTGTGGCCCTGTTTGAATTACATCACACAAGTACAAACCTAATTAATATACATCTTGATTATTTGACCGAAATGATATTCCAATTATTTAAATAAGACCATTACACAATAAGACAAGATAAAACAATATAAGCCTTTTGGTTGAGTCCTAAAGCCTAGAAACTGAACCTGAAACCTTAAATTTATTGATTCATGTGACCATTTTACCGAAATTGTTCAAAAAGAATTCATGAAGCACAAAGTTTACCTCTATAGCAAAGCTAAGAGCAGACAAGGCAGTAAGACTACCAATCCGTAAACGGTATGTTTTGCCCGGAACGACAGTTAAAGCAAACGGGGCGCAGTCGGGACTGGTGGCATTACATATCGTGGGGTCCGCCGGTGTATTGACGGATGAGCAATTGAATCGACCTCTTCCTTGAATAAGTAAAGACTACAAAACCCGAATCAAAGAGAAAGATAAACTAATGGAATATAAATCGTAAAATATTTTGAAAATAATTGCTAAAACTCATACTCCGTGTAACATTAATGGCTTTATCTTCATATGTAAGACCGTCTAATAAAAGTTTTTATTTGGAAAAATGAGCAGAGATATAAAAACAAGTATATACCTGAGGTTCACCAACAAAGACAAACGGGATGGAAGACAATCCGGTAGCGGCCTCAAAGGTGGTCTTATGCCACCAATCAGTTAATAAAATGCTACGATCAAAGTCGTAAGTGAAAGGTTCTGATTGTCCATCAGGAAGCGACACAACGATCATGCCATTCAAACCCGCTTCTCTTTGCATACCATAATGAGCATGGTACAAGTATGTGCCCGCCTGCATCACAACCAAAATCCGACTTTTCATTAGTATTCATCACCACATACGCAACTTCATTGCTTTCATTAATAATTTATCAAGGTTGGAAAAAACTTACTCTGTCAACGATAAATGTGTACACAAATGTGTCTCCGGGAACAATGGGACATTGTGACACCCCGGCAGTTCCATCTGACCATGGTGTTCCAAACTGCGGAAAATCACGAGTTTAAACATTTAATTACGCGTCATTTTATAATACAGAGTACAATATTCCTTTTACATGCATTTTGTTGAAAATGAGTATGGTCCTAGATTCACCAACCTGGCGAATACCATGCCAGTGAATGGCAAGGTTCTCGGTTATCATGTTATTTGTAACCTCGACGACAACCGTGTCGCCTTGTTGAGCAGTGATGGTCGGACCAGGGGATATGCCATTGACAGTAATTGTCAACTTGTTAAAACAATCAGGGGATTTAAATTCATATTTAACGTCCCATTTATAATATACGGTTTTGGCCTCAACAGTTGAAATTGTTATCCGACCAAAGATTATTAGAAGAAGAGTAATAAAAAGTGGATATTTCATTGCAAATTTCTTTCACAATATTTGTGTGTTGTAGTTATGTTTATGCTAATTCATAATATGTCTCCTTTAATATATATACTAATCAGCCATATCGAGCAACGTATACGGTTGACTTTTCTTAGACCAAAAGTAGAAACGAAGTTTCATCGAAAATGCCCATACCTTTGACGGACTTTCTGGTGGTCTTTTTGAAAAGCAGGTCATAAACGAGACTCAGATCCTGTTTTTTTTTTAACTGAAATTGATTTAATTTTAACTTAACTATATTTATAGGATCTAAATTGAACTGAGTTAAATTTATAAGATCTGAACTGAACTTACAGCATCTGAACTGAACTGAACTGAACTTATAGGATCTGAACTGAACTGAACTTATAAGATTTTAAATGAACTTAGATTAAGTGACGTATAAGAGCTGAACTGACCTTATACGATCTGAACTGAACTGAATTGAACGTACAGGATCTGAACTGAACTGAACTGAACTAAACTTATAGGATCTAAACTGAACTTATAGGATCTGAACTGAACTGAACTGAACTTATAGGATCTAAAGTGAAGTTAAATTTAGTGATTTGAAGTCCAAAAGAATAGGGCCTTAGGAGTCGTTTGGTTGATAACGGAACTTCAACTCCCTAGGAACTTGCAATTCATAGGAATTAAGTTCCATCATCTAATTCGGGTAAATTTAGCAAAATTATTTGGTTGCCTACGTAGGAATTAAATTCCACAGGAACTTTCAATGACTAAGAGGGAAGTAGGTAAGCCATTTCCCACATCATGTAGGCATTGGAAGTTCCTAAAAATTTCTAATTCCTATAATCTCCCCAAAAAATGGCAACCAAACCACCTTAATTTATTTAAAATCATGGGATTTTCTAATGTCTGTATTTTTCAAGTGGTAACCAAATAACCCCTTATTACTATTCCTTCTACAACTCTCAATTCATATTATATATTAGAATTAATATTAAATATTTTGATAACTATAATATGTCCCATTTTAGTTTGATCATCTATAGATACAAAGTATGACTCATTTTGGATCTTATCCATACTTTGTGAAAAATACACTGTTGTAAAATTCGAAGTTTTAGCATAATTTGATAAATGTAACGTTTGGTAAATAACATGTCGAAATAGTTTACTTGGTTCAACCTAATTAGTAATTGCCTATTTACACGAGTAAGTCTTTTGTAAAATTGTTTTTAAAGTAAAACCGTTGTAAAATCATCTACAAATGTATTTTGATATTCTTGTCACTCAAACATAGTAGTTGAAAAAAATTCTTGTTAAAATCGTTTTATACCAGAATTCTTGTTACCGTAAGTGATAAATTATAATAAATGGCGATATTTATTTGTAATTAAATTTTAAATTGGGAAAAGGACTTTAATTCGATATTTGGTGCAACTCAAATACGGAGTATGCTATTTATTTTCCAATTTCTGTTGGGGAAGCGTCCTATAAACCCGGTGTGGGGAGTGTCACACCCAACAATGATATTAGGATGGAACACAAATAATAAAAGTAAGTAAGAACAAATAAAAAAGATACCACTATTTCTCACGTGGAAACCCTTCTCAACTAAGGGAAAAACCACGACTCTCTCGACAAATTAAATCACTAATAAGAAATTACAAAGTTCGTAAAGTACAATCACTCACACACTAGTATTGTCACTTTCTCTCAAACTTTGCCTCACTCTTATTATTTCTAATGGATGTTGAACTCTATTTTCTCTCGTTAAGAACAATAAGTATTCTCACCAAATTATATTAATTTGTTTCTCTCTTTTTTGTGTGTATAAAACTATTACCTCTAATAGCTTTTTATACTAAGATAATATCAAAAATTCTAATAAGTTATTAATTACTTTAATTAAAACAAATACATTACTCTTGTGCATTATATGTTTCCTTTTCCAAAAACGTAATCAATTTACGTATTTCCATTTGAAACATCAACACACTTTATTCATCATTTAGTATTAGGAGTTTGGGGAGATTAGTCCAACATTTTCACACTTTGTATTTGTTATTTATACGTAGTACTCCCTTTGTCCCGATTATTTGTTGTACTCCGTACTATTTTATTTTGGAGTCTCTCAATTAATTGTTGTCCTTTCTATTTTAATAATGAACTTGATGAATAATTTGACCATTTACACTCAATTTGGTCCACTTGTCATTTAGTAATTGGTCTACTTTTCTTTCCAACAATTAATTAGAACGAAGGGAGTATATTATTAGGTATATAATAGAAACATTTTCCGTGCTTAATAGCCCCTATTAATATTTTTTCCCGAAACAATGATATATGGCTTAACTTTTATTTCGATTCACATCTCTATAACTCTATTGATTCATGGCAATGTGAGCGAACATTACAAAAGTTATTACCTCAATCTTAATCATTTATTTAACTTTAATTAAATTGCAGTCGCAAAGAATAAAAAAAAGTGAATAAATAATTGAGACAAAGAAGTAATAGGATCAAACCGCCCTATAAATTATCTCATAGTTGTCACTGATGTAGAGACCTAATCAAATATTATTATCATAATGTTGTATCGGTAACAATCACAAATATGGTCAAAGATGGCTCCTTTCCGACCTTCCTGCGAAACGTAAATTGTGAAATTTTGTGCTTAAAATAAACAGCTGATTACACGGTTACACCTAATCTTCTTTTTTTTTTTTTTTTTTTTTTTTTATGTTTTCCCTTTTTTTTTCTATGTTTGAGTTCAAATTCTACTGATTTAGCTTATTATTGATCACAGAGTCTTCGTTTTATTAATTTAGGTAATGACCTATTTAATGTATGGAAATTCATCATGCAAATAATTTCAAGTTTGAAATATCCTTGAATAATTTCAAGCTTTGAGACATATTTTCAAAATGGTTCAGAAAGTAAAAAGTCAACTTTTTATATAAATATTGTATTGTTTTTCTTAAGCTCATTATTTGTTTTACAAAAATCTAAGGTACAAATTGTAATTATTTAGGTATAATTCTTATAAACTTTATACACACAAATTCTTTTTATAATGCTTAAAAACTATACCAACCAATTGTAATATTGTAATAATATCTACTAGTGGAATTAATATGACGTATAGTCATGTTTTCTTGGACTGAAATCGTCTGAATTGAACTCAACTGAAATGGAGTTGAACCGAATTAAAGTAATAGTTAATTTGTGAAAAAAAAAATTAAACTGAGCTAAATTAAACTGAAATAAGCTGAAATTAAGTCTAAAAAAATAAAATATTTTGTCTAATGACAGATTTTATAAGGGGAGAGTATTTCATAAACGTACTTTGTATTATTGATAAACTTGTGTTATGATATGAATACATGACACCGTATTTATAGTACTGACTCAAACCTTAACCCTAGATCTAAAACATACTAACTTATTCCATAAGACAATAATAATATCTCTTATTTTATGCTCACACAATATTTATCATATTGTGTTTCCTAATCTCACTCGGATACCTTATTACCCTCCCTCAAACTTATGGTAATTTGACCCAAATTTCCATGAGTTTGAAATTACAATACAATAATTAATAAGAAAAAAAATTGTCGACTTTTCTTCGTCTTCATTATCTTCTTCTTCATCGGTGCGTATACGACCCGCCGGCCACGATAATGCGTAATCGACTCGCCAGTCAAGATAAGTGCGTAACTCGCCAGTACATACGAGGGGTAACAACCTACCACTCAATTCAATACGTGCGTAACTCGCCAGTACTTTTGTGCGTAACCGACTCGCCAGTCAATACGACTATACGAGTGGTAACAACCTACCACTCATATAAATAAATACTCTTGTCTTACGACAAATAGATAAACAATACGCCTCGTCTCACGACACGAGGAGAGCCGAATTTTAAACATCACTCAAATTTGATCGAGTAAATAGACCGGATAGTAAACTGCAACCAAGGAACGCACACCGTGCGGTCTAACCAACAGATAACAATTCATCAACTTCCTAATCTTTCTCTGGACATACGTCCAATCGACTTGCTGAACAAGAACACCAATATTTTCCTTTTTTTTTTTTTTTTTTTTTTTTTTTTTTTTTTTTTTTAACCAGAACAAATACGGACGAAATAAGGGTACATAATTTTTTTTTTTTTTTTTTTTTTTTTTTTTTTAAAAAACTAGACATAACGAAATCCCGCCGGTAGGTTTCTTACGACATTATTAACCTACCGGCGAGGCAGCGGAAGCGATTTTTGTAGAGTCCTCAGGAAAGAGGCTCTGATACCATGATAGATTTTATAAGGGGAGAGTATTTCATAAACGTACTTTGTATTATTGATAAACTTGTGTTATGATATGAATACATGACACCGTATTTATAGTACTGACTCAAACCTTAACCCTAGATCTAAAACATACTAACTTATTCCATAAGACAATAATAATATCTCTTATTTTATGCTCACACAATATTTATCATATTGTGTTTCCTAATCTCACTCGGATACCTTATTATCTAAAGTCAACCTTTATGATTGGGACTCAGTCCGTGTTGCGTTATTGAAGTTTGATAATGATAATTCATGTCTTCGGAAAGATTAAGATACCTTTCGCGTTTAAACAATTCACATCTCATACCAACTAAACATGTCGTGGGCGGTTTTTTATATATTACTTCTCAATTTCTTTTCTTTTTATTTCCTCTACCTAAGTAATAATTTCTATTCTATACTCATTATATCTTTATTTGCATGCATAAATTTAGAGCCGTTAAATAACATTGGAATACGATCTGGATCGTATAAAGGAAATGAACCATCTATTTTTTTTACGAAATAGGGAGGATCTTAACTCAATTAACTTGTAGGACGTAATTGGTCATCAAGGATTAGGTGGCTTTGGTTGTGTGCTGGACATTTCTTAATTTTTATAGTCCTTAGTTTATTTACAATGTCTTTATCATTTTTTACGAGTATGTCCTTTTTACGGAGTAATTATCTTTATAACGGAGAATTCACACTTGCTATCTTTGTTGTAGTGGTAAGTCCCAAGTATACTACAGAGTTGAAGTTTAGAATGGGAAAGTCTCAAGCTCAGTATAAAATTAGATTATTCTTGACTTTGTTTATTGTCATCGCAAAACAAACAGCGATAATAATATATTCAAGCAAATAAAAGTTTTTTTTTTTTTTGCCAGCTGTAAAGATAAAAGCAAAATATAAGTATATGTTTTTAAATGAATTTTAAATTCATGATCAATTAAATTGGTTAAAAGTATCTAGTGAATATAACATGATTTTAATACATTTAAACTGATATAAAGAGCAAAGAAAAATCTTATATGGAGGGCCGACGGAAGTGAAAATAACTATATATTATCTCGACATGTTAAAATAAATGTACATTTATAAATTATACTCCTATAATATTTAGATCAATAATCCTAATGTGCCTAAATTGTAATTGGGCCGACATTTTCATTTCTTTAAATGCAAATATGACTAAAATATGAGTTCAAAACTATTATTCCCTCCGGCCGAATCATTTGTTATCTGTTTTTATTTTAAGTATATTATTCATTCGTTATCTATTTCCACATCAGGTAAATAACTTTTCACAAAATGACAAATATGCCCCTTACACAAATTATAGAATAGTATGACATCATACTGTAAAACGGTCTATTTTTATTAGAAAACTTTTTATTCAATGCTAATAAATAATTTGTATTTTTAGACAATAAAATCGTCTTATCGGCAAAACCGCTTCACAAAAACTACCATATCCCATATTATTCACTACTATCGTACGCACTATTATTCACTACTACGTACTCCGTAAGTCCGTATTACCTACCTATAAATTCTGATTTTGACATATAAACGGATAAACCTACCAAAACTTAAAAGCTAAACAAATTATACATAATCAAAAATATGTTTTAAGTAATTAACCATACCCAGCCACCTCCTCACTCATTTTACCCCCTCGTCCCATTTCATGTGGCTCTCTACCCCTATCTTAAAGTTCCGCCGCACTCCTCATCATTCACCTCTTATATTTTTAAGTTCATTTAAACCAATCTTTGTTCATCATCATCTTTCTCATTTTGTAGTCCTACCCATTCTCAAGTATCACCTTCACACTTTTCACCTCTTATTCCGATCTCCATCGGGTCTCCACCCTAACAGAAAAAATAAAGATAAATTTTCCTCTAATTTTCCGCCTATCGACAATTTACATCAATATACATATTCTTTAATCTTTAATGCCTTTTAGATTCGAATTTAATAAATTTAATGTCAATATTAGAGTTAATTGAAGAGTATAAGTAGAAGAAATTCATGTAGGTATGATCCAAAAATTATACTCTGGGTTCTTTTATTCGCTTGGTCCATTTCAAAGTACATTTTTTTTTCGATTTTTAAAATTTTGTAAATATGTTTTTTCCAAGATTTTTTCAGATCTAATATGCTTCTTATTTGACTATTTCTTATTTATTATATTTTAGTATATTCATTAAAGTGTTTTTTTTATGTTTCTTTTAGAGAATTATTCGTAAATATTTTTTTTTTTGCTTTTTTTCTCCGAAAATCTCCACTTCTACATTAATTGTTACTCGTATTTTTTTCATTTCAAAAGATTTATCAATATTTTTTTTCGAAAACCTTCAAATCTACAGTTTTTAAAAGATTCAGTAGTATAATTATAATTATTATGGTGATTTAATTTTTTTAAATAGGTCGATGTATTTTGAATGATTAGATTTATTTCCGCAAAACAATTATACACATAATATTTTTAGATACCTGGTATTTTTTTATTAAGATATTATTTCTTAAGGAATTTATAATTATTTACTATACTCCGTACTTCTTTTTTAAACATCAGTTTTTTTTAACATGAAACTATTTTATTTTTATTTTTTTTATGTAAGAGTTGACTTGTTGAAATTAAAAGTCAATATTAAAGTGGGTCGGAGAGTGATAACTGGTTTACAATTATTATCACTAATTATTGAATTGAGTAATTAAGAATTGATAATTGAATAATCAGAATAGAGTATAAATTTATTAGAGAGGAGAGAGGGTAATTAAATGAGAGGTAAAACATGGAGGGGCCCACACAAAGTCAATTTTATTAATTTTATCGGCCAATCAAAAGCCTTTAAAGAACCTAGCTTTTATACTAGGTAGATTAGAGGGAGTACTACGCGGTACATGCGTATAAATTAATCAAAGCGTGATGCCTTAAATCTTAGGGTTTTTTTATAACTACTACCTTTGTATTACCCTGTTTTAAGAACTACTACCAAAATAATTTTCGCTTAAAAACTACTACCAATAAGTTTGATTTTTTTAAAAAAACACTACCAAATTTCATCCAAACTCAATAAAACACAATCTCAGCCATTTATTTTTTAATTTCCATCCTAAGTTGTTATTTTTATACCTTAAACTAGTTAATTTGATGACGTTTAAGCAACTTTTTTACCTTAATTACGTTAGATAGGTGAATTAGATGAAGCTAATTTAAAGTAAATTTGCCCCAAAATGATTGGCAAACAGTAGTATTAGTAGTGCTAAAGGGGTAAAGTTTACAACTTAAGATGGAAATTCAAAAATAAATGGTTAAAATTGTGTTTTATTGGGTTTAGATGAGATTTGGTAGTGTTTTTTTAAAAAAATCAAACTTAGTAGTAGTTTTTAAACGAAAATTATTTTGGTAGTAGTTCTCAAAACCGTGTAATACAAAGGTAGTAGTTATCAAAAAACCCTAAATCTTACTATGGCCAGAAAGAATAATTTTTTTTAAAATAAATTGTGAAATTTTGTGCTTAAAATAAACAGCTGATTGATTACACGGTTACACCTAATCTTTTTTTTTTTTTTTTTTTTTTTTATGTTTTCCCTTTTTTTTTTTCTATGTTTGAGTTATTGATCACAGAGTCTTCGTTTTATTAATTTAGATAATGACCTATTTAATGTATGGAAATTCATCATGCAAATAATTTCAAGTTTGAAATATCCTTGAATAATTTCAAGCTTTGAGACATATTTTCAAAATGGTTCAGAAAGTAAAAAGTCAACTTTTTATATAAATATTGTATTGTTTTTCTTAAGCTCATTATTGTTTTACAAAAATCTAACGTACAAATTGTAATTATTTAGGTATAATTCTTATAAACTTTATACACACAAATTCTTTTTATAATGCTTAAAAACTATACCAACCAATTGTAATATTGTAATAATATCTACTAGTGGAATTAATATGGCGTATAGTCATGTTTTTTGGGACGTCTGAATTGAACTCAACTGAACTTAATGGCGCTGAACTGAATTGAAGTAAAAGTTAATTTATAAAGAAAAAACTTAACTGGAATAAATTGAAATAAAATGAGCTAAAATTAAGTCTAAAAAAATAAAATATTTATCTAAAGTCAACCTTTATGATTGGGACTCCGTCCGTGTTGCGTTATTCAAGTTTGATAATGATAATTCACGTCTTCGGAAAGATTAAGACTACCTTTCGCGTTTAAACAATTCACATCTCATACCAACTATACATGTGTGTTTTTTATATATTACTTCTCAATTTCTTTTCTTTTTATTTCCTCTTTAAGGGTGTGTTTGGATAGCAAAAGTGGAGAGAAAGGGAGGGGAGGGGGAAGGGGAAGGGAGAGAAGAGAAGAGGACGGGGAATGAAGTACGGTTGTTTGGATACAATTTCCCTCCAAATCTTGCCTATTGTGCAGAGATTTTAATTAGACTTGGAGGAGGGAAATTCGATCTCTCCAAATTTCTTTCCCCTCCATTTCCCTCCACACTCATTTGTTATCCAAATAAGGGATTTTAAATCCCCTACTCTCCCTCCCTTTCTTTTTCCTCCAAATACCTCATTCCAAACACACCCTAAGAGATATATAATCAGAGTAATAGTTTCTATTCTATACTCATTATATCTTTATTTGCATGCATAAATTTAGAGCCGTTAAATAACGTCAATTTCGATCTGGATCGTATAAAAGAAACGAACCATCTATTTTTTTATTTTTTTTTACGAAATAGAGAGGATCTTAACTCAATTAACTTGTAGTACGTAATTGGTCATCAAGGATTAGGTGTGTTGGGTTCCTTTTGTTGATGATAACATGCCCATTTGATTTGTGTCATCTTAGTTTACCTTTTCAGGATATATGATCATATCAAGCATGGATTAAGAAGTGTTGAAGTTGTTAATCATCCCTTTGTATTAAGTCAAGTGTCATCTAATGTACAAGTGAGAAAGTAGAGTATATTAGAGTAATAGAAACAGTCCAGAAAACTGTTGCTTTCACGAGTAAACAGCTGCTTGGATTGTTGCCACAATTCGTAAAACTTGAAGTCCCTTTTTATCTTTCAAAAGCCTTTCACGTGACTCTTATTTTTCAAAGATAAAAATCAGATTTTTATTAAGGAGATGGTCTTCAATAAAGAGTGGTTTGAGTTATTATTTTCAAAATGTTTCCTCTTTATGCAAATTCAACCCTTTGGTTCTTTAAGAAAACAAAGAATGCTTTTTGCCATTTTAGTGTTAACTTGTCATCATGTGACTTGTCTTTTCTCTCTTTGTTTTCTGAATTTACATGAGCTTTTAAGGATATCTTTCAAATCATCTTTCCCTATTCTTGCCTTTGCAAAAGAGCCCTCTTTGGTGCAAACTTTGGGTGGTTGCAAATACCCTTCACATGTGAGGTCTTTGACCCTTCAAAACCCTAGCAACCTCCTCACCCATTTCCTCTATAAAAGGCGAGCCCCTCCTTCATAAATCCTCAAGACTTCTTTCTGAATTTATTTTCAAGTTTGCAAATTTGTTTTTCAAAGTTTTAAAACCGTGTTATTTGCAAAACCTTCAAAGAGTCTTCAAGTTGTTACAGTCGTGGCTATTGTTACTTTTATACTAAACTCTCTTGCTTAAGAATTGTTGATCTTGTAAAAGTTGTCCATCTCTATTCTTTTCTAAGAATATGTTAGTGGAAACTTGATCCTATAACATTCTAAGTGTGTTAGTAGAGTTTAGGACGGAGTAGTCTTTAACTCTTGGCAACCGGAGTAGGTTGCGAGTTAGCTTGTCATAAGAACGGAGTATTTCTTGTACTAGCTTTACAACCGGAGTAGGTTGGTGTCTTTTATTGTAAGGGTCTTTTAGTTGTCGGAGTAGATCACTAAAAGAAAGCAATAAAAAGGTAGATTGGACGTAGGCACTTGAGTATTTGCCGAACCAATTCAAAAATCTCGTGTTCATTTGTTTTACTTTATTTTTTTGCAATTTACTTTGTTTGTTTGTTTTGCTTTGCTTAACCTTAGAAATGTGATTCATCATCTTTGTCACATTTGGTCTGCAGTCATATTCCACAAACCGAGACAAATAGATACGATAACGATTGTTACTTTCATACTTCAGCAAACATTCATCGTGATACTTGTTCAATCTTTCAATATTATTCAAAGTATCTTCTCTTCTCTTTTGTCCTCGTAACTCACTTTAATTCAATAAAGTTGGAGTTATAAATTTTTAAATAGTACCTAATTCACCCCCTCCCCCTCTTAGGTACTTGAATCCATAAACTCAACAATTGGTATCAGAGCCAGGTTCTCTTGATCGAGGCTAATCGCCTTAGAGTTTGATTCGTGGGTAATGGATTCCGAGAAACACTCCAAGATCCCAGTCTTTACCGGTTCGAATTTTGGATGGTGGAAACTCAAAATGGAACACTACATCAAAAGTATCGATTATCAATGTTGGAACATCATCCAAAATGGACCTCTTGCCATTGAGGAAACTGATATTCTAAACGGTTTCACCAAGACAAAAGAGGAAAGAAATTACAATGAGAACGACTTCAAACTTGCCGAAAAGAATTCCAAAGCAATGCCGATTCTTCAACGTTGTGTTGGTGAGGGGGAAGTTAGTCGTATTTCCGGATGTCCTACGGCAAAATCTATTTGGGATTCCCTTGTACTTGCATATGAAGGGACGTCCCAAGTAAGAAAACACCGTATTGACCTTCTCATGCAACAATATGAGATGTTTAGAATGTCAAAGGACGAGTCTTTAAATAGTTTCTCTTCACGTTTTTCTTGTATTATTAATGAGCTTAAAAGTCTAGGAAGGAATTTCGAGTCCGAGGACATCATTCGAAAAATCCTTCGTAGTCTAACTCCTAAATGGCAACCTAAAGTCACCGCCATAGAGGAAACTAAAGACTTGTCAACCCTATCTCTTCATGAACTAATGGGATCACTAATGGCTCACGAGTTTAACCTCGATAAGCATTCTAGTGAGTCATCAAAGGGAAAGAGTCTCGCCCTCACATCTTCTCCAAGTGATGAAGAAGATGAGGAGGAAGACGATTTTGCTATGTTCACAAGGAACCTAGCCGGGTTGGTCAATGGACAAGGTAACAAAAGGTTCACTAATAATTACTCGAAAAAACGCTTTCCTAAGAAACGACCTAACTCCACCGTGGGATGCTTTAAATGTGGTGATAAAACTCACCAAATTAAAGAATGTCCCAAGTGGGAAGAAATCAAATCTAAGGAAAGAAGAGAAAAAGTTAAAAAGGACTATAAACATAGAGTCATGAGTGCTATTTGGGGAATGTCTGACTCCGAGGAAGATGAGGAACTCATCGAGGAGGAACTTGAGGCTAAAATGTGTCTTGCAAACCATAGTAAAGAAAAAGTCTCAAAAACCTCAAAACTTGAACACTTAAGATGCCTCATGGCTAACCCCGACGATTCCGACTCCGATTCCGACAATGAGGTAAATCATCTAAAGGCCAAGGCTAGAACTTACTCCAAAGAGAAAGTATGTAAGCTTCTTGACCAACTTTTTGATAAGTGTCGGTTTCAAAATGATAAACTCGAGGCAATGCAAAATGAGATTGAGGAAATTGCTCAAGAGAACTTTAATCTGAAAAATGAACTAAAAGCAACAGACTGCGTCACCGTCACTTCTGAGGCATATAATGAAGTTAAAAGAGTCAACAAGTTAAACAAACATTTGACTAAAGAACTAGAGCGTCTTAGGTTGACACCCACGGACGTCTCTGACCTTGAAAATGTCAACACTACCTTGGTGATGCAAGTTTCCTCTCTAACCAAGGAACGTGATGATCTTTTGAAGGACAAAGATGCTCTTGAAAATGAGATCTATGACCTTGTAGTTGAAGTTGTAGACTTAAGAGAAACAGTGTCCAAGACTGTTGCTTCTGACCACGATTTAGACAAGTCTAAAAGAAAGAGTGAATGGTTGGAAAATGAAAACGAGTGTCTTAAGAGTGAGGTTGTTTGTCTCAAGAATGAAATAGAAGATCTCCATGATAGGCTTACCTTCTTTCAAAAAGGTATGCCCGAATGTAGCACTTCTAGCTCTTCTCCTCACCATAGATCCGATGAAGTCGTTGATCTAAACAAAAGACTTGACGAGATGTCATCTAAATATGAAGAGTCCAAAGAAAGAATCATATATCTCGTGTCTAAGCTCAACAACCACACTCATGACTTCATTGTTGAGAAAAGATTGTCCATAGAAAGTGTTAACAATGATGAACTCAAAAGAGAAAAAGAAAAGAATTTGCATCTCCTTTCACGTGTCAATGACTTGACCAATGAACTTGCTAATGCTAAGAACATCACTGAAAAATGGGAAGGGAGTCAAACCGTGTTAAATTTCCTCACGAATCAAACCGAGAAATATGATAAAGTTGCTGGTTTGGGCTTCAAATGGAACAGTCAGACTGACTGTTGCATCCAGAAGCCTAAAAACGATTTTAGAGGAAGGAAGTATGTAGGTCTTCCCGAATACATCATTTGCAATTATTGTGGTGACAATGGTCATGTTTTTAATGGATGTACAAAACGATTTGATGACATTGACAAAAATACCAAAACTTTAAAGCAAATGAGCATTAAGAAAGACACCACAAGTTATGTTGATCACAAAAAGGGACCCAAATTCATTTGGGTTCCAAAACTCAAAAACTAATCTTGTGTAGGGCTTGGTGAGAGGCGGCCGCAATTGGTACTTGGATAGTGGATGCTCTCGTCACATGACGGGTGATAGAAGCCAATTCCTCTCACTTAAAGCATATGATGGTGGCACGGTAAGATTTGGTGACAACAAGAAAGGTGAAGTAATTGGTATTGGAAAGGTTGGTAAGTCATCCTTACTTTGTGTCGACAATGTGCGGCTTGTCAAAGGTTTGAAACATAATCTCCTTAGCATTTCTGAACTTTGTGATAAGGGTAATTTTGTTGAATTTCGTGCCAATATGTGTCGAATTTTTGATGCCACTACTAATGAACTAATACTTGAAGGAAGACGTGTCAAAGATGTGTACTTAACTAATTTAAACTCTCTATCCGGTCACACCATGTCTTGCATGAGTGTAATGAACAATGATCCTTGGTTATGGCATAAAAGGTTTGGTCATGTTAGTACAAAAACTCTTAATACCCTTAAAAGACTTGACTTAGTTGAAGGCATTCCTAATATAAAGTTTGATTTTGATAAAGTATGTGATGAATGTGCTAGAGGTAAACATGTTAGAAGTTCCTTTAAATCCAAAAGAATTATGAGTACATCTCAACCTTTGCAACTTTTACATATCGACTTGTGTGGACCAATGAGAACAAGAAGTAGAGGTGGTAGTCGTTATGTGTGTGTCATTGTTGATGATTACTCTAGGTTCGTTTGGGCACTCTTCCTAATCTCTAAGGATGAGACATTTGATGAGTTTCTAATTTTGTTAAGAAAGATTCAAAATAAACTTGGTTTAAAACTTGTTTCAATGAGAACCGATCACGGAACCGAATTCGAAAACTCATCATTTGGTGCTTATTGTGATGACAATGGTGTAAACCATAACTTCTCGGCTCCTAGAACCCCACAACAAAATGGTGTGGTGGAAAGGATGAATAGAACCCTTGAAGGAATGGCTAGAACAATGTTATTAACTAGTAAGTTGCCTAAGAACTTTTGGGCCGAAGCGGTAAATACCGCTTGCTACATTCATAATCGTGTCATGATAAGGAGTATATTGAATAAAACTCTCTATGAATCGCTACGTGGAAGAAAACCCAACATTTCATATTTTAGATGTTTTGGAAGCAAATGTTTTGTTCATAACAATGGTAAAAACAATTTGGGCAAGTTCGATCCACGTAGTGATGAAGGAGTATTTATTGGGTACTCCGATCATAGCAAGGCCTATAAAGTTTACAATAAATGAACCTTGTTAATTGAAGAAAGCATCCATGTCATTTTTTATGAATCTAGTGTGCTTGGACAGGTACAACACATGGATTATGATGATGAGGATGAGGATGATGAGTTTGAGATTGGTCTTGTTCGAAAGAACTTCGTGTTCACGGATGAAGAAGCTCCCAGCACTGAATTGCAACAGACACAGAGACTGTCACCTTCAAAGGAGATCAGCAACTCAGGGGGAACACGTAGCACCTCTGCTACTGATTCTTCTCTGGAAGCAAAGACCAACGATCGTTGCATCCACCTCCGTAATCAAGTAACCCAAAACAGTGAGGATGAAGAACCTTCCAGGCCAATAGAAACAGATCTTGTGGATCGATCTTTGTTGAGGGGGAACAAGAAACCATTGTTCCAAAGAAGTGGAAACATCAAAGCTCTCATCCACTCACTAATCTCACAAGTGATCTCAACTCGGGAATTCGAACAAGATCATCCGTCAACAATCTCGCTCATCTCAATGAGTATTGTGCCCACAATGCCTTCCTTTCTCAAATTGAACCTTCAAATGTGATCGCATTGATCGATGCAGACTGGTTGCTTGCAATGCAAGAAGAGCTCAATCAATTCAAAAGAAACGAGGTATGGCACTTAGTCCCTAAATCGCCTAATCGTACCGTCATTGGTACTAGGTGGGTCTTTAGCAACAAGCTTGATGACTCGGGAGAAATCGTAAGGAACAAGGCTAGACTAGTGGTGCAAGGTTATAACCAACAAGAGGGTATTGATTACGATGAAACCTATGCACCGGTAGCTAGACTTGAGGCCATACGATTGCTTATAGCTTTTGCGGCTCACAAAGGCATTAAAATCTTCCAAATGGATGTCAAAACCGCTTTCTTAAATGGATATTTGGAAGAAGATGTCTTTGTAGAGCAACCACCGGGTTTTGAGAACAATGACTTGCCTAACCATGTTTTCAAATTAGACAAAGCTCTTTATGGTTTAAAACAAGCACCAAGATGTTGGTATGATAGATTGTCTAAATTTCTTATTGAAAATGGTTTTAAAAGAGGCTCCGTTGACAAAACATTGTTCTTAAAGCAATGATCCAGTGAACTGTTGGTTGTACAAGTATATGTTGATGACATTATATTTGGTGCAACAAATGAACTCCTTTACTTATATTTTTCGGAACTAATGAAATCGGAGTTTGAAATGAGCATGATGGGTGAGCTAGGATTCTTCCTTGGGCTCCAAATTAAGCAATCAAAGGATGGAATCATGATCCATCAACAAAAGTATATTAAGGAAATGCTTAAGAAATTTGGGATGACTGATGGTAAGCCTCATGATACACCTATGGTAGCCGGGTCCAAATTGGACAAAGATGAACTCGGTAAGAATGTTAGTGATAAGGTGTATAGAGGTATGATAGGCTCACTTCTCTACTTGACCGCAAGTCGTCCCGACATTCTCTTTAGTGTTTGTTTATGTGCTAGGTTCCAAGCAAATCCGAAAGAATCACATTTCAAAGCCGTTAAACGAATTCTTCGGTATTTGATTGGAACACAAAATCTTTACTTATGGTACCCTTTACATTGTCCTTTTGATCTTATAGGCTTTTCGGATGCGGACTATGCGGGGTGCACGGTGGATAGAAAGAGTACCTCCGGAATTGCAACGTTCTTGGGTCCTTGCTTGACTTCTTGGGCCTCAAAGAAACAAAACACGGTAGCTCTTTCTACGGCCGATAGTGAGTACGTTAGTGCGGCACATTGTTGTTCTCAACTCCTTTGGGTAAAACAACAACTCTTGGATTTTGGTATTATTTTTTACTCCATTCCCTTAATGTGTGATAATACGAGTGCAATAAATATTTCCAAAAATCCTATTCAACATTCTAAAACCAAACATATTGATATTCGTCACCACTTTATTCGTGATCATGTGGAAAAAGGACATATCAAACTTATCTTTTGCAAAATCGAAAATCAAATTGCCGATATTTTCACTAAGCCACTTGCAAGAGAACATTTTGAGAAATTTAGATTAGAAATTGGGTTAATCAATTGCTTGTGATTGTTAGTGTGAGTTCTACCAATTTCCTTAATTGATTAAATTAAATTTGGATATATGTTATTAAGTGTTCTAAGTGCATTGACATCATGTTTAGACCAAAAATTGACACCGTATTTGTGAGTCGGTAATCACTCAACCTCATATCTAAATTTACGTTTATTATATGCTACCTTGCGTTTTTATTTCGAGTGATTAAATATGTTTAGTTGGGCCAACCACCTCACTTACCACATTTATTGGGCCATTAACTACCTCAACCCACCATCTATGCCTACCCGTCCAAACCTCCTAATCCACTAAACCCTTCATCTCCCAAATCCACGAAACTCCCTCATCTCACCTACCTCTTAACCCACCATGGTCAAGACCTCTTTCAATACCCACATACCCATCAAACCAACAAACTTGACATCCCCACCTGTCACATCCAACCCACCGACAACAACTCAAACCATGCCCTCACAAAAAATCTCCTACGCCTTCCCTCCACAAACCTCAACCTCGACTCCATCTCCATCACCTCAACCAAACCCAGACCAGCCTAACCCTCTTCCAAATCCTCCTTCCACTGTCCCACCATCATCCGACGACATCCCCATCTCCACTATGGTAGGACGGCGCACACGAGGAGGTCGGAAGAAAAGCTCTACTGTTCCAAGCTCTTCCACTGAACCGGTATTGGTAAATGTTGAAGATGTTGAAGAAGAAACCGAGTTCGATTTAAATGAGAATCCACCCAAGTCCGCCGAGTCTGACCCGACTCCGGCGAAGAAAAACAACAAAAGGAAAGAAAAAGCCTCTTCATCCCAATTACCCCCAATTTCAGAAAATGTCGAGCAAAGTAACATCGAAAACCCCATTGTTGATACTCCAACTGAAACTCCCAGTGAACCTCCCCAGAAAAAATCAAAACCATTGAAGAAGAAGCTTGTATACCTTTCTCCCTCTAATCCGGTTTCCCTAACCTCAAAATGGGACTTGGCTATTGTTTGGGATCACCTTGAAAGTATAGACCTCCCTACCTCCATTTACAAAAATTGTGAGAGGTTGATGAATACCAAAGCAATCCACTCTCCTCGGGTTTACAACCAAACCTGGTTTGAGCCGCCTGCGTTTCATTCAGTCCGTGACATGGTCTTAGCTCAAGGTTGGGAAAAATTATTGGAAATGCGTGAACCGGTCTTTGTGAGCGAGGTGATTCAGTTCTTTGCAACTGTACGTGTTGATAAATCGGGTGAATCTCTTACGGCTAAGGTGAATGGTAAGCCTCTTAAACTGTCTCAATCTGATTTTGCTACCGCCCTTGATATTCCAGTCGGAGGTTATGACAAACTCCCCTCCGAAACATGGGTCGCTTTACCTTATGCCTCACCACTTAATGTCGCCCAAGTAGTGTGTCCTAAAACTGTCTCTCCTGGCCCCGTGAGCAACACCCAAATACCCCCTCCTCTTCGCATCATTTTTAATATGCTTTGTCGCTCAATTTATCCCTCGGGTGATAGGGGAAAACTCACCATAGCCCAACAATACCTTATTTATCACATTGCAACTCATAAGAAGGTGAACCTAGTCGGGTTAATGTTTAAGCGTTTTCATCTCATTTCGACCAAACTTCGTAGACCCTCTTCTAGCATGATTCATTTGCCCTATGGAATGTGGTTGTCGGTTGTGCTCAAGGCACAAGGGGTTTTAGTGAGTACTAGCTTGGGTTCTTTGGATATGTGTGATGTTATGAGTGATGGTCAAATGGGGAAGATGCTTATCAAAATTGAAAATGATGAATTAATTTCGGTGAAAATTAAGAAGGACCCGGAGGTTGGGTCATCTAGTCAAGTGAATACGGGTGGTATGCGGGAAGTTCTTAATGCTGTGGCTGAGTTGGGTGCGTGGCTTAAGGAAGATGCTCGTCAAAAGGATTTGGCAATCTCGGCCCTTGCTTCTACAGTGGACCTCATCCGTGGTGAGGTGGATATCATTTCCACCCTTGTGTCAACAAAAGAAATTGGTGATGATGCTCATGTGGATGATGATCCTTTGGGTAGTGGCTCGGATGGTGAACAAGCTTCCTCCCCTTAACCTATCCTTCCCTCTCGGCCTACTTGACTTTTACCCGTGCCTTTTCGTTTTGTCCCACCTCGGTTGTGCCCCTCTAAAACAATATTTTCTTTGCTTGTTATCTTGACATTTGGTGGTGTATTTTAAACTTTATTTAGCCATGTTGAACTTTGATTAACTTATGTTTAATCCTTGTTTATGTTGACCTTGTTACCTTGTCACGATTACATGTGTCTTTTTGTGTTTTCTTGTGAAATATCTACACTCTAATGCTTTTGACATCCCTATCCGTTTGATGATGTCAAGAGGGGGAAAAGGTAAACTCATGCTCTTAATCTCTTTGCATATTGATTAACTAATGTCTTGTCTAACCTTCTTAGCTTTTACTCTTGTTTTGGGGCAATGTAAAATTGTCATGGTAGTTTGATCTTAGCTCTTGCCCTAAGTAAGGTAATAGTGTCCCTTCTCTCATTTGATCTTGCTTGTTTAAAATCTTGAATCAAGGTGTTTACATTGCTTATACATTCGTTTGGGGCTTGTCATCATCAAAGGGGGAATTTGTTGGGTTCCTTTTGTTGATGATAACATGCCCATTTGATTTGTGTCATCTTAGTTTACCTTTTCAGGATATATGATCATATCAAGCATGGATTAAGAAGTGTTGAAGTTGTTAATCATCCCTTTGTATTAAGTCAAGTGTCATCTAATGTACAAGTGAGAAAGTAGAGTATATTAGAGTAATAGAAACAGTCCAGACGACTGTTGCTTTCACGAGTAAACAGCTGCTTGGATTGTTGCCACAATTCGTAAAACTTGAAGACCCTTTTTATCTTTCAAAAGCCTTTCACGTGACTCTTATTTTTCAAAGATAAAAATCAGATTTTTATTAAGGAGATGGTCTTCAATAAAGAGTGGTTTGAGTTATTATTTTCAAAATGTTTCCTCTTTATGCAAATTCAACCCTTTGGTTCTTTAAGAAAACAAAGAATGCTTTTTGCCATTTTAGTGTTAACTTGTCATCATGTGACTTGTCTTTTCTCTCTTTGTTTTCTGAATTTGCATGAGCTTTTAAGGATATCTTTCAAACCATCTTTCCCTATTCTTGCCTTTGCAAAAGAGCCCTCTTTGGTGCAAACTTTGGGTGGTTGCAAATACCCTTCACATGTGAGGTCTTTGACCCTTCAAAACCCTAGCAACCTCCTCACCCATTTCCTCTATAAAAGGCGAGCCCCTCCTTCATAAATCCTCAAGACTTCTTTCTGAATTTATTTTCAAGTTTGCAAATTTGTTTTTCAAAGTTTTAAAACCGTGTTATTTGCAAAACCTTCAAAGAGTCTTCAAGTTGTTACAGTCGTGGCTATTGTTACTTTTATACTAAACTCTCTTGCTTAAGAATTGTTGATCTTGTAAAAGTTGTCCATCTCTATTCTTTGCTAAGAATATGTTAGTGGAAACTTGATCCTATAACATTCTAAGTGTGTTAGTAGAGTTTAGGACGGAGTTGTCTTTAACTCTTGGCAACCGGAATAGGTTGCGAGTTAGCTTGTCATAAGAACGGAGTAGTTCTTATACTAGCTTTACAACCGGAGTAGGTTGGTGTCTTTTATTGTAAGGGTCTTTTAGTTGTCGGAGTAGATCACTAAAAGAAAGCAATAAAAAGGTAGATTGGACGTAGGCACTTGAGTATTTGCCGAACCAATTCAAAAATCTCGTGTTCATTTGTTTTACTTTATTCATTTGCAATTTACTTTGTTTGTTTGTTTTGCTTTGCTTAACCTTAGAAGTGTGATTCATCATCTTGTCACATTTGGTCTGCAGTCATATTCCACAAACTGAGACAAATAGATACAGTCAGAACGATTGTTACTTTCATACTTCAGCAAACATTCATCGTGATACTTGTTCAATCTTTCAATATTATTCAAAGTATCTTCTCTTCTCTTTTGTCCTCGTAACTCACTTTAATTCAATAAAGTTGGAGTTATAAATTTTTAAATAGTACCTAATTCACCCCCTCCCCCTCTTAGGTACTTGAATCCATAAACTCAACAAGGTGGCTTTGGTCGTGTGCTAGACATTTCTTAATTTTTATAGTCCTTAGTTTATTTACAATGTCTTTATCATTTTTTACGAGTATGTCCTTTTTACGGAGTAATTATCTTTATGACGGGAATTCACAGTGCTATCTTTGTTGTACTGGTAAGTCCCAAGTATACTACAGAGTTGAAGTTTAGAATGGGAAAGTCCCAAGGTCATATACTCCCTCCGTACCATACAAATGGCAACGTGGGAAAAAAATGGGGTTTTTAAGAAAAGAGGGTAAAAGAAGGGGTAAAGAGGGAAGAAAATAGGTGGGGTATGTAGTTGTTGATTTAATTGTGAGTAGGTAGGTGGGATATGTAGTGACATTTTATGTAAATATCAAATGCGTATAAGGATAATTTGGTAATGTTGTGGGCCAAATAAAGAATGTTACCATTGTTGTGGTACAGCTGTATTAGATAAGTGTTACCATTGGTCTGGTATGGAGGGAGTATAAACCCTTCATATAATTGTTCTTGATGAGATTTGAAGTGAATCTAGAAAAAATTCACCCAAATTTTTACCATTTTTTCACATTCATTGTGGGAGTATATTAAATTATGTATGGGGTATAAAATGATTATTTACGTCTTTTTTTTTAACCGGCCAGTCTAGGGTTAGGGTTGACCACCTGCCTCTTTGGAAGTATATTTAAATTATGTTTGGGGTATAAAATACTTTCTTTGATTCAACAAGATGTTTATACTTTTATTCTTTTGTAAATATATAATTAAGTGTAAACAATTCATTGAATCAGTGGGAGTACTACGCGGTACATGCGTATAAATTAATCAAAGCGTGATGCCTTAAATCTTACTATGGCCAGAAAGAATAATTTTTTTTAGTGCTCCGCCCACGTTTTTATAGATGATGACAATCAATTTAAGTGGGTAAAATTAACTTTTCTTTTTTGCACTTTTTTTTGGCGTGCTTGGAATGGAATTTGGAGGGCTTGAATAGGACGATTCAGTGTATAATGAATTATTCACGTCCAATGTATATGTATTGGCTCCATGGTTTTGTCTAAAAAACTACATTTAAGCCCACATATGTGAATTATGAAGGTTAAAAATTTGGTGAATTCATCTGTTTTGGACGAAGCTTTTTCAAGAGTAATTTTGTTAGTGGTTATTTATGTCCTGAGAGGCTGAGACTAGTCTTCTAAATTTTGTATACGTCATCCTGGTAAAAAGTGTGACTATTTTGGTAAGCGTAATTTGTAAATTGTCACGTATACTTGAAAATTTACCCAAGATATACCCGGTAACAAAATAATGCTTGCCGATTTCTTAATCATAAAAAAATGAAAGATATTAAAGAAAAAAAAATACATCTATACTCCTGTTAGCGTTTCAATGTTTCATTTGCACAAATAGGATTATACATCCAGTTGTACCATAAACATTGTACAACCAATGTGTAAGAATCCGAGTTTATATGTATTCTTTTTGAATTAATTCAAAGTTAGTGTTTTTAATATGTAAATGGATGAGCTCAATATATTCTATTAAAGCTCATATTCTTTAACATAAAACTCGGATACATTATCACAAAGCTCAGATTATACACCGTACAACATATACAACTGGTTATATAGTCCATGAATTGTTTCATTTGCCTTTGTGATATTTGTGCTTTTATCTTTTAAAACCCTTAATGAGTCACGAGTGATGACATTTTTATCAACGGTAAAATATATGATTTGAGGAGACCAGATATTATAAAATTAGTAGTCACTCATTTTTCGATTTTTTTTTCCATTTGTTTTTTAAGTTAAATTTGCTAAAGCTTTGACCGCGATATGTTGGAAAATAAAAAATACGACCATGTAATGCATAAATAAAACTAAAATATTTATATTTATTATCAAAATGTATGTTAAAAAAATATTATTTTCAACAAAAAAAGGATAACTTATACTGAGTACAATAAAAAGAAAAGGTTAAAATTCGGTTTATAAGATAACTGAAACGTAGTAAATCGAAAGAAAATAGAAAATTGAGTGAATATATGAGTATATGAAATATGAGTAGAGATCTCATGTCCCATTAGTTTTATCTTGCGACACGTCATCATTCACAAAACAAATTTAATAACACTTTCTCTTAAATTAATGACGTGTCACAAGAAGAGTATTATAATGGGATAAGATGAGACACAAAATGAGATAGAGAATCTGCTCTCATGAAATATACCCATCTTGTATAATTAAGACTGTCTCATACAAAATTTTTGTAAAACATGTTCAAATTACAAAAAAAAAAAAAAAACAAATAAGAACCGATGTTAGAGTAATAAAAAGTTACTCCTCCGTTTTGATCAATTATTATTCTTTAGTTTCAGGCCCGTCTAACCCATGGTGCTCTATGGACAATGGCACCGGGCCTCAAAATTTTGGGGCCCAAATCTAGGCATTCCCATGTGATTGTTTAAAAAAAAAAAAAAAATTGAACAATGAAATCAGAGTATAGACGCTTACATTCAATAGTCAACACAGGCTGACTATTCCAATCCTCAATAATCTCCATCCTTCCCCAAATAATTAATTTCTTTCCCCAAAAATAATTAAACTTGCTCTTTAATTTTTCCATTAAATTATCTAACATTTCTTTTGTAATCAATCTTTAAATGTGATTACCCCAAATCAATTCCTCACAAATCATTCCAAATTTACAATTGGAGAAATTAGAATCAAAACTTTTCAATGTAGTCAGTTTCAAATGCCTATAAAAATCCCAGATTTATGCTTCAATTTCAAAGAAATCGAATAGGTAATTTTTCTTCTTAATTTTAATGAATTTCACATTCTGAATTTTGTATTCATGATTTTTGTGTAAAATTACACAACCCAGTGGGTATATGTAAATGTTTATACTTAAATTGATTAATTGTTCTGTTTATGGTGATGATGTCGATTTTTTGTGAATTCGGTCTTTATTTTTCATTCATATACTGACTTATTGTTTTTTTTTGCTTTGGAATTTTCAATATTGTACTAAATTTGCTGCATTTGCTGCTATTGAACGAAAGACAAAGAGTTGGATATCAGAGGACTTTGTTTTTATTGGTTTTTATTTCACGGACGGTTGTGCAAGTTCTCGGAAAACTACAAGAAAAAATCGCCTTTCAAATAATTTTTAATTTGCTTTTATATTTTATATATATCAATATAAACGTTCTTTATTTTGTAATTTAATGCCTCATATGAACGTTCTTTATTTTGTAAATTTAAGGCCTTATATTATTTTTTGCGCTGGGCCACCACTTTTCTTGAGACGACCCTGTTTAGTTTGGTAAAAGACCAAGAAAAAGGGAAGGGATCAATCATTAAATGACAAGTGGAGCAAAATTGAATATGAATGATCAGATTACTCATCAAGTTTATTCTTAAAATAGAAAGGATAACAACTAACTTATACACCCCAAAATGGAACATGACAACAAATGACCGAAATATAGAGAGTATAAAAATGATTCTATCTTTCTTGCAAAAAATAAATAAATATAAAATAACCATTTTACAGTATACTTGTATATAGACCTGTGAAAACCCAACCCGACCCGAAACCCGACCCGTTTTTAGGGTTACGAACACAGTTTTTTCAACCTGCGACCCATTTGACCCGACCCGAAATGACCCGTTATTTCAGGGCGAGACCCAACCCGAACAGGTCGACCCGTTGAGTCAAAGATAAATCATGAATTTTATTAAAATATTTATGTTTATATATTATATTTGTAAAAATAATTAAAAAATTATATTTTTATTACTTAATATTACAAACATAACTAAAAAGTCAATTTTGTATAACTTTTATAATATTTAATAATAAAATAATTATTAAAAAACATTATTATGTCAATATAATTAATGTAAATTTTTAATATGATTAAATTATTAATTTTAAATATGTTTTTGTTTTTTAAAAGAATACTTTTTCACTTAAAAAAATCGTTTAAAAAAGACCTGTCCGAGCCGTTTCAGATGTCTACTTGTTTATGAGTATATGAACTTCTTATAATTAAATGACTTTTTAAATTAACTAAAAAAATTAAACGCGTAGGAAAACATGAGTTAGACAAGGCAAGGTCTCTCAAGTCTGGCAAGTCGCATGGTTGAATTCGGTCCTCCATTAGACCATTACTAAAAACTTTGACGAAGGCTGAGTTGGTGTTGGTGTTGGTGTTGAATCGCGTCCCCTGCCATCTTTTCTATTGCTTGCATGCGTTGCCTTTTTCTCTGCATGATTTTTCTACGTGTATAAAACTTGTACACTAGAAATCTAGAATCACGACTTTTAAAATATCTATTTTTTCCATTATATTTATTAGTCTACAAATGAAGTTGCAATCAAATAGAGTAACTTTCATCATCTCCTTGCTCCTGATATACTTGCGTGACTACCTCCAGCATATTGACAAGTGACAACAAAGAAAACAAAAATTAAATAACTCCCTCCCCCCAATCACAGGTAGTTGGCCGAACCGTCAATTTACCAAACCTTAACCTACTCTATCCTATTGCTCTTACGTTGACACTGCTGCCCTACACTCTCATCTCCAAATTTAATCAATGCGTATATGATAAGATTTTTTTTATAAGAACCGTTCTGATATAGTATAATTAAAATCCTCTATTTACTAAATGAATAGGCGAAACTCCAAATTTTTCCGCCTAACCATATCTTCTAAAATAAAGTTTAGTTATTTTTAGCATATTTTATAAGTATGGTGGGCTATAATACACATAATCTTCCAGATTTATATATTTATGTCATTTAGAATTTTACATTCTACACAAAATTATCTCGAATCTTTGTATGATATAAAAATGAATTATTTTTTTTTGTTTAAATAATCATACAAAAAAAAATCATTGATTTTCTATGATAAAAAGTTTCGGCTAAAAATATATTATTAGAAATTTTTTACAAAATAACACCATTAATCTCTCGCTAATAGGAAAAACATTCATTGAAATACATTTCATGATTAATACGATTTTGACTTTGATTTTTCAAATCAAAATATAACAATGAGAAATGTAAAAAAAAAAAAAAAAATAGCTAATTTAAATTTCATAAATATAATACACTAAAAAAAAAGTAAAACTTTATATATACCGTGCATACATTGCACGAGAGCTAAACTAGTTGTATACTGTATCATAAATGGACCCTTACCATCTTTGAGCTTATGAAGATATACATTTTTGGGCTTATATAGAATAATCCGAACATGGAATTGAAACTGTCATGGGTAAAAAGTGTTCCCTAGGGTTTCTAGTGGAGATCTCATAGGGCTTCCTTGACTCCGTCCTTCCCTTCGAGATTTCTTCTTCTTCTCTCTTTCTTTCTCTTCTATACTCTTCCTGGTTTGCTGCGCTATTTCAAGGTAGGCTCATCCTACTGGTTTGTTTTCTCTTTTTTCTTTCGGTTTTTTTCTTTTTGTTTGCATGGCTTATAATAAAGGCAAAGGAGTTTGGGGGGACGATGATGATGATGATGATGGGGAGGGTTTTGTCTGGGACGTAGGGGGCACATCGTCGAATTCTGAAAAAGAGGAGTTTATTTTAGTTGGGAAATTATGGGCATCAAAATCTATAAATACTAGAGCGGTCATTGAATCGATGACGAAATTATGGAACCCTAAAGGATCGATTGTGGGGAATGTAATTGATGCAAAGGAGAAAATTTTCATCTTCAAATTCTCAAATGCAAAAGACAAAGAGAAGGTGATGGTAGGGCAACCGTGACACTTTGACAAATTTATTTGGGGACTCAATGAACCAAACGAGAATGGTAAGCTGACCGAGACCTCACTCCATTTGGTTCCAATTTGGGCTCGAATATATGACTTGCCGATCAAGGGGAGAACGAATGATCATAATTTAAAGAAAATGGGTGATCAAATAGGAAGTTTTATAAGTGCTGATGAGGCATCAATACCAGAAATTGAACGAGCAGTAAGGATACGAATCCTGCATGATGTTAGGGTCCCATTTAGAAGGTTTGTGACTATCAGGATGCCCAATGGGTTCGCCACACGGTTTAACGTGAAATATGAGAGGGTACCAACGTTCTGTTATGGGTGTGGTGTACTAGGGCATGGCGAGAAAGACTGTGATGAGGGCCTTATGAGGAGGGAGAGCTTAAATATGGAGAGTGGTTACGTGCCTCACCTTGGAAAATCACGAAGACTGAACCTGCAACCCCAGCTGCAGCAGCACGATCTTTGACAAAATGTTTTGATGCGGAGAGCAGACGAGGACATAGAACAAATGATCGCTCGTTTACAGAAGGTTGTCATTCGTCCTAAGACTAGACAGGGGGAGGCAGTAAATGTCCCGACTGGTTTTCGTGCTACTAAGGAGTCTGGTTCTGCTCAAAGGGCAGAGAACGAAGGGGGAAGAGAAGGAGGAAGTGGGGGACATGTAGGATGGTGGAAACTTTTCGAGTGGATGAGGGGACGATGGAGACAGTTTTGACTGATATGGAGGACCAAGACTTACGCTATGAACAGGGGGAGCAGCTAGTACGGTTGGGGGGTGGGAAAACGTGTAGAAGGTTGGAAAGGGATCAAGTAGCAGAGGGGAATGTTAAAGTGCAGATGAAGGTGCATACTAAGCGGGGCTTTGAGGGAGGTGATGCGGATGTTTCTGTGACAGGGGAGGCAAAACGACAATGTATCATGGGTGTAAGTTCACCCGAGGCGGAGGTTGAGACGACTTAACCCCGCCGGGCCCAATGAAACTTTTAAGCCTTAACTGCAGGGAGCTGGGCAACCCCGATGCAGTAGGCGGTCTAAGAAACCTTGTCCGGAGGGAGGCCCCGATTCTTATTTTTCTTTGTGAAACAAAGCTTAGTGGAGTGGAAATGAGGAATGTTAGGAATCGTCTAGATGGTTATGAGGGTTTTGAAGTGGATAATGGGGTAGGTCGGGAGGGCTAGCCTTATTATGGAAAGAGGAAGTGACCTGTACTCTTAGGTCAATGTCAAACCATTACATTGATGTCACAGTAGTTCATGAAAGTTTTTCATGGAGATTGACGGGTTTTTACGGGTGGCCTGCCATACAAGATAGATGGTTGTGTTGGCAACAATTAAGGCTTTTGGTGGAGGAGGGACCTGACCCCTGGCTTTGCATAGGAGATTATAATGAAGTTTTGTATGCTAACGAGATGTTGGGTGGAGAGCGACAACAATGGCAAATGAATAATTTACGGGATGCTGTTGATGTGTTGAACCATATAGCTTATATGTTTATGTTTTGATGATGTCAAGGTGTTTTATATTTTATATACTTGTTGCGCGTAATCGTTTGTCTAAGTGTTTTAGAATCAACTTATCTAATACAAGCAACAAAGGAGATTGTGATGAAAGTATAAATGTTCAAGCCTCTATTCAAGATCAAACGATATGAAGATTCATTCAAGATTTATGTGAAGACGAAGTCCGTCAAAAGATTAATCAAACTTGGATGATGACGTAGCCTATACTCGAAGATCTCCCTGAAGATTAGAATAGTATAGGTGATTATCTCGTAATGATAACCAACACTACTACAAATTTAGGCAACTACAACGCCCCTTTAACAACGATTATTCACGAAAATCACAATAGACGTTGTAGAATGTATGGCGCGAATTTTACTAAAATCAATTACAACGGGTATGGTTATAAAAACCGTTGTTATTATTTTTAACAACGGGTCACACATGCGGAACCGTTGTTAATAATTTGGCGCAAAATTGGCGCCAAGTTAGTGAAAAGTAATCACAACGGTTACTTTTGAAACCCGTTGTTAAAACATATTTGACAACGGGTGTTTTTTACAACCGTTGTTAAAACATATTTCACAACGGTTGTTGTTTAATAACTGTTGTCAATACTTTCCATACTATAAACCACACAAACAGAAGTCTGCTGCAGCCACAAAACACAACCCTTAATACACAAACACAAACACAGCAGACAAACAAACACAAAACACATACACACTCTCTTTCTCTCTTTCTCTATTTCTCTCTTTCTCATCGTCGCTTTATCTTCTCGCCGTCACTGTGATTTCATCGTCTATTACGTTCTGTATTTATCAGGTAAATCTCGCTAAAATCACCGTTAGTTTCATCGTCATTATTTTCTTTTTCTATTTATTTCTTTTGCATATATGTGTTTTTATCGACCATTATGTTATTTGTTTAAGTATTGTTCGCATAATTAGTTACTAAAACAATGAAGAAGCAAGATGAAGAAGTAAGATAAACATAATTAATATATATATATATATATATATATATATATATATATATATATATATATATATATATATATATATATATATTTAGAAATACATAAATTAAAAAAAAAATTACATATGTAAAAATGCAATTCTTATATTTTCATGGAGGATCTTATTGTGCTCTATCGTATCCATCCTCTCCTCCTTGGCTATTTGGAGGTTCCGTTCAGCAGTTGCTATATCGTCATATAGCCGCAATCGCTTTGCTCCGTCAAGCCATCTTCTTTGGCGTGCTTGATGCGGATCGAGCTTCCGCAAGGTAGCTCCTGAAACTTTCCTCAATATGGAGGAACCGGCGGATGAAGTTGTTGTTGTTCTCGATCATGGTAAGAGTCTTTAGGATGAAATCATTCATTTTGTTAGAGTTTTTTGAGTTTGATTTGAAAGATTAAGTAGAGTTTGTTTTAACAGTTAGAGTTTGGAGATGAATATATGAGATAATGGAAATGTTAGTTGAGATATGCAATGTATTTATACTAAGCAATGTGTGGGTTGAGTTAATTGCTTTTTAATTAATAAATATGTTAGGAAGTTGTGCCATAATCATCATCATATCTCTCAATAATGCTGCTTCAAATCCTATTACTAACCCTTCTCATTCCATATTATCCGTTCATATGTACAGTGATGTCAGTAATAATGCATGCATCGGAATTCTAACAGGCCGTAATTATGCATGCATCTAGTAATATTTAATTTAATTTTTTTTTATTTTTTAAGAAAAAACAACAACGGTTATTTTATAACAACCCGTTGTCTTTAGTTATAACAACGGTTTTGCATATTAAAACCCGTTGTTATAACTTTCCCCCCAAAATTGTGTCACACTTTCTACAACGGGTTTTTATACATAAAACCGTGGTTAATAGTTTTAACAACGGTTTCCTTAAGTAAGCCAACCGTTGTTAAAACCTTCTACAACGGACGCTTTAACAACGTCCGCTTTTTTATATAACAACGGTTTTTGACCGTTGTTATAGCCTGTATCTGTAGTAGTGCAAGAATGAGTTTCTTGAATTAGTAAAGTTATAGCTTTGCAGCTATAACATTACTAGTAAAAGAGCTCAATGTTATAGCTCCCCTACTATAACATTGAGATGCTGAGTTTATTATACACGACTTATAATGTTTCAAAATTGTTTTGAAAATTGTTTAAAGTTTATTTTAAATGTTTTGATAAAAGTATTTATATATTAAAGTCGGTTTAATACGGAGTTCGGTTTTATGTTGAATGTTGACTAGTAGTTGTTTTGGACCAACTTATGAGTTGGACCATGCTACTAATTAGGGTTTCAACAAAGCCTTTCCTAAAACCTAAATTCTAACCCATATATTGAGTTAGGGTTTGCACGAGTCACGAGGCATATGAGCAGTGACATCTCGTGTAACCTAAGGTGCATTTAGTAAAGATTTTATTCCATAATAATATCTTTACATATCTTATATATCTTGCTTAATATATTTGTTTATGATAAAATATATTCTTATTTTAGGAAATTTTATTGATGGGGCATATTCTGCACCGCTGACCAAGTCAACATATTGAGCAAGGTCAAGGATATCCACAGCAAAGTCAACGACTTAGACAGTCTAGCCGATGCAACCCATCGGCCTGTCACCTGGGTCTCGGCTAGGCAACTAGCCAGCCGGGACACATATCCGCGTACTCATATCCAAGACCCCTCGGCCGGCCTGCCATGGGTCCATCGGCCGAGGGTAGAACGGTCTTTCCACCTGCTAGCCACTTGGCCACTTGGCCACTACGTGACAAAAGGTGAAAGCCTATAAATACTCCTCAACCTTCATTGAGGAGGGGATCCATAAATTAACCTAAGAATCACTATTCATCTGGTAATATCTTCCTTATCTCTCCATAATACATCCTTAGCCAAGTAATAACAACTTATCCCTCTGAGTTTACTGACTTGAGCGTCGGAGTGAGTACGCTTGGCACAAAGCCAAGCCCTCAGTTCGTTCATTGTTGCAGGAGAGGCCGAGAGGAACGATAGAGACGAGGGATCCAACTCAAGACATCATTCTACAAGCCACGGGTGGTAAAAGATTTGCTCGGGAATTACACCCGAACAATTGGCGCGCCGTCGTGGGGAAAGACACTAGAAGCTAGTCACATTCATTCCCAAACAAAAATATACACACAAAAACCCACCCCAAAAGCCAAGAAGATGTCGAAACAACAAGAGGCATTCGTGGATCGACGAAACCGAATTCTACCAAGATGATACCGTCCACAAATCTGAAGTTGTGCAACCCTCCGCCGGTCAAGTGATTCAACCGAGTACGGGATGCCAATAATACCGACACACTCACGCCCGCCGACCAGGTCACTATCATGGGGAATGTGGTTGACGCAGCAAAACTGAAGATGCTCCTGGACCTAATTGGGAGTACGCCGGCTCACACTGTCACGCCGACAAGAGCGGCGGAAACCGTCCAGGAGGCCAGGGCCCGAAACGTGACCCCAAGAAACTTGAACGGAGCATTAGGAGAAGCTGACCCTGTCAAGACACCGGAGGACCTAAGTCCTTCTCGCACTCGTGAGAAGACTGCGTCGCCGCGGCACGAACGAGGCACACCCCGGAGGAGCGAAAGAAGCCCAACTCGTCAGAGTTGGAGAAGAAGCCCGACTCACCAGAGTCGGAGGAGAAGTCCATCTCGCTATGAGGAGAGAAGCCGGACTAGGAATGCAAGGAGCCGATCGCCGCGTGTCGTCCGACATGTGGTCAGACAGCCCCTCAGCGCCTACGTCCTAGACACCCCGGTGCCGACTAAGCTGAAGTTACCACCTATAGCATACAAAGGGGAAGGTGACCCGACCGACCACGTCGAGGCTTACGAGTCTCACATGTCAGTATGGGAGCAACCCGATGAGGTTTGGTGCCGAATCTTCCCAACGACACTGCATGGGATGGCACAGAGTTGGTACAAGGGGCTACCCGACGGGTCGGTATACTGTTACGCCGACCTAAAGGACGCATTCCTAGCCCAGTATTCCTGCAACAAGAGGAGGGCCGTGGAGACATCGGACCTCCTGACTATCAGACAGGAGGGAGGCGAGTCTCTCCGAAGTTATGTGAAGAGGTTCGACGCCAAGGTTCAACAAATTCGCGAGCTGAACAGCGAACTAGCAGCCTTCGCGCTGATGAAAGGCCTCCCAATGGGAGACCTAAAAAACGAGCTCATCAAAAGCGGCGGCCTGACCTTGGACGCCGCCAGGAAATTGGCTGATCAAGCCATTAAAGTGGAGGACTATCACAAAACCTGGGTAGGCCCTAGCGAGGCCAAAACCTCAGAAAAGAAGAGCCGCCGGGAGGACAACCCGGATGAAGGGCGCCGTGACAATAATCGGTCACGGTCTGGCGAAACACGCCGTGACAACAATAGGTCACGGTCTGATAAATCTGCCAGGAAACAGGACTCGACGGGCGCCGGGTGGAGTTCGGGATCGTACCACCAGAGGCGGTATAATGATAAAACCCCCCTCGTCGTATCGGCCGCCGAGGTCTTCGCCCTGAGCAAAAACGAGGGCCAGAAGTGGGAAAGGCCCCCCAAGCCGAAGGGAGACGGTGACACGAGCTAGTACTGTGAGTATCACGGCCACACCGGTCACCTTACTGACAACTGCCGGCATCTGAAGAATGCCATTGAAGAACTGATCCGGAAGGGGAGCCTCGGCAAGTACGTTGCCAAAGGCCAAAAGACTGACGCCCGCAGTTCAGATAAGAAGTCCGTCTTCGAACGGATAGGAGTGATTCATGTTGTCATCGGGGGCAACGAGAACGGAGGGTCCGCTCATGGGCACAAACGGCACCTGAACGAGCTATATCAGGCCATCAACTTTGTGCCCAACACAGCGATCCCCGCTTCCAACATCCCCGATATGACTATTGGAAGGAAGGACTACGGAGGAGTCATCGCTCCTCACAGCGACCCACTTGTAGTCAATTTGGACATATCCAACCACCTGGTCAAGAGGTGCCTGATTGACACAGGCGCCTACACGAACATCATGTTCAGGGAGTGCTTCCTCAGCCTCGGTCTGAGAGTCAAGGACTTAAGCCCCTGCACCAATCCACTATACAGCTTCTCTGGGGCCGGCCTGGTACCACTGGGGTCAATCAGACTGCCTATGATGTTCGGCGAGGGGAAGGCGGCTAAGAATGTCCTAGCCGAGTTCGTGGTCATTGACGGCTCGTCCGCCTACAACGTTCTCATAGGCCGAGTCACTCTGAGCGAGGCCGACGCAGTGATGTCCATCCGGGCCCTAACACTGATGTACGTCTCGGACCGGGGGGAAGCGCATAAGCTCGTCTCCAAGGACGAAAAGGACGAGGTGGTCAACGTCCGGATAGCGCGCGGAGGATGCAACATGCAATCCTCAAACCGGCAAAGAAGTCGAAAAAGGAAAAAGTCCATCCTTACAACGGGAGGGCGACCTCATGGATGCAACTAGCGGCCGATCGGGAAGGTGTGCCTTTGATGAGCCATTAGGACGCTGGTAATCTCGGGAAAACTTTGTATAGCGGCGGAGGTGTCCAAGATAGCTGTGGGCACCCCAACGCATGTTTATACCTAATGAAAAATCGTCCAAGTCTTCCATCAAGGTGTCCATTTTTTCCCCATCAGTCATTAACAGGAAGAAGATGCCGGCTCACACTGTCACACCGACAAGAGCGGTAGTCTCCATAAAGAGGCAGGCACCGTCGCAGTCACCCCAAGTAGTAGACGCCACGGCAGTCACCCCAAGAGGTTTGACGCCGTCGCAGTCACTCCAAGTGGTAGACGCCACGACCGTCATCAAGAAATAGACGCCAGCTCACACTGTCACACCGACAAGAGCGGTAGTCTCCATAAAGAGGCAGGCACTGTCGCAGTCACCCCAAGTAGTAGACGCCACGGCAGTCACCCCAAGAGGTTTGACGCCGTCGCAGTCACTCCAAGTGGTAGACGCCACGGCCGTCATCAAGAAATAGACGCCAGCTCACACTGTCACACCGACAAGAGCGGTAGTCTCCATAAAGAGGCAGCACCGTCATAGTCGCCCCAAGTAGTAGACGCCACGGCAGTCACCCCAAGAGGTTTGACGCCGTCGCAGTCACTCCAAGTGGTAGACGCCACGGCCGTCATCAAGAAATAGACGCCAGCTCACACTGTCACACCGACAAGAGCGGTAGTCTCCATAAAGAGGCAGTGCACGTCGCAGTCACCCCAAGTAGTAGACGCCACGGCAGATCACCCCAAGAGGTTTGACGCCGTCGCATCACTCCAAGTGGTAGACGCCACGGCCGTCATCAAGAAATAGACGCCAGCTCACACTGTCACACCGACAAGAGCGGTAGTCTCCATAAAGAGACAGGCACCGTCGCAGTCACCCCAAGTAGTAGACGCCACGGCAGTCACCCCAAGAGGTTTGACGCCGTCGCAGTCACTCCAAGTGGTAGACGCCACGACCGTCATCAAGAAATAGACGCCGGCTCACACTGTCACACCGACAAGAGCGGTAGTCTCCATAAAGAGGCAGACACCGTCGCAGTCACCCCAAGTAGTAGACGCCACGGCAGTCACCCCAAGAGGTTTGACGCCGTCGCAGTCACTCCAAGTGGTAGACGCCACGGCCGTCATCAAGAAATAGACGCCAGCTCACACTGTCACACCGACAAGAGCGGTAGTCTCCATAAAGAGGCAGGCACCGTCGCAGTCACCCCAAGTAGTAGACGCCACGGCAGTCACCCCAAGAGGTTTGACGCCGTCGCAGTCACTCCAAGTGGTAGACGCCACGGCCGTCATCAAGAAATAAGACGCGACCACATGTCACATCGACAAGAGCGGCCGTCATTACCAATAAGCAGACGCTGGCTCACACTGTCACACCGACAAGAGCGGCAATCACCCTCAGGAATCAGACGCCGCGGCAGTTACGGCCAGCGCAGTTGATACTCGCAGAAACGATCAAAACGCCTTAAAAGCATTTAAACACAGTTGGGATGCGCACTCTAGACTGCCTCAGCCAGGCCGAGGCGGAAACAAAAAGGCAACTCAGACGAAGACGAAAAAAGACCTCGGCCAAGCCAGAGGCAAAGTGAAGACGCTAAGTACAGTTGATACGCTCAACTATTAGCGCAAGGAAACTCAAAGTGAGGTAAAGACCTCGGCCAAGCCAGAGGCAAAGTGAAGACGCTAAGTACAGTTGATACGCTCAACTATTAGCGCAAGGAAACTCAAAGTGAGGTAAAGACCTCGGCCAAGCCAGAGGCAAAGTGAAGACGCTAAGTACAGTTGATACGCTCAACTATTAGCGCAAGGAAACTCAAAGTGAGGTAAAGACCTCGGCCAAGCCAAAGACAAAAGAAACGAACTCTTATTAAAAATGACAAGTTACAAGTGAGGAGAATACGCATTACGCCGCCCCCCATAAGGACAAGCCGTAACACAACCTACCAAAGTTGTACAAAATACAAGGAAAAGAAAAACAAAAGATTACAAGTATCATTTGAAGCGCCAAAAATGGCAGGGAGGGAAGGCTTAATAATTGGCTCCCGAACACCGGCTATCCGAGACGCCGGTGAGCCCGGTGACGACCGCCCGTCTCCCTATGCTCGTTCTTGCTTGCCATCGCAGCGGTAGCAAAGATCTTCTTCGATGGGCAACCCAGCGGCGTTCTTAGCAGCCTCAGCCTTAGCAGCCTCAGCCTTAGCCTCGGCAGCCTCAGCTGCCCTTGCCCTCTCGGCTTCCTCCTTGGCCGCCTTAGCCTTCTTAGCAAGGGCTGCACTCTTCGCGGCCGCCTCTTTCTCTATCTTCACCCTCACCGCCTCCTTGGCCTTCTCCTCCACGGCTTTCTCCTTAGCTTCGAGCTTATCGTCAAACAGCTCGTCAAATTTGCCCCACGGGAAGGAACCAGCAAGAGGGAAGAGCTCCTCAATCGCTTCCCTGGCAGCTTCTTCGGCCAGATCCCGGAATTCGGTGCACATGTTAGGGAGCATGACGGTTTGGAGCATCTCAATGTCCTCCTCCTTTTGTCTAATAATGGCCTCCTTGCTCCGAATCACCTTCCCCTGGATCTGAAATTTGCCCCTAAATTCATTCCTCTGCTGGAAATAAAGGTCGGCGTGCCTCTGAACAAGGTCACACTTCTCCAGCTTTGCAACTCGGCCGCAGCGCAGCAGCCTCGGCCTTGGCTCTCTCAGCAAGGACCTCCTTTTCAGCGTCCTCCCTAAGTTTTCTCTCAGCCAAGAGCGCTTTCTCAGCATCTCCCCTAAGCCTCTGCTCATTGAGGAGATTCTGTCTCGCCTTCGCGGCCACCTTCTTAGTGGCATTAAGCTCAAGAGCGGACTGAGCCACGGCCTTCTCCTGCTCTATAATGCGAGCACCGGTCAGCTCGTTCCACCTCGCCAGCTCCTCGATCAACCTCGCGCCTTCCGCTACGAGCTGGGAGGGGGAAGCCTTCTGGGGTGAAGGGTCAGTGGTGACGTTTCGATCACCAGCCTGCAGCCGGGAGGGGGAAGCCTTCTGGGATGAAGAGTTGGTAGTGACGTTTCGATCACCAGGCTGCAGTCGGGAGGGGGAAGCCTTCTGGGATGAAGAGTCAATGGTGACGTTATGATCACCAGCCTGCGCGGGTTTCTCCTCCACTTGCTGCTCATTAAGAGCGACGGCCGACAGCGGCTGATCTGCAAAATTTAACGAAAGCATCAGTGTCAACATGCATAGACATGCCAGAGAGCCCGTCATCAGCAGCGCCTAATGAACCGGCTAAATCTGAGCCACAGAATAGATCAGTACCATGCTTGGCCTTCTTGGCCGGAGGACGCGTTTCCTCGCCAACAGCAGAAGCAACGACAGCGGTAGAGGCTGTCCCCTTCCTCTTACGGACAAGGGGAGACCCCTCCTCATCAGAGTCCTCCCCATTGGTGATATCAACGATCTCCACCGTTGCCTTCTGAACAGGGGGGGAATGGGAGGTGGAACTGATGTCGACGCCATCGCCGCCGAAGACCTTGTTTTTCGCGTGTGGCGCGGCATGTTACTAACAACCTTCGCCTGGGCCTCCACCACATTCAAGCTCTTCAGCTGCTGATCCATGAGATCATTCGGCGACGTCCTGCGGTCATGGGTTAGAGCCTTGGGATGCAAGTTAGCAACGGTTTTATCTTTGTGCAGCCCCATTCTCCGGAGGATATCCTCAGATAAGTCCGGTCCAAAGTGGTCTGCGAAGGAAACAAAGCAAGAGTTAAGTAGAAGAAATAAATTGGAGTTCGAAAAACAGGAACATTGAGAGCAGTGATGGGCCTCACACCGACCCCACTCACCCTGTGCTAGGGCCGGTATGAGGCCGACATGGCAGAGCGGCTCATCCTGAAGAATGATCTGCGTTGGGGGGAATCCATCTTTTCGGCACCCCACTCTTGTCCGCCTCAAAAAGCCTCATCGCCAGTTTCTCATCCTCTTTAAGAAGGACCTTGCTGGCATCCATCTTGAGCTTTTTCCGGGTGACCCATCTATCATGCTCCGCCTTAGTCTCGCACCGCAAATTAACTTGGTGCTGAAAGGAGCGGGGCAGCGGATAGTCATCCGGCACCTTAACGTATACCCACCGATCTCTCCAGTCCTTGCAAGAAGTAAGTTTGTCAACAGAGACATAACCCTGCTCCATGTGCACACTGTACCATCCGACGCGGCCAGAGATTGATGGCCGGAGATGATGAAGCCGGCGGAATAAATTCACCGTTGGGGCCTCTCCCTTGAAGAGACAAAGCCAGACAAAGCCGACTATGGTCCTCATAGCCAACGGGTGCAGTTGGGCAACGGCAACGTTCATGGCCCTAATGATGGCCATAACGTACTCATTCAGCGGAAACCGGAGCCCGTACTCCAAGTGCCGCATGTATACGCCGATGTGACCCGGGGGAGGGCAACAGACGGCCTGACCCTCCTCAGGGATAACAATTTTGTACCCCCTGCCAAAGAAGAAATGACCCTCGAAAAATTTCTCGCCGGAACAACTGGCGAACTTATGGGTCCAAGCACGGTCAAGGCGGACCTTACAGGCGTCACCGTGATCCATAACGTACTGCCTCCCCTCTTTAGGACGAGCCTTTTCAGCGTTATCACCAAAATCGTCTGCGTCATCATCGACATCATCGTCATCCTCCCACTCCTCCAAAATTTGAGGATCAACTTCAGAAGAAGGAGACCTAGGGCCCCCAGGCCTCATCAGGAGGGCATCTAGCTTCTCCTCCTCATCAAGACGCGACGGGGAACCCCCCGACGCAGAAGTACTAGCCCCGGCGTCAGCAGAAGACATGATAGCAATGGCTACTTAACAAAATAAGAAGTGAGGAAATTTGTTTGTTTACCTTGAAGAAAAACACTCGCCGGAATAACAACTCTGAAAATTAGAAGACAAAGAAGCCCTTGAAAGTTTAGAGAGAAGAAAATTTTGGTGTGTGAAATTGGTGGCCAATTTCACGGAATAACTACCCTATTTATAGGGAAAAGCCCATGAAGAAGAACCAATCAGGGAACAACCCATGAAACGTCAGCCAATCAGCATGCAGACACGTGTCGGACATGCAACCACGGAATGTCAATCGTCGCAACAGTCAGACGTCAATCAATGCAACAGTAGTCAAGCGTCTTCAACACGCCCCTTCACCTCTCTTCGCCCATTCATCTTCCTCAACAAATTCCTAGGTATCTGCTCTCCGCCGGCCACAAGATCAACCAAGCTAGGAAGCACCGGCCTGGGGGCAATCAAAAACAACCGGCACTCCCAACCCTGGTCTCGGCCAGCGTCACTTCCTTTTCCACATCGGATGCCCTTTACGCATCCATGTGGAGGGGGGATATGGTACGGCCTAAGAAGAACCAGGCCGAGATAGAAGAAGCCGATACAGAAAAGTTTCAGAAATTACTTTCGCAGAATATACGCTAAGCATACATCGGAGCCCATACCACGGCATAGACTACGCTGGGGGCAAATTGATGGGGCATATTCTGCACCGCTGACCAAGTCAACATATTGAGCAAGGTCAAGGATATCCACAGCAAAGTCAACGACTTAGACAGTCTAGCCGATGCAACCCATTGGCCTGTCACCTGGGTCTCGGCTAGGCAACTAGCCAGCCGGGACACATATCCGCGTACTCATATCCAAGACCCCTCGGCCGGCCTGCCATGGGTCCATCGGCCGAGGGTAGAACGGTCTTTCCACCTGCTAGCCACTTGGCCACTTGGCCACTACGTGACAAAAGGTGAAAGCCTATAAATACTCCTCAACCTTCATTGAGGAGGGGATCCATAAATTAACCTAAGAATCACTATTCATCTGGTAATATCTTCCTTATCTCTCCATAATACATCCTTAGCCAAGTAATAACAACTTATCCCTCTGAGTTTACTGACTTGAGCGTCGGAGTGAGTACGCTTGGCACAAAGCCAAGCCCTCAGTTCGTTCATTGTTGCAGGAGAGGCCGAGAGGAACGATAGAGACGAGGGATCCAACTCAAGACATCATTCTACAAGCCACGGGTGGTAACAGTACTTGCTCTGGAATTACACCCGGAACATTTATCATATCTTAGAATTTATAGTAAAGATCATATTTGAATAGATTATATTCTATCTTTTGGAATATTCTTTATTATCTTTTAAGGCTTTTTAGGAAAGAAATAATAAAAGATATGATTTGTTAGCATATCTTCTTTATTCGGACATTAGGGTTTTTGTAAACCGAGTTGCCCTACTCTTTCCTTCCTATAAATACTTTACTCTTTACAACATCTAAAATAGAGACCTTAAGCATAAAAATTGATTTTAATTTTAAAAAACAAACCGTGTGTTTTCAAGCAGAAAAACCGTTTTGTTATTTTTGAAAGGTCGTGTGTTTTAAACTCGTATACTCGTTCCTATAGTTATCGTTATAAGATAATAGTGCTTAGTTGATTTCTTACTTGTTCATTAACGTGAACCTTTGCAAGAATCATTAGTGCTTTCTTATTAGCGTAAGTTAGACACTCGGGTATTTAATGGTACTCATTGAGTTACAGCTATAGTTAGTTGTACGAGTTGAGTTAGTAAATTTGTAATCCGTAGAAAGGTACTAAATTTATTAATCGAGAATAGTGGACGTAGGTTTCGACTTGTGAAACTGAACCACTTCAAAAACCGTGTGTCTCCTCGTTCTTTCGTTCGTTTGTTTATTTCGTTTTACATTCACTAGTTGATTATTTAAAGTTTAATCAATAAACTTTAAATAATCAATTACATACACATAATCGAAAAAGCTTTCAAAAGTTTTAAATCCTCAATTCACCCCCCCTCTTGAGTATTTTGGATCAGTAGACTCTTCAATTGGTATCAGAGCCTCGTGCCCTTGATTGCCTAACCGCAAAGAGGCTGATCTATCTTGTTTTTCATTTATCTCATCGTTTTATATTCCACTGCCTATCACGTGATAAATGGATTCCAAATATCTCAAGTGTCCTGTCTTTGATGGGAAGAATTATGGATTATGGAAAAACATGATGACTCACTATGTGAAAGGTCACGATTGGGAGTGCTGGAGGATTATCCAAAACGGACCGCACAAAATTCTTGTAGCATCCGAGGAAGGCACTACCTATGAAAAAAAATAAGAGGACTACGTCGAGGCCGACTACAAGAAGGCCGAAAAGAACTCCAAAGCAATAAGTCTCCTGCAAAACGGAATGACTTCCACAGAGTTTGATCGGTTTTCTTCATGCTCTATGGCCAAGGAGATATGGGATGGGCTTGAACTATCTTATGAAGGTACTTCCATTATTAGGAAGCACCGAATAGATTTGCTTATGCAAAAATATGAGCTATTCATTATGGAGCCTAATGAGTCCTTAGATAGTACGTCCGCAAGGTTTTCAAGCATCATAAACGAACTGAAAAACCTAGGTAGGAAATTCAGTACTGAGGACATTGCTAGAAAGGTTCTTAGGAGCCTGACTAAGAAGTGGCGTGCTAAAGTCACTGCAATGGAGGAATCACGAGATCTTGAAAATCTATCCTATCAAGAACTCATCGGTGCTCTCATGGCCCATGAAATTACTCTTAACAAAGATGACGCTGAACCAAGCCGTAATAAGAGTATGGCCTTAAAGAGCGAAGAAGTTGACTCTGAACTAGAGGATGAAACTGTTCTGTTTGCACGCCGTTTCAAAAATAAGATATTTCGAAACAAACAAACAAAATCATCCTACAACAACAACAACAACAAGTCATCCAACAAAAAGGTTACTGAATCAAAGTCGTCCTTTGCAAATAGAGGTTGCTTCAAGTGTGGAGAATATGGTCATATGATCAAGGATTGTCCAACATGGGAGAAGATCAAGGACAAGACAAAACGCGAGAAGACAAAGAGAGAATTCAAACAAGTGATGATGGCTTCGTGTTGAGGAGACCTTGACTCAGAAGATGACGAAGAATCTGAAGACGACGAAGTAGCAAACCTTTGTCTCAGCAGCGTTAGTCTTGACCTAATCTCCGATAGCGACGATGAAAGCACAAACTCACACTCAAACTATTGCTTTCTTGGAGAATCAGACAAAGATGACGATGAAGAGGTAAGTTATCTTGAGCTTAAAAAACGCGTTAAGAAATTGTCTAAAAATGCTTTAATTGAATTTTTTGAACAATCTCTTGATAAGTGTCACGAACAGGACTTGGAATTAAAATATCTAAAGGAACAGATTCTCGAAATTGCAGAAGAGAATTACACTCTAAAGGCTAAGGCTAATAAGTTAAAGTCTAAGGTTACAGCTGAGAAAGCAACAACGTTAGACTCTACTATGGCTGAAAAGAAGGAATTGGAGTCCAAAGTTATAGCTAATGAAGCTATAACTTCCGACCTAAAGCTTAACATCAAGCACCTTCAAGCCAAAGTTATAGCTAATGAAGCTATAACTTTAGAACTTAGAAAAGTCAAAGAACTTTTGGAAACTAGAATCACATCTGATGAAGCAGTGATTTTAGACCAAAAGAAAGAGATAGATTCCCTTTCAAAGCAATTAAAGGAAACTAAGACCGACATGATCAATGTTAAGAAACAACATTCTGATGTTGTATTCCTTCTTAACAAACGATTCCAAGACTTTCGTGATAACTTTAAGAAAGATAATGATGTAGATCACACGAAATGTCAAGAGGAAATTAAAACCCTAAAAGACCTACTTCTACATGCTAGAAAGGTCCATGATAAGTGGGAAGGTAGCACAAAAGTCCTAAACTTCCTAACCGAATAACTGACAATAATATGAAGATGGGGTTAGGACATGAGTGCTACAGCCGTAGAGATCACTCTAAATGCAAATCAACACCTTTGGATTTTGATTTCAGAAAAAGGAAGTATGCCGATCTTCCTGAATACCTGATTTGCAATTACTATGGTCATACGGGTCACATCCAAATCAATTGTGTCAAAAAGGCTCATGACATACGAAAAAATGCCGACCATGCTAAAACTGTTGACGAGAATGATGAAACCCCCATTAAGGAACCTAACGAAGAAAGGAACAATAAATTTCGTTGGTTCTATGACATGGCCTTCGACTATAGCAAGAAACCTAGTACCTCACAAAACCCTTGTCGATCTCAACCTAGTAAACCTATTCACAAGGGAAATAGTTATGAAAGACCTAGAGAAATTCCTAGACCAAGAGAAAACCCTAAACCTAGAACTCCTCCCAAGCCAAATAAACCAAGGGTTAGAAAAACGGTTATTAGACGAGTTTGGGTTCGAAAGGATTTAGTATATAGAGTAACTAATCATAAGGGACCCAACTTAGCTTGGGTATCTAAAAACTGTATCTAATCCCTTCTGCAGGAAGTAGTGAAAGAAAACAATCAATGGTATCTTGATAGTGGATGTTCAAGACACATGACTGGAGATAAGCATCTGTTTCTTTCACTCAAGCCCTTCAACGGAGGAAAAGTAACGTTCGGGGACAACAAAAAGGGAAACGTTATTGGCGTTGGCAAAATCGGAATTTCTAAGTCTCACGCAATCAATGATATTTATCTCATGGACGGTTTAAAACACAACTTGCTAAGCATATCTCAACTATGCGACAAAGGTAACAAAGTAGTTTTTCATACTGATAGCTGTCGCATTATTATTGAAGGAACTAGCAATGTTATTCTAGAAGGCCACAGGAAAAGAAATGTTTATATGGTAGATTTAAATGTTGTGCCTACTAACTCTTTTTCATGCATGAAAGTTACTCTTGATGATCCTTGTTTATGGCATAAACGGTTTGGTCACATAAGCTCATTGACCTTGAACAAACTCAAGAAGTGGGACTTGGTTGAAGGGTTACCTAATATCAAGTTCGACCAAGAAAGGATGTGTGACACGTGTGCAAGGTGCAAACAAGTAAGATCATCGTTCAAACCGAAAAGAGTAGTAAGCACAAATCAAGCCTTGGAATTAGTACACATGGATTTATGTGGACCAATGAAGGTAAGGAGTAGAGGAGGATCTAGGTACGTCTTTGTTCTTGTAGACGATTACTCAAGGTATGTATGACCTATCTTTCTTCATTCAAAAGACGAAACTTTTGATGAATTTGATTGTCTTATGAAACGTGTTCAAAAAAAATATAAGACTAATCTTGTATCTTTTCGTACGGATCATGGCACCGAGTTTGATAATCAAGCTTTCATAGAATATTGTAGAGTTAATGGTGTAGGGCATAACTTTTCTGCACCAAGAACTCCTCAAGAAAACGGTGCCGTTGAACGTATGAATAGAACCTTGGAAGATATGGCACGTACAATGATTTTGTGTAGTGGTTTACCTCGTAACTTTTGGGCTGAAGCCATTAGTACTTCTTGCTATATCCATAATCGTGCTATGATTCGACCTATTCTTAAGAAAACCCCCCTACGAACTCCTTAGAGGTCGAAAACCTAATATCTCTAATCTTCGTTGCTTTGGGAGTAAGTGTTTTGTTCATAATAACGGTAAAAACCGTTTAAGTAAATTCGACCTTAGGAGTGATGAGGCGATTTTTGTAGGATACTCAGATCATAGTAAGGCCTACAAAGTCTTCAATAAAAGAACTCTTTGTATTGAAGAAAGTGTCCATGTCATCTTTGATGAGGATAACGTGTTTGATAAGCCTATACAGGATGAGGAAGAAGACTTGGATAAACTCGACTTCCGTCTCTCAAGAGACGATCCCCTGGAACTAGAATTGGAGGATAATGAGATTGAGGGAACGAATGATGAACTTGATCTTCCTCAAAAGATAAGAAGGAGAAACCAAAGTTATAGTTGATGATACTATAACATTGACTCAAAATAAGGACTCCCAAACCAATGTTATAGATGATGTTACTATAACATTGAATCCAAATCAAGGTGTAGAGTCCGAGGTTATAATCGGCTCTAATACAACACCCGAATTGGATTCAGGGGGAACTTCCTCCAATTCCGAGCCAAATGAAGTTGGGTCAAACTCAAATAACGATAATGAACCAAGTACTTCAACAAAGTGGAAATACAAGAGCTCACACCCCATGGACAATATTCTAGGGAATATTAAGAAGGGTGTTCAAACTAGACGTTCCTTGAATAACTTCTGCTCTTTCTACTCTTTTCTATCCATGGTCGAACCAATAAATATAAATGAAGCTCTTGCTGAATCTGATTGGATTATAGCTATGCAAGAAGAGCTACAACTGTTCGAAAGAAACAAGGTTTGGCATTTAGTTACTAGACCAAAGGATCGATCTGTCATTGGAACAAGATGGGTCTTTAGGAACAAACTAGATGATGCCGGAGTCATTATCAGAAACAAAGCGAGATTGGTGGTCCAAGGTTATAATCAACAAAAAGGAATAGATTATGACGAGACCTTCGCACCTGTTGCTCGTCTTGAAGCTATTAGACTTCTGATAGCATTCGCAGCACACAAGGGGATGAAGCTCTTCCAGATGGACGTCAAGACAGCATTCTTAAATGGATATTTACAAGAAGAAGTTTTTGTTGAACAACCCCTTGAATTTAAGAATAGCAAATTTGAAGATCACGTCTTCAAATTGGATAAAGCCCTATACGGATTGAAACAAGCACCTAGGGCATGGTACGACAGATTATCCAAATTTCTACTTGACAGGATTCAGTAGAGGATCTGTTGATAAAACCCTATTTCTAAAATCCGAGGGATCTGACCTTTTAGTTATTCAAATATACGTCGATGACATTATCTTTGGATCGACCAACCGAAGCTTGTGCAAGTATTTTTCTGAGTTGATGACTTTCGAGTTCGAGATGAGTATGATGGGAGAATTAAAATTCTTCCTAGGTCTGCAAATACAACAAACTGAAGAAGGCATTAAAATCCATCAACAGAAATATATTAAGGAATTAATTTGAAAATTCGGAATGGAAAATTCCCATGCTATGCCTACTCCAACGGTCGAGAACAAGAAATTGACATTAGATGAAGACGGTAAATCAGTTGATGAAACTACTTACCGTGGAATGATTGGGTCACTGTTATATTTGACCGCAAGTAGACCCGATATTATGTTTAGCGTATGCGTTTGTGCGAGATATCAATCATCTCCCAAAGAATCGCATATGACGGCCGTAAAACGAATTTTACGATATTTAATTGGAACGGCCAAGCTGTATTTATGGTATCCGATGGAGTGTAACTTCGATCTAGTCGGTTATTCTGATGCCGGCTACGCAGGATGTTCTCTAGACAGAAAAAAGCACGTCGGGTGTCGCCACATTTGTCGGACCGTGTATTATTACGTGGGGTTCGAAGAAACAAAATTCGGTTGCTCTCTCAACTGCTGAAGCCGAATATATTGCTGCAGGACTGGTATGTACTCAACTTTTATGGCTTAAGCAACAATTACGTGATTATGGTGTTCACGTAGGATGTATTCCTGTTTTATGTGATAATACTAGTGCAATAATAGTTTCTAAAAATCCCGCATAACACATTGAAATTAGACACCATTTTATTCGAGACCATGTTGAGAAGGGGAATATAAAACTTGAATTTTGTAGTACTGAAAAACAATGGGCAGACATTTTGACAAAATCGTTAGCTAGAGAACGTTTTGAGACTTTACGGTTGGAAATTGGTTTAATCGGTGGTACCTAAGTTCTATACACGTTCAATTTCTTTATGACTGACTAGTTAAGTTAAGATTGTATGACTGTGTCCGTATATTGCGTTGCATGAATAATTTCGTTTATAGGAATATTTTTATCATAAATTTCTATTTGATATTTAGATTTTAATTGTCTATACAAACTTAATTCCTTATCAAAATAAATAAACACACCATATCTTTTATCTTTCCAAATCACATACAAATTCTCCTAAATTACTTTCCATGCTACACGACTCATCTTTCCTATACACATTCAACTTTCTAAATTTTATCTTTTACCATATTAATTCTATCACCTAACATCCTATACCTACCATAACTCCTATCACTATTTGACATTTACCATATTTGATAACCACTTGCTATGACCTAGACCTAGACCTACTCCTATAATTACCCCCTCCCTTGCGTGTGAACCATACCACATCCCCCACTTGCATACTTTTTATCTTTTCAAAATAATTACCATCATCACCATCACCTCATTTACACAACCATCACCATCACCTCCTTTACACAACCATCACCATCACAATGAATCCTAACCATGCAAAAACCTGATCATCAACCCGCCATCAACAAAGCCGCCACTTTTACAAACCATCATCACCACTACCATCTCATGATATTAACTCCACAATTTTCCTACACCTCAACCAAACCCAACTACGCCCCTGTTTCGTGGTCGGGACGAGTCGATGTCCGAGGGAAAAAGAAGCCGCCTTTTTAAAGGGAAAAATAAGGTAGTTGTCGATGAAGGTGAAGATGTTGAGAAACCCGAGGTTATAATTCGGAACGGTGTTGCTCGTACCTTGCTCCGAGATGTTTCGAAAGCCGCAACAAAAGAAGGGTTAAATCGTGTTCGGCTAACTCATGATGAAAGCATCCTTGTTTCTCGTGTTTTCAAGTATTGTATTCATGGAGGAAGGTATTATCCGAAATATGGGTTGATTAATGTTCCCGCTCTTAAGTTCTTTGTTGATTTTCTTTATTTTCAAGGGTGGAGTCACATTAGTCAATTTTCGGGTCCTATTTATCCGGTTGAAGTTGTTCAATTCTTTGCTAGTGTGTCGGTTAAGAAGGGAGTCTTGCATGCGTTGGTTAATGGGGTTGATGTGACGGTCTCTGTTTCGGATTTTTGCTCTGCTTTTTCGGTTCCCGATGACAGAATTGAAATTAATCCGAGTCTTGAATGGTCTAATGTGGTTAGTGAAAAGGAGATGTTAGTTAAAAGGTACTTTGAGGAGGTTGGGACGGACGAAGGTAATATTATGGTTCGTCCTCTCTCGACAAAAATCAAGTTCCTCTTGAACTTTCTTTGGAACACGGTTGTGCCGAGGAGAGGAGGTCTAGATAAAGTTTCGAGTTATGAGGCTATTATAATCTATTCATGGTTGGAGGGACAAAAAGTGAACTTGGCAAGTCTTGTGTTGCATCGTATCATCCAAACGAGTCTCACGGTTACCAAGGAAAAATTAAGTACAAGTGGTGGGACGGGATAGCTCGGTGTAAGTGCACGGGATTGCATGTGTGATCAGTTGATCAAGCTTATGGGTCTTGCCGTTGATGGACCCGAGTTACTTCTTGTCAAGGATATTGAGAAAAACCGGGTGATTCGGGTTTGGGGACTATGGAGGCGAAATTGGAAGGTTTTATGACTAGTTTAATGGAGAAGTTTGAGGAGCATTCAACCAACTTGGCTACGGTTTTGTCACGTGTTGGACCATCACGGTATTTGGAGTCGGGTTTGGATGCTTCTCGGGTTTATTCTTGGATGGATGAGGTGGATAAGAGGCTAGAGGGTTTTGAACGGGAATTGAAGGCAATCCGTGGGGAAGTGTTCCCACATGGAGATCGTCTCATGTTTCTCACGAGTCAAGGTGGAGCGTTGGTCATGCACGGAAAGGCTATGGCAAATGATCAATCTCTTAAATTGGAGGCCACAAAAGCTTTGTCCTTGAAGGTGCTCAACTTTGAACGAAGTATTCAAAATATGTCCCAACTTGTGCGGAGCTCATTCGATCCTCTCGATGCCTTGGAGCATCGTACTCGGCCCGACTACGTGAACCCTTACAGAACCCGCAACATTTGATCTACCTCTGCCTTACCATATTTAGCCCTTTCTATTTTTAGCTTTCTTTTTTATTTTCTCTTGGTGTGTTTTGCAAACTTATCATTCGGCCCAATTTTGGCATGCACTTGTGGATTATGGCCCAAGTGTTTCTCTAAACATGTGTTTCATTCGGCCCATTCGGCTTTAAACATGTTTTCTTAAGTTTGTGTGATACTTAATCCTCTAGATGCTTATCGTTATGGGTGCTAATATTATTTTCTATGACGTTTTATCTCTTGTCTCGTCTTATATTATTCTAGTCATTTTTGATTTGTTCTTTACTTTTTGATGATGTCAAGAGAGGGAAAGCACGTCTATAATAAGCATCTACCTAAGCTTGCTCCTTGTCAAGACCGATTGTCTCTTAAAGTCCTTAAAGTTTCGGTTTTTGATAAATCGTTTTGATCTTGCGTTGTCCTTTATTATTAAGATGACGATATTATATTTAGGGGGAACTCTTTACTTAGTCACAAATTAGGAGGCTTGCCATCATCAAAAAGGGGGAATTTGTTGAACCATATAGCTTATATGTTTATGTTTTGATGATGTCAAGGTGTTTTATATTTTATATACTTGTTGCGCGTAATCGTTTGTCTAAGTGTTTTAGAATCAACTTATCTAATACAAGCAACAAAGGAGATTGTGATGAAAGTATAAAATGTTCAAGCCTCTATTCAAAATCAAACGATATGAAGATTCATTCAGATTTATGTGAAGACGAAGTCCGTCTAAAGATTAATCAAACTTGGATGATGACGTAGCCTATACTCGAAGATCTCCCTGAAGATTAGAATAGTATAGGTGATTATCTCGTAATGATAACCAAGAATGAGTTTCTTGAATTGGTAAAGTTATAGCTTTGCAGCTATAATATTACTAGTAAAAGAGCTCAATATTATAGCTCTCCTACTATAACATTGAGATGCTAAGTTTATTATACACGACTTATAATGTTTCAAAATTGTTTTGAAAATTGTTTAAAGTTTATTTTAAATGTTTTGATAAAAGTATTTATATATTAAAGCCGGTTTAATGCGGAGTTCAGTTTTATGTTGAACGTTGACTAGTAGTTGTTTTGGACCAACTTATGAGTTGGACTATGCTACTAATTAGAGTTTCAACAAAGCCTCTCCTAAAACCTAAATTCTAACCCATATATTGAGCTAGGGTTTGCACGAGTCACGAGGCATATAAGCCGTGACATCTCGTGTAACCTAAGGTGTATTTGGTAAAGATTTTATTTCATAATAATATCTTTACATATCTTATATATCTTGCTTAATATATTTGTTTATGATAAAAGATATTCTTGTTTTAGGAAATGTTATCATATCTTAGAATTTATAGTAAAGATAATATTTGAATAGATTATATTCTATCTTTTGGAATATTCTTTATTATCTTTTAAGGCTTTTTAGGAAAGAAATAATAAAAGATATGATTTGTTATCATATCTTCTTTATTCGGCCATTAGGGTTTTTGTAAACAGAGTTGCCCTACTCTTTCCTTCCTATAAATACTTTACTCTTTACAACATCTAAAATAGAGACCTTAAGCATAAAAAATGATTTTAATTTTAAAAAGCAAACCGTGTGTTTTCAAGCAGAAAAACCGTTTTGTTATTTTTGAAAGATCGTGTGTTTTAAACTCGTATACTCGTTCTTATAGTTATCGTTATAAGATAATAGTGCTTAGTTGATTTCTTACTTGTTCATTAACGTGAACCTTTACAAGAATCATTAGTGCTTTCTTATTAGCGTAAGTTAGACACTCGAGTATTTAACGGTACTCATTGAGTTACAGCTAGAGTTAGTTGTACGAGTAGGGTTATTAAATTTGTAATCCGTAGAAAGGTACTAAATTTATTAATCGATAATAGTGGACGTAGGTTTCGACTTGTGAAACTGAACCACTTCAAAAACCGTGTGTCTCCTCGTTCTTTCGTTCGTTTGTTTATTTCGTTTTACATTCACTAGTTAATTATTTAAAGTTTAATCAATACACTTTAAATAATCAATTACATATACATAATCGAAAAAGCTTTCAAAAGTTTTAAATCCTCAATTCACCCCCCCCCCCCTCTTGAGTATTTTGGATCAATAGACTCTTCATGATGAATGCGGGCTTAGGGACATTCCTTATGTGGGCGATGGATATACTTATGACAATGGACAAGCTGGAAGCGATAATAGACAGTGCCGACTTGATAGAGCAATGATGACGGGCCTTTGGTGGGATTTGTTCCCATACTCTAAATTGTTTCATTTGGATAGGGAATGGTCTGTCCATTCCCCAATATGTGTCCATATAACCAGAAATAGAGAGGTGACGGAGAGGAGGCACAAACCGTTTCGGTTTGAGCAAGCTTGGGTTGGGGAAGACGGTTGTGAAGACGCTATACAGAGGGCATGGTTGGGAGGTAATGGGGATGTAATGAGGACTATCAGACTTTGTGCGGAGGAGTTGAGGGCATGGAAAGGCATTAGCATAGGAAGGTGGTGCATGATCTAAAGAAGAAGAGAGAAAAATTGAAAAGTTTGAATGAAGGGGAAAGGAGGACACGGGATATACATGAAAGGAGAAAGGTCATCAAGGACATTGCTAATAGTATCCGCCAAGAGGAAATATTTTGGAGGCAGCGATCACGGGCTCTTTGGCTCCGGAATGGTGACAAAAATACGTCTTTTTTTCACCAAAAAGCAACAGAACGTAAGGCCAAAAACCATATTGCAAGAATCGTGGATGACCAAGGGCGTGGATACGAGAAAACATCTGACATAGCTGATTGTGCGGTGAGATATTTTTCAAATTTATTTAAGACTTCGAGACCGAGAGATTTTGAGGGGCTCATGATGGGGGTTGAAGGAAGGGTGACGGATGACATGAACATGATTCTCAAGGCAGATTATAGGGGTGAAGAAGTGGTAGAAGCGCTAAATCAAATGCATCCCTTGAAGGCACCGGGTTTGGATGGTATGAACGCTCTTTTTTATCAAACATATTGGCACATTGTCGGCCCCTCGGTAGTGCGAACAGTGCTCGGTATCCTCAATGGAGGTAGATCCCAGACGGTTTGAACCATACAAAAATCGTCATATCCCAAAGAAGAAAGCCCCGGATAAGTTATCGGATTTTCGCCCTATAAGTCTATGTAATGTTTTATACAAAATTATCTCTAAGGTTCTAGCTAATAGGCTAAAGATGTTTTTGGATAAGGTGGTCTCTGAAAACCAAAGTGCGTTCACGCCCGGACGACTTATAACCGATAATGTTCTTGTAGCTTTCGAAGTCTTCCACCATATGAAGAATAATAGGAGTGGAGGTGGACACATGGCCCTAATACTCGACATGGCAAAGGCATACGATAGGGTCGATTGGCCTTTCCTTGAGGAGGTATTATTGCGAATGGGTTTTGATCACCGGTGGGTGGATAGAGTCATGTCATGCGTACAAAAAGTGACGTATACAATCGGTGTTAATGGGGAAAACTCGAATACTTTTCGACCTGAGCGAGGGTTGAGACAAGGGGACCCGTTGTCGCCATACCTCTTCATTTTATGTGCTGAAGTTCTATCAAGTCTTATCCGAAATACAGTTGAATGAGGATCCATACAAGGGGTAAGGATTGCACCTACTGCTCCCCCAATCTCGCACCTTTTTTTCGCTGATGATAGTCTCATTTTTACGAGGGCAAATGAACGGGAAGCTACACACATTTGTGATATCCTATGCCTGTACGAGAATGGCTCCGGCCAGTTAGTAAACCTCGATAAAACAACCGTCTCTTTCAGCAAGGGCACGAAATGGGATAGGAAGCAAAGGGTCAATGAGGTTCTCCGGGTAAGAATGGTTGATGAACAGGACCGGTACTTGGGATTACGCACCACAGTGGGACGGTCGAAGAGAAATCTCACGAATATCATCCGAGACAGAATTAGCAAGAAACTCAAAGGGTGGAGGGGTCGTATGCTCAGCAAGGCAAGAAAGGAGATATTGATAAAGGCTATTGGCCAAGCAATTCCTTCCTACACAATGAGCGTCTTTAAACTCCTATCCAACTTTTGTAGTGAGCTACGGTCCCTGGTATCGGGTTTTTGGTGGGGCTCGGAGAGAGGTTAGCGGAAAATACCGTGGGTCGCTTGGCGAAAGATGTGTCGACCTAAAGGAGAAGGAGGGATGGGATTTCAAGACTTCGAAAATTTTAATGATGCTCTGCTAGGCAAACAAGCTTGGAGGATTATTACCCATCCCGACAGTCTTATGGCTCGGATTTTTAAAGCTAAGTATTTCCCAACAACAAACTTTATGGAGTCTGTGCTAGGAAACATGCCGAGTTATGCGTGGAGAGGAATTTGGTCTGCGAGAAGGATTGTTTTATTGGGAGGGAGAAAATGAATTGGAGACGGTAACTCAACTCGTGTGTGGACTGATCCCTAGATTCCCGCTACTTAATCCCACCGTGTCTTATCGCCAAGAGGATACAATGATCCCGACATGAAGGTTAGTGAGCTCTTCCATGAGAATGGTATTGATTGGAACTATGAGAAATTAAATGCTTTGTTTCTACCCTTTGAATGTGATCGCATCAAAACCATTCACATTAGTGAGAGGAAGCCCCACGATGAATGGTGTTGGGAGCTCGAGAAAGATGGTAATTACTCTGTGAAGTCGGCATATCGAAAGTTAATTGGGGAAGACAAGGACGAGGCTGGACAGTCCGAGGATAGCAAGGCTAGGTGGGTCTGGAACAAAATTTGGAGCGCCCTTGTTTTGCTGAGGATTAAAACCTTTTTTTTTGGCAATTGTGTAATGATGCACTTGCCACGAGAGGTAATATCGCTGCCCAAATGGAATTGACGGATGAGACTTGTCCACGATGTCGTTATGGTATGGAGACGTGTCTTCATGCTATACGAGATTGTGATAGGGTGGGGGATATATGGGATGGCTTGGGAGTGGAGAGGATGGAGGGAGTTGGGTTTGGGAACGCAAAGGACTAGGTGGAGGAGATGTTGAGAGGGATGGATATGTGGGAAAGCGTGGAATTCATGGTGAGCAGCTGGGCCATCTGGGAGGACCGCAACAAATTGGTGTTTGAAGAGGAGAGTGGGGATGTGGCTAAAGTAGTGAAGAGAGTGAGGGACATGGTGTGGGAGATGCGAGAGAGCATATGGAAAGAGGATGGGGATGCCATGGCAGAGGGAGCGGGGAGTGCAAAGGTGAGTGCGGATAGAGGAGGATGGAGGACACCAAGACAAGGATGGGTGAAAGTTAATGTGGATGCTGCAGTTCTCGAAGGAATTGGAGTGGGCTGGGGGAGTGTTGCGAGGGATAGCTAAGGCCGAGTGTTGTGGTGTGCAGTGACTCAACAAAGGAGCGAGATGGGTGTAGTGATGGCGGAGGCGATGGGCATATGGCACGGCCTGCAGGAATCTAAACGGCATGGACTTCAAGCTATGGAGATTAAAAGTGATAGTGCAGTTGTGGTGGAAGACTTACAAAGACGGACAAAGGGTCGAAGTGACTTACATCTCATTTACGATGATATTTCTTTTTTGTGTATTTCATTTCATAAATTGGTTTTTAAATTTACGCGTAGGACAAATAATATGGTAGCGCATAAGATGGCCTACTTCGGTCCATGGTCTGAGGGCCGACGGAGCTGGTCAGATACGATACCGCTAGATATTGCTTGTATGGCGGAACGTGATTTTGTTGCTATGAATTGATTCCCCTTTGGGGTTTCCTTAAAAAAAAAAAAGAATAATCCGAGCATGGATTAGGGTACATGATTACCTAATAATAATTACTACTCGTGTAACACTAATTGTTAGAAAAGGCGGTCTTATAGTATAAGACCAGCCCAAACTTGCAATAAAGCCCATCTCTCTGTTTATTAAAAACCTCTTTAAAATCATGATGATAAACCTCTTACGGTTATTTTTGTTGCTAGATACAACTTACCAATATCTTCCTATTTCAACCTCTTTTCATCTCCCTTCAAGCAAGAAATTCTATGAGCGTCTTATGCAAACGTTACAAACTTCAATTCATATCATCTTCTTCATCAACCAACATCCAATATCAAGACTCAAGAATGATTTAGTAAATAAGGTTTGTTTGTTGCGCTTATTTGTTTTTATTAGGAAATATCTCATATTATTAGGAACATATTGTTAGTCATATCATATTTGTTATTCATCCCGATATTCTTGCCATATGTTGCGAGTTTACGATTCCGTTTGTAATGCTATTTAAGTCGTGTTAGGCATAGTAATACAATCAACCTTTTCCCTCTACTCTCCTAACATGGTATCAGGGATTACGATCCTTCAAAACCTAACCTGAAAAAAAAAAAAAAACGAAAATCCTAAAATTTCTTCCAATGACTGGCAACGACATTCCGTCGTCTGAATTTCCCAAAATAGATCCTTCAAGCCCTTATTATCTTGGATTACACGATGGTCCAGGAGCCAAAATTTCAACCATTACCCTTCGTCGTGACAATTACGATGATTGGAAACAATCGATGAAGATGTCTTTGAAATCCCATCGCAAGTTCAGATTTGTGGATGGCACAATCAAGAAACCCACCACAAAATTCGATTTGGAGAATTAGGAGGTTGTCCACTGTACACTTGTACAATGGATTCGCAATACGATCGATTCTTCCTTGCTTGAATCCGTCTCATATGTCGATGATGCCTCTGTTCTTTGGGCCGAATTGGAGTCGCAATTCGCTGTTGTCGACGGCACCAAAATACATGGCTTGAAAACTCAATTGCATAACTGTAAACAGACGAAAGGTATGTCTGTTACCTCCTATTACGGAAAATTGAAATCTTTATGGGATGCTTTAATTGTACATGAGCCTCCGTTCTCATGCAAGTGCAACATGTAACACCCCACGGTAATTGAAGAGGTCCAGTGATAGGCTTAAATGACTAGTGCTTAAAGGGATTGGAAGTACTACTCATATCAACAAAGTGCACTTTCTTTTATGGTCATCCATGCGAAAGAACTCCAAAGTTAAGCGTGCTTGACTGGGAGTAGTCTTAGGATGGGTGACCTCCTGGGAAGGTTTCCGGGATGCGCATGAGTGAGGACAAACTGCGCTATAAAGGACCCGTGTTGATCTGTGGGCCATGTACACAACCTGGTGAGCTATCATAAGTAACCGCTCTCGACCCGGTTTGGGTCGGGGTGTTACAAGTGGTATCAGAGCAACCCTGCGACCGTGTGGTGATCGGGCGCGTTGTTATACGCTCCCGGAGGCGGTGGTTATACGCTCCATTGTGATCACACACCTAGCGGGGGAGGATTAAGGTTAGCGGTTATGCTCCCAGGCGCAACGAGGATGTTGCGTTCTTCAAGTGGGGGTGACTGTAACACCCCACGGTAATTGAAGAGGTCCAGTGATAGGCTTAAATGACTAGTGCTTAAAGGGATTGAAGTACTACTCATATCAACAAAGTGCACTTTCTTTTATGGTCATCCATGCGAAAAAACTCCAAAGTTAAGCGTGCTTGACTGGGAGTAGTCTTAGGATGGGTGGCCTCCTAGGAAGGTTTCCGGGATGCGCATGAGTGAGGACAAACTGCGCTATAAAGGACCCGTGTTGATCTGTGGGCCATGTACACAGCCTGGTGAGCTATCATAAGTAACCGCTCTCGACCCGGTTTGGGTCGGGGTGTTATACAACAAATGCGAGTGCGACATAGGCAGAGACGCTATCTAGTGCCTTGAAAACGAGAGGTTTGATGCGTGCCTATTTTATACATTTACCTTACTCATTTGCACGCATTTCTATGCTTATTTAGTAGCGACTAGCTACTTTTCTCCCATGAATCGTCTACTTTGGGCCGTGTGGTGTTTTATGCAGGTTATAGGCTCGAGTATGTGCAAATAAGCTAAAACTCATCACGAAAGCTTGAAATCTTGGTCTTAATGGAAATGAGCTTGGAAACCATCCTTTTGGAGTACTTAGTGAAGTAAAGAAGCTTAGCGAGCAAAATAAAGGCTTCACATTACTAGTGCCTACTTTGAAGAGCCATAACTCGGGTTATAAAAATGATAATCAAGTGATTCCAATTGGAGGTGAAAGCTTGTCCTATTAGCTTTCCAACGCCACTGAAAACGCTTTATTTGCTCAAGTAACAAAGAAATGGCGGCTGTTTGAAATTCGGTGCGCGTTGTAGGAAATGCGCGCTGAAGAAAAGTCGATCGACTGGTTATTATAGTCGATCGACTGGTCTGTGTAGTCGATCGACTTTTCTGTGTAGTCGATCGACTTTTTGCTAACTGGAGACCTGGCGCTTGTTCTATTTAGTCGATCGACTGGAATTTTGGTCGATCGACTATTTTACTTATCAGGCCGTGTTTGCTTAGCTTTTTATTTCGGCCCATTAGTCGTTTAATTAATAATTCTTAGCTATTTCTATATAAAGACAAGCTGAGAACTTGATTAGGGCATCTTTCACTTTTGCAAAAACACAGTTTTACGTTACTTTGTTCTTTCAATTTTCCGGATCTAAACTTGTAATCTTTCTTTCCCTATTTCGGTAATTTCAATTGTTCTTCATTCCTTATTTTTATTATGGTTCTTTTATTGTTCTTATTCGCTCTGCTTTATGCTATTTTATTTACCTAATTCATTATGCAATTCCTAATTTTCTCTTCCTCTTTAATTGTTGTTTTCCATTTAATTATGCGTAGCTAATTCTTTTATGCTAGGATTTGTTATAACGAAGTGCAGTAACAATGAAAGTAAGAGAAAAGAAATTAGAACCGATTTGCAGCGGCGAGGTATGAAGGCCTCTGCCTTGAAAACTATTTCGGCACGACCGTGGTGGCGATCAGCAAATACCGTGTTAGAAATTTTAATCTCATTTTACAACATATTCATATATGTTACAATTTAATTTAGTTATAAAATTAAATATAGATCTTATGCATGCAAACAAAATGAGAAAAGGGAAGAAATCGTCATTCTTACTATGGGTATTTCGGATTTAGGGCACAAGTGAGTTCTCCTTGTCACTTGTTCTTAGACCTGTCAAACGGGTCGGGCGGGTCGGGTCCCGGGTCGGGTCATACGGGTCGGGTCAGAATACGGGTCGGGTCAAATACGGGTCGGGTCAGATACGGGTCGGGTCATACGGGTCACGGGTCGGGTTAGGGTCAGAATACGGGTCAAGAAATAATTTTTAACGCCTTTTTAAACGATTTTTTTAATTTAAAAAATATTTTTTTTAAAAATTAAAATATGTTTAAAATTATTATTTTAGTCATATTCATCATATACAATAATTATATTGATATAATTATTAAAATAAAGTTTTTTTAATAATTATTTTATTATTAAATATTATAAAAGTTATATAAAATTGACTTTTTAGTTGAATTTTTAATTTTAGGTAATAAAAAAATAATTTTTTAACTATATTTTCAAATATAATATATAAATAATAATATTTTTAATAAAATTCATGATTTTCCCTTGACCCAACGGGTCGACCCGTTCGGGTCGGGTCTCGACCCTAAAATAACGGGTCATTTCGGGTTCGGGTCAAACGGGTCGCGGGTCGAAAAAACCGGGTTTTTAACCCTAAGAAAACGGGTCGGGTCGGGTCGAGTTTTGACAGGTCTACTTGTTCTTGAGCTTTCCTTACAAATGGAAAACAAGGATTCAAAGGTAGAATCCCTCCCAAAGATGTATACCCAAGATAAACTCTTAAAGACTAATATTATTATTACTAGAACAATACTAATCTTAATAAAAATTGACCCAAAATATTGTTGGTACTCTTGTTTATTCGGCCAAGAGTAAGGAGGAATTTTTGGAGTTTTTTCTCTCTTATCTTTCTATAAGTTTTATGAGAGATATATTGAATGAATAATACACTAGTTTGCATGTAGTGTAAGAGAGAAAAATTAAGCAAAAATATTTTCTCTTTTCTTATGGGAAAACCGGAAATGGGGAGGGGAGAAAGCCCAATGCATGCTCTCCTTTTGTTCCCAAGAGAAAGCTATGTATGCAAGGCTATGTGTAGGTTTTATAATTATGTTTTTCACTTATAAATAATCAACACAATTTTTATCCTAATACTCCCTCCATTTCGGTGCACACACATAAAATGGATGAGTCCATTTTATTTGTGATTTTGTCAATATGTCACATGTGACACATTTCATGACATCTTATATATAAAATGTATTTTTAACAATTAAAAATCAACATATTAATAAAATATGTCACTTATAAAAATTATCATAGTAATTCATAATTAATTGTACCAAAAGTGTTTCCGAATTATAAACTACAACATTCTGTATTTATAATAATTTATTCATTCCGTTTCAATTGTTTCCGTAAACAATAATTTCATCTAAGTAATAAAACAATTCGATTACTTAGACCGTATCTTATTATAATCAAATTACAATAAGACACGTAAATATTACTTCCAAAATCATCCGTCAATTTTAAGCAATTTAATTAATTCGTATCGACATACGATCAATTAAATAATCAATTAAGAGTGTTACCCTTTAGGTATGACCTAAGGGGATCAACTGATCACCACCGTCGCACGACAGTAATGTCAAACTCTAGTCAGCCAATCATTACCGATATGTGTGGACCAGTTGACAGTAAAATGTTACTTCCCACATGTATTCTTAAAATGAGACTTAAACATGTGATCATCATGATCGACAGTTGTGATCGCATTATTGTCGGAGGACACATATTCCAACAATCTCCCACTTGTTCTCGACAAATGTGCGTCACCAATTCTCTTGTCCTATTACTATCTCCCACTCAATGCAAGGTGTCTTTCAGGTCGTACTTGCAAGTGATCATATCGAGAGTGGTTTCTTCGATATGGAGAATAACTGATTGACCGGATTTATCTACCATAGATACCTTCCGAGTGTGGCCACGCATTTCCAGTTCATTACTCCTCGAGTGGCCCTGAGATATTGTTATAACCTTGACAAGGGGTGGACAACTCCTATCACACTTATTCCCCTCGACTAGCCACAACCATCATAACCCAAAATCTGCCCATTTGACCCCATTTACGAAAGTCGTAGTAACATAAATCAAAGTTAATCTGAAACTGTGCCACCTTAGGCAAATAGTCTTTAGTCAAAAGAATCGACTTATTAGAATACTATAGTAGCTCTCGCCACGACTAGGCTATATAAATTTGTCAGAACTCTATAAGCGGTCATAAGGTCCGACAAAGTGTTCCTAACAGTCTACCTATGTGATCGACTAGTCATCACACATGACTCCATGGCACTTGAACTTGCCATCAATCGCATCACACTCTAGTCACTTTGAGACGCCACCTCATACAAGTGACTATGGGCGAATACAATGTTAATCCGTGTTCACTTTAACGGGGTTCAATTGTCATTACAACCCGTTTGGATGTAACAATGTATAAAGAAAAGATAAAAGACAAATGTGATTATGAACATGAACAAAAACAACACTTTTATTTCATTTCAAAATCTAACACAAACTTGGTACACGTTTAAGTCTCATGGACGCAACATGTCCATCATGCTTAGCCTGCGATAAAGGCTTGGTGAGCGGATCAGCTATGTTATCATCCGTCCCAACCTTACATATCGCAATTTCCTTTCTTTCAATGAAATCTCTAGTTACATGATATTTTCTAAGTACATGTCTAGATCTATTACTAGACTTTGGCTCTTTAGCTTTGAAGATTGTCCCACTATTATCACAATAGAGAGTGATGGGATCATTGGCGGTAGGTACTACTCTTAGACCTTCCGTGAATTACCTGATCCACATGACTTCCTTGGCGCTTCGATCCGCAATGTACTCACCTCCGTTGTTGAATCCCATGATCACAACTTCCTTGAAGCTTCTCCAGCTAACGGCACCACCATTGAGCATAAAAACGAAACCAGCTTGTGATTTCATGTCATCTCTATCTGTTTGGAAACTTGAGTCCGTGTAACCATTAACACGGAGCTTGGTGTCTCCTCCAAAAACTAAGATAGAATCCTTAGTTCTTCTCAAGTGCCTAAGGATGTTCTTGACGGCTATCCAGTGACTCTCACCTGGGTTTCATTGATATCTACTCATCATGCTCAAGGCATACGGGACATTAGGACGTGTGCATATCATGGCGTACATGATTGATCCAACAATGGAAGCATAAGGGATCAACTTCATGCGTTCAACATCATGGGGTTCGGAGGGCGATTGAGACTTGCTCAATATCGTCCCAGTTACCATAGGTACCAAACCCCTTTTTGATTTGTCCATGCTGAAACGTCGAAGAATCTTATCAACATAAGACTCTTGACTTAGTGCCAATATCCTCTTGGATCTATCTCTATATATCCGGATACCTAATATACGTTGTGCCTCTCCTAAATCCTTCATTTGGAAATGGTTACCTAACCACTTCTTAACAGAAGACAACATTGGAATGTCATTTCTAATGAGTAGTATGTCATCGACATACAAGATTAGGAACACAACATTGCTCCCACTAGATTTCATGTATAAACATGGTTCCTCAACACTTCGAGTGAAACCATTCTCTTTTATCACATGATCGAATCGATGATTCCAACTTCTAGATGCTTGCTTAAGACCATAAATGGATCTCTTAAGCTTGCACACTTTGTTAGGATTTTTAGAATCAACAAAATCTTTGGGTTGTATCATGTACACCTCCTCTTCTAAATGCCCATTTAGAAAAGCGGTTTTGACATCCATTTGCCATATTTCATAATCATGAAATGCGGCAATCTCTAACAAAATCCGTATGGATCTTAGCATGGCTACGGGGGTGAAGGTTTCATCATAATGAAGACCTTGGACTTGGGTAAATCCTTTTGCCACTAGCCTAGATTTGTAGACATCATCATGTCCTTCTATGCCATTCTTAACCTTGAAAATCCATTTGCATTGAAGAGGTCTTGCCCCTTTAGGCAAATTCACCAAGTTCCAAACTTGGTTTTCATGCATAGAATCCATCTCGAACTTCATGGCTTCAAGCCATAAGGAGGAATTTGGACTAGAGATTGCGGCCTTGTAGGTGGTGGGCTCGTCACTTTCTAAAAGCAACACATCGAGTGTTCCATCTTCTTCGATAAGTCGCACATATCGGTCGGGATGGCGAATAACACGGCCCGTTCTTCTAAGTGGAGGAGAGACAACCGCGTTAGATGACGAAGGAACATCTTCTTGCGTCTCTACTTCGGTTTGTGGCTTTTGAACTTCATCAAGTTCAAAATTTCTCTCACTCTGTCTCTTAGAAATAAATTGACTTTCTAAGAAAACAGCTGGGCAAGACACAAACACTTTATTTTCTTGAGGTTTGTAGAAGTAGTATCCTCGAGAGGTCAAGGGGTAACCTAAAAAGATGCATTTTTCGGATCTTGGGGCAAGCTTGTTGTCGGTCTTTGCCTTGACGTAAGCATCACATCCCGAAATTTTCATGTAGGATATATTAGGAACTCTTCCTTTCCACATCTCATATGGAGTCTTTTCGGTTGTCTTCGTGGGACTATTATTCAAAGATCTAATTGAGGTTTGAATCGCAAATCCCCAAAACGAGTTTGGTAGCTCGGTTTAACTCATCATTGATCGAACCATATCAAGTAGGGTTCGATTTCTCCTTTCGGAAACACCATTGAGTTGTGGTGTTCCGGGTGGAGATAGTTGTGATATTATGCCACAACCTTTCAAGTGTGAATCGAATTCAAGGCTAAGATATTCTCCACCACGATCGGATCGTAGTGCCTTTATCCTTTTGTTCAATTGGTTCTCTACTTCGTTTTGAAATTCCTTGAATTTCTCAAAGGCTTCACTTTTATGCTTCATTAAATAGATATACCCATATCTACATAAGTCATCGGTGAAGGTTATGAAGTAGTCATAATTTCCTCGAGCGGTGATACTCATTGGTCCACATACATTGGTATGTATGAGTCCCAATAGTTCACTTGCTCGTGTCCCTTTACCACTAAAAGGATTTCGAGTCATTTTGCCAAGAAGGCAATATTCGCATGTTCCATATGATTGAAAACCAAATGGTGTAATCACATTAGACGAAATTAATCTTTTTATGCGATTCTCGTTTATGTGACCTAATCGACAATGCCAAATGAACGATTCATTTGGATCACTTGATTTGAGTTTCTTTGATTGAATGTTGTAGATGTCATTAGTCGGATTCGAGGTTTCTAAAATGTAAATGCCATTAATGGAAGGAGCTTGGCCTATAACCAAGTCGTTCCTTGAAATAGTACAACGATTGTTCTTAATGACAAAACAAAAACCGTCCATGTCTAACATAGCGATAGAAATAATGTTTTTAGAAAGTGTAGGCACATAAAAACAATTATGTAAATACAACTCAAATCCATTAGGCAAAGCTAATACATAAGTTCCCTTGGATTCGGCCGTTACTCGAGCTCCATTTCCAAGGCGTAGATCCACATCTCCTTTTCTAAGCCTCTTCACGTCTCTTAACCCCTGTAAATGATTACAAAGGTGAGAACCACAACCGGTATCCAGTACCCATGTCGTAGTGGAAGTATAATTTACATCAATAACATAAATTTCCTTAGGAATTTTACCTTTTGGAACGATGATTCCTTCCCTTATATTTCGCAAATATACGGGACAATTCCTAAGCCAATGTCCCATGCCATAGCAATAATGGCACTCATCTTCAACTTGCTTGAAGTTTTTCCCTTTCTTTCCCTTCTTCTTAAACCTTTTGCCCTTAGAAGCAAGAACTTGATTGCTTGAGCTCCCACTAGTTTTGGCATCTTTCTCTTCCTAAGACAAAGATCCTATAGATTTTATGAGGCGGTCTTCCTGAGACCGGCTCACAAGAGATCTTGTAGTAGTAGTAGGAGGTTTAGAAGAAGTGATGAAGTTTAGGTTTCCATCCGAACCTATCCCAAAATGAAGTTCTCTAGTAGTGTCGAAATCATTGTTGAAGCAAACGTCGTCAAAAACATTGTGGCAAGACTCAATAGTTATCGGTGTAGTAGCGTTTGATGGATTCATTATAATGAACTACAAGTATGGAGGAAAAGGAAATATTAACATTTGTCTTTTTAAAATCATACTTGTAAATAAATTAACAAGATATGAGCATTTATATAGTGACCTCTACCCAACTATTATAAATGATTCCAAGATCCAAATTCATATTAACTTTGGCACGGTGTGGCCGATGAAACCCTTATCAATATAACTCGGTGGATTAACTCTTTAATCGATTCTACTTTTAGAACTCTTGGTCGATAAAATTACATTAACATTTATCTTTAGCCCGGAACACATGCAACTACGGTCACGAATACTTCCGTTGAGCTCAATCCAAATTTCGAATAAATGTGTCCATGATCCAAACCCACATTAATTTGGGCACGGTGTGGCCGATAAATCCCTCATCAACATGAATTCGGTGGATAGACATTTATCACCCACTCCCCCTACGTAACAAGGTTTGTACCTCGGTGTGGCCGAGTGCACTCCCTCACGAAATAGGTTTTCATGGTTTCTACTTTTTGGTAAGGCTAAGTCTCAATTGTTTGTTTTAGCGAGAGGTCATGTCAATTTATTATCTATCACGTTTTAAGTGAACTAAAGCGGTGAACTACGATAATTGTAATTGACACGGTCGATAAACTCGATAAAAAATGACAATGCATGTTTTAGTTATGGCGATTTAGCGATGCATGCAACATATAAATAAAATGCAAAGCATAAAAAATAAAATCCTAGTATGGCCTTCCTAAAATAGTAAATCTAATAAACTATTACAAATTTGGAAATCAACTCCTTTTGTCCCTTGAACTTCGGTCTTGGCACGCATCTCGAGGTAATACCGTCTTCATGGAAACTCCGGGAAATTACAAAGTAATAAATAAAATTATAAATGAATTACATAATTTCCTATTATACATTTGTAAATAAAATAAATCTATTAAATTACAAAACGGTGATACGAGATCACAATAAATTACAACCGAATCGATATTCCCATACATTTCGGGTAATACCAATTAAAACTAAGGCCATACTAAGTAAAATTACATAATTCAAAATTACATAAAAATAAAATTATGACAATCATAAATAAATGCAGCATTATAATATGTATGAACATGCCCAATTTTATGCTAAATCGCCTTTAGGGAGCCAATATCGTATATTAATCGGTTTTTACGGATTTGCGTGATTTAACCTTTTATAATCACAATAATTACATAAATTCATATTTATGTACAAGTTAATTACCCTAACCAACTTAGGACTCAAAATTAGTCTCCACTAACATATTGACAATAATTAACTTATATTTCTTAAAATTGTTCATAAATGGACTCAAAATTACAATATTATGTCATAAACTTCAAATAAATCATAAAAATTTCAAATAAATTCAAAATTTGAAATTTAAACTCATGAACATTCTGTAAAAATACCATAACACTCATAATTTTCAAAACTTAGGTTAAAAATTTCGAAAATTTATCGAGAAAAACAATGTTGCGGTTTATCGGATTAATCAATTATTACCATAAAAATGAGAAAAATTATTTTTATTAACTTTTCACTTTTAGATCTGAAATATATGATAAAATGCAACATGTGTCGTTTTTCCTTAGTCATGAAGTATGTTTTAGCAATTTTTACTAATTAAAGTCACTATTTATGTGATTTTTCATCAAAAATTCATAAATCATGCATAACGACTTCATTATAGCCAAATATTTTATACATATATTTTAAAATTTCATGTGACAACATACTAAATTTATATGACCAAATTCGAAATATAACTCATATTAACCTAATTTACCATTTAAATATGATTTTAACTTGAAAAATTCATATTTTGAGCATAACAACTCATATTATTATGAAAATTTACATGCCATCAGTATATAATATATTTGAAAACATATCCAAAAACTACTGGAAAAAACGAAGTTTAGCTATTTTTAGTCCAAAAATGACATTTTAATCATAAAAATCACATTTTAATGCCATTATTAATAAAAATGAACATTAAAATCCATAAATAAACCAAAATATCCTAAAAAAATTTTAGGATCAAAAAATTTAACATGCATAATAAATTTCGTGATATATCATAATAAACACAAATTTATAAGTTTTATTTGTTAATCGTATAACTCGGAAAAACAATAACCGATTTGCATGCAAACAACCTAAGGCTCATGATACCGCTTGTTAGAAATTATTAATCTCATCTTACAACATATTCATATATGTTAAAATTTAATTTAGTCATAAAATTAAATATAGATCTTATGCATGCAAACAAAATGAGAAAAGAGAAGAAATCGTCATTCTTACTATGGGTATTTCGGATTTAGGGCACAAGTGAGTTCTCCTTCTCACTTGTTCTTGAGCTTTCCTTACAAATGGAAGAACAAGGATTCAAAGGTAGAATCCCTCCCAAAGATGTATACCCAAGATAACCTCTTAAAGACTAATATTATTATTACTAGAACAATACTAATCTTAATAAAAATTGACCCAAAATATTGTTGGTACTCTTGTTTATTCGGCCAAGAGTAAGGAAGAATTTTTGGAGTTTTTTCTCTCTTATCTTTCTATAAGTTTTATGAGAGATATATTGAATGAATAATACACTAGTTTGCATGTTGTGTAAGAGAGAAAAATTAAGCAAAAATATTTGCTCTTTTCTTATGCGAAAACCGGAAATGGGGAGGGGAGAAAGCCCAATGCATGCTCTCCTTTTCTTCCCAAGAGAAAGTTATGTATGCAAGGCTATGTGTAGGTTTTATAATTATGTTTTCCACTTATAAATAGAGGTGGCAAACGGGTCAATCGGATCAGTTTCGGTTCGGGTTCTTTCGGTTCGGGTTATTTCGGTTTATCTTTTTTTTCGATTTCAGTTCGGTTCAACTCAGGTTGGATTCAGTTTCTAGTTTTAATCGGCTGTAGATATTTCAGGTCGGTTCAGGTTCGAGTCGGGTCAATATCGGAGCAAATAAGGTTCGAGTCGGGTCAATATCAAAGAAGATGAGATTCGAGTCAGGTCATAATCGGATCGGATGTCAAGAAGTAATATATAATGTTTTGTTTGTATATAATACAAATAATTTTTATTTTTAAAAAGTAATATATAATGTTTTTTTTTGTATAACTACGATATAATAATAATTCATTAAGATCAAATGGGTGACACTCATGTACAAAAAGACACCTTAGATGTGATGCCTAGGTACATTCGGGTCATTTCGGGTTTCAATGTTGGGTTTCAGTCATCAATGTACGGGTTGGAATCGGTTCAGGTATATATCGGTTCGGATTAAAACAATTCAGGTTGAAACGGTTCAGGTTCATTCGATCTTGGGTCTATTTCGGATATTACAAATTCGGTTCGATTTCGAATCAATTCGGGTCGATTCAGGTTTCGGGGTGAAGTTCAGTTATACCTTTCGGATGTACGGTCAGGTGTCGATTCAGGTATTTTCGATCGGTTTTTCGGGTTCGGTATACTTTTGCCAGGTCTACTTATAAATAATCAACACAATTTTTATCCTAATACTCCCTCCATTTCGGTACACACACATAAAATGGATGAGTCCATTTTATTTGTGATTTTGTCAATATGTCACATGTGACACATTTCATGACATCTTATATATAAAATATATTTTTAACAATTAAAAATCAACATATTAATAAAATATGTCACTTATAAAAATTATCATAGTAATTCATAATTACTTGTACCAAAAGTGCTTCCGAATTATAAACTACAACATTCTGTATTTATAATAATTTATTCATTCCGTTTCAATTGTTTCCGTAAACAATAATTTCATCTAAGTAATAAAACAATTCGATTACTTAGACCGTATCCTAGTATAATCAAATTACAATAAGACACGTAAATATTACTTCCAAAATCATCCGTCAATTTTAAGCAATTTAATTAATTCGTATCGACATACGATCAATTAAATAATCAATTAAGAGTGTTACCCTTTAGGTATGACCTAAGGGGATCAACTGATCACCACCGTCGCACGACAGTAATGTCAAACTCTAGTCAGCCAATCATTACCGATATGTGTGGACCAGTTGACAGTAAAATGTTACTTCCCACATGTATTCTTAAAATGAGACTTAAACATGTGATTATCATGATCGACAGTTGTGATCGCATTATTGTCGGAGGACACATATTCCAACATACCGGTAGTTCCCCACGGTTTGACACTGCAGCACCCACACTCACCCACTCGAGGCCAGGAGCTTTGGAACGAGAGCAAATACTTTACCCAGAATTACAGAAGAGAGAAATAGGGGAGAAGATTTGTGATTGTTGTTGTGTGTTTACTCTGACGATAGGGCTCTTATTTATAATAAAATAAGAGCAATTAGAGGAGCCTAAACAGCTTCCTAAAACCGAGCAGTCAAGGACTGAAAGTGGGGAGGAAGAATAGCACCCACTAACAGTCACAAAGACGGATTAAAAACCGCACATACCAAATGAACTCAGACAGTTCAGAAACACAAAAAACCAAAAACAAAGGACAAAAGGGGGCCTTTGGCCCGCACCGTAGGTGCTCTACCCAAACCCAAACCCGAGCCCGAGCTCAATCTAGGCCGGGCTGGCGCGCGCGCGTGTGTGTGTGTTTGGACCCAAACCCACAGGCTCAACAATCATCACAAAAGCCTCCTTGGTCCAATCTCTTAACCATACAAAAGAGGGAGGATATATAAACATATGGAACTTGTTGTTTCCCACCGATGTGGGACAACAAAAACAAGATTTTGCCTTCTACTTGTGGACAGCGGGCCGCCCACGGGGGCGCTTGGGTCGGAAAAGAGAAACAAGCGTTTGCATTTTTGTATGGAGTCGCCACCAATTTTTATGGGAAATTGGAACCGTTCGAATACCTCGTGTCATGTCAAGACACAAAGTAAAGACATGAACACTAAGCAATCGTTACCCTTAGCATTCTATGTCTAGAATGACTCTCGCGGATGCCAATGAGCACGGGTGCTCACGGAGATCTGGAGTAAGGGGTGAGGGTACGTATTAGGAAGCTCTTTTGATCGAACACCTAATCCCGCCCGCCTCGATAGCGGCCTCTACTAATGATTAGGGAAGTTATTCGTACTTGATATATCATCGGCTATATGCATGCAATGCAACATCCAAGTTTTAATCCTAGCATGTGAAGAATTAATACTAAGTCGGTGAACAATTAATTAGCATACAATTGGGTCGAAGTAGGATTTAATGCTCATTTACATGTGAAAACATACAAACAATAAAAGAAATACAATAATGAAAATTACATTAATTACAATGGATTAGGCGATTTATGTCGAAAATACCTTTAAAACGGATAATTTGAGAAAAAGAATAAAAAGAAAGAATCAAATAAATTAACGAACAAGAATTAGCGTGATATTACGGATAATAATTGATTAATACGTAAACTAATTAAACTAGGTCAAGGCAGAAACGGAGTTCAGGGACAGAACTCAGCCAGGAACAGGCGCAGCAGAGCTGCGTCCCTTGGAATAGGCGCAGCAGACGCTGCGTCTGTTCTTTGGCTCAGTTCTGGCTGTGAAGCCGTAATTGCAAGCCATTAATGTTAATTGGTGATTTAATGATCAATTGGTGATATTTACTCGGATGAAAGTGATTAATGGGTTATTTAACATACGAATGGGTCATGAAAAACAGTAAAACATGAATAAGACGGAATTGAACGAATTAACATAAGATGGATTAATGATAGAAGTGAAAAATATTAATGAGTGAACAAATTAATTCAATTAAGTAGGTTAGATACAATGGATTAATGACGAATATGTGATGAATATGACAAATAACAGATGAAAACTATATCAAAGACGAATTCCAGAAACCCAATATTGACGAATTGAATCTCTACAATCCGGAATTGAATTTAATGACGAAAACCCGCAAATATGAGATTATTTAGGATTTAAGTCGGATTTATGATGGTTAAAACATGTTAAAGATGATGATTACAATATACATGTGAATTATATATTGTCATGATGGAGAATTAACAAACAAACAAAACAAAAGAAAGAATTTGGGACGAATAACAGAGGACGAACGAAGAAGAAAGGAAGCAGGAACTGCGGCAGCCTCACGAAGAGGCGCAGCAGGAACTACGCTCCTTCGAAGAGGCGCAGCAGTTGCTACATCCTTTCTCGACGGTTATCTACTGGAAATCCGTAAAAAGAGGCTTTAAAGCATGGTTTTAGAAATCGGTTTTAATGGTATTTTCGACGTAAACCTTACAATTATGATACAATAAATAAAAGGAGATTATACACCCTCAGACTTACATGTTGACGAAACGAGAAGGACTAAGATATCGATTAGTGATGCTCGACGCGAATGTAAAGAAAGTGCCCTCGTAAGAGGAAAACGATTAAGTTAATTAAGTTGATTATGGTGGAATTGGTCAAATTGGTCGGTCATGCAAACGGGGAGGCTGGTACTCAGAAGGATCCGAGCTTACGTGGTCGAAAGTTCAAGCACGTAGACGCCAAAAAGTAAGAACAAAGTCTAGAATGCAAAGGGAGAAGAGAAGGGCGGACACTCGCGTGAGAAATATGAGGAGCGAAGGCTCCCATTTATACTAATCACGTGAAGGAATTAGGGTTTCGGAGACTCTTTGGAAGTGAATCTCGGAAAGATATGAAAAAGATACGAGAAATACGCATAAAAGGGCCTGGGAAGAGGCTCAGCAGCCACTGCGTCTCTTGAAAGAGGCGCAGCACCTGCTGCGTCTGTTCCCAAGGGGTTTCCTCCTGCGGAAGAAAGATTTCCGTGTTTGAGTTATGGTAGGACGAAAATAAGTCAGTTTTCCTTAATATCTTATGTGAATATTACGGGAAATTGTTTACTAAAAGATAAAATTTATGAAATATGGAATAGAAATATCCGGAACATTCCAGAACATTCAGACTCGGGATTTAACGGTTGACAGAAAATGGAGACGGTTTTAGGTCCGGACTCCGAATGTACTCTAATTATCGCCAAAACGATCGTATCGGGACGTAGATGACAACTAAGAGGTAGACATTAATATTTGAGCAATCACTTGACGATAATCTTACGAATTGTCACAAATCGTTCGCGTATCAAACATGCGGCCCAATCATCACCGGGTGGTTTGCGGGAGGTGCGAAATGAGGTATCTACAGAGCCCCCACTTTGACTGAGGCTTGGACAAGGCGAAATTCAAAGTATAGCCATCAGTTCAATCGAAGATTACAACCTGACGACTATGGCGACGCGAGGCGGCTCAAGGGGTATGAGCCAAAGACCTGTCGTCGGGAACATTTTAGAGTCTGTCGACTATCGGGGAGGGTCGTTTAAAGTCCATTAGACTACGTAAGGAGGCTTGCCAGCCATAAGAAGAGTCCATACCTGAGACTTCTTCTCGAGATGCTTCCGGAGGTGCATAGGAGCTAAGGTTAAGCGTAGGAGCTAAGACCTAAAGGATATATAAGGATTGGTGCTAGGGTGTGGGACCCTAAAGGAAAGCATCGATGGGAAGGAGGTCAAATATAAGTTCAACTTAAGGGTAACCGGAGGTTGGGTATAGTAACTCTATAGGTTTGGGAACTTCTGGAGAACGACACCTTTGTCGAACTCCGCGGGGAAACACGAGATATTGAGAGTAGCAGGACACAGGCGGGAGCTGCTGAGAGAAAACTGCTTGGGTAGTCTTCGAGAAACGATTACGAGTAGCAGGACACAGGCGGGAACTGCTGAGGGGAAATCTGCTTAGGTAGATGTCAATCCTTACGTCTTGAGAGGGACAGTACGTCCGCTTACTCTCGCTGGAGACATGATTGGGAGTTATTCTTCTTGTCATGAGAGGGAAAGTATATCCGCTTACTCTCGCTGGAGACATAATGAAGGTGTGTCGAATTCTGTGAAGGAATAAATGTTCGTTGCGACAAGCAAAAGGTCTTGGAAGGAATAAATAACGTGCGACAGTCTGCTGCTGGCTTGGAAATACGGGCCGGAACGAAAGAAAATCGTCAAACGGACCAAAAGAATAAAAATAGCATCGGGGAAGAGGCGCACCAAAGATGGGCCACAAATAACGAACTCATAACGAATTTTTGAAAATTCGTATGGAGGGAACACAAGGAAGAGGCGCAGCAAGAGCTGCATCTCTTGGAAGAGGCGCAGCGCCTGCTGCGTCTATTCCCCAAATTGGTTTTTCTGCGTAAAAACGCGATGAATCAGAGGGATTGTTCATTTGTTCGAAACACAATTCACACGACTTCTCTCTCAAATCTTCACCATTTCCGCCAAGGTTTGATCCCAAAGCTTGCATTAATCATGACTAATCGAGGTATGTGTCTCAATCTTGCATTAATCGTCCATATTCGTCCAATTTTGAGCCGAAAAATCTAGGGTTTATGACCCATTTGATCGAAATTTTGGGGCTTTTCCCCCAAACACATTTGCCTTGTGAAATTGACATTAGAAATGGATAGTAGGTAGTATTAGGAACATAACCATGTATTTGTCTTGGATTTTCGTCAAGTTTTGAGCCTTTGAGTGAAATTTGAGACGGTTTTACAGCTAAACCGTAAATCGCTTCGAAAATAGCCTTAGGAATGCCCATTTGCGATGAAACTCGATATTTGGGATCCTTGAATGATGGGTAAACTTTCTACCATCTCGGAATTTTAGTTTGTGACGGCTTTTTCAGGGCACTTTTCTGGGGCATAATCGCCATTATAACGAAATGCTGCCAAAATTTTGACCCGAACCCGGAACTAGGCTTCAAACTAGACTTGACTTGACCCAAATTACCACATGAGTGATCGGGTTGGTGGGAATATAGGGTCAAGGATGGCGAGAAATGAGCGGTTTCAGGGCTTTGAAGGCTCGAAAATCCCTTAACCAAAGCTTGTCGTCACGTGACGCGGCCTAAATTTGCTTTAATGTTGCAGGTGATGAGGCTTCTACTTCTGGGAGAGCTCCCATGGATATTGACACTGCTACTGTCGAGGAGGCTTTGGAGCAGGCCTTCACCGCCGCGGTGATGGCTGCTGGGGACGAGATTCACGAGGAGGAGGCCGTCGAGGAGGAGGAGGCCCCGAGACGGGCCAACGTCGGACGAGGAGGTCGTCACGAGAGGAGCTCTGCGTGGCCGAGACTTGGGAGAGCAGGCACTGGTGTGGGTCGGGCAGAGGGTCACCCGTCCTACAGGACGGTGAAGAGTTTGGTAAATAGGAATTCACTACTCATTACTCATCCTCTTTCATTCATTTGTTCAAATTTCTTTCAAATGTCATTCAAAACTAAAGATAGCTTTTGTTTCAAATCACAATAGGAGGCCGAGAACATCAGGTCGTTCTCGGGTTACACGATAGCGATGGAGCACTATGAGCGGCTGTCGGCGGAGGAGAGGGCCATGATCGAGCGTGGAGCGTTCGGTCCTTTGGTGCAGGTCTGGAGGGACATCGCGAAGAGGAAGTTGCGGGCTAACCTTAGCCTGGTCCGCGCTTTCTTGAACCGATTCTGGGATACGACTTCTACGTTTCACATGCCTTTTGGTGAGGTAGGAGTCACTCTGGAGGACTACGGCATGATTTCTGGTCTGCCGTGCGGGACCGAGGAGGTGGAGTGGCCGGAGACTGCCATGAGGACGGATTCGGCCGAGGCGAGGAGATTGATCGGCTGGAACTTGTCGCCGAAGGCTGTTACAGTGCCGGGTTTGATACCCAGTTCCTACGTTCGAGACTACTTTGCGGGGAAGACCCCGGCGCTGGTGACGATTGACGGGAGGGAGACAGTTCCTCCTCCCTGTACAGCTGAGCAGAGGGCTCGTTTGTGGCTCTGGTGGTTTCTGTCTTCGATTTACCTCGGAGACAAGGGCGAGACGCTGTCGACGAAGCTTCTTCCCTTCCTTTCTGACCTGAGTTCCCTAGGGCGTTGGGACTGGGTCACTGCTGGTTTCGCGGTCCTCATCCGCTTCATGAGGGCCATGGTTCGTCCGGAGTTGATGGAGAAGGGGACTTCTCCTGGTGCTATCGGGCCTGGACTACTGCTAGAGGTATGAACCTTCCTTTAGACCAAAGCTAATTCCTTTCTTTATCAAATCACGAAAGATCGTCATTGAGTATTTTGCTTTACAGGCGTGGGTGTACTCCTACTTCCCGGGCCTTGCGCCCAAAAGGACGGAGCCGCTGGAGAGGGCCTATCCCGTGGTGAGGGATTGGGTGATGTGCCGAACGAAGAGCAAGCGTTCATCTCACAACGTCTACCGGCGGGACGTGAACGGTCTTCAGCTGGACAGCGTGAGTATCCCACTTATATTTACTCGTGCTTCTTATATTTGGTTTTACTTGATCGTAGGAATGATCCTTGTTTTATCTTGTCATAGTGGGTGCCCAGACCTTGGGCGGAGTACGCTGGAGCGCCTCCTTTCGTGGCTGAGGTCCTTCGACCTAGGAGCCCGAGCCGACTACTGTTGAGGACGTCGATGGGTCCTGTGTGGTACTTGGGCGAGCGCTTGGCTCATCAGTGCTCGCGGGGCGTGTTGACGGTTCCCGTCGATCCTCCTAGGACGATGTTTAGGGAGCCTTCTGAGGCTGAGAGGGAGGCGGACTTGGCTGGTGCCAGTGGTGACGCCCTTCTTCTTCCTGGCGAGGACTACTCGGCGTTCCTTTACGGGAGGTTGGCGTACTGGCCGGTAGTGGTGAGTATCTTTTACTTTTCCTCTTGATTTGATTTTGAGATTTATGATGAAAGATCATCGATTAATGAGAACCATTTGTCTTTGCAGGAGGTCGAGGCGGCGGGCATCGAGCCCCCAGAGTACCTCGAGACCCTCGAGTACACTGACGCGACTGGGAGGACGACGATCTCCGAGCTGCATGACTTTGACGTAGCTATGACGGATGCTGGCCTTGACGACTGGCAGCATCTGATTCGGAGGGTGAGCCTCTAACTTGTATAACCTTTGTGTAAGAACACATTTGATTGAGTTTGTTCAATTGTTGAGAATTTTCCTTTTTGAAAATGCAGGTTGCGCCGTCTCGGTTTGTGGCGTTGTGGAGGGTGGCCAACCGGCTGCGAGCTACTGCCGTCGAGGCACTTGTCGGCGGTCGAGGTCGTCAGGTATGAACCTTACGCCTATTTCATTTTTGATTTTTTTTTGATTTTCTGATTTTGCTTGAATCGATTGACATGAGCCAATTTATTGTTTACAGGGTGACCGCGGGCTGGAGCGAGAGTTGACCCAGTCTCGGGAGGAGACAGCTCGCTTGTTGAGGGAGCTCGAGGTTCGGGACGCCGAGATCGCCGTTCTTGTGGCGAGAGTTGCAGAGTTGGAGGGCGCCCAGCAGTAGTTTTGTGTGGCTTTTTGTCGTATTTTGCACATTTGTACATTTGGACATTGATTTTGAACATTTTTTGGACTTTGTTTGGGGCTCGAGCCCCCAGTTTGTACATTTCCTTTGTTTGGTGTATATATGATGGCCTGAGTGCTTTTGCTGCTGGGTTGTGTTGCTTGTATCTGCAGGTTAGTTTCGAACAGGTTTGGTAGATGACGGTTTGCGCCGTCATGCTGCCGAAATTTACATAGAAAACACGCAAAGCATACATTTATATATACATATGGCCTTAATTAGCGCAAAATGAGAGACTCAAAAGAATGAGCCAAACAAAAATTTTGCCGGAAATGACCGGACGGTAGGGAGGGTTACCCCCTAAAAAAAGAAAAAAAGGGAATCTATAAGTTAGAAATGTGTAAATGAAATTAAAAAATAGAAATTAATATATACATGTTGAGATTTGTTAAAACAAATGAATTAAAATGAAAATTATTTCCTAAAAATGAAAATGTACAAGTGTGATAAAATGGCAGAAATGTCGATGTCGCCTCGAAATGCGTGCCCGCGAATTTAGGAAACCTGAAACATGGTAATCTTCTCGTATTTACGAAAATAATAACCCGTAGGAATAGGAAATTATTCGTTACGGAATTAGGAAAGATCCAACGCGGAAAATCACAAAAGTGAAGCTAAGGAAGAGGCGCAGCATGAGCTGCGTCCCTTTGAAGAGGCGCAGCAGATGCTGCGCCTGTTCCCAAGTTGATCTGTTCTGACGGATTTTTGGAAACATAAATTAGTATAAATAGAAACGTCAATGGAGCTTTTATTCACACAAATCTTCCGTCTCTTCTTCGTCTATATACACAAAATTCTCAAAATAAATATTCTTATCATGAATACTTTGGAGATCCGCTTGAAGGAATGGACCAACGAATTTTCGAATATGGAGAAGCATGATATGGGTGCTTATAATTTTGGATCGTTGTTGAGTTTGAAACTCATCAAGGTTGTTAAACCGTTCTTGGATGCTTGCCTCGACTATTGGGACCCGAACTACCATGTTTTTGCGTTCCCTGGAGGCGATATTTGCCCATTTCCTGAAGAAATTGCTGTTATTGGTGGGTGGGACCCCGAACACTTGCCCGCCATTCCTTCTAATTCTCAAGGGTACAAGAGCAAATTTAGAGACTTGCTTGGATTGACTAGACTTGAGGTGGACCGTCTAGTCACCTCAAAGGGTGTGAGAATGTTGGACTTCATAGATCGATTCATCAACAGGGCCGACCCCACCGTTTCTCATGTTGCTAGGCGGAGGGCATTTGGCTTTTGCTTGTTGCATGTGTATGTCTTCCAAGGGCATGTTGATGAAGACTTGAGAGGTGATCCCCGTCTTTTGGGCCTTGTTGAGCAGATGGAGCTGCGCAGGAGCCCAGCTTGCTTATGCTTAGTAGAGATTATTTTGGGCTTGGATAATAGGAAATCCAACCGTGATCTGCCGTTCTTGGGAAGTCCCGTTATTCTGCAGGTAAAAGACATCTTTTTTTTTTTTCGTTTTGATGTCTAATACCCGCTTTTTGGTAGGTTTGACTTATGGAACGACTCCGATTGATCGAGCCCCCAGTTCATGCGCTTTCCTATCATGCTCGCTCGATTGCGATGAGGACAAGGTTGTATATGGTGGACTTCACGCGGGTTTGTGATTCTTTGGAAGAACAAGTGAAGAGTGATGATGGCCCATTGATTAGGTGGGTCGTACCGTGGTGGCACCTCAAGTCCGTCACTGGAGTGTCTTCTTTGGATCCCACTAGGTCCGTGCGCATTCCTGGATTGGAGTTTATGGTGTGCATCTTCCCGGAAAGGCTGATGAGACAAGTTGGGCTGAAACAGACGATCCCGAGGCTTGATACCGTCCCGCAGAGTGCTGTGGCGCTTACTACAGAGAGCCGAAGAGAGTGGGCCATTAAATGGGCCCAAAGAAACATGTGGTTCTTGAGTTTCTCCGCCAATGCTTTATGGGTGTCGGATTCTTATCTGAGATGGAGAAAGGCTACTACTCCGGAAGAGCGCGAGAAATTGAGGAAGCGCGAGCCCATTGATTACAAGATGCGCGAGGTAGAGAAAGAGAAAGAGAAGCATCTGACAGAGGGAGAAGAAGAAGCCGGGTTTCAAATTGTTCATCCTTCGAAGAAACCAAAGACTACTCCTGTCGTGGAAATGGTGATTGGCAAGAATGGAAAAGCTAGGCCTCGACAAAGACCGTTGGTGATTAGGTCTGAAGTGGCGCAAGAGCGTCCGGCTCGAGGTCGTGACAAGAAATATGACAAGAATGACAAGGGCAAGGGGAAGATGGAGGAATAGCCCGAGTCTTTATTATTATTATTTGATTATTATTATTATTATTATTATTATTATTATTATTATTATTGTTGTAATAAAAAAGGTGGGGTTTTTAGAATCCTAGCCTATTCTATTTTTTATTATGTAGCGTACTATTATTATTAGAAAATGAATGAAATAAAAAAGGTTAAATGGTTATGAAACCGTTGCGATTTTCTATTTATTATTCTTGTCGAATTTCAAATGCAATGCAAATGTCCTTCTATTTACATTTCAGATATAATGGGTTGAATCCCGTGAAGGATTGCCTACGTATTCACTTAAAAAGCGAAATCAAACCCTTGCGCGTAGTTCGAGTAAATATAAAAGAATAATTGTTCTAAGCAAAAGCTTGTAATGAACTTTAGAAAAGAAGCATGAGCTTTTGCTTACTTCGAAGGTGCGAATTTAGTTTATTTGATGATATGAGGATGACAAATTTGTCAAAATGCAAGAGCACAGTGACATTAGCTTATATCAGCTTGGCCAGGGGGCGTTTATTTAGTGCCACAAGAGCGACACGTGGGGTTACGCGAGGCGCGTTTTCATTCCTATTCTAGGCATAGTATCGTTTCAGTTGGTCAAGGTTTGTTGGGTTTGAAAACTCATTCCCGTCTAGGTCTGTGATTCTAACCGCACCCCCTGGGAGTATGGATTTGACTAGAAATGGTCCGGCCCAATTAGGTTTGAATTTTCCCCGTGGGTCAACAGGTAAAAGAGCTCTAACCGATTTAAGTACTAAGTCTCCTTCTTTGATGTTTCTTGGCCTAACCCTTTTGTTGAAAGCTCGTTTGATACGTGCTTGATATGTTTGGACATTATGCAAGGCGCGTAGCCTGCGTTCATCCAGGAGGATGAGTTCTTCATATCTATCCCTCTTCCAATCGGCTTCCGGGATTTGACTTTCGAGTAAAATACGCAAGGATGGTATTTCTAGCTCGACTGGTTGTACAGCTTCCATGCCGTAGGTCAAATAGAAAGGAGTAGCCCCAGTGGACGTCCTGACAGATGTACGATACCCCCATAAAGCAAAGGGTATCTTGCTTGGCCAATCTCTATAGTTGTCAATCATTTTCTTGAGAATCGTGACAACGTTCTTGTTTGCCGCCTCTACCGCGCCGTTAGTCTGTGGTCTATAGGGCGAAGAGTGGTGATGCTTGATCTTGTATTTGGCTAGCAATTGCTCGGTCTCAGCTTGGAAATTGGATCCATTATCACTAATGATTTCATGTGGGCAACCATACCGACAGATGATGTTGTTTTGTATGAACTTTGCCACATTTTTAGCTGTAAGACTAGTGTAGGAAGCCGCTTCTACCCATTTGGTGAAATAGTCGATTGCTACTAGAATGAAACAGTGACCTCCTGTTCCGGCTGAGGTTATCTTCCCGATTATGTCAATTCCCATGCAGAAAATGGCCAAGGGGATGTCATTGTATAGAGTAATGAAGGAGGGACATGTTGTACATTCCCGAAGATTTGGCAATTGTGGCAATGTCTTACGTATTTGATGCAATCGGATTCCATTGTGGTCCAATAATACCCCAAACGTGTGATTTTCTTTGCCATCATGAGCCCACTCATGTGAGGACCGCATTCTCCGCCGTGGACTTCTTCCATCACCTTTCGTGCATGTGAATGATCAAGGCAACGTAGGACTACACCAAGAGGTGTTCTTTTGTATAATTCTCCTTGCATGAGAACGTATTGGGAAGCTAGTAGGCGTATAGCACGTTGTCCCCTCTTGTTCATATCCGGTGGATAGGTACCATTAAGCTTAAAATTCAGGATTGCTTGGAACCAGGGTTCCTGTGTGATTTCCTCTTCATCGGTGATTTGGTGGACATAAGCCGGCATATTGATCAAAGATGCAAGTTTCGCAAGAGCGTCTGCAAATTGATTTTCTTCCCGAGGTAGGTGTAGGTAGGTTACGTGATCAAAGAATTGAGCGACTTGGTCTATTCTAGCCTGATAAGGTGCGAGGCTTTCGCTTCGGATTTTCCAAGATCCTGTAACTTGGTTGATGATTAATGATGAATCCCCATGTACTCGGAGGTTTTTAATGCCTAAGCTCACTGCCGCTTGTAGTCCAATGAGACAAGCTTCGTATTCTGCAGCGTTGTTTGTGACCTCGAAGTCGAGTTTGACGGCAATTGGTGTATGCTCGCCTTCAGGAGAAATGAGCAACACTCCTATTCCGAATCCTCTTAAGTTCGATGCTCCATCAAAGTATAGGTCCCAGGAGTCTACATCAGTTTGGAGTATATCCTCGTCTGGAAATGACCAAGTATCTATTATTCGTGCGTCATTGATAGGATTTTCTGCGAAAAATTCGGCGACGGCGCGACCTTTTATAACTTTCAGTGGCACGTATTTGAGGTCGAATTCTGAGAGCATCAGGGTCCATCTTGCTAGGCGTCCGTTGAGGACGGGTTTCTCTAAGAGGTATTTGACTGGATCCGTTTTGGAGTATATTTTGACGGAGTAGCTAAGCATGTAATGGCGTAGCTTCTTCGTTGCCCACACAAGAGCGAGGCATGTCTTTTCGAGTTGTGAGTATTTGCACTCGTACTCCAGGAACTTCTTACTAAGATAGTAGATAACTCTTTCTTCATTTCCTACAGTTTGAGCCAGCATGGCACCCATGGCTGTTTCGGTTACTATGAGATATAAACCAAGAGGTTGATCTCGTTGTGGTGGCATGAGCACTGGTGGTTTAGCCAATATCTCCTTGATTCGGTCGAATGCCTTTTGACAATCATCATCCCACATGGTATGGTCTGTTTTCTTGAGTTTCTTGAAGATAGGCTCACAGATCATCGTAAGTTTCGATATGAATCGACTTATATACTGCACCTTTCCCAGGAATCCTCTGACTTCTTTTTCTGTTTGAGGTTGTGGCATTTCGATCAGAGCTTTGATTTTGGAAGGATCTATTTCTATACCTAGTTGGCTAACAACGTATCCCAGGAGTTTGCCAGATGTTACCCCGAATGTGCATTTCTGAGGATTGAGTCTCATGTTGTATTTTCGTAGCCTTGCGAAGAACTTGCGAAGGTTCGCGATATGTCCTTCTCTTTCCTTGGATTTGACAATCATGTCATCTACGTATACCTCGACTTCTTTGTGCATCATGTCATGTAGGAGTGTAGTTGCGGTGCATTGATATGTAGCTCCGGCGTTGATCAATCCAAACGGCATTACCGTATAGCAATAGGTTCCCCATTGGGTGACAAATGCGGTCTTATGCATATCTTCCATGGCCATCTTGATTTGGTTATGACCCGCATACCCATCCATGAAGGATAGTAACGCGTGGTCAACGGTGTTGTCCACTAATATGTCGATATGAGGTAGAGGGAAGTCATCTTTTGGACTTGCTTTGTTTAAGTCCCTAAAGTCAACACAAACACGGATTCTCCCATCCTTTTTGGGTACGGGTACTATGTTAGCTACCCAGTCAGAATACTCGGAAACTTTGATGAACCCGGCTTTGAATTATTTGTCAACTTCTTCCTTAATCTTTAGAGCCCATTCTGTTCTCATTCGTCGAAAACACATTTCTGAGGTTTGAAACCTGGCTTAATCGGAATTCTATGTTCGGCGATATCCCTGTCGATCCCTGGCATGTCCTTGTAGGACCAAGCGAAAACGTCTTTGAATTCATTTAGGAGGTCTATGAAATCGGCCCTTTCGGTAGAGCTCAAGGTAATCCCTATCCTAAGTTCTTGGGGTTCTAGTTCGGTTCCTACATTGATGGGTTCGGTGTCCTCTATTACTGGTCCCCCTTCCCCTTCCTATAGTATTTCTTTGGCTACGTAGGGAGGTATTTCGATCGAGTCTGGGTCTTGGTCATCCTCGTATCATCGTAAATGAATTGCACTCAAGATAACACGAAGAGTAAGCAGAACCTGATTTATTCATATTAAAATTTGAGTAAAGTTGAAACAAAGAAGCCAACTGATCCATGGTCAGTGGCGGCAAAGGAACAGTGGTTGGGGCATTTCCCGAACTACTGTGACTACTCGAGGCAAAGCTAGGAGAAACAAGGGGTGTGGGGATGACGACAGGAGTAGACTCTCTAATGACTTCTCTAGACTCCGACTCTGACTCCGACTCCGACTCGAATTCATCATCTTCTGGTTCTCCTTTAAACATCTCTCCTTCTCCAGTGGTGAGCTTGAAGAGTCTTCCTTGATTGTTGGTCCATTTGATTGATTTCCTCCATCCTTTCTGCTGTCTTACGTCGGTTTCTGTGATTAACGCGGTGGGGTTGAAGCGATCGTCTTGAAGTATCATGGTAATGATCTCATCCTGCGCGGCCCTAACGAATCGATCTTCTCCAAACAATAGGCTAACAGCTTGTTCGTCTAAGCAAGGTGCTTGACGGGTTTTGACGGTAGGAACCGTTTCTGGAGGGATAAAGTAGCAATCGTGAAAGATCTCGATTCCGGCTAGCTTCCTCTCGAGATAATGCCAAGGTTCGGGAAATCCGTGAAAGAGTTCTAGACTTCCTTCTTGAACAAAGTACCCATTTAAAGTAGAGAGATAGGGTCGCATTTGGATTCCTACGTGCTTGCGGTTTTGGACTTGGGCAAGCATTTCGAGAACCTCTTCTTTCGTGGGTTTGTACCCTAGTCCAAGTGGTATCCTCGTTGAGTTGCCTTCCTTGTATGGTGCGAAGGTATTCTTCCGAATAGGGTTCAAAGGCATTCCGGGGAAGTATCCCTGGGATTTGAGTATGTGGTTGACCACCAAGTTAGAGTAGGGATTATAGTATAAGGGTGCCAACTCACTTTCTATGACACTTACACTTTGGAAGCCCCCAAGTTCGTATACAAGATCTGCAAGGACTTGATTGTTCGATTGTTTTTCGATTATTGCCTTGATGGGTGACGAAGTGATCGTCACTACTTTGCCATTTAGTGGGATCTTGATCTTTTGATGAAGGGTGGATGTTACCGCTTTGGAAGCGTGAATCCAAGGCCTTCCCAGAAGTATGTTGAATGAAGCTTCCATGTCCACTATTTGGAAGTTAACCTTTCGTTCGATTGGTCCCGTGGCTATGGTTAAGTTAGCAAGTCCTACTACCTTTCGTCGTGTACCGTCATATGTACGCACACCTTGATTGGTAGGGGTCCAATCCGACTCTTTCATGCCTAGCTTGTATGCCGTTTTGAGGGGTATGACGTTGACCGCGGAGCCATCATCCACCAAGGTCATTGGCACATTATTCTTTAGACAAATGACAGTGATGTATAGAGCAAGGTTGTGACTAGCGCCAAAAGGTGGCAAATCTTCGTCCGAGAAAGTAATAGGATTACTTAGCTTTGGTGATTCTTGGAAGACCAAGTTGACTACATCTTCAGGAATGGAGTTATGTGCTACATTTAGTTTGGCCAAAGCTTGCAGTAAAGCTTGGCGATGTGGGAATGAGCTTGCTATTAATTGCCAGACTGAAAGATCAGCCTTTGTCTTCTGTAATTGCTTGAGCAAATGATTAGTGGAGTCATCTTTGTTGTCATTTGGTGTGATAACGTTGGTTGGACCATTTTGAGTAGTGCTTTGATATGGACGACCCGAACGAGTTAGGTGGTCCACATCTTGGTCTTCACCATTTTGGACTATTTCTTTGACTATGGAGTTTTTAATGAGATACTCGTCCTCGTCATCGTCGGCCCAAACTCCATTAATTGCAGCTAGTTCCCTCATTCTCATGATGTCATCTTCTAGTCGTATGATTTGGTCGACTAGTTTATCAACTACGGTGACTACTTCTTGCATAGTGGCACTTTGAGAGAAGATTAGTGGCACATGTTTTTCGGGTGTTGCGTTGGGATCATGTAGAGTTGTCACCACATTTTCTAATTCCCAAACTTGCCTATCTACACTCCTCGCCCATGTGATGAAGTCGGAAATGGTAGGGGAGATAGTGGAGTAGAACCCTTCATTCTCGATTGCATGAATTTCATTTTCGATTGGAGAAATGAGGTGTGAGCAATCTAAGGTAGATTCATCACTTGTGATCACTAGAACTCCAAGAAGATTCTGAGTGTGTTGGGTTTACCTCCCGGTGGTATTGGTAGTCGACCATCTTCAATCATGTCTTGATGCACGTTTTTCAACTTGTAGCATTTTTCTGTGTCGTGCCCCTTGCCCCTATGGTATTCACAGTACGAGTTCTCGTCCCAGAACTTGGATTTCCTTTCGGGTTCGGGAGTAGGTCCAATGGGTTGGAGTTTACCTTGCTTCATTAGCCTTTTTAGGGCGTTGGAGTAAGTGTCCCCAAGGTTTGTGAATTTCCTTGGTGGGGTAGTTTTCTTGGATGGCTCGAGAAGGTTAACTTCATCGGTCTTGCTAGTGGAGCCATATGAACGACTTGGGGAACCTTGGTATCCTCGGCCTACCGTTTTGGACAAGAGTCCTTTACGGATGTCATCTTCAATCCTTGTCCCTAGTACGGTTAAGTCCTTGAAGGTTTTGATGTTTTGGTATCTCAAATGATTGGCATAGATGGGTTTGAGATTATCCACAAACTTCTCCACAAGAGTAGCCTCATCCGGGCGTTCAACTAGTTGAGTGCTAGTCTTCCTCCACCTACTTAGGAAGTCGGTGAATCCTTCTTTGTCATTTTAGGTAAGAACCTCTAGAGTACGCATGTTTACTTTGATCTCGGCACTATCCGCATATTGTTTAGAGAACTCGATTGCGGCGTCTTCCCAAGTAGCTACCTTCTTGTGATCTAAAGAGTAGAACCATTGCCTCGGGATGGTATCAAGAGATGAAGGAAAGATCCTTAAGAACATCTCGGGTTTGATGCCTTTGATAGACATGTAATCCTTGAAGGCACGGATATGGTTCAAAGGGTTCTCGTGTCCCTTGAACTTAGGGATATCCGTCATACTAAAGTTAGTTGGCAATTTAGAATTGACGGCCTCATACTTGCGATTGTTCTCCCTATAAATGTCATCACCCTTAAGGTACATCAATTGCTCCTCTAAGTATTGGAGTCTTTTCTCAGCTACAGTCATCCCCATGAGAGGATTTTCATCCTTGGATTCATTGTCAGAGTCACGTAGTACCTCACTTTCATGAGGAGGCAACCTTCCCTCTACGGCATAGATACGACCCTCGATGAGCTCAAGGCGGTCATAGGTTTGTTCTTGGGTAGCTTGCATTTGGGCTAGCGCGGCTAGGATTCGATCATTACCATCTTGAAGTTGGTGGAGGTTTGTTTCATCACTTGATCCGGGCATCTTGAAAACTGGATAAGAGATCGGCGACGAATCAAAACGCGATCGACCATTCTAACACACTTGCTAAAAGAAGAAATGTTTTGACTCGTGAAGTGGGTGTGTGCCACTTGTGTTGAGTGAGCTTTGAAGAAAGACAAGGTTTTTTTGAAAATGTGTGTCCTAGTCAACTATAGTGTATTGTTAGGAGTGGACTCGAAGTGAGGTTTTGAAATGGGCTTGTGGCCCGAATTTTGACACGACAAACGGACAGAGTTTTGACCGGATTTTGCGCTAATTGGAAGCCTATTTCGAAATTTTTGTTTGAAAATGGGTTTTGATTTTTGAAAAATCGTCATGGTTTTGTTTAGAAATGGTGATCACGTAAGGTATACACATTTATACAAGCATTATAACGGGATGCTGAGTGCATTTAAAAGGGTTTTGGTTTAAAGGGTGGGTTGCCATACCGAATCATCAAACCCGAAGTCTGTGGAGAGGCTCGTACCAAACAAGAGTAAGGCCGATTCCTAGTCCATTTCCTCAAGTAGTGAAGGCCCTTGATACAAATAAGAGTAAGCATCATGGTATGGACGACGTCAATCGCTATCCATCCTTAGGCCCAAATAAGAATTAGGACCGTTTAGACGGGACGATTGGTCGAATGGGTTGGGTTGGGCCTAGGAAGGCCGAATAAAACGGTCTAGGAAGACCGAGTTATGAAAACCTCGTACAAACTATTCCCTAACCTTGTTCAAGTTTCACCCTTGGCTGCACGTAAGTGTATTATCCCCAGCGGAGTCGCCAAACTGTGGACAGCGGGCCGCCCACGGGGGCGCTTGGGTCGGAAAAAGAGAAACAAGCGTTTGCATTTTTGTATGGAGTCGCCACCAATTTTTATGGGAAATTGGAACCGTTCGAATACCTCGTGTCATGTCAAGACACAAAGTAAAGACATGAACACTAAGCAATCGTTACCCTTAGCATTCTATGTCTAGAATGACTCTCGCGGATGCCAATGAACACGGGTGCTCACGGAGATCTGGAGTAAGAGGTGAGGGTACGTATTAGGAAGCTCTTTTGATCGAACACCTAATCCCGCCCGCCTTGATAGCGGCCTCTACTAATGATTAGGGAAGTTATTCGTACTTGATATATCATCGGCTATATGCATGCAATGCAACATCCAAGTTTTAATCCTAGCATGTGAAGAATTAATACTAAGTCGGTGAACAATTAATTAGCATACAATTGGGTCGAAGTAGGATTTAATGCTCATTTACATGTGAAAACATACAAACAATAAAAGAAATACAATAAAGAAAATTACAATAATGAAAATTACATTAATTACAATGGAATAGGCGATTTATGTCGAAAATACCTTTAAAACAGATAATTTGAGAAAAAGAATAAAAAGAAAGAATCAAATAAATTAACGAACAGGAATTAGGGTGATATTACGGATAATAATTGATTAATACGTAAACTAATTAAACTAGGTCAAGGCAGAAACGGAGTTCAGGGACAGAACTCAGCCAGGAACAGGCGCAGCAGAGCTGCGTCCCTTGGAATAGGCGCAGCAGACGCTGCGTCTGTTCTTTGGCTCAGTTCTGGCTGTGAAGCCGTAATTGCAAGCCATTAATGTTAATTGGTGATTTAATGATCAATTGGTGATATTTACTCGGATGAAAGTGATTAATGGGTTATTTAACATACGAATGGGTCATGAAAAACAGTAAAACATGAATAAGACGGAATTGAACGAATTAACATAAGATGGATTAATGATAGAAGTGAAAAATATTAATGAGTGAACAAATTAATTCAATTAAGTAGGTCAGATACAATGGATTAATGACGAATATGTGATGAATATGACAAATAACAGATGAAAACTATATCAAAGACGAATTCCAGAAACCCAATATTGACAAATTGAATCTCTACAATCCGGAATTGAATTTAATGACGAAAACCCGCAAATATGAGATTATTTAGGATTTAAGTCGGATTTATGATGGTTAAAACATGTTAAAGATGATGATTACAATATACATGTGAATTATATATTGTCATGATGGAGAATTAACAAACAAACAAAACAAAAGAAAGAATTTGGGACGAATAACAGAGGACGAACGAAGAAGAAAGGAAGCAGGAACTGTGGCAGCCTCACGAAGAGGCGCAGCAGGAACTGCGCTCCTTTGAAGAGGCGCAGCAGGAACTGCGCTCCTTCGAAGAGGCGCAGCAGTTGCTGCGTCCTTTCTCGACGGTTATCTACTGGAAATCCGTAAAAAGAGGCTTTAAAGCATGGTTTTAGAAATCGGTTTTAATGGTATTTTCGACGTAAACCTTACAATTGTGATACAATAAATAAAAGGAGATTATACACCCTCAGACTTACATGTTGACGAAACGAGAAGGACTAAGATATCGATTAGTGATGCTCGACGCGAATGCAAAGAAAGTGCCCTCGTAAGAGGAAAACGATTAAGTTAATTACGTTGATTATGGTGGAATTGGTCAAATTGGTCGGTCATGCAAACGGGGAGGCTGGTACTCAGAAGGATCCGAGCTTACGTGGTCGAAAGTTCAAGCACGTAGACGCCAAAAAGTAAGAACAAAGTCTAGAATGCAAAGGGAGAAGAGAAGGGCGGACACTCGCGTGAGAAATATGAGGAGCGAAGGCTCCTATTTATACTAATCACGTGAAGGAATTAGGGTTTCGGAGACTCTTTGGAAGTGAATCTCGGAAAGATATGAAAAAGATACGAGAAATTCGCAGAAAAGGGCCTGGGAAAGAGGCGCAGCAGCCACTGCGTCTCATGGAAGAGGCGCAGCACCTACTGCGTCTGTTCCCAAGGGGTTTCCTCCTGCGGAAGAAAGATTTCCGTGTTTGAGTTATGGTAGGACGGAAATAATTCGGTTTTCCTTAATATCTTATGTGAATATTACGGGAAATTGTTTACTAAAAGATAAAATTTATGAAATATGGAATAGAAATATCCGGAACATTCCAGAACATTCAGACTCGGGATTTAACGGTTGACAGAAAATGGAGACGGTTTTAGGCCCGGACTCCGAATGTACTCTAATTACTGCCAAAACGACCGTATCGGGACGTAGATGACAACTAAGAGGTAGACATTAATATTTGAGCAATCACTTGACGATAATCTTACGAATTGTCACAAATCGTTCCGCGTAGCAAACATGCGGCCCAATCATCACCGGGTGGTTTGCGGGAGGTGCAGAAATGAGGTATCTACACTACTTCTCAGGCATTATGTCCAACAATCCCCCACTAATGGCTAAGAGAAAACAGAAGGAAAGAAAACTGGGTAAAGGAAGGATTGGATACTTAGGTATCAATATCTTTCGATTTGAATTGACACTTTAGTGAAATGAGGAAACAACTTACTTACAGCGAGAGAATATCTTGCGATTTGAATTCCTAACTGAGCTTCGGTTGATGCCCCCCACAACACATATCATACCTTCAAAATATGATCGTTCCGCGATTTCAAAGTGCAACGTGCTCTTTAAAGCCTTGTGTTTACCTTGGTTCTGATAGGTGTGTTCACAAGACTTCTCATAGTCTTATGATTATTACACCTACGTAGGTGACTCAAGTGCTTCTAAATAGCCCTTCTCACATGAGTCATTAAGGACCTAAGTCCAACCTGGTGTATGATCCATCAAGTGCGTCTTAAAAGCACCACCATAAAGGCTATGAATCATACAACACCATAGGAATAGAAGCTTTAGACCTAGTCAAGTATCACTCTTGACCTAAGGACTTAAGCCCCATTCCCCTCGACGTATCAACGACTAGTCTCCTAGCCAGCCCTTTAGTAAAGGGATCAGCAAGATTGTTTTCGGACTTCACATAGTTAAAAGCAATCACTTCATTGTCTTGGAGTTGTCTAACTGCAGCGTGCCTTATTCGAATATGTCTCTTTTTCGAATTATAGACACTATTCTTTGCAACACCAATAGCAGCCTACGAGTCATAGTGCAGGGAGACCGGTGTTAGCCGTCCGCCCCACACTGGTATATCAGCTAGAAGGTTTTTCAACCATTCAGCCTCTTGTCCTGCCAACTCAAGAGCTATGAACTCAGATTCCATGGTAGAGCGTGCGATACAAGTCTATTTAGAGGACTTCCACGATATAGCACCTCCACCCATGGTAAAGACATAACCACTAGTAGAACAAATCTCATCGTTACCTGCAACCCAGTTTGCATCACAATATCCTTTTAACACAGCAGGAAATTTACCATAATGCAAACATAAGTCAACTATTCCTTTTAGGTATTTTAGTAAACGACGAAGAGCATTCCAGTGTTCATTACTAGGGTTATGTGTATAACGACTCAGTCTACTAACCGCATAAGCAATATCTGGTCGAGTACAGTTCATTAAAAACATCACACTACCTAAGATTTTAGCATACTCTTCTTGGGAAACACTCTTGCCCAAGTTTTTACACAAAGGTACACTAGGATCATAGGGTGTTCTAGCATGCACATCATCAAAGCAGTTAAACTTTCTCAACACTTTTTCAACATAACGAGATTGACTTAGACAGATTCTATTGGGGTTTCGGATGACCTTAACTCCTAGGATAACATCAGCTTCTCCTAAGTCCTTCATCTCAAATTGTGATGACAAAAATTCTTTGGTTCTAATTATCACCTCCAAATTATTACCAAGTATTAACATGTCATCAACATATAGGCATATAATTACACAATAAGATCCCATTATTTTTGAATAAACACATGAATCAGAATTGTTAACCACATAGCCATTACTTATCAAAGTGTTGTTAAATTTCTCATACCACTGTTTAGGTGCTTGTTTCAGTCCATAAAGCGACTTGTTCAGTTTACACACTTTACTCTCTTGACCCTCAATCACAAAACCTTCAGGTTGAGACATATAGATCTCTTCCCTTAGTTCACCATTCAAAAAAGTAGTTTTAACATCCATCTGATGTATAACAAGGTTATGAATAGCAGCTAAGGCGACAAGAGTCCTAATATTCGAAATTTTGGTCACAAGAGAGTAAGTATCAAAATAATCAATACCATTCTTTTGTGTAAAGCCTCTAACTACAAGTCTAGCTTTGAACCTCTCTATTGTACCGTCAGGTCTCATTTTCTTTTTAAAGATCCATTTACTTGTAATGAGTTTACTACCTTTAGGTAAATCAGTCAACTCCCAAGTCTGATTTGACACAATAGAGTCAAGTTCGCTTTTAATAGCATCTTTCCAAAAATTAGCATCAATGGATTTCATTGCCTCACTATACGTTTTTGGGTCATCTTCTATTAAAAAAGCTAAAAAAAATTCATCACTAGCACAAACAGTGTATCCATGTTCAGACATCAAAGTTGAAACAAAATCAGCTCCAAAGTTCTTTGGACATCTAGGTCTCTTAGTCCTTCTAGGTTCAACAACATGATCAATAGAAGTGCTACTACTAGCATGTAAAGAGATATCAACAGATGTAACAGGTAAACTAGGAGGTGAATCAACATTCTTCTGTAATGGAATAACATGCTCAAAAAACACAGCATCTCTAGCTTTACATATAGAATGATCACTTAAAGACATGAATCTATAAGCAGAACTATTTTGAGCATAACCTATAAAAACACAATCATAGGTCTTTGGTCCAACAGTAGGTCTCCTAAAGTCTGGTAAACCCACTTTAGCCAAACACCTCCATACCTTAAGGTAACTCAGGTTAGGAGGATAGCCCTTCCACATCTCGTAGGGTGTCTTGTCAAGTTTCTTATGAGGTACACGATTAAGAATGTGACAAGCCGATAGAATTGCTTCCCCCCCCCCCCCACATATCGTCAGATAGGCCAGAACTTAAAAGCATAGCATTCATCATCTCTTTTAAGGTTCTATTTTTTCGTTCAGCTGCACCGTTAGAATGAGGTAAGTAAGGTGGACTAGTCTCATGTATTAAACCATTAGCAGCACAAAAGTCGGCTAGATAACTAGATTTATACTCACCACCTCTATCAGATCTTACCCTTTTAATTTTTCTGTCGAGTTGATTTTCGACTTCAGTTTTAAAGTTTATAAACGATTGTTCTGCTTCATCTTTAGTCTTAAGCAGATAGACACGGGTGTACCTTGAACAGTCGTCTATAAAGGTGACATAATAATTCTTTCCACCTCTACTTGCCACATTTTTGAAGTCAGCTAGGTCGGTGTGAATTAACTCAAGAAGACTCGTATTCCTAATTGTGACTGGTTTACTAGGTTTCTTTGTGAATTTAGCCTCAACACAGCTAGCACGTTTAGAGAATTCTTGACTCGTCAAACTTGGAATTAAACTCATAGTTCTAAGTTTTTTTAATATAGTCAACATTCACATGGCCTAATCTACCATGCCAAACATCAATAGACTCAGCAATATAAGCAGAAGTAGATGCAATATTATTAGAAACTGAATCAGTGTTCAATACAAAAAGATCCCCAGAAAGATAACCCTTGCCCACAAATTCCCCATTAAGCGACATTACAACCTTGTCAGCCTCAAAAACAAGTTTCAAACCAGCCTTGTTCAATAAGGCACCAAACACGAGGTTTCGACGCAATGAGGGTACAAACAAAACATTAGTGAGAGCAAGTGTTTTCCCCGAGGTGAGTTTGAGAAAGATCTTGCCTTTGCCTGTGATGATTGCAAATGAAGAGTTACCCATGTAGACACATTCCCCATCAGCTACTTCCTCAAACTCAGCAAATAACCCCTTATCAGCACAGAGGTGTCTAGAAGCACCAGTATCCAAGACCCATTCAGCAACGTTACCCACCAGATTAGCTTCCACAACCACAACAGCAATGACATCATCAGTCACAGCAACATTGGCTTCAGCAGTTTTCTTTTGAGTGCATTGGTAGGCTTTGTGACCCGTTTGACCGCAAACATAGAAAACAAGAGGACCCTTCAGTTTCTGGATCTTAGCAACCGGTTCAGTGTGCTTCGCTGGACCATTCTTTTTAGCAGGACCCTGGCTCTTGGACTGACCACCCTTGGCCTTACCCTTGCCCTTTTCATAAGCAACATTAGACGGACCACCAGACTCAACCACAACCATGTTGACTTTAGTAGCATTAATAGGAAGAGTAACACGGTTATCTTTTAGACGGTTAGCCTCCTCAGTCCTCATATGACCTACAAGCTCTTGGAGGGACAAATCCTTTTTTCTTATGCTTGAGATGATTTCTATAGTCAGACCATGAAGGAGGGAATTTTTCAGGAGCACATTAGCCAAGAAAGTGTCATCTAATTTCATCCCCTCATTAACGACATCAGCACATAAATTTTCATAAACATATACTTGTTCCATTATAGGTTTACCATCCTCTATAATAAACTGAAGCCATTTCTTAACCACATACTTCATTTTACCCGCGTCATCCGACCCATATTTAGACTCTAAGGTTTCCCAAATGACTTTGGCAGATTTATTTGGTGCAAATAAATCGAAAAGGGTATTAGTCATGTGATTTAGCAAATGAAATTTGGCAGTTTTGTTGTCTTTTTCGAATTTCTTAATGGTATCTTCATTAGACTTGACAACAGTAGCAGCAGGAGGGGTAGTCTCAACATAAGTAGGAACAATAGGTTTGGGAGGGTCATTAAACAGAACATAATCGACCTCTAATTGCTCAAAATACAACAACAGTTTCTGGGACCATCGCTTATAATTATTGCCATCTAACGATTCGAGTTTAGACAAATCAGGAACGATTTTCGACATGACAGACATTGTTACAGCAACAAAATAGTTTTCAAATTGTTATAACGAAGTGCAGTAACAACGAAAGTAAGAGAAAAGAAATTAGAACCGATTTGCAGCGACGAGGTATAAAGGCCTCAGCCTTGAAAACTATTTCGGCACGACCGTGGTGGCGATCAGCAAATACCGGTAGTTCCCCAAGGTTTGACACTGCAACACCTAGACTCGCCCACTCAAGGCCAGAAGCTTTGGAACGAGAGCAAATACTTTACCCAGAATTACAGAAGAGAGAAATAGAGGAGAAGATTTGTGATTGTTGTTGTGTGTTTACTGTGACGATAGGGCTCTTATTTATAGCAAAATAAGAGCAGTTAGAGGAGCCTAAACAGCTTCCTAAAACCGAGCAGTCAAGGACTGAAAGTGGGGAGGAAGAATCGCACCCACTAATAGTCACAAAGACTGATTAAAAACCGCACATACCAAATGAACTTAGACAGTTCAGAAACACACAAAACCAAAAACAAAGGACAAAAGGGGGCCTTTGGCCCGCACCGCAGGTGCTCTACCCAAACCCAAACTGGAGCCCGAGCTCGAGCCGGGCCGGCGCGCGCGCGCTTGTGTGTGTTTGGACCCAAACCCATAGGCCCAACAATCACCACAAAAGCCTCCTTGGTCCAATCTCTTAACCATACAAAAGAGGGAGGATATATAAACATATGGAACTTGTTGTTTCCCACCGATGTGGGACAACAAAAACAAGATTTTGCCTTCTACTTCTCAGGCATTATGTCCAACAAGATTTAGGGGATCCGCGGTTGTATGATGATATCATGTTAGGTTATTAGGTTTAGCAGTTTACTCCGTCTGAATTGTTAATCGTAGCATCTTATAGCGGTTAGATTAATTAAGTGCACGTAATTAATTGACCTTCTTGTTAAACCTTGACCTGGATCGAGAGATTGGAAAGGGCGAAGACTTGCTACGAACAATAGGATAATCTAATTAGGGCGAGAGCTACATTAGAATTCTAGGGCAAACAGTGGACGAAGAGGACCTGTTCAGTTCCCTTTAGACCGTTTATTGATGACCGTTGACCTTACCTTAGATCGTTATAGACCGCGGTGAACCGACCATCCTAGCTGTTTCTCTCTTATTTGAATTCATTTATAATTTACTTTCTTTTGTTTGCTACCCTAATTATTAGACAAACCCATTTCAAACCCCCAATTTGTGACTTAGACGGACTTGAATTGACATTTAGATTTGCAAACAGCCTCCCAGTGGATACGATCCCGACTTCCCTAGCTATATTAGTTAGAGACCAGTTGGTTATTTTTGGTAGGTATACGATTAGCCTGTCAAATTTTTGCGCCGTTGTCGGGGAGGCGACGCATTTTTCTATTTGTTTTATTTCAGTTTGTCTCTTGTCTCAAGGAACCTGTGTTCCTTGAGACCGTTTCTCACCTTCCAGTGCTAGTTTTGTTTATGCCCAGGTCTTTCAGGTCTGAACTCATACCCTTTGATCCAGAACCAGAAAGGACTCTCCGTGCTAGACGAAACTTTTGGCAGGAGATATATCAATCATAAGACTTGAGTACGCTTGATTTAGCTTACGCAACATTTCTTGTAGAAAATCAGTCTTTAGAGGAAGACACGTCTACTTCTGCCCCTACTACCATCATGCCGACTTTAGCAAGTCACTCTAAGCCCACTCTTGCTTCTCTCCCCAAGGGATTCAAGCTCCCCACCTCGGATATGGGTACTTTCGAAATTCGCCCATCTTACATTAATCTGGTGGAGGGGAATTTATTTGGAGGAGGAGCTGGTGAGGACCCAGCTAAACATATGGAGAAGTTTGTAAATTACTGCTGCTCCATTCCTGTGACTGCGGGGGTGACTCAGGAGCAAGTCAAACAAACACTTTTCCCCTTTTCCCTGCGAGATGATGCAGCGGAGTGGCTGCGTGACTTGGATATGGAAGCTCATGGTGTCACGGACAGGAATTCATTAGCTCTTGCCTTCTACAAGAGATACTTCCCACCCCAGAAGACTAATGCTCTCCGAAGCCAAATTACGAGTTTCAAAAAGGTCCTGATGAGGACTTTAATGAGGCATGGGTTCGTTTTAAACGACTTGTTCACTCTGTTCCACATCATGGTTTTCCGATCTGGTTCCTCTGTAACCAGTTTTACAATGGGCTATATGACGATCATAGGGCATTACTTGATTCAGCTGCCAATGGGAGATTCCAAGACAACACTAATGATACCAATGCCTGGAAAATAATTGAACAGATAGCTACTCACACAGCCGAGTACGGTAATCCAAGAGGCAGCAAAAGAGGAGGAGGCTTGGATAGTGAAATTGCAACTCAGTTAGAGGCTCTAATTTCCGAGATTGCCGAACTAAAGACATCTCAGTCCTTGGGAAATCGGCAGACAGTTAATGCTTTGGTTCAGCAGGAGGTTCCTTGTGAGCGATGTGGTGCTCATGGTCATGTTGCAGCTGGTTGCATGAGTACTTTGGAGCAAGTTCATGCCTATCAATCATTCAAGCAAGGTACTCCGTATTCCAATTTCTCTGCTGAGAGAAATTAGAATGTGTACCAACCTACTCCTCTGTCGGCCAATCCTTACATCATCCCTCAAAATCGTGGTAATCAACCACAAGGGAACTCTATTAGGCCGCCTCAACAGCAGTTTCAGCAGATGCAAGCTCCTCCTCAGGCTTCGATCAGTGATATGTCAGATATTAAAGCTATGTTACAACAACAAATGGCTGCTTCACAAAAGCAGGAAGCTTTAATCGCTCAATTGTTGGCTCACAATAAAGTCTTAGACACTCAAATTGCCCAGTTATCGAGCCAAAATACAAGTAGGCAGCCAGGTACGTTGCCGTCTAAACCTGACAAGCCTCATGAGACTGTTAATGCGATATATCTACGAATTGGTCTTACATATGATGGACAAGAGATATCCCGGGTGAACAACGAGGTTATTATTGAAGATCTGGATATTGATGCGGAAGATGAAAGTGCGGACGAAGTTGCTGTAACGTCTGAAAAAAGTCGATCGACTGGAAAAAGTGGTCGATCGACTGGTCCTTTTAGTCGATCGACTGAAAAAAGTGGTCGATCGACTGAAAAAAGTGGTCGATCGACTAATTTTCCAAACGGAGTTGCTTATTCATCGTCTACTGCTTGTAAAACGCCTTCTACTGCTGATAAGGCGTCCATTTCGGATGGAGGGAAGAGTAAAATTGATGAGCCACTTATTGCGATTAAGCTTCCCTTTCCGGCCCGACAGATGAATACAAAGATTGAGCAGCAATTTGGGAAGTTTTTGAAAGTCGTGAAGGATCTGCAGATAACGGTACCTTTCACTGAACTTATAACTCAAATTCCCTCATATGCAAAGTTTATGAAAGAAATTCTGTTTCGTAAGAGGAGTTTTGATGAGGTAGAGACTATAGCTTTTACTGCAGAGTGTAGTGCACTCCTACAAAATAAGTCTCCACCTAAATTGGCCGACCCAGGTAGTTTTTCTATCTCCTGTTTTATAGGCATCCATACTATTGATAATGCTTTGTGTGATTTGGGTGCCAGCATTAGTGTCTTACCTTTGTCTTTAGCTCAAAAGATAGGTTTAACTGAGCTTAGTTGCGCAAATATGACTGTCCAAATGGCTGACCGTTCCTTGTCGCGTCCATTAGGGGTCCTAGAGGATGTTCCTATGCGGGTAGGGAAGTTCTTTATACCCATCGATTTTGTTGTTTTGGACATTCCTGAGGATACCCATACCCCTATTATATTACGGAGGCTATTCTTGCACACTGTTGGTGCAATTATTGACGTGGGAGCGAGAACTCTGACCTTTAAAGTAGGGGGTGAGACACTAACCTACACCCAATCTAGTATGCGCAGGGCACCTATGCAAGTCGTACCTTGCCATGTGATAGTTGATAGTCCTACAGTTGAGTCTTGTTTTGCTATTACTGTGACACCTCCGCCCCATGCTGGGAGCAAGATGGAGGACCATGTTTTCGTATCTCCTTTTGCAGGACATGACAGGTTGATCTACCAGGAGGGTTAGGGTGGTGCACTTGGTGCGTTGGGTGCTTTTTCTGAGGCTGACGATGCTGATTATGGTGGACAAAAAGGATATCCCTTGCCGTGTGCAAAGAAGGAACGACCATAGGCCAAGTGTTGTGAGGAGGCCTATGCTGCGGGACGCCCTTCTATTTTCAAAAACATGTTCGAGTGGTGGCCCAAAGTGAAGAATGCTGAGGGGACTTCATTGAGTCAGCGGCCAAGCTGTGCGCCGCCTGATTGTTGATGACTCATGAAGTAAGGTCGAGCGGGACCTCAAAAACCAGCACTGATCGGGAGGCAATCCGGATTGAATAAACTTTATTTAGCAAAGGACATTTTAGTTTAGTTTATCGTTTGCTTTATTTGCGTTGTAATTAGGATTTATTTCCGTTTGCTTCCGAGACAATTCGGACACGTGCTTTGGTTTTTGCTGGGAGATATGTGCTTTATTTTCAGGTGCGCCGGTAAAGAGGCTAGTCATTTTGGCGAACTATGATTAAAGACGAGTTTGTGCATCGTATAAGGAATAGAAAAGTCGATCGACTGGTTGTTTTAGTCGATCGACTGGGGCTGTTATTCGATCGACTGGTGATGTTGGTCGATCGACTTTTCCTGGAAATCAGCACGTTATTTAAGGAGGTGATGATCCCGATTTTGCTGTGGGTTATGATTAGAAACTGCTGGCCACGACCTCTCTTGTTTTTGGCTGGTTTGGGGAGGTCGTTAAATTGTAAGTTCCCGCTGCCCCTATTTCCTTCTACTTTCCTTCACTTGTTTTCATCTCGTTTTGCGTATCCTTTCCCATATATTTTGATGCTTCCGATGGTTGTTTGCCGAACACAATGAGGGCATTGTGTGATCTGGTTTGGGGAGGGTATGCATCTGTCTGTTTGCATCCATCTGCATTTTTACTGCATTTCTGTTTGCATGTTTATTGCATTTCCGTATGCATTATTTTTCCTTTTTCACCATAAAAAATTGAAAAATTTGAAAAATTTGAAAAAATACAAAAACATGTTTTATTTTGCATTTTAGGTCGAGTCGGAACAGTTAGATAACAATGATGAAATTGCTTATGTGCTTTATTTTTAGCCCAAGCCTTGCTTTGCCAATCTTGTACGATCGTTGCATAATCTACGAGTTTGTGATCAACGTTTCTGAACGAATAGACCTGACTTAATATCGGCAAACTACTCAAAGTTTCTAAGGAATTAGAGCCTTATAAACTGATGACATTCATGATCAGTTTCATTCTAGGATGAGAGTAGTACTCCTTATAAGACATGTATCATCAATTTGCATAAACATGATTTTTGTCTCTTAGTGCCTGTATGCATTCGGGTTAGCGGTGGTGTCACATGTGGAGAGGCATCCTTTTTCCTCTTATTTTACCCTTGAGCCTCACATATCCATATTGACTTATTTTGACCCAATTGTTAACCACATTCCTATATAGCCTACCCAAGTCGAGCTAGTACGGTTAATATTTTTGGGTATGTGTGTATCTGTCGATCGTAGCAAATATTTTTTGTTGTGAAGGATATGAGAAGAAGGAAATGGAAGAATGAGAAAGAAAAAAAAGGTAAGAAAAAAGAGAAAAGGAAAAAAAAACGTGAATATGAAGAATGAAAAAAAAAAAGAGAAAAATGGAAAATCAAGTTGAAAAAGAAGATAGTTCACTCCTATGCTCTTGTTCCATATTATCTGAAGAGTAATTTGTTTTGGTGTGTGAGTTTATGCCAGTTTTGGCATCGTTTTATCTTATATGGTTGGGTTGTTGAACGGGATTTGCTTATTACTATTGGTTTCGTTTTGGTACTAGCTTGGCTCTTACCTCCACTTTTCCAAAAATGTTTTGCCTCTTCTTACCCAACTACCTCACTTCACCATATTTGTAAGTGCTCGACATGTGACTTGGTCCTGTTTGGTTGGAATGCATATGTACGGTCAGTAGAGATGACTATCATGTTAGACTGCATGCATGTTCTTATAGGTTGCAGTTAGGTGAGTGTCTTATTTCTTTCTATCTTACATTATATACTCACCATGTTCTTTAACGAGTGGGCGACCCGTGAGAGTCCGATATATATGAGTCTTGCAAGGTTGAAGGTTCAGTAAGTTGTTTCATATGTATAACTCGTTTGCAATCGATTATGTACTTTGGTTTTGGCTACGTGCATTAAATTGGTTTGGGCGTATGAAGCATAGTTAGCTCTGAGCTTGTCTACCGTTCCATTAGTTGTTTTTGTCCTTAGTCTTTGCTTGCTTGGGGACAAGCAAGGGTTTGGTTTGGGGAGGTTTGATGCGTGCCTATTTCGTACATTTACCTTACTCATTTGCACGCATTTCTATGCTTATTTAGTAGCGACTAGCTACTTTTCTCCCATGAATCGTCTACTTTGGGCCGTGTGGTGTTCTATGCAGGTTATAGGCTCGAGTATGTGCAAATAAGCTAAAACTCATCACGAAAGCTTGAAATCCTGGTCTTGATGGAAATGAGCTTGGAAACCATCCTTTTGGAGTACTTAGTGAAGTAAAGAAGCTTAGCGAGCAAAAGAAAGGCTTCACATTACTAGTGCCTACTCTGAAGAGCCATAACTAGGGTTCTACAAATGATAATCAAGTGATTCCAATTGAAGGTGAAAGCTTGTCCTCTTAGCTTTCCAACGCCACCGAAAACGCTTTATTTTCCCAAGTAACGAAGAAATTGCGGCTGTTTGAAATTCGGTGCGCGTTGTAGGAAATGCACGCTGAAGAAAAGTCGATCGACTGGTTATTATAGTCGATCGACTGGTACCTTTAGTCGATCGACTGATCTGTGTAGTCGATCGAATTTTTTCTAACTGGAGACCTGGCGCTTGTTCTATTTAGTCGATCGACTGGAATTTTGGTCGATCGACTATTTTACTTATCAGGCCGTGTTTGCTTAGCTTTTTATTTCGGCCCGGTAGTCGTTTAATTAATAATTCTTAGCTATCTCTATATAAAGACAAGCTGAGAACTTGATTAGGGCATCTTTCACTTTTGCAAAAACACAGTTTTACGTTACTTTGTTCTTTCAATTTTCCGGATCTAAACTTGTAATCTTTCTTTCCCTATTTCGGTAATTTCAATTGTTCTTCATTCCTTATTTTTATTATTGTTCTTTTATTGTTCTTATTCGCTCCGCTTTATGCTAGTTTATTTACCTAATTCCATTATGCAATTCTTAATTTTCTCTTCCTCTTTAATTGTTGTTTTCCATTTAATTATGCGTAGCTAATTCTTTTATGCTAGGATTTAGGGGATCCGCGGTTGTATGATGATATCATGTTAGGTTATTAGGTTTAGCAGTTTACTCCGTCTGAATTGTTAATCGTAGCATCTTATAGCGGTTAGATTAATTAAGTGCACGTAATTAATTGACCTTCTTGTTAAACCTTGACCTGGATCGAGAGATTGGAAAGGGCGAACACTTTCTATGAACAATAGGATAATCTAATTAGGGCGAGAGCTACATTAGAATTTTAGGGCAAACAGTGGACCGAGAGGACCTGTTCAGTTCCCTTCAGACCGTTTATTGCTGACCGTTGACCTTACCTTAGATCGTTATAGACCGCGGTGAACCGACCATCCTAGCTGTTTCTCTCTTATTTGAATTCGTTTATAATTTACTTTCTTTTGCTACCCTAGTTATTAGACAAACCCATTTCAAACCCCCAATTTGTGACTTAGACGGACTTGAATTGACATTTAGATTTGCAAACAGCCTCCCTGTGGATACGATCCCGGCTTTCCTAGCTATATTAGTTAGAGACCAGTTGGTTATTTTTGGTAGGTATACGATTAGCCTGTCAAGGTTACATCAATTCTTTATAGGACTCGATGCGACATTATACGGTAATATCCGCTCTTAACAGTTTCAACTCGATCCCCTACCCACTTTGAACCGTGCTTATAACCTTGTCCTTCAAGAGGAACGTCTTCGTTTCGAGTCTGTTCCCGATGTGTCTGATGTTAGTGTTTTTGCATTATTATCTGCCAATTCGACTGTTGATTGGCGGGTTTTGCGCGATAAAAAACGGGCTAATCGTCGCCCATTATTTTGCTCTCACTGTGACACCCGAGGACATGAGATTGTCACCTGTTTTTTTAAGACTAATTGTTTTCCGGATTGGTGGGGAGACAAGCCACGTACTCTAGCTGAATATCGGCGTTATAGGGTGACACACTCAGGGAGTTCGCGTGGTAGCAATGTCACGGGTTCAGGCTCCTCTAGTTCTGGGGCTAGTACTCATAAGGATGGAGCTGTTCCTGTTCATGCTAATGCTATGATGGGTCCTACGGCTCATTCTCTTTTTACTTCCGATCGACTAAGCGGTATGTGTAATTGGATTCTCGCCACCGGCGCTTCCAATCATGTGACGGGCATTCTGTCATGTTTGGAAGAACGAAAAACTATCAGTGGCAGGCCGGTTTGTTTAACCAATGGACAACAAGTCATAGCCACCATGATTGGATCGGTTTATATTAATGCCTCGCTTTCCCTTCATGATGTCCTTTATATACCAAGTTTACAATGCAATTTGATTTCCATTTCGCAGCTTACATCGGGCACTAATCTCTGTTTTGAATTTGCTAATTCCTCTTGTCTTATTCAGGACCGTTCCTCGAGGAGGACGATTGGAGCCGGTGAGTTACGGGATCGACTATATTGGATCTGTGCGGGGACAAAGCCTACGGTGGTGCATAATGTGACGCAACAAGCTACTTTTGATCTTTGGTACCGGCGTCTTGGTCATCCGTCGGATAAAGTAGTCAAGATTATTCCTCCTCTTAGTCATTTAAATTACAATAAGGATTTGGTTTGTGATATTTGTCATTATGCAAAACAACATCGTCACAGTTTTACTTCGAATAATAAGCATGCTTCGGATTTGTTTGAATTGATACATTGTGATTTGTGGGGATCTTATCGTACTCCTTCATCGTGTGGTGCGCGATATTTTTTTACCATTGTTGATGACTACTCACGAGCTACATAGGTTTATTTATTGCTCGATAAAACTGAAGTAACCGACATGTTTATGAGTTTTATTAATATGGTTGCCAATCAATTTTCAAAAACAATCAAAACCGTTCGTAGCGACAATGGGACGGAATTTAATTGTGTAGCAGCATATTTCTTTTCTCAAGGCATTAAATTTGAGACATCTTGTGTCGGCACGCCTCAACAAAATGGGCGTGTCGAACGTAAACATCAACATATTTTAAATGTTGCGCGTGCCCTTTGCTTTCAAGGTAATCTTCCCACATCTTTTTGGGTGAATGTGTCCTATCTGCTGCTTATTTAATTAATCGGACTCCGTCATCGTTACTAAATGACAAGACTCCATTTGAATGTTTATTTGGAGAGCCACCATCGTACATGAATATCTGTGTCTTTGGTTGTTTGTGCTTCGCCCATAATCAACACACTAAAGGAGACAAATTCGCTAAACGAGGACGTAAGTGTATCTTTGTTGGTTACCCGTCTAACAAAAAGGGGTGGAAACTCTATGACCTCGAAACCCAATCATTTTTCATTTCCCGCGATGTCGTGTTTCATGAAACCAAATTTCCATTTCTAACTGATGATGGGCCCGCTGCAATGACACCTTCCCCTGAGTGTGATCCGCCACTGTCAGACGAACCCTTTAATGGGTCTCTTTCCTCTGATACGGCTCATTCTCCATCGACTGAAGGGTTGGGTACTGTGTCCAATGCCGGGTCTGGTACAGCGGGTACTAATACGTGCATTTTATATAGTCCTTTTTGGCCTTTTTATGTACGTATTTCTATGCTATTATCGTAGTTTTATGCTACGAAATGCCCCGAATATGCTACTTTGGTTTGTTTTGTTCTATTTGCATGAATGGACTATAAAGTAGTGAAATCGAGCCTTTTACCGTCCGTTTAGCATGCATTTGGAGGAAGAGTGAATTTGGAGCGGGAATGTAGCTGTCTTGAGATGCGCAAAGAAGTAAGATAGCTAGGCGAGCAAAGGAAGGACTTCAAATTACTAGTGCCTACTTTGAAGAGCCATATCTCGCGTTCTACCACCTATTTTCAGGTGATTCTAATTGGGGATGAAAGCTTGTCTTCTTATCTTTCCAACGCCACTGGAATCGTCCTATTTGCACAAGTAACGAAGAAATGGCAGCCATTTGAAGTTCAGTGCGCGAAGCAGGAATTGTGCGCTGGAAAGTACTCGATCGAGTACAATTGTGTTCGATCGACTCCTTTTTCTACTCGATCGAGGAGTTACATTTTAGGGTTTACTCGATCGAGTATTTATTTCACTCGATCGAGTGGTTTGAGCTTAATTTTGCTCGATCGAGTGGTTTCAAATCACTCGATCGAGTGGTTTCTTATTGGGCTCGGGCTTTTTAGCTTTATTTTGTTTCTAGGTCAAATAAAATCGTCCTTCCTATAAATAGGAAGACAACAGTACACCTTAAACATCACTTTTACAATATATTTTCCATGTTACTGTTACTTATTGCTTTCCTCTCTTTTCCGGATCTTTTCTCTGTAATTTTCTCTCTTTTCCCTTTTCTCTTTATTTAATGTTTATTATTTCTCTTTCTTTTGTTTTTGTTCTTTCTTTTATCATGTCTAGCTAATTTCTCCCTGCTAGGATTAGGCGATTCGATGAACTGACGTTAATTGCTAATTAGTTTGCAGATTGTCGTTGTTGTTTTTGTCTATGTTGTTAATCACTGCTTTAATTGTATTTTGCTGATTGAATCGATGCAATTAGCTTATTTAACATCGGTAATATAACACCCCCATACTCCAAGTGCCTTACCAGGACCACTCATGTATAAGGATACTACCATCTCGGTCGCCCGAGGCAATGAATATCATAAGACAATAAAGAAACGTACTTTAAAAGTAATTATAGTTTAAGTGATTACATGTTCAAAACCAAAACTGATAAAAGGAAATACAAGTTCTCAAAACTATCTACTATCAAAATACTATCAAGCGTCAGACACAAATAAAGACTTCTAAACGCAACGTGGTGACTCATCCCAGCTATCCTATACGCATCGTCTCATACCTGCTCAATAACTGCTCACCACCCCCGAATGGATCACCACAGTTTTTAAAACAATAATCGGGGTCAGTACTAATCACACAATTTATATGATCCAACAACACAACAAACAACATAGCTCAAAGAGTCACACACACAATCACACCCACTCCAATCAATCTCCGTCACCGACTGTCCACTGGACCAGCCCTGCCAGTGGGGGACCGCAGTCGTTCCCACCTAAGCCCCGCTCATCATACCGAGCGATAACCCTGTCCCATTAATGTGCACATCCCCTCCCGTGGCGGGTTCCACGGAAGGCGAAACTAGGGCGTGAAGCCACTCCCGCAAGTAACTCCACTCAGCCGAGAACGCATCTCGAGAACCAGAGACAAACAATCAGCAATCACAATACAACATCAACAACCGTTTGAATCAATCAACAATATACAATCACAACCGTCTGAATCAATCAACAATCACTAACTACAGCACAATCACCATACATTATGTAATTAATACTGAGTAGGGAAACCCTACGGAATGCAACACAAACATCGACGATCTAGCAAATTGCCTCAAAACCTTTCCTCTACGAACCCTTCTCCTATACACATAATCAAACAATTATCACCTAATCAACATAACCCTCCCAAAATCCCCAAATCTACCCAATTAGGGTTTTAAACAAACTCAAAGAAACAGTATAAAATTGGTATGTAGATCTTACCCTTGACGCAAGGAACACTATGATGCAAAGAACAAGATGATCCGACACTCCTAGCCTTGGGGATTTGCCAACAACGCGACGAGAGAGAACTACGTAACTCCTTTTTCTTTTGAAGGGTTTAGAAAGGTTAAAAGTGATTAAATAAACTGACGGAAACCTTTTATATCAAACTCGTGTTATTAGCAAAATCCGTCAAATCATTCCCCGTAAACCGGCTACTCGATCGAGTGGCTAAGGTACTCGATCGAGTGCCCCCTTACTCGATCGAGTATCTACGTTACTCGATCGAGTACCCAACAGGTCAGAAACTATTTTAAAACGCAACACACCCTTACTCGATAGAGTAAGGCCTACTCGATAGAGTACCCAGAGACTCATAAAACCGTAGTATTACAGTCTTCCCTCCTTAAAAAGAACTTCGTCCCCGAAGTTCAACCCATACATAAAAACAACATACTAACTCGGTCAAGACGCAACAAAGCTACTAAGAACTCAAAACAAAACCCCAACTTACAAAACATGAAACCATGAACTCTTAACACCAACTCTACCAACTATTCCTAACTCCACACCTCGCTCACGATGTCGTATCAACTACATCATAAACTCTCCCGGCACTAACTCCATACATAACCAACTACATAAACATCAAACGGAATGTTACATTCTACCACCCTTAAAAGGAACTTCGTCCTCGAAGTTTACTCACACTCATAACCTCATCATCCAACTGTCAACACTATCGAAGTATTCTCGCATTCCTAACATCGAACTACTACAAGCACGTCCATGACCTTTTAACACTATCAACCACAACATATACAAATCCATATCTTATGCTACACCAACACTCTACGTCCAAATATACTACCATATGAACAACCATCAAAATCTCTTTTATCGCATCCTACTCCTCTTAAGATAAATGTTACGTCCTCGTAACTCATTAATACTAAATCCTAGATATATCTTTTCATTATCCTCATCACCACCGCATGTCAAAGATAACCACCTATAACCTAAACACTCGCCATGCACATATCCAAGGCTCTCTTACTTAAACATTTTTCATACCTCAACTCGTACGGCACACCACCTAACCTATACCATAAAACTCGTAGCAAAATCACCATACTAACTCTCCATTCTTACCGCAAAACAACATACCTCTCTATGTAAGGCACCTATCTCCCAAAAGCATAACTCACGATCTACACTCGTTACGTACACTCACACTAGATCCTCAAGTTCTTTTCTTTATTACCGCAAAACTCATACAAAACTTAACATGACACTAATTCCCAACACCCTACACTCATTGTCCCAAAATCTGATTATGAACCACCTGCAGCGTCCACATCAATACAACACATGTTCCACCAATCACTTACCATGACTATGTCTAAAGCCTCATCTTAAAACAAGATCAAAAGTACTGTAACAACTTCTGACAACTGTGTCCCATCAACAGAATGACACTATACCATGACAACAACGAAAACATATACAACTCTCTTTCATATCATACTCTACCCTCATACCAAAACTTAACTGGTAAGGAACATCAATAAACAAAACAACTGTCTATCTGTACAAACTGAAACTCACAGGAAGAAACATCAAACAAAACAACAATTTATGTGTAACTGGTATGTACTTTCGAAACTCGAATCATAATCATCCCGCCTACTCCACCACAACCGGTGATGACATCGCAACACCACCACCAACAGCCACACCGCAGTGCGAAAATACCCGCATCACAACACTATGTACCATGCCCGGATCATCACCCGAGGCACCACAACTACACCAATAGACATCACAACAGACACAATCCCATAAACACTGACCCAACATAACTTCTCGGACAAGAAAAACTTACTCAAATCCACTTTACTAGATCACAATGCAACATGTTATATGAATTAAATAGGTAATAATCTCATGAACATCATCCTTACCATTTCACGGAATAAACAAGTATCATCCATACACATACAATTTTAACTATCCATGCCAGATCAATCACATTATTACCTTTTGAACCTCATTCCATTAGTATACCGTACCCAACATAAATTACAAAACAATCATATAACAACTTTATAATTATCACACCATGCCACTTCTTGTGAGGTCAGAACCTCACACAAACATTTACACGTATCATAACCCGTAATCATATCCACCTAGTCAATCCTGATCACGTAAGTTACCACTCAACAAAGGTTACCTGTCGCCCGAGCTTAACTCATATGCCCCTCATAACATATTCTCCCATTCGCATATCCATCACCCCCAGCCAAATGTAGCCATACTATTAATACTCAACTACTAACAACCGCCTCATATAACCACATCGTACACTCTCTTACAACCATACATATCAACCTGGTCTCTGCAAAATCAACCGCTTCAGAATTGTTACCTTTCTAATATACCATCACCCATAACCACTAGTCACAAACCATATCACTACCACTGTCCGGACATCAAATCCTTACACTCATCTCTAATTATCACGATTTCTTTCCTATCTTTGGTTAACATCCCAAATAACGAACATCAAATCCATCAACAAAATTACTTCAACATTCTTCCCAATACCATTCTTAACTGTATCATCATCCAAATCTCCACCAAAATCTCATATCATGTAGATATTCTACCAACTTCTTACTTTCCTGAATTCCTCAAAACTCAAGACTAATTATGTTGTCCCGAAACTCCTCTATAACCATTAACTAACATCCTCATGATTGGTAGCACACATCTCGACGACTCCTTACCTCTATATCACATAACTCCGGTCAACATTTCCTTAGTTTTATTCCCCTCGTTCTTTTCTTTTACACTCTACAAACTCAATTAACCATTCAACTCCTTATCACTTCTACCTAACTTTTTAGTGTTCCGGTTACTTTCTCACTGCTCCAAAACTCACATCTAATTATTTCATATCGATATCATCTCACTCTTTCTTACCACAAATATTCTCTTATTATGTCATCAATCACCCTTGCCACTAATCCATCCATAGAATCAACGTTTACTGTTCAACAATTACATCTCTAGAAATCAAAATTCCTTTCATACCGCTAATTGACCAAGGAAATCACACAGTAGTTTCATCTCTTAATAAACCAAATCTCCCAAACTCATTCACTGTCTACAAATCTACCTCGCGATATGTCTCCACAAAGTTCACTATATACTACTCTTCTCAACCCTTTTAAAACGAACTTTCACTATGTATATTATTAACCCACACGACTCCTAACCATCCCCCTCCATGATTCTTCACACATCTCAAGATGCCACCATTTGCGTCCCTCATTTCAATCTTTTCATTCTCACGTTCCATAAACTCACATCATCCCTTGCCCACATTTAATTACTTTTGCATTACTCAACGTACAAACATATCGCTCATCTCATCTCACAAAACATGCTCTATGTCTCCATAAACCATAACGATCTTCCTTTTCTTTATCCACTATCTATCACAACCACGTATAACTCATGTCCTCCCACCGAACTCATACTCACCACAGGTTCCACTCACTACACCACAAGATTGGGTAACTTACGCGTCAAGACCAACGTACATGTAAAACAATGCATAAAGAAGCAAAATAACAACTTTGAATTAAACATAATATGCAACGAATTCAAAAGATAAGCATATGACCCGAAACAGGGGTCACTAGATCGAGTACAGGACACTTGATCGAGTAAGTTACTTACTCGATCGAGTTGGTGAAGATCAGAAGCACGTAAAACAAATTACCAGGGCTACTCGATCGAGTAACTAACGTACTCGATCGAGTCCCCCCCTACTCGATCGAGTACCAAGGCTACTCGATCAAGTACCTACGCATTTCTCAGCACTGTCCAGTTTTCGTAAAACAGTCATAACTCGCTCATTTCTTGGTCGTTTTGGGCGTGTGACCTATCGTTAGAATCGTAAAAGGACAAGCTATCACCTCCAATTGAAATCACCTTAAAATCATTTATGCTTCTCAAGTTATAACAGTTTAAAGACAACTTCCCTATAATCGAAAACACAACTACTTGATTTTACTTCCCAACAACTTAAACGACAACATGGTAAACAAAAACAACTCGATGCTCATAAAACCAGTATCCCTAACCACATGTTACTAACTTCAAAAGTCAAGCAACAAATAACTCGATGCACATATATCATTCAACTTACCAATCACATATTACCCACATGTTTTTATTATATAACTTTACGTAAACAAAATCACAATTATATGACATCAAGTATCATATTCACATGTTACTAGCATAACAACCTTATAAAATCTCTTCCATCATACAACATGCGTTATAAAAAAAAAAAAATCATATTATCATGCAACAATTATCATCTTTTTCCACCAATTATTCATGCTCTTACTCAAACTTTCAGCTATATAAACACGTACAACACTACCAACAACATATATGTATACATAACTCTATGTATAACTCCAATCAAACAAATTTTCTTTCCGTATTTCTATAATGCCATATCGTAAATAAACTATCATACTTTCAATCAATAACTTACGAAATCACATCATCACCATCTTTTCTACACATTCCCCATTCTCAACATACATACATCCACTGATTCATTCCACACATCACTACATAGGTACACATTACACAAGGTAAACACATAGCGATCCCGACTCATATCCCATAGTGACCGGTTCAAAATTGTAGGGCGAGTTCGCGACTTTAGGACGTCTCCCAAGTCTTTGCATTAGCTCCTACAACTTTTACCCCGGGTTCATTTTATTTGACTCCCTATGTTGATTGGGTTCATTGGTTACAGGTTTCAGGATCGTCTCTCTGATACCATTTGTAACACCCCCATACTCCAAGTGCCTTACCAGGACCACTCAGGTATAAGGATACTACCATCTCGGTCGCCCGAGGCAATGAATATCATAAGACAATAAAGAAACGTACTTTAAAAGTAATTATAGTTTAAGTGATTACATGTTCAAAACCAAAACTGATAAAAGGAAATACAAGTTCTCAAAACTATCTACTATCAAAACACTATCAAGCGTCAGACACACGGAAGACTTCTAAACCGCAACGTGGTGACTCATCCCGGCTATCCCATACGCATCGTCTCATACCGCTCAATAATCGCTCACCACCCCGAATGGATCACCACAGTTTTTAAAACAATAATCGGGGTCAGTACTAATCACACAATTTATATGATCCAACAACACAACAAACAACATAGCTCAAACAGTCACACACACAATCATACCCACTCCAATTAATCTCCTTCACCGACTGTCCACTGGACCAGCCCTGCCAGTGGGGGACCGCAGTCGTTCCCACCTAAGCCCCGCTCATCATACCGAGCGATAACCCTGTCCCATTAATGTGCACATCCCCTCCCGTGGCGGGTTCCACGGAAGGCGAAACTAGGGCGTGAAGCCACTCCCGCAAGTGACTCCACTCAGCCGAGAACACATCTCGAGAACCAGAGACAAACAATCAGCAATCACAATACAACATCAACAACCGTCTGAATCAATCAACAATATACAATCACAACCGTCTGAATCAATCAACAATCACTAACTACAGCACAATCACCATACATTATGTAATTAATACTGAGTAGGGAAACCCTACCTGGAATGCAACACAAACATCAGACGATCTAGCAGCTGTCTCAAAACCTTTTCTCTACGAACCCTTCTCATATACACATAATCATACAATTATCACCTAATCAACATAACCCTCCCAAAATCCCCAAATATACCCAATTAGGGTTTTAAACAAACTCAAAGAAACAGTATAAAATTGGTATGTAGATCTTACCCTTGACGCAAGGAACACTATGATGCAAAGAACAAGATGATCCGACACTCCTAGCCTTGGGGATTTGCCAACAACGCGACGAGAGAGAACTACGTAACTCCTTTTTATTTTGAAGGGTTTAGAAAGGTTAAAAGTGATTAAATAAACTGACAAAAACCTTTTATATCAAACTCGCGTTATTAGCAAAACCCGTCAAATCATTCCCCATAAACCGGCTACTCGATCGAGTAGCTAAGGTACTCGATCGAGTGCCCCCTTACTCGATCGAGTATCTACGTTACTCGATCGAGTACCCAACAGGTCAGAAACTATTTTAAAACGCAACACACCCTTACTCGACAGAGTAAGGCCTACTCGATAGAGTACCCAGAGACTCATAAAACCGTAGTATTACAGGTAAGCCTTGACCTAGACCGGAATGTTGGAAGGGGTGAGACTTGCAGTGAGCATTAGGATGTTTTAGTGAGGGCGGAACCTAAGCTAATAGTATTTTAGGGCGAATTGAGACCGGAAGGAGATATTCGTTGCCCCTTAGACCGATACAACTGACTGATCTGTGACCTTAGCTGCAATTGACCGATAATCATTGATGACCCGACATCCTAGTTCCCTTTTCTTATTGTTAATCTCTCTTTTTATTTCCTCTTGCCTTAATCTCCCTTAGTTAGTTTATTCAACTCAAACCCCCAACTGTGACATAGACAGACCAAATAGACAAGTAGATAGTGACCGCCTCCCTGTGGAGATCGACCCTACTTACTGCTAGCTTCTGTTAGTTGTACTTAGGTATTTATTTTTGATACTTGACGACGGTATCAGGTACCCAGGCCGACACTGCTACTGATACAACCGCAGGTACAGCAGTCTAGGGCAGCTCTGACATGAACATCGAAACAGAGGCTGCCATGGGCAGGGGTCATCGCATTCGCTTCCCAAATTCACGACTTAGTGGCTATGTTCTTGACACAACGCACAGTCCATCTCCGTCTCCTAGTCCACCGAGCTCTCCCACGTCGTCCTCAAGTACGCACTATCAATTAGCAAATTTTCTTAATTGTAATTTATTTTCGGAGAAACACCGTAATTTCTTGGCAGCCGTGACTATGGGCATTGAACCACCATCCTTCAAAGATGCTATCCGTGATCCTGGATGGTGCGATGCTATGAAACTCGAAATTGATGCACTTGATATAAATGAAACATGGGAACTAGCCGATCTTCCGTCTGACAAAAAGGCACTTGGTTGTCGCTGGATTTATAAAATCAAATATAAGTCCGATGGCTCGATCGAACGACTGAAAGCCCGCCTTGTCGTCTTTGGAAATCATCAAATAGAAGGATTGGATTATGGTGAGACCTTCGCTCTTGTTGTTAAAATGGTCATTGTTCGCACTTTCTTAGCCGTCGCAGCTATCAATAAATGGGAACTCCATCAAATGGATGTGCATAATGCTTTCTTGCATGGTAACTTGGATGAGGAAGTATACATGAAAATTACTCCGGGTTTCAGCCGTGGCAAGGAAGGTAAAGTTTGTCGCTTGAGGAAGTCTTTATATGGCCTTCGACAAGCCCCTCGTTGTTGGTTTGCCAAGTTAACCACGGCTCTCAAAGAGTACGGGTTCCAACAATCTCATTCCGATTATTCGCTATTTTCCTACTCGCAAGACCAGGTTCGACTCTTTATTCTTATTTATGTTGATGATCTGGTCATTGCGGGGAATAATTCTTCCGCTGTCGCAAATTTCAAATCATATTTAGGAAAATGCTTTCATATGAAGGATTTGGGACCTCTCAAATATTTTTTGGGTCTCGAAATTTCACGGAGTTCGGAGGGAATTTATGTTAGCCAACGGAAATATGCTCTTGACATAATTTCTGAAGTTGGTTTATTAGGATGCAAGCCCGCTACTACTCCTATTGAGCAGCATCACAAGCTCGGTGAAGCCACCGGCCCATTACTCGAGAATATCCAGTCTTATAGACGCCTTGTTGGACGCCTTGTCTATCTCTCAGTGACACGCCCGGATTTGTCCTATGGTGTCCATATTCTCTCTCGCTTTCTTCATCAACCCCGAGAGGAGCATATGTCGGCGGCATTACGGGTTGTCAAGTACCTTAAAGGGAGTCCGGGTCAAGGGATTTTACTTCGTGCTGATAGCGATTTGACTATTAATGGCTGGTGTGATTCTAATTATGGCGGATGTCCAACATCGAGACGATCCGTAACTGGTTGGTTCATTTTCTTAGGCGGGTCCCCAGTATCGTGGAAAACAAAAAAAACAAACCACGGTCTCGTTATCCTCGGCTGAAGCAGAATATCGATCCATGGCGAATCTTGTTTGCGAATTAAAATGGTTGAAAGGTCTACTTCTAAATTTCGACATCAACATTTGCAATCCCATGAAGGTCTTTTCCGATAGCAACTCCGCCATTGATCTTGCTCGCAACCCCGTTTTTCACGAGCGCACTAAGCACATCGAAATCGATTGTCATTTCATTCGGGATGCTATTATTGATGGCTTGATCACCACGGCTCATGTGTCTACTACGTCTCAATTAGCCGACATTTTTACCAAAGCCTTGGGTGCACCACAATTTCTTACTCTTCTCCGCAAGCTAGGCGTTCTCGACCTTCACGCTCCAGCTTGGGGGGGGGGGGGGTATTAGGAAATATCCCATATTATTAGGAACATATTGTTAGTCATATCATATTTGTTATTCATCCCGATATTCTTGCCTTATGTTGCGAGATTACGATTCCGTTTGTAATGCTATTTAAGCCGTGTTAGGCATAGTAATACGATCAACCTTTTCCCTCTACTCTCCTAACATCTTTTTTTGTTATTGTTGATCGAGAGTTTTCTCTGTGTGTTAAAATTAAGAGTCTTTATTCCAAATTTTAATGTAATTGTAGTTCGATCGATTTGTCTATGTGAAAAATCAATTCTCTCACAGAGAAACGGGATGGTATTAAAATATCCCAAGTGACCTATGAAGCTTGTCTACTTTTCGATTGAATTGTGAAAACTACACTTCCGTCCCAATCATCTATTTATCTTTTTTGTTCTTTGTAAGGGGTATTTTAATTAAAGGTAAACAAATGATCGAAGGACGCATAAATATTGAGATTTTAGTTGAGGTAGAGTTTTCTAAGTTCCATACATTAAAATTGTTCATGTTAGTAACCTAATGAATTCACTATGATACTCATGTTAAACTTACGGCTAATATTACGAACTACATATGCTATCAATCAACAATTAGTTAAATCAAAGTCGATTAGCTCAAATGGAAGAGCGTGTGTAAAACACAAGGTGTGGATTCAATTCCCACGTTGGCTACATATGAAAACATGTGATTTTTAAGTTGAAAATTGGGGTTTTTAACTTGAAATCTCATGCTCGAATTTAGAATCTGTGTCTGAAAATGGAGATGTAAGCAAAACAAACAATACGTGATTCAAATCTCACATCGATCGGTTACGGATTTTAAGATTTTAAACGTGGTATTTCGAAAGTCAATTTTAGAAATCCGGTTTTTAAGTTGACATCTAAAGTTTTTGAATCAAAAACTGGAGCTAGAGACTATTCGTATCTAATTAGAAAACTTCAGTAACATAAAACCTGGCCTTGTAGCTTGAAAACTAAGGTTTTTGATGCCTTCATGGGATAATTTTATTGAACGGTGATATTTGCTCTTAATTTGAACTTTTAAACTCTAGGCTCATAAATGAAAAAATTTGATAACTAACATTATTAAGATGAAAACCATTTATTTTAACTAGTGCTTTAAAGTTGAAAAGTATTTAAGTTGAAAACTTTGATTTATAACATTATTAATTTAAGAACTTAATTTAAATTTCAAGTTAGAGATTCTTATATTTTAACTTGAAAACAATAACTTTTAGATTTAATTCAGAAGTTGTTATGGATACAAAACTTAATTTTGGATTTTGCATATAACTTGAAAATTGAAGTGTTTATCCTAAAAACCCTTCATATTTGCTCTATTGTTTGTTACTTGTGTTTTTTGTTGTAAAGGTGGGACTATAGTTTAACTATTGTTAATTTAATGTTGATGACTTTTTTTTTCTGTAATTAATTTATATTTTTTTTATTAAGAACAATTTGTTATCAATAATTTATGTTTATACATTTGAAATTTTAATTTGATTATAATAGATTTTGTAAAATAAACTTGGCCTTTAACAATGAAAACCAATGATTTCAAGTTAACCTCATGACTACTTATAAGTATTAAATTCTCATTAATAAAAGTAGTACTAGTGGTTAACAAGACAAAAGCTACTGTAAATTCTGCTACTATTCTAAATCAATAGGTCTTGGTATAGACGGGTGGGAAAATGGTAATGGATATTTTGTGAGGGAAAATGGTATCCGTCTATATGCATAGATGGATAGTGTCCGTCTATAATAAGAATTTGTGATTCTAATACTCTAGTAGCACCTCAGCAAAGAAATGCAGTTTGTGAAAAAAGTCTGAAAGGTGGGGCCAGATAGAGGGTAAGTGTTCAATAATTTGTTTCGGTTATACTCACCCCCACGTTCTTTTACTATAAAAATAAAGAAAGATTAGGAAACTATTTTTTCCTTTTTTTAAAATAAAAAAGAAAATAAATTCTCATATTGGACTAAGATCTCCTATTGGGCTAGAGAAGTATGAGCTTAAGCATTGTATGCAAATGTAAATTACTGGGATTGTTTTCGGTGTAAATGTGTGAAAATATTGAGGAGAAAATATTTGTTCATAGGTGACTTTCTCATCTCATTGATAATTCTCTCTCTCTCTCTCTCTCTCTCTCTCTCTCTCTCTCTCTCTCTCTCTCTCTCCCTTACAAATATTGCTGCATCATCTATATATAGCATGGCTCTTACAAGTTTTACCCTAGATGCCATGCTAAAAGACAAAGTACATTCCTTATCATATTCCAGCCTAGCTTCTACCAACTCTGTTGTCTTTTTCCTCCTGCTGTCACCTGATCATTTCTCCTTTGTTGGGATGAGTCATTTGGTGCACAAGCCAACAAACAATTCCTTTTGCTACTGCTGTTATGGACATGGGCCTGCTGCTTACACCACAACTTTTGGGCTGTCCTTTTACACTCCCCCTCAAGATGTAAGTGTGGATTGTCCATCACTCCCATCTTGTGTAGAAGTCTAGAATGTTGTTGCACTGGTAGTTGTTTTGTCATAATATCAACAATCTGATTGCTTGACTGAACATAGGTAGGTTTAACAACTCCACTAGTCACCTTGTCTCTTATGTAGTGACAATCAATCTCTATATGTTTAGTCCTTTCATGCAAAATAGGATTAGCCGCTATGGCATTGGTTGCTTGGTTGTCACACTTTAGAGCTGCTGAGTCAATTTTAGACAAGCCCAAATCTTTCAGAAGGGACATTAACCAAGTCACTTCACAGGTAGTGAGAGCCATAGCTCTATACTCAGCTTCAGCTGAAGACCTGGCCACTACAGTCTGCATTTTAGATTTCCATGAAACAGGTGAGCTTCCTAGAAGCACACAGAAACCAGTGGTAGACTTCCTTGGCTATGGACATGATGCCCAGTCTGAGTCACAGTAAGCAGTCAGGGTGGCTGCAGAATCATTAGCTAGGAGAATACCTTGCCCAGGAGCACCTTTAAGGTACCTTAGGACTCTCCTTGCAGCTTGCATATGGTCAGATGTAGGAGCCTGCATAAACTGACTTAACAATTGGACAGAGAATGATATGTCAGGCCTTGTAATAGTCAAATAGATCAGTTTTCCTATCATTCTTCTGTACAGTTCAGAATTTGGCAGGTTTGTACCTTTAGTAGCATCTAACTTGCAGTGGCTGTCTAATGGAACCTTGAGGGACCTTTGATTTTCAACTTTGAATTCCCTCAACATGTCCACAGTATATTTCTTTTGAGAGACAAACAATCCTTGGTTTGTCTTTGTGACTTCCAAACCAAGAAAGTAAGACAAATCTCCCAAATCCTTCATATGAAACACAGACTTTAGCATAGTTTTGAGCTTGTTAATTTCAGCCATGCTATTTCCCCCTATAACCATATCATCAACATAGACCCACACGGTAGTCATCACTCCATTATTGGACTTGACAAACAGGGAATGATCAGCATGAGATTTAGAGAAACCAAATTGCATCAAGGAATGAGACAATTTAGCAAACCATTGCCTAGGAGCCTGTTTAAGGCCATATAGGGATTTCTTAAGTTTACACACTTGATTGGAATGTGTATTGGAAAAAGCTTGATTCAAAGAAATCCTTGCACCTGTCCTCATGTAACCTTGAGGCAAAATCATATAGACTTCTTCTTTTAAATCTCCATGTAAGAATGAATTTTTGACATCCATTTGGCACAAGTGCCAACCTTTTATGGCCGCCACAGCTAACAAGGCTCTCATTGTGATCATTTTTTCCACTGGTGCAAAGGTCTCAGAATAGTCAACTCCATACTTCTGCCTGCACCCTTGAATTACCAGCTTGGCTTTATGCCTCTCAATAGATCCATCAGGTTTGTATTTTACTTTATAGATCCATTTACTCCCAATGGCTTTTCTTCCTGGTCGCAAGGAACCAATTTCCCATGTCTCATTTTCTTCCAAGGCATCAAGTTCAGTGTTCATTGCTCCTACCCATTCTTGTTTGACTACAGCATCTTTAAAACAGGTAGGTTCTTCAACACAAATAATTTGGGACACCATGTTCACAAAATGTCTTGTGACATTGGCACTGACAATGTTTTCAGCTTGTACAGCATCACTTTTTGTTGTCTGGCCTATGTGTGAGACAACAAAGTCTTTCATCCAACCAGGTTCTCTTCTCACTCTGTCTGACCTTCTTACCTCAGGAAGTTCAGTCTCATTTTGGGCTGTCCTTTCTTGAGGTCCATGGAACACTTGTTCTTCAGAGGTAGGAGAAGTGGTACTGGACCTGTGGTAGATCAGAGGGAGAGATTCTGTCAAAGGTTCAGAATCTGAACCAGGAAATTGGACTGGACAAGGCTGTAAGAGTTGCCCTTTGAACTTGGGCGTGTATGGGAATATGTGCTCATAAAACTTGGCATCTCTTGTGACAAACCTTTTCCTAGATTGTAGTTCTTCAACCATATATTCCTTTTGAGTAGCAGGATAACCAACAAATAAGCATGCAACACCTCTGGCCTGGAATTTGTCCTTATTTCTCAAGGGGTTATAGGCCATAACAAGGCAACCAAATGTTCTAAGAAAAGAGTAGTCATGCTGTTTATGGTGAAAAATTTCATATGGTGTTTTATTGTTGGCCACAGATGAAGGTAGTCTGTTGATAATATAAGCTGCAGTCATGACACAATCACCCCAATAACCTAGAGATAGTCCAGCTTGAAACCTCAAGGCCCTACTTATTTCCAACAAGTGTCTGTGTTTCCTCTCAACAGTACCATTATGTTGTGGCCTGTCATTTATACTGGTTTGATGCACAATCCCATTTTGAACAAAAAATTCTTGACAATATTGTTCATCAAATTCAAGGGCATTATCTGACCTTAGAACCTTGATGCTAGCCCCAAACTAAGTCTTAGCATATTGATAAAATTCTTTCAAATAGGTAAAGGCCTGAGATTTATGTTGCAATAAATAAACTCAAGTCCCCCTTGAACAGACATCAACAATTGTTAAAAAATATTTATATTTTCCCTTATATAGAACCCTGTAGGGCCCCCAAATATCCATGTGAATCAAGGCAAAGGGATAGGTAGCAGTGGAAGACCTTAGAGAAAAAGGAGATTTTGTCATTTTAGCCATAAGACAACACAAGCATATTTCCTTTTGGGCATGTGAGACATTAAATTTGAGAGATGAAATATGCTGAAGTTTACTCATTGGAGCATGTCCAAGCCTGTTATGTCACAAGGAGTAAGACAATTTGTTTGCATTCATAATAAAAAGAGGTCTATTACAAAGTTGCTTCTTAAACATAAATGGCTTTGGACTAACACAGTCAGCCTTAGGAACATAAACTGAAAAACTATTTGAGAAACTATTTGAACGACTCTTTTGTGTTTTCTGCATGTGTTGTGTTGTTGATACAGATGATTTTGGTCTTTCTAAATAGTATAGTCCACACACTGCCTTGCCTTTTGCTTTGACTTCATGGGTAAAACAGACCTGAATAAGACATTGATCAGTATAAAACACAGCATAACACAAGTTGTCATGAACCAATTTTTGAACAGACAAGAGGTTATGTTTAAATTTTGGGACATACATCACATTTTTCAGTTTTAAACCATTTTCCAATCTCAACTCCCCCATGTGAGTCACATAAGCCAACTTTCCATTTGGAAGATTTATTTTTGGCTGCCTCATCAAGGTTTTTATGTTATGCATTTTATCCAGGCTAGTGATCATGTGATCACTAGCTCCTGAATCAATTATCCACTCATTCTTGGCTATGTGAACATTATGGGCAGAGATTCTACCTGCAAAGTTGCACTCCAGCTCCTCATCAGTGTCATTTCTAGACCTGGTTCCTCCTTTCTGCCCTGGGACAAGTTTCATTAATTGTTCAAGGTGCTGGTTTGTAGCTGCCAGAGATGCTGCAAGATCTGCATTGCTTGGTTCAGCTTGTACCACTTGTGCCATTCTCCTGTAGCCTCCCTGACCATAAGAAGCTTGTTGATTATATCCTCCTTGAGGCTGGCTGTAGTAGTTATAGCCACCTCTTCCTCTTCCTCTGAAACCGCCCCTGACGCCTCTGAAACTGTTCTGACCTCTGCCTGAGTTGTTGGCTCCCCTCTTACGCCTGGAGTTACCAGGACCAAACCAGCACTTCTCTGAGATGTGGCTTCTTAACCCACAATGCTTACATGAAGGTTCAGATGACTCCCCCTTTCCCATAAAGGCTGATGCTTCTGCCTCAAGTTTTAGCGTAGTCTCTGGAACCTGAGATTGAAGATTATGTTGTTGTGCTTCTTCTTGCACCATGATAGACATGGCATCATCAACCTTTAGCAGGGGTGACATGAGTAAAATAGCACTTCTTTGAGCTGCATAGGCTGGATCCAAATCATTCAGAAATTGAAAAAGCCTAGCTTCTTCTTTATGCTTGTCTATGGCTTCCATAAACATTCTGATTTCTTCAGTCATTATGGTGACAATGGGATAATCATTCAAATTTTCCAATTCATCCCATATTGTCTTAAGTTGGATGTAGTACTTTGGTGTCATAAGTATCCTTGTTTAGCTTGTACTTTCTTGCTCCATTGCTAACAAGGTACCTATTTTTTAGGAGTTTCCAAATCTCTTTAGCAAACACAGTGTACATGATTGCCATCTTAATGGGCTCACTCACATTTTGAACAATCCAGGCTATAACAAGACTATTGGCTGTCTCCCTTGCCTCAAGTTTGACCTGATCTCCCTTTGGTTTCTCTACTGTTCCCAAGACAAATCCAAGTTTTCTTTTTGTGGAGAGGGCTAGTTCCATTCCTCTTTTCCAGGGAACGTAATTCTCAACTCCAGTCAATGTTGGGGTGATTTTGAGGGAATTTATGTTGTCATTTGGGTGACAGTAGAGGGGGTCAGTGACATCAATAACAGTAACAGGTCCACTTTCTTTACCATCAGGCATGGTTAAACACAATAACAGAGTACACCCACACTACTTGGTGTAAAGACTCAAACTTTAAGGCAACAACACACAATTTTGGGATAAAGACTCAAACTTTGATGCAGCAACACACTATTTGGAATAAAGACTCAAACTTCAAGGAAGAATTGATAAAACCAGAACTATATAACAAGAAACAACTTACAGCAGAGGTGAAGGATATGCAGAAGCCAGAGCACACAATGCTCATGGCTCTAATACCATGTAGAGAAGTATGAACTTAAGCATTGTATGCAAATGTAAATTACTGGGATTGTTTTCAGTGTAAATGTGTGAAAATATTGAGGAGAAAATATTTGTTCATAGGCGACTTTCTCATCTCATTGATAATTCTCTCTCTCTCTCTCTCTCTCTCTCTCTCTCTCTCTCTCTCTCTCTCTCTCTCTCTCTCTCTCCCTCCCTCCCTTACAAATATTGCTGCATCATCTATATATAGCATGGCTCTTACAAGTTTTACCCTAGATGCCATGCTAAAAGACAAACTACATTCCTTATCATATTCCAGCCTAGCTTCTACCAACTCTGTTGTCTTTTTCCTCCTGCTGTCACCTAATAATTTCTCCTTTGTTGGGATGAGTCATTTGGTGCACAAGCCAACAAACAATTCCTTTTGCTACTGCTGTTATGGACATGGGTCTGCTGCTTATACCACAACTTTTGGACTGTCCTTTTACACCCGTCCTATGCTATAGGACGGTCATATAGGAGAGTAGCTGCTCGTGTTATTATTAGTATTTGGTTGGGCCAGCCGGGACTCCACATATATGGTGTAAGATTCTCATATAAATTTTATTTTTTTTATGAAATTTACCCACATAACTAAATAAGTCATCTAAAATATATATATAATATAAATACGGAAAATTTACGTGTTACCCCTAAACTACCCTATTTTGCACGTGGTCATTGTTGTTAAACTCCCGATCCGGATCGTAGGATCTTATGATTCTACGATCCAAAAAGTGGTGACCAATCCCGATCCTAGGTAGGATCTTAATTTTGTAGAATCTTACGATTCAACTTTTTTCAAAATTTTCTAAAGTAGAATCAAAACCCGATCCTACGATCCTACGATTATACGACTCGATCCTACTTAAGTAACATTTCCATTTTTTCGGTTTGTAAAACTTTATATATGACTTTAAGATAGAAAATTACTATAAACTGGAATAATTTGTGGACACGAGATAAGATTATAGTGTTTTGAGATTTTAACGTAATTTGATGGCATAATTAACTATTTTAGTTAATTTGTAGGATCTTACGATCCTACGATCCGATCCTAGTAACCTCATCGATCCAAAGTAGGATCCCAATCCTAACAACATTGCACGTGGTAACCAACTTTTTGAGTTTGTGCACAAAATACTCTTGATTTTTTATTTTCAAGCATGAGGTGCTCTTTTTATCGTTCTTAAAATTTTTAATTGAGAATAAATCATAGACCAGAAATCGTATTTTGGTAATTCTTTTTTTCAAATTGATTTATAACTTGACAAAACGAAAATGGTTATTCGGAAATTTAAAATCAAAGTTATGATTAATTTGAAGTTTTCGTACAAAAAAATCCCGACAAAGCGTCAGTCGACATTTTTTTCCCTTAAATCATAGAGTATGACGAGATAATCATTTTAAAAAAAATTGGTTGATTCTGAATTCTAGTCTAGGAGGTATGTGAATTTTTCTTATAGCGACAAAAAATGTATGTTATGCATGAAAATCAAACATAAAGTGTTGTACATAAATTTTAAATATTGGGTATCATGTATAAAGTGACAAAATTTAGGGGTACCACGCATTGTTGTCAAAATCGCGATTCGATCCAACGATGCTACGATTTTACGATCCAAAAATGCTTGACCGATCCTGGATCCTACGATTCTATCATAGTTGTAGAATCTTACGATCCTATTAATTTGAAAATTTCTAGAGATGGGATCATAATAAGATCCTACGATTTTACGATCCTACGATCCGATTCCATAATAAAAAAAATTAATATATATTTTTATATAATGACACCGAAAACCCAAATTTCGTGTAAGTTGTTCATACAATGATACTAAAATCATTAATTGCCAATATTTTATGAATAAATATTAATAAATAAGTGTGTTGATTTTCAATTATATGTTTTTACCAAATAAAAAATTATATTTAGTGAGTTTGTAGAATCTTGCGATTCTACGATCCGATTCTACCGATTCGATCCTACCCTCCCCATCGATCCAAAGTAAAATCCCGATCCTGACAACATTGGTACCACGTGAATTATCCGATATAAATATTATACATATTGGTTTACCAATTTGACCCTTATAATTCAACAACCATTTAAACCCTACGCCCACCTTTATAAATACATCTACCTATTTACTCCATAGACTACGGTTAGTCTCCCTTAAGTCGGGTGTTATCCAACGTAACATTAAAATGGGGTAAATATAATCTCATCTGTGTATATAATGAGAACTCTTTTTGCTTGTTCCTTTACATTCTACTTTTCTCGTATCCATACTACATGACCGGTGTCTTAAGCTCAAAGATAGATGTATCTATCTTAAATCAGCAAGTCTCCCTTGTAACAGACAAAACAGATTTCTATTCCCTAGACACTCCGTTTTTGTCATATCTAATTATATGAATAGTACTTGACCCGTCGCACAAACTTCCGATAATAGATATGTTTGTCACAAATGAGAATTTGTAATCTCAAATAAGAGTTTATAGAAAGTCTAAATAAATAATTAGTCTCACTTTAGACAGGAAGATTTTGTATGTAACAGTTTTGCTCGTGAGACTAATTCAAAACGTATTATATATGTTTGAAATTTAATTATTGAGTTAACACAAATTCTACTTTAAAACTGTTTTAACTTAAGAATTAAGATGTATGTTACATCCGATTACCATAGAGGTTATGAGAAGTTTTAAATTAAGATGGTAAAGTAAGACTAATGTTGAATTAGGGTGTGTGAGACTGATAAGTGAAACATGGCACAATTTCAGAAGTAGTTTAACTATAGTAATTCTTTGAAAATGTTTCATTTGTCTCTCTAATACAAAGTAGAGTAATTTTACTAACAAAAGCGAAAAATGATCAATTTGAAAGAATTAGTGGGAGTATTACATAAAATTCACCCTGATCTCATTCCTTTGATGTAGATTGTACAATATAGTGGAGGAAGAGCATAAGATTTATAAAGCTCCAATGCTAGTCTCTCAGCTCTTAAGCTTATCTCGAAGCTAGCTGAGGTCTATATCACAGATTCACACGACTCAATATTTTTTAAGCCAAGCGTGGAAATTTCGAATGCCCAACTTATCGATCGGTAAGAAATCATTTTCCCCAATGATGTCTGCAAGCTACATAGTCATGACGATATACGAGAGCGGCTTTGATCATTATTTGATGGTGTCCCAATCGAACGAAATGGCGTTTAGCCTTGTTGTGTTCATTTGTTTATTCATAAAAAACAGGTTTTTAAGTAATTGCCATATTTTTTTTTACAAGTTTGTCAATGTACAAATTGTTAACTTAAATATCTTGAATTTTACATTATAAAACAAAGTTTGAAATTTTTATAGCACATGACTATTTTGAAGATTATCTATGCATACAAAATTACGCTGCATAAAAACTTTCATTCGAAAATCAATTGAAAATGAATAATTTAAGAAAATCATAGAGTCCATTTTTTTTTTCAAGTTTCAAATGATTAACATATTTGTGTCATTTATCATCAAGACATCAACTAACTCCAACCATAATCTAAAGGTTCAAAAATGGAATAATTTAATCTTTTTTACTTTCAAACCGTATTTTATGACAGTAATTTGTTACAATGAAGCAAGAGATAAAAAATGAACATCCGAATCGTGAAATCGAAATGAATTAACTAGCTTAGGAAGTGAATAGAAGCTTGCTTTTACCACAACCCATGATAGAAGAGGGCAATTCCCCAACCCTTTCGATTCCTTCCTCAAATACAATTCTCATGCCCATATAGAAATGGGACTCTATATGACAATGAAATAGCCATACTCCTGGGTTATTTGCCTTAAACCGGATAGCAGTCCACCCATAAGGATGAACGGAGACTGTATTCTTAAGTATAGGGTTTATAAGATTGTACTTCTTTGGATCATTAAAGGGGTCAAACTTACCTTGACCATAGCCCAACACCCAAAAGTCATGCCCATGAAGATGCCAAGGGTGAGTCTCACTATTGTTCACATTCAAGGTGTTTGCATTTTGCAAAACGATATCGATTGTTGAATTAAACTTGAGCCTGTATATAGCATTGCTAGTGGTGGCATTTGGGTTAACGGGTGGGATATATATGTCGTAGTTTTTATAATCGTATTTATCAGGTGGTGACCCTTGATCGAACATTTGTGGGAGTTCTCCCTCTAGCCTTTTCTCCCCGAGGGCCACCAAATAAGGTGTTGCTGGTAAGGATAATGACACATTATTGACAGACCAGCGTAAAAACCCATTAATCTTATTTTTTGTGTTGAGTAACATGATCAACCGGTCTGAGGTGGGGGGCGGAGGTTCGATGAACCCTTGTCGGGCTTTAATGGCTAAGCTTTGGGCTTCTCTTAGAGTAGTATCGTTCCACAAAGGTCCAGTGGTTGGAATTGTGGGCGGGTTTTGTTCTGGTGTGTTTGGATAGTAGTTGAAAATGGCCAGCCCAGTTGTCGTTTTGGGTAGATGGGTTACCACATTAGTTGTGGCCCAATAGTTTTGCGATGGATCTTGGTTGGCTTTGATTAAGACTGAGTAAGTCTCTCCGGAATATATAAATAGGTTTTGGACATCAAATGGTTCAACATAGTGTCCGTCTGCTTCAACTATCGTCATGTTGTGCCCCTGTTTGAATTACATGACACAAGTGCAAAACTAATTAATATACAATTATACATCATGAATAATTAAGACAGATAATCTTTTTGGTAGAGTCTCCAGTTTTAAAAACTTATCATGATATCCTTATTTATTTTAACATATGACCATATTACCCAAACTGTCAAAAAAGAAAGTATAAGTTTACCTCCACAGCAAAACTAAGAGCAGACATGCCAGTTAAGCTACCAATACGTAAACGGTATGTTTTGCCTGGGACAACTGTCAAGGCAAAGGGGGTGCAGTCGGGATTGCTGGCGTTACAAATCGTGGGATTCGTCGGAGTATTTACAGATGAGCAATTGAATCGACCTCTTCCTTGTATAAGTAGAGACTACAAAAACCAAATCAAATTGAAAGATAAACTAAAATGTATCATTTGCAGTTCCCAGTATCTCTGTGAGATCAATCAGAATTAGAATCCTTATATTCTTAAATTAACTGGTCGTCCTCTATATTATATAAAGTTTGTTCCGGATAATCGACTTTATGTTTTCCGGATAAGTTTGTTCCTCTACTTTGTTTACACAAATTTTATAGCAACTTAGCAAGACGGTCTCGTAAAAAAATTATTTAAAGGCGCTATTGATTCTAGACACATACCTGAGGTTCACCGGCCTTGACAAATGGGATGGAAGACAATCCGGTGGCAGCCTCATAGGTGCTCTTGTGCCACCAATCAGTTAAAAGAATGCTATGATCAAAGTCGTAAGTGAAAGGTTCAGATTGTCCCTCGAGAAGCGACACAACGATCATGCCATTCAAACCCGCTTCTCTCTGCAGACCATAATGGCCATGGTACAAGAATGTGCCCGGCTGCATCACAACCACCAAAATGCAACGTTTCATTAGTATTCATCACCAAAATTGTAACTTCATTGCTTTCATCAATAATTTAGGTAGAAAAGAACATACCGTATCGACCACGAATGAGTACACAAATGTGTCTCCAGGACCAAGAGGACATTGTGACACGCCGGCACTTCCATCTGACCACGGTGTTCCAAACTGTCGAAAATTACTAGTTTTAGATATTTTTTATGTGTAATTACATAATCCGGAGATTATGTAATAGGAATAATTATAATAGTTGAGCATCAACCATCAGATGACCATCTCAACCAAAACCTTAAGGTGATAGTTGAGACTCAACTATTATAATTATTCCTATTATTATGTATAATAATACCTTTGACAGAATTACGGACCTCACGAATGCCATGCCAATGAATGGCAAGGTTCTCGGTTATAAAGCTATTAGTAACCTTAACGACAATGGTGTCGTCTTGTTGGGCAGTGATGGTCGGACCAGGGGTCAGGGGACATGCCATTGATGGTAATGGTCAACTTGTTAAAACAATCAGGGGACTTAAATTCATATTTAACGTCCCATTTATAATATCTGGTTTCAGCCTCGACAGTTGAATATGTTATTACACCAAAGATTATGAGAAGAAGATTAACATAAATTTGGTATTTCATTTCAAATTTCTTTCACAATTATTGTAGTTATTAGGAATTACGAAGTATGTTTATCCTAACACATATATCGTTGACATCCTTATATAATTAAAGATTTAATATTTCTATATATAACATGGTTGTTAATTGCTATACAAGAAGGTGATGCATACTTGCATAGTGTATAATAAAAAAATAATGGGTTATTTGATGAGAATAATCCAAACTATGTCTCACCTTCTCAAATTAATCTCAACTATACTTTAACCCATATTAATCCGATCTTTGTACCCATTTTTCTCATATCGCTTTCTTGGAAGGGCAGCCTGTTAAACAGGTTACCCCTATCTCCTTAATTATTTGAACCGCCATTTTCTTCTTTGTTATCACCTACCTTACCAATCTTCATTATCCATCATCTTCCTTCTTTACCCAATATTCAAACTATCAAAGTTCAATGAACCCATATACACAAATATTCCCATGGCGTACAACAATGGTGCAAACAAATTCCTCATGAAGCAATCTCTTCCCCCTTTTACCCTCCGATGATCACTCGACTGAATAAACAAATATACTAAAAACTGACAAATCAATCCAAAAAAAATTAAATCCACGAAATCTCATGATTCCAGAGACAAATTAAATTGACACCCCTATGGAAAAATTCAGCATACTACCACTATAACCACCCACTGAGACCTCCAAATCCTCTCAATCTAAAACTCCAGATGAAAAATCAAAATCGAAAAAAAATAACCTTCTTCATCAATTCTGCTACAATGGCGTCTGACGAAGGAGAGAGACGTGAAAAAAATGGAGGATGATGAAGGATGGAGATGATAGTAGATGAGTAAAATACATGGACCACAATTAACTAAAAGAGTAAATAAGTAAAAATTAATAAAGTAAAACGCCTGTAGCCGTGCATCAAAACTAAAGAAATATCAAATTTTGACGACAACCCTTGATTTTATGGTGAAATTGAGTAATGGGTAGTTAGTGTTTGATCAAATAATTAATGGGTTTGTGATTAAATTGAGAAATTTTGGGGAAATAATTAATGTTGTAAAGAGATATTTGAAGTATATGAGTGAGTGTGAAAGTTGTGGAAGGGGTAGAAGAAAGATGATATTAAGAATATCTGAGTTGGACAAATAAAGATGTTAAAAAAAAATTTGAGATGCAGTCAATTGATTCTGGGTTTAATGGTAAAAAGGACATTGAAGAAGAAAAAGACCAAAGAAGATGAAGACTTGAAGAAACCTACAAAGATTTATTCTTTACCGGTTATAATAAGTCAAAAATAAGGCTGGTGCAATATGAGAAAAATGAGTACAAAGATCGGATTAATATGGATTAAAGTGTAGGTGGGATTAATTTAAGAAGGCGAGGCATAGTATGGATTATTCTCATCAAATAACCCAAAAATAAAAGCAAGATAATGAACAATAATAAAATCACAAAATCTCATTGAAGACGGCGATATCCGTCACAAGCTTGTGACGGATACCATTTCCTCTCACAGAATACCCATGAGAGGTGAGTGGGGAAGCACATGGGGGTGCCCCACCTTGTCCCCTCTACCTTTTTGTGAGAGGTCTTCAGCTTGTGACGGGATTAGCCCGTCACAAGCAAGACGCTTTGTAATAAAATATGCACCGTGATGACTATGTCCCATTTTAGATTATTAGTTTGGAGATATGATGACTCATTTTGTCCTTATCACTCAATATATTTCTAGGTTGCACGGACACTCCTAGGGGTGTAAACGAGCCGAACTGAGCTCGAACTCGTGTGGGCTCGGGCTCGGCTCGAATTTTTTAGCTCGAGCTCGGGCTCGGCTCGAAGCTCGTCGAGCCTAAAATATTGAGGCTCGAGTTCGGCTCGGGAAAAGCTCGAGCTTGGCTCGAGTTCGAATCGAGCTCATCTTGTCATTATATACTTCCACTTTCTCACCTTTTAAATCTAATTAAATATAAATATTTTTGAAAAACAACTAAATTATAATATACTAAAAAATATTATATCATAATATACTTATATAAATATCTAAATAACATATAATTTGAAATTAACATAATATTACAACATAAAGATTATACAAAAAAAAATTATAAACGAGCCTAAACGAGCTTCCGAGCCGAGCCTTGCCGAGCTCGGGCTCGGCTCGTATTAAGCCGAGCCGATCCCGAGAGCTCAACGAGCCGACTCATATCATTGACAGCCCTAGACACTCCTCCTAATCGGCGTTTCCGTGTCGGACATTCGTGTCGGACACGACACTCGTCGGACACACGTCAAAACGTGTCAGAGTCAGACACTTGTAAAACCGTGTCTAACTTTCATCTTTTATTTGGGCACGTGTCCGACACGTGTCCATGGTATTTTGAGCCGTGTCCATGGTATTTGGACACACCTCCAAACGGAATCAAGTTGAATTTAAGGTAAATGGCGAGAATTGTTATATGGTTGAATTTGGTGGGGAAATAAGTTGAATTAGAGACAAATGATGTTCTTTAGACTAGTAATGAGATGTTAAAATAGATTGATTATTATAAGTTGATTTTTGGTTTTGGAAATGACAATGAGTTATAATTAACGTAAATTTTACTTTCACTTATTTAAATTTAATATTCAATACTTTTTCAAAAATAAAATCACACCTATATAACTATAAAATATATATTTTATTAAATTTAAATGCCGTGTCCCGTGTCCTAAATTTCACGGGATGCCGTGTCATGTGTCTGTGTCGTGTCCGTGTCCGTTTTGGTGCAACCTAGATATATTTCAATTATGGCCGGCTGGTCGTAACGTATGGTGACTAGTGGTGAAGTTGGGGGGTTAGTAAGGGCTCTTGTCTCCGCTGGCGAATGAAAAAATTCAAAGTTTTTAGTTACTCGTATAATTTTCTAACCGTTTTTGAGTTTTCCTTATACCATTACCCATTAGCTTTACTACGTTGAAATTCTGGCTCCGCCGCTGGTACTTGTGGTTATAGTAGTCCTGGGCGCAACACAGAGCGCGGTGATTTATGGGTTGTGACTTGTGGTGTTAGTGAGGGTGGAGACTGGTTCGTGCACTCGTGCCTTAGCTTAAGGGTGGTCCAAAAGAACAGTGGGGGTGCGTGGTGGCTAGAGTCTAGAGCCACTATCAATGGGTGTTATATATAGACCTGGCAAAATCAATCCGACCCAATTGACCCGACTCGAAAAGACTGACCCGAGACCCGAAGTAACCCGAACGTGACCCGAAAACCAGAATTGACCCGACTCGACCCGAACATGACCCGAGCTTCTTGACCTGTAACTGACCCGACCCGATATTAACCCGATCCGTAACCACCAAGCCCGAAATGACCCGACAAAATATAACTTTAATTGAACCGAAAATACTTGAAATGACTATTTATTTATTATTCGTTGACCTGAAAATGACCCGATCCGAAACAACCCGAAATAGACCTGACCAACAAACCTGAAACCCGAAATGGCCCGTCCTGACCCGAATTAACCCGAAATCATTGAGAAACCCGAACTGACCTGACCCGAATTGGCCCGAACTGAACCCAACCCGTTGACCCGTTTTGCCAGGTTTAGTTATATAGACATATACTCCCTCCGTCCCGGTCATTTGTTATTCTTTGATTTTGGCACAAAGACCAAGGAAGGGGGAGGGGGCCAATTGTTAAATAACAAGTGGAATAAATTGAGTATAAATGATCAAATTACTCATCAAATTTATTCTTAAAATAGAAAGGACAACAATGACTGAGACATCGAAAAATGGAAAAGGACAACAATTAACCGAGACGGAGGAAATAATGTATACGAATAATTTGTAGGCGTGGGGAGGTTTAAGTGGTCAGGTCGTCTTTTTATTAAGGCCCTAAGAATTTGAACAGCTCCAAATTGATCTCGCAACTCTTAACTAATCTAAAAGCTAGCTGTAATAATCCAAGGAGTATCACATACAAATACTCATACGAAGTACAAGTCAAGGTGATAAGTAAATACAAATATACAGACAAATTGACAATACAGCAGATAAAAGGATTAATTAGAAAGAATAATCCAAACTATTGGGTTACTACGGATGACAATGGATCAGGTTGTATCGGATTTTGCAAGATTAAAACCCGATCCACTAACTTAGTGGATCACCAATTCATATCCAAACCCGATCCATGATCCATCCCAAAATTTCAAAATCCATACCTAATCCATTATACTGTTTCCGAATCCACACACTCCAAATCCATACCCGATCCACCATATAATCCAAAACCCGGTCCAAATTTTGATTTGACTATATAAAAAAATTCATTTTATATGACAAAATTGAAATTTCAAAAACAATAAAGCCTAAATGTTTCAAAAAATCTTGAATGGATCGGGTTCGGCTACGAATGGATCGGGTTTGGATTTGGTTCGGGTTTCCCAATAGTGGATTTGGATATGAATTTTTAAATAGTACGTCGATCGGGTATGGGTTATTAGGAATTGGGTTTGGATCAGATTCTTTCCTTCGGGGACAGTTCAGTTTGAGCCATAATTGTCATCCCTATTGGTCATCTTCTTATATTATTTCGAATTGACCATCATTTTTATACCTCAGAATAAACCTCATTATTGACTCTTCTACTAATAATAGATCATAATGATTGGTTACCTACTAAACCATATGGGATCTTTAAAAGCTCCAGGTTCGGACGGATTTCAGGCCTTATTTTATCAAAAACACTGGGGGCTCGTTGCACCATCACTCTGCGAAATGGCATTCAAAGCTCTTGAGGGCAAGGGCATGCCAAGGGCCTTAATAATACTCACATAGTACTCATCCCAAAGGAAAACAAACCAGAGTCTATTTCTCAATTCCGCCCTATAAGCTTGTGTAATGTTGCATATAAAATTATTAGCAAGACACTAGCTAATCGTATGCGAAAAGTTTTACCGAATTTAATTTCCGAGACTCAGAGTGGATTTGTCTCGGGTAGACAGATAACGAACAATATTGTGGTTTTTCAAGAGGCTGTTCATTCAATGAGAAAGAAAAAGGGAAGAGTAGGGTTCATGGCTATTAAAATAGATTTGGAAAAAGCATATGTCTACGATGGAGCTTTATCCGTGATACTATGAGCAACATGGGTTTCCCACCTCTTCTTACCGATGTTGTGATGGAGTGTGTTTCGTCTACTAGAATGCAAATTTTGTGAAATGGGGAACCGACTGAGCAATTCATCCCAACTAGGGGAGTTAGACAAGGTGATCCATTATCGTCTTATCTCTTCGTCATGTGCTTAGAAAAATTACAGCAAGCTATTGATCAGGAAATACGACATAACAACTGGAGACCAATCACCCTTGGCCGAAACAACCCATCTATTACTAACCTTTTCTTTGCAGACGATATGGTCTTGTCCGGGGAAGCTACAGAGGAGCAAACTTTATTCATGAAATATGTTATTGTTAACTTCTGTCAAGCTTCGAGGGAGAAGGTTAGTGTGGCGAAATCGCGCGTATTCTTCTCAAATAACACGGATGATAATATTCGGTCATCTATTACTCAAGCTCTCGGTGTTGAGGAGACAAATGATCTTGGTACTTACCTGGGCATGCCTGCAATTAAGGGTCGGGTCACTCGTCATTCATTTGCACATCTAGAAGACAAAATAAATAAAAGATTATCGGGATGGGCAACTAAAAAGTTATCGCTAGTAGGAAGGGAAACGTTGGTTAAATCGAGCTTGTCTGCCATCGCTACTTATAGTATGCAAACTGCCAAAATCCCAAGGTCAGTATGCGATACCATTGATAGAAAGTCTCACAGATTCTTATGGAGTGGTGATGAAAATAAAAAATCTATTCATTTGATTAATTGGGACACGATTCAGAAACCCAAATCACGCGGAGGTTTGGGAATAGTCTCTTCTAGACAAGCTAACGCCGCGTTTCTTACCAAACTGGGTTGGCGAGTTTTAGCCGAGCCTCACAGTTTATGGCCACGGGTCCTTCGTGCGAAGTATTGCCAGAATAGATGTGACATCGATATTTTTCAGCCCAAGCAAAGTATGTCCAACGTCTGGGCAGGTATTTCGTCCCAAGCTCGTACTATAGTGAGGGGCACGACCACCGTGGTTGGAAATTGTGACACCCCCATACTCCAAGTGCCTTACCAGGACCACTCAAATATAAAGATGTCACCATCTCGGTTTTCCGAGGCAATGATAATCAAAAGACAATAAAGAAACAACATTTAAATAGTATAAAGTTTAGTGTTCATAATCCAAAACCAACTGATAAAAGACGGGTTACATGTTCTCAAACCAAATGTCTAACAACTAATCAAAATGTCTGACAACTACTCAAAACTACAGCGGAAGACTCTATCATCTCGTGGTGACACATCCCAGCTAGCCCATATGTCTCGACTCATACCTGCTCAACAACTGCTCACCATCCCCGAATGGATCACCACAGTTTTTCAAAACAAAGACGGGGTCAGTACTAATCACACAATATATATATATATATATATAATCACAATAAGACAGAAACCAACACAGCACAATCATCACATAGCCCAAACTCCATAATCAACTCCTCATCACTGACTACACACTAAAGAATGTAGCCCTGCCAGAGTACCCATCACAACAGGTAACTCCACTCCGCCAGTGGGGGGCCGCATCCGTTCCCACCTAAGCCCCGCTCATCTCCATTGAGCGAATAACCCAAATCCATTAATGTGCACATCACTTCTGTGGCGGGTTCCACAGAAGGCGAATAATGGGTGTGAAGCCATTCCCGCAAGTGACCCCACTCAGCCAGGGACGCACCCCGAAGAACACAGACAGGTACAATCAATCACAACCATTAACAATAACCAATTCCAACAACCGTCACCATACGAGTATGATATTATACAACAATCACAACCAACAATCAACACATTATGTGACTAATACTGAGTAGGAAAACCCTACCTGAAATGCAACACACGCAGACAATCTCAACTGCTGTATCAAAATCTCTCTTCTACGAATCCTCCTCCTAACATACAACCATATAATTACTAACAATCACAAAACCATCAAAAACCCCCCAATCCCCAAAATTAGGGTTTAAACAAACTTAACTAAATACTATAAAATCGGTACGTAGATCTTAACCTCGACGCAAGGATCACAAGGATGCAAAGAATGATGAAATCCGACCTCTCAAGCTCCGGGATTTGTCAATAATGCGAAGGATGCGAAGAACGTAGTTTGAAATCTCTTTTGAGTGTATTAGGTTTAATAAAAGTATATTAGAGAAGATGACGGAAAGTTATATATACTCATTCGCATTATTAACAAAACCCGACAAAACATTACCCGTAAACCGAGCTACTCGATCGAGTAACTGACGTACTCGATCGAGTGCCACTTACTCGATCGAGTGCTCAGGCTACTCGATCGAGTACCATACAGGCAGACTATTGATTCTAAAAACAAAACACCCTTACTCGACAGAGTAATGCCCACTCGATAGAATACCCAGAGACTCATAAAACCGTAGTATTACAGTCTTCCCTTCTTAAAAAGAACTTCGTCCCCGAAGTTCAAACCACAACAAAATAAAAACATACTACCATACTCCCGACACAACAACCAAAACAAAATGCAACATAAAAACTCCGACACATACTACCAACCAAACTCAACCCGACTCAAACCACTACTAGCTATACCAAATACAACTTAAGAAAGATGCAAAAACTCTTCGCGATCATCTCCTACCCCCCTAAAAGAGACAAGGTTACGTCCCCGTAACCATACATACCTGATAAAAAAGGAAAGGGTAACGCTCTCTCATGGCCTCTTCTGCCTCCCATGTAGCTTCCTCAACCTCATGATTAGACCAAAGGATCTTAAGCAAAACTGTCTCACCAGTCTTAGTCTTCCTAACTTTCCGGTCAAGAATTTGCTTAGGCACCTCAAGGTAAGACAAGGACTCATCTAGCTCTATGCTCTCTGCCTCTAACACATGTGACAGATCACTCACATACTTGCGCAGCTGAGATACATGAAACACGTTATGTACCCTAACCAAAGAAGACGGTAAAGCCAAACGATAAGCAACCTCTCCAACCCGATCTAGGATCTCATATGGTCCTATGAACTTCTGACTTAGCTTGCCTTTCTTCCCAAATCTCATAACCCCACGCATAGGAGACACTTTCAGAAGAACCTTGTCCCCAACCTGAAACTCTATATCCCGGCGATGTAGATCTGCATAACTCTTTTGCCTATCCTGAGCTGCTCTCGTCCTCTCTCTGATCGTCTTAATCTGCTCAACCATCTCATGTACCATCTTGTTGGGAAATGTGTCCTCAACAATAGTGCGATCACATGATTTAAATATCATTATTAAATCTCATTTCAAGAATACGGAAGGGATGATACATTACATATATAGTCAACTGGTCCACACATATCGGTAATGATTGGCTGGCTAGAGTTTGACATTACTGTCGTGCGACGGTGGTGATCGATTGATCCTTCGAGGTCACACCTAAAGGACGATTCTCTTAATTAAAAAGGTTAATTAATTGTATACCCGTCTGATTAATTAATTCCTTAAAAATTGAACAAATTCAATTTGTGAGAGAGAATATTGATATCTTATTGTAATGGGATTAAATAAGATTTATTTTAGTAAATAAAATGCTTTATTACTAAAATTGTTTATTGTTTGAGAAACAATAAAGATAAGAATGAATGGTTGATTATAATTACAAGACATTGTGAATTATAATTATATGACCCATTTTATTTACGTGATCAAGTATCACTAGTCAATTTGTTGAAGTAACTTAATTAATTCATAAAATGATATTTATGTGATAAATATGCATTAAATTAATTAATAACATGTATCATACTACATGTGACATATTGTGTGACAAATGACAAATTGACAAAATAAAATGGTAGTCCATTTTAAGCATATGGACCGAAAATGGAGGGTGTGTTAGTGGGTTTTGGTTGTTTTATTTTATTTGATAAAATAAACATAATAATGCCTACCTACTACTAGTCTTACACCTCTTAGACACCTACTATTTTTGAGAAGAGTAAAAGGAAAAGAAATGATGCCAATTTTGGCTCTTCCAACCGTGACACTCCCCCTCTATTGTGGGTTGTTGGTTATTTTATTTTCTAACACACACATTCATATGATGATAATTCATTCTTACAAAACATGCAAAAAGGTTCATGCTTTTCTCTCTTCTCTCTCTTTAATCTTCATAAAAAAGATGAGATTTTAATCCAAATTTGTTCAAAAGATTACTAAAATTATCAAAGTAATATATGAGTATTAGTAATCAAATTTAAGGTAAACCACAATATAAACATCTAGTACATGTTAGTTTGTGGGATTAAGGGATTGTCTTGGGTGCTACTAATTGGAGAATCTCTACTTTGGGATTTTTGTATGTTCATCCATTATTGGAAAGCTCAAGAACAAGAGAGAAAGGTGATCTCTCTTGTGCCCATAAACCGAAAATCCATATGTAAGAATAATGCTTCTTCCTTATTTTGTTTTAAAGTTTGCATGCATAAGATCAATCTTTAATTTTATGACAAATTAAATTATAACATATATGAGCATGTTAGTATATATATATCTACTTTTCCTTCAATCGGTATCAAGAGCCACGGTTGTTTGCATGCAAATCGGTTAAAAGTTTTTCCGAGTTATAAGAATAACATATAAAACTTGTAAAATTTGTGTTATTATGAGATATCACGAAATTAATCCATACATGTTAATATTTCTGGTCCTAAAATGTTTTAGGGTATTTTGGTTAATTTTACGGATTTTTATTGTTCATATAATACAATAATGGCATTTAAATATGATTTTATGAGTAAAAATGTCATTTTCGGTCTAAAATTAGCTATACTTCGAATTTTCAGTTGATTTTTCGATATGTTGTCACATATATTATTTTGAGATAACCTGTAAATTGTCATAATTTTTGGACTTGTTATGCTCGAAAAATGGATTTTTCATTATTAAATTCGGATTTAGGTGAAAAATAGGTTAATATGAGTTAAATTTCGGATCTGGTCATAGAAAATTAATATGTTGTCACATGCAATTTTACAAGATGTGTGTAAAATAATTGGCTATAAAGAAGTCTTTTTTGCATGATTTATAGATTTTTAAAGAAAAATAGCATAAATAGTGACATTATTAGTGAAAAATTAATAAAACATAATCTATGACTTAGGAAAAACGTCTAATGTTGCATTTTATTATCTTTTTCAGATCTAAAATTGAAAATTTAATGAAAATAATTTTTCCATGTTTTTATGATTATTTTATTTAAAACCGATAAACCGCAACATTGTTTTTCCGGAAAAATTTCGAAATTTTTAACCTAAGTTTTTGAACATTATGAGTGTCATGGTATTTTTCCAGAATGTTCATGAGTTTAAATTTCAAATTTTGAATTTATTTGAAATTTTGTGATTTATTTGAAGTTTATAGCTTATTTTTGTAATTTTTTGGTCCATTTATGAACAATTTTATAAAATATGGGTTAATTATGGTCAAATTATTAGTGAAGACTAAATTTTGAGTCCTAAGAGGTTAGGGTAATTAACTTATGCATAAATATGAGTTTATGTATTTTTGTGATTATAAAAATGTTGAAATCACGCAAATCCGTAAAAACAGAGTAATATACGATATTGGCTAATTAAAGGCGATTTAGCATAAAATTGAGCATGTTCATACATATTATAATGCTGAATTTTATTTATGATTGTCATAATTTTATTTTATGTAATTTTTGAATTATGTAATTTTACTTAGTATGGCCTTAGATTTTAATTGGTATTACCCGAAATGTATGGGAATATCGATTCGGTTGTAATTTATTGTGATCTCGTATCACCGTTTTGTAATTTAATAGATTTATTTTATTTTAATTACAAATGTATAATAGGAAATTATGTAATTTGTTATGTAATTTAATTTATCTCGGAGTTCCCAAAGACGGATTTCTTCAAGAATGGCGATACATAAAGACGGTGTTACCTCGAGATGCGTGCCACAACCGAAGTTCAAGGGACCAATGGAGTTGGTTTCCGAATATGTAATAGTTAAATAGTTTTTCTATTTTAGGAAAGGCCATACTAGGATTTATTTATTTTTATGCTTGCATTTTATTTTATGTTGCATGCATCGCTAAATCGCCATAACTAAAACATGCATTATCATTTTATCGAGTTTATCGACCGTGTCAATTATAATTATCGTAGTTCACCGCTTTAGTTCACTTAAAACGTGATAGATAATAAATTGACATGACCTCTCGCTAAAATAAACAATTGAGACTTAGCCTTACCAAATAGTAGAAACCATGAAAACCTATTTCGCGAGGGAGTGCACTCGGCCCTACCGGGGTACAAACCTTGTTACGTAGGGGAAGTGGGTGATGAATGTTGATCCACCGAATTCATGTTGATAAGGGATGAATCGGCCCTACCGTGCCCAAGTTGATGTGGATTTGGATCATGGACACATTTATTCGAAATTTGGGTTGAACTCAACAAAAGTTTTTGATAAGGGATGTATCGGCCCTACCGTGCCCTTGTCGAATGTGTTTTGGGCTAAAGATAATTGTTAATGTAATATTATCGACCAAGAGTTCTAAAAGTAGAATCGATTAAAGAGTTAATCTACCGAGTTATATTGATAAGGGATGAATCGGCCCTACCGTTCCCAAGTTAATATGAATTTGGATCTTGGAATCATTTATCATAGTTGGGTAGAGGGCACTATGTAAATGCTTTACTTGTTATTTACAAGTATTAATGAAACGATAAATGTTAAGTTTTCCACTATTCCGTTGTTATATTGTTCTATTTCTTTACCACAATTCATATACGATATCATTTCGATTCAAAACTCCATTAAAACATCGTAACTAAAGACAATATGAATTTGCTTCTAAAACCTCATATGAACCATTGCTAAGGATCTCTTGTAAAGAGTATAGATTAAAGTTAGTCATTATCAAACAGGTTTTTGATTCTAGACTAACATATCTACTTACAATGGATTGTTTTTCATGTACTTAAATGAATTAAGTACCTTGAAGCGATAAATTGTTTTGGTAATTAGTTTTGTCGGAATTCGTAATTGACCAAAATAACGCAACCACTTCAATGAAAGTTTTAAGACTAAAACGAACAAATGAAGAGTGATCTTCGTGAATTCAATTTTGCTTCTCAAAGCAAAGACTCATTGATATAAGTGGGAGCATTCTCTTAAACTGTTAAGATGAGGACGAGGTTCAAGAAGTAAATGGAATTGATACAAGGTAATGTTAAAGGTAAAGTTGTTGAGAATGACGATACTAAACCTATCAATCCCGACCGATAAAGTTTCCATTATCTTAAATGTTGGACACGAGAAAGGAAACTACCCCAAATTATTGAAGAATCAACAAGTTAGTTGTGGGACATGTAATGGGACCTTCTTCGTTAAATGTTTATTTGATTAAACACAAATTTTGCTAGTATTACTTCGTCAATATTAGAAACCGGTGGTGGTTTTCATCATTATGTTTGATACATAGGATGATTAGAATATGACGACTAGCAACAATGAAGTCAAGAGATAGAGTCATTGTGTACTAAATCTAGTTTTCGGGTTTGGAGTTGTACTTAATTGTGACTATTAAGTACATAAACTCTAAATAAGAATACAATTTGTTATAGATACAAAAGAGGTTTCACTTTTGTGACCCTATACACCATGATTTGATGTATGGCTAGCCCATCATCAAGGTGATTATATTCTAAACCAAACTAGAATAATATATCATGAAGATGATGCAAGACTCAAATTGGTAACCCAAGATTAAACTTTAAAATTTTGGAATAATGAACGCAAAGAGTTAACGAGTACTCTTGAAACCATTAGATTGTTAATGGTATATGCGTATCTTGTATTCAAAGCAAGATGTCTCGTGCCTTTTGGTTGAAAAGGAGATCGAGGTTATAAATCATTGATCCATAATAGGTTTTCATTCTCTTTTACCAACGATTTAAGTTGACGCTAGTGTGTTCAGTTAATAAGGTAAATAGAGAAATCTTTGAAAAAGTTCAAGAGTTCAAGGAATCACGATTTAGTCGTGATGGGATTATCAAAGTGAAGACTTTGATATAAGCCAAAGGAAATGTGATATAGTATCACAAGTTAATCTCTCTTAGCACGCATTATGAAATAATGTGTGGATGGATAAGAAATCAAACGCTATTCGATATGGTTTGGACTTCAATCAAGTTACTTTGAGTTACTTGATCCTTTTGGAGATTTTATCATTTTTGTCTAAATTATTTTTCCACTAAATCGAATCATATGAGATATGAAATGGTAAGGGTACCATGGTTGTAAGTTTTTCACAAGATACAAATGCTCATTTTTCCCTTGCAATTATCACGAGCACGACGGGTTTGCGGCTCATGAAGTTGTCTTTCTAAAATACAAGTTTATTTTTAGAAGACAGAGTGGGAGAAATTATTCAAGAGCCACAAAGAATGCCACAGAGAATGTTATGTCGCAAGAAACTGGTCTTTCTTGGCTACATGAAACGTTTTGTGTAAGACATTATACATTGTTTCTTTAAAACCTAGGAGGTTAAATTCGTCACTTGTTAAAGATGATGAATTCATGCTACTCTTAAGAAAGTAAAGAGCTTATAACTTACAAAAGAAATTGTTTGATTTAAGTTGATTACTTCTAGAAATTAATGAACATATGACTTACATAAGAGTGTTTAAAGTCACAACTCAATACAAGGCTTAGAGCCATGAAAATCCGAAACGAAGGGGCTTGATTAGTGACAAAGGGTCTTGCACTAATAAAGAGATATTTCAATGCAAGATTAGTTGCAAAGGGTTTTGCACTAATTGAAATGATTAAGTCTATTTGGATGTTCTTAGGGATTGTGTTTCATTATGAGGATATGCATACAACAAGTGAATCTAAAACCCACTTCTTCAATAGAAGGAATGTATTCAATACATGTCATAAGTTTTATAGATTCTTGCAATCCTAAGATAATGTGAAACTTAAGAGAGAATCTTAAGTAGGACATCAATGAGTTGGAATCAACATTTTGATCATGTGATAAAACATTTCTCGATAAGTCGAGAAGTTGTGTTTATACATGGAGTTTAGTGGGAGTTACGGAATTTTTAATTAGTCCGATATGTGGATGACATATTGATCATTGAGAATGATTTAAGACTTTTGGAGTATTATAATACATCTTGAATATCCGGATTTATGAAGATAAATCCACATGATATTAGCGTTAGTAAGAAGTCTTATGTTGATAAGATTCATGACTAGTTCAATTAAATTGAACATATTTGATTGATTTCATTTAGTTCCGCTGCCGAATAAATTAAAAAGAAATGATGTATAACACTTCATATGCTTTGAGTATGATGAATTGTTTTCAAAAATCGAATTTAAGTAATCTTTATCAAGTAAGCTATAAAGATTACCCTTAAGTGCTTGCAGAAGCATTAAGGAAGTAAAGCAAAGTGTTTATGATGCAATATTGTGTAAGGGTGTTACACAAGTGACAATTGACAATTGAGATTGCGCATGGTTTCCGACAAAACCATAATCAAAACACATTAGGATGGTTAAGATACCATTGTGGCAATGTTAATTAAGAAGTAGATTTTCTAGAATCGTTCTAGGCAATAAAGAACAATGAGAGATATTTATAACGGAAATTGAGTACACTTGCGATCATGAGATATGCAAGAAGGATGAGTCCCACACACTGTGAAAACAGTGGGAGCTATTCTTAGGCTAGAGGGCCTATGTCTTGATTGGATCTCGACACATACTCAGAAAGTTTTGTAATGCAAATGTATACATTACAAAGGAAAACGAGTATGTAGTAAGGTTGAGTAAGGTACAAGAAGTTGATAAAACCTACTAACCAAAGCCTTCTCATAGGCTTGACATGATGAGTCATGTCATTTCAATTAAATTGAGATGAATAACTACATAAAAGATCAAATTAGATTATAGAATGTGAAGTAGTAATCAAGCATTGACTATTCATATGTGATAATCGCATTTGTCGTTTGAGTTTTACTCTAAAACTCTTCTTTTATACTTTGTTACATCCAAACGGGTTGTAGAGACAACATTGAACCCCGTTAAAGTGAACACGGATTAGCATTGTATTCGCCCATAGTCACTTGTATGAGGTGACGTCTCGAAGTGACTAGAGAGTGATGCGATTGATGGCAAGTTCAAGTGCCATAGAGTCATGTGAGATGACTAGTCGATCACATAGGCAGACTGTTAGGAACACTTAGTCGGGCAGTGACCGCTTATAGAGTTCTGGCAAATTTATAAAGCCTGGTCGTGACGAGAGCTACTATAGTATTCTAATGAGTCGATTCTTTTGACTAAAGACTGTTCACCTAAGATGGCACAGTTTCAGATTAACTTTGATTTGTGTTACTACGACCTTCGTAAATGGGGTCAAATGGGCATATTTTGGGTTATGATGGTGTGGCTAGTCGAAGGGAATAAGTGCGATAGGAATTGTCCACCCCCTTGTCGGGGTTAAAACAATATCTCAGGGCCACTCGAGGAGTAATGAAGTGGAAATGCGTGGCCACGCTCGGAAGGTATCCATGGTGGATAAATTCCGGTCAATCGATTATTCTCCGGATCGAGGAAACCACTCTCGATATGATCACTTGCAAGTACGACCCGAAAGACACCTTGCATTGAGTGGGAGATAGTAATAGGACAAGAGAATTGGTGACGCACACTTGTCGAGGACAAGTGGGAGATTGTTGGGAAATGTGTCCTCAACAATAGTGCGATCACATGATTTAAATATCATTATTAAATCTCATTTCAAGAATACGGAAGGGATGATACATTACATATATAGTCAACTGGTCCACACATATCGGTAATGATTGGTTGACTAGAGTTTGACATTCGTGTCGTGCGACGGTGGTGATCATTGATCCCTTGAGATCACACCTAAAGGACGATTCCCTTAATTAAAAAGGTTAATTAATTGTATACCGATACAGATTAATTAATTCCTTAAAAATTGAACAAATTCAATTTGTGAGAGAGAATATTGATATCTTATTGTAATGGGATTAAATAAGATTTATTTTAGTAAATAAAATGCTTTATTACTAAAATTGTTTATTGTTTGAGAAACAATAAAGATAAGAATGAATGGTTGATTATAATTACAAGACATTGTGAATTATAATTATATGACCCATTTTATTTACGTGATCAAGTATCACTAGTCAATTTGTTGAAAGTAACTTAATTAATTCATAAAATGATATTTATGTGATAAATATGCATTAAATTAATTAATAACATGTATCATACTACATGTGACATATTGTGTGACAAATGACAAATTGACAAAATAAGATGGTAGTCCATTTTAAGTATATGGACCGAAAATGGAGGGTGTGTTAGTGGGTTTTGGTTATTTTATTTTATTTGATAAAATAAACATAATGATGCCTACCTACTGTAACACTACGGATTCTCTTTGGAGCCTACTCGACCGAATACTCGGCCGAGTATGCACTTACTCGATCGAGTGTCCGGTTTGGCGGAGTGTTATTTCGACGGTTTGATTAGGGAATGTTTAGGGTATTTTATACAACCGCGTCAGTTTCTAATATCATTTCATAAGCGTTATCATTTCTACGTTAACCTAATCACACCCAAATCATTTCGTAATCCTCCTCTCGAGCATTTCGTAGCGTCATTGTGTGGATAATCGTCGTGGTTCTTGCGTTTAAGTTCTCGTTGCACTGTTGGTAAGTTCTATCTTCATGATTATTTGTATTGTTGTGAGTTACTGTACATTTATATGAGAAGAAGATTTTGAGAATTTTACAAAGTGTAATCGTGTTGCATGATCATTGTATAGGAGAAGACTTCGTAGAGGAGCCTTTTTGATTGTTCGTGTTGCATACTGCTGTTATTGCTAAGGTAGGGTTTCCCTACTCAGTTTACTGTGCGTTACATGACTTGTTGTTGTAATTATCGTCGTCTATTGATCATCGTAGAATGAAGGTTTTTGTGACAGTGTTGGTGTGAGGGGATTGAGATGACTGTAATGTCATGTGATTATGATTGTGGTGGAGTCACTTGCGGGAGTGGCTTCACACCCTAGTTCGCCCTCCGTGGAACCCGCCACGGGAGGGGATGTGCACATTAAGGGACAGGGATCGTTGTCGCTCATTGAGGAGCTGGACTAGGTGGGATCGGCTGCGGTCACCCACTGGCGGCGAGGATTACCTGTTGCGATGGGTAATCTGGCAGGGCTACACACTTTGGTGTGTAGTCGGTTACTATGTGAGCTTGGGTGATTAGGAGTTGGTGATGATCAGACGAGTATTGCATTTGGTTGTCTTGTTAGTTGCATAATACTGACCCCGTTGTTGTTTGTGGAATCTGCGGTGATCCATTCGGGGATGGTGAGCAGGCTTGACAGGTTTTGCTAATGAGAGCTTGGGGATTATCTTGGGAGATTTGCCACCACGAGTCATAGCATCACCGTCTGAGTTTTAGCGAGTTTTCTTTTAATGTTAAGACTTTGAGGTTGTATTTCGTTAGACAGTATTTGGTTTTGGATATTGTAAACTTTGCATTTTACATTACTTTAATAATGATGCTCAATTCAGACGCTTTGGTATATACTAACCTCGGGAAACCGAGATGGTAACGCTCTTTCATGGTAGGGTGGTCCTGGTAGGGCACCTTGGTATGAGGGGGTGTTACAAAGTGGTATCAGAGACGAAGATTCCGGCACCTAAACAAATGAATTTAATGAACCTAGGGAGTCTAAATAAAATGAACCCGGGGAGAGTTGTTTGGAGCTACCGAAAAGACTCGGGAGACGTCCCGGAGTCGCACATTGGCCCTTACTAACTCGAGCCGTTAACATGGGGGGAAGTGTGATGAGAACTAGGCTTTGTATGTGCACGTATGTGAAGATACATGTTGGTAAAAGTCGATAGTTGCATATATGTGTGATGAAGTTCTTAACTGTTGTGATGGGAGGAGTAGTAGATGAAACGGGTTGTGATTTCAACGTTGGATCTAGCATATGTGCAAATTGGATGCTGATATGGTTACAATATGGTGTTAAAGTTTTAATATATGCATTGCATGCTGACGTGATTATAACATGGTTTTAAATCCTTAAGTATTTTGTTGCGGGAATAGTGAGCATGATAGGGGAATCGTAATCTGTAAATCTGTTTATAGCGTAACTCGGCCGAGCAGGGCAGGTACTCGACCGAGTATGGAGTACTCGGCCGAGTAGCCAAAAACTCGACCGAGTGTTGTTTGATGGAAGTAGCAGTTGCTACTGTTTGTGATAACTCGACCGAGTATGAGAGTATACTCGACCGAGTATAGTCCACTCGGCCGAGTGTTGTTACACTCGACCGAGTGTTCTTTTATGTTTTGACGTTTGTCTCTGGAGTCGATACTCGACCGAGTATCTGGGAGGATACTCGACCGAGTTATCTTTACTCGACCGAGTATGATGTATACTCGGCCGAGTGTTCTTATGGCGGAAGAAGTGTTAAATTTTGAGCATGTGTTTACGTTTCTTTCATTCTTATCAGCTCAAAATGCCGCCCAAAAGAACTCCCGCGCAGATCCAAGCTTCAGAGATGACTCTTGATGAGGTTGCTCGCATGATTGAGCAACAAGAGGCTCTCCTTGAAGCTCTCAAAAATGTGGGAAAAGGAAACGAAAAGACGATGGATGCAACCCAGCTTAGCATCAACATTGCTCGTTTCCACCCTCCCACATATGACGGGGTAGGTGAACCAAAGCTGCTCGAGAAGTGGCACCGTGAGATTGAAGCTCTCATGGAAATGGTTAAGTGCCCCGAGGACATGATTGTTGAGCAGGTAGTGTACTACCTAAGAGGAGAAGCTGCAGTTTGGTGGCAGAACGTCAAGGATGATGTTAGAGCTTACTACCAGGCGGAAGGGGCTATTCCGTGTCCAGGTTGAAGAGTGCTATGAGAGAGCGATTTGTGCCGGAGCATATCCGACACAAGATGAGATCCGACTTTGATTCTTTCACCATGTCCGAGGAGATGATGAGTCACCGATTACTATCATCGGTTTTTGGAGCTATCTCGTTATGTGGAAGATATGCGGCTGGACAAAGAGGTTTGGCTCTCCGTTTTGAGAGGGGTTTGTCTGCTAAGATCGTGAGTCGTATGCCGGCTGGGGTTGCTACTGACCTCAAGGAAGTGTATCTGAGAGCGGGTCAAGCTGAGAGAATGGTGGATCTCTCAAGGGAGATCGAGGAGAGGACTGCTACAGAAAAGAGGAAGGCTGATAGCGGGAACAACAATCAGCCAACCAACAAGAAAGGGAATTTCAACCATGCCAAGGCTTTCTCTAGTGGAGCTGGTTTCTCTGGAGGTTCTCGTGGCTGGGGAAAGAATGGAGGTCGGGCTGTAAGTGACAACACCAACCTTACGTGCTTCAACTGTGGTGGGATAGGTCACAAAAGGCGGGAATGCACGAGCTACAAGCCCGGCAATGGTTCAGGAGCTCGATCAGGAAATTTCTCTCAGGGGCCGACTCAGAGTTTTGCTAGCAACCGACCGGGAGGTTCATGGGGCAACCGAGGTGGACAGGGTAACCAGGGCGGTTACAACCGCGGTGGTGGTGGATCTTATCAGCGCCAGAATAACAGTGTCACCCAGGATTCGACAGCCTAAGCCAAGTACCTCCAATGCTTGATTCGGGGTGGAGAGGAAGAAGAATAGTGGAAAGCTCTTCATGATGGACAAGCAGGAAGCACAAGATGATGCTCATGTAGTTACCGGTACCTTTCTTGTTAATAATGTACCGTCCTTTGTTTTGTTTGATTCCGGGGCTACACATTCTTTTGTGTCTAAAAGTCATGCTGTGTCTATGGGTTTGGGAAAGTTTGAGGTTGTAAAAGATGATGTGTTCATACCTTCGGGGGAGTCCGTGTCGTGTCTCAGGTTATATAAGGGTATATCTATGGTGATTGGAGGGGTAGATTTACCAGTAGACCTGTTAGAGTTTCCTAAGGATGGGTTTGAGGTGATTGTCGGGATGGATTGGCTAGGTAGGTATGATGCCAGGATAGATTGTAGACAAAAGAGAGTGTCTTTAAAGGGTCCCAAGGGTGTTAGGGTGTCCTATAGAGGGTTTGTGGTAAAGCCTAAGTGTAGGTTTATAGCAGTTATGACCTTAAAGTCATGTTTAAGGAAGAAGTGTCCCTTAATTCTTTGTCATGTGAGAGATCACCGAGTAGAACCGCCGACAACTTCTGAGATTTCCGTGGTGAAAGAATTCGAAGATGTCTTTCCTGAGGAAATACCGAGTTTGCCTCCCAAGAGGGATGTCGATTTCAGCGTGGAGCTTAAGCCGGGAACGGGTCCTATATCTAAAGCACCTTATCGTATGGCACCTAAAGAGTTGGCTGAGTTGAAGAAACAGATACATGAGTTGTTAGACAAGGGTTATATCAGGCCTAGTGTGTCACCGTGGGGAGCTCCAGTTCTTTTTGTAAAGAAGAAAGATGGGAGTATGAGATGTGCATTGATTACGAGAGAGCTCAATCGGGTTACTGGTGAAGAATAAGTATCCGTTGCCGAGGATTGATGATTTGTTCGATCGGCTAAGTGGAGTGGTGTGTTCTCTAAGATTGATGCGAGGTCGGGGTATCATCAACTGAGGATAGCGGATGAGGATATTCCTAAAACAGCGTTCCGATCTCGTTATGGTCACTACGAGTACGTGGTGATGCCTTTTGGGTTGACCAATGCGCCAGCAGCTTTTATGGATTTGATGAACCGGATCTTCACACCGTTTTTGGATAGATTTGTGGTTGTTTTCATCGACGATATCCTAGTTTATTCTAAGACTAAGGAAGAGCATGAAGAGCACTTGAGGATAGTTCTGCAGACTTTGAGAGAAAATCAGCTCTATGCCAAGTTATCCAAGTGTGAGTTCTGGTTAGAGGAAGTGGCTTTTCTGGGCCATGTAATATCCAAGAAGGGGTATCTCGTGGATCCTAGTAAGATTGAGGCCGTTACCAAGTGGGAATCGCCGAAGAATGTTCCTGAGATTCGGAGTTTCTTAGGCCTTGCCGGCTACTACAGGAGATTTGTGAAAGATTTCTCTACCATATCGCGGCCTATGACATCTTTGATGAGGAAGGAAGTCAGATTTGTTTGGGATAAGAGTTGTGAGACGGCGTTTCAGACCTTAAAGGAACGCTTGACCACAGCTCCTATCCTAGCCTTGCCAGAGGGTTGTGAGAACTTTGAGGTCTATACCGACGCTTCAAAGAACGGTCTAGGTTGTGTCTTGATGCAGGGAGGGAGAGTGATAGCTTATGCTTCGAGGCGGTGAAGCAATATGAGGAGAATTACCCTACTCATGATGCGGAGTCAGGTGCGGTTGTGTTCGCTCTTAAGATTTGGAGGCACTACCTTTATGGCGCAACTTTTAAGGTGTTCTCTGATCATAAGAGTCTAAAGTATATCTACACTCAGAAGGAGCTTAACATGCGACAGAGGCGGTGGATGGAGCTGATTGTAGATTATGATATGGAGATCATCTATCACGAGGGTAAAGCTAATGTTGTCGCAGATGCATTGAGTAGGAAGAGCGTTCATTCGCTATGTACAGCTATGTCTTTGCTGAAGTTGAGAGATGAGATGTCTAGATTGGGGATCTTTATGATTCGAGAGGGGAATACCATCGGGGATTTGACGATCGAGCCAGAGTTGTATGAAAACATCAAAAGTAAGCAAGAGCTTGATCCTAAGATCCAGGAGTGGAAGTCAAAGGTAGAGAGTGGAGTAGCTTCCAGGTTCTCTATACATCCAGATGGGAGTGTTCGTTTTGATGGGAGATGGTGTGTCCCTGACGATGCAGAGTTAAGGAGAATGATCTTGTCAGAGGCTCATTGCACTCCTTATTCAGTTCACCCGGGTGGTGACAAGCTTTACAGAGACCTTAAGAAGACTTTTTGGTGGCCGAACATAAAGAGGGATGTAGCTGAGTTTGTGGCTAGATGTTTGACCTGCCAAAGGGTCAAAGGTGAACAAAGGAGACCCCAAGGTAAGATTCGGTCTTTGTGAGGTGCCGAGTGGAAGTGGGAGTCGATCTCCATGGACTTTATTGTGGGGTTACCTAGGTCACAACAAGGTAACAACATGATTTGGGTGATTGTGGATCGGTTAACCAAATCAGCCCATTTCGTTCCCATGAAGGATACTTGGTCTAAGATGCAGCTGGCATTGGGTTACAGAAAGCATGTGGTTCGGTTACATGGTATTCCGAAAGATATCGTTTCTGATCGTGATGCGAGGTTCATATCAAAGTTTTGGCAAGAACTGCAAGAGTTGATGGGTACAACGTTGAAAATGAGTACAGCTTTTCATCCGGCAACCGATGGTCAGACAGAACGGACCATCACGACCTTAGAAGACATGCTAAGGGCATGTGTTATGGACTTTGGGGGCAGTTGGGAAGACAGACTTGATTTGATCGAGTTTTCATACAATAATAGTTATCATACAAGCATTGGGATGGCACCTTTTGAAGCTTTGTATGGCCGAAAATGCCGAAGTCCAGTTTGTTGGGATGATAGTTCCGAGACAGTGGTTTTAGGGCCACAATTGGTTCAAGATATGGCTGAGCAAATCCAGTTGATTCGCCAAAAGATGAGAGCAGCTCAAGATTGCCAGAAGAGCTACGCCGACTTACACCGCAGGGACATTGAGTTTGCGGTAGGTGACAAGGTGCTTTTGAAAGTGTCACCTATGCGAGGTGTTATGAGGTTTGGGAAAAAGGGTAAGCTAAGCCAAAAGTTTATAGGTCCTTATGAAATTCTGGACCGTGTTGGCGAGGTAGCCTACAGGTTAGCTTTACCACCAGCTTTGGATAGAGTGCACAATGTTTTTCATATGTCTCAACTCCGGAAATATGTGAGTGATCCGTCGCACATCCTCGAGATGGAGAACATCGAGCTTGATGAATCCTTATCCTATGCCGAGATTCCTAAGGAGATTCTTGATCGCAAGGTTCGTAAGACCCGGAATGGTGAGACGGTCTTACTCAAGGTCCTTTGGTCTAATCATAATGTGGAGGAAGCCACATGGGAACCTGAGGAAGCTATGCGAGAACGTTTTCCTAACCTTTTTGATCAGGTATGTTTGGTTATGGGGACGTAACCGTTGTCTTTTTAGGGGGTAGGAGATGGTCGCGATGGTGTTTTGTTGTTTCTTTTTTTTGTTTGGTTCGAGTCTGGAGATGCGTTTGGGGTAACTTGTTGTGATGCTTGTATAGTTCCTTGGAGTTGTCTCATGTGATTGTTATAGTCTTGTGACGTAGTGTTGTGCTTGCTTGTGTAGTAGAGTGTGAACTTCGGGACGAAGTTCTTTTTAGGGGGAATGATTGTAACACTACGGATTCTCTTTGGAGCCTACTCGACCGAGTAGAGCCTACTCGGTCGAGTAGTGCTCTGGGTGCGTGTTATTTTGGTTCTGCCGAGGAATACTCGGCCGAGTATAGTGAATACTCGACCGAGTATTGGACACTCGGCCGAGTATGCACTTACTCGACCGAGTGTCCGGTTTGGCGGAGTGTTATTTCGACGGTTTGATTAGGGAATGTTTAGGGTATTTTATACAACCGCGTCAGTTTCTAATATCATTTCATAAGCGTTATCATTTCTACGTTAACCTAATCACACCCAAATCATTCCCTAATCCTCCTCTCGAGCATTTCGTAGCGTCATTGTGTGGATAATCGTCGTGGTTCTTGCGTTTAAGTTCTCGTTAATCGTTGGTAAGTTCTATCTTCATGATTATTTGTATTGTTGTGAGTTCTTTGTACATTTATATGAGAAGAAGATTTTGAGAATTTTACAAAGTGTAATCATGTTGCATGATCATTGTATAGGATAAGACTTCGTAGAGGAGCCTTTTTGATTGTTCGTGTTGCATCTCTTTGTTATTGCTAAGGTAGGGTTTCCCTACTCAGTTTACTGTGCGTTACATGACTTGTTGTTGTAATTATCGTCGTCTATTGATCATCGTAGAATGAAGGTTTTTGTGACAGTGTTGGTGTGAGGGGATTGAGATGACTGTAATGTCATGTGATTATGATTGTGGTGGAGTCACTTGCGGGAGTGGCTTCACACCCTAGTTCGCCCTCCGTGGAACCCGCCACGGGAGGGGATGTGCACATTAAGGGACAGGGATCGTTGTCGCTCGTTGAGGAGCTGGACTAGGTGGGATCGGCTGCGGTCACCCACTGGCGGCGAGGATTACCTGTTGCGATGGGTAATCTGGCAGGGCTACACACTTTGGTGTGTAGTCGGTTACTATGTGAGCTTGGGTGATTGGGAGTTGGTGATGATCAGACGAGTATTTCATTTGGTTGTCTTGTTAGTTGCATAATACTGACCCCGTTGTTGTTTGTGGAATCTGCGGTGATCCATTCGGGGATGGTGAGCAGGCTTGACAGGTTTTGCTAGTGAGAGCTTGGGGATTATCTTGGGAGATTTGCCACCACGAGTCATAGCATCACCGTCTGAGTTTTAGCGAGTTTTCTTTTAATGTTAAGACTTTGAGGTTGTATTTCGTTAGACAGTATTTGGTTTTGGATATTGTAAACTTTGCATTTTACATTACTTTAATAATGATGCTCAATTCAGACGCTTTGGTATATACTAACCTCGGGAAACCGAGATGGTAACGCTCTTTCATGGTAGGGTGGTCCTGGTAGGGCACCTTGGTATGAGGGGGTGTTACACCTACTACTAGGCTTACACCTCTTACACACCTACTATTTTTGAGAAGAGTAAAAGGAAAAGAAATGATGCCAATTTTGGCTCTTCCAACCGTGACACTCCCCCTCTATTGTGGGTTGTTGGTTATTTTATTTTCCTAACACACACATTCATATGATGATAATTCATTCTTACAAAACATGCAAAAAGGTTCATGCTTTTCTCTCTTCTCTCTCTTTAATCTTCATCAAAAAGATAAGATTTTAATCCAAATTTGTTCAAAAGATTACTAAAATTATCAAAGTAATATATGAGTATTAGTAATCAAATTTAAGGTAAACCACAATATAAACATCTAGTACATGTTAGTTTGTGGGATTAAGGGATTGTCTTGGGTGCTACTAATTGGAGAATCTCTACTTTGGGATTTTTGTATGTTCATCCATATTGGAAAGCTCAAGAACAAGAGAGAAAGGATCTCTCTCTTGTGCCCATAAACCGAAAATCCATATGTAAGAATAATGCTTCTTCCTTATTTTGTTTTAAAGTTTGCATGCATAAGATCAATCTTTAATTTTATGACAAATTAAATTATAACATATATGAGCATGTTAGTATATATATATTTACTTTTCCTTCACATCTCTGGTCCTAAAACCACTGCCTCAGCACTGTCTGTTAGAAATCTATATCTCATTACTTAACATATTCATATATGTGATGATTTAATTTAATCATAAAATTAAACATTGATCTTATGCATGCAAACAATAATAAAAATAAGGAAGAAATCATCAACCCTTACATTGATATTTCGGATTTTTGGGCACAAGTGAGTTCTCCTACTCACTTGTTCTTGAGCTCTCCAAATATTGGATGAACAAGGATTCAAGTGTAGAATCCCTCCCAAGGATTAATACCCAAGGTAATCTCTTAATAAAATTAATATAATTATTACTAGAACAATATTAATTTAAATAAAATTGACCAAAATATTATTTGTTCTCTTAATATTTCGGCTAAGAGAAGGGAGAAAGAAGAAGAATTTTATCTTTCTAAAACTCTTATTTTAGATGGTTGGATAGAATGAATAATACACTAAAACCATGAAGTAGTGTATAAGGCAAAAATTAGAGGAAAAATCCATGGTTTTTCCTTTCATAAAACCGGGTAGAGGGAGGGGTTCAAAGGGCCAATGCATGAGCAAGGTGCTCTTCACAAGAGGCATTAGGTTTGCATGGCTAGGTTTTAGGCAAAATGATTATGTTTACCACTTAGTTTAACATAATATTTTCCTAATACTCCCACTAATTTCGGTCCATATTAAGAGAAAATGGATTCCATTTTAACTTTGTCAATTTGTCAATTTGTCACATGTCACATGTCACATGTCACATGTCATGTAAAATTGTTATGTATTTTTAACATATTAAAAATCAACGCATTAATAAAAATACGTCATATATAAAATTGACTTAGTAATTCATAATTACTTGTACCAAAATATTTTACCAATTATAAATCACAACATCTTGTATTTATAATTAATTATTCATTCAAATGCAATTGTTTCCTTAAACAATAATTTCATCTAAGTAATAAAACAATTCGATCACTTAGACCGTATCATATTTAATCAAATTATAATGAGATACGCAAATATTACTTCCAAAATCGTCCGTCAATTTTAAGTAATTTAATTAACCCGTATTGTCATACGATCAATTAAATAATCAATTAAGAGTGTTACCCTTTAGGTATGACCTAAGGGGATCAACTGATCACCACCGTCGCACGACAGTAATGTCAAACTCTAGTCAGCCAATCATTACCGATATGTGTGGACCAGTTGACAGTAAAATATTACTTCCCAAATGTATTCTTAGAATGAGACTTAAACATGTGATCATCATGATCGACAGTTGTGATCGCATTATTGTCGGAGGACACATATTCCAACAATCTCCCACTTGTCCTCGACAAGTGTGCGTCACCAATTCTCTTGTCCTATTACTATCTCCCACTCAATGCAAGGTGTCTTTCAGGTCGTACTTGCAAGTGATCATATCGAGAGTGGTTTCCTCGATCTGGAGAATAACTGATTGACCGGATTTATCTACCATAGATATCTTCCGAGCATGGCCACGCATTTCCAGTTCATTACTCCTCGAGTGGCCTTGAGATATTGTTATAACCCTGACAAGGAGTGGACAATTCCTATCGCACTCATTCCCTTCGAATAGCCACAGCCATCATAACCCAAAATATGCCCATTTGACCCCATTTACGAAGGTCGTAGTAACACAAATCAAAGTTAATCTGAAACTGTGCCATCTTAGGCGAATAGTCTTTAGTCAAAAGAATCGACTCATTAGATTATTATAGTAGCTCTCGCCACGACCAGGCTATATAAATTTGCCAGAACTCTATAAGCGGTCATTAGGCCCGACAAGGTGTTCCTAACAGTCTGCCTATGTGATCGACTAGTCATCACACATGACTCCATGGCACTTGGATTTGCCATCAATCGCATCACATTCTAGTCACTTCGAGACGTCACCTCATGTAAGTAACTATGAGCGAATACAATGCTAATCCGTGTTCACTTTAACGGGGTTCAATTGTCTCTATAACCCGTTTGGATGTAACAAAGTATAAGGTGAGTTAATAATAACTCGAACGACAAATGTCGACATCACATTCGGGTAGTCAATACCATATTACAACCTTGTGATGCATATCGTAAGTGTGTAAACACTAGTTGATTGCAATAGAAGTTTAACATACCATGTGTCCATGTGTTCAAACTTCTTTTATCGCATTTTCCTTTATATTCATGTTATCTCTCATAGCATGAACCTTACCAAGTACACATATAGGTTCCCAACCTCGGTTTGCGTTCTTTATCTTGAAAGAACTTTCTGGTTGTTTATCACACAACCAACAAATTTGTGGTGGATGATATAACTTGCACTGGTCAAGTGTTCCACCAACTCACAATGCACTAGGTATATGTTTTGTAGAGTCTTGCAACAATTGTCAAGATGATTAGCCTAGCACTTCTCACAAGTCCTAGCATATTAGAAAATATTAGTTTTGAGTAACTTCTTACTTCAACTAAGTATCTTTCATAACTTCTTATTTCTCCTTTTAGCTTGAAAAGCTTAGGATTTCCATAAATCCTTATGCGTGTTCGAACTTTAATATGTGCAACCTCTTGACATATAACAGAGTGTTCTGTCCAACACTGAAATTGCTCATCGGATTCTCCTCGAGAATTCATGACGATTCTTCTATGGCTTGCCAATGATTCATCATGCTCTTATGCATATGATTCATTATTGGATATGTGCATGATTATTCTAATGGAGGAAACATTAGTAACTAATAATCATGTGATCAACCATTCTTAGGTTCAATGAACGACCATGACTGCTAATGGCAATTCCATTTTCATTGACATGAATAACCTACGTTTCTTGTTGATTCGATGTGTATATCTCAATACCTATCCAACATCTCATGATGTGATTGGATTCATCATAGTCCATTTTCATCCAGAATTGAAAACTCAAATACTTCTTTGTGAAGGAAAGTATTAGCTCGTCATTCTCAATGAGTAATGAGTTATAAACTTTTACAAGATGATTGCTCCCACTAAATTCCATGTCTTCACATGATAATTTCCAACTCCCACTTAATTCCACATGTTTCGCAATTGACTACTCAATCGAAACATTTCAAGAATTGAAATATATTTTGTTTTGCTAAGTTATTAAGATAAAACCATATATGTTCCCATCATATCCTTTCAAAATACCTATTTTGAAGAGGTTTCATCTTAACCTTATGGAAAGAGATTTTAATCTCTAACTCATTCATTTTATAATGATGTGTAGTAATGTCATTATTTAAATATGAATAATATCTAATATACGTCCTTCTCAAAATACCCTTTTCGGAAGGAGGTTTAACCATTTCATTTTCATAATGAGGTTAAGTAATGACATTAGCGTGGTTAACAATTAATTTAGCTTTTGTAGATATCGGCATATCATTCTTTGCAACTTTTAGTAATAAATCTCATTTATTTTCGAGGATGCAACTTTGATTCATTTGGGCTCTTAAGTAAATATCAATATTGAAACTATTGGTCAAATGTTGTTCATAAACTAGTCAAAACTCTTGTTAAGACTTTACATTAGTCATTCTTATTCCAAAACTTTGTTTTGGTCTCCTCGTGTAGTTATCTTGAGAACATATTCTTTTGATTACTTCACTTGGTCTCTTTTGTCATGTAGATATAATCTATTTGAGACTATAGATCTCATCTATTCGAGTATACTATACAAATAGGTATACAAATCATTCTTTAATCATTCTTTCTTGCGTAGATCTCATTTACACAAGTACACAAATTTTGCTTGGTGCTCTTTGTGTCTTCATTTTTCTCCCACTCTATCTTTAGAATAAATACACTAGAGATTCAAAGATAGCATATGAGACACAAATAATGATTTTGAAGTATAAGGAGGACTATCTCATAGGTTGACTAATTGTTTTAAATTTGATAAGTGTACTTGGTGATTGACATTCTTTTAAGAGAGTTCCTCAACTCAATATCACTTTATAATTGATCACACACAAGCCTTAAGCTTGTGGACATATAATGAATCCCATCATTATAGTTGTCTATTAGATCACTTTAAGTAAATAATCATATGTTTCTATGAGCAAGCATATAAAGACGAATTTTAGAACAAGGATAAAATACGATAAAACGGGTGACTTGGGTTGCAAACCAAGCCACCATTATCCAAAATACAACAATTGTTTAGAAAGGATAAAACATTTCCATGTCGAACACGGAAATCAAAAGGTTCTAAAATCCGAAACATAATTAAAATAAGACAATAAAAAGCCAAGCTTCATGGAAGCTACTCCTAGTTTCTTGATGGTTTCTCAAGCTTGCTTTTCTTTTCCCTTGTCCTTGATTGGTGGAGGCCCTATTTACAATAAAAGGGGATACATTATCACAACTTTGTATCACAATACCATAGTTGAATTAGAAACATAAAAGAAAGGATAGTCATTTACCTACTGGAGTGATCATTCCAGCTTTAATGTCACCAAGATATTTGGAACAATTTCTTTTCCAATGTCCAACACCATTACAATAATGGCATTTATCAAGAGGACCCTTCTTGATCTTGGAAGTGCTAGCTTCATAAGTCTTAGCTTTGGTGAAAGTGGGAGCTTGCTTCTTACCCTTCTTCCCATTCTTCTTGAACTTCCCCTTGCTTTTGGTGCTTATGTTAAGCACATCCTTAGGTGGGTTAACATTTAACCCCATGTCTCTTTCGGCTTGTACAAGTAACTTATGCAACTCTTCAAGAGACACGTCCTTGTCTTGCATGTTAAAATTCACCCGGAATTGAACATAAGCTTTGACTTTGGATAAGGAGTGTAGAATCCTATCTACAATGAGTTCTTTGGGGATTTCAACCTTTTGAATCTTCAAGGTCTCGACGAGCTCCATTAACTTGAGCACGTGAGGGCTAACCTTTTGGCCCTCTTTGAAGTCGAGATCAAAGAATGCCGCGGCCGCCTCATATTGAACGATCCGCGGAGTTTGTGAAAACATTGTCACAAGCTTGGAATAGATTTCATTAGCGGTGCCCATCTTAAAGGCGCTCCTTTGGAGATCTGCCTCCATCGCAAAGATCAACACATTTTTAATTGTGGCGGACTCTTTGTGGTAAGCCTCATATGCTTCCCAAGTAGCGGCACTCGACCTAGCATTAGGTTCGGGTGGAGAGGCCTCGTTGAGATAACGAAGCTTGTCGTCACCTTGGGCGGCTAGTTTAAGTTGGGCATCCCAATCGGAGAAATTTGACCCATTCTTTTCAAGTTTACATCTATCCATGAAGGATCGGAGCCATGAAGTATTAGTGAGAGGTGTGGCGTTGGTGTTTGGAGTGGCCATTTGTTATGGAAAAATAGAAGCGGTCTACAAAACAAAATATAGAAGGAATAAAGCATATGTCGTTTTCAAAATAATAATAATACTCGTAAAAATTTTAATTTAAACAAGTTTTATTGCATTTATCTAGTAACCTCTACCCAACTTAGATAAATGATTCCAAGACCCAAATTCATATTAACTTGGGCACGGTGTGGCCGATGAAACCCTTATCAATGTAACTCGGTGAATTAACTCTTTAATCGATTCTCCTTTTAGAACTCTTGGTCGATAAAATTACATTAATATTTATCTGTAGCCCAAAACACATCCGACAAGGGCACGGTGTGGCCGATAAAACCCTTATCAAAAACTTTTGTTGAGTTCAATCCAAATTTCGAATAAATGTGTCCATGATCCAAACCCACATTAACTTGGGCACGGTGTGGCCGATGAAACCCTCATCAACATGAATTCGGTGGATAGACATTTATCACCCACTTCCCCTACGTAACAAGGTTTGTACCCCGGTGTGGCCGAGTGCACTCCCTCACGAAATAGGTTTTCATGGTTTCTACTTTTTGGTAAGGCTATGTCTCAATTGATTATTTTTATCGAGAGGTCATGTCAATTTATTATCTATCACGTTTTAAGTGAAATAAAGCGGTGAACTACGATAATTATAATTGACACGGTCGATAAACTCGATTAAAAAGACAATGCATGTTTTAGTTGTGGCGATTTAGCAATGCATGCAACATATAAATAAAATGCAAAACATAAATTAAATCCTAGTATGGCCTTCCTAAAATAGAAAATCTAATTAACTATTACATATTCGGAAACCAACTCCATTGGTCCCTTGAACTTCGGTTTTGGCACGCATCTCGAGGTAACACCGTCTTTATGTATCGCCTTGTTGAGTGACACCGTCTTCAAGGAACTCCGAAATAAATAAATTACATAACAAATTACATAATTTCCTATTATACATTTGTAATTAAAATAAAATAAATCTATTAAATTACAAAACGGTGATACGAGATCACAATAAATTACAACCGAATCGATATTCCCATACATTTCGGGTAATACCAATTAAAATCTAAGGCCATACTAAGTAAAATTACATAATTCAAAAATTACATAAAATAAAATTATGACAATCATAAATAAAATTCAGCATTATAATATGTATGAACATGCCCAATTTTATGCTAAATCGCCTTTAAGGAGCCAATATCGTATATTAAACGGTTTTTACGGATATGCGTGATTCAACCTTTTAAAATCACAATAAATTACATAAAATCATATTTATGCACAAGTTAATTACCCTAACCAACTTAGGACTCAAAATTAGTCTCCACTAACAATTTGACTATAATTAACTTATATTTCTTAAAATTGTTCATTAGTGGACTCAAAATTACAATAAAATGCTATAAACTCCAAATAAATCATAAAAAATTTCAAATAAATTTGAAATTTGAAATTTAAACTCATGAACATTCTGGAAAAATACCATGACACTCATAATGTTCAAAAACTTAGGTTAAAAATTTCGAAAATTTATCGGAAAAACAATGTTGCGGTTTATCGGATTTATCAATAATAATCATAAAAACATGAGAAAAATTATATTTATCAACTTTTCAATTTTAGATCTGAAATAGGTAATAAAATGCAACATGTGACATTTTTCCTAAGTCATGAAGTATGTTTTAGCAATTATTCACTAATTAAGTCACTATTTAAGTTATTTTTCATCAAAAATTCATAAATCATGCATAAAAACTTCATTATAGCCTATTATTTTTACAAACATCTTGTAAAATTGCATGTGACAATATACTAAATTTTTATGACCAGATTCGAAATATTTCTCATATTAACCTATTTTTCATTTAAATTTGATATTTATCATGAAAAATCCATATTTCGAGCATAAAAACTCCAAAACTTCTGAAAATTTACAGGTCATGTAAAAATAATATATGTGAAAACATATCCAAAAACCACTGGAAAATTCAAAGTTTAGCTAATTTTAGTCCGAAAATGACATTTTTATCCTAAAATCACATTTTTAATGCCATTATTTTATAAGATGAACAATAAAAATCCATAAATTAACCAAAATATCCTAAATATATTTTAGGACCAGAAACTTTAACATGCATAATTTATATCGTGATATATCATAATAACACAAATTTATAAGTTTTATATGTTAATCGTATAACTCGGAAAAACTATAACCGATTTGCATGCAAACAACCTAAGGCTCATGATACCGCTTGTTAGAAATCTATATCTTATTACTTAACATATTCATATATGTGATGATTTAATTTAGTCATAAACTTAAACATTGATCTTATGCATGCAAACAATAATAAAAATAAGGAAGAAATCATCAACCCTTACATTGATATTTCGGATTTTTGGGCACAAGTGAGTTCTCCTACTCACTTGTTCTTGAGCTCTCCAAATATTGGATGAACAAGGATTCAAGTGTATAATCCCTCCCAAAGATTAATACCCAAGGTAATCTCGTAGTAAAATTAATATAATTATTACTAGAACAATATTAATTTAAATAAAATTGACCAAAATATTATTTTGTTCTCTTAATATTTCGGCTAAGAGAAGGGGGAAAGAGGAAGAATTTTATCTTTCTAAAACTCTTATTTTAGATGGTTGGATAGAATGAATAATACACTAAAACTATGAAGTAGTGTATAAGGCAAAAATTAGAGGAAAAACCCATGGTTTTTCCTTTCATAAAACCGGGTAGAGGGAGGAGTTCAAAGGGCCAATGCATGAGCAAGGTTCTCTTCACAAGAGGCATTAGGTTTGCATGGCTAGGTTTGAGGAAAAATGATTATGTTTACCACTTAGTTTAACATAATATTTTCCTAATACTCCCACTAATTTCGGTCCATATTAAGATAAAATGGATTCCATTTTAACTTTGTCAATTTGTCAATTTGTCACATGTCACATGTCATGTAAAATTGTTATGTATTTTTAACATATTAAAAATCAACGCATTAATAAAAATACGTCATATATAAAATTGACTTAGTAATTCATAATTACTTGTACCAAAATATTTTACCAATTATAAATCACAACATCTTGTATTTATAATTAATTATTCATTCAAATGCAATTGTTTCCTTAAACAATAATTTCATCTAAGTAATAAAACAATTCGATCACTTAGACCGTATCTTATTTAATCAAATTATAATGAGATACGCAAATATTACTTCCAAAATCGTCCGTCAATTTTAAGTAATTTAATTAACCCGTATTGTCATACGATCAATTAAATAATCAATTAAGAGTGTTACCCTTAGGTATGACCTAAGGGGATCAACTGATCACCACCGTCGCACGACAGTAATGTCAAACTCTAGTCAGCCAATCATTACCGATATGTGTGGACCAGTTGACAGTAAAATATTACTTCCCAAATGTATTCTTAGAATGAGACTTAAACATGTGATCATCATGATCGACAGTTGTGATCGCATTATTGTCGGAGGACACATATTCCAACACTGTCGTCCCAACAAATCGGACTCCTACATCTCCTCCCATATAAAGCCTCAAATGGCGCCATGCCAATACTAGTGTGATAGCTGTTATTGTAGAAAAACTCAATCAAATCCAACCTCTGTTCCCAGCTACCACCAAAATCCATCACACAAGCTCGTAACTTATCCTCAAGAGTCTTGATTGTTCTCTCTGTCTGACCATCTGTTGCAGGATGAAATGTTGTACTCATCTTCAATGTCGTTCCCAAAGATTCCTGCAACTCTTTCCAAAACCTTGAGATAAACCTCGCATCTCTGTCAGATTCTATGTCTTTAGGCACCCCATGTAACCTTAGCACATTCTTCCGATAGGCCATAGCTAATTGTGCTTTAGTCCATGTATCTTTCATTGGAACAAAATGAGCTGACTTGGTCAGTCGATCCACTATAACCCATATCATGTTGTTACCCTACTGACTCTTTGGAAAACCGACGATAAAATCCATAGAAATGGATTCCCACTTCCACTCAGGTACCTCAAGAGACTGAATCTTATCTTGTGGTCGTCGTTGTTCCCCTTTAACTCTCTGGCATGTCAAACAACGGGCCACGAACTCTGCTGTTTCTTTCTTCATCCCAGGCCACCAGAATGGCTTCTTTAAATCCTTGTACAGCTTATCACCACCTGGATGTACCGAATATGGTGTACAATGTGCCTCTATCATGATTGTCTTTTTCAGCTCCTCATCATTAGGGACACACCACCTCCCATCAAACCTCAAACTACCATCTGTATGAATAGAGAATCTAGACACTGTCCCTTTCTCTACTCCAGCTCTCCACTCCACCATCTTAGGATCCAACACCTGTTTACCTCGAATGTCATCATAAAGATCAGGATGCACTGTCAAATCTCCCATGGCATCCCCTCTCTGGATCATATGTATCTCAAACTTCCCGACCTCATCTCTCAACCTCATCAAAGATATAGCTGTGCACAAAGCATGTACACTCTTCCTGCTCAAAGTATCTGCAACTGCATTGGCTTTCCCTTCATGGTAGATAATATCCATGTCATAATCGCCAATCAACTTCATCCACCTCCTCTGTCTCATGTTCAACTCCTTTTGAGTGAAGATGTACTTGAGACTCTTGTGATCTGAAAATACCTTAAAGGTCGCCCCATAAAGGTAATGTCTCCAAATCTTGAGACCAAACACCACTGCACCCAACTCTAGATCGTGTGTAGGATAATTCTCCTCATAAGGCTTCAATTGCCTAGAAGCATAGGCAATCACTTTACCGTTCTACATCAACACACATCCCAACCCATTATTTGAGGCATCTGTATAAACCTCAAAGTTCTCACTCCCTTCAGGCAATGCTAAGATTGGAGTTGTGGTCAAACGCTCCTTTAATGTTTGGAATGCCGTCTCACAACTCTCATCCCAGCGAAACTTGTTCTCTTTCCTCATCAAAGCCGTCATAGGTCTAGCAATCTTGAAGAAATCCTTAACGAACCGTCTGTAATATCCAGCTAAACCCAAGAAACTCCGGATCTCAGCTACATTCTTTGGTGCTTTCCATTTGGTAACTGCCTCAATCTTTGTCGGATCCACAGCTACCCCATCCTTAGAGATCACATGCTCCAGAAAATCAACTTTCTCTAACCGGAACTCACACTTGGACAACTTAGCATACAACTCATGCTCCCTCAAGGTCTGCAACACAATCCTCAGATGCTCCTCATATTCCTCCTTAGTCTTGGAGTAGACTAAGATGTCATCTATGAAAACCACCACGAACTTGTCCAAGAACTGGCTGAAGACTCTGATCATCAAATCCATAAACACAGCCGGCGCATTAGACAACCCAAACGGCATTACCACATACTCATAATGGCCATACCTCGACGTAAAAGCGGTCTTTGGTATGTCCTCATCTCTAATCTTCACCTGATGGTATCCCGATCTCAAATCAATCTTGGAAATGACTGATGCACCACTCAACTGATCAAACAGGTCATCTATCCTTGGCAAAGGATACTTGTTCTTCACCATCACTCGGTTCATCTCCCTATAATCTATGCACAACCTCAAACTCCCGTCTTTCTTTTTCACGAAAAGAACTGGTCCTCCCCACGGTGATACACTAGGTCTAATGTATCCCTTCTCTATAAGATCATCTAACTGCTTCCTGAGCTCCTCCAACTCCTTAGGACCCATTCGGTACGGTGCCTTAGAGATTGACCCCGTCCCCGGTTTCAGTTCAACACTGAAATTTATCTCCCTCTTCGGCGGCAACCCCGGAATCTCCTCTGGAAAGACATCTGATAACTCCCCCACCACTGGTATCTGATCAACTGTCGGACTCTCTATCCGGTCATCTCTCACATGGCAAAAGATCATCGGGCACCCCTTCCTCAGATAGGACTTCAAGGTCACAGCTGCAATCAACTTAACTTTGGGTTTGACAACAAACCCACGATAAGACACACTAATGCCCTTAGGACCTCTCAAAGACACTTTCTTTTGATGACAGTCTATCTTTGCTTTGTACTTTCCTAGCCAATCCATCCCGACTATCGTCTCAAAACCGTCTAAAGGAAACTCAAGCAAGTTTACAGGTAGATCAACTTGCCCAACTATCTTAGATACATCCCTATACAACCTCCCACATGATACACACTCTCCCGAAGGTATGAAAACTTTCTCACTTACAGACTCATACTCTCTCAAACCCAACTGTTTAACATGACTCGAAGATACAAACGACTGAGACGCCCCCGAATCAAACAAAACAAAGGTGTAAACACCATTAACAAGAAAAGTACCAGTGATAACATGTGCGTCGTCCTCAGCTGCTTGTTTCTCCATCATAAACAGCTTTCCACTGGTCTTCTGCCCACCTCCTTGGACAGTACTGGAAGAGGTATTCGGCTTAGCATCCGACCCCTGGTTGTTGTTGGTGTTCGTAGCTGGCTTCTGATAAGAATTACCGCCATTGCGGTTACCTCCCCCATTGTTGCTCTGACCTCCCCCGTTGTTCCATGACCCAGCAGGTCTGTTGCTCGCAAAACTCTATGCCGGCCCCTGAGAAAAGCTCCCCTGTCCCGGCCTCTAGTAACCCCCGCTCACCGCACTGGTCACTCATGTCTCTTGTGGCCTACACCGCCACAGTTAAAACAGGTCATTCCCCAGCTGCCGCTACTGTTCTCACAGCCACGCCCATAAGAAGCCCATGTACTAAACCCTGAGCCAGATGAATATGCTCTAGCCTGAGTGTGGTTGCCCTTCTTGTAGTTAGATTAGCCACCACCCTTGCTCTCAGCCTTTCTTTTCTCAGCACCCCTCTCTCGGGTCATCTCTACCAGCCTCTCAGCTCTCCCAGCCGTCTTATAAGCTTCCTTAACATCTGTAAGGATCCCCACGGGTAACTTCTCCATTATCTTGAGGGTCAACCCCTTCTCAAACCTCAGAGCTAGGTTCTCATCACTCAATCCCATATCCTCAGCATACCTAGCCTTCCCATTAAACTGTTTGTAGTACTCAGCCATAGACATCTCAGAGGTCATCTTGAACCCATCAAATTCCTCCCTCAGCTTACTCCTCACATGCTCCGGCACGAACTCCCTCTTCAAAGCTTTCCTAAACTCTTCCCAAGGAATAGCAGGCAGCCCCTACTTCTCATACATACCTCTATCACTCACCTTTACCTTATCCCACCACTCTCCTGCTGCCTCTCTCTAGTAGAACGCAGCTTGTTCTACCCTCATGTCATCCGGACAATGTACCAAATCCAGAATGTTCTCCATCTCACGATGCCAATTGTCAAGAAGAATTGGCTCCCCGGTTCCCTTATACTCTTTCGGGTTAAACCTAGCTATGTAGAGACTGATCTTAGAATGATCAACCTCCTTATCCTTCCCCACTCTCTTTAGCGCTTCCGTAAGAGCATCTTGGTGCTCCAACATCTTAACTATGTCATCAACGTTCATGCTCTCAGCTCTCGCATACAAGGCGGTTTTCTTTGGCGGCATCTTGAAACTATATAAGAAAAGGTAGATATAAACATACATACTATAACCCAAAACACGAAAACAGCCTGCACAGACCCCCCTCGATCAAGTACCAAAACCCACTCGATCGAGTTGAGGCTACTTGATCGAGTGCCCAACATACTCGATCGAGTGCCCCGACTCCAGACCCCAAACAGACCTTCTGATCTCTTACATACTCGACCGAGCTGACAAGCCACTCGATCGAGTGCCCCTACGTACTCGATCGAATACCCCAAAACACGGTTCTGACCATAAAACGTCAAACTATCCACTAGATCGAGTTAGGCCCACTCGATCGAGCACCTCACCTACTCGATCGAGTACCCCCCACTCGATCGAGTCATGCTGACTCGTATACGCTACCCGCATGTTATCTCACTTACCCCAACATAATACGCAATCTTTATAATCTTGGCATTATAATTATAACTACACACGCAAATCTACAAAATTTCTCATATAATCATTAAAGCAATCTACTTCATATTATCAAAATGCCACATTATAAACACCCAACATGCTTCTTCATTCAATTCACATATAAAACATATCTTTTCAACCTTTAACCATACTTTTAATCCTCCACTCCCAACATCCAACAGTTCACAACACATACCGTTATGTACACATTTGAACCAAAAGATAACACATACGACCTTGACACATACCCCCCCATGTGACCGGTTCAAAATTGCAGGGCGAGTTCGCGACTTTAGGACGTCTCCCAAGCCTTTGCATTAGCTCCTACAACTTTTACCCCGGGTTCATTTTAATTGACTCCCTATGTTCATTAAATTCATCAGTTACAGGTTTCAGGATCGTCGCTCTGATACCACTTTGTGACACCCCCATACTCCAAGTGCCTTACTAGGACCACTCAGGTATAAAGATGTCACCATCTCGGTTCCCCGAGGCAATGATAATCAAAAGACAATAAAGAAACATCATTTAAATAGTATAAAGTTTAGTGTTCACAATCCAAAACCAACTGATAAAATACGGGTTACATGTTCTCAAACCAAATGTCTAACAACTAATCAAAATGTCTGACAACTACTCAAAACTACAGTGGAAGACTCTATCATCTCGTGGTGACACATCCTAGCTAGCCCATATGTCTCGACTCATACCTGCTCAACAACTGCTCACCATCCCCGAATGGATCACCACAGTTTTTCAAAACAAAGACGGGGTCAGTACTAATCACACAAAATATATATATATATATATATATATATATATATATATATATATATATATATATATATAGAGTTAGGTTCTTGTGAGTTGTTTCTTATGGTGAGTTGTGAGTTTGTGCTTGCAAATCTCAGCCACAAGATTATATTAGAGATGAATGACCAAGATCTAATCTTACCTATCATATAAAATTATTGTCATTTACTTATTTTCTCTTTTTTCTAGTGCTACTCTTTTTTTTTACTTTAATTTTTTTTATCTCCTTTTTTTTACTTCGTGTTATTATGTTTTTTTTGCAACTTTGAATTTTTTTCCTCTTATGTTTTTCTCTATTTTCTCATTATGTTACGTTTTTTTCTTTTTCTTTTTGTACCAGATTTTTTTTTCCTTGAAAATTTTTTTACTCTTATTTTTTTACCTCGTGTTATTATGCTGTTATTGTGCTTATTTTTTACTTTGATTTTTTTTTACGACTTTGATTTTTTTTACCACATGTTATTGTGCTGTTATTGTGCCATTATTGTTATTCCGCTGTTATTGTGAAGTTATTCTGCTGTTACTTTGATTTTTTTTACGACTTTGATTTTTTTTCTTTTTTTTTACCACGTGTTATTGTCTTTGTTATTCTCTTTGTTATTTCTTCTGCTATTGTGATGTTATTCCGGTGTCACTTTGATTTTCTTACTACTTTGATTTTTTTTACTACTTTGATTTTTTTACTCTTTTTTTACCGCTTGTTAATGTGCTGTTATTCTGGTGTTATTGTGATGTTATTCCGGTGTCGCTTTGATTTTTTTTACGACTTTGATTTTTTTTCTTTTTCTATACCACGCGTTATTGTGCTGTTATTCTACTATTATTCTGCTGTTATTGTGATGTTATTCCGGTGTCACTTTAATTTTTTTTTACGACTTTGATTTTTTTTCCTTTTTTTTACCATGTGTTATTGTGCCGTTATTCTACTGTTATTGTGATGTTATTCCGGTGTCATACAATAAACTAAAAACAAATTAACTTCAACTAAAATTGAAAGCCCAAAATAATTAAACTAAAAACAAATAAACAAAAACTAATTAAGAAATTAATTTCTTCACACTAGTGGTGCCATACACTGGCAACTCCTCGCTGAAGGTTCTAACACCAATCGAACTCAAATTCTCCAGCTCAAATAGATCAGAACTTGCAAAACTTTCGTCATCGTCATCTATTTTCATCCAATTCTTCATCAGAACACATCTCGAAGCTCAACAGTTCTTTGTAACTATGATCATGGTTATTATTGCTTCGGTTTCGGTTGATCTTCGTTATCAATGAATCGGGATTGTTACACGCAATTTGTTGTCGTCAAGTTTGTTGTTTGTTGCTGGCAGCAACATGGTTATAACAACCAAATCTTACCACATATTTGACAGTTCAGAAAACAAATACCTCAACTCCATCTCCGATATAGGCAACCGCGAATTAGATAAACATTGAGTAAATCCAAAAAGTAAAAGAGAAGCACAAAGTTTATCAAACAAATACCTCGAATAAGGCCTGAGACTCTTTAGGTCGGACCCATATGAGTCGGGTCTACGTCTAAATTTTGACTAAAGTATACTTCGTATAACTCAAAAGAAACGTAAGTAAAAAATGTAAGAAAAATATGACAAAAAAATGTGAAATCGAAGACGATAAAATGTGTAATATAATTGATAAATGGTGTTGCAATCGTAGCAAGTTTACTGAACAGCATCCAACATTTTCAAAAAAATTCCACCCCAATTCCTATTACAAACAAACAAATCATTAACCAAATCATTTGGGAATTTAATTACCTTAATCTTAGCAGCATTATTACAAGTAGTAGCTACCATCAAAATCTCAGGAACATACCATTTTGCACCTTTATAATCTGTTACTTACTCTGTCTACGATCTTATCAACGACTGGCTGAGTCACGTTGACCTTATCGAGACAGGCAACGAGTGCTTCCTTCATCGGCCGGTCTGAAATTCTTTGTAATAATGCTGCTAAGATTGTTGTTTGTTGTTGGCAACAGCATTATTACACGCAGTTTGTTGTCGTCAAGTTTGTTCTTTGTTGTTGGCAGCAACACGGTTACTAACAACCAAATCTTACCACATATTTGTGATTGAGATAGCATCAATTGCCCTGACAATGCAGTTGACAGGTATGCTCCCTTAAACAAAACAATAGAGAGGCTGATCCGAGCACTTGAAAATAGCATCTCATCACACTAATTTCTAGCACACATTCCCAAATTAAAGCAATACGAGAACTTTGCAATTCGTCAATTATTCACACAACATACATAATAAAATAGAATCATTCTACCATCATTTGGAGCAAATAAAGCACCCACCATTTCAACTGAATCGGTACAACTTGAATTCAACTGATAGCACAAAATATTACATGACTTAATGATTGCAATTGAAAATGTACGAACATCACTCAAAATCGCCAGAAATCCACCCGCAGCAATACATAAGAGATAAGACTAAATCCATTACCAAATTAAGAAAAATACCACGCCTTAATGATAGAGTAACTAATTAAAATTACCTGAATATGAAGTCGACAGTCAAAATTAACGATTTCTACCAGATTGTTGCAAATTAATAAACGGATAAAAACCAATTTGGCGATGAGGTGATCAATAATTGACGAAAACTAATAAAAATTGTTGAATTGATTTTTAATTGTTGAAATTGAGAAGAAATTGATCTTTGCTATGATATTTTTCCCCAAATTTCTAGGGTTTTGTTTCAATGGTTTGCACGTTCTGAGAAAGTTTTAGTGAGAAGCTATTTTTTTGTTCTGAATTTCTGATGCGTTATCTTGCAAAGGAACGGATTTTGTTTGTCTATTTTTTTAAATATTATGAGATTTAATCTCTGCCCTTGGTTTCCTTTGATCTAGTGGTTGAGATTTTCCAAACTCACAACTCACCGTAACAACCAAACTCACGAGATCCCGCCTATATATATATATATATATATATATATATATATATATATATATATATATATATATATATATAGAGAGAGAGAGAGAGAGAGAGAGAGAGAGAGAGAGAGAGAGGAGATCAACTAAGGCCAAGTATATGTATTGAGTCCATAAGTTCTATTAAGGGCCATTGGATGGTGAAAATGGATGACCAAGATCAACCCCAAAAAAGTGTGTTTAATAGCTAATCTCACCATCTCTCTCCTCCTTCACTAATCCACTCTAATTAATCACTAATTTACTATATATTTGTTTTCCACTCATCCATTTCTCTTTCATCTTACACATTTCATTTCTCTCTTCTCTCGTCTCTCAAACTCTCAAAAAAAAAAAACCCAAAAAATCCAAATAAATAAAAAACCCAAAAATCCAAATAAATAAAAAAACCCAAAACACCCAAAAAATCAAAAACCCAAAAAATCAAAAACCCAAAAAATCAAAAATCCAAACAAATAAAAAATTTCTCTTCCTCTACACCACCACCCCACCCGACACCACCCACCGCCACGACCCACCGTCTCACAACCACCGCCGCAGCCAACCCCCACCGTCGCCGGATTTTTTTTTCGTTTTGGTGTTATTTTTTATGTTTTGAGTTGTTTTTTTCATTCGTTATTTTTCTTGTGTTTTTTTCATTCGTTATTTTTGTTGTCTTTTATTTTGTTTATTCTTGTCTTTTTATCTATTTTCTCATTTCTCGCTTTTTTTACATTTTTTTTCTTAAGATTTTGGGTAAAATAAATCTCATATAATAAGTTAATTTTAATATTTTGAAAAAATAACTTTATTATCTCGTTTTGTGGTGGTAGTTTGGTGGTCTAAAGTTATACAAAGAATGGACTAAAGTTATATAAAAATGGACTAAAGTTATACAAAAATGGACTAAAGTTATACAAATATGGACTAAAGTTATACAAAAATGGACTAAAGTTATACAAATATGGATTAAAGTTATACAAATATGGACTAAAGTTATACAAAATTGGACTAAAGTTATACAAAAATAAACTAAAGTTATACAAAAATGGACTAAAGTTATACAAATATGGATTAAAGTTATACAAATATGGACTAAAGTTTTACAAATATGGATTAAAGTTATACAAAAATGGACTAAAGTTATACAAAAATGAACTAAAGTTATACAAATATGGACTAAACGTATAAATCCACTCAGTAAATGTATAACTTATACTCAGTAAATGTATAACTCTAGTAACGATATGAGTAACTTCTACTCAATGAATGTATAACTCCAGTAGGAATGTGTGTAAATTTTGTATAACTTTAGTCAATTTTTTGTATAACTTTAGTCCAATTTTTGTATAACTTTAGTCCTTTTTTGTATAACTTTAGTCTATTTTTGTTTAACTTTAGTCCATTTTTGTATAACTTTAGTCATTTTTTGTATAACTTTAGTCCATTTTTGAATAACTTTAGTCCATTTTTGTATAACTTTAGTCCATATTTGTATAACTTTAGCCCATTTTTAAATAACTTTAGTCAGTTTTTGTATAATTTTAGTCCTTATTTATATAACTTTAGTCAGTTTTTTTATAACTTTAGTCCTTATTTGTATAACTTTAATCCTTATTTGTATAACTTTAGTCCTTATTTGTATAACTTCAGTCCAAATTTGTGTAATTTTAGTCCAAAATTGTATAACTTTATTCCATAAGAGTATAAATTCAGTCATTTTTTGTATAACTTTAGTCCAAATTTGTATAACTTTAGTTCAAAATTGTATAACTTTAGAACTATAAATTCAAATTTGAAACAACACATAAGAAGATGATATTAAAAAAACCAATAAGTCAAAAAAGTACAATAAAAAAACTTCAATAACAATAATAAAAAATTAACCAATAATTAAAAAAAAAACAAATAACAAAAAAAAAATCAAATAACAAAAAAAAAACTAAAACCAAACCAAACAAAAAAACCAACAAAACAAACTTGAATGGTTGTATAACTTCAATTTATACAATGTATAACTTTAGATGTTAATAGTGTAACTTTAATGTAAAAAGTGTATAACTTTAGTCGTAAATAGTATAACTTTAATGTTTTAAGGGTATAACTTTAGTCGTAAATAGTATAACTTTAATGTTTTAAGGGTATAACTTTAGTCGCAAATAGTGAACTTTTATAAAAAACAAAAAAAACAAAAACAAAAACAAGTCAAAAATAAACCCTTAAAAAACAACTCTTAACTAAAAAACAAAAAAAAAACAAAAAAAACAAAAACCAAAAACAATATATACAAAATCGGAAATAAATGATCACTGAAGTTGCACATAAGGGCATTGAAGTTGTACACAATGACCACTGAAGTTGTACGAAATCTGAAATAACAAAAAATTTTATATATCGTGTGTATAACTTTAATGCACGCAATGTATAACTTTAATAGACAAGATGTATAACTTTAGTTCAAAATTTGTGTAACTTCAATTTATACAATGTATAACTTTTAGACATTAACAGTATAACTCTATTTTGATTATTGTATAACTTTAGGCCAAAATATGAAACTTAAAAAAAAAACTTGAAAAATAACAAATAACCAAATACCAATAATAAAAACCAAATAACAATAATAACAATAATAAAACAAAAAACCAAATAACAATCACAAAAAAACAACACCCTCAAATCCTAAAGCAAATCTAAAATCTAAAAAAAAAAACAAAAAAAAAACCAAACGAAAAAAAAAAAATAAATAAAAAATAAAAACAAAACAAATCTGAAATTTGAAATTTGAAATTTGAACGAATATGAGAAGGACTTTGGTGACCCGGTTTAGGGCTTCGTTTTTGAAGGGGTTGCGGGTTGGTTTGGGTCTGGGTATGGACAGATCTAGGTCGAGGGTGGTGAGAGGAGTCGAGTGGTGGTTCTGGGTGGCCGTGAGGGTGGCTGTAGGTGGCGGGAAATGGGAGAGAAAGAGGGATGTCGGGTTGGTTGTGGTTGTGAGGGTGATAACTCCAACGATAACGACAACACCGACGGAACCGACAACACCAACGACATGAACACCAATGACAACACCAACGGCGGGAAGGAGGAGGCGGCGAATCTGGTGGGGGCGAGGGGAAGGCCGGTTGTTGTTGGGTTGTTGGTTGTTGCTGGTTGTTGTTGCTGGTTATTGTCGTTGTTGTTGGTTGATGGAGGCTGGTGATGTTGTTGTTGGTTGTTGCTGGTTGTTGTTGCTGGATGTTGTCGTTGTTGTTGTTGGTTGATGGAGGCCGGCTGGTGTTGGGTTGCGGGTGGAGGAAGGTGGTGGGGATAAAAGGAGGAGAGGTGTGGAGGAAAGGAGGTGCGGGATCTGGAGGGAGAAAGGTGGTACGGGTGGCCGTGGGGTGGTTGGCGGCAGGAGGAAGGACAGAGGTGGGGTGGTTGGCGGCAGGAGGTGGGGTGGTTGGCGGCATGAGGTGGGTGGTTAGCGGCAAGAGGAAGGACGGAGGGAATATTGGTGGTGTTTTGTTTTTGTTTAGTTTTTTTTGTATGGTTTTTTTTTGGTTTATGAAATGAGAGAAGTGAGATAGAGAGAAGTAGTGTGATTGTGATAATGAGAGGAGAGGAATGATTAATGAGGGGAATAATTGAGTTGAGGAGGAAATTAGAGTAATAAGCATTTTGTTTAGTGAGATTAGTTTGTAGCCTTTCATTTTGATTGAATCTCATCCCTCCATCCACTATATCCAAAGGCTTCTATAAAGACTTAGGGACTCATTATATATGAGGGCCTTAGAAGAACCCTCTCTCTCTCTCTCTCTCTCTCTCTATATATATATATATATATATATATATATATATATATATATATATATATATATAATCACAATAAAACAGAAACCAACACAGCACAATCGTCACATAGCCCAAACTCCATAATCAACTCCTCATCACTGACAACACACTAAAGTGTGTAGCCCTGCCAGAGTACCCATCACAACAGGTAACTTCACTCCGCCAATGGGGGACCGCAGCCGTTCCCACCTAAGCCTCGCTCATCTCCATTGAGCGAATAACCCAAATCCATTAATGTGCACATCCCTTCTGTGACGGGTTCCACAGAAGGCGAATAATGGGCGTGAAGCCACTCCCGCAAGTGACCCCACTCAGCCAGGGACGCACCCCGAAGAACACAGACAGGTACAATCAATCACAACCATCAACAGTAACCAATTCCAACAACCGTCACCATATGAGTATGATATTATACAACAATCACAACCAACAATCAACACATTATGTGACTAATACTGAGTAGGGAAACCCTACCTGGAATGCAACACACGCAGACGATCTCAACTGCTGTATCAAAATCTCTCTTCTACGAATCATCCTCCTAACATACAACCATATAATTACTAACAAACACAAAACCATCAAAAACCCCCAATCCCCCAAATTAGGGTTTAAACAAACTTGACTAAATACTATAAAATCGGTACGTAGATCTTACCCTCGACGCAAGGATCACAAGGATGCAAAGAACGATGAAATCCGATCTCTCAAGCTCCGGGATTTGTCAATAATGCGAAGGATCCGAAGAACGTAGTTTGAAATCTCTTTTGAGTGTATTAGGTTTAATAAAGTGTTTAGAGAAGATGACGGAAAGTTATATATACTCATTCGCATTATTAACAAAACCCGACAAAACATTACCCGTAAACCGAGCTACTCGATCGATTAACTGACGTACTCGATCGAGTGCCACTTACTCGATCGAGTGTCCAGGATACTCGATCGAGTACCCTACAGGCAGACTACTGTTTCTAAAAATAAAACACCCTTACTCGACAGAGTAAGGCCCACTCGATATAGTACCCAGAGACTCATAAAACCGTAGTATTACAGAAATGGTAGAAGTACTCTTTTCTAGGACCATACCTGGGTGGATGGGATATGTTTATCCGACCACAATGTAGCCCCGATATCAGAAAATTTATTAGGCGACACAGTTAGCGATATGTGGTACAAGAATCATGGATGGAAATGGGAGCGCTTTGCTGATTTCTTGCCGCAAAATGTCCTTCAAAGAATTGCTTCTATCTCCCTTATCCACGACCCTGATCTCGAGGACACTTAATATTGACAAGATACGTCTTCTGGAACTTTACTATTAAGTCTGCCCTTGGTTATTTACAAGAAGCCGACTTATCTTCTATGCCGGAATCAAATGTTTGGTGCACCATATGGCGAATCCCTGTGCAACAATGTATCTGTATGTTCCTCTGGCTCGCGTCACACAATCGTATTATCGTTAATGTAAACCGAGTCAGGAGAAATATGGGGGATGATCCATGGTGTGAGCTAGAGGATGAAACGACCGACCACCTCCTCCGTTCATGTCATATTTCAAAGCAACTTTGGAACTTAGTTGGTATTGACCCATCCAATACTTCGTTCTGTGATTCTCCTTTGACAGAATGGCTAACTAAAAGTGCAAGTAATAACGTGAATACGATAGTTGCTGACTGGCCAATATGTTTTGGGGTAACTTGTTGGTGGATATGAAAGTGGCGAAACAATATTTTTTTAGGCGAAATAATGAAAATCCACTAGAGCCGCGAAATTTTCTCTTTCAACAATTCAAGCATACAAAGAAAGCCTTCGATAGATTCGACATCTTCATCCTACAACCGAGACCATCAACTACTTAAATCTTCGTACGATGGCTCCCCCCACCACATGGGTGGATTCAATTAAATACGGATGCAGCTTCTAAGGGGAATCCAGGCCCAGCGGGATGTGGTGGAATTTTCCGGGATGAGACTGGTAACTTTACCACAACTTTTTACATGTCATGCGGAGTCTGTACATCGATGAAGGCAGAACTGTTGGCCCTTGCAGATGGTTTGGAAAGGGCAAGATCGTTGCGCATAAAGAAATTACTTATTCATATGGATAACCTTCCATGTGTCAATCTTATTAATTAATGAAGATCAGCTTGTTAGCAACAATTTAAAGTTTATAGTCAGAAGGTGCAAGTACATAATCAAAGAAACTCAATGGACCGTCAAGCTTGAGCACACATATAGAGAAGCAAACAGAGCATCGGATCTTTTAGCTAATCGAAGGATAACCTCGAGTATTATTCCTTTTCATTTAGATTCTTCGTTTTCTGAGTTGAGTATGATCCTTAGGGAGGACATTTTTGGGGTAACTATTCCCCGTGCAATAGCTAACAATTAAGTTTCGGGGCTTTGCCCCTCTTTTGCACAAAAAAAAACTAAACCGGTTAAATGACCTCCCTTTATTACTTTATATAACCCCTCACAAACCACCAACCCAACCCTTCTCTTACACCCATATCACCACCTACACAACCGCCCCGTCAACCACCCACAACCAACTATGCCCACCTAACAGACGCCTCGACATCCACCCTCACAACCTCTTAACAACATCACCGCACAACCACCCCAAATTAACATTTACTTCAAATTAAAATGGGGATTTACTTTTCCAATTCAAAATCAACACAGTTGCTAGTAGAGGAGCGCGGTCTTTAAAGGCGGCAACAATTAACGAGGGCTAAGGAGAAACAAGGAAGGTAAATGGAGTGAAACATATAATGGGACGCCAAATGGGACAAAGGATCTCCACTGCTCCCCTCCCCCATAGTTGAAATTATTTCTGTTAATTAATCCTAGAGAAGATACATCGTATATGATAAGCCAAAGAGTATCATTTCAATATCAATTAATTCCTCTTAAAAACGAAAAATTCCAACACCTAACTTAACAATCACAACTCATTTTGTTAGATTTATTCATAAGAGAGTAGCATTAAAGAGTTTGTATATATATTATTCATCGTTGTTTCATCTTAATACAAGACTACATGAGCACTTATATTTATTTTCTGGAAATTTTGAGGCTCCTACGAAAAACTAATTTCGGGCCATCACTAAGATGGATACCCATTTGTATGCATAAAACTTTAAAAATAAACACCAAATTTTACTTAGAATGTTTTTCATTGCATTTTTTTAAATAAAATCAATGATATCATATGAGTTATGACTTATCTCTTGCATCTCACCATAAGTACAGTGAACGGGACATGACTAGTGTCACACGCATACTTATGACTTACATCTCAGCATAAGTACGAAAGAGAACAATCAAATCAATGTGACTCACAATACTAAGTGGCTTGCCCATCTCACTCCTAATGCTCAATAAGACCAAAATATTCTCAAAAGCGGTGAAAACAAACCAAAGAAACAACGACCAAATCAATGTGACTCACAATAATTAGCCAAAAACGACATTAAGTAAAGGAGGCACAAGACACACCATCCAAACAATCTAATACATAACTCTCTCGGTAAATGGCACCTGAAAAGCGGATGCGACTAGACAAGAAAAACCAATTTCCCAGTAGGTCGACAATTATATCAGATGATCCTAGTTCAAACCTGGCACCAGACTCTCGGGATAAACATACTCCGATTCGACAAATGATAAACATATCGCATCCGGGACCCGATACATGCATTGCACATACAACCGCACTAAAGGTCGAGTAACCTAAATCCAGAAACATGACACATACAACCGTACCAAAGGTCCGAAAAAGGTGGAAGAGTAACCTCAATCCAGAAATATGGCACATACAACCGTATCACTCTGATTCTTCAAATTTAGTTCTCATTAACAATTATTTTTGAAAATATTAACACTACTAATAGGCATAGAATTTATGGTTGGGTAGAATCTATATATAACTTGATGGAATTTTAGACTTCAAGAGCAAATAGGTGATTGAAAACATTATTACATATGAGTGATATTTATATGTCAACAGTTAGATCAAACTTTTTGTATAACTCTTTAGTCTAGCATTCATCTTTAGGGCCCCCAAAAATCTCGGGGCCTTGTTCGGTTGCACCGCTTGAACACCCTTAAAGACGGCCCTGCATAAACCCCAAACCAAAATACAAAATTTGGAATCCGTTTACAACAAGGGTCAAATTTAAGCGGTCATAACTTGAGTACTAGATATAGGTATAGGGTGATTTCAATTAGAGGTAATACCTTATCCTCTTACGGTTCCAACAGTAGGTCACACGCCCTAACAAGTAACAAACGAGGGACATATAACCGTTTACAAAAATGCGACGGTGTAGGAAAAGTTTCGCCAAGGACCCGTGTGTGTCAAACACCTCCTACTCGGGTTTAGGACCTGGACCCACCCGGGTCGGACTCCTCATGCCTAGGTTCAGTGCTTGGACCCGATGGGGTCGAACTCAAACCCAGGTCGGACTCCTCCTGCCTAGGTTCAGGCCAATTTTTACCCAATTTTATTTTAACTCCAATGCAACTTGTTTATTAATGCTATTACAAATACAAACAAACCAAAAACATCACAAATACTCACTTTAGACGGACACTATCCGTCTAAAGTTGTAGACGGATCATGGCCCTCTCGCAAAATAAAAGTGAATAGTGCAATAGGTGGGAAATTGATACCCCCACTTGCCCTCCCACTTACATTTTTTGAGAGGCCCACTATCCGTCTACAGCTTTAGACGGATAGTGTCAGTCTACAATGAGATGGATTGAACATCCTATACTCTCCCAAGAATGATTCACAAGCCTCATAAATGAATTAGACATGATCAAACATCGATCTATTACAAGGACTGTCAACAACACAAACCATTACTTTACCCAAATTGCTCCAACTTCAAAGTTGAGCACAATATCATCAATATTACATCAACTACAACAATCTTTAACATATAAGTCTCATAAATCATCCCTCATTCATAAAAAGTGATTTTCAAGGTAAATCTAACATCAGTGACGAACTACGCCTGGACCGAGCGGGTCATGGCCAGGTTAGTTTCTACGAATAAGTATAATATGAGTGTCATAAGAATCACTAGAAAGAAGTTGGCATAGTGGTTTGTATATTGAGTAACTGTGTACTTCATGTGGAAAGGGTTGTGTGTTTGAATCAAGATAGCCACATTTTTAATGTATTTTGTTGCAACTTCTTTAACTTAATTTGTCTAGATAATATTTCGCGCCTTATATATTTAGAAAAAAAAGACTTATTTTTATGCTTTGAAATGATTCTTGTTTGTAAATTTTATCATTAGTTATCCCCGCCTTTCTCCACTCTTAATTAATTTTATTATAAAACCGTCTTATTACGTGTAACTCAATAGCTTAACAAAAATAAATATAAATTTGTATGTTATATATATATATATACCGTGTGACCGTAATAATTTAAAAATCCTATGGAGTATTGTATATCGACAACGGCATGAGATTTACGATGAGTCGATGAATTAATATACATTGATGAAATGAAAACCGGCCCCTGCTCCTATTTTACCCTAGCTTCGTCCCTGCCTAAAATAAAAATTCATCTTTTTCATATGAAACGTTAATCCCACACAAACAAAGTAATATCGAGTAACTTATCTACATTGCCCTTTTGCACTTCAGTATTCAAGAATAAGTCCAAGACAAGATGTGTTAGAAAATTCATCATATATATGAAAGATGGGTTTTTTAAAAGATTGAAAAAGACAGATTTTTCTTACCTAAGACATAAAGGAAGATGAGAGGAGAACAAGAGTGCAAGAATCGTCGGATTTGGATGAGTAACGAAGAAAGATAAAATTTTATTACATGAAAAGATGGAGAATAAGGAGAGAAGAAAGGATGGTGGAAAGATGTGAAGATTTGGTTGAGAGGAGTTATAGGTATTTTAATATCTTAATGGTTGAAGGTTTTACTCGAGGTTTCTGTGAGAGGAAATCTGAAATTTTATGGTGGATGGGTTGAAGTGAGGTTTACTCGAGAGAGATTAACCTAAGAGTAATAGTAATAGTAGAACTTTATACAAAGTTCTTCATATGACTTGTCATAATACATCAACCCCAATTTCTAAGAATTTTTGTTCACAATAAAACTTTATACATAGTTCGTAGATAAAAAAACTATAAAATGAATAATGTTAAATGGTTTCACACATTTTACAAAGCTGTATTTACTGGATGTACATTTTCCAATATTTATAAACTTGGTTCTTATTTTAGAACTTATTCTTAAAAATAAGAACCAACTTTTAAATGCAATAGAGAAACTTTTAAAATAAAATTCTTGCTAACAACCTCAATACTAAGAACTACTATTGTTATTTCTCTAAATATACTTGACCCATAACTCAAATAGGTTGAGTTTCACTCAAATTTCGTATAGAATTCGATTTTTAACTCTATTTGGACAACTTAGAAACGATTTTAACCCAACAAAGCTAAAAAATAATTTTCCATAAAAGTAAAGGTAACTAATTTGGAGTATTAAATTAGCAGTTTAAAATAATTTACTCAATAAAATAAAAGTGAATATTATAAAGTTAGTGATTTTGATAAATTCTCTATTAAGTTAAAATTACGGGTGTTACACATGCGACATGTTTTGTGTATATAGTGACGGTTAGTATCCCCTAGGCTTGTATTATATAAAAACCCACTTTGATGATGAATGAGGAAAGAAACAAATGAAGATATAATTATTCTGAATCTGAAACCCGAAACAAATTAAGAGGAATAATGTTGTAATTAATTAGGAATGAGCTAGCTCAGGAAGTGAATAGAAGCTTGCTTTTACCACAACCCATGATAGAAGAGGGCAATTCCCCAACCCTTTCAATTCCTTCCTCAAAGACAATTCCCATGCCTATGTAGAAATGCGACTCTATATGACAATGAAATAGCCATACTCCTGGGTTATTTGCCTTAAACCGAATAACAGTCCACCCGTAAGGATGAACGGGGACCGTATTCTTGAGTATTGGGTTTATAAGATTGTAGTTCTTTGGATCATTGAAGGGGTCAAACTTACCTTCTCCATAGCCCAACACCCAAAAGTCATGCCCATGAAGATGCCAAGGATGAGTCTCACTATTGTTTAAATTCAAGGTGTTTGCATTTTGCAAAACAATATCAACCGTTGTATCAAACTTAAGCTTATATATAGGATTGCTAGAGATGGCATTTTGGTTGACAGGTGGAATATATATGTCGTAGTTTTTGTAATCGTAGACATCAGGTGGGGATCTTTGATCGAACATTTTTGGGAGTTCTCCCTCTAGCCTTTTCTCTCCGAGGGCTACCAAATAAGGTGTTGATGGTAAGGACAATGAGACGTTGTTGATCGACCAAAATAAAAAACCATTAATCCTGTTTTGCGTATTGAGTAACATTATCAACCGGTCAGAGGTGGGGGGCGGAGGTTCGATGAACCCTTGTCGGGCTTTAATTGCTAGGCTTTGGGCTTCTCTTTGAGTAGTGTCATTCCACAGAGGTCCAGTGGTTGGAATTGTGGGCGGGTTTTGTTCCGGTGTATTTGGATAGTAGTTGAAAATGGCCAGCCCAGTTGTCGTTTTGGGTAGCCGGCTTACCACATTTGTTGTGGCCCAATAGTTCCGCGATGGATCTTGGTTAGCTTTGATTAAGACCGAGTACGTCTCTCCAGAGTATATGAACAAGTTTTGGACATCAAATGGGTCAACGTAGTACCCGTCTGCTTCAACTACCGTCATGTTATGCCCCTGTTTAAATTACATAACACGAGTACAAAACAAATTCATATATATCCTGACTATTTGAGTAAGACCGTCACACATTAAGACGAGATAAACATTTTGGCGTAGTCTTCAATTTTAAAATATTTTAAAATTTACCTCTATAGCAAAACTAAGAGCAGACAAGGCAGTAAGGCTGCCAATTCGTAAACGGTATGTTTTGCCTGGGACAACTGTCAAGGCAAACGGGCTGCAGTCGGGACTAGTTGCGTTACAAATTGTGGGACCCGTCGGAGTATTGAAGGATGAGCAATTGAATCGACCTCTTCCTTGTATAAGCAGAGACTACAAAATGTGAATGAAAGATAAAAACTAAACGAATTATTTTCGGTGGCCAATTCCGCGCATCAGAATCAATTAAAATGTTAGAACAATTAGAATTAGAATCGTCATATTTTGAAATTAACTACTCGTCCTCTATATTATTAGCTACGATTAATTAGTGCATGTGTTCCACTTTACTAGAATTAAACAACTTTCTTTTTTGAAGGAATAGAATTAAACAACTTTTATGGGTTTATAAATTTACCTTTACTCCTTTGTTTGAGTTATTTGGGACTTTTGTGGAGGCATGTGTATATGGCTTGGGGCACGCAATGGCCGGGGTGGAGCCAGGGAGGGGCTATCAGGGGCGGTCGCGCTCCGCTGGCATTTGAAAATTCGAAATTTTTAGTTAAAATTTTCGAATTTTTTAGGCCCCCGTATAATATTACCGTTTCGCCTCCGCTGAACATTTTCACCCCCGCTGACTTACATTCCTAGCTCGCCAATGCGCGCTGCGTCAGGCTCAAGCCTCGTGTTTAAGTTCTAGGACCTAATGGTCACAGGAATGCACCTGCAGTGCAAATCTACTACTATATGTATATACATCTCCAAACTAACAACGGTTGTGTTAATCTGGGAGCCGAATGAAGAGGTCGTATGTGTTGGATATTTTCAGTTATTGAAAATATTAAGATTGTGGCCCATTAATTTGGCAGTCAAAATATGGACTCAAACTGCCCTATTTTGTCTCCCTATTTCCTTCAGTTGACCACCATTCTCTCCACTACATTCGCAACTGATTTTTGATGGCAAAATCAGTAAGTACAACATAATTTCTGATTAACAAGATCACCAAACCTACTCTCCCTTAAAAAAATATACACCATCTAAATCAGTGAGAAGGAGGGTTCGGAACCGAAATCAGAGTAAGAAAGAGTCAGACGGCAGACAAAGACAAGTTATCGGAAAGACGGAAACGAGTTTATTTCTTTATTCGGGATTTAAAAGCTGTTCAGGAATACCGATTAGCAATGCCTGGAGGTTTAATTCTCGATCTTTATTTATCGCTTCCGCATTTATATTCGTATATTCATTTAGTAATTAGAATATACATGATTAAGAATTGAATTAAACTTATATTTGGTATCAGAGCGAGTTTATCGCCTCTGTCTTGCTTGTTAATTTTCCGACTTCGTTTTTTCCGTCGATTGAAATGTGATGATTTGACGCTCTCGTTTTTCTGTCGGATTCTGGGATTTCTTCTGATAATCGTTTATTGCCTTGTTTGTGTGTAATCTGTTTCCGTCTTTATCATTAAAATCTGGGAAATTTTATGTTGAAATTTTATTTTTAATTTTCTGGAAATTTTCTGTTTGATGTATTGACGGAAGATTGAAGATGACTTAACATCTATTGTTTTTAGCGCACAGTTCTATACTCTGCTATGGTTTTTGTTGCTTTATAGAGTAGCATTAATTGTGTGGTTTTTGATGTTTTGTACCCCACTGCCTTTTACATTATAATACCACTTTGATGGATGTTTGGTCAGACTGTATTGTAGGAGTTAAATAATGTTTCATTCCTATCTTACTTGTTGATTCCTTTGGGTGACATTATTATGGAGTACCAATGGATATTTTGAACCTTTGGTATTCTTTTATTGTCCCCTTGTTCGGTTGACTTAAGATGTCCATATTTTTTATTCTATTTTTTAGCTGTATCCGTTCAAAATGAGTCACATGGATTATGGAGTTAGCAATTTTTGTTTATTTTATAAATGCCTACCTTCATTTGCTACAGTACCTTTTGTGATGCACTATATAATTTTATTTTTATTTTAGCATATGTTTTATGAGAACATGTGTTCTTTAAATTTGACAAGACTTTATATACATTAAGTTCAGTATATATATTAATAGTTTAAATGTCAAGTGATTTTAAATTTATTAGTTAGGGAGTAGCCACAACATCTCTAATTGATTAAATTTTATACGAAATCACATGTGGAAACTAGACATTTTATTGTAATTAATTGTACGTAATGTGATGAGACTTACCCACATGAATCTTATTATATTTGTATGATTAATTAGGATATCATATTGAATCTTAATATACCCACAGGAGTTGAGAAATGAATATATTTTGATAGTTTCATCATAAAGTTTATTTTTTATGCATCTAATTTGAGTAGACTTTAGCCCACAGGCAAGTTTATGTAACTAGATTCATATGAGCATAATTTATATTGGTAAGTTGTGATAAAGTTAAGTCTCAATTTTTGCTACTAAGCATGTATATTTAAAATTTGCAGCAAGTTTACCTGGAAGTTCCTTTGATATCAAAATAGACGTTCCTGAATTAACTGGTGATAATTTTAAGGTGTGGAAAGAGAGGGTTCTATTGCATTTAGGATTCACACGTTTCGATTATGCTATACAACACGAGGAACCGGCTGAGGTAAAGGAAACTAGCACACCAGATGAAGTAGACCATCGTGAAAAGTGGGAGAAATCAAACTATATTTGCACGATGTTCATAAAGACAAAATTGTGTGCTAGTATCCGAGGTTCCGTCGAGCAGCATACTAAAATTCGAGACCTTCTTAAAGCAATAGATGAACAGTTCGAAACTTCTGATAAGGCTTTGGCGAGCACCTTAATAATGAAGTTCACTTCTTTGAAGCTCAATGCCACTAAAAGAGTGCGTGATTTCATCATGCGCATGAGGGATATTGCAGCCCAACTTAAGGTATTGGAAGTTACTATGTCTGACTCTTTCCTGATACATTTCATTTTCTGTTCTCTCCCAGCACAATATGCCCCATTTAAGATCTCTTACAACACACATAAGGACAAATGGTCTCTTAATGAATTAATGACCATGTGTGTTCAAGAGGAGGGGAGGTTGTTGTTGGAGGAGGGCGAAAAGGTGAACCTAACTACTAGTACTAATAAAGAATCATCTAGTATTAAGAAGGGTCACCATAAGGATAAGGGAAAGGGTAAGATATCTGTTGAGCCGACCATTAAGAAGGAGTCTTCATGTTTCTTCTGTAAAAAGAAGGGACATATGAAGAAAGACTGCATAAAGTTCAAGGCTTGGCTTAAAAAGAAAGGTAATTTTCATGTGTTTGTTTGTTATGAATCTAATATGGTTAATGTTATTCATAATACTTGGTGGATTGACTCTGGTACTACAATTCATGTTTCGAATACCTTGCAGGGTATGACAAACCTGCGGAAACCAGTGGCAAGTGAAAGCTCTATCTATTCAGGAAACCAGATAGGCTCGAACGTGGAGGCCGTAGGGACATGCAGTTTAGTTTTGAGTAGTGGTTTTGTTTTGGTTTTGGAAAAGACATTTTATGTTCCGAATTTTGCTCGGAATTTAATTTCAATTTCAAGGCTTATACCATTTGGATTTACCTTTAATTTTTCGAATTCTGGTTTCAGTATTTGCAGAAATTCTAAAGTTATTGGTCATGGTATTTTGTCTGATAATTTATATCGTCTTTATTTACAAAATGATACCACTTAAAATACTATGCATGTTAATACTGGTTTAAAAAGAAGTATTATGAATGGGGAGTCCTCTATGTTATGGCATCGGAGATTGGGACACATCTCCATTGAGAGGGTTAAGAGATTGGTAAAGGAAGGGGTACTCGGTACTTTAGACTTTATCGATTTTGATACTTGTGTTAGTTGCATTAAGGGAAAGCAAACTAACAAATCTAAGATAGGTGCTAAGAGGAGTTCTGACCTATTAGAAATCATACACATGGATATTTGTTGTCCGGACATGAACGCTAATGATCTGAAATACTTTATTACCTTTATTGACGATTATTCACGATATATGTACATCTACTTACTTTGTTCCAAAGACGAAGCTTTTGATGCCTTTAAATTGTTTAAGGCTGAAGTAGAGAAATAATGTGGTAAGCACATTAAAATCGTGAGATCAGATAGAGGTGGTGAGTACTATGGTAGATATACTGAGGATGGACAAGCACCTGGTCCTTTTGCTAAATTCCTTCAAGAGCATGGGATTGTTACCCAATACACTATGCCCGGTTCTCCAGATCAGAATGGTGTAGCAGAAAGAAGGAATCGGACATTAATTGAAATGGTGCGTAGTATGAGAAGTAATATTAAACTTCCTTCATTTTTGTGGGTTGATGCACTAAAGACGGCTGCGTATATATTAAATAGGGTTCCTTCCAAGGCCGTCTCAAAAACGCCTTTTGAGTTATTCAAAGGTTGGAAACCGAGTTTGCAACATATACGCGTTTGGGGATGTCCGTCTGAGGTGAGAATTTACAATCCACAAGAAAAGAAACTAGACCCAAGGACTATTAGTGGGCATTTCATTGGATATTCCGAAAAGTCCAAAGGCTATAGGTTCTATTGTCCGTCTCATAGTACCAGGATTGTGGAATCTAGAAATGCAAAATTTCTAGAGAATGACTTAATCAGTGGGAGTACTATAGAAGTTGAACCTGAAAAGGATCAACATGAAGCTTCACCCTCTGTTTTAAGTGACATGTTGGTTATTGTTCACGGTCCTGAAGATCGACCGCAAGTTCAACAACCAAATACAGAAATTCCACAAAATGTCGATCAAAATAGGGTGGATCATAATGAGGAAGAAGTTCACCCTGAGGTTGAACAAATTTCATTAAGAAGATCTATTCGAGAAAGGAGATCAGCTATTCCTGACGACTATGAAGTATATCTACAAGAATCGGATTACAATGTTGGAGCTGATAATGATCCTATGTCATTTTCACAAGCCATAAGTTCTACAGATTCAAACTTATGGATGGATGCTATGAAAGATGAGATGAACTCTATGGCGGCTAATCGAGTTTGGGATCTCGTCGAGTTGCCTGATGGTGTAAAAACCATCGGATGTAAGTGGGTCTTTAAGACTAAAAGAGACTCACTTGGCAACATCGAGAGACATAAGGCAAGACTCGTTGCTAAAGGGTTCACTCAAAGAGAAGGGATCGACTACAAGGAGACATTTTCTTCTGTATCAAAGAAAGATTCTCTTCAAGTTGCCATGGCATTAGTAGCTCATTTTGATTTCGAGCTACATAAAATGGATGTGAAAACCGGCATTTCTCAATGGCAATTTAGAGGAAGAGGTTTACATGAAACAACCTGAAGGATTCTACTCTAAAGATGGTGAGCATTTGGTTTGTAAGCTAAATAAATCCATATACGGTTTGAAACAAGCCTCCCGCCAATGGTATAAGAAGTTCCATGAAGTAATTTCTTCATTCGGTTTTGAAGAAAATATAATGGACCAATGCATATACCTTAAGGTCAGTGGGAGTAAGATTTGTTTTCTTGTGTTATACGTGGATGACATTTTGCTAGCAACCAATGATAAGGGGTTTTTATATGAGGTGAAATAATTTCTTTCAAATAACTTTGATATGAAAGATATGGGCGAGGCATCTTATGTCATTGGCATTAAGATCCATAGAGATAGATCCCGAGGCATTTTAGACTTGTCTCAGGAGGCTTATATCAACAAAATGCTTGAAAGGTTCAGAATGAAAGATTGTTCACCAAGTGTAGCACCTATTGTGAAAGATGACCGATTCAGTTTAGACCAGTGTCCCAAGAATGATTTAGAAAGGGAAAAATTGAAAAATGTTCCATATGCTTCAGCTGTTGGTAGCATTATGTATCCTCAAGTCTGTACCAGACCTGACACTGCATATGCTGTTGGAGTATTAGGTAGATATCAGAGTAACCCAGGCACCGATCACTGGAAGGCTACAAAGAAAGTGTTGAGGTACCTTCAGGGTACCAAAGATTACATGCTTATGTATAGACGGACTGATAGTCTTGAAGTGGTGGGGTAATCCGACTCAGACTTTGCTGGCTGCATTGATTCACGAAAATCCACATCAGGATATGTGTTTATGCTAGCTGACGGAGGAGTACTAAGCAGACATTGACAGCCACTTCTACTATGGAGGCCGAGTTCGTTTCTTGTTTTGAGGCTACCTCACATGGTGTATGACTGAAAGGTTTCATATCTGGGCTAAGAGTCGTTGACTCTATTAGTCGGCCAATTCGAATGTATTGTGATAATCCAGCTGCGATATTTATGGCTAAGAATAATAGAAGTGGAAGTCGAAGTAAACACATCGACATTAAGTATTTGGCCATAAAAGAGCGTGTTCAGGAAAAGAAAGTGATCATAGAACACATTAGCACTGAATTAATGATTGCTGATCCGTTGACTAAAGGCATGCCACCTAAAGGTTTCATGGGTCATGTAGTGAATATGGGACTTGGTCCCATAATGTGATACATTTATTTATTGTATTGAAATTTTTCATTTAGTTGGATATTTTCTCATTTTGGATTATGTACGTACATTCTTTGGTTATTTATTTTTGTTGAGAAATATCATTATGTTTTGACCTAGAGTAAACATATGGTTTATTCATTAAGTTAAGTGTGAGTGGTGAGAGACTAAGTGTATCGTAATACATGGAAGATTAATTTTCGCTCAGGAGAATTCGTCGCTATGATTCGTACATGAAGTTTCTCTTGCGTAAATGGGCCAAGTGGGAGAATGTTGGATATTCTCAGTTATTGAAAATATTAAGATTGTGGCCCATTAATTTGGCAGTCAAAATATAGACTCAAACTGCCCTATTTTGTCTCCCCCATTTCCTTCAGTTGACCACCACTCTCTCCACTACATTTTTTTATGGCAAAATCAGTATAAGTACAACATAATTTCTGATTAACAAGGTCACCAAACCTACTCTCCCTTAAGAAAATATATACACCATCTAAATCAGTGAGAAGGAGGGTTCGGAACCGAAATCAGAGTAAGAAAGAGTCAGACGGCAGACAAAGACAAGTTATCGGAAAGACGAAAACGGGTTTATTTCTTTATTCGGGATTTAAAAGCTGTTCAGGAATATCGTATTAGCAATGGCTGGCGGAGGTTTAATTCTCGATCTTTATTTATCGCTTCCGCATTTTATATTCGTATATTCATTTATTAATTAGAATATACTCCCTCCTATTCTAAATAACTCTCCCTATTTCTTTTTTCGTCTATTCACAATACTCTCCCTATTTCCTTATTTGGCAAACTTTTATACTTATTTTAATCACCTTACCCCACAACAATACCCCCACAATACTCATACTTTATCATATTTTAATTACCTTACCCCACAACAATACTTATTTTAATCACACAATACCTTCCCTCTCTCCAATCTCCTACCCCACTACAATACTTTACCATATAATACTCCCCTCCCTTAATTCCCGTGCCCTCCATGAAAAGGGGGGGTTATTAAGAATAGGAGGGAGTACATGATTAAGAATTGAATTAAACTTACAGTATGTAGTGGCATAATCGACGTGACCTCACTTCACGTCACAACCTTACGGTGGTTGCATAACAAGACGGTCTCATAAAAACAAGAACATACCTAAGGTTCACCAACAAACACAAACGGGATGGAAGACAATCCGGTGGCAGCCTCAAAGGTGCTCTTGTGCCACCAATCAGTCAGAAGAATGGTACGATCAAAGTCGTAAGTGAAAGGTTCAGATTGTCCCTCGGGAAGCGATACAACGATCATTCCATTCAAACCCGCCTCTCTTTGCATACCATAATGGGCATGATATAAGTATGTGCCCGCCTGCATCACAACCAAAATGCAACGTTTCATTAGTAGTATTCATCACCAACTATGTTTTGGTAAAAATTCACCGACTACGAATCTTTTTATGTGAGTGATAGTGATTAATCTAATGCCAATTATGATTTAAATGCAATGATAGGAATGACGAAATAAAGACGAATGAAAAAGAATGACACGGAGAAATTTTGGTGACGCGGAAAACCCGGTGTGGGAACAACCGCGGGGGGAGTCGGAATCCCGCCAATTTATGCACTATAATCGAGGTTTTTTAACCAAATAAGGAAATACAAGTATTATGTTGTAAGTAGGATATTGCCGAGTGTGGACAGGAATTTCGAGAAGTAAAGTGTTGCTTGAGATAATTGTTCCGTGCCTCTGTTTGATATTCCTCTCGTCATTATATAGCTGCTAGAACTTGGGCTAGGGTTGCTGGACTTCTCCCTCAGTTTGCTCCTGGAATCTCGGACTGTTACCATGAAAATAGATAGCAGTTATTGACAAAGTCCAAGCCCAATACCTTCCTCTTTTTGTACGTGTGTTTGTATTTGGCCCAAGTTGTGTTTGTTATTGTTTGATCTTGTGGTCCACAATGTGCCACCTCAGCTATCCCTCTCTCCCCCTTTCTACCAATCATTGCGTTCCACGCGTCCACCCTTTTACTGCTTTTCTCTGTTAATGCAACGCCACGTCGGGAGAGATAAATATTAATTTTTTATCCCTAACAATTGCCCCAAAATTTCCGTCTCAAATATTTTTAGGCGGGAATTTCCGTTGTGCTGCGGAGAACTGACGAAGTTTTTGCAGTTATCTTGGTTTCTACAACTTCCCCTCTTAATAGTTCTTCAACCGCCACAATTACTATCCCACTTTCCCACTAACTCTTCCTCCCTCTTTATATCCCTTGGTTTTCCCCAAAACTCCCCACTTTCTTACTTCTCCATCACCATCAATCACTTTTGTCTCTAAAAACTTTCTCACCCTCCGCCGGTTGCTTTACCACAGGTACCTTGTCTTTAACTTTGTTTTCTTTTCATCTTGTTTGCATATAATGTCACAAAAAACTGCTTCTTCAACCTCGGCCTCGGATCCGATGATGCCGCCTGACCTCTTTCTTTCCGGCGGTGTGCTTTCGGACAAGCACTCCTGTGATTCCGACTTCACTCCAGAGGATCTTGAGTATATCAGGAAAACCTTTGGTTTCTCTGATAATGTGGTGTTCCACATTCCGACTCCCGGCCAGAAGGCCGATTCAGTGAGGGAAGGGTGGATTTGCTTGTACGAGTACGCCTTTCGTCTGGGTCTGCGATTTCCTTTCCCTCCTTTGGTTCAAGAGTATCTGAACTTGAATCAGTTGGCTATTTGCCAAGTGGCTCCCTACACCTGGCGGATCTTGCTGGCGATTGACGCGATGAATAACCGTTTTGGTTATGATATTGGTCTCTCGGACCTTGCACATTTGTTCTCGGTCAGGTCTCTTGCTCGGGGTCAAGTAACCATTCGGGTTCGAGACGGGGAGAAGAATTGCATCATCTTCCCTGTGAAGCCGGATGACAGCAAGTGGTTTTCCCGCTTTATTTTTGTGAAAATTGACACTCTTCCTGCTCCGACTGACTATATTGTCAGTGTTTGGCGATCAACAGATGGTACTTGCATGCTCTTACTCCTGTGTGTTTTTCCTTGATGCTCATATTTCCTTACTTGGTTTTTTGTGCAGGTTTGTGCCCCTTGCCTTTGTCTCCTGATAAAACCGCATCTCTTTCCAAGCTGTTCAGTCCATCACCAGAAAATAGGACCTTTCCTAATCTGGTTCAAGATTCTACTGCTGTGGTGAAGAAAACTGCTGCTGAAGAAAAAGACTCAATGTCGACTAGTACGTTGTTCTTCCCTTTTGACTTGGTTCTGTTTCCAGATTTTTCATGCATCTGGTTCTGACTTAGCTTCTGCTGCTTCCAGGTTCTGCAAAATCTAGAATTTCGCTGCAAGATGTTTTGGCTCAGAGAATGAAGGAGCAGGTTACGGCTGTCCCCAAGCCTGCTGAGAAGAGAAAATCTACTCCTGCCCCCGGTTCTGGACCTCGTCCCAAAAGGAGGTCTGCTGCTGCGGAACGGGTGAAGGAGCAGACTCCTATTGAAGCTACGCCTCTGGCTGTGAGGCCTCCGTTACCTGGTCATGGATTGTCTGCTTCTGGAGATGCTCTAGTTTCCAAAGCTGTTCCTGGTTCTACCCCAGCTGTGCCTGCGTCTGTTGCGATTCCATCATCTGGAGCCATCCCTGCCTCTGGAGCTATCCCTGCTTCTAGAGCTACTTCAGTTCAGGATCGCTCCTCGCTTCAGGGCTGCTTCCAGTTCCAGGATCGCTCTCGCTTCAGGGCCGTCGGTTCCAAAACTACTCCGCTTCAGGGCGCTTCGGTTCCAAATCTGCTCCGGGGGTTATTGTTTTTTCCCTTCCAGATGATTTTGGTAGGTCTAAGTCTGCGAGTAGTTTGGACTTAATGAACCAGATGCTTCTTCCAGCTTCTAGGTCTGCGCTGGATTGTAATTCTTTGCCTGACTTGGTGGACCGTGCTGCTGAGCATTCTTTTGAGGTAAACGATTTTTTTTTTTTTTTTTTGACGCTGAGTTCTATGGTTCTGGCCCACCAGTCCTTTCAGATGGCCCTGTATCTGCGGGAGAAGGTGCCCCTCCTGGTGGCAGAAAATGCGAAACTCCGGAAGCTGGCGAAGGAGGCCAATGAGGATAGGCTGAAAACTCAGGCTTATCTAAACAAGTCCCAGGATTTGCTGTTGGAGGAGGCCACTCAGAAGCAGAATTTGCAGAACAGTCTTTCTCTTGCTGAGGGGCGGATTTCTAGTGCTGAGAAGAAAATTGCTGATGCTGAGAAGAAAGCTGCTGATGCTGAGAAGGAGGCTGCTGAGGCTAAGAAGAAAGCTGCTGATGCTGAAAGGCGCATTTCGGAGGTGGAGAAACGTGCTTCTGATGCAGAAGCTCGTGTTGCCCAGGTTCAGGAGGAGAAGGTTTCTGAGGTGCAGGAGTTGAAGAGGACTCTGGTGGATGCTCTGTCTTATGCTGCTTTGGAAACGAAGATTGACTGTATAAAGGTGTTCCAGAGGGGAGGGCATTCTGCTTGGGACTTAGGAGCTGAAGAGGGGAGGCTTGCTGCTACTTTTCCTGATGGTTTGAATTTGGATGTGCTAGCTGGCTTGGTGGAGCCTGGTACTGTTCCTGCTGATGATCCAGGCGCTGAGGAAGAGGTGAATTCTCCTGCTCCTGATGCTCAGGCAGCTGCTTCTGAAGCTGTGGTGCACATTGACGTAGATTAGTATTTCTCTGCATCTGAAAGACTTATGCTTAGTTAGTTTTCGGCCCTACGGGGCATAACATCTTTATTTTGAACAGTTTATGTACTTTTGGTCTGGCTCTGGTGCCAGGCATATTTTGCTTTGCGACTTAAGTATTTTCTACTGGTTATCTTTTTGTGTCGTACCGTTTCTGGTGCTTTGATTTGTGCATGCACGTCGTTGGTTTGGCCATCATTTGTTAGATTCTTTGGCTAAGGGGTCTAGTATGCCCACTCGTCCAGAGGAGCCAGGCTTGCGTGGGTGCTAATGCATCGCGGGAGGCTGGTGGTCCCGGTTGTATGTGCTTAGCCACGGACACACGCCATCTGTAATGAATACAAGCTCTGCCAGATTAGTTTGCATTTTATTTCCTTGGCTTATTAGAAAAAAATTAACTTACTTAAGGTGGTTTAAAAACTTTCCGGAATTTGAAATATGAGCAAGTCTATTGGAACCAGATTTGTTGAATTCGAAAATAACATTTTTAGAGCTAGAAAACATTCAGAATCAGGAGATATCCAGACCCAGAGAAATATAAAAAATAGAAAAATATTTTAGAAGCAGGAAAATATCTTTTAGGACCAGAAGAATTTTTGGAGGCATAAAAGTGTTCAGGGACAGAAAAATATTCAGAGCCAGGAAATATGTAAGGCAATATCTATAACCTGGCTGGGCTGCATCTGGTAGGCTGAGTACCTGGTTGTTGACCCTGCTGGTGGCTTTAAATAAAATATTTTTTCAAGTGGGTGATATTCCAGGATCTGGGAACCATTTGCCCTTCCATAGTCATGAGTCGGTAGGCTCCATTTCCAACTGTGCTTTCTACTTGGTATGGCCCCTCCCAATTGTAGGCAAATTTCTCTGCTTGCTGGTCCTTGGTATTTTGGAAGACTTTCCTTAGGACCAGATCTCCCACCCGCAGGGTTCTTACTTTTACGTTCTTGTTGTAGCTTTTAGCCACGGTCAAGAGTCGTAGGAAGCCATCCCGATCGGCGGCCGGTTCTCGAGTTCATCTATCGTGTCCAGGCGCTTGCCATTTCCACCTGGTTCCGCTCTTCGTGATGCATCCATATCTCGTGGGTTGGGACCCGACCGGATGGGATGATCGCCATACGCTCCGAACACCGGTGAAGGGGTTTGCCTGTTGCAATCTTTGGTGTGGTTCTGTCACCCCAGAGAACCAGAGGTAGCTCTTCCGCCCATTTGCCCCCAATCTCTTCTAGTTTCTTTTTCAAGTTTTCAATGATAATCTTATTCTTTGGATTGACTTGTCCGTTCGATTGGGGTTTCGGGAGTAGATTTTGCAACGAGATGTTCCACCTAGCACAAAAAGCTTCCGTCTTATTTCCAATGAATTGGGACCCATTATCACATATAATTTCAGATGGAATGCCAAACCAGCATATGATATTGCGTTTAATGAAAGATATCACACGGGTTTCGTAACCTGGGAGGATGATTCGCTTCTATCCATTTGGAAAAGTAATCCGTCATGGCGAGCATGTAGACTTTGTTTCCTGGTGCTCTGGGTAATGGTCCCACGATATCCATTCCCCATTTCATGAAAGGCCATGGTGAGATAACCTGGTGTAGAGGCTCTGCCGGCTGGTGGCCGACATGGGCGTGTCTCTGGCAAGCATCGCATCTTTTTGCGAATTCCATGGCATCTTTACGCATTGTGGGCCAGAAGTATCCCTGCCTCAGTGCCTTGTTGGACAGGCTCCTGCCCCCTGCATGGTTTCCACATTCTCCACTGTGGATAGCATGCAAAACAGCCTGAGACTCTTTCCGATCCAGGCATCGAGGTAGGGTCCAGCGTGGGATTTCTGAAAAGAACATTATCGATTAGTAGGAATCGGATGCTTTCATTTTAAAGCCCCTTACCTCCTTTTTATCTGCTGGTAGGATGTCATTCTGCAACCAGTCTAGGTAGGGCTTCCTCCAGTCTGGGGTACTTTCTTCGCTGCTGGTGCTGCACACTTTTTCTGCTTCCTGCTGAGATTTTAGTGTTGCTGACTCCAGCACGTGGACAATTGGTATCGTGGAGATAGTTCCTGTTTTGAAAGTTGCCCCCAGGGTGGCTAGTGCGTCTGCTTCTGCATTCTGCTCCCTGGGGATTTGCTTGATGTTGAATGTGACAAATTTGACTTTCAGCTCTTTTGCTACATCTAAATATGCCATCATCCTGGGGTCCCTGGCCTCATAGCAGTCATTCACATGGTTAACTATAAGCTTAGAATCACTGCAAACCCGAAGGTGTCGATTTTGGATCCGAGCCGCCTTGAGACCCAGGATTAGTGCCTCGTATTCTGCTTCGTTGTTTGTGGCTTTGAATTCACATCGTACGGCCTGGACTATGAGGTCTCCTTGGGGTGATTTGAGGACCAGCCCTACTCCTGCTCCTTTGGCGTTTGAGGCTCCGTCCACATGTAACTCCCACACCTGTTCTCCTTTGTCTTCTTCCAGATTCAGGATGTCCTGTTCGGCCCGGGTGCAGGTGTTGGCAGAAGTCAGACACAAAGTCTGCCAGAGCCTGAGACTTTATGGCTGTACGGGGTTCAAACTTCAAATCGTACCCGCTCAAGTGCACGGACCATTTAGCCATTCGTCCTGACAATTCTGGTTTTCTCATGATAGTTTTAAGAGGATAATTAGTTATCATAGAAATTGTATGAGATTCAAAGTAGGGACACAGTTTATAAGATGCAGTAACGAGTGCAAGGACAAGTTTTTCTAGTGATGTGTACCTGGTCTCTGCCGAAAGCAGAGACTTACTGATGTAGTATACCGGATCTTTGTGATCCTTCTGCTCTCGCACTAAGACCGCTACCGACTCATCGCTTCGTGATCGACGAGATATAGGAACAGTGGCTCTCCTGGCTCTGGTTTCGACAGGAGAGGCGGGGTGCTGAGATAACGTTTCAGCTCCTGAAATGCTTTTTCGTGGTCGTCCGTCCATTCAAATTTTTGGCTTTTCCTGAGTATATCATAGAATAGCCTGCATCTGTCCGAGGATCTGGATATGAATCTGTTTAAGGCCGCCACTCTTCCGGTCGTATTTGGACGGACGTCTTTTGGTTTTTGCGGTGACTCAGTTGCAGGATTGCTCTTATTTGCTCGGTCTTTGGCCTCTATTCTCTCTGGGTCACCATGTACCCTAGGAACTTTCCACTGGATACTCCGAAGGTGCACTTCGTAGGATTCAGCTTCATTTGGTATTTCCTGAGGGTATTGAAGGTTTCTTCCAGGTGCTGGTGGTGGTGTGAAGCCTGCTTCGATTTGACGACCATATCGTCTATATACACTTCCATAGTTTTGCCTATTTGTTCTTTAAACATCATGTTTACCAGCCTCTGATAGGTGGATCCTGCATTTTTCAGTCCAAAAGGCATGACATTATAACAATAGATACCTCTCTCGGATCGAATTTGTCTTTTCTGGGTTTGGGGTGCATCTTTATCTCACGGTTATATCCGCTCCAGGCATCCAGGAATGTCAGCATCTCGTGGCCTGCAGTAGCATCTACCATGGCGTCTATGTGTGGTAGAGGGAAGGGATCCTTTGGGCAAGCTTTGTTTAAGTCCGTGAAATCGACGCAGACCCTCCACTTGCCATTCTTCTTTGGGACCACTACCACATTAGACAACCACTCTGGGTATTTTACTTCACGGATCTTTCAATGAATGCGGGTTATCTACTTCTTGATTTATGACCTGGTTTCTTTCAGAAGCAAACTTTCTTCTTTTCTGCTGCACGGGTTTATAGCTTGGGTCCACACTTAGCTTGTGAGTTATCACACTTGGGTCTATCCCTATCATGTCATCATGTGACCAAGCAAAGCAATCTATGTTAGTTCTCAACAACCGAACGAGTTCTTCACGAATCTTACCTCTACATTCGGATCCAATGAGAACAGTTCGCTCTGGATGCAGCGAATCCAGGATGACTTCGTCTAGTTCTGCCTGCTGAGGTTCAATGTACTCGTCCTAGATGCGCTGGCTCTGTAATTGCTATGCGGGCGAACCTGTTGTTGGCTTCAGAGCCACCTTGTAGCAATCCTTAGCTTCTTCCCTGGTCCCCACGTATTTCTTGCACCCCCAAGGTGTTGGAAACTTTAGGCATTGGTGGTACGTTGAGGGAATTGCTTTCATCTCGTGGATCCAGGGCCTGCCAAGGATTACATTGTAAGTAGAGGGCCCATCAATAACCAAATATCTTACAATTGTTTGTTTACACCTCCGGCGTAGGTCGGGATGATGATTTCTCCTAGGGAGTGCTTTGTTTCGCCGCTGAAACCAACCAAGGAACCGCCTTCTTTGCTAGATCTTTTTCGGTGAATCCCATTCCTTTGAGTGTTTCCATCATGATCAAGTTGACGGAGCTTCGGTATCCACCAGGATCTTTTTACCTTGCAATTTCCTATGGGGAGCGTGATGATTAGAGCGTCGTGGTCTTTGTTTCCGAGTAGATCATGCGTCTGTTTCGTCGAAGGTGACCGACGGCGGTCTCGATGGTTAACCCCTGCAGAAGTTCTGCGGTCTGTCTCCTTTAGCCCTGGCGGCGTGCCTCTTAGCTGCCTTTGAGTAAGTCGGCCCACACAACTCCGATCCACCGTAATGACATTCACAATTCTAGAGCAAAGAGGAGGAGGGAGAGGCGAACCCGATCCTGAATTTACTCTCGTTGTGTTTACGGGGAGGAGGTGATCCAGGTTTCCTTGGTCATAGTGGAATTTGACTTCCTTTCTGAGGGAGTGGCATTCATCGGTGTTGTGAGTGTTCTTTGCCATGGAACTCACACTTTTTGCTGTGTCTCTCTGCTTGGGGTTTCCTTCCGGAAGTTTTGGCCATCGACTCTGCGTCCCGGCTCCTTCAAGGCTTTGAATAATCCTGCAAGATTGGTAGTGAAACCATACTCACTTACTTTCGGAGGCGGATCCGCTTTCGACTTTCCTTCCGAGCCGCGAAACTTTATTCACGTTCTCTTTGTAGGGTTTGGATCTTTCGCTTTTCTTCTCTATAGGAGCCTTTCGGATCCGGGTCTGAATCATAAGTGCTTCTTACAGGTGCAGCGTCTTCTTCCAGCCTCATGACAGCGATTGCCTTCGACTGCACCTCCTCAAAGGTAGTGCATGGATGCATGGTTAACTCCTTGTATAACTGTGAGTCCTGGTGCAGCCCTCGGCGGAAGGCTTGTATAGCGGTTGCTATATCACACCTCGGAATTGACACCTTCTCTTTGTTGAACCAGTTCAAGTAATCCCGGGTGGACTCCTCAAATCCTTGCACCACCGGCCGATAAAGAGGTGATGCCGGGCTTCTCGCTTTCCGCTTTCTTTGTGCGCTGGCGAATTTGGTTGAAGGCATTGACTAGGTCGGCGAAGCTGGATATGCTTTTGTTCGGTAAGCCGACGAACCCACTGCAGGTCGCTCGACGAGTGTTGATCCGAAACCTTTGCACATGCAAACTTCCTTTAGAGATCCAGTTGCGGTTATCACCATCATTTTCTGCTTGTAGTGGTTGATATGGTCAAGTGGATCTGAGGTCCCGTCATAGAGTGTCATAGCTGGCGGCACACATCCTTTAGGAACACCGATTAGGGCTATGTCATCCACGAAAGGTGAGTCTGCGTAGCTATCTTTGGCTGCTTTCTCCAGCGGGCGGGCTACGCCGGGTATCCTATACATTAGCTCTCTCAGCTCCTGGTATTGTTGTTCCAGCGAGTTACCTGCTCCTGCAAGAGGGTTAGAAACAGGCGGGAAGGAGCCAGCAGGTGTACCTCCTAGCCAGGGTGCTCCAAAAAGTTGGCCGATCTTTGGATGACTAGTTCTTTGGTGTTGACAGCGATTATGGATCCAGGTTGCCATCCTGGTGTCTGCTGTAATCCTCCGATCCAGGCTCCACTTGTGAACTGGTTGCAGGATGGGATTCTTTGTGTTGGGACAGTCCGATCGCCATCCTGGTGTCCGCTTGTGCGGGGTACACGAAAAGGGTGGAAGGTCGATCGGAAGGGTGCTAAATAACGCGTTACGTTGTCTGCCTGCAGATCGAGTGGATTATCAAATGACGGACATCCCAATCCTCTTGGCTCGATTGGTTCGTTTGGGTGCTACCCCTGCAAGATCCGCCTGGTAACTAGTTCGATGGGATTGGTCGACCCCAGTCCTCCACTGCCGGCTCGGGCCGGAGCCTCCGGTGCGATCTTTGGTTTGGACTGGATCGCCGTCACGATTTGTGCCATCATATTCTCGTTGTCTTTCCTCGGATCTTCAACGACCCGACGAGAATGTCCATCCCCTGAATCATCACCCGCATGGGATCGAGTCTTTGGGGATCCTCCGCTTCGGAGAACCTCGCGCTGAACTTTCTGGGTTCGGGCCTCGGATCTTGCTTCGCCTCCTCTGCCGGGGCTACTTTCCTATTTGGATTTTGGTCGATTGGATGCACTGTTGCCTTGGGAATCTGCGGTGGTTTCGAGGGGGCATGGCTCGGTCGACATCTTTGGCGGGGATCGTTTATTTGGATGCTAGGGATGCACCGATCAGTCTGCAGATGCGAAGTAATTCGCCGCAGAAGATAGGCCGGCATACTCATTCTTTGGAAGGATTCGGGCCGGTTCGGACATTGTGATGGTGGTTCGGTTTTTGCGAGGCTTGGCTATAGAAAATGATCACTATGCCCCACGGTGGGCGCCAAACTGTTTTGGTAAAAATTCACCGACTACGAATCTTTTTATGTGAGTGATAGTGATTAATCTAATGCCAATTATGATTTAAATGCAATGATAGGAATGACGAAATAAAGACGAATGAAAAAGAATGACACGGAGAAATTTTGGTGACGCGGAAAACCCGGTGTGGGAACAACCGCGGGGGGAGTCGGAATCCCGCCAATTTATGCACTATAATCGAGGTTTTTTAACCAAATAAGGAAATACAAGTATTATGTTGTAAGTAGGATATTGCCGAGTGTGGACAGGAATTTCGAGAAGTGAAGTGTTGCTTGAGATAATTGTTCCGTGCCTCTGTTTGATATTCCTCTCGTCATTATATAGCTGCTAGAACTTGGGCTAGGGTTCTTTGGACTTCTCCCTCGGTTGCTTCTGGAATCTGGATCGTTATTCTTACCATGAAAATAGATAGCAGTTATTGACAAAGTCCAAGCCCAATACCTTCCTCTTTTTGTACGTGTGTTTGTATTTGGCCCAAGTTGTGTTTGTTATTGTTTGATCTTGTGGTCCACAATGTGCCACCTCAGCTATCCCTCTCTCCCCCTTTCTACCAATCATTGCGTTCCACGCGTCCACCCTCTTACTGCTTTTCTCTGTTAATGCAACGCCACGTCGGGAGAGATAAATATTAATTTTTTATCCCTAACAAACTATACAAACTTGAATGCTTTCATAAATAATTTAGTTCGGAAAAAACTTACTCTGTCGACCACGAATGAGTACACAAATATATCTCCAGGAACAAGGGGACATTGTGATACACCTGCAGTTCCATCTGACCACGGTGTTCCAAACTGTCGAAAATTACTAGTTTTAAACATTTATAGACATTCATATATAATCGTGCTTAAATTCAATGCCATTCGAAAGAATTATCAACCTGACGAATGCCATGCCAATGGATGGCAAGATTCTCGGTTATCAAGCCATTGGTAACCTCAACCACAACTGTGTCGCCTTGTTGGGCAGTGATGGTCGGACCAGGGGACATGCCATTGATAGTAATGGTCAACTTCTTAAAACAATCAGGGGACTTAAATTCATACTTAAGGTCCCTTTTATAATATCTGGTTTCAGCCTCGACAATTGAAAATGTTATTAGACCAATGATTATAAGAAGAAGATTAACGTAAGCTGGGAATTTCATTGCAAATTTCTTTCACAATATATATATAATTATTACTGTAATTATGTTTATCTTAACACTAATATGTCCCGTTTTATATACTGTATATATTAGCGAGCCATATGGATCGAGTTAACGTATTTTGCCGACTTTTCTTATGAGTGTTGCTTAGCAGAAACGAGTTTTCATCGAAACTAGCTGTATCGTTGACATCCTTGTATAATTAAAGATTTAATATTTCTATAACATGCTTGTTATTCATGAGGATGCATATAAACTAAAAGGAAAATGAAAGGGCGTCACCGGGTGACACCCAATTTGGGCGCCACCCTCTCACAAAGGGTGAGTGGGGCCCCCTTCAATTAAAAATGCATGTGAGAGAGTGACACCCAAGATAAGGTTTTTTTTCAGTCGTTTGCCTTAATCAAAGTAAACCTAAACTACTACTAACAAAATAGCTAGCGGTAAGTCAGGGTCGAATCCACAGGGAGGCGGTGATTATCTAGTTTGTTGATATTTAAATCTGTCTTAAAGGTAACCGTTTTCTGGGGGTTTGTTTTGTTTGTTATATAACCAACTAAGCGCGAGTAATAAAAAGAGGTTTAAACGATGATATTAAAAGTCTAGGATTTCCGGTTCACTAGGTCAATTATATGGGGTCTATTAATCAATTGCTAGATCTACCAAGTTATCTAAGGTCATAAGATCGGTCGACTCTATTATGCCCTTTAGATCGATTCTAACATGCGGTCGCTATAATTAGATACAATCTATTTGATTATATGACCTATATTAATTCTAACCCGGTCGGTGAAAGGATTAATTCGCTATACTAATTAACAACTCAGGCCTAAGTTAATTAACTAGAAGAAGAACAATAATCAAACGACAACTTATACGATTTCACTAGCAATTAAACAATTTCCCCTTTCTAATTAACCTAGATCCCCTTCATCCTAGATGAAGATTTAGCTACTCATAGTAATTATAATAACAATAATAAGGATATAAGAAAGCATAATTAAGAACATAAAAGATGAACAATAATGATAGAATAATTATTAAAGAAAGATTGATACCGTAATAAAGGAATACTTAGATCCGGAAGGAAGAACAATAAATAAACTAAACTAAGTATTTGAGAGAGTTTTCTAAGGTAGCTATACTAAACCTATGTAAAATAAAGCATAATATAACCTAGAGTACGATTTTTGGTATTTATAGTAGTCATAACCGACTTAAGGAAATTTGCGGAATATTGCGGAAACTAGTGGTTCCTCGATCGAGCCAAGGTTGACTCGATCGAGGCACCAATTCCCAGATACCCCAACTCTCGACATTGCAAAGTTTATTGATTAGTTTGGTTCCTCGATCGAGTCGAGAGTGACTCGATCGAGCTGGAAGTTCCTCGATCGAGCCAAGGTTGACTCGATCGAGGCACCAATTTCCTGCTTCGCGCACTGAACTTCAAACGGCCGCCATTTCTTCGTTACTTGTCATAAACAAGCGATTTTCACGGCGTTTGAAAGCGAAGAGGATAGGCTTTCACCTCCAATTGGAATCACTTGAAAATATGTTGTAGAACTCGAGATATGGCTCTTCAAAGTAGGCACTTTTAATAAGAAGCTCTTTTCTTCGTGTTTTCTTCTTAACTTCTCTTCCTTCATTCTTATGGATTCTCGTTCCATGCTTCGTGTATCCCTTCATGCTCACTCCGTGATGCCCATTTCATTCCTTTGCTCCTCAAATGCATCATTCATGCATTAAACATCAAAAGGCGGAAGTATCAACATTCTAACATAAAAGGCATGTAAATGATATAAACTAGCACGAAAACCGTATCAAAAGTAATTAAGGGGAGGCATAAATATGTATATAATTATGACTCATCAAACTCCCCCAAACCATATCTTTGCTTGTCCTCAAGCAAAGCAACACACAATACAAAAGGCAATCATACAAATGGCGAATAAACGACTCAGAGCTAATGTTTAATGCACATACAAATCCCAAGCTATCCATATCTTGTAACAAAGCAATGACTAAAGTGTACCAATAAAACAAATTCAAAGGTACGGGAAATAGAAAACATAGCTCAAGTCTCAAGTCACCATACTATAGACAAATGCCAAATACCTTTCGAGTTTGCAAGACAAATTAGTCGGATTCTCGCGGATTCACTCATGCACTCATAAGTATTGTAAGGGTGAGTTATATGTGAAGATAGAGAGAAGTATAAACACTCACTCAACTTATGAAACATGCATGCAATCTAATGTGATAGAAATTTCCCCAACTAATATGCAATCACCATATGTAGACAAAAGTACATGTATCAAGGACAATAAGGGTGGCAAATGGGTTAAAGGAATAGAAGTGGTTTGTGCCAAAGCACGTTATGGATATGTGGAGCTAAGACGGTAGTCGCAGCGCTAACCAAAACAAAAACCAAATCTTTGATATTAAATACACCCAACTTAGAGAAATAATCTCAACTTTACAACACACGAGAGTGAATGATGTACTCTCCAAATATGTATTAGACTCTAACAACCATCCTTTTGATCCTTGACAAAACCAAATGAAGCAATCTCTTTTCTTTTCTTTTATCTTTTTCTATTTTTCTATTTTTTCTTTCTTCTTTTCTTTTTTTTTTTTCTTTTGCTTCATATTTTTCTTTTTCCAACACAAGGATACAACACAATCACTAAAAGTATTTTGCTATACCCACATGACAACAATAAGTCCCAACCCAACCATAATAGCAAAATAGACATGATAAACAAGCAATCATGATTTGTCCAGAAAAAGGTAGGCAAATTCTTGGATTGTAGCTCATAGGATGTAATTAATATTGGCTACAAGGGTTCAAACGGGCTAACAAAAGGTAATGTAAGTCTTATTTGAACGATAAGAATCGCCTATCCACATGTACTAAATCAAATGAAAGCAATAAAACTATCAAGAAATCAATGTCACACTTATGCAATTTGATATTACACATTACACAAGGAGAAACCACACTCAAGCCTAATTGAAAATAATACGGAGTAAAAACAAGATAATGAACAATAAAATATGCACCTTGATAGCTAAGTCCTATTTTAGATTATTAGTTTGGAGATATGACTCATTTTGATCCTTATCACAACAACAACAACAACAAAAAAAAAAAAAAGCCATCGTTAATTTGGCCTTATGACCTAATCGCATCTAATCTATTGTTTTTACGCATAATATGGGTTAAGGCATGAATGGAATAGATTTGGGACTGTAGTGAAGCACAATTCCTCCGATACTAAGGCTAAAAAATAAGGATTAACCTTTGTGCAGAAGCGATCGGATCATTGTTGTTTATTAAGAAGAAAGTGAGGGGTTGTTATTGAGCTCGTGCCATTTTGAGCTAGTGTCCAGCTTGAAGGGGGCGTGTTGAGATAGTCAAGCTGGAGTTAGTTACACTAACCTAGTTAGTTATACTTAACTATAGTTAGTGAGGTAGTTAGAGTAATAACAGAATTGTATGTATGTATATATATATATATATATATATATATATATATATATATATATATATATATATATATATATATATATATATATATATATATATATATATATATATATATATATATATATATATATATATATATAAGGGTTCTTATAAGGCCTTCATACCATATAAGGCCCTAAGTCCTTATAAGAACCCTTGGATGGAAGGGATGGAGGGGTGAGATTACATCTAAATTGGATGGCCACTAACCAATCTACCCTAATTTGCTCCTCATTGCAATTAAAGTTCTTACTAATCCACTCATCCTCCTCCCATAATCATAATCCCCTCCCTCTCTCTATATCTCATTTCCCTCACATTTCCTCTCATAATACCTGACAAACAAAAAAAAAAACAATTTCTCTCTAAAAATCCCAACAAAATAAAAAACCAAAAAAAAAACCCTTTCTCTCCTCCTCACCCACTCACCTTCTCCTCTCCTTCTCGGTAACCACCAGCCCTCCGCCCTCCACTCGCCGCAGCCACCTCCACCTCCACCTCCACTCGCTGCAGCCACCGCCACTGCCTCCACCACTACCATCGACGCCCACAAACCCGCATCCCTTCCTCTACTCTTTCTCCTTCCACCATTGACAACACCAACATTGCACCACCACCGCAGCCTCCTTCTCCCTCTCTAACCTCCTGTCCCCTAGCCGACAACCCCCTACCCCGACAACCACACCCAACGCCACCACTAACCCCGACTACCCAACACGACAACCCCACTACGCCGCCATCTCACCGCACCACCACAATACCGCCATCCCGCTGCCACCACGTCTCATGGTTGTCGTGGTTCATCTTTTTTTTTTTTTGTATTTCAGATCTGGGTATGGTGGGTTGTTGGTGGGCCGTTTTGTGGTAATGTAGGTGAGGTGGTCGGTTTTTTTGAATTTTTGTGGATTTGTCACTTTTTTTTGTTTCGGTTTTTGTTTAGAAACGGTGGTGGTGACAAATTTTTATTTTTTTATTTTTGTTGAGAATTGTTTTTAGATTTACTTTCATAAATTTTTCAAATTTACATTTACATTTATAATTTATAATTCTTTCAGATTTTTTTATTGACTTTTTTATTTTTCAGATTTATTTTATTGGTTAAATTTTTTAATATCGTATTGTTTAAATGCGTCTTATTATATGTATTTTCAGATCTAATGTTTTTAGGTTTAATCTTAGATCTACTGTATAGATTTATTATTGTTGGTATTTTTTTTGTTAGTGTTACATATTTGGTTTTATTTGGTTGTTATTTTTTTATTTTGTTGTTATTGTTATTTGATTTTTTGGACTAAAGTTATACATCTTGTCTATTAAAGTTATACACTGCGTGCATTAGAGTTATACACACAATATTTAAATTTGGTTTTTTTTTATTGTTATTTGGTTTATTTTAGATTTCGGGTTTGGTTGGGTTGTTGGTTTTTTGGTTTTATTATTGTTATTTGGTTTTTTGTTTTTGTTATTATGAGTTTTTTTGTTTTTGTTATTTTTTTTTTTCATATTTATTGTTTGATTTTTTTACTATTTACGACTAAAGTTATACATTTTATGACCAAAGTTATACATTTTATGACTAAAGTTATACATTTTATGACCAAAGTTATACAAAAAAAGACTAAAGTTATACAAAAATTGGACTAAAGTTATACAAAAAATTGACTAGAGTTATACAAACTGTGACTAGAGTTATACATTGTATGACTAGAGTTATACGTATGTTTTGATTTTATTTTTTTTATTGTTTGGTTTTTTTACTATTTACGACTAAAGTTATACATTTTATGACTAAAGTTATACATTTTATGACTGAAGTTATACTCTTATGGAATAAAGTTATACAATTTTGGACTAAAATTACACAAATTTGGACTAAAGTTATACAATTTTGGACTGAAGTTATACAAAAATAGACCAGAGTTATACAAAAATGCACCAAAGTTATACAAAAAATGGACTAAAGTTATAAAAAAAATTGGACTAAAGTTATACAAAAATTGGACTAAAGTTATACAAAAATGAACCAAAGTTATACAAAAATGAACCAAAGTTATACAAAAATAGACCAGAGTTATACAAAAATGCACCAAAGTTATACAAAAAATGGACTAAAGTTATACAAAAAAATGGACTAAAGTTCTACAAAAATTGGACTAAAGTTATACAAAAATGCACTGAGTTATACAAACATGCACCAAAGTTGTACAAAAATGCACTGAGTTATACAAACATGCACCAAAGTCCATTTTTGTATAACTTTAGTCCATTTTTTGTATAACTTTGGTCCATTTTTGTATAACTCAGTGCATTTTTGTATAACTCGTGCATTTTTGTATAACTTTAGTCCATTTTTTGTATAACTTTGGTGCATTTTTTGTATAACTCTGGTGCATTTTTGTATAACTCTGGTTCATTTTTGTATAACTTTGGTCCATTTTTGTATAACTTTAATCCATTTTTGTATAACTTTGGTCCATTTTTGTATAACCTCAGTCTTTTTTTGTATAACTTTGGTCTATTTTTGTATAACTTCAGTCTTTTTTTGTATAACTTTAGTCCATATTTGTATAACTTTAGTTCATATTTGTATAACTTTGGTCCATTCTTGTATAACTTTGGTTCATTTTTGTATAACTTTGGTTCATTTTTGTATAACTCTGGTTCATTTTTGTATAACTTTAGTCCAATTTTTTGTATAACTTTAGTCCATTTTTTGTATAACTTTGGTGCATTTTTGTATAACTTTGGTCATAAAATGTATAACTTTAGTCGTAAATAGTTAAAAAATCAAACAATAAATATGAAAAATATGAAAAAAAAAAAATAATAACAAAAACCAAAAAAACTCATAATAACAAAAACAAAAAACCAAATAACAATAATAAAACCAAAAAACCAACAACCCAACCAAACCCGAAATATAAAATAAACCAAATAACAAGATTTAAAACCCGAAATCTTTAAAAAAAGTATAACAAGAAGAGATTTGAGAAAATGAATAAAAAAGGAGAAGTAACAAAATAAAAGAAAATAAAAGACAACAACAAAAAATGAATGGAAAAAACAACTCAAAACATGAAAATAAAGACCAAACGAAAAAAAAAAAAAAAAAAAAAAAAAAAAAAAAAACGAGGAAAAAAAAAAAAGTTGGCGGCGGTGCGGTGGCGGCGGTGGTGGGAGGTGAGTTGGTGTCGGGTGGGATAGTGGTGGGTGGTGGTGAATGAGGAAGAGAAGAATGAATGATTTATTTGGGTTTTTTGATTTAATTGGATTTTTTGGGTTTTTTGATTTAATTGGATTTTTTGGGTTTTATTTATTTATTTGGGTTTTGGGTTTTTTATTTATTTGGATTTTTTGGGTTTTTATTTTTTGGGGTTTTAGAGAGAAGATGAGTTGTGTGATATATGAGAGAAGTGGATGAGAGGAAAAGAAGTTATAGTGAATTAGTGATTAATTAGAAGGATTAGTGAAGGAGGAGAGAATGAGTGATATTAGTACATAAACACACTTTTGGAGGTTGATCTTGGCCATCCATCTCCCTCCATCCAATGGCTCACAATAGGACTTATGGACTCAAATATATAGAGGACCTTAGTTGATCCTTCCTCTATATATATATATATATATATATATATATATATATATATATATATATATATATATATATATATATATATATATATATATATATATATATATATATATAGAGAGAGAGAGAGAGAGAGAGAGAGAGAGAGATTTTGAATCATGTGAGGCACCCTTCTTAGGGTGAGGCGGCTGGACCCATCTCCACCATCCGATCAAAAACAAATGAATGCACCAAATTGTGCCACGTCCCACTAATTAAAATCTCAGGTATGTTGCTCATTTCCAGTCGTTTTATAATCATTTATTCAACTCTCCTTCCACTCTCCTCTTTCTCTCTCTTTGTCATTTATCTCCAGTCTTCAGCTTCTTCAATTTTGTGCTTTCCATCACCATTTTCGTCGCATTTCGATCATCTTCAATGCCTACAACGATTCCGTTCTTCACTACTATCAACATCTTCAACAATTTCGTGCTAATTTAGGTAATTTTTAACGATTTTCATTCACCTTTCTAGATTTCGTTTGTACAATTAATTTGAATATTATTTTCGAAATAAGCTTACGTTTTGCCTTTCTGTTATAGTTAATTTGCAAAATTACTAATTCTCATTCACCTATTGCAGATTTTTTGCGTATCTTTCGCTCTATCGTTTGCTCCTTCTATCTCGTCTTATTAGTCAAAATCAAGTTACGATTTCTTCAATTCTTTTGCGCTTGTGCATTTTCGGATCATACACTGCGTTCTTGCATATTATTGTAAGTATTCTTTTCGCTTTTTGTAATTAGTTTGTTGATTTTCTTAATTGAGCATATTCAACTTGAAATCCTACTTTTATGTGGTTTTTGCTCATTATCATGATCTAGTTTTGTTATTGATATTGCCTTATGCCTTCTAGAGTTAATATACTTGATTTTTCGTCATTTTAGAGGTTAATTACGTTATTGTAGCTTTGTTGGTATGTGTTTATACTTTCTAGTGTCTGAAGTTATTTAGGCTTTATTCGTCTACTTTTAAATTGTTGTGAAAGTTCTCTGTATCATCCCTAGAAAAAGGAAAATATGACAGTGATGCTACTTGTCCTAGGATTTATAAATAATAGTAGTTGGTGGTATTCTCAGTATCAAACTGTTTCGAAGGCATTTGGAATATGCATGCCTATCAAACTTTGTAGAACAGGTGTGCTTATTATCATGGTCCGCTTCTTTGAACCAGATTACGATGTGCACCCTTACCTATATCTCGTGGTAAGTAAGCAAAATTTTTGGTCAAGTGATAGTTAGGGATTGCCACTTTCACAAGCAGGGGGGACACAGATTTATATGTCGAGCCTGTTGCCTAGATCATGGTCGGCAGTCGGCACACACATTCAATAAAAGGCGATCGCGGCTACAACTACAACGCTTCTGGGATTGAGCATAAGCAATGAGTGTAAAATCTACAGGATTAGAAATTATAGACAGGTTACCTTGAACGTGTGGAATAGGGCACTAAAATCTACAGGACTAGAAATTATAAAGAAACTAATGTCAAAATTGGCAGATCAATGAGCAGGAAGAATCTATCAAGTGTGACTTATAATTTAGGCTAAAAATGAAATACATACACCGATACATGCATAGAAGTAAAGCGTAGAAGGGTCAAGTGTGACTTATAATTGTCTACTTTCATATCGGATTTGGCCATTGTCGTCTATTAGCTCAAAAAGTAGAGCAATGTGTTATTGCACATGGTGTGGGTTCGAGCCCCACATAGACGAACATATATAAAGCACTAGTTACACTTTGTAGTAACATTAGTTGTTCTATGTGGTAACAATAATTATCGAACAAAGTGATGCTAGCTAAGAATAACACTAGTTATTTGATAATGTAACATTGTTTCGTATATATAATAACACTGTTTATTTGATAAAGTAACACTTATGTTACATATATTGATAATAGAAGCTCATGTAGGAATTGAACCTACATCCTTTGTGCAATTGCACAAATGCTCTACCAATTGAGCTAATGAGCTAGTTTAGTAGAAACTGAATATTCCACCAACACACTACAGTTGATGTAATGGCCACAATATAAGTTTATAAGTCACCACTTCACCTGAGTATTCGAGTCATATGTTTCTCATGTTATTCCAAAGAGCATGTAGTGTTATTCCAAAGAACTTGTCATGTTATCACATAGAGTAACCGTGTTATTCTATTAACTTGTTACGTTATTCCATAGAGCCAAATAATATTCTGTGTTACAAAAGCCAGGTATTATAACACAATATCCTATTATGATAACATAGTTATAGTTACGGATTATAAAGCGCGAAAAACCAATTCTATTGATCTGAAGACAAACTAGTCCCGTCGATGACCGTATAAGGCACATTATATGCATTTAAAATCTGAATAAGGTATGAGATTCACAAAATAAGGTCTGAGATTCACCAAATAAGGAAAAGAGCAAAAAGGTGATTTTAAGACCAAGTTTCACAAAACAAGCTCTAAGATTCATGAACAAGATCGAGATTCACAAAACAAAGTCCGAGATTCACCGAATAAAGAAAAGAGCAAAAAAGGTGATTTTAACCACTTATGATGACCAAGTTTCACAAAACAAGCCCTAATATTCACTAAATAAAGTATGAGATTCACAAAATAAGGTCTGAGATTCACCAAATAAGGAAAAGAGCAAAAAAACGTGATTTTAACCACTTATGATGACCAAGTTTCATAAAACAACCTCTAAGATTCACTGAACAAGGTCTGAGATTCACAAAACAAAGTCTGAGATTCACCTAATAAAGAAAAGAGCAAAATAGGTTATTTTAACCAATTATGATGATCAAGTTTTACAAAACAAGCCTTAAGATTCATTGAATAAGATATGAGATTCACAAAATAAGGTCTGAGATTCACCAAATAAGGAAAAGAGCAAAAAACGTGATTTTAACCACTTATGATGACCAAGTTTCACAAAACAAGCTCTAAGATTCACTTAACAAGGTCTGAGATTCACAAAACAAAGTCTGAGATTCACCTAATAAAGAAAAGAGCAAAATAGGTGATTTTAACCACTTATGATGATCAAGTTTCACAAAACAAGCCTTAAGATTCACTAAATAAGGTATGAGATTCACAAAATAAGGACTGAGATTCACAAAATAAGGCAAAGAACAAAATAGGTGATTTTAACCACTTATGATGACCAAGTTTCACAAAACAAGCTCTCGATTCACCGTACAAGGTCCGAGATTCACAAAATAAGGTCTCGGATTCACCAAATAAGGAAAAATGCTAAAAAGTAACAAAGAAAAATTCTACTATAAAGTTCTGAAATAGAAACTAAGTCAGTAAAACATCAAAAGTGCAAGATAGGAGATTAACAAATAAAGTTCCACAATATTAGCATATAAGGTTCATAATCTCTGCCACAAACCAAGTTTCAGGATCTTATAGTCTATATTTCAATAAATAACCTACTAGATTCAAATAATTAGCTCTTATATTACAAAATAAGCACTCTGATTCACAAAATAGACAATGTTAAACAATCTCTGCCACAAACCAAGCTTCATAAGCTTCATAATCTTATAGTCTATATTCACTAAATAACCTATCAAATTCACATAATTAGCTCTTATATTTACAAAATAAGCTATCTGATTCACAAAATAAGGAGAATAGCAAAACAATCTCAAAAAAATTACATCTCAAATTCATAAAAGATTGATGTTTCTTCGGTTCAATTAGTAAGTTTTGCCAAAAAGAGCAACATAGGAGATTCACAAATCAAGTTTCACAATATTAGCATCTAAGTTCCTCTGTCACAAACCAAGTTTCGGGATATTAGTCTATATTTTCAAAATAACCTCTCAGATGCAAAATTAGCTCCTAGATTCGCAAATAAACTTCTCAGATTCACAAAACCAGACCAAAATAACGTCTCAAATTCATAAAATAGGGACAAAACAGAATACCTGTTGCAATAGCACTCTTATCAGGGAGTCGCTATAGTATCAGGAGTTAGACTTGCAACATCAGCAGGAACACTATAATAAGTAGGACGAAATTGATAAATTTTGATCAAATTCAGGATATTATAGCATACATTCACGAAATAACTTCTCATATTTACAAAATTCACTCTTAGATTCACAATATAACCTCACATATTCACAAAATCAGGAGAATTTGGACCTTTTGTTTAGATTATTCAACTTCCGTTGTTTCTCAATGAACTCTTCAACCTTCCTATTAAACTCATCATTACTCAATTCATCCTCCTCAAACTTCCTTCTTCTTCTCGCCTCGGCCGCCACCGCCGTCGTAATCTCTCCACCTCTGATTTTACGACGAGGCACCGTCATGACCGACCCGAGCTCTCTTCTATCAACCACCGGCGCTATCTCCACCGCCGCCGCAGACTGACTCCTCCGATAAACCTTCTCTACTACCGCCGGCGGAGAAACCATCGCGTCGACAATGACCTCAGCATTTTCCGGTGAAAATACGCCGGAATTTGAACTTTCTGAGACCGTGTGTTCATTTTGGCCTGATTTTTCGGCGAACGAGGAGTTCGCGAAGAGAGTGATTATTATAATGTTACCGATAACGAAGACGAAGTGCGGACTGAACAAAAACGACGATAATCGCCGGATAAATTCGCCGGAAAATTGAGCAATCGCCGGAATATACGACGAACTCCAGGAGATACAGATAAAAGTTAACAAAATAGCGACGAAAAGTTCGAGAGATCGGAAAATGTTAGATTAGAGAGAATAAGGTATTTGGGTTTTTTTTTAGATTAGAGAGAGAAAGTGTTTTGGACCAAATGAAAAGTTTCTTGTTGACCTCTAATTTTCATCCTTGTTTTTTCAGTCCAACATTACAAAATCAACCCATCCATGTATAATGCAAATAAGTCCAAGGTAGTAATTTGGTGAGACCGGCCGCCTCGCCATAATGAGGTGCCTCACCGGATCCGGCCTCTCTCTCTCTCCCTCTCTATATATATATATAGAGAGAGAGAGAGAGAGAGAGAGAGAGAGAGAGAGAGAGCAAAGTTCTTCTAAGTCCCTTACATCTATTGAGTCCCTAAGTCTTCATATGGGCCTTTGGATGAAGGAGATGGAGGGAGGAGATTACATCTCAATGGAGGGCTAGAAATGCATCTAATCTAATTAGCTCCTCATTGCAATTAAGTTACTCCCTAATTCATTCATCCCTCATTATCACAAACTCATTCCCTCTCTCTAAATCTCACAATCTCTCCTTTTTCTCTCATCTAACAAAACCAAACAATTACTCAAAAAAAAAAACCCAAAATAATTACTCAAAAAAAACACCCAAAATAACAATCAAAAACAAAACCCAAAAAAACCACCACTCCACAACCACCCGACCCCCACCACTCTACAGCCCCACCACAACCACCCGACCCCCACCACTCCACATCCCCACCACAACCACCCGACCCCACCACCAGCCCACTCACCCCACAACCACAGCCCCACAACCGCGACCCCGACTCACCTCCACACCCCAACAACCCCCATATCTGGCTCACCTCCACACCCCAACAACAACTCGTGAAGCTGACATCCCCAACATCGCACCGCCACAGCACAACCACAGCACCAACACCGCCTCCTCACCTATAACCACAGATCCGACGCCATATACTCACCTATATTTCGTATAACCACCACCCGACGGCACCAATTAATTCGTTTTTTTTTTTCTTTCATATTTTTTTATACTGTCCTTCATATCGTTTCTTTCATACTGTCCTTCATATCGTTTTTTTTTGTTTATATAAGTTGACTTCGGTATTTGGTTGGGTCGGATTTCGTTTTGTTAGTATAAATTTCGTTTTGTGAACGGTTGTATTTAAGATTTCGATTGGTTTTTTCATTTATTTTCATCTACTTTTTTATTTTTCATTGTTATTATTAAAACCGTTTAAATCTTGTTTATTTCGGTTTTTTTCTTTTTGTTTTTTTTTTAATTTCGGTTTTTTATTATTTTAGATCTAGTATGGTTGATATTTATTTTGGTTTTTTATTTTTGTAATTACATATTATTTTGTGCTAAAATTATAGATCTTGTTAAAAAAACCGTTTAGATCTTGGTGTTTAAATATTGTTGGTGTTTTACATCGTTTTTTATTTTTTATTTTCGTTTTACATCATTTTTTATTTTAGATCTAATATTGTTGGTGTTTATCTTGGTTTTTTTACATATCTCGCCTTGTTAATATCAGTTAAAATTTCACTTTTTTTTTTGTTAAAATTACACTTTTTTTCGTTAAAATTACACTTTTTCTGTTAAAATTACACTTTTTTTCGTTAAAATTACACTTTTTCCTGTTAAAATTACACTTTTTTCTATTACAATTACACTTTTTCTTGTTGGAATTACACTTTTTCTTGTTACAATTACACTTTTTCCTGTTAAAATTACACTTTTTCTTGTTGGGATTACACTTTTTCTTCTTACAATTACACTTTTTTTTGTTAAAATTACACTTTTTATGTTAAAATTACACTTTTTTTCGTTAAAATTACATTTTTTTCTTGCTAAAATTACACTTTTTTTTTTGTTAAAATTACACTTTTTTTTGTTAAAATTACACTTTTTTTGTTAAAATTACAGTTTTTTTCGTTAAAATTACACTTTTTTTCGTTAAAATTACACTTTTTTTCTGTTAAAATTACACTTTTTACATGTTAAAATTACACTTTTTCCAGTTAAAATTACCCTTTTTTCGTTAAAATTACCATTGTTTTCGTTGAAATTACACTTTATTTTTCTGTTAAAACTACACTTTTTCGTTAAAATTACACTTTTTCCTGTTACAATTACACTTTTTTCGCTAAAATTACGCTTTTCCTTGTTAAAGGTTATCCTCACAATGACTAAAGTTATACTCTTGGACTAAAGTTACATTAATTTGGACTAACTAATTTCGACTAATTTGAACAATTTGGACTAACTAATTTGGACTATTTGGTCGATTTGGACAAACTAATTTGGACAATTTGGAGTAACTAATTTGGACAATTTGGACTAACTAATTTGGACTATTTGGACAATTTGGACTAAAAATACACTATTTACGACTAAATTTGGACTAAAAATACAATTTTGGACTGAAAATACACTATTTACGAATAAATTTGAATTTGTTTGAACTAATATAACACTATTTACGACTAAATTTAGAGTAAAAAAAACACAATTTGGACTAAAGTTACCCAATTCATTTGTTTTGAGTCATTTAGATTGTGCAATTCCAATCATTGTCCACTAAAGTGTAACTTAGTAAATTGATAGTGTGTGTATCTTTTATCATTTTATGAGTGTAATTTTAGTCCACAAAAGTGTAATTTTAGTCCAAAAAAGTGTAATTTTAGTCTACAAATGTTTAACTTTAATCCACAAATGTATAACTTTAGTCTACAAAAGTGTAATTTTAGTCCACGAAAGTGTAATTTTAGTCCATAAAAGTGTAATTTTAGTCCAAATTGTATAACTATATTCCAAATTTGTGTATCTTTAGTCCAAATTGTGTAAATTACAAATAACTCCATTAGTTAGTCCAAATTGTGTAATTTTAGTCCAAATTTGTGTAACTTCAGTCCAAATTGTTCTAGCTTTAATCCAAAAGCGTACTTTAGTCATTGAGAGGGTAACTTTAGTAGAGATAAGTGTAACTTTAATAATAGAGATAAATGTAACTTTAACGAAGACAAGTGTAATTTTAACAGAAAAAAGTGTAATTTTAACGGGAAAAAGTGTAATTTTAACCGGAAAAAAAAAGTGTAATTTTAACGAAAAAAAGTGTAATTTTAACAGAAAAAAGTGTAATTTTAACGTTAAAAAATGTAATTTTAACAGGAAAAAAACTGTGATTTTAACCGAAAAAAGTGTAATTTTAACGGACAAAAGTGTAATTTTAACGGACAAAAGTGTAACTTTATCCGAAAAAGTGTAATTTTAACCGAACAAGTAAGTTTAATAGATCCTAAATCACACAATACCAAGACAAAAATTTAAGTACGAAATTTGGCAAATATATATAACAAGACGGATATTAACAAAGTGATATCAACAAGAAAAAAGTAAAAAATGTGATTTCATAACTAATAGACTTAGTACTAAAATTTTAACCGGAAAAAAAAGTGTAATTTTAACACAAAAAAATGTAATTTTAACGGAAAAAAGTGTATTTTTAACAAGGAAGAAACTGTGATTTTAACCCAAAAAAAGTGTAATTTTAACGGAAAAAAGTGTAATTTTAACGGACAAAAGTGTAATTTTAACCGAACAAGTAAGTTTAATAGATCCTAAATCACACAATACCAAGACAAAATTTTAAATACGAAATTTGTCAAATATATATATAACACGACGGATATTAACAAAGTGATATCAACAAGAAAAAAAGTAAAAAATGAGATTTCATAAGTAATTGATTTAGTACTAAAATCACACTATAATTTGTAAGAATGTCAAAAACAAGAAAAAAAAATACCAAAACATCAAAATTGAAAAAAAAAAAAAAACGGAAATGAAAAAAAAAACGTGTCAATGAAAATTGATCTATTTTAATAGATCTAAGATTAAAATTAAAAAAAACTCACAAATTTAAAACAATATTATATAGCAAGAAGATATAAGGATAAAAAAACAACAAAAAAAATAAAAAGAACACCCAAACATCAAGTTTTAAAAAAAAAAAAAAAAAAAAAAAAAAAAAAAAAAAATAATTTGACGTTGGGGCGGCGGCGGCGGTGGCGGTTGGCGACTGTGGTGGTTTCCGGTCGGTGGTGGTAGGTGGATGGTGGATGGTTAATGAGGAAAAGATGAGTAAATGATTTAATTGGATTTTTTGGGTTTTTTATTTGTTTGGTTTTTTGGGTTTTTTTTTTCTTGTTTTTTTTTTTGAAAGAATATGGAGAAGTGAGATATAGAGAGAGAATGAGGAGATGTGATAATGAGTTGGTGAATGAAAGATGAGGAGGATTAATGTAGTTAATGAGAAAATTAGAGGAAGATGGACAAATTAGAGCATTAACCTTAATTTTTTTGTTCTCATCTAAGCCCTCCATTTCCAAGATCCAAAGGCTCACAATGAGACTTATGGACTCAAATGTAAGAGATGGACTTAGATGATCTTTTCACTATATATATATATATATATATATATATATATATATATATATATAGCAAAGTTCTTCTAAGTCCCTTTTTTTTTTTAGTCCATAAGTCCCTCCCACAACCCTTGGATCATGCATGGTGGAAGGTTGAGATTGAAAACAAAAAACACACTTAACACTAATTAATTCACTTCTCTCTCTAGTTTTAATAATACATTCACTAATTCATTATCATACACAATTAACACCATATTTTGTCTTATACTTCAAGTTTATGAAAATTTTGTCAACATTTTTCCTGTTTCGGTTTTTTTCGTTTTTTTTTTTTTTCGAGATAAGTTTTCGACTGTTTCGTTTTTTTCGTTTTTTTTTTCGAGACAAGTTTTCGACATTTTAGGATTTTACGAGTATAATTCTAACGGCAAAAAGTGTAATTTTAAGAAATATTTTCGAGAATTTAGCGTTTTACAAGTTTAACTTCAATCTTTTCCGAGTGATTTTAACGAATAATATTTTGAATTTTTGTCATTTTATCGCAAGTTATTGTAATTTAGCATTTTACGAGTGTTATGTTAATGACAAAAAGTGTTATTTTAGTCCAGGTAAGTGTAATTTCAGTCCAATGAGATTGTTATTTCTAGTCAAGGAGAATGTAATTTTAGTCCAGAAAAGTGTAATTTTAGTCCAGAAAAGTATAATTTCAGTCCACTGAGAATGTAATTTTAGTCCATTGAGAATGTAACATTAGTCCAATGAGAATATGAGAATATGACCAAGTCCATTGAGAGTGTAACATTAGTCCAATAGAGCAAGTGTAATTCTAACAAAAAATAATGTAATTCTAACAACAAAAAGTGTAATTCTAACAACAAAAAGTGTAATTTTAGCCAAAAAAGTGTTATTCTAGCAAAAAAAAGTATAATTTTAACAGAAAAAAGTGTAATTCTAACAACAACAAAAAGTGTAATTTTAGCCGAAAAAAGTGTTATTCTAGCAAAAAAAAGTGTAATTTTAACAGAAAAAAGCATAATTCTAACAACTAAAAGTGTAATTTTAGCCGAAAAAAGTGTTATTCTAGCAAAAAAAAAGTGTAATTTTAACAGAAAAAAGTGTAATTCTAACAACTAAAAGTGTAATTCTAACAGAAAAATGTAATTTTAATTAAGAAAACAATAATTTTAAGAAGTGTTATTTTAACAGAAAAAAGTGTAATTTTAATAAAAATTAGTGTAATTCTAATAAAGTAAAATGTAACTTTAACTTAAAAAAGTAACAATTTTTTTATATAATAATATAAAAAAATTAGTAGATCTAGGATTGGAGTCCCCCCTGAACACAACCATCCCCTAGTTTTCTCTTAAAAAAAAGAAAAAAAAAACAAATCTAAAACTTTTTTAAAAAAATACGGAGTAGATGTTAGTGCATCTACAAATCTGAACACAACCATCCCCTATTTTTTAATTGGTACGGAGATGTTAGTACCAATTAAAAAAAATACTAGTATACACCACGGACCCCACCACACTTTGCCTTGTTCTTTGTTTTCCTGTAAAACGTAAAACAAAACCCAATGTTAATAACAACAATAACATCTTCAGATCTGAGAAATCAGTCCATTAATTTTGCTAAACGAGAAATTATGGGCTAGTTTTGAAATTTTATTTTAAAAAATCAAACACTACATACAACCCACCAACCGCACGACCACCACGACACTAATAGCTCCAGATCTGAGAGGAGAGGTGATGGCCGAGTCGATATTTGATAGCAGAGGTGACGGCCGTAAGTAGCGTGGCGGCAGTGACGAAATGAAGACAAAAAAAAGAAGAGAAGGAAGATGGCGGCTGATGTTGGTGGCGTGAGGGGCGGGAACGACAGTGGCGGGTGATATTTTGGCGTTGGTGGTGGTGCCGTGGTAATAGTGGTGGCCGTGGTAATAGTAGTGGCGGGTGGGGTGAGGGTGTTGTCGGGCGAGGTGGTGGGTTGGGTGGTGGGTTGTGAGGCGGGTGGCGTGCGGCGGTAGGGTAGGTGGTGGGTTGTGAGGAAGAATAAAGGGAGTAATTTGTTGGGTTTTTTTTAATATTTGGGTTTTAGAGAGATTGGATTATTGAAATTGTGAAAGATGAGTGAGAAAGTAAATGAGTGGAAATGTATATATATTAAATTAGTGGATAATTAGGATTAGTTAGGGATTAATTAGTATATGTAGAGAGAGAGTGAAATATTAGCTAATTAAACCCTCTTTTTTGCTTTCAATCTCAGCCATCAAACTTCCCCATCTAAGGCCTCTAAGGAGGACTTATGGACTCACATGTAAGACATGGACTCACTTGATCCTAATACTATATATATATATATATATATATAAAATATATATATATATATATATATATATATATATATATATATATAGTGTCAAGTTCAAATGAGTCCCTTATATTTTTTGAGTCCATAAGTCCCTCTCACAACCCTTGGATCATGCATGGTGGAAGGTTGAGATTGAAAGCAAGAAACACACTTAACACTAATTAATTTACTTCTCTCTCTAGTTTTAGTAATACATTCACTAATTCATTATCATACACAATTAACACCACCTTTTGTCTTATACTTCAAAGTTTGCGAAAATTTTGTTAACATTTTTCCTGTTTCGGTTTTTTCATTTTTTTTTTTCGAGACAAGTTTTCGACATTTTAGGATTTTACGAGTGTAATTCTAACAGTAAAAATTGTAATTTTAAGGAATATTTTCGAGAATTTAGCGTTTTACAAGTTTAACTTCAATCTTTTCCGAGTGATTTTAACGAATAATATTTTGAATTTTTGTAATTTTATCACAAGTTATTGTAATTTAGCATTTTACGAGTGTTATTTTAATGACAAAAAGTGTTATTTTAGTTCAGGTAAATGTAATTTCAGTCCAATGAGATTGTTATTATTGTCAAGGAGAATGTAATTTTAGTCCAGAAAAGTGTAATTTTAGTCCAGAAAAGTATAATTTTCATTAATCGAGAATGTAATTTTAGTCCATTGAGAGTGTAACATTAGTCCAATGAGAATATGAGAATATGACCAAGTCCATTGAGAGTGTAACATTAGTCCAATAGAAGTAAGTGTAATTCTAGTAGAAAAAGTGTAATTTTAGCCAAAAAAAGTGTTATTCTAGCAGAAAAAAGTGTAATTTTAACAGAAAAAAGTGTAAGTTTAGCGGAGAAAAGTATAATTTTAACAGAAAAAAGTGTAATTTTAGCGGAGAAAAGTGTAATTTTAACAGAAAAAAGTGTAATTCTAACAACAACAAAAAGTGTAATTCTAGCAGAAAAAGTGTAATTTTAGCCGAAAAAAGTGTTATTCTAGCAGAAAAAAGTGTAATTTTAACAGAAAAAAATGTAATTTTAGCGCAGAAAAGTGTAATTTTAACAGAAAAAAGTGTAATTTTAGCGGAAAAAGGTGTAATTTTAACAGAAAAAAGTGTAATTCTAACAACAACAAAAAGTGTAATTTTAGCAGAAAAAGTGTAATTTTAGCCCAAAAAAGTGTTATTCTAGCAGAAAAAAGTATAATTTTAACAGAAAAAAGTGTAATTTTAATGGAGAAAAGTGTAATTTTAAAAGAAAAAAGTGAAACATGATCTTTTCAAAAAAAACATAATAACACCACCAAAACTGAAAAAAGTGAATCATAATAACACCACCAAAACTGAAAAACAAAAAAATATTCAAAAAAACTTAGATCTTTTCAAAAAAAAAAAAAGATCTAATCTTATTCGAAACGTTTTTACAACGAAATATGAAACATGAAAGGGTCGTTCAAGACCAACCACCAACACCTCGTTCAACACTAACCCCAAATCTGAAAAAAAAAATAAAAAAAATATATATATTTCAAAAAAAAAAAATGAGATCTCACAACCACTAAAAAAGAAATCTGAAATTTTTTTAAAAAATAGAAACGAAATAATTGAAAAAAAGGGTGAGGTGGTTGTGGTTGGAGGCGTGGTGTAACTTTAATATAGAAAAAAATAAATCTAAAATAAAAATCACAATTTATTTTCAAAAACCTAGATCTAAAAAAAAAAAAGATAAAAACGAGATCTCACAAAAAAAAAAAACGAGATCTCACAAACACTATTTCATAACTAATAGATTTGATATTAAAATCAAAATATAATTTATAAGAAACGAAAAACAAAAAAAAAAATCGAAAAAAAAAAAACGAAAGGAGCGGATCGAAATTTCAAAAAAAAAAAAAAAAAAAAAAGTGGCGGCATTGGAGAAAACGAGGAAGGAGCCTGCGTTGTGGCGGCTGGAATGGAGGTGAGGAGGGTGGACTGGTGGTGGCTGGAGGGTGTTGGCGCTGTTGGCGGTGTGGCGGCTATGAGGGCGGATGTTCGGTGGTGGGTTGTGTGTCGGGTGTCGGGCGAAGGTGTGCGGCGGCCGGGTGGGCTGTTGGCGGCGGGAAGGCGAGGGTGGTAGTAGGAGTGGGTGGTGGTGATGGCGGTGGGGGTGGTTTCGGTGTGGTGGTGGATGGGTGTGTGGTGCTTTCCGTGAGGGGTGGGGGTGTGGGTCGTGAGGGTGGCAGATATGGGGTCGGGTGGGTGGTGGGGGAGGGTGGTGGGTCTCGGTGGTAGTGAGCAAGAAGAGAGGAGGGTAATTTTTTTTTTTTTAGGTTTTTAGGTTTTAGAGAGGGGAGAGGAGAGGAGAGGAGATGAGGTATAAAATTGTGGGAGATAGAGAGAGAAACAGTTGAAAGAAACTATATATATTAAATTAGAGATTGATTAAGTGGGTTAGTAATTGATTAGGTTGAGTAGAGAGATAGAGTGTTAATTAGACTAATAATCACTATTTTTACCTTTTAATCTCAGCCCTCCAACTTCTTCATCCAAAGGCTCACAATGAGACTTATGGACTCACATATAAGAGTAGGACTTACATGATCCTAACACTATATATATATATATATATATATATATATATATATATATATATTAGTTCCGGAGCAGAGTTATGACCACGTAGGCTTGATGAATGATGTCTTTGCTTGTCTCTTCCTTTCGCTCCTTTCCTGTTTAAGATGAACAAACTGAGGGCTCGGCTTGGTACCGAGCGTACTCACTCCGACGCTCAAGTCAGTAAACTTAAAGAGATTAAGTTGTGTGTTACTTGGCAAAGTATATTGTAGAGAGATAAGGGAGTTTATACCAGATTAATAGTGAGTTTTTAGGATGAATTGTGGATCGTTTTCTCAATGAGGATTGAGGAGTATTTATAGACTTTCACCTTTTGTCACGTAGTGGCCAAGTGGCAAAGTGGCTAGTAGGTGGAAAGACTGTTCTACCCTCGGCCGAGGGACCCATGGCAGGCCGGCTGGCCTGGTTGACTCCATGCCGAGGGGACTTGGATGTGAGTACGCGGATATGCCTCTCGGCTGGCTAGTTGCCTAGCCGAGACCCAGTGACAGCCGACAGTCGCGGGCGTTAGGGTTCATTTGTCTAAGACGTTGACTTGCTGTCTTTTGGCTTTGACCTTGCTCAATATGTTAACTCGGTCAGTGGGTGCAGAATATGCCCCATCAATTTGCCCCCAGCGTAGTCTATGCCGTGGTATGGACCTTCGATGAGTGTTGAGCGTATTCTGCGCAAGTTGAACTTCTTCCCCGGCTTCTTCTTCCCCGGCTTGGTTCTGTTCAGGCCGTACCATATCCCCCCTCCACATGGATGTGTAATGGACATCCTATGTGGAAAAGAAAATGGCGCTGGCCGAGACCAAGGTTGAGAGTGTCGTTTGTACTTGTGATTGCCCCGCACGGTCTTTGTCTTTGCTTTGTTGATCGGTGGCGTTGTAAGCGATACCATGGAGCGTGTCGAAGAAGTTTGGTAACTGTATGTCGATTGACATTCCGTGGCTGCATGCTTGACACGTGGCTTGGCATTGATTGGTTGACGTTTCATGGGCTTTGTCCTGATTGGTCCGTTTCATGGGCTTTGCTCTATAAATAGAGTAGTGTGCCCCATTTTTTGGCCATCAAACTTCATTTTCTCAAAAAAAAAAAAAAAAATTTCCCCTCTCTTAGTTTTTTCGAAGAAATTTCTCTCTAGTCTTCAAAGCGTTACTCGGCGTAGCACTTTTTCCAAGGTAAACAAACAAATTTTTCCAACTTTTAATTGTTAAGTTTTTGTTGTCACTGTGTCTTCTGCGGATGCTCAACCCAGTACCTCTGCGCCGGGGGGCGAACCGTCGCGTCCTGATGAAGAGGAGGCACTGGTTGTCACCCCGATAGGGTTTGGGGGTCCCAAGCCGCTTTCTCCTGAAATTGATGAGCAATTTTTGGAGGGTTTTGATGATGACGATGATGAGGCGACCCTTTCTGTCGTAAAGAGGCCGCTTCTTTCGTGGCACGGTGATGCTTGCTCGATCAGTCCTGACCGTGCCTGGACGAATAAGTTCGCTAGTTGCTCCGGTTCTGATCTTTTTGAAAACCATTACTCCTTCGGCAGGGGGTATAAAATTGTTATTCCTGAGGAGGGTCAGGCCGTCTGTTGCCCTCCCGAGGGTTGTATCGGCGTATACATCAGACACCTGGAGTATGGGCTCCGGTTTCCTCTGAATGAATACATTGCTGCCATTATTAAAGCCATGAATGTCGCCGTGGCCCAACTGCATCCGTTGGCCATCAGGACGATTATTGGCTTTGTATGGTTGTGTCTTTTTAAAGGGGAGGCCCCAACGGTGAACCTATTCCGCCGGCTCCACCATCTTCGGCAGACTACCCTAGGTGGCCCGGGGTGGTATAGCATACAGACCGAGGCGGGTTATGTTACCGTTTCCAAGTTGACATCTTGCAAAGACTGGAAGGGGCGGTGGGTATACGTTAAGGTTCGGAGGACTACTCACGCCCGGTCCTTTCGAGCGCGTCAATTTGCGGTGTGAGAATCAAGGGGAGCATGACAAATATGTCTCCCGGAGTAAGCTTAAGATGGACGCCAGCAGGGTCTATCTTAATGAGGACGAAACGCGGGCAATGAGGTGTTTGAGGTCGAGAAGGATGGCACGCCGAAGGGATGGATGCCCCGACGCAGATCGTTCTTCAGGATGAGCGCTCTCTGCGCGTCGGCCTCATACCGGCCCTCAGCCAGGGTGAGTGGGGTCGGTATGAGGCCCATCTTTGCTTTTTATGTTTCTGTATTTGAACCTTGATTTATTTCTTTTGCTTTACTCCTGCTTTGTTTCTTTTGCAAACCGATTTGGCCCGGAACTCCTGTCTCCGTCCTCGAGAGGTTGGGACTTAACGAGAACGGGAGAGTTGTTGAGCTGCATCCTAAGGCCGGGCCACGTGATCGCAGACTGGCCCCTCACGAACTTATGGAGCAGCAGTTGAAGGCATTGGATGTGGCGGCGGCTCAAGCGCAGATTGCTGGTAACGTGCCGCGCCGGAGAGGAGACCAAAAACAACGTCTACGGCGGCAACGTCGTCAACTCCAGCTCAATCTTCTGTCCCCGTGTTCCAAAAGGAGCGGGTGGTGGTCGTCGATGTTGAAGAGGAGGTCACCGTTGTGGAGGGTCCTCCTCCTTCGAATAAGAGAAAAGAGGCAACGTCTGCCGCTGCTGCTGTTATCGAGGCCGGGAAAGAAAAGGGGTCAGCCGGCCCTCCAACCAAGAAGGCCAAGGCTGGTACGGATCTAACCTACGGCTCGGATTTAGCAGAATCATTAGGCATTCCTGATGACAGGCTTTCTGACATGTCAATGAATGTTGACATGGATGCTTTGTCTGGATTTTTTGTAGATCAGCCGTCGCCGGCTGTCGCTCTCACTGAACGGCAATTGGAGAAGCGGCCTGTGCAGACGGGCGATAAAAATGCCACCGTCGACTCCTCATCCCTGAAGCCTTCCCCCGCCCAGCTTAGGGCGGAAGGCATAAGGTTATCTAAGAAGCTGGCGAAGTGGACTGAACTAGCTGGCGCTCATATTATGGAGCAAGAAACGGTCATGGCTCGAGCTGGCCCTGCGCTTGAACGACTTAGCCTCGATCTTGCCGCCGCTAAGAAGGAGGCCGAGAGGTCGAAGGAGGACTTCCAGGCCGCCAAAAATGATTTTCTCGCTGAGCGAAAGCTTAGGAAGGACGCTGAGAAGGCGGTCCTAGCCGAGAGGGCCAAGGTTGAGGCTGCATTGGCTGATGCCTCTAAGCTGCGGGAGGAGCGGGACAAATTTTAGGGCGGCTATAACGCCGTGGTTGGGCAGAAGGAGAGATGGAAGACTCTGCATTCGGCTGAGGCGAAGGAGCACAAGAACACAATGGCTATCCTTGCCCAGAGGGAGAAGGACATTGAGACGCTGAAAACCGTCATCGTCCCTAACATGTGTGCCCAGTACCGGGACCAGGCCGAAGATGCTACCAGGGAGGTAATTAAAGAGCTCCTTCCTGAAGGCTCCTTCCCGTGGAAAGATTTTGACCGGCTTCTTGATGAGAAGGCGGCTGCTGCGGAGGCAAAGGCGGCGGAGAAGGCAAAGGCGGCGAAGGCTGCTGAGGAGGCTGCGGAGAAGGCGGCCCGGGATGCTAAGGTGAAGGCGGCCAGGGAGGAAGCTGAGAGGGCAAAGGCATGTGAAGCTGCCAAATCGGCTTCTGGGCCTCCCACTGATGGTGATGCTGCTACTGCTGCCGGTGGCGAGCAGAAACAAGCATAGGGAGACGGGCGGTCGTCACCAGATTCACCCGCCCTTCGATGCCTTCACTGTTCGGGGCCAACTATTGAGCCTTTCCTCTCTGCCATCCTTTTGGCGCTTTCAAGTCTTATGTCTGTAACCTTTTGTTGTACCTTTTGTTTTTTTGTTAAACTTTGGTAGGTTGTGTTTAGGCTATCCCTATGGGGACGGCCGTCGACTTTGTTTTGCCTCACCTGTAACATTTTTCAATAAAGTTTGTTTATTTTGCCTCCATTAAGTTGTCTTCTTATGTTTCAACATATTGAGTGCTTTTTCGTTTTTACTTTCGGCTTGGCCGAGGCAGTTAGAAGGCGCATCTCAATTGCACTTAAACGTTTTTAAACATGTTGGCATGTCGGTCGCTTCCTCCTTCACTCTCGGTCTGGTCGAGGCGTCAGATTTGCGCTTCCCAATCGCCGTTGTGAACATGTTAGCGTATCGGTCGTTGTGTCCCCGTCACTCCCGGCTTTGGCCGAGGCAATCGAGGTTACGGCTCGACAGCGTTCGTATCTGTAGACATATTGATCGCTTCCTCTGCCACTCCTGGATTGGCCGAGGCGGTCAGATTTGCGTTTCTCAAATGTACTTATACGTTCCTAAGCATGTTGGTCGCTCTCGCGAGTATCAACCGCTGTTGGCAAATCGCGTTTCCCTCGTCACTCCCGGCTTTGGCCGAGGCAATCGAGTTTACGGTTCGACTGCTTTCCGTATCTATAGACATATTGATCGCTTCCTCTGCCACTCCCGGATTGGCCGGGGCAGTCAGATTTGCGTCTCAACTGTACTTATACGCTCTTATACTTTGGTAGTGACTGCCCGGCTTTGGCCTCGGCGTCTACTTTGGTAGTGACTTCGGAGGGGACAAGCATTTTGATGGAAAACTTGGATCACTCTTCATAAGGTATAATCACGCGTTGGGGTGCCCACAACGGTCTCGGACACCTCCGCCGCTATATGAAGTATTTTCTAAGGTTGTTTGTGTTCCAGTGGCTCATTAGAGGCACTCCCTCCATGTCTGTCAGCCGGTATGTCCCCGGCCTCATTTCTTCAACCACTTTGTAGAGTCTTTCCCAGTTGGCCGTCATTTTACCATGGATGTTTCCTTTGTTTGTTGCGGCCGACTTTCTTAGGACTAGATCTCCTACTCTTAAGTCCCTTTTGTGGACCCTACGGTTGTATGCTCTTCTCATATGGTTTTGATATACTGCCAAGTTAAGCCGTGTCGTGTCTCGACTTTCCTCGACCAGGTCTAGGGAGGCTCTCAGGCCTTCCTCATTTTCGACTCGGTCAAAAGTTTGCGTTCTGAATGTCGGCACCGCTGCTTCAATTGGCAAGACGGCCTCAGACCCATAGACTAGGTGGAATGGACTGTACCATGTTGCTTCTTTCTCCGTGGTTCTAAGGGACCACAGGACGCCGGGTAGTTCATCAGCCCACCTTCCCTTTAGATCTTCAACCTTCTTTTTCAGCCCGTTTAGGATTGTTTTATTAGCTGCTTCCGCCTGCCCGTTGTTTTGAGGGTGGCAGACGGAGGAGTATGCAAATTTGATACCGAGCTCCTCCAACCAGTTCATTACCATGTCGCTCCAAAACTCTCGGCCGTGGTCAAATACCATGACTTGGGGTAGCCCAAAACGAGTTATGACGTTCTCCCAAATCACTTTTCTTACGGCCGCCGTGGTCTTGGCAGGTACTGCGACAGCCTCGACCCATTTGGTGAAGTAGTCAACGGCGACGATTAGGTACTTCCTTCCTCCGGAGGCCGTCGGAAATGGCCCTAATAAATCCATCCCTCACTGTGCAAATGGTAGGGGGCTAAGTACTGGTTGCAAGTCTCGGGAAGGTGCGTGTATCACCGGATCATGCATCTGACAATTCTTGCACTTCTTGGTCTTAGCTCTGGAATCCTCAAGCATGGTAGGCCAGAAGTAGCCGGCTCGGAGAGCTTTGTGGGCTAACGTTCTCGCCCCCATGTGATGTCCACAGATGCCTTCGTGAATCTCTGTCAGTATGAGCTCCGCGTCGGCTGGGCCGACACATTTCAAAAGTGGTCTTATCACGGATCTTCTGTATAGTTCTCCTTCGAACACCAAGTACCTTGCGGCGATCCTTCTTATCTTCTGAGAGAGACTGCGGTCCTCCGGTAACTCTTTTGTTAGTTTGTATTTCATTATCGGAGTCATCCACGTCGTCTCGGCTTCGATGTCGCCCACCATGCCGACGGTCTCAGTGATGCTTTTAGCATTCCGATATCCACCAAAGACGGTTCGACTGACATTCTTGATGCTTGAACTGGCAAGTTTTGAGAGAGCGTCGGCTCGGTTGTTCTCAGACCTGGGAATGCACTGTATTTGGAAAGATTTCAATTTTGCAGTGTTGGCTTTTACCCTTTCCAGGTATCTCACCATCCCGTCGTCTCGAGCCTCATACTCTCCTCTGATTTGATTGGTCACTAGGAGTGAATATGTCTTCAACACAATATGCTCTGCCCCGGCAGCTCTAGCTAACTCGACTCAAGTTATCACCGCCTCATATTCGGATTCGTTGTTTGAGGCCGAGAAGGTAAACTTCAAGGCGTACTCAAACTCGTCCCCGTTAGGGCTGGTGATAAGGATGCCGGCTCCTGAGCTGTTTGTCGTGGAGGACCCGTCGGTGTATACTTCCCACACACCGGGATGTGATTCTTCTTGATAAGTGCACTCGGCTAGAAGTCTGCGAGTGCTTGCGCCTTTATCGAAGGCCTCGGTTTGTACTGAATGCCGAAGCCGGATAGCTCCACTGCCCATTTGATAAGTCGGCCGGATTTTTCGAATTTTTCTAAGGCTTTCTCCAATGGCTGGTCGGTTAAGACCGTCACGGGATGTGCGTCGAAGTAGAGTTTTAACCTCCTTGCGGCAACGACGACGGCGAAGGCCGCTTTTTCAATCAGTGGGTAATTTCTTTCGGCGGGCAGCAGTGTATGGCTGATAAAGTAGATTGGGTGTTGCTGCTTGTTTTCTTCCCTGACAATTACGGCACTGACCGTGGCCGAGGTAACTACTAAATATAGGTATAGCTTCTCCCCCAGCGTCGGCCTGGACAGGGTCGGGAGAGTTAGTAGGTGGGCTTTCAGTTGTTTGAAAGCCGCACTCTGCTCCTCCTCCCCCCCCCCCCAAGCAAAAGTCTTTATTCCCCTTCAACACTTTAAAGAATGGGGTGCTCTTGTCGGCCGACCGAGAGATGAAGCGGGCGAGAGCCGCCATCCTCCCGGTCAGCATCATAACCTCTTTTCGATTCCTCGGCTCCGGCAGGTCTAGTATTGCTTGGACTTTCTCTGGATTGGCATCAATTCCCCTGGCGCTGACAAGTACGCCGAGGAACTTGCCGGCCCGGACACCGAAGTTGCATTTCATTGGGTTAAGCTTCATCTTATATTTCCTTAGTGAACAAAATGTTTCGCCCAAGTCGGCCAAGTGCTCGCTGTCAGACTTGCTTTTTACAATAGCATCGTCGACGTAAGCCTCGATGTTTCGCCCTTTTTTATCTTGAAACACTTTGTCCACCAGCCTAGTGTAAGTTGCGCCAACGTTTTTCAAACCGAACGGCATCATTTTATACATGTATGTGCCGTGTATGGTGATGAATGCGCACTTAGGCATGTCTTCCTCGGCCATGAATACCTGATGGTATCCTGAGAAGGCGTCTAGCAGGCTCAGCATAGTGTATCCTGCCGTTGCGTCAATTAAACTATCTATTCGAGGCAAGGGATAGCAATCTTTGGGGCATGCTTTATTAAGATTTGTAAAATCAACACACATCCTCCACCCCCCCGATGACTTCTTTACCATTACAACATTTGCTAGCCACTCAGGGTAAGTACAAGGCATGATAAAGCCCGCCTCTAATAGTTTGTCTACCTCGGCCTTGATGGCCTCATCCTTTTCGGTCGAGGAGTTCCTCATCTTCTCGCTTGACGGGCGAGCGGTGGAGAGTAGGTTCGCCTTTCCGAACGATCACCTCCCGCTCACGCCCGACATCTCGGCGGCCGAGTACGCGAAGACGTCTTTGTTCTTCTCGGCCCAGGTCTAGGAGATCGGCTCGAATTTTGGCTCCAGGCCGACACCGCGATACGGTGCGCCCGGGTCAATTTGCACTTCCTCGGCCCGGGGCTCCTTCGACCATGCCGACGTTGTTGGTGCTCATCGGATCACCCTCCGGTTGTAAGGATGGGCTCTTCCTTTCTCTCGATTTTTCGCCACTTTGAGGGATTGCATGTTGCACCCTCGTGAGATATTTGGACATTGACAATTTCGTCTCTTTCGTCCTTTGAGACGAGCTTTTGCGCTTCCCCCCGGTCCGAGACATAAATCAATGTCGAGCCGGATGGACATCATCGCATCGGCCTCGCTCAAAGTGACTCGGCCTATGAGAACATTGTAGGCGGACGAACCATCAATGACCACGAACTCGGATAAAACATTCTTGGCCGCATCGGCTTGGCCAAACATCACCGCAGATCGATTGACCCCTGGGGTACAGCCGGCCCCCAGAAGTCAGTATAGCGGGTTGGTGCGAGGGCTCGGTCTTCAATCTTCAGACCGAGATTGAGAAAGCACTCCCTGAACATGATGTTTGTGTAGGCGCCTGTGTCAATCAGGCACCTCTTCACCAAGTGGTTGGCTATGTCTAAGTGGACTACGAGCGGGTCGCTGTGCGGAGCGATGACTCCTTTGTAGTCCCTCTTTCCGATGGTTATATCGGGGACGGTGGAAGCGGGGATCGCTGTGGTGGGCACAAAGTTGATGGCTTGATAAAGCTCATTTAGGTGCCGTTTGTGCCCATTAGCTGACCCACCGTTCTCGTTTCCTCCGGTTACAACCTGGATCACTCCCATCCTCTGGAATACTGATTTTCTGTTCGCCCCGTCGGAGCTTGTTTCCGGGCCTCCAGCTACATACTTGCTGAGGGCCCTTTTTCGGATTAGCTCCTCGATGGCGTTCCTCAAATGCCGACAGTTGTCGGTCTTATGGCCGGCTTGGCCATGGTAGTCGCAAAACTGGCTCATGTCGCCGTCCCCCCTCGCCTTGGGGGGCTTTGCCCATTTCTGCCCTTCATTCTTGCTTAGGGCAAAGACCTCGGCCGGTGATTTGACCAGGGGGGTGAGACTGTTGTACCGCTTCTGGGTGTATGGTCCCGAACTCCCCCCGGCGCCCGCCGAGTTCTGTTTCCTGTTAAATCTTTCAGGCCGCGACCTACTCATGTCACGGCGTCCTTCGTCTACATTGTCCCGGCGGCTCCTCCTCTCTGGGTGCCCAGCTTCGCTGTGGCCTACCCAGGTCTTGTGATAGTCCTCCACCTTCACGGCTCGATCGGCCATCTTTCTGGCGGTGTCGATGTTGAGGTCCTCGCACTTGATGAGCTCATTTTTGAACTCGTCTTTCGGCAGGCCCTTCATCAGTGCGAAGGCCGCCAGCTCGGTGTTCAGCTCACGAATCTGCTGAACCTTAGCGTCGAATCTCTTGACGTAGCTCCGGAGGGACTCGTCCTCCCCCTGTCGGATAGTCAGGAGATCCGAGGTCTCCACAGCCCTTCTTTTGTTGCAGGCGTACTGGGCTATGAAGTTGTCTCTCAGGTCGGCATAGCAGTATACTGAACCATTAGGTAACCCCTTGTACCAACTTTGAACCATCCCATGCAGCGTTGTTGGGAATACTCGGCACCACACCTCATCGGGTTGCTCCCATACCGACATGTACGACTCGAAAGCCTCGGCATGGTCGGTTGGGTCGCTACCCCTTTGTATGATAGGGGCGGTAGCTTCAGTTTAGTCGGCACCGGGACTTCGAGGACATAGTCACTGAGGGGCTGTCTGACCACGTGCCGAATGACACGCGGCGATCGGCTCCTCGCACCCCTAGTCCGGCTTCTCTCCATGTGGCGGGAAGGGCTTCTTGTTATCCGACTTTGGTGAGTCGGACTTCTTTCTTCATTTTTTCGGGGGTGGCCTCGTTGCTGCCGCGGCGACGCTGTCCTCCCGCGAGTAGGGGATGGACTTTGGTCTGCCACTGGCACCACGGGCTCCGCCGGCGTCCTTGTATGCCCAGCTCCTTGTAATACTCCGGTCAAGTTGTTCGGAGTCACTTTGTGGCCCCTGGTCACCTGTGGAGGCGCTGCCGTCACCGTCGTCGTGACAGGGGTGACCGGTGTACCACCCATCAGGTCCAGGTATAGCTTCAATTTGGCCGCATCGACCACATGTCCCATGACGGTGACTTGGCCGGTCGGCAACGATGTTTCTGGCTCTCTTGGCATCCCGTACTTCACCGGCTCAATCACTCGGCCGGTGGGGGACTTCTCGATCTCAAAATTAGGGAACGTGTCATCCTGGTAGAATTCAGTTTCTACACTCACAAGTTCCGGCTGTTTTGACATCTTCTTAGCTCTTTGAATGGTTTTTGGTTGTTTTTTTTTTAAGGTAGGTGACCAGCTTTTAGTATGGCTCCCCACAGACGGCGCCAATTGTTCCGGGTGTAATTCCGGAGCAGAGTTATGACCACATAGGCTTGATGAATGATGTCTTTGCTTGTCTCTTCCTTTCGCTCCTTTCCTGTTTAAGATGAACAAACTGAGGGCTCGGCTTGGTACCGAGCGTACTCACGCCGACGCTCAAGTCAGTAAACTTAAAGAGATTAAGTTGTGTGTTACTTGGCAAAGTATATTGTAGAGAGATAAGGGAGTTTATACCAGATTAATAGTGAGTTTTTAGGATGAATTGTGGATCGTTTTCTCAATGAGGATTGAGGAGTATTTATAGACTTTCACCTTTTGTCACGTAGTGGCCAAGTGGCCAAGTGGCTAGCAGGTGGAAAGACTGTTCTACCCTCGGCCGAGGGACCCATGGCAGGCCGGCTGGCCTGGTTGACTCCATGCCGAGAGGACTTGGATGTGAGTATGCGGATATGCCTCTCGGCTGGCTAGTTGCCTAGCCGAGACCCAAGTGACAGGCCGACAGGCTGCGTCGGTTAGGCTGTCTAAGACGTTGACTTGCTGTCTTTTGGCTTTGACCTTGCTCAATATGTTGACTCGGTCAGCGGGTGCAGAATATGCCCCATCAATATATATACTCAAACAAACTCATAATGTAATTTAACACAACTGAATAATAACAACCATATTCCTATTTACTCTTGGTGTATTTTCTCTCTAGATATTTCTAGGTTTGCATCAATGGTGATCAAGAAGTTCATCTTCTTCACATGGTATCTCGAGCCACATGTTGCGATTCTGTGTTTCTAAACCTTCAATTTCTACTCTTTAAAATCGCAGGTCATTTCTTCGCAATTGCTATTTCAATTGCATTCTTAATCATTTTCAATTTCCTATGCTCAATCGTCTGATTACTTTTGCTTTCGCATCATAATTGCTGAGATTTTTCATTTTAATTGATGTTAATTTCATCTTATTCTGATTATCGAGCTGATATGTTCAATCATGATCGTGATTCTCTGTTTTCTGTTGCGATTTTCTTCTTTTTTTCTCTCTTTTTTCTTCGTAATTCAGTTTGTTCTTATTATCTTCCTCACATATATCACAAAATCCTACAAATTAGGCATTTTCTTTAGTTTTTTTTTACTACATTACAAAATTCGTGATAACCTTGTTGATATTCATCATGCCTGATTCACTAAAACAATGATTCTGCTGATTCTTATGACACATATGATGATCCTCTCTATGTGTCTTCTTCTGATAATCATAATCAACGCCTTGTTGATCTTCCGTTTGATGGAACTGGTTTTCTTCTTTGGAAAAAAAATGTTTAAATGGCTTTAGCTTCCAAAAACAAAAAAGGTTTTGTCACTGGCACTTGTCCACAGCCGCCTCCCACAGAAAAAACATACAGAAAATGGCGTCGTTGTGATTTCCTTGTCCTAAAATGAATTCTTAATTCTCTTCACAAGAAAATCAAAGAAAACATGTTGTATGTTAGTAATTCTAAAGAACTGTGGGGTGAGCTTGTTGAGAGACATGGTCAAGTCAATGGCATGGAATTATATCAGCTTAAGAAGGATCTTAATGCTATTTCTCAAGATAATCTACCTTTAATTGATTACTATGGGAGCCTGAAACGCACTTGGGAAGAGATCGATGATCTTGACCCCATTTCTATCTGCACTTAGCTTGTGGTGCTTTGAATGCTTGTTCTTGGCATCTCTTGAAGAGACTCCTTGATCGTGAGAATCAAGGGAAGCTAATTCAACTCTTGATGGGCCTCAACAACACATATGACAATGGTAGGTCCCATGTTCTCACCATGGATGTCATGCCTACCCTCAACAAAGTTCTAGCATAGGTCTATTGCAGCAAGTTGAGAAGCAGAAACAGATAGTTGATTCTGTTGAAGCATTGCCAGAATTCAGTGCTTATACTAGTCTCTTAAGCATGAGGATGACTACTCTAATTCTTCTCACAAGAAACCTAGGGTTGAGGATCTGGATGAGAAAGCCAAGAAAGTCTGTACTCACTGCAAGAAGAAGCGTCATCTTGTGGAAGACTGTTATCAGCTTCAAACCTTCACTTTTTGCAACATTCGTGGTCACATTCAACTGCATTTTTATCAATTCAAGAAGTACAAAGCTGCTCAGACCAAGGCTAACAGAGGTGGCCATTCCAAACAGGGCAGAGGAAGGGGTGGCTTCAAGAGAAGGGCAAATAATGTTGATACTGCCTCTTATGATGATGACTACTATGAGACTGCTATGACACCTCTTCAAGATGAAGACTATCCTGACCAGGATGAAGATCTTGTTTCTGGTCTTATGGATACTGTCACGGAAAGGGTCCTCAGAAACATCTCTAAGAAATTTCCTCCCAGTGGCAATTCAGGTGCTAGTACTTCTGCAGGGACTGCTAATAACACACATTCCATGAGCTTCTCAGGTATTTCTGAATCTTCCCATACTTATGCAGTTCTAATGAAAGAAATTACAAATTTGCAATACTAACACACTAAAGAGCAATGGTGACTATGATGCCAAGCAGCCAGGCAACACTAACCTTACCCTATGAACACAAGGTAGAGATTACAAGATTATGATATGTGTACTTGACTTTGCTAAAGAAACGAACTAGAACTTGGTGCTTGATGATTTTGACAATGGCTTGCACGTACATCCTTAACCTGATGCTGAAAAATATGAGAATTCCTCCTCCTCCTCCTCCAAAGTTGATAAGTAGTGGTAGCCATGGTAACCTGAAACCTGACACTCCTCTAGGTAGCTCGTGCCCCAGTAGCACTGCCTGTCAACTCTTGTTCAGGACCCTGCGCATTCCTAGCAATCCGCATCCAATTCAACATGGCTTGCCAAACAGCATTTGAGAAAGAGCAGGAGAAGAAAAGATGAGTATGGGACGTTCCCCTTTGATTATAATACTCCTCACATATATTAGAGAAAGGGGAACTATAGGCTGAATAGGATTAAGTATATTATTATGGATTTTTAGGGCACATGTTAATAATAAGCTAATTAGAGAAACTTTGTTAAGAATAAATCATGAAAAATAGATGTACAAACTCACATTTACCATAATTAGGGCACATGTTAGAAAATCCAATAATAAAACTTTATAAATACTACTTCCTAGTTCCTTCATCCCTCTCATTTGTTTACCTATTTCATTTTTGAGTGTGTTAGTTAATTGTTTACCTTTCTATTTTAGAAATGCCTTTGATTTGCAATTTGATTATACACATCTAATTTGTTCCACTTGTCATATAACCCCTTCTCTTTCAATGGTCTTTCTACCAAAACCAACGATAAATAAATTGTCAAAGATATACATCAACCAACTCCCTTAATTGTTGGAAATATCTTACGTAACTAACTCCTTGATATTAGTCTTTCTACTTGTTAGCTATTGTAAATCTTATTGTTAGTTGTTAGCTTAGTTTTCTCCTATTTTGTAGTATTTTAGGTTTTTCTATTGACCAATGTGTAGCTATATAAACTCTTGCATTTACTCATATCAATGTACAATTATTCATCAACTCAATCATTTATCTTATATGGTATCAGGTTCTTTATCGATCCTAATATCAACTTTCATAAAACCTGCCATCACCCTCCTTTCTTCGACTCATCCATGGCATCCAACAACAACTTCATCCCGAACATTGACGAACCCACCAAACCACTCCTATCAATCTCGTTTCCTCACTGCACCAAAGTCACGGCCACCACATACCGCTCGTGGAGCTACCAAATAGCCTGTCTTCTTAAAGGCTACGGCCTCTTTTCATACCTTGACGGCACACTCCCACAACCGCCTGAAACCGTGACCCCAAACCCCACCGATGCCAAACCAAACCCTGACCCCGTACCTAACCGTGCCTACAATACTTGGTTCAGACAATATCAACTCATCCTCGGTGCCATTGCTGGCACCCTCGATGAGTCGGTTTCGTCCCTTCTCCTTGACGCTGCCACATACCACGAAGCATGGACCACCCTTGCTACCACTTACGCCAATCCATTACGCGGTCATATCCTTCAACTTAAGGATCGACTCCGTAACATAACCCTTGGTGACCAAACTGTTTCCGAATACATGCTTGCCATCAAAGCATGTACCACTTAACTAGCCTAACTCGGGAAGCCAATGGATCCCGAAGACATCACTTCCCAAATTATCAATGGCCTTGATCCCGAGTTATACAAGTCCGTCATCGACACGGTCCGAGCCCGTGATGTTCCCATTTCGTTTGAACAATTTCATGAGAAATTGATTCAACATGAACTCACTGTCAAGCACAAATCCTCCGCCACCACCTTTGCTCCATCGGCCCACGCTGCAACTCGCACCTATGCCCAAACCCAACCCCGCTATTACCACCAATCCAACCCACCCAATCACTACCATCAAAACCGTACCCACAACCACCACCAGACCCAAACCCGTAGCCCTACCACACCCGACTCCCAACCTAAACCCTTTAAAGGGAAGTGTCAGTATTGTAGGGATGTTGGTCATGTCATTAGGGATTATCCCGACTTTAAACGCGACTATCCCAATGTTGTTTCCCACCACCACCGCAGAAACAAACTCGCCCTTATGCCCACACTGCTACTACCTCGACCCAACCCTCCACCTCTTATCCCATTGATAGCGGGGCCTCTCATCATATAACCAACGATCTCGACATTCTTGCGCTTCACACCGCTTATGATGGACCAGACGATTTAGTAATTGGGGACGGCTCAACTCTCCCCATTACTCACCATGGTTCATTCTCTCACTCAACTCTCTCTCACACTCTTCATTTTACTAATGTTCTTGTAGTTCCATCGATTTCTCGCCCTTTACTTTCCGTATCTCAATTTTGTAAAGATAATAATGCTTTCGCCTGTTTCTCACACTCTTCTTTTTGTTTCAAGAACCTTAAAATAGGCCGAGTTCTCCTCCATGGCCGCTTCACCGACGGCTCATACCAGTGGACTCCTCCAACCTCCCAACCCCGAGCCCATGTAGTTGTCAACCCTTCGAGCACCAGTGGACACCCTTCAATTGCTGTTTTAAAATTACTAAGCTCGCAATTTAATTTCCGCATTTCCCAATTTTCGCACTGTAATGCATGCTTAATTAATAAAAGTCACAAACTTCCTTTCTCCGTCTCTTCACTTGTATCACATGCCCCTCTAGACCTTATTTTCTCCGATGTTTGGACCGTACCTATTATGTCCCATGATTCCTACAAATATTACATTATTTTTATTGATCATTATACCCATTATTTTTGGCTCTACCCATTAAAGAAAAAATCCGACACATTCACCATATTCCATCGATTTAAAGCCATAATTGAAAAATTCTTTAACAAACCTATTCGCCAATTCTACTCTGATAACGGTGGCGAATACAAAAATTTAAACCTTTCCCTCCTTGACGATGGAGTCACACACTTAACCTCCCCACCACACACTCCCGAGCACAACGGGTTTGCTGAACGCCGTCACCGACACATTGTTGAAACTGGGCTCGCACTCCTTACCCATGTTCGGCTGCCCATGACCTTTTGGCCCTATGCTTTTTCCACTGCTATGTACCTTATTAATCGTCTACCATCAATCACCATTCACAATGAAACCCCTTACAAACTCCTTTTTCAACAACAACCTAATTATCAAAAACTTCATTCATTCATATGTCTTTGTTACCCATGGCTCCGACCGTACACAAATCACAAACTTGAACCGAAATCCACCCCCTACGTCTTTGTTGGTTACTCCAACACCCAAAGTGCATATTTGTGCTTTGATCTTTCCACTAAAAAGCTTAACACTTCCCGACATGTGAGGTTTGTTGAAACCGAATTTCCATATTCTGACCTTGTAAAACAACCCGTCTCCTCCTCCCTTTCTCCCTCTCAATGGTGTGACCTTACCATCCCCATTCTCGACTCCCTACCACCCGTGACCACCCCTCAATCCCCCCTGCCTCCCCACGATCTCCCACGCCTTCTTCCCCTGCCACGACCTCCCCTCCTTCTTCTCCTGCCACTACCGCCTCCACATCCAGTACACCAACCACCACCCCCACCCAAACCCCCACTACTACACCCTCGCCCACTACCACCTCGCCTCCATCGACCACCTCCTCTACCTCTAGCCCAACACCTCCACCACCGCCTACCCGCGCCATTACCCGACTAAGCAACAACATTGTCAAACCCAATCCCAAGTATACCTAAGCCGCGACCCTACCTAGCTCTCATGTTACTCCCACTACGACCAAACAAGCTCTTATTGATCCTAAGTGGCGAGCTGCAATGGTTGATAAACATGATGCGCTACTCCGTAACCAAACATGGACACTCGTACCACGTAACCTTGCTCCTAATGTTGTTGGATGTAAATGGGTATTTTGAATTAAGTATAATCCCGATGGCACTCTTAAGCAACACAAAGCTCGCTTAGTTGCTAAAGGGTTTCATCAACGACCCGGCATTGACTATTCAGAGACCTTTAGTCCCGTCATAAAACCGACCACAATACGCCTTTTTCTTACTCTCGCTATAACAAATGGTTGGCACCTACATCAAATTGATATCAACAATGCGTTCCTTCAAGGGAATCTTACTGACACGGTATTCATGACACAACCCCCCGGTTTTGTGAATTCCGACAAATCCGATTATGTTTGCAAGCTCAACAAGGCCATCCACGGTCTCAAACAAGCTCCGAGGGGGGCATGGTATACCGAACTCAAAAACTATCTCATTCAATTTGGTTTTAAAAACTCTATCTCAGACTCGTCTTTATTTATCTACAACAACCAACACATTCGACTATTTGTGCTCGTCTATGTTGACGATATTATCGTCACTGAACCGAACCTATCTCACATTAACACATTTATTACAAAAATCTCAGCCAAATTCTCCCTTAAAGATTTAGGACCGTTGTCTTACTTCTTGGGAATTGAAGTCACACCCACCAAACAAGGCTTACATTTAAATCAGACCAAGTATTTATCCGACCTACTACATAAATACAATATGCAAGAATGCAAGCCTGCCTCTACACCTATGTTATCCCACCCTCCACTAATTAAAGAACCCTCCCAACCAATCGAAAATGAAACTGACTACCTCGCCCTCGTTGGTAGTCTTCAATATCTCTCACTCACTCGACCCGACATTGCGTTTCCTGTCAATAAACTAGATCAATTCCTCAATCACCCCACCTCGTCTCACTGGTCTGCTCTCAAACAGCTCCTCCGTTATCTTAAGGGCACGCTTCACCTGGGCATACAATTCACGAAGTCCTCCCCTCTCGGTCTTCATGTGTTTTGTGACGCGGATTGGGGAGGCGATCCAAATGATTTTGTGTCCACTTCCGGCTACCTAGTCTACCTTGGTCGAAATCTAATTTCATGGTCTTCCAAAAAGCAACGGGCCCTATCTTTATCCTCGACGGAAGCGGAATTTCGTGCTATAGCTAACACTACTTCCGAATTGCTTTGGTTACACTCGCTTCTCCAAGAGCTTGGGTTAACTCAACTCCACGCTCCCACGATTTTCAGTGACAATTTGAGTGCCACGAACTATTCCGCGAATCCTGTATTCCATTCTAGAATGAAGCACCTTGCACTCTCGTTTCATTTCGTCAAAGAATAGGTTCGCCAAGGCTCCATTCGGGTACAGCATATCAATGGCACCGATCAGTTGGCAAACACGTTAACTAAACTGCTCCATAAACCGCGCTTTCTTGAATTATCTAGCAAGATTGGACTCCGTCAAAGACCGTCCATCTTGAGCGGGAATGTCAAAGATATACATCAACCAACTCCTTAATTGTTGGAAATATCTTACGTAACTAACTCCTTGATATTAGTCTTCCTACTTGTTAGCTATTGTAAATCTTACTGTTAGTTGTTAGCTTAGTTTTCTCCTATTTTGTAGTATTTTAGGTTTTCCTATTGACCAATGTGTAGCTATATAAACTCTTGTATTTACTCATACCAATGTACAATTATTCATCAACTCAATCAATTATCTTATATAAATAATGGGAATAAAGAGAGTATTTTAATAAAAAAAAATATTCAGTTTTTACTATACCACACCTATTACTGAAAGGATAAGTAACCATTAACCACCTCTATTACAACCACCTTTTACCATCTTTATTTCCCTACATAACCCACCCATACTTTCAGAAGAATCTCACAAATTCACAACTTACCACGCATCCAAAACTCACAATCCAAGTATCCAACCATGGCTCCACTAACCGGTGAACCCCCTCACGTAGCGGTATGCCCTGGTGCCGGTATCGGAAACCTAGTCCCATTCCTACGACTAGCAGCCATGCTAGCCAACTCAAAACACCTGCAAGGTCACCCTAGTCATAATTTTACCTACTACCTCCACCGCAGAAACCACCCAAATAACCACCTTTTTAACCACCCACCCTCACATTACCCCTTATTACTTTCAATCTCTTCCACCTAACCCTTCCGACTCGACTATCAACGACCCATTTCTCCTCCAATACGACGCTGTTACTCGCTCAGCACCCCTACTTCCTGACCACCTTACTGCGCTTTTGCCATCTATTTCTGCGGTCTTCTCCGATTTTCTCCTTGCTTCTGGGGTTATTTACTCGCTTTCTCAACTTGGCATTCCCTGTTTTACCCTTATGGTTACGTCTGCTAGGTTTTTCTCGCTTATGGTTAGTTTGTTGGATGCTCCTCTTGTAAGGGGTAAAGATGTCATTTTACCAGGGATAAAGCCGATACATGCAGACGAACCTCCTCCGATTATGTATAATACGGAACATGCCTTTGTAAGATTGATCATTGCTAATGCTCCACATCTTCTTCATGCTAAGGGTATTTTGGTCAATACCTTTGAGAATTTTGAGTCTGATACCTTATCCGCCCTTCGACTTGGTCGAGTCTTTAAGGATCTTCCACCCGTATTCCCAATAGGGCCTTTACATCGACTTGAAATGGAGAAAGGTTAGCCGTTTCTCGTCATTTTTTTTCTATAATGAGAAAACTCGTAAGCCCTACTTCCTCGTACCTTGTTAAATGCTAATAACTTTTAACATATGAGAATTAGCATAAATGGAAATACATACGTATGAAACTAGGGTTCTAAATGATCTGAGTCGGTTCGTAAAGCCCTCGTAAACAGCTCAGGATGAAATCGGTCAAAAGTGATTCCAAGCCGATTTCGGGTGGTCCAAATCCGAGCCGATTTATTTCGAGCCTAGTAGGGCTCGAATTGGAAGCTCGTTGAGGCTCATTTTTTTTTTTTAAATTATGGCATTTTACAATTATTTTTGGTCATATTAGAATGTTATTTCTACATTTATGATTATATTTTATTATTATATTTGATAAGTATTTTATATTTGAATATTTCTTAAAATATATTTATTTTTAATTTGATTTAAAAGTTAAAGAAAGTGAAGAAAATAATAATTTAACAGTGCTCGAGTCGCATCCGACCTGATTCTGAGCTTTAGATTTTTAAGCTCGGAAAATGCCGCGCCAATTCCAAGCTAAAACTCATGTTTCCAAGTCGATTCTAAACCCACCCGAGTTCATGCTTAAATCGGCTCTGTTACCCTCCTAACGAAACCATAAAAGATGTGAATTAATTGGAATGTGGACTACAATAAACAATAGGTCTCTCTTGTGACGAAAATATCCGTCACAAACTTGTGACGGGTCAAGTACCACTCTCATTGTTAAAAAGACAAAAGTAAAGGTGCCTAGGGAATTACGAAAGGCTTATCTTTATCTATGCCAGTGCAATTAGTCTTGCTGAAGACGGGTCGGAACAAGTGACGGATAATGTCACTCACAAAATGAATAGGGGAGACAAGGTGGGGGCACCCCCATGTGCTTCCCTCTCTCCTATATTTGGGTCATTTGTGAGGGAAAATGATATCCGTCACTCCAAAATGACGGATACGTGCCGTCACAAATGAGATTTTGTGATGCAAGTGGGTTTTATTTGATCCGTCATAAGGTTATGACGGATATTACCCGTCACAAATGAGAATTTGTGTACAATAAAAGTGTACTGTGTGCAGCTTTATCTTCAGTGAATACTTAATTACGAACGTACATACATTTATGTTTGTACAATTGTAATCCGTAACCAACACAACCGTGCGGCCCGTGCAATTACTTTTTGTAATACCTTCAGTTGTATAATCAGTATACGTGTTCTATATAACAGTTTCCCTTATATTTCGCTCGTCCTTACTGAAAAATGTAAAATTTCTAAAATTGCAGTCAAATTTCGAGTTTTTTTAAGTTTTTATCTTATGGAATTTTGCGTAACTTCGTTCCTGTTTATATTTTTTGTCCATATTGGCAAATCCTAACTCCACCATTGCTTATCACGTATTCGCGTGACATAAGCCATGTATGACTTTAATGGAAATATGTACTCGGTATATAAACTTTTGCGAGGTCATCTCACTCAATAATTTGTGAACCTTGACACGTCTAACATTAATTCATTTTGAGGTTCACAGGATCAAATTATGTAGCATGGCTAGACAAGCAACCAGTAAAATCAGTGGTATTCGTGTCCTTCGGAAGCCGAACCGCCATGGGCAAGGACCAAATAAAGGAACTAGGAGACGGTCTCCAAAGAAGTGGGATGAGGTTCTTATGGGTGATCAAGACTACAATGGTTGACAAAGATGACAAAGAAGAGCTAACCAATTTACTAGGTCCCACATTCTTTGAATTGACCAACAATAAAGGATTAATCCTTAAAGAATTTGTTAACCAAGAAGAAGTCCTAAGCCACCCTTCAATTGGAGGGTTCTTGACCCATAGTGGATGGAACTCGGTCCTCGAGTCAGCTCAACTACGGATACCACTCCTTGCTTGGCCGCCTGGGGGCGACCAAAGGGTTAATGCCGCGGTGATGAAGGATGCCGGGTTGGGTATTTGGGAAAGGCATTGGGGAAGTGAAAATCAAGGCTTAATTATGGCTCATGATATTAAGGATAAGATTATGGAGTTAATGACAAGTGATAAGTTGAGAGCTAATGTTGAAAAAGTTGCTTATGAGGCTAAAAAAGCTTGGGAGATTGATGGAAGTTCAAGTTTAATGTTTAACAAAATTATTGATATAATTAGTAAGACACCTAAAAATTGAGGTTAGGAAATAATTAGAGTTTGCTTCTTTTTTTTTAAGTATCTCATGAATAGATGCTTCTATTTTGCCTTATTGTTGTACCACTCGTTTACAATAATAATGCAAGTGTTTGCTTGCAAGCCTATTATGGAGTAATAAACTATTCCCCCAGACTCAGTTCTATTCTTTTGTTTACCTATAATTAAGACATTTCTTACAAAAAAAACTTAAATAAAAAAAGTTAAATAAATACTCGTAAATGGGATGGAAAGAGTAATAAATTAAGAAAATTGTTTCAAATTTTTAGTAATGCAATTTTCCAATCGAGTAAATAGTTTTACTGAGAAAATATTAACTTCGTTGGAAAACAGGCTCGAATGAGAAAATGTGAAATGAGCAAACAATTTCATTGACTACCTACAGTAACAAAATATGAAATGAGTAAACAACTCCCTTGACAAAAAAACATTTTTTTTTAGACAAGTGAGAAAAAAACATTTAAGAGTGATATATTGACAAATGAAAATGAAAGGGCGTTATCGGGTGACACCACATACGGTGAGTGGGGACCCCTTCAATTAAGAATGTGTGGAGTCTATTGATCGAATACGAAAGAGGGGGGGGGGGGTGAATTGAGTATTAAAAACGATGACCGCTTTTTCGAAATATATGATATAAATTAATTACTTGATTTTATTGATTAAAATCAACTAATTAAATTATTAATAATAAGTGCAAAATCGAAATAACAATAATAAAGAGAGAGAGAAAGAGAGACACACAGGATTTTGAAGTGGTTCAGTTTCACAAGTCGAAACCTACGTCCACTATTCTCGATTAATAATTTTTAGTACCTTTCTCCGGATTACAAAAATTACCAATCCACTCGTATAATCAACTATATGATTATAACTCAGATTGAGTATCGCTAAATACTCTAGGTTGCTCTTACGTTAATAAGAAAAATACAACGACAAATACTAATCTCACGTTATGCGAGTGAGTATACTATCCTTGTGTATTTAATATCCTATAACGATTTTCCTTCGAGTGATTGACAAATTTGATGCGTGATTTTTGTATAAGCAAATATGAAAATAAGAATTAAAGCTCAAATGATTTTTGCTTAAAATATTTTTCTCTCTTTGAAATTTGTAGATGTGTGTGTCAACAATTAATATTGAATGAATGGGAGTATTTATAGTAGAGTAAATTAGGGTTTGGAATATTCTGGAACTAGGGCATAGGAATGTTCTGGAAATATAAAACTTGAAGAACAAGAAAGAAGAGAAGGAGGAAGGATTTGGCCTCCTTGGGTTTTCGGCCACCTAGGGTTTCGGCCTCCCTAGGGTTCGGCCGGCCCAAGGCTTCCTTCGGTCCATCCTTGCTTCTCTAGCCCGCAACAAATCGAGATAGAATTTAGTTAAAGCCCTAGGTTGCATGACGATATAAATATCGTGTTACAAACCAATAGTTTATTTAACTTAAATTCTAATTAATTAATTCCAACCAAATAAATACTCTCTTATTTTTATAAACCATTAAAAATATATTTTCCAAAAATTAACGCATTATTTTTGTCTAGTAATGAAGTTATGTCTATTAGGTCATAACTTCACTAACCTTTAAATCAAACAAAGTAAAACCATTACCGGATGACGACCTATACTAACTAATCTTCAGTAGATCTTCAGTACACGAATCGTCTCTTCACAAGTCTCTCATCTTGAGTCTCGTGGTTGATTTTCAATCTTGATCTCGCTTGAAAACATCGATCAAGTATATTTGAAGTTGTACCTCTTTGGTCCAAACTTCAAGCTTGCGTCTTGTAATTGTTCCTTTCTAAATTAAAACTTAAGCACACAATTACACGCATATGTTTATATATTAAGTCCACATACAAATCATTACTGTCATTATCAAAACAATTAATTAGGACTAAAGGTCCAACAAATTCTCCCTTTTTGATGATGACAAGTCTCCTATGATTTGTGTCTAAGTCTAGTTCCCCCTCAACATAATACTTCCCAAATTATAGAACAGTTGAGCGCAGAAACTAAAGATCTCTTCAAAGTTATAACTATAAAACGCCATGAGAGAATTAACTGTGAGACGGTCGCAAATCATAAAAACAATTCCCCCTCTTGGCATCATTGAAAAGATAAGAACAAACATAAAACGACCAGAATAATATATTATGAAACAAGAAATAATCATGAAAATCATATTATATTAAACGCAATCTAGTTCTTAATTAGCATAATAATATTATAAACTGAAATCACACAAGGAATAATACGGAAATGAAAAAGCTAATATCCATAAGAATGGATTTTTATTGTGAGCAAAGGAATTAAAAAGATAAGGGTAGGTTAAATGGATTAGGGCAAGTCGGTCAAGGGTAGCGCGGGCTTGGCGGGTTGGACCGTGGTCGGGTGCGGTATTCCAAGTCCTCGAGTCGCGCATGACAATGGTCTAGAAGTGCAGCTTGAGCGGTTAATCGAGTATCGAAGTTACCAATCCTCAAAGTCATTGCTTTAACTGCTTCATATATAGTTTGCATCTCAGACCTCATCTCATTCCCAGATTGCAAAAGATCATCACCAAACTTAACCAAACTAGCCATACCTTCCTTTATTTGAACAGACTCAGAGTGAGTTCGTACGGCGGCTTTAAAGACACTTTCGAGCCGAGTATCAAACCGTGACAACACGGTTTTGATGTGAGCGTGGCTAACTTCACTTGGTCCACTAGTATCAATTCTCCTTTGCTTTGTAATTAGGTCAAACAATTCTTCCAATTTCTTGTCTTGTTCATTAATCCGTCCAAGAATAGCAGTAAAGTTTGAATCCATCTTTGAATCCAACATTTCAAAACTCACATTGCTTTTTCCTTCTTTTTCTCCTTTTTCTCCTTTTGTCTCAAAACCTAATTCGTTGCCATTAATAACGAGTTTCATATAAGATAAATAGAGATCGCTCATCTCGTCATTAGTGATAACTCCATAACTCTGCTTCCCAATTACTCCTTTCTTCTCCAAAATTCGAGATATCCAATTCCCATAAGGAGTTTGTGTTTTGGTAACAATAGAATTCTTAAGGATAGAAAATAATACCAATTTCCTTATTATTTTTTCGGCGCCTTCCTTTTTTTTCGCACTTTCCTTTTTTTTTTTTGGTGCTTTTTTTTCGCACTTTTTTTTTTTTCGTGCTTTTTTTTTTCTCGGCACTTCCCTTTTTTTCGGCACTTTCCCTTTTTTTTGTTTTTGGTATTATCTCCTATTTCTTATATGATAAGAATAAGATAAGAATCCTCTAGTTTGTGTTTAGGCAGGATTGTGAGAGGTGGTTACAAGATATGGCAAGGATAGAGATTTGTATAGGAATATAATAAGATAGAAATATCTTTATTATATTTAGGCAATTTATTGTAGATTTTGTCGAATTTTTGTAAGGAATGTGATTATGCAGAATATAAAATATTACCATACACATAAGCAAGATATAACACGTAAAATAAATATTATTTAACATAATTAAACTTGCAACAAAAATATACGGACACAATCGTACAATCTTATCTTCCTAGCCAGTCATTCAGGTTCCCAGACATAATTATGACGGATTTAATTATCACTAATTAAACCAATCTCAAGTTTCAATAACTCAAAGCGTTTTCTAGCTAATGCCTTAGTCAAGATATCAGCCCATTGCCTTTCAGTACTACAAAATTCAAGTGAAATGTTGCCTTTCTCTACATGATCCCGTAGAAAATGGTGTCGAATATCTATATGTTTGGTCCTCGAGTGCTGGGCAGGGTTCTTAGAGATCACTATAGCACTCGTATTGTCACACATAATAGGCATACGACCTACATTTATACCATAATCACATAGTTGTTGCTTTAACCAAAGTAATTGAGAACATACCGATCCATGCAGATACATACTCGGCCAAAGCGAGAGACATTGCAATCGAATTTTGCTTCTTTGATCCCCATGTGATAATACAAGGTCCAACAAACGTTGCATACCCAGAAGTGATTTTCCTATCTAAAGAACATCCTGCATAGTCTGCATCTGAATATCCTACTAGATCGAAATTACACTCAAGTGGATACCATAAGTATAAATTAGATGTACCAATTAAATATCGCAAGATACGTTTAACTGCAATCATATGTGATTCTTTAGGGCACGATTGAAATCGTGCATGACACATACGCTAAACATTATATCGGGACGACTTGCGAGTTAAATATAAAAGTGAACCAATCATACCTCGATATGTAGTCTCATCGACACACTTACCATGTTCATCTATAGTCATCTTCTTTTCAGGTACCATAGGTGTATCGTATGATTTTGCATTTTCCATACCGAACTTTCGGATTAGTTCCTTGATATATTTCTGTTGGTGTATCTTTATACCATCCTTTGTTTGTTGAATTTGTAAGCCTAAAAAGTACTTCAGTTCTCCCATCATGCTCATTTCAAACTCAGAAGTCATTAGATCAGAAAAATACTTGCACAATTTTTCATTAGTAGAACCGAATATAATATCGTCTACATAAATTTGTACAACAAGTAAATTTGAACCCTCGGATTTTAGGAACAAGGTTTTATCGACAGATCCTCTTGTAAAATTATTTTGTAACAAAAACTTGGATAATCTGTCATACCATGCCCTTGGAGCTTGTTTCAAACCATATAAAGCTTTGTCTAGTTTATAAACGTGGTTTTGAAACTTGCTATCTAAAAATCCAGGAGGTTGTTCTACATAGACTTCTTCTTCCAAATAACCATTAAGAAATCTTTGTCTTAACGTCCATTTGGAACAGTTTCATTCCTTTATGAGCAAAGAAAGGCAATAATGAGACGTATAGCCTCAAGTCTTGCTACGGGTGCAAAGGTCTCATCATAATCGATCCCTTCCTCGTTGATTGTAGCCTTGGACAACTAGTCGTGCCTTGTTTCTTGTAATAAGTCTCAGATCGTCCAATTTGTTTCTAAACACCCATCTAGTACCAATAACAGTTCGATCACTAGGTCATGGCACTAAGTGCCATACCTTATTGCGTTCGAATTGTTGAAGCTCTTCTTGCATAGCGGTTATCCAATCAGGTTCAGCAAGAGCTTCTTTAATATTAGTAGGTTCAATGGTTGATAGAAACGAAAAGAACGAGCAAAAATTATTCAAGGACCTTCTAGTTTTAATGCCTTGCTCTAGATCCCCTAGGATTTTGTCCAAAGGGTGGGAGCTTTGATGTTTCCACTTTTTGAGAACTCTAGGCTCATTATCATTTGATGGACTAGCATCATCTGCAGACGAAGAATCATGATTTGTTCCCCCTGAGTTGGACTCGTGATTTTCTTCAGAAGCATCACTAACTTCATTAGAAATATCATGATTTGGATCGGAAGTTACAACATCATTAGGTATAACTTCAAGATCTCTTTCTTTATCCAAGGAAGGGTCGATAGTATCATTAACTATGGACTCATCACTTCTCTTAGGATTGTTTGCAGAATTTTCTAGTTCATCATTGATACCTTGAATATCTTCCTCTTCATTTAAAGGCTCATTTCTTGCTAGAAAGAAATCGGGCTCATCTGGATCCTCTTCTTCCTGTTCAGCTTTATCAAGCACATTATCTTCGTCAAAACGAACATGAACACTTTCTTCTATGCGCAAGGTTCTTTTATTGAACACTTTGTAAGCTTTACTATGATCCGAATATCCCGGAAAAAAGCTTCATCACTTCGGGGTCAAATTTTCCTAAATTTTCTTTTCCATTATTATGAACAAAACATTTGCTCCCGAAGCAACGGAGATGTGATATATTGGGTTTTCTCCCTCTTAAAAGTTCATAGGTAGTCTTTTTCAAAATAGGTCGGATCATAGCTCTATTATGCACATAGCATGCGGTACTAATGACTTTTCGCCCAAAAGCTTTCGGGAAGGCCACTACACAAGAGCATAGTACGAGCCATATCCTCTAGGGTTCGATTCATACGTTCCACGACACCATTTTGTTGTGGGGTACGTGGTGCGGAGAAGTTATGCCCCACACCATTTTCCCTACAATATTCTATAAATAATTGATTGTCAAATTCCGTGCCGTGATCCGTCCGAATCGAAATAAGCTTATTATCATATCTATTTTGGGCAAGCTTCATTAATACCACAAATTCATTGAAAGTTTCATCTTTAGAAGAAAGAAAGATTGGCCAGACGTACCTTGAGTAATCATCGACTAGAACAAATACATACTTTGATCCACCACGGCTTCTAACTCTCATAGGTCCACATAAATCCATGTGTACCATCTCAAGTGGTCGTTTAGTGCTAACTATTCTCTTAGGTTTAAAAGAGGATCTAACATGTTTGCAACGGGCACATGAGTCACACATTGTCTCTTGCTCGAAATTAATTGAGGGCAAGCCTTCAACTAAATCCATGGACTTAAGTTTCTTTAAAATAGTTGGACTAACGTGTGCAAACCTCTTGTGCCACAAGCAAGACTCATCGGAAGTTACTTTCATACACGTAAAGGAATTTGTATTGACAGCATTTATGTCAATCATATACACATTCCTCATACGGTGACCCTCAAGTAAAACATTACTAGTACCTTCAATTATGATACGACAAGCATCGGCATGAAAAACAACTCTATTTCCTTTGTCACATAATTGAGAAATGCTAAGTAAATTGTGTTTAAGACCACTTACCAGATATACTTTATCGATTGAGTGAGAGGTTGAAATTCCAATTTTTCCTACTCCAATAATCATACCCTTCTTGTTATCTCCAAAGGTAACTTTGCCACCAAAGAAGGGCTCTAGTGAAAGAAAAAGACTTTTGTCTCCTGTCATGTGTCTCGAGCATCCACTGTCGAGATACCATAAATTATTTTCTTTCACTTCTTCCTGCAAATGAATCAAATACAACTTTTAGGTACCCAAGCTAAGTTGGGTCCTTTATGGTTAGTAATTCTATATATTTGATCCTTTCTAACCCATACTTGTCTTATTATTCTTTTGGCTTTGACATTGGGTTGTCTTGGTTGTTGTCTAACAATCGGAACATAAGGTACTTTAGGTTTTGCTTTAACAAAAGTAGCTTTAGGTCTAGTACCTTCATGAGACGCTCTAGGTTTAGGGTTTTGAACTTTAGGCTTGAATGTATGCTTTCGATTCTCATTTATTTTGGTTGATTTTGAAGGAATAGATGAGTAATCAAAAGCCATATCATAAGTCCATCTAAACTCATTATTGCGTTCTTCATTGTCGTTGGGTTCATCTATAGTAGAGACATCATCTTCTACTATGAAATCACAAGTCTTAGCAGTTTCGACATTCTTTTTCTTATCCCAAGCAAGTTTGACACAATTGACTTGAATATGTCCAGTAGAGCCACAGTAATTGCAAATCAAGTATTCTGGAAGATTAACGTATTTTCTTTTTCTGAAATCATTTTCAGAAGGATTTGATTTGCATTTATCATGGTCTCTACGACTATAGCATTCATGACCAAGTCCCATCTTCATGTTGTTATCGGATTGTTCAGTAAGGAAGTTTAAAACCTTTGTGCTTCCTTCCCATTTATCATGAACCTTTCGAGCATGTAAAAGTAATTCTTTCAAGGACTCAATTTCTTTTTCGCATTTTGAATGATCTTCATTTGAATCCTTGGAAGAGCTACCTTTCTCAAAGTTATCACGAAATTTATCAAACCGTTCATTTAAGACACGTTTCTCAATTTCATGTTGTTCCTTAAGTTTGGACATGCTATTACTAGCTTCTTCTAATTGCTTAGAGAGAAATACAATTTCTCTCTTGTGTTCCGAAACCACACTATCTTTGCCATTAAGCTCATCCTTTAAGATCTCATTGACTTTCTTCAACTCAGAAGTTATAGCATCACTAGCTGTAACTTTAGCTTGAAGATGCTTTATGTTGAGTTTGAGCTCTGAAGTTATGGCATCACTAGCCGTAACTTTAGCTTGAAGATTCTTAATGTTAAGTTTGAGCTCTGAAGTTATGGCATCACTAGCCTTAACTTTTGATTCAAGAGCGTTCTTCTCAAAGATTTGTCATGTCGAAGTTATCATTTGGAGCGACCATAACTTTAGATTTGAGCTTTTTGGCGTTGGCTTTGAAGTTGGTTTTCCTCAGCAATATCTAAAATCTGTTCCTTAAGGTCTTTTAACTCTAGACTTTGTTCATGACAATGATCAAGGGATTGCTCAAAATACTTAATTAAATTATCCTTAGAAAGTTTCTTAACTTGCTTTTTAAGTTCAAGAAAACTTACCTCTTCATCCTCTGAATCTGAATCTGAATTTCCAACAAGACAGCTCTCAGCATTTGAAGCATTGCTTTCATCGTCGCTTTCGGAGAATAGGTCAAGACTGACGTTACTTAGACAAACGTTGGCAGTTTCTTCTTCATCTTCGGATTCGCCATCTTCAAAGTCCAAGTCTCCCCAACAATATGCCATCATAACTTGCCTGAATTCCTTCTTTGTTTTGTCACGTAGATTTTTGTCTTTAATTTTCTTCCATGTAGGGCAATCTTTGATCATATGATCATTTTCACCACATTTGAAGCATCCACGATTAGAGAAAGACCCTTTTGACTCAAAATTTTTCTTGGGGGTTTGTTTTGATTTGTTATTTGTTTTATTTTGATTTTGAAAGAAAGCCTTTTTTCTTAAAACGTTTAACAAACAAAACGGTTTCATCTTCAATATCTGAAGAATCATTAATCTTGCTAGACTCAGCTTGTAAGGCCATCTTTTTGCTTGTGCCAACTTCCTCCTCATCCTGATTAAGAGTAATCTCGTGAGCCATTAAGGTTCCGAGTAGCTCCTGATAGGATAATGAAGTTAGGTCCTTACATTCTTCTATGACAGATACTTTATGTCTCCATCTCATGAGACATACTTCGAGTATTTTTCTAGCAATTTCCTCGGAGTCAAAAGTTTTTCCTAAATTCTTTAGCTCATTGATGATGCTAGAAAAGCAAGAGGACATGCTATCAACTGACTCGTTTTGCTCCATGGCAAACAGCTCGTATTTTTGCATTAGCAATGCCATACGTTGCTTTTTGACAACAGTGGTTCCCTCATAGGCTAATTCTAGACCATCCCATATTTCCTTGGCAGATGAACTGGTTGAGAAACGATCGAATTCGGTAGCAATCATACCGTTTTGCAATAAGCTTATTGCTTTTGAATTCTTCTCAGCCTTTTTATAATCCGCCTCAATATAGTCTTCTTCTTTCTTTTCGACGGTAGTGCCATTCATCGGTTGCAAGTAAGATCTTATTAGGACCATTCTTGATAATCAACCAACACTCCCAGTCGTTTCCCTTAATGAAGTGGGTCATCATATTTTTCCATAAACCATAGTTCTTCCCATTGAATATAGGACACTTTAGGTGTTTGGAATCCATTTGATAAAAAATAAATGCAGCGGAAAAGACGATAAATAGACTACAAAAAAAACGATCAACTCTAGCTGTTAGGCTATCAAGAGCACGAGGCTCTGATACCAATTGTGGAGTCTATTGATCGAATACCAAAGAGGGGGGGTGAATTGAGTATTAAAAACGATGACCGCTTTTTCGAAATATATGATATAAATTAATTACTTGATTTTATTGATTAAAATCAACTAATTAAATTATTAATAATAAGTGCAAAATCGAAATAACAATAATAAAGAGAGAGAGAACGAGAGACACACAGGATTTTGAAGTGGTTCAGTTTCACAAGTCGAAACCTACGTCCACTATTCTCGATTAATAATTTTTAGTACCTTTCTCCGGATTACAAAAATTACCAATCCACTCGTATAATCAACTATATGATTATAACTCAGATTGAGTATCGCTAAATACTCTAGGTTGCTCTTACGTTAATAAGAAAAATACAACGACAAATACTAATCTCACGTTATGCGAGTGAGTATACTATCCTTGTGTATTTAATATCCTATAACGATTTTCCTTCGAGTGATTGACAAATTTGATGCGTGATTTTTGTATAAGCAAATATGAAAATAAGAATTAAAGCTCAAATGATTTTTGCTTAAAATATTTTTCTCTCTTTGAAATTTGTAGATGTGTGTGTCAACAATTAATGTTGAATGAATGAGAGTATTTATAGTAGAGTAAATTAGGGTTTGGAATATTCTGGAACTAGGGCATAGGAATGTTCTGGAAATATAAAACTTGAAGAACAAGAAAGAAGAGAAGGAGGAAGGATTTGGCCTCCTTGGGTTTTCGGCCACCTAGGGTTTCGGCTTCCCTAGGGTTCGGCCGGCCCAAGGCTTCCTTCGGTCCATCCTTGCTTCTCTAGCCCGCAACAAATCGAGATAGAATTTAGTTAAAGCCCTAGGTTGCATGACGATATAAATATCGTGTTACAAACCAATAGTTTATTTAACTTAAATTCTAATTAATTAATTCCAACCAAATAAATACTCTCTTATTTTTATAAACCATTAAAAATATATTTTCCAAAAATTAACGCATCATTTTTGTCTAGTAATGAAGTTATGTCTATTAGGTCATAACTTCACTAACCTTTAAATCAAACAAAGTAAAACCATTACCGGATGACGACCTATACTAACTAATCTTCAGTAGATCTTCAGTACACGAATCGTCTCTTCACAAGTCTCTCATCTTGAGTCTCGTGGTTGATTTTCAATCTTGATCTCGCTTGAAAACATCGATCAAGTATATTTGAAGTTGTACCTCTTTGGTCCAAACTTCAAGCTTGCGTCTTGTAATTGTTCCTTTCTAAATTAAAACTTAAGCACACAATTACACGCATATGTTTATATATTAAGTCCACATACAAATCATTACTGTCATTATCAAAACAATTAATTAGGACTAAAGGTCCAACAGAATGGTTGTAAGAGGGTGGTGCCCAATTTGGGCGTCACCCGGTGGCACCCTATCATTATTCATTGACAAATAGATGTTAAATTTTGTTGGAAATATTGGCTCACTAATAGATTGTTGTAAATGTAACCTTTTTAAATTTATAAATAGGATTTTAGGTCCTATTTTTTCGACTGAAAGAAGCTTAACTAAATTGAATGGGGCTGAGTAAAACCTAACTAAATTGATTAGAGCTAGGCAGCTAGCTAAAGTACGAGTTACTTTGTAAATAGATTAACTGAACTGAACTGAATGAAGTTAAACTGAGCAGAATAAAAATGAGTTCATTGTTTTCCAAATACATATTCTCCATATTTCACTAGTGACCAAACTCAACTAGTGAAATAATAAGACGGAGTTTGAGACCATTTAATGGTAAAATGTGACTATAATAGTCCAACTACTGTCTACAACATACTCTGTATGATTTTTTTTTTCAAAAGTAATCACATTTAACTGTAAAATAATTTTAAAATTCCGTCTTATTAAATCAAACTAAAATGTCCAACCTAAAATAGGTACAATAATGCTTAGGAAGCCTTTCCTCGAGGTTTGATTTCCCCCAGTACGGTTGTACAATGAAGTACAAGGAGACAAGGACATTTTACAATGCTACAATTTCCCGTATCTTTCCTTTTTTAAGTTGGAAGAAATAATAGATTCATGGTACGTCAGTGTCACATGCTCGCTCAGATACGAATGGCTACGCTTGTCCAAGTACATACATTTCTCTAATACGGAATGATATCAATAACAACAATTGGTCTCCCTTGTGACGGGTTGTCATTTGTGGTGAATATTTTGTGACTTAAAATGGTAAAAAAATGGGTTAGTGGAGAAAAGGGACCACATGAATAGTGTTGTAGAGAGAGAAAAAGTGGGTACTTTATGAGATAAAATGGTATCCGTCACTCAAGAGTAACGGATATGTGCCGTCACAAACAAGAATTTGTGCAATAGCAAATACGATAAGCAAGTTCATGTCAGACTATTTTAGAAGAAAAATGGCTCATCCATAGAAAAATGGTCCATCCGTCCAACGCCATCTATTTGTGCTATACTACTCTAGTTATTGCGGGTGAGTGCATTCATTAGCTATGAATTTTTTTTTTTTTTGACAACAGTAAAGAAAGATACGGCTAACTAGTCATGGCCTTACAGGCAAGGCCATGAGCAATCTTATTAAACAGCCTAGGTACATAACTAAAAGATAAACAATGAAACGAAGTATTAAGAGAAAGGATATCATTAAGGATTGCCTTAACGAGATGATGAGGCATGTCGATATCCGCAAAGAACGCAATAATAGGGAGGCAATCCGAAGAAACCTCCAAGTGCAAAAACCTGTGCTTCACCGCCCAAGAAAGGACTTCCCGAATTCCGAGCGCTTCCGCCTGTAGAGGAGTTTCCGCCTTCAGCCCTTTACTTGTTTTTCAAAAAGGATATCTCCAGCACCCGAGAGCACAACCCACCCTATCCCCGCTTTATCCCTAGATTTCCAGCCTGCATCAACCATAATCCGAACACGCACGATCACAATTTCTCAAAGGTGTTACCAGATGAATCGGCTTACTTTCCCTAACCCATTGCATGCGTTCTTCCTCCAACGCATGAGTTCTCGGGGTTCCAACCTCCTGAGAATGCTTTCCATTAGCAATCACTTGGTCCGCAGTCCCAACTAATTGCAACCACATCTTTATAATCAAAATAGGGTGGAATTGTTCTCCTTTAAAGATCATTTTGTTCCTTACACTCCATAGGGTCCAAATTGTTGCCATAAACCGCACAATTCGCATCTCTGCATCCTGGAGTTTTCCTAATAGTTTGCCCAATTGATAATCCGTTGACCCAACCCCAGATTCTCTCCTTCACCAACCCTTATCTCTAGTTCAGTACATGCCCAAACCCTCCTAGCCACCTGGCAGTCCCGGAAGAGATGCTCCATCGATTCCAAATTCATCTCATCCATGGAACAAAGTTTACAACAGGGGTCAATGTCAATTCCACGCTTCACAAAATTATAGTCCACAAAAAGAGTATTAGTCATAATCCTCCAAAACAAAACTTTCCATGTCATAGGCCCTGGTAGTCTCCAAAGTCTTTTTATACAAAAGCTCCTCCCCTCCTCATTCAGTCTTGTTTTGTCCTTTTGGGACCCCCTAGGATCCATAAAATTTGTAAACAGGACACCATAGGCACTTTTGATAGTAAACTCACCAGTAGCATTATGCGTCCAAAAAATATCATCCTGACTCAAAGAGTGACATAGCGGGGTAGCGAGGATTATCCTAGCACAATCCTCAGAGAAGATACCTCGATCCATATCTTCTCTCCAGCTTTTAACCTCCCTTAAATCTTGAGTGGTAACCAAGTCTCTCACTTGCAAATTTCGCAGATCCACCGTCGTTAACGACATCATATCGTCCCTTGGCTCAGCCATGCCTCCATTAACCCATTTATTCGTCCAAACATTCAGATTTGAGTTATACCCTGGTTTCCATCCAACATGTTCACAAACAAACTCCAATCCATACATGACACTTTTTGCCCCCCATGAAAGATTAGTATCTCTTTTACGTTTCAATCTCCCCTCCGGAGAGCCATCGTCATCAAGAAGCTTCTTCCTAAAAATACGGCCAAAGAAAGAGGAATCCTTTCCCAAAAGCCTCCAAGCATGTTTAGCAATCATAGCTTGATTTAGGCACTAAATATTCCTAATCCCAAGACCTCCATCTCACTTAGAAAGGCTGAGGAATTTCTGACTACACCAGTGTATGGTTTTCCCCACTTTACTACCCGCCCACCAAAAATGTGACAGAAGAGAATTAATCTTACCCGTCACATTTACCGGTATTTTAAATACCGATAGAAAGAAATTAGAGAGATTTGATAAGACGGAAGAAATAAGGGTCGGTCTTCCTGCTGGAGAAAGAAATACCCCATTCCAAGAAGCAATCCTCTTCATGACATGCTCAATTAACCCTTTGAACAATTGCCTTTTCGATCCTTGGAACTCAGTAGGTAGACCAAGATACTTACCAAGATCTTTACTACCTTTCACTTTAAGGGTTCTCATACACCGACGCACTCTCACAAGCCTATTACTTGGGCTGAAAAGGATTCCCGATTTCGCCTAATTGATAACCTGGCCAGACACTGCACAATAATTGTCCAGTAGCCGTCGAAGAGTTCGGGGTCCATTATTTGGTCTTGAAGGAAAAACACCGCATCATCAGCAAAGAAAAGATGTGTAAGCCGATCTTCCCCTGGGCAAAGACTTATGCCTTTGAGCCGCCCCTCGAACTGATAACATTGCACATTGAAAGACAGGACCTCCATACAAAGGACAAACAAGAAAGGAGACAATGGGTCACCCTGCCGAAGACCACACTTTGGCATAAAGAGATCCATGGGAGCCCCATTAAAAAGAACTTGGTAAGAGACCGTAGTGACACAGTTCATGATAAGAGTCACCATTCTCCTAGGGAAACCAATCTTGATTAAAACTGCGTGAAGGAAATCTCATCCCACCCGATCATAGGCCTTACTCATATCCGCTTTGAAGGCAAGCCTCCCATTTTCCCCTTTTTTGTCAGTATTAATTTTATGAATTGCATCATGCGTCAGTAAGATGTTATCCGATATTTGTCTCCCCGGGATAAAAGCATTTTGGAAATCTCCGACCAAGTAACTCATAACTTTCGCCAGTCGATTTTTAATGCACTTCGACACAATTCTCATAAAGACATTGCAAAGACTGATAGGCCTAAAATCGCCCACCACCTCCCGATTATCACACTTAGCTATAAGTGCAATGAAAGTTCGATTCATTTCTTTTAAAACCATTCCGAAATTTAGGACCGAGAGCAGAGCCCTTGTGACATCAGTCTTAATAAAAGACCAGCATTTGTGATAAAAAAACTCCCGGGATCCCATCAGGGACCGGTGATTTGAGTGCATCCATATGAAAAAACGCTTTACGTACCTCTTTAGCTGTGAACGGACGACCCAAGCAATCCGCATCATCGTCTCCAATACAATGCGAGTACCATCCATAAGCTTATTTAGGACATTATCATGATTGGATTCCTGGTTATCAAGCACCGGGTTATAGAGTTCCACAAAGAAGTATGAAACATTTTACAAATCCTTTCCAGATCATACACCCATTCTCCAGAGTGATCCTTTATACCGTAAATAAAATTTCTTCCTGCTCTACCTTTTACCCAGTTGAAGAAATATTTATTACAGGTGTCACCATCCACCATCCATTTCATTTTTGCTCTTTGCCGCCAGAAGATAGCCACAGCTTTAGAGTATTCAGTAACCTCCTCATTTGTTTTTGAATAAAGATCATCCTTCCCTTCCATAATAGCAATATTCATGCCTTGCTCCAATTTCATATCAAAATCATCCCATTTGTTTCGCCATTCCAGCCTCTTATCAAGCGCTCATTTCTTCACCTGACCACGAACGCTTGCTAATTCCGCGCAACAACAAAGACTGGAGTCCCTGTCCATTCGAACATCCATGCTTCCCTCATAATGACCATACACTCCTCATGTGCAAAAACCCAAGCGTCCATCTTATATGGTTTTCTAGTCCCATTTTTTACAACATTTAAATCTAATTCAATCGGAGCATGGTCCGAAATTTGAATGGGATAATTTTTATGCCTGTATTTGGGAATAAACTGAACTAATCCTTCGACCCAAGAGCCCTATCAATCCTTTCATACACTCTCTTATCCCCCTTCCTATTATTACACCAAGTAAACCTTGGACCTTTGAAAGGAATATCCACCAATTCATTACTAACCCTCCATATATTGAAGTCGTAAGCTCCACTTATGGTTCTTTTAGTTGTACTTAGTTTGTCACTTTGGAATTTCACTTGGTTGAAGTCACCCACAATCAAGAAGGGATGATTTAAGGCCATGATGCAATATTCCAAGTCTTCCAAGACCGAACTTCACAGATGTAAATACGGAGCACCATAAAACAACACTAGGTACCACAAAAGGTCATTATGCTTTTCAACTAGCAAAACGATAAAATTACTACAAGACTACACATGGCTAAACTTAACCTCCTTACGATATCCTACCCATAAACACCCGCACTACCAATGGCATCACAGCCTACAAAATTCGTAAAACCAAGCGGCCTAAACAAGGGAAAAAGACTACTTGCATTACATTTGGTTTCGATTAAAAAAACAAAATCATAATAACTATTACCTAAAAACGCTCGTAACTTAGGAATTGTAGGGGCGAGCGTATTATTGAGCCCCCTACAATTCCAATTCAGGCCTTTCATGGCTGATGAGGAGGTTGACTAGGCCCAACCTCCGTAAAGCCATCCTCATTCCCTCCAGACGACGAATCAGTGGACATTTCCACCTCCATATCTTCAACAGTCAGACGAAAACAACCCTGCGAGACCCCGTCCTGAACTCCCATCACCTCAGAACCCGTGCCAAGTTTCCTTTTCTTTGCCAAATTCTTGAGGTAGTTCTTTGCTTTGTCCATGGATGATATAGCATCTTTAGGAACCAGTTCTTCCCTAATTTCAGTACAACACTTCCTCTTACGAGCACTATAAATAGCCTCCTTATTTTCCTCAATAGCACTAGATTTATGATAACAGTCAGCTAGGCCCATAAAACCATCCGACAGAGATAGGATTTCCCTTCCTTCATCCATTTCAGAAATCAATCTTGCTGATAAACCAGAGCCAGGAACATCAAATAACTTAAGTGATTGATTCTTACAGGAGGACTCACCAGCAAACAACACCCCCTCTTTCCCACGTCCAGTCTGTTGCAGCTTACCCAGAGCAGTATCAAGATTTATGATTTCTTCCAAGGGCTTCAGAGATGAGGATCCCACTTGCAACTCCTAATCCTTTCGAATAATTGCAGCTGGTGTAAGAGAAAGTACAAAGTTGATGTCACCACCCTCCAAGCTAGTCTCCTTATTTTCCAAACCAGGAACCAGAACTGTGTTTCCCTGAACCACTTCCAACTGTAGATCAGTATTAACATCCTCAGTGTTTTCAGAAGTTGAGACCAAATCAATCACATCCACATCCTGAAACACCGAGGATTCCTCTGATTCAGCATTCCAGGCATTTGGGCTCAGCACCCAATCAGTGGGATAAGAATCAGAATGGTTGGACCCCTGCTCTGTCTCAGATTCCCAGCTAACAATGATCACATTGTCACCATCCTCCTCTATAGCAGCTCCATTATCAATACCAGGACCCCGCACCTCAGGATTTTCTCCATCAGGATAGTGGTACCTGATAGGGAAACCCTCCAAAGGGGGGTCAAAAGTCTGATTGAAACTCAAGTAGTCATCATCCATTAGAGCCTAATCCCTATCATTCTCCACTCTGCCCTGAATAGCCTCCTGGATTTGTAAATCATGATCAATAAACCCCTTGGATCACCATTATCAGCAACCAAAACATAAGCATCAGTCTCCTGAATATGTTGGACTGCAAAATCCACAGCAACAGTCTCCTCAAAATCCCCCCCCTACACTATGAAAATCCTCATGATTGGTGCATGTTTCCTCATTAATCCAGCCACCAATTCCCCTTGAAGTTTCAACATGTCCATCAACATTAGTATCAGCACCAGCCTGATGTGCTCCCCCAACATTACCCTGATTCCCATTCCCAGGTAACTCACCAGTAGCCTCACCCATCAGTACATCTCCATTCTCTTCAGCACCCCTATTAACAACTCTCCCACAATTATCACCAAGATGGACAGCACCAGACCCAACCTGAAAGACCACGGGTCCAGCAAACGGCTGAGCCGTTACAGCAAAACTCATGCCAGGGGTGACACGGCCACCTGGTGTAATACCCAGATCGAAAATCACCATTCGTTCTCTTTCTTGCCTCCTGAAACACTCACTAGCCAACCTCCGGTTTCCCAACTACAACCTTAAATAAATATGCCCAGTTGTAGGAGTTGCCCTTAGATCAAGGTTAAACATTGTATGACTGCTATTAACTTGGAAAACAACAAAACCCCTTTCCACGAACCTATCCATCATTCCAGAAATGCTTGAAACAACATTCATCATTGTTTCCCTACACTGTGAACCCCTGTGACCTACCTTACCACACCTAATACAGTATTTGAATATTTTCTCATATTTGAACTGGACCCACATGAGGTGTCCCCCATCCATGGCCAAGAAAAAACCTAGCATTAGCGGCTCATTCGTTTTCAGACACACCCTTAATCTTAGGTAATCATTTCTCGGAATGACTTCAAAAGGCTCCACATGGTAGTGATGACTAAGCAGTTTGTCAGCTACATGTGCAACATGCATATTTAGACATTCAAAAGGTAACCTACAAACACGCACCCACACCTTAGCATAGTGGAACCTTACTGTCCTAGGAACAGTGTCAGGATACCATTTTGCCAACACCATTAAAGCTCCATCAAGAGTGACAGTGCTTCTGGCTAGCAGACCCTCCAGATCAAAAACGTCTTCACAATGGAAAACATAAATATCTCCCATTTTAAAGGCAGTTATCTTCCCGTTTGTACTCCATTTTTTTCTGATCACCTCATTGATCATATCAGCCTCAAAAAGGCGATAATCAACCAGAAAACCAAGACAGCAATCTTCCCAAAACTCCCTGGAGCGTCCCAACTCAGCAGGGTCCACATTAATAACCCCCCCCCCCCCCTCCCCCGGATCTAGGATACCTCCATAAGTTTGCATGCAGAGGATTATTAGGGTTGAACTCAGCATTTGGGTGGGTTTGATGATAATGCTGATGATTGGGGATATTCTGGGTTGCATCATTATTCTCCCCCACCTGCTGACTTTGGAAGCCAGCTCCTTGATTTTCTCCAACTCCAAACCTCCCAAACTGCCCTTCAAACTCCATCTTTGAATCCGAATAAGGTGTATGAAAGTTTTGATATTTTGTTTTCTTATTACACTCTTTAATAAATTTCGATTGAAGAATTTTTGATGGGATAAATTTCGCCATTTCTACTCCTGCTTAAATAACCCACCAAGGCAGAGAAGGAGATCAATAATCATCCGGGGACTACAAACATCCCTCCAATCATCTCAAAAAGAGGTAAATCCAACCGGATAAATTAAAAACCTTGAGCCTTCCAAAATTAAAACCCCCAATTAAATGATACTGGAGCGTAATGATTATGGATAATAATACCAGATTTAGAAGTAATAGGTAATAATAATTCTAGGTTTGTCAGAGCAACTATTAAAATTCCCTAAAAAAACCAAAGCAATTGGGTAGAAAAAAATCTATCATAATCAAGAAAAAGATTATGATTTGATGTAATAGAATTTGCAGGGTTTGTAGATAATTAATGCAATTTTGTTGGTTAGAACACGAACACTCATTAAAAAGATAGGTTGCTTGATTGTGATTAGTAGTAGAAAATACCGAAAAGTTACGCGGTATTCATGAGATTTGACACTTTAAACGAAATTTCCAATTGTTTGAGCCGAAAAATTTTAAGTGTCATAACCCGTGTTTACGGGGTCATAAAATGACGGTTTTTTTTTTACAAATCATTCATCTTTTCGAAAACTATGATTCGAGAAAAAATTGTCAGGTTTGGAACTCGTGACCAAGAGATATGGTTACACAAAGTTTATTCGATCAAAAAAACCAAAGTTAGAAGAAAGATGGTGTACATATGCTTGTAACATGGGAGGTGACTCGCTAAAAACGTTGATATTAAAACGGTTAAATTAACTATTTATAGCCTCACTAAGGCCCTGTTTTTTTGGACTTAATTTCAGTTCTTATAAGTTCAGTTCAGCTCTATTAAGTTCATTTCTGTTCAGTTTAGCTTCATTCAGTTCAGTTCAGTTCAGTTCAGTTCAGATCAGTTCAGTTCAATTCAGTTCAGTTCAAATTAGTTCAGTTCAGTTCAGTTCAGTTTATTTCAACATTAATAATACTATTCTTATTTTATATTCTTACTGTCATCATTATCATTATATTAATCTATTTAATATTTTTATTATTATATTAATATATATTTAATATATTTAATATATTACTATTGTTTTTGTTATTATTATTATTATTATTATTATTTTATTTATATTTATTATTATATTATTATGATTAATGGCAATATTAGTAGTATAAAGTATTAATATTTATTATTATTATTATTATTATTATTATTATATTAATATATTTATTTAAATAAATATTATTAATAACATATTTATTATTATTATTATTATTATATTACATATATTATTTATATTATTATTATTTATATTAATTTTTAAAATTATTTATAATATTTATATTATATTATACTTATCGTATTTATTTTTTAGTTATTATAATTAATATATTGTACTATTTAATATTATATTATTATTAGTAATGTTATCATTTATATTACTAATATATTATTATTATTATTACTATATTTATTATTATATTACTATTATATATATATATATATATATATTAGATTATTATTAGATTATATTAATATATTAATAATAATGAATAATGAATAATATTGTTATAATATTTATTATTATTATTGGTATTAATTTTATTATTATTATCTTTTATTTTTATTTTAGTTCAGTTCAGTTCAGATCAGTTCAGTTCAGTTCAGTTCAGCTCCATTTAGTTTAGTTCAGACAATTTCAGTCCAAAAGAACAAGCCCTAATTGGTTTAGTTTGATTTAAAAAGGCAAAATAATGATTCAAACAAGAGTATAGAACAAGCAAGCAAGTAATTGATTGAATTTATCAAATGTGAGAAGAAACTTAACGTAACCCAAATTAGTGAACCACTTTAGTCGATCCTAAACACAGTCAATTCCCCCATTTAATTATTATAATCTCATGAACCTCCTTAATAGTGGTTAATGACAAGGGAAACAAACATAATCATCAACCCAACTCATTCATTTTGATGTAGAAATCACATACATTATTTTAATTAACAAGAAGATAAAAAGCAATAGAGATTTAATAAGGATAATTAGACATAATGAACACAATTAATGTCTAATTACAAGTTAACCCATATCTTGTAGATCAAAGTTAGGAGGAAATCACACTAACTAATTCAAACACACACTACTACAAATCCAAGCAACTATAACGCCTCTTTAACAACGCTTATTCACGAAATCACCATAAGACGTTGTAGAATGGATGGCGGGAATTTTACTAAAATTAATTACAACGGTTATGTGTTCATAACCGTTGTTATAGGTTTTAACAACGGGTCAAATTTGCACAACCGTTGTTAATATAAAAACTAATAACAACAGTTTACTCTGTAATACTTTATAACCGTTGTTAATAATTTGGCGCAAAATTGGCGCAATGTTAGTGAAAAGTAATTACAACGGTTATATGTAAACCCGTTCGGTTATATGTAAACCCGTTGTTAATACTTTTTAACAACGGTTTTCTAAGGAGCCGTTGTTAATATATTCCCTAATGACAACGGGTGTTTGTGTAAAAACCGTTGTCAATACTTTCCATAATATAAACCACACAAACACAGATCAGCTACAGCCACAAACACAAACCTAACACAAACACAAACATACACAAACACAAACACAAACACACACTTTCTCATCGTCTCTTTCTCTCTTTCTCATCATCGCTTTATCATCTCCGTCACTGTTGTCATCGTCTCTTACTTTCTCTAATTATCAGGTAAATATGCATGGTTTAATTTAGGTTTTGTTATCTCAGTCATTATTTTCTTTCTCTAATTATTTCATTTGCATGTGTTTTTATCGATCATTATGTTCTTTCTCTAAGTATTATTCGTTTAATTAGTTTTGTCACTGTTGTTTTTCTGCGTTTATTAGCTTGTAAAACAAATTAAATAAAATAAAACAAAGAAGAAGCTAAGATGATAGAGAGGAATGCATAATAAACTTAATTAATAATATATATATATATATATATATATATATATATATATATATATATATATATATATATATATATATATATATACATATACATAAATTAAAAAAACGAATTACATTGATAAAAATGCAATTCTTAGATATGCATAGAGAGTCTTATTCTCTTCTATGATATCCATCCTCTCCTCCTTTGCTATTTGGAGGTTTCGTTCAGCAGTTGCTATATCGTCATATAGCTGCAGCAACTGCTGCTCTATCAAGCCATTTTTTTTTGCGTCCTTGAGTGCGGATCGAGCTTCCACAAGGTAGCTCCTGAACCTGTCCTCGATGTCAAGCAACCGGCGGATGAAACTCTTGTTGTGCTCGGTCATAGTAACAGTCTTACAGATGGTATCATTCATTGTTGATGAAGTTTGGAGTTTGTTTGAAATATTTAGGGTTTGAAGTTTCTTTTAGCAGTTTAGGGTTTGGAGATAGTGAGATAATGGAATGGTTATTGAGATAATGCATGAATTTATACTAAATAATGTGTCGTTTGAGTTGTTTTTAATTAAGTTGTGCCATCATATCTGCTTCAAATCTTATAACCCTTCTCATTCCATATATTGTCCTTTCATATGCAGGGATTTGGCAGTAATAATGCATGCATCGGAATTATAATGGGCTGTAATAATGCATGCATCTAGTAATATATAATTTAATTTTTTTTTTTATTAAAAAAAATAAACAACAACGGTTATTTAAAAAAAAAACGTTGTCTTTAGTTATAATAACGGTTTTTTCTACTGTAACCGTTGTTATAACTTTGCCACCAAAATTTAGTCACCCTTTCCACAACGGTTTTTTATACTTTAAACCGTTGTTAATAATTTTCACAACGAGTTTCTTAAGAAAACCAACCGTTGTTAAAACCTTTAATAACGGACGCTTTAACAACGTCCGCTTTTGAATATAACAACGGTTTGTAACCGTTGTTATAGCCTGTATCTGTAGTAGTGACAAGATGTTGCTTAAATAGAATTGCATGGTAATCGTCACACTTAACAATTCTAACAACAATGATTAAGAAAATAGACAAGATTAAGCAACAAGAAAATCACACATAATTACTTTAATCAAACAAGATTTTCAAAATTCAACAACTAAACACAAGGGATTAACAATAATAATAACAATTAGGACTTGCTTGGAATATGAGTAATTATTAAGGCCTTAAGGGAGTAATAGAGCTAAAATGAACTAAAAAATGGAGGGAAGGGTTGGAGGTTAGAGATAGAAATGGATAGAAATAGGAAAATATAGTGTAATAATCACCCCATTAGGGGAGTAATTGTTCCCTACCTTTCCCCCCAAGTAATGCACTACCTCCATATGGAGGTAATAATTCCTCACTCACCTCCTCTTTCCACCCTTCACAACCACCACAAAGCACCAATCTCCTCTTATTTCTTCTTATTTTAGCTTTCATTAGAGTCATTACTCCCTTAATAATTTCTCACATTCCAAACAAGCCCTTAGGGAAAGATTAGAGTGTCTTACAACCAAAATTTACACCTTTTGGATTGGATTAAGAGAATGTATTAGTTCTCCATTCTAGATCTAAAAACACAATTAAGATGAAAATTATCCCAAATTACAACTTGATTGGAAATATAAATCCTAAGATGATGGATTTATGAAAAACTAGTGTAATTGTAACACCCCCTCATACCAAGGTACCTTACCAGGACTACCCCAGCATGAAAAGTTGTTACCATCTCGGTTGCCCGAGGTTAGTATATATCAAAAGCAATAGTCCAAACACATTTATTAATGTACGGTAGTTATAAAAGTTACATAGTCTCCAAAATCTAATAAACGAATTATCCAAAAGGCAACAACTACCAAAACAATAACTAAGGCTCGTGATGGTGTCATCTAATCCAGCGTGGTGACTCTCCCATGACTGCCCCAAGCTCAGTAAATGTATCACCTGTCACAATCTGCTCACCATCCCCGAATAGATCACCGCAGGTTTTACAAAACAACAACACGGGGTCAGTACTACTCAATCAATATAAGACAACAAACATTACCACCGGTGATCATCGATCTCACACAAGAACCGACTACACACCGAAGTGTGTAGCCCTGCCAGATTACCCATCGCAACAGGTAATCCTCGCCGCCAGTAGGTGACCGCAGCCCATCCCCACCTAGTCCAGCTCATCAACGAGCGACTAACAATCCCTGTCCCTTAATGTGCACATCCCCTCCCGTGACGGGTTCCACGGAGGACGAACTAGGGTGTGAAGCCACTCCCGCAAGTGACTCCACCACAATCATACACACACAGCATCACAGCTGTCACAACATCACCACCATCACAACACGACCACACCAACACCGTCATCACAACACCCATACTCCGATGATCAGCAGATAACAACAATTACAACACAAGCACAATCTTAAATCAATTAACAGTAACTGAGTAGGGAAACCCTACCTTTTCGCAATCCGATATGCTCTAATCAATCATACAATATGCATAACAATTACCACATCGTCACCTACAACAATTATAATCAACAATCAACACACATATAATGACCAAACCCTAAACCACCAAATTAACCCAAAACAATAATTAGGGCAAAACCCTAAAAGATAACTTAATGAGACTCATGAAATCAGAGACTTACCGACATAATCGACGCAAGGCAAGATTCGTTAGACTCACGAACAATCCACGCAAATGAGAGGGAGATTTGGAGAGGATTAGAGTTACGTTGTGTAGTTTAGGTTTTGTAAAATGTTTTAGAAACTGTAAAATGAATGCGTCTCAATATAACTCTAATCCTTTCTAAATCAACCGCGGAAAATATTACCCGTCAGACCGGATACTCGGTCGAGTATAGAGTATACTCGGTCGAGTATCCTCTACTCGGTCGAGTATTACCCATACTCGGCCGAGTATTCCTGGGCAGTAGCCAAACAGAATACCCAACACACTTTACTCGACCGAGTAGGCCATGCTCGGTCGAGTACCAGCCTATAAAATCCGTAGTGTTACAATCTTCCCCCGTTAAAAAGAACTTCGTCCCCGAAGTTCCAACCCAACCTATAAAACATGAACACCTAACACCAGCTCCACTAACCATGCTTACTAGATAACATATCCTCTCGATATTGACTCCATACTATTATCAAATAACCACAATTGTCTCACTTCCATAACACTCACTAGCAACTCAATACCAAGACAATCCACAAACAAGATCAACCATCGAAACTGAATGTTACATTCTACCGCCTTTAAAAGGAACTTCGTCCTCGAAGTTTACTCACACTCATCAACATCATCATCCATCTGCCAAAACTCTCGAACTCATAAATATCATCATCCACTTTTATCAACACTATCGAAAAAATTCTCACACTCCTAAACATCGAACTACTACAAGCACAGCCATGGCCTTTTAACACTATCAACCACTATATGTACCCATCCATTCTTTATGCTACACCAACACTCAACGTCCAATAATATTACAACATGCACAACCCTCAAACGCTCTTTGCCTCATCCTACTCCTCTTAAGACACATGTTACGTCCTTGTAACTCACTAATACTAGATCCTTAGCTATACCTCTCATTATCTTCATCACCACCACATGTGAAAGATACCCGCCTATAATCTAAACACTTACTATACCTATATCCAAGGCTCTCTTACTTAAACAGTTCTCATACCTCAACTCATTCTGCACTTCATCTAACCAAACCACACAATCCTGATCATAACAAACACTCTAACTCTTCCACATTACCGCGACATGACATATCTCTCTATATAAACTATATAAAACTCTTATCGCCAAAAGCATAACTCACGATCCACACTTGTTACGTACACTCACACTCACACTCGATCCTCAAGTTCCTTTCTTTCATTACCGCAAGACTCATACATAACTTAACACGACACTAATTACCCAACACCCTACACTCACTGTCTCAACAAAGGATTATGAACCACCTGCATATATCAGATCATTACCACACATGTTCTACAAATCACTTGCCATTAACATGTCTACCAAAGCCTCATCTAGAACAAGATCAAAATTACTGTAACAACACATCCCAACTGTGTCCCATCAACAAAATATCACTATACCATGACAACAACGAAACATATACAACTCTCTTTCATATCATACTCTACCCTCATTCCCAAACTGAAACTGGTAAGAAACATCAACAAACAAACAACAGTCTACATGTCTAACCAAAACTCACAAGAAACAACAGCAACAAAACAACAATCTGTGCATAACTGGTCTGTACTTTCGAAACTCAAATCGTAACCACTCCATATACTCCACCACAACCGGTGATGGCATCGCAACACCGCCACCAACAGCCGCACCGCAGCGCGAAAATGCCCGCATCACAACACGAAGTACCGTGCCCGGATCACCACCCGAGGCACAACAACCACATCGATAAACATCACGCCCACATATAATTCCCACAAACACTGACTCAGTATAACTCTCCGGACAAGAAAACTTACTCAAAACTGCTTTACTCGACCATAACACAACATTTTATGCGGAATAAACATGCAAGAATCTCATGCCTATCATCCATACCTTTTCACGGAATAAACATGTATCATCAATACACATACGATTTTAACTATCCATGCCAGATCAATCAAATTATTACCTTTTTGAACCTCATTCCATTAGATTGTCGTACCCAACATATATCCCAAACACTCATATAACAACTTTATGACTATCACACCCTACCGCTTCTCGTGAGGTCAGAACCTCACACAAACATTTATACACATCATAGACCCATAATCACATCTAACTAGTCAATCCTGATCACGTAAGTTACCACTTGACAATGAATATCTCTTATCCGGACTTAACTCAGGTGCCCTTCCTAACATATCTTCTCTTACACACAATTATCACCCCTCCGGCAAATGTAGCCATAACATCAGTACCCAACTTCCAGCGAACACCTCGTATATCCACATCTTATACTTCCTCACAACCAAACATACTAACCACCTCCACAAAATCAACCTCATTAGAACAACTAACTTCTCTAAAGTAACATCATCCTCAGCCACTAGTGACACTACTATGACACCAACATCCTTCATGTGACTACTCTCTTACTATCACTTCTTAATATAACAATCTGTTTCCTCTCTTTGGTTATCATCCCAAATACGAACATCCAATCCATCAACAAAACATACCTCAACATTATTCCCAATTCTATCCTTTATCATATCGCTACCTAACTCTCCACCAAAATCTCAGATCTTGCAACACTCCACATGCTTCTTATTCCCTTAATACCTCGAAACTCACGGCTAACACGTCGTCCTACTCTCCTATATAACCATTAACTCACACCCTCTAGTGGGGATATCGTACATTTCATAATTTTCTACCTTCATGCTCTTTAACTCCGGTCAACGTTCTCTCAACTTACTTCCATCCCTCTTTCCCTCCTTTTACTCAATAAAGCTAATTAATAAGTCATCTCCTTTCTCTTTCTACCTAACTCTTTAGTCGTTTGTTTATTTTCCATAGCTCCACAACTCTAATTCCATTAATTCATATCAATATCTTATCATTCTTCTTATCATTTATCACCTCTCATCTTGCTTCACACTCACCCTTGTCACCATCAAGTCCACGCACTAACAGTTACTCCTCAATTAGTCGTATCTCCCTTTCGCATCTCTAGAAACCAAAATTCACTTCATACCGTTTATCCAAAGAATTACACACTAGGCTCACCCCTTGATATTCCAACTTCCCAAACTTAGCCACTATCTACAAATCCACATCGCGACATAACTTCCTTTAAGTTCAATATATACCTCTCTTTCCTATCTTCTTACAACAACCTTCCATTACATATATCCTTAAGCAACTCTATCCTAGCTGTCTTCCTCCATAAATCCTTACACATCCAAATATGCCACTATTCGTGTCCCTTAACTCAATCTTTCATTCTCATGCTTCTTTACACTTACATCACCCTTGCCCATATACACTTACTTTTATACTACTCAACACCCGACTATATCACTCATCATATCTCACATAGCATGCTCTTTACCTCGATTAGCTCATCATTCTTCCTTTTTCTTTTTCCACTATCTCTCACATGTCTTCCTTATCCAACACATGTCCCTCATAAGCCGGCATTCTCCCTATCATAGTATTTGGTAACTTACGTATCAAGACCGTCTCACATATAAAAGAATGCGTTAAGACTCAAAACATACATGTGTATATACCCTATGACTCAAAACAATGTAAAAACATAGCCACCGGCTCAAAACAAAAGTAAGAACATAACCACCGACTCAAAACAAAAGTAAGAACATAGCCACCGACACAAAGTGGTTGCCCAATGAGGTACTCGGTCGAGTACATAACATACTAGGTCGAGTACAAGGTACTCGGTCGAGTAACTATATTACTCGGTCGAGTTTTCGACTCCAGAAGCAAACTCAATTGTCGCAGAAGGATTACTCGGTCGAGTAGACCTTACACGGTCGAGTATGAGACTACTCGGCCGAGTTCACGACTCCAGACGCTAAAAAGTATTATCACAAAGAGATTACTCGGCCGAATATGGAATACTCGGTCGAGTATAACAGATACTCGGCCGAGTAGGGACTACTCGGTCGAGTAACGGCGCAATTCTCAGCACCGTCCAGTTTTCGTAAAACAGTCATATCTCCCTCGTTACTAGGTCGTTTTGGGCGTGTGACCTATCGTTAGAATCGTAAGAAGACAAGATATCACCTCAACTTGGAATCACAGCAATATCATTTCTAGAACTAGACTTATAACAGTTTTAAAACAACCCTTCCATAATCGTTCTTTCTACAAATCAAGTTTTCTCAACCAAAACAATTTGAACATGCATAAGGCAACAACAACAACTCAATACTTCAAGAAACCAGTACATAGAAGCACTTTTATCATACTCACATTAAAATTAAATACGACATTCACATATATAGACGCATGCCCTTAATCACATGCTTCTACCAACAATCAAGCATTAAAATCATCATGTTCACATGCACATGTACCACTACCATACTTCATGTTCAACATTGTATTAAACAGGTAACATGATCACATTCTTCATGCTCAATATCAACCAGATACAATTTCACAATTCACTTTTCATATTTTACCATGTTCCAACACTTAACATGCCAACATATTCATGCTCAAAGTTTAACATCAACAATCCTCGATGCATCTTTCAACAACTATCATATTCCACTTCTTTCATCATTTCATCCAACAATGCACAAGATTCAAACTATAGATATCAAACTCACATGACTCAAACATACAACAGTTTCCCCCCATGTGACCGGCTTGAGATCGTAAGGGCCTTAATACGACTTCGGGACGTCTCCCAAGTCTTTGCGGCAGCTCCAAACAACTCTCCCCAGGTTCATTTTATTTGGACTCCCTAAGTTCATTGGGTTCATTTGTTTTAGGCGCCGGAATCGTCGGCTCTGATACCACTTTGTAACACCCCCTCATACCAAGGTACCTTACCAGGACTACCCCAGCATGAAAAGTTGTTACCAAATCGGTTGCCCGAGGTTAGTATATATCAAAAGCAACAGTCCAAACACATTTATTAATGTACGGTAGTTATAAAAGTTACATACTCTCAAAATCTAATAAACGAATTATCCAAAAGGCAACAACTACCAAAACAATAACTAAGGCTCGTGATGGTGTCATCTAATCCAGTGTGGTGACTCTCCCATGACTGCCCCAAGCTCAGTAAATGTATCACCTGTCACAATCTGCTCACCATCCCCGAATAGATCACCGCAGGTTTTACAAAACAACAACACGGGGTCAGTACTACTCAATCAATATAAGACAACAAACATTACCACCAGCTGATCATCGATCTCACACAGTAACCGACTACACACCGAAGTGTGTAGCCCTGCCAGATTACCCATCGCAACAGGTAATCCTCGCCGACAGTGGGTGACCGCAGCCCATCCCCACCTAGTCCAGGTCATCAACGAGCGACTAACAATCCCTGTCCCTTAATGTGCACATCCCCTCCCGTGACGGGTTCCACGGAGGGCGAACTAGGGTGTGAAGCCACTCCCGCAAGTGACTCCACCACAATCATACACTCACAGCATCACAGCTGTCACAACATCACCACCATCACAACACGACCACACCAACACCGTCATCACAACACCCATACTCCGATGATCAGCAGATAACAACAATTACAACACAAGCACAGTCTTAAATCAATTAACAGTAACTGAGTAGGGAAACCCTACCTTTTCGCAATCCGATATGCTCTAATCAATCATACAATATGCATAGCAATTACCACATCGTCACCTACAACAATTATAATCAACAATCAACACACATATAATGACCAAACCCTAAACCCCCAAATTAACCCAAAACAATAATTAGGGCAAAACCCTAAAAGACAACTTAATGAGACTCGTGAAATCAGAGACTTACCGACATAATCGACGCAAGGCAAGATTCGTTAGACTCACGGACAATCCACGCAAATGAGAGGGAGATTTGGAGAGGATTAGAGTTACGTTGTGTAGTTTAGGTTTTGTAAAATGTTTTAGAAACTGTAAAATGAATGCGTCCCAATATAACTCTAATCCTTTCTAAATCAACCGCGGAAAATATTACCCGTCAGATCGGATACTCGGTCGAGTATAGAGTATACTCGGCCGAGTATCCTCTACTCGGTCGAGTATTACTCATACTCGGCCGAGTATTCCTGGGCAGTAGCCAAACAGAATACCCAACACACTTTACTCGACCGAGTAGGCCATACTCGGTCGAGTACCAGCCTATAAAATCCGTAGTGTTACTGTAATGACCTATTTATAGGCTAAATGTAATTGGGGTTAATGGGCTTCAAGTGGATGATTTAGTCCGCAAAGAGTGGAAATACAGCAGGTAGGGCGAACGGTGCGCCTTTTTGGATGTGACCGGGCGCACGGTGTGCCTTTGGGTCTGACAACACTTTTTCGGAAAGTCATATCTCTCCCGTTATTTGGTCAAATGAGGTGGGTGGCCTGTCGTTGGAAAGCTAAGAACATGAGCTTTCATCTCCACTAGACTTTGCATCGATAGGAGCTCTAAAACTCGAGATATACCCATTTGAAGTCAATCCTTATGCAAACGAAGCTCCAAATCTTCATTTGTTTCATCCTTTCACTACTACATGTCTTAGCTAGTGTTCGCTCTTGATTATAGATGTTTTGTATCATGGTATACTCCAAGACATGCCTTTGCTTTTGATCATTGCTCAAAACTTCATTATTATCCCGACAATCGAAAATCGGCAATTGTGACATAAATCATGTAGACCCGCATCCTAATGCCGCTTTATTGTACTTAAAATATGCTAAATAAATAGTATAAATATGAGTCTATCAGGAGGCCATACACGAATACCTACTTCAGATTACATTTAGAGCAACGAGCCAGTTTCCATGCAAGGAAATGAGGTTTTCAGAAGCAAAATAGCTATAAGACCATCCTTAACCATGAGCCATTCTCTTCCTCATCCCACCTTCTTTTATTACTTCCTACTCATCCACCTCATTATTCCTCATCTTTTCAATTTACAACCAAAATACTCCTCCAACAATAATTTACACTTATTCTTCATCACTCTCTTTCATCATTTATCTCTCTTACTTTAATATACCCACACATTTTTTACATTAGAAATCTATTTTTGTAATTTGTTCGGGTTTATGTGTTAGTTGTATTTCCGTCAGCTTTATTTACGTGTTAACTTTATTTTTTCGTCAGTTTTACTTATGTGTTATCAGTTGTCACTTATCAATGTAACCGTTTTTATCAATGTTATTCAATTTACCCCACAAATTACGAATCTTAAACGTCCATTAAAAAAACGATATCTAATAGAGTAAATAAAATCAAAGAAAGAAGAAAAGGAAAAGTATGTGAATATATGTCAAATATTACAACCTATTTGTAGAGGAAAACAATACTTCCTCCTATTCTCTAAGATCTTCCATAATTCCTAAAACGGCAAATTTACAAAGATCTTCCACTTTCTTTATTTGTCTATTATTTTGGTTATAATAACTTATGACCCTACATTCTCTCTCTTACTTTCATTTAAATCCACATATCACTAGGGCTAAGCAAAACCGTATACCCGATACGGTTTCGATACGGCTTTCGGGTATACGGTTTTTTGAACACCAATTTTTTGATTTCGGATACGATATGGTTTAACCGTGTATACGTTTTTCGGTTACCCGGTTAAACCGTATATATGAAATCCGGATACCCGGATATGGTTACCCTGTTTCTCTATTAGATTAGATTTAAAAAAAAACATTCTTATTTTGTAAAGTCAGTAGCAGCCAAACTAGCTCTTCTCGTCTCTTTTTCAAAGTGCCAAATAGATAAATAATACAAAGTCTCCAAAGTGCCTCTCTGCACAATGTTCCAAATATTATAAATTTTCCAAGTTCAGTGGTTTGGCTACTTATGATTTCAAGTCTTCAAGATTTCGACACCTCATCGACCATGACGACATAATGGAAAATACAAAAAAAATCAAATTAATCAAAAACATGAACATGAACAACTAAAACAAAAAAATTGATAGAGTGACTATTTGTGATTTCGTGCAACAGATCCGTTGTTTGAGAGGAGGAGGAAGTCGAAATTGTGGACCGAATTTAGGGATCGAAAGGTCTTTGTGAGGACTGAGGAGTAAGGAGGCGTGACTGCGTGAGGAGTGGAGGACTGAGGAGGCGGGGGATTGGGGATACAAATTAGGGTTATGATTTATGAGGGTGAGGGTGAGGGTGGGGGAGGGTGAGGTATCATTTATATATACTCCCTCTGGCTTTTATTTTTCTTCCCGTTCCTCTAATATATGTGAGGAGTATTATAATGAAATGGGAAGAAAACAGCAAGCCGGAGGGAGTATATAATTTATTTTTTAATATTGCTCAAAACCGTGTCAAAACTGGGTATCCGGTTTTCATTTTCGCTAACCCGGATACGGGTTTGTAGAAAAACGTATCGGGTATACGGAAAAAAAAAACGTATATACGGAAAATCGTATAATGAGAACCGTATACCGTATCGTATCCGTATTAAAAAACCGTTTCGGAAATTTTTGCTCACCCCTACATATCACCATACTGCTAAATTCTAATGTGGAAGAACTTAGTGAATAGGAGGGAGTATGAACAATAGTGTAATTATTTTTTTGAAAAAAAAATAATTATATATTAAGTTTTGGCAAAAATAAGAAATAGGTTAAAAATTAATTAGTTGGGTAAGTGTATATGTTAAACAATACAATTACACAACCATTTTTTTTAGAATTAGAATTGGAAAGGCAAACAAAAAGACATGATGTGGACATGAGCATCCGCAAAGGTGTAGAATTACCTCTCCATATGCACTTTTTCTCCTCATATGGAGAACCTCACTAATGCACCAACCTCTCCATAATTTGAGGTTCCACCATTAATAGAGAGGGTTCCCAAAAAAAAAGCAAGGGTAAATTATGTTCTTTTTGGGGAGGTTCCCAATTTTTTATAGGTAAATGGGGAACCCCATTGTTGCATAAATGTGATTATAGATTGGGGAGGGTAGATGGAAAAATTAGTGGGAAATGAGGTGGACGAATAAGAAAAAGAGAGATAAAATATGGGGAACCCCATTGTTGCGGATGCTCAGAGTTCCACTTTCATGTAGCGTTGCTTACTTGCTTTCCTTGGTTTATCACTGCACGACTTCATCCTCAATAACATGAGGATATATCCTCATCACTGAAACCTTGGTTTATTAATCAATAGCTTTTTCTCACTTTTGAGCTAAGTCTCTTCTTTAGGGTTGAAGATGCTCTAATGGTTTCATATTTGTGGTTAATGCAGCTCAACTTGGTAGTTATCATACGTGCTACTAATGTCAAGTCGGATATTATTACATCTAGTCATATTGATTGGCTTTTAGATTCTAGTGTTAGTGCTCATACGTCATTATTCTTGTGCTACTGCTCATAAGTTATTATTCTTGTGTTTAAGAGCGTAGCCTAAACCTGTCCTAATAGGTCTTCTTGATGTGTTGTAACGGAGGCGTTTCGTTATTCAATGGGTTGATAAGGCGATAAGAACAATAAATAACGAATGTAAATGAATTTGCCACAAAAAATTACGTGGTTTACCAGTAAAATAACTGACTACGTTCACCCTGTGAGTAGATCAAATTTCACTATAGTTGAGAAAAATGTACAGCAGTAGACCAGTATGTATGCGCTCAATATGAGCCAAAAGTATACCCTATTCTACCAACAAATATAGTAGTTGATATATAATCAATTTATACCATTTCTCCTCCTTATTCTCATGCATTTTGACTCTGTTTGAGACGGTTTTGCGTGTCTTGTCTTGCATTTTGTATTCCGCTTCCCTAGTCTATGTGATCTTGTGTCCGTCTTGCAGGATTTGGGGCGGAAATAGAGGAATTGGAGCAATGGAGACGGATTGAGAAGATAGCATGAGAAGAAAAAAAAGGAGAAACCTGAGAAGTGGTTTCCAGCCCAACCCGCGGATCTGACCCCGAAAGTGGTTTCCGTCGGCCGGGAACCCTCGCCATGAAGAACAAGGAAGAAATAGGTGAAGAACTTACAAGCAGTTCCCAGCCGAGCAGCCACCGGCTGAGAAAGCAAGAAGTTGAGTCAAAGTCAAGAAATGAGGAAGGAGTTATGGGCTTACAACGCACTCCCAGCACACACCCCACCGGCAGTCGGCCCACCGGCTATGCGTACCTAATGACTTGATTTTACTTCACAACTTATAGAGAACTCCCAGCCGGGTAGGGCACCGGCTGCCGGTCCACCGGCTGGGACACACACTCCGCATTTTTTACTCTCTTTGTAATTTTCAACCTAATTTCCTTGTAAACTATAAATACCTCATCCCTTAATCATTTGGACACACAACCCTAGATCTGAAATTATTTCCTTATTTATGCAAACACTCTTAAGCAAGCCTTAATCTTTCCTTAATCAAATATTAATTATTTAGTAATCTAGCTTAGAATTAGTTAATCTCAATTGTTTACATTTGGTATTGGGTTGTAATTTGAAGATTGGTGAAGATTCTGCTTCTAAGATTGCAAATTTGTCTCTTAATTGGTATAATTCCTCTTATAGTTTGTTTATCTTTCAATTGTTTACATATTCAAGTTTTCTTAATTAGTTTATCTTTACAACATGCTTTCCTTTACTTGTTAAAGTATATGTGTCAAGCTTCCATCTTGTATGTTGTTTGTTGTCAACATGTGTGAGTAGTGCCTTACTAGGATGGAGGGGGGATCTTATATAGAGTTATAGGAGTGGATTATGACATAGAGAGATTAAAATCCTTGAATTTATGCTTGTTGATTTTATCATGCACATAAGGTGTTTGTGAGAATGCTTGAATGAGAATTTAGATATTTGAACTATCTTTTCTACTTGTTGGGTGAGAACTTGACTAGTATATATAAATACATGATAAAATTATGGTTGGGTTGATTAAGTGAAGACTTAATCGATCTTAACTTAGGGGCTAGTCTCACATCGAGAGATTGGGTCTTTCCTTTGCTTACGCTCTTGGGTTTTGTCGTTTTATGTGTATTTCCTTCCTTACCTATATGAGTGAGCCCAATATCCTAGTTCCCCTAATCATTGTCTTCCATCGTCTTAAGTATTTATTCGACTTTCTATTGTTTTAGTTCAATTCCTTTAGTTAGTTTAAATGAACTCAATTTCTTAATTTGAGCTAAACTAGTGTCTAGACAAGCAATCCTAGAACCATAACAACTGTCCTTTAGGTTTGATCATCACATCTACGACGATCTTTCATTATACTTGCGAGGTTACAAATACAAGATTTGTTCATAACAGTAGTCTCAAAGGAACAAAAGAGACTACCCTAATAAGACGAATGACAAATGATAAGGCTAAAATCGTGTCACCTATATCAAAGTAAACCTATATGGGGCGACCTTTAAGGTATTTTCAGATCACAAGAGTCTCAAGTACATCTTCACTCAAAAGAAGTTGAACATGAGATAGAGGAGGTGGATGGAGTTGATTGGCGATTATGATATGGACATTATCTACCATGAAGGGAAAGCCAATGTGGTTGCAGATGCTTTGAGCAGGAAGAGTGTGCATTCCTTGTGCACAGCTATATCTTTGGTGAGATTGAGAGATGAGGTGGGAAGTTCGGGATATATATGATCCAGAAAGGGTATGCTATGGGAGATTTGATAGTGCAGCCTGACCTTTATGATGATATTCGCGGTAAACTGGTGTGGGATCCCAAAATTGTGGAGTGGAGAGCTGGAGTAGAAAAAGGGACAGTGTCTAGATTCTCTATTCACACAGATGGTAGTTTGAGTTTCGATGGGAGGTGGTGTGTTCCTAATGATGAGGGGCTGAAAAAGATGGATCATGACAGAGGCTTATTGCACACTATATTCAGTACATCCAGGCGGTGACAAGCTATACAAGGATTTGAAAAAGACTTTATGGTGGCCTGGGATGAAGAAAGAAACAACTGAGTTCGTGGCTCGTTGCTTAACATATCAGAGAGTGAAAGGGGAGCAGCGTCGACCACAAGATAAGATTCAGTCAGCTCATTTTGTGCCAATGAAAGATACATGGACAAAGGCACAGTTAGGTATGGATTATCGGAAGAATGTGGTGAGATTGCATGGGGTGCCTAAAGATATAGTGTCTGACAGAGATTCGAGATTTATCTCACGGTTTTGCAAAGAGTTGCAGGAGTCTTTGGGAACTACCTTGAAGATGAGTACATCATTTCATCCTGCGACAGATGGCCATACGGAGAGGACCATCAAGACTCTAGAGGATATGTTGCGAGCTTGTGTTATGGATTTTGGTGGTAGCTAGGAACAGAGGTTAGATTTGATTGAGTTTTCTTACAACAGCAGCTATCACACCAGTATTGGCATGGCGCCATTTGAGGCTTTATATGGGAGGAGATGTAGGAGTCCGATTTGTTGGGACGATAGTGCTGAGGCAGTGGTTTTAGGACCAGAGATGGTACATGAGATGGTGGAGCAGATTAAGCTGATCAGACAGAGGATGAGAGCGGCCCAGGATCGATGGGATATAGAGTTTCAGGTCGGGGACAAAGTTCTTTTGAAAGTGTCTCCTATGCGTGGGGTCATGAGATTTGGAAAGAAAGGGAAGTTGAGTCATAAGTTCATAGGATCGTATGATATCTTAGACCATGTTGGAGAGGTTGCTTATCGGTTGGCTTTACCGTCTGCTTTGGATAGGGTACATAATGTATTTCATGTATCTCAGCTGCGGAAGTATGTTAGTGATCCGTCACATGTGTTAGAGGTAGAGAACATAGAGATGAATGAGTCCTTGTCTTATCTTGAGGTGCCTAAACAGATTCTTGATCGAAATGTTAGGAAAACTAGACATGGTAAGACAGTGCTGCTTAAAGTTCTTTGGTCTAATCATGAGGTTGAGGAGGCTACATGGGAGGCGGAAGAGGCTATGAGGGAGCGGTACCCGTCTCTTTTTGAACAGGTATGTATGGTTACGGGGACGTAACCTTGTTTCTTTGAGGGGGGGTAGAAGATGGTCGTGAAAAGTTTTTACATGTTTTTATGTTGATTGTGATATAGTTAGTAGTTGTTTGAGTCGGGTTGAGTTTGGCTTGGTAAGTATGTTTTCGAGTTTTATGTTAGAGTTTTGTTTTTGTTTTTGTGTCGGGAGAGTGTTAGTGTGTTTTTGTTTGTTGTGGTTTGAACTTCGGGGACGAAGTTCTTTTTAAGGAGGGAAGACTGTAATATTACGGTTTTATGAGTCTTTAAATACTCTATTGAGTGGGGCTTACTCTGTCGAGTAAGTATGTCTGGTATACGAAACAGTACTCTGCCTGTAGGGTACTCGATCGAGTAGCCTTGGCACTCGATCGAGTAAGTGGCACTCGATCGAGTAAGTGGCACTCGATCGAGTACGTGACTTACTCGATCGAGTAAGTTGGTTATCGGGTGATTTGCGACGGGTTTGTTAATAATGCGGATTAATATATAATACTCCGTCATGTTTTTCCTAAACACTTTTACAAACCTAAAAACACAAAAAAAAAAAAAAAAAAAAAAGATTGCAAGTTACGTTGTTCGATTCATTCGCATTATTGGCAAATTCCGGAGCTAGAGGTTTTGGTTTCCTTTGTTCTTTATACCGTTGTGATCCTTGCGTCAAGGGTAAGTTCTATGTATCATTTTTATAGCAATTGGTTAATGTTGGTTAAACCCTAATTTGGGAATTGGGGGTTTTTATGATTTGTATTGTTGTGGTAGTAATTGTATGAATGTGTGTATAGGAGGAGGGTTCGTAGAAGAGAGGTTTTGAGACAGCTGCTAGATCGTCTGATTCTGTGATTGCATTCCAGGTAGGGTTTCCCTACTCGGTATTAATTACATTATGTGTGTGGTGGTTGTATTGTTATTGTTGATTTATCATACTGCTGGAGTTTGTGACGGTTGTTGTTGTATCTGTCTGTGATCTTCGGGGTGCGTCCCTGACTGAGTGGAGTCACTTGTGGGAGTGGCTTCACGCCCTTGATTCGTCTTCTGTAGAACCCGCCACCGAAGGGATATGCACATTAATGAACATGGGTTTATCGCTCGATGGAGATGAGCGAGGCTTAAGTGGGAACGGTTGCGGTCCCCCACTGGCGGTGTGGAGTATCTGTTGCGATGGGTACTCTGGCAGGACTATAGTTGTGTGGAGGTTGATTATGGAGACTGGGGTTGATGTGACGATTGAGCTGTTTGGCATTTGTATTGTGTAATTAGTACTGACCCCGTTGTGTGTAATTAGTACTGACCCCGTTGTTTGTTTTGTAAAACTGTGGTGATCCATTCGGGGATAGTGAGCAGTTGTGGAGCAGGTTTGATACAATGCATTTGGGCTAACTGGGATGAGTCATCACTTAGCATTAGAAGAGTCTTCCGCTGTGTCAGACGATGTCTGTAGTTGTTCAGTTTTACTAGTGGACAGTTTTGGTTTTGGATTGTATTTCATTTAACAGTTTTGGTTTGAGACATGTAACCACTTAAACTATATTTACTTTTAAAGTACGTTTTTTTATTGTCTTATGATTATCATTGCCTCGGGTAACCGAGATGGTGACGTTCTTATACCTGAGTGGTCCTGGTAAGGCACTTGGAGTATAGGGGTGTCACATAGTTAATTAATCCTGCAGTAATTAACCAACTAGATTTAAAACAATCAATTGAACAACAACAAAGAAGCAATTTAACTAACAATTCATTAATTACCTCCTTCTACCAACCTATATCCTCATTCACCTTGTGTATGCTTTCTTAAAGCAGTCTGTCTTGCTTCAGACCGCCTTATTTCAGACCGTAATAAGACCTCTCACAAGTGAGAAGCACATGGGTGGTGGGACACCCCCATGTGCTTTCCCACTCACACCCTAAATGGGTTTTTTGCGAGAGAAAATGGTATCCGTCTGACCATTTCAGATGGATATGGTGGTCTGAAATAAGAATTTGTGTTCTTAAAGGTATCAACTAATTACCCTTAATAAATAGACTAAATTATTAATTACACCTACGCTTAATCCACTTTTTTATATTTACTCCCACGTCAATTTTTTTTTAAATTACACTCAAATTAATAGCTCAGGTTATAAATTGCACCCAACCCCATTTTCCGGCGAAAAAAATTATGAAAAGACAATTTTGCCCCCGAGTCTATTAGTCTGATTTTGTGTGACTTTTGATCCAACTTCTTTCGTCATTGTTATTGAATTTAACCATGTATCTGCAGATCCCATTTGTACTCCATACCTGTAACTTCCTCCTCCTTGTCCCCTCTCTCCTTCAGCATTCCTCCATTTTTCATCTAATCAACTTCAACCTTAATTAATATCTTCCTCCGAATATCCCGACCTCAGTTATAAAAATTGTGATGGAGTAAACTTGATGGCAAAGCTATCAGCGAAAAGAATGGCTTGTAAGGAGACGGGGGCAGGAGATCAAAACTCCTCTACAATTGACTTTCTTCAACTTTATTAGGTGACAGCTCATGGCCTAAATCTCAAAGTACACCAAGCACACATCATCTCAAATGAACCTGTTTAAATGGCTCGATTAGGTTCTTTAAGATATCTTTGTTATTCATGTGATGAACATGATAAGACTGCAATGCAGAAGTTTTAGCCAAATTAAATTACTAAATGAAAGAATGGAACAAAAGGTTTCTATTCACGTGATTTGAATTACAAATAAGTTCAAACACAAATCATATGAATTACCAGAAATACGATTACTTATAGATGCTGCAACTAATAAGTAAACTCTCAGATGATGAATCCAAAAGAAACACACAGTTTGGCAGTTTGGCTACAAATGCAATTATCACTTAGTTGGCATTACATCTTAAACTATACTATTAAAATGAACATTACTTGTATATGAAGCAATTAATCACATTTTGCAGCCCTGTTCATAGTAACACAAAACCGACAACTAATTGTTATACTTATTTTGTACGGGATTTTGCTATACTACCTAATACTCTAATAGGTAGACATGCACCATCCATCTATGTTCAAAGGAGTAAAGACCTATTCATAACAATGAACTTGTAAGCTTAATACTGCACAAAACTGTTGTTACCAAAGTGAATCAGATGACCTCTCGATGCAACCAAATGTTCCTAATATGGTTGTAGCGGAGCAACTTATCTTCTATCCTGCCTTGTAGGAGTGCATCCAATAAGTTAAATCAAATATTAAGAATCACCATTACAACCCTTCTAATATCGAGTATGTCATGTGCTTTCTTTTATCTTCTTCCAAATTAGGAAAATGTTATCATTGACATGCTATCAAAAGATCAAGATATACCTTATCTACTACTCCGTAAGAATTTGCCAGGAAACAGGTTGTTAAAATCTTAGTCACCCGTTGAACAAAAGGCTCTGTTCTTACTTAATTTGTGAATAACTAACTCATCTATTAAAAAACTTAATCCCACTTTACTCAATGATGATAAACGCAATGAACATCCAATTCGTCCAATTGTCTATATCTCGAAAGACATGACTCACATGACCATGTAACATTTATACACATTACCCACCGTAAAGCAAAGTTCTATGTCCGGAATATCATGAGAATAATTCTAAAAGAAAATATTCTTCATCTCTAGTCGAACTACTCATAATATGGACTACGGAGTAGTAAAGAGCAAAACCAAGCCCACAATTACACAAAATCATATTCACATCTAAATTCTTAAGAAATCAATTAATTGATTAACTGAGATTATGTATTGAAGATAACCAACAATAAATAGCAAACAAATTGAAGGGAGTAAAAATTAGGAAACAATAATTACTAAACAAATTCAATCGCTAATAATGAAATCTTCATATGGCAAGGGAAATTAAACAGTATAGATATAGATATAGATATAGATATACCTAACTGAAGTGAGTCACCGCAGAGCGTTAAGTCACGGATTCATGAAGTAACGACGCCAATTAGCCGCTTCTCAAAATCTATACTTGGTACTTCTTCGGTTGGAATTCATGGAAAGTGATGAAAACTGATCTATACTGTTAGCAAATGAAGACAATGATGTGTCTATTGGGCTATTTTCATTTGTAATTATAAAGTAATATTGGGAAGGAGAAAGGCTTGTGTTCCGGAAAATTCATTGAGTCTCTTGGGAATATGTAATTCAGTTAATTGCATCAGACTAATTGTTCATTGTCATTCTCAAGTAGGAATGTAGGATAGAGAATGACAAAGGGTTAGGTTAAATTAACGTCAGATTTAATTGGACTTTGATTTTTTTTTTTTTTTTTTGTTGTTGTGCTGATGTGGCTATATTGCAAAATCGTGATTGGCTCAAACAAAACTGATTTTGTGAGGTTGAATGTGAGGGTTGCATTACCTTAATACTCAAAGGAGATTGTGCCACCTCAGCTTTTTATCATTCCTCTTTTATACTCCCTCCATTCAACTCCACTTTGCAACTTTGGTTTTTACACGGATATTAAGGAGCGGATTAAAAAAAGTATTAAAAGTACATGGGGAAAGAGAAAAAAGAGGTTAAAAATATTAAAAAAAACATAAAGGTGGGGTTTTATGGTGGGTTGGTGTGGGGTTTGGATGACATTTTTTGTAAATAAAGATTTTCAATAAGGATAGAATTGTCATTTTTTTAGCCAAATAAGGAAACCTGTAAAATGGAGTTGAATGGACGAAAATGGAATACATATAAAGTGGACTTGAATGGAGGGACTATATATAATGAATAATGATGATGATGATGATGATGATGATTGTTAGGGAGGTTAGAAGTGATAAGGGGACAAGAATAGTATATCTGCAACCCATCATGTTGAAGAGTTATTTGCTTTTCAAGATTATTTATTGTAGTCCAAAAATTATTGAAGATTTACTCTTTCATTCAAGAGTTGCGAAGCATTGTACACATTTATTCATGCTTTTCGCTTGATTAGATTTGGTTACTCCTTTTACTTATACAAATAGGATTATACATTCAGCTCTACCATAAACATTGTACAACTGAAATATAAGAATCCGAGCTTATATATAATTTTTCTGAGCTAATTCAAAGTTCATGTTTTTAATGTGTAAATGGATGACTACAATACTTTCTAATAAATTTCATATTATTTCACATAAAGCTCGGATACTTTATTGCAAAACTCGGATTTTACCCCGTACAACATATACAATTGATTGTATAATCCATGAATTAACTTACTTACCTCCTTGAACATTACGTTTTTAGTCTCCAGTTTAAACCCTCTTAGAGTAACTCAGTAAAGTAATATTGTGGCCTTGTTGGTGTTAACACTTAGCATTAGGATTTATCCCGTACATGTCAAATGTCAACTGATAAGGGATGGTACATGTTTCCGTGGATGATCTGGAAAATAGTTTCTCACTAAGTTATTGATAGATTAATTTATAATTTAAAATTATCCCGTGCATGTCAAATGTCAACTGATAAGGGATGGTACATGTTTCCGTGGATGATCTGGAAAATAGTTTCTCACTAAGTTATTGATAGATTAATTTATAATTTAAAATAAAAATAATAAGAAAATTAATAAAATAGATACGTATAATATGAAATGGTTACTACTTATTACTCCCTCCACAGTCCACACACATATATCCGCCCATTTCAATAAAATACTCCTTACATATATTAGAAAATATGGCAAATACTTATGTGCGGAGGGAGTAATAAAATAGATAAAATAGGTGCAACTATTATGAAAACATTTATCAAAAATAATAGAATTTTTTAAAACCACGATCAATAATAAGAAATTAAAAAGGGTAACAAAAAAGACATAAGCGTATAAATAAATAATTATTTATGTAATTAATAAAAGATAGTCTCTCCAAATTTTTATGGAGATCTGAAAATGGTGAGGAGATCCTCTATCTCATGTGATGTCTCAATGTGTGTCACTCTAATCACCTTCAAATACATCAACAAATTAATGTAATTATTACAATATTTTATTTTACAATAAGTGATGTGTCAAAAAATGAGTGGAGTGATACACACAATGGGACACAAAGTGGGATAAAGGATCTTTACTGCTGAAAATGTAACTTCAATTCTCAGGGACACTGGCAATTAAAACTTGAAAAAACTGACCCGGCCCAATAAGACTGATCTGAGACCCAAAAAGTGTGACCCAAACTTGACCCAGTAGACGCGAGCTAACCCGATCCGAAATAACCCGACTTAAATTGACCCGAAATGACTTATTTTAAGCAAAATATTGACCCGAAGTTACCCAAACAACCCAACCCGAAAATGACACAGCCCAGTAAGAAACCCGATAATTATTAACTCGAAAATAACCAGTATCAAAATTATACGACCCAAATCTGACCCGAATAACCAATTTACCAGGTCTACAATGACAAGTGGCAAAAGGTCCAACCTTCCATTATTTCTCGTGAAGAGTTTATGGGCCAAATAAGCTAATCATCACCAAAGATGGGCCATTAATCTATACTTTATCTAGTCACAATAAGACCATTTGGTTGGCCACCAACGTTCTTAATTATTGGGTCACTTACCGGGTTCTTAGCCCGTTTTGCTTTCTTGTACGGAGTATCTCATTTTGTAATCACTTTCTTGTCATCTCATAATTATTAAGACCATAAACGTTCTTAGCACCGTTTTCCTCTCTTTGATTCATCCAAGATAATAATCTTTACCTATACTTCTCCCATGACGCTAGCTTGATTAGCTTCATAATCTTAAATCAAAAATAAAATTGCATCAAACGGCAATTGTTCGTTAATTAATATATGAAGCAAACATAACTTGGTAAGTAATCCGAACCAAGTACGATACAATTCAATTCGTCTGACCTAATTGTCAACTTTAGCCATTAAAAGTAGAGCTGTTCACAAGTCTTTCTAACTACAGATAAAGATGACCCAATTGTCGACTTTAGTCTTTCTAAACTAGTGGTGCTTGATAACACGAGATAGCCTTTCGAAGAAAATAGGGCACATGTTCAAGCTAAACATCATGACCTCCCTCATCCATTCTGGAGCCACCGCAGCAAACGTCCCCAAGGAGGTAACATTGTACAGCAGCTCTACTTCACTACCATCAGGCTTGTTTACACAAGTCAAACTGAATGAATAGCCTGCAATAACCCAATATACACCAAAGTTACATTAAAGACGGCAACATGGTTCAAAAAGAAATTCTTGTCAGCAAAACACACGAGATCAATCATGCCAGATGTTAGAACATCATTTACCCGAAAACTTGTGGGGTCTCGGGATCCCAATACAGTCCAAGAAATTACGGAGTAGTTATTTTGATGAATCAAACGGAAGTAATTTTACATTATACCATCACATATATCTATTGCACATGAATGACAAGACACATCGGAGGTGGATTTGCTCAGGGGGATATTTAGCCCCTCTTCTGGATGCCGAGCCAGAATGTGGCTAATGGGGTTAGAAATTGGTCTAAAGCAGGCTATAACGCAAATAAATGCAGGTATACATAAGCAACGGCTTTGTCCCAAAAAGAGGAAGTTAAGGAAGGAAATGATGATAAATGAAAGTCGGATAAATCTGCAAAAATCTCTTTAAAACCCAAATGATAACAAAAACATAGATTACCACTGGGAGGATGAACAACATTCAAAGACTTTCCTTCTGGTCGAACAGCAGCCGAGAGTTCCATGCCAATCATATATTCAAGAAGACCATGGAACATGCATTTACAAGGACCTAAACAGTGTCACAATGCAAGGCAGATCATCAACAATAAAAAAAAATGGCAAGTTAATGATTCAACATGAAATTGAACTTGATTTGAACTTCATGGGCAAACCTCCATTCACAAAGAAAACCTGACAGCACTCTGTCTGCATATTAAATTTGAAACAATTCAGATGACGAGAACAAAATCAGTGTTATGAAGAATAGGATAACAAACAAATGTCTGAAAAGTATGTACTTTGGAAATATCACTTTTAGATAGATCTGTCGGAAGCTCCTTTCGCCCCGATAGATGAACATTACCGACCGCTGGACTACTTGTGGCAGCGTCAGACTTTTCTAACTCTTCTAATAACCTTGCACGTTTCCTAGTGATCCTCACGGGTGTTTCATCAATTTGACTGTCAGATACAGTGGGGCTGCGATAGTTTCTGTTTACACGTTGGTCACTTCTATTGTGAGAGACGGTCCTCTCATGTTGCAGGTTCCGTAATTTCTCGATCTCTAAAGCAAGTTGTTGATCTGCAGAAACGGTAAGGAACGTTCATAACATCAGTGATGCCTATCATATCAAGTATAAGCATTTAAAGTAGCACCATCCTCATCCCAATCGAGTTGAGAAGAAAAGAGAGCTTATTGAGAAAAAAAATACAGCAGTTACACAAGTATATGGCCTGACAACTTAAAACATTGAAGGCAAAATATTTCTTGCATATGCAGTAACATATGTATGATCATTGATTCATTGTTCACTAGGACATGATGAGCCATGGATATTACTTCAATCATGTAATTCTAGCTCAACACGTTAATTTACGAGGCGACTTTCATTTGTGGTCCACAAGTCCACACCTTAACTAGAGATATGCTCCAAGTACCATAATTATAGCATCCAACAGTATTACGCCTTCCATATTGTCACTGTTTGCCTTTGGTAATCAATCAAGACTGTCATTTTCTCCTAATATAAAATACTCACATATTTTTCGTAAAAAAAGATTCTGAATATAGTTTTTGATTAAAAAAAAGTGTTACAACCTTGATTTTGTACCATCGCTTACATTTTCGGAGAATATAACTGACAATTAAAGTCAAAAGAGAAGAATATATGAGAGGGGGATGGTCGATAATAGAACGAAGTTGAAAAATATGGAATCCAAATGTATCCATAAAATTAAAGATGTCGCATCGTTTAGATTAGCTAGAACTCCGTAAAAATTATGTAACATTAAAAATCCAATGTTATGTATTCACCCATGGACGGTTCCAAAGGATGATTCATGTCAGCCGACCCCAAATCATTTTGGGATTAAGGCTCTGATGTTGTTTGTTGTTGTATGTATTCATATACCTCCCATCATCCTATACATGTCAGACTACATGCATCTTAGAACACAGACACACAAACAAAGAACAATTTTGCAGTTAAACGATCATACTTTTCTGTTTTTCCTCCTTCAAACGATCCTGAAATTCGTGAAATTGTTGATCTAAAGCACTTCTGCAACAAAACAAAAGAGAAATGTCACGACGTAAGCACTCTAAATAATCCATGCTCAAACTTTTCCCTATAAAAGAGATTGTCAATAGTTTGGATTATAAGTACCTCACTGATACTACTTCATTCCGTAATTCATCGGTATTTTCAGACAACCTCTTGTTTACCTTCTCCAAGTGCTTTATATACAACTCCGCGGCTTCAATAATTAAGAAAACAGTTAAAATTTCCATTTGTTAGCCATTTGATTCAACTCCAGAATAATGCAATGACGAAATGAGAAGTTAAAATTACCAGAAACGCATTCGAAGAACTTGACTTCCTGCTCATTGTTAATTTGCTCCATTTGATTCTCCTTCGACGACTACTTACAGAAGAATATTAAAAAAACAAAACCATCATTAATTCTCACGAAATCCGCAAAGTAAACTAAACCTTAAACGGCCATTAATGTGCAGGAAACAAATAGAAACAATAAATCAATAGTCTTGCTTCAGACTGTCTTGAGTTAACAACATACGGATTAGTTATTATATCCGACATTAAATGAACTACAAAGCACGAAAAGAAGTCGTCTTAAGCTTAAGACTATCAGAAATTAGATTTTTGTGATAAATCATATATATTTCATCAAATTAACCAAAATTCACAATAAATTGAAACCCTAAAAATCCGAAATTGAAGTGAAAAGTTGAGAAATTAACCTTGAGTTTTGAGTATTTCTCGTAAAGCTTCTTGTACAGCGTTTCCATCTGCAATTTACACCAAAAAAACCAATTAGCTGGAAAGAATAATAGATTATTAAAAAGGGGGAAATTTTGAAAGTTGAATTATAAACCCTAATTGTCAAGATGAATTAACGCAATTGAAATGCAGAAAATCGAATATAACAATTAAAATGTGAGATTAAATAAACGTTAAGAAAAATGCACCTGAAATTTGGAGGAAGATGAAGTGAGAAATCGAGGGAAAAAATTGGGGATTTTACAAGGGTTTGCGGAAATACAATTAGAAGCGGGAAATTGGATTATCAGGTGATATTCAAAAGGAGGTGGCTGGAGATGTTATAATCGGAAATTTAAAACGATTTCAAATTGATAACGTTTTATACAACTAGTTTAAAACACGTGTAAAGTTGCACGGGTATATAAAAATCGTTTTAAATAAATAATTATTTACCTAAAAAAATCTCACTAAAATAACGTCTACTAATTACCACTTTTGTTATAGGGACTTGCTAAATCTCGCACAACAATTTACTTAATCCCGCACATTTTTGCCCTTTATTTCGAATGTACCCTTCTCATTTATCAACTTACCAACAGAAAAACAAAGAGGAGAAATAAGAGAATGAAAAAAAAAAGCCACAAACGTACAAACCCCCCATCCCCAACCCCTGACAACCTTTCCCCACCACCATCCCGGCGCCGTCGACCACCGCTCCTCACCGCCTAGCGCCGACCAGTCATCCATGCTTCTCTCCCCGCGCCGACCAGACATCCATGCTTCTGTCCCCGCGCCGACGACCCCCTTCCCGCACCTACAACCTACAGCAACCACAACAACACTAGTACACTACCACTACAACCATCACTCGACGCTCTCCCTCCGACCACCCTAGTCCAGACCGACGACCCCACAAACCATCCCTTCAACAACCCAACTCAATCAAAACCCTAATTGTAAAAATCCCCGTTTTTAATCCAAAAAACATCAACTAAATCGATTAAAAGATGCGGCATAATAAAATTGTTGGTAAAACGGCGAGATTACGTGTTAATAATATGCGAATTACATTCCATGTCGAATGATTAACTGATTAATTAGGTTTAGAGAGAAGGTAGAACAGTTTTTTAATTTTTTTGAAGATGAAGGGCAATTATGGAAGATTATGGCAATATGTGCGGGATTTAGCAATTGCGTTGTTATATAGTTTTACAGGAGACTTACTCCGTTTATTTATTGACTTTATTTGGTTGATAAGAAAATCCGTAACTGTTACATTTTGAGCTTTTGACCAGTGGATAAACTTTCAACAAATAATGCACGTTAATTATTTATTAAGATTTTCCACATACCCTTATATTTTTGCGTTTTTACAAGGTATCTATTCACTTTTCGAAGCATACATGGTACCCATAACAGATGTCATTAACCGCTGCTATATCCCTAAACTTTTATACCGTCAATATGTGAGTAATTGTTATGTTAACGTATGTCTTAAATTACCAATAATCACTTTTTTCCACCACTTAGCCCTTATTCATCGACCACCACCCACGCCACTACGCCCCTCATTGTACCACCGCCCAATGATGTCGCACCACAATCACACTTGTGACACCACCACCAATTTTCGCCTAATCTTCATTTCACCAATAAATTTTTGTCTCGCCCACACCGTATTACCACCCTCGCTAATAATCAACCTTTTGTTTTTCATTCTTATCGCCACTGCCCTGCCAACAACCATTTTTTTTTCATTCTTCAATAACTACCCTGGCATCTTACTACCTCATCAACCCAACTCGACCCACCAACACCAACTTTGTCATGCCATATCTACAAGCTATTATCTCCCTTTTAGTTGTGCATCGCCCATGTAACACCCCAAGAGATTGTGAGAAAGTTTTCCCATATCAGAAAGTTGAGAGATTTATGATATGTTTATAAGGGCTTTTACCCACCACTTAGAAACAAGACATTTTAACTTTTGGGCTTAAATATAATAATGGTCTAAAGACGCACATCACATCTTATTGGAATTGTGTTACGATGATGGCAAGTCGGGTTGTTATAAATGGTAATCAGAACAACTTCGTGACCTTATGGTGAGCCTGTGGTCACGGGTACTGGTGTCACCCACCTAACGAGGGAGAATTCTGAACTTAGCTATGGTCAACTTCTTGGCCCAAATAGACGGTTAGGGTGATGTTGTACTAGTTCTATGTCATGCCCATCATTTTTAGCAACCAGTAAAAACTCTAAATCAGACCCCACAATATGTAGCTTGGCTGGCAATATCTTGTTGAATGAAAATCCTCTTGTTTGACCCTTACTTGAGGTCATTTGGCTTTGATTGGGGTATAGTTTCTCTATTAGACATTTTCTCACAACTAATTTGGTTATACTCTCTATTGATTTCACTTCTAGTGTCCCTCTAGCTCTACTTCTTTAGCCCTTTATTGCTAGTGCGTCTACTACTGTAGGAGGGAAAATTCCGACTTTACCGTTTAGCTAGGTCAAGAAACCGCCGCCATAAACATTATTTTTTGTGATAAATCTTTTTTATTGACATGTTCTAGGTGGCTGTTTTTCATTAGACAAAAGTAATATTTTTGAGTTAATCGAGTCATGTAAGCTGTTTTTCGTCAATATGAACAACATTAAACATGGATTTGAAAACTAAATTCTCATGTAAAGTACTTGAGTATATTTTACCTAAACCCCAATATAGTCTAGCCATCATGTTCTCATGTGATAAACATGGTCTAATTGAACTTGATTAAGCTCTTATCTTTCTTCTTTTGAAATACTCTTCAAACAATGGTACACGATAAATTCATACTATTAGCAAGGTCTTTAACTGTTAGGATTATCATGTATCGTATGTTTAGTAATCGTCTTATGGACCATATGAAGTCCATATATGTAACTATATATACGATGCACTAAATTAATAATAGGTACAACGTTCCCCTCATATCGTCTTAACATGGTATTCACGGAATTCTCTTCACACAAAAACCCTAACAAAAACCCTAACATAAACACCGTCACAATCACAAAAATCCTACGCTCAGCCACCATGTCCGGTGACGAAATATCCACCGACTCACCAAAACTCGATTTTTCAAATTCATATTATCTCGGATCTCACGATGTTCCGAGTGCCAAAATTTCTAATGTTGTCCTCCGTCGCGATAATTGGGAGGATTGGAAAATTCGATGAAAATGTCCTTGAAATCTTGCCGTAAATACTGTTTCGTTGATGACTCGATTAAAAAGCCGACTGATAAATTTTATCTCAAAAATTGGGAGGTTGTTCATTGTACCTTGGTTCAATGAATCCGAAACACAATTGATCCATCGCTCCTTGATACAAATTCATATGTCGAGGATGCTGCGGTTCTTTGGTCCGATTTGGAGGCACAATTTGCAGTCGTCGATGGAACGAAGATTCATGGTCTCAAAACTCAGTTACACAATTGCAAACAAACTAAAGGTATGGATGTTACCACTTACTATGGAAAAATGAAAGCTCTTTGGGATTCTATTGTTGTACATGAACCGCCTTTCGCGTGTAAATGCGGCAAGTGTGAATGTCAGATTGGTTCCGCGACGATCAAAATACTTGATAATGAAAGATTATATCAATTTTTTATGGGCCTCGATGCCAATTTATATGCTAATATACGGTCTCAACAATTTCAACTCGATCCTTTGTCGTCTCTTAATCGGGCGTATCATGCCGTCTTACAAGAAGAGCATTTGCGCGCTCCTATCGAGGCTGCCCTTGACCCGTCTGAGGTGGTTGCCTTTGCCACGCCACACTCTGCCCGTCCCACTGTTGATTGGCGTGCTTTGCATGACAAGGAGCATGGTGAACGGTGTCAGTTCTATTGCACACACTGCACACACTATGAGACTCGAGGTCATGACATTACTAATTGTTATATTAAGAGCCAACGATTTCCGGAGTGGTGAGCTGACATGCCTCGCATGTCAGCTGACATCCGTCGTGCCAGAGCAATGACTTCCCGCGGGCCTGGTTCGGGTGCTGCTGCCTCGGGGTCCTCTTCTGCAGGCCGTGGGTTTGCTGCAATGGGTCCCCCGGTTCAGGCGAACTTGCTGACCGTGAGTGCTACTACTAATTCCGTTCTTTCTAATGATTGTGATGCGTGTCATTTTGCGAAACAACATCGTAGTAGTTTTCGTAATAATGATAAACGTGCCTCGGACATGTTTGAATTAATCCATTGTGATTTATGGGGACCCTATCGTATTGTTTCTGTAATACTACGGTTTTATGAGTCTCTGGGTACTCTATCGAGTGGGGCTTACTCTGTCGAGTAAGTATGTTTTGAGTTACGAAACAGTGTTTTGCCTGTAGGGTACTCGATCGAGTAGCCTTGGCACTCGATCGAGTAGCCTTGGCACTCTATCGAGTAAGTGGCACTCGATCGAGTATGTTACTTACTCGATCGAGTAAGTCGGTTATCGGGTAATATTTTGACGGGTTTTGTTAATGATGCGAGATAAGTATAAAAGGTTGTCCATCACTTTTTTTAGTTTCTTTTATCTATTCTAAAACCTAAGTGAGGAGAAAAGGAATTACGTATTTTGTTTGTCATCGCATAATTAACAAATCCCGAAGCTAGAGAGGTCGGATTTCGTTGTTCTTTGCATCATAGTGATCCTTGCGTCAAGGCTAAGATCTACATACCAATTTTATAATATTTGGTTGACTTTGTTTAAACCCTAATTTTGGAAATTGGGGGTTTTTATGATTTGTTGTGATTGTATGATTATGTGAATAGGTGGAGGATTCGTAGAAGAAGGATTTTGAGATAGCTGCTAGATCGTCTGCTGTTTGTGTTGCATTCCAGGTAGGGTTTCCCCTACTCAGTATTAGTTACATGATGTGTGTGGTGATTGTGCTGTAGTTAATGATTGTTGATTGATTCAGACGGTTGTGATTTCATATTGTTGATTGATTCAGACGGTTGTGGTTTCATATTGTTGATTGTTTCAGACGGTTGTTGATGTTGTATTGTGGTTACTGTTTATCTGTCTGTGATCTTCGGGGTGCGTCCCTAGCTGAGTGGAGTCACTTGCGGGAGTGGCTTCACGCCCTTGATTCATATACGTGGAACCCGCCACGGAAGGGATGTGCACATTAATGAACTTGGGTTTATCGCTCGATGGAGATGAGCGGGGCTTAGGTGAGAATAATTGCGGTCCCCACTCGGCGGCGAGGAGTATCTGTTGCGATGGGTACTCTGGCAGGGCTACACACTTTAGTGTGTAGTCAGTTATGAGGTGATTGGAGATGGAGACTGGGATTGTGTGTGAGCTGTTTGTATGATTGTTTCAGTGTGGCTTAGATTGTGTAATTAGTACTGACCCCGTTTAATGTTTTAAAAACTGTGGTGATCCATTTGGGGATGGTGAGCAGTTATTGAGCAGGTTTGATATGATGCATATGGGCTAGCTGGGATGAGTCATCACTTGCAGTTAGAAGAGTCTTCCGCTGATAAGTGCAATTTTCTATACATTTTAACCGCTTATATTAGTTTGATTTTACATATCATTTAGCACTTATCAATGTGTTTTTAAGCTAATATTGTGTTTATAATGCAATTGTGTGCTCAAGTGTGTTTTGTAGGAAAATGAGCTAAAGTACTATAAATTGTGCCAACACTAGAAGCAAGGCTAAGTATGAGAGCAAGATTGGACTAAGTGTTGGAAGTGCATGGATTTTGCATGAAGAAAGTGTTGGATCAAAATGAAAATGCAAGCAAAGTCAATATGCAAGTGATGCGTGTCCTAAATATGTTGTTTTACGCCCTATTTTACACGTATTTCAGAGCTCATTTGTGTAGTTTAAGCTACCATTTTCCCTATTTTCGTCTACTTTCGTATTTTCATGTAATATTGCAGATTATTGCGAAAATGAGTAGATATCGAGCCGAATCCGTCCCCGAGTACTAGGCATTGCATTTGACGTGAAATATTTACTCGGGAAGCGAACTTGGTGCGCATTTCGAGGCCTGAAAGACAACTTTATGAAGAATTTAGAAGCGGACTACCAGCTATAGTGGTCGATCGACTGATGCCTATGGTCGATCGACCAGAGCACGACTTCCAGTAGCTACAGTTCAGCGAATAGCAGTCGATCGACTGATCCTTGTGGTCGTTCGACCAAGCCGTTAATTCTGACGTGAATTAATAGAACGAGATTTCCGAAGCCCATTATAATTAGGTTTAGGAATAAGAGTTGCGTAATATTTCTATATAACGTAACCTGGTTTCTCAGGATAATGATGAAGTCTTTTATCATCAATAATTAGGGTTCTTGAGATTATTTTTCGTAATCAATAAAGTTTACTTTTGCATTCGGTTTTATTCAGTTTTATTGCTTTATTTCGTTCATAGTTTAGAATTGTTAGAGTAGTTTCCCAAAGCCAACTTATCGTCTCATATTATTTGCTTGTTTAGTAAATTTAACCATGAATTCAGTATCTTTATTCGTTAATCTTCTTGTTGTTTTTATCGTAAACATGAGTAGCTAAATACCATGTGCTAGGATGTAGGGAATCTGTAGAAGTAGGCGGCGTAGAATAGTATACCTGAATCGCGCCATGGTCGATCGACCGCATAACATGGTCGATCGACTGGCCACGTGAGAACAGTTTCGTTTTAATTAATTTAATTGTTATATTTGACGAATCGAGTGCACGCGACTAGTTGAATGCTTAGGAATTGACCGACCCAGTAAGATCGAAAGATAGGGGAGGGAAATAGACTGCCTAATTAAGACGACTAAATTAATAAGATCGAGAGATAAGTTAATTTAGACTTTTAAATCACTTTTCAGGACGAAAGTTAGCATTAGTGATATTAGGGATCTGTAGCGAGATCGAGAGATGCTACCTGTTAAGAATGGACCGAGAGGACTTCTTATTTTCCCGTCTCATGTGTTTATTTCAGACTTACCTAGGATACTGCCGCCGAAACTATAGTGAACCGACCATCTTAACACCCTTTTAATATTTGATTTCATCTTTTAGCTTAGTTTACTTTTCATTTACTGCATTTAGTTATAGAACAACTCAAATCAAATCCCCCTCACAATTGTTACTTTAGATTAAAATTAAGACAGCTATTAATTGCATCCGCCTCTCGTGGTTCGACGACCGATTGCCGCTATCTATAGTAGTAGTTTGGAAATATAAATTTATCTTTGGTACTCTACGACGGTATCAAATTTTGGCGCCGTTGCCGGGGAGGCAATTGTTTAAAATTTTAGTTGTTTTTATTTTAGTCTTTTCTCAGTTTAAAGGACATCTGTTCCTTAAACTATTCTCATATTCTACTTGTAGTTTCCTCTTATGCGCAGGTCACAGGGTGGTGAATTACTACCATTCAATCCTGAGATTGAGAAGACTTTGCGTGAGTTGAGACGATCATCTAGAGTATTGCCGACAGAGGAAGAGCTGAGTACTCTGTCCAGTTACTACGAGAACGAGCTATTCGAGGAGGATCCACCTTCATCTCCTATTTCTTCTTCATCAGCTGAGACCGTCACATCTCCAGATATGGCTGAAGAAGCAAGTATAGCCAGTCACTCCGAGCCGACAGCTGAGAATCTCTATAAGGCATTCGCATTACCAGGGACGGACAGAAAATTCGAACCAAGACCGTCTTACATCAACTTGGTTGAGAGAAACCAATTCGGGGGAGCTGCAAATGAAGATGCAGCCAAAAATATGGAGACATTCATTGACTACTGCTGCTCCATACCCCCACCAGCAGGTGTGACCCAGGACCAGGTGAAGGAGACTATGTTCATATTCTCGCTTCGTGATGCTGCAAAGGAATGGTACAGAGATTTGGATCGAGCTGCTAACGGGATTACTGACTGGAATTCGCTGGCCCTAGCATTTTACAAGAAATATTTCTCTGCCTCGAAGACCAATGCGATTAGAGCTCAGATCACGAGCTTTAAACAGGGTCCTGATGAAGATTTTCATGAGGCATGGGTCTGTTTCAAGAGACTAGTGCGAACCATTCCGCACCATGGTTTTGAGAAATGGTTTCTGTGCAACCAATTCTACAATGGTCTTTATGATGATCAAAGAGCTATCCTAGATGATGCAGCTAATGGGAGATTTCAAGAAAATAGTGGTGAGACGAAGGGGTGGAAAATCATTGATGACATTGCCACCCATAAAGCTGAGCATGGGAATTCTAGAGGAAATCAGAGGAAGTCAGCTGAATCACCTGCTGTAGCTGCAATAGAAGCCCTTACTGCGAGGTTTGACAAGATAGATTTTGGGGGATCCCAAAAGGAGGGATTTATAAAGTTAATGTTGTTTCAGACGGTCCCTTTATATGCAAGAGGTGTGGAGCTGAGGGACATGTTTCGGATTTTTGTCCTAGTTTGACTGAAGTATGTGCTGCCTTTCAACATTATAGGCAGACTGGTACATACTCTGATTCCTCTAATGTCCACCCCAATTTGAGGTGGACTAACCAGAATGTCCTTAATCCGGGTCCACAGCAGCAGCAGCAGCAGCAAAGCTATGTGCCCCCTCATAAGCAGCAGCAGCCGTACCAAAAGCCTCCGTATGTTCCACAGCAGCAGCAGTCCCATGGCTCCGATTTTGCCGAGTTGAAAAATTTGTTGCTAAAGGAGTCTCAAGCTAGAGAGGCCGGGATGAAGATATTAGAGAGCCAAATTGCCCAACTGGCGAGCAAGAGTACAACTCGAGCTCCGGGGCATTTACCGTCGCAGCCGGATAAAAAAGAGACCCTAAATGCTATCACTTTGAGGAGTGGGTCTACCCTTGATGGGCCCGCTATGGTCGAGGAAGCTACTGGAAAAGATGAGGCGGAACCGAGCAGGAAAAAGGCCGTGGTGAACAGTGGCAAGAAAAAGACGACTAGCAGGTACATCAGTCGATCGACTGACATACCTGGTCGATCGACTGAAACACGCAACAGTGCAGCTTCTGGTTCTGTAGAAGTCAGTCGATCGACTGACCTACATGGTCGATCGACTGACAGCGCTGCTGATATTGAACCTTTTCGTCCTCCAATGCCTAATAACTTGAGGGACCACTTATTTCGGGGTACGACGACTCCGAAATTACGTAGGCAAGACCCAAATGCTGATAGGTCAGTTCCGGTTCCAAAGTGTGACCCGATGACGATCAATGGCTCATTCTTGAGACGGTCTGAAGAAGGTTCAAGCTATAACAAAGACAAGGTAGTGGACTTTCAGCCTAAGTCCACTGATGCCGGTATGAGAGATTTAGAAGAGAGGGCAAAGCTATTACTGACAACCCCTTATCCGAAGAGATTGATGCCGACAAAGGAACAGGTATCGTTTAACAAATTTGAAAATGTTATTCGTAGCTTAAATGTACAAGTTCCTTTTTCTGAATTAGTTAATCAAGTGCCTGCTTACATGAAATTTATGAAGCAACTTTTGTCTAAAAAGAAGTCACTTGATACTGTGCAATCTGTCGCACTTAGTGAGGAGTTATGTTCCTATTTGACCCATACTGCACCTCATAAGCTAGAAGACCCAGGTAGTTTTTCAGTCCCATGTAATATTGGCACCTTTTCTATTGAGAAGGCATTATGTGACCTAGGAGTCAGTGTCATGCCTTTGAGTCTTGCTAGGAAGTTGAAATTGACTAGGTTTGCAGTCACTAATATGACAGTACAGATGGCTGATCGATCTGCGGTCCAGCCTATAAGAGTCTTAGAGGACATTCTCGTGCAAATAGGAAAGTTCTTTTACCCTGTTGACTTCGTTGTGTTAGATATGCCCGAAGATGCTCACATTCCTATCATTCTGGGTAGACCATTTCTGCACACTGCTGGTGCAGTTATAGATGTTGGCTCAGGGACTTTGACCTTCAAAGTAGGAAAACATTCCATCGTCTTTGCCCAGACAGCTAAGAAGAAAGACCTCATGTGGCCAGTAACTTCTAATGTGGTTTCTGAAAAGAAATCTTATTTTGTGCTTTCTGACATGCCTGCCCCTATGCCTATTCCTGTTGTAACACCTCCGCCCTAGATTGGGAGCAAATTGGAGGAAGATTTTTCTATTTCGGATATTGCAGGAGCTGGTTTGGGGAAGGAAGAGCCGCATCTTGCTCCAGCTGTGAAGGAGCCAATCGTTCAAAGAGGCGGCTTAGGATGTCTTAGCTATGACATTGATGAGGAGCCTGATGAGGAGCCAGTCAAAGTGACGGAGCCCGATTTGGATTTTGACGAGTCAGATGAAGTTATTGATTGGGGAGATGCTGAAGCTGTTGATCCGTTGAGTTCTGCGGATGTTGAAGTTTCTAGGAGTGCCGCTGAGGAGATGAGCACTGTAGAGGCTACTTCTTGTAGCCAGGAGTCGAGCAAGTGGGCCATTCCGTGGCCACTCTTGATCAACTATTAGTTGATTAGGATTTTACAAAATATTTTATTGCATTCATTAGACTTTTTTTATTGCTTTTGTGTGCGCGAGACTTCGCATTTTAATAAGTTTGCTTAGGATTTTAAATACTTTAGACTGTTACTTTGGGTTTTGCGCAATTTTGGGCGCGTTATTATATGTATTTGCAGGTTTATAGACCATGTTGGCTCAATTTATTGAGCTAATTCGACGAAAATCAGAACTTACAGCAGGTTTTCCATTCGATCGACTGCCTTCTTTGGTCGATCGACTGAGCTGTGAATTCCAGGAGCTTCTGATCCTGTTCACTCTGGTCGATCGACTGGGTGATGTGGTCGATCGACCGCCCAACGCCTTTATTACTGTTTTCGATCATTCCCCGCTTTGTGTTTGGTCGATTTGCGGAGTTGAGGGAGTCTTTTCTCCACTTTATTCTCCGACTCATTTCTGTTTTCTTCCGTTTCTTTATTTTACACATAATTTTGCGTTTAATAAATTGTTTTCTCGGAATTACGCGCGGTATTTTCTATCTTTTCAGGTACCTATGGTAGCACTGCTCGCTACTGAAACCTCCTAGCTCACGCTGGTTTGGGGAGGTTTCCTTTTGCTGCGCTTAAAGTCTTGTGAGTTTCCGAGTCCTTACTTCACGTCTTATTTAGTTATTTATCGCAAAACTCCTGTTTCCCTTTTATTTCATTATATGATTTTGCACAATGGGGACATTGTGTGATTTGGTTTGGGGAAGGGTTTTGCGTTGCATTCACATGTTTTATTGCATTTCTGTTTCACGTTTATTGCACTTCAGTTTGCATTTGTTATTTCATTTCATATATATATACAAAATTCAAAAAAAATTGAATAATTTCAAAAATTCAAAATTTGCATGTTTATTTTAACATATAGGTCGAGTCGGAACGATAGTAGTTCAATGATGACATTGCATTTTCAGCTGTTTATGCCTAAGCCTTGCTAATTAACATGTTATTAGTAGAATCATATATACATAGTCTACGAGTTTTCGTTAAATTTCTTGCTGAACTTGAGACATGACTTAGACTTTTGGCAAACTACATCATTTTCTGAGGTTTAGAGTTTATAAATGGTGTCATTCATGACCAGTTTATCTAGGATTGTGAGTAGTACTCCTTATAAGACATGTCACATAAATTTGCATAAATATGAACTTAATCTGCTTAATACCTGTATGCATTCGGTCTGTGGTTTGTTGACACATGTGGAAGAGGTATCCTTTATTCATTTTGCCCATAAGCTTCACAAAGCCAAAAATAGCCTTTTGTCCCTTTTACTACATCCTATATTTAGCCTGCCTTTGTCAAGCTAGTAGTATTAGTCTTTGGGAATGTTCTTATTATTTTTGGTTGCTTATGTTCTTATTGAGATGATGTTGGATGAAAGAATGAAGGAGGAGAAAGGTAAAAACGGAAAAAAAGAGGAAATGCGTGTTGTACTGTAGAGGGCGGTTGATCGACTGGCCATCTTGGTCGATCGACTGAAGCCCGAGAAGAGAAAGAACAAAATCACATAGTTTGAATCTTTATGAGTAAATGGTGATTTTATTCCCATGCTTTATTATTATCATTTGGGGAGTTACATCTTTTGGAGATTGTGAGTTTAGTGCTTGATAATTAGCACCGGTTTTATTGAAAAATCTTGAGCAAGAAGTTGGATGTTGTCATATGGTTTTGTTTAAGTACTAGCTTGATCACCTATGCCTCCACATTCCCATAATTGTTTAGCCTCTTCTTACCCATAGCCTCACATATCCAAATTTACCTCGGCATGTGTCATGGTCATTTGTTTGGTTGGAATGCATATGTATGGTTGTAGTGATTATTTTCATATTAGAATGTATGCATGTTCTTATAGGTCGTAGTTAGGTGAGTGTCATTATAAAATGAATTCTTTCTATCTTATACATTATTCACCCGTATTCATTGTGTGATATGAGCGACCCGTGAGAGTCCATGATGATAAGTCTCTATAGTTGACAGTTCAGCAGTTTTTGACGACTTCATAACTCGTTTGCATGATTCATATTGCTAATTGATTGTTAGTTGTTGCATTAAATTGGTTTAGGCTTAATAGTTGCATTTCGCTCTAAGATAGAAATCGTTCCATTAGGTCCTAAGATCGAGTCTAGTTCTTGCTTGGGGACAAGCAAGGGTTTGGTTTGGGGAAGTTTGATGCGTGTCCTAAATATGTTGTTTTACGCCCTATTTTACACGCATTTCAGAGCTCATTTGTGTAGTTTAAGCTACCATTTTCCCTATTTTCGTCTACTTTCGTATTTTCATGTAATATTGCAGATTATTGCGGAAATGAGTAGATATCGAGCCGAATCCATCCCCGAGTACTAGGCATTGCATTTGACGTGAAATATTTACTCGGGAAGCGAACTTGGTGCGCATTTCGAGGCCTGAAAGACAACTTTATGAAGAATTTAGAAGCGAACTACCAGCTATAGTGGTCGATCGACTGATGCCTATGGTCGATCGACCAGAGCACGACTTCCAGTAGCTACAGTTCAGCGAAGAGCAGACGATCGACTGATCCTTGTGGTCGATCGACCAAGCGGTTAATTCTGACGTGAATTAATAGAACGAGATTTCCGAAGCCCATTATAATTAGGTTTAGGAATAAGAGTTGCGTAATATTTCTATATAACGTAACCTGGTTTCTCAGGATAATGATGAAGTCTTTTATCATCAATAATTAGGGTTCTTGAGATTATTTTTCGTAATCAATAAAGTTTACTTTTGCATTCGGTTTTGATCCTTTCTCTGCAATTCCTTTTACGGTATTCTCTGTTCCAATATTCAGTTTTATTGCTTTATTTCGTTCTTAGTTTAGAATTGTTAGAGTAGTTTCCCAAAGCCAACTTATCGTCTCATATTATTTGCTTGTTTAGTAAATTTAACCATGAATTCAATATCTTTATTCGTTAATCTTGTTGTTGTTTTTATCGTAAACATGAGTAGCTAAATACCATGTGCTAGGATGTAGGGAATCTGTAGAAGTAGGCGGCGTAGAATAGTATACCTGAATCGCGCCATGGTCGATCGACCGCATAACATGGTCGATCGACTGGCCACGTGAGAACAGTTTCGTTTTAATTAATTTAATTGTTATATTTGACGAATCGAGTGCACGCGACTAGTTGAATGCTTAGGAATTGACCGACCCAGTAAGATCGAAAGATAGGGGAGGGAAATAGACTGCCTAATTAAGACGACTAAATTAATAAGATCGAGAGATAAGTTAATTTAGACTTTTAAATCACTTTTCAGGACGAAAGTTAGCATTAGTGATATTAGGGATCTGTAGCGAGATCGAGAGATGCTACCTGTTAAGAATGGACCGAGAGGACTTCTTATTTTCCCGTCTCATGTGTTTATTTCAGACTTACCTAGGATACTGCCGCCGAAACTATAGTGAACCGACCATCTTAGCACCCTTTTAATATTTGATTTCATCTTTTAGCTTAGTTTACTTTTCATTTACTGCATTTAGTTATAGAACAACTCAAATCAAATCCCCCTCACAATTGTTACTTTAGATTAAAACTAAGACAACTATTAATTGCATCCGCCTCTCTGTGGTTCGACCCTGACTGCCGCTATCTATAGTAGTAGTTTGGAAATATAAATTTATCTTTGGTACTCTACGACGGTATCAAATTTTGGCGCCGTTGCCGGGGAGGCAATTGTTTAAATTTTTAGTTGTTTTTATTTTAGTCTTTTCTCAGTTTAAGGGACATTTGTTCCTTTAACTATTCTCATATTCTACTTGTAGTTTCCTCTTATGCGCAGGTCACAGGGTGGTGAATTACTACCATTCAATCCTGAGATTGAGAAGACTTTGCGTGAGTTGAGACGATCATCTAGAGTATTGCCGACAGAGGAAGAGCTGAGTACTCTGTCCAGTTACTACGAGAACGAGCTATTCGAGGAGGATCCACCTTCATCTCCTATTTCTTCTTCATCAGCTGAGACCGTCACATCTCTAGATATGGCTGAAGAAGCAAGTATAGCCAGTCACTCCGAGCCGACAGCTGAGAATCTTTATAAGGGATTCGCATTACCAGGGACGGACAGAAAATTCGAACCAAAACCGTCTTACATCAACTTGGTTGAGAGAAACCAATTCTGGGGAGCTGCAAATGAAGATGCAGCCAAACATATGGAGACATTCATTGACTACTGCTGCTCCATATCCCCACCAGCAGGTCTGACCCAGGACCAGGTGAAGGAGACTATGTTCATATTCTCGCTTCGTATTACTTTGTTACAACATTTCTATTATCATGTTCAAGATTTATTCCAAGTTATTTCCATTTGCAATTGTTCTTCTATTTCCATTCAAGGTAATTTTATCTTTATTTTAATTATGTTATTTATCATTTCATTTAGCATTAGTTTAGTTTATATTTTCACAATGTTAGAATAATTTACCTTTGTCTAGGGAATAAAGGAAGTCATGCATGATTAAGTAATTTGTAAATGTCAAAATAAGGATAACTTAATATTACATAATTGTTTCTATCACATGTTATTGATTAAGTTTGTTCATTCATTCTAAAAGTCGAGAGGCACGGAATCGAATTCGACAAAGCATGTGTAGTAGGACGACCTAGTCATGGACGAGAGTTTCTCTAGGACCCGGTCTATGGTTGATACTAATGCCGTAAGGTGGGTATCTCTAAGCCTAAACATTAACCGCAAAATCAACTTCCTAACTTGACATAAACATTTACGTAATTAGCATGTGTGACCCGACCTCCCTAGACAATTTCTTTTTATTGTTGTTTTCATTTTATTTGCATAATCAACCAATCAATCAATCAACCGCATCGACTCAAGATAAACTTCGCTCCATAACAATTAATTAATAACTCCCGTCTTCTTTGGGTTCGACCCCTAAGTACTACATTCATTTGTTGACTAGGGTATAAATATTATCTTTGCATAGGTGTGCGATAGCCTATCAAATTTTGGCGCCGTTGCCGGGGATTGGTTGTATCTCAGTTTATCAGTTTTGGCTTTGAACATGTAATCACATAAATTATATTTACTTTTAAAGTACGTTTCTTTATTGTCCTTTGATTATCATTTCCTCGGGTAACCGAGATGGTGACGTTCCTATACCTGAGTGGTCCTGGTAAGCCACTTGGAGTATGGGGGTGTCACAAAGTGGTATCAGAGCGACGATCCTGAAACCTGTAACCAATGAACCTAATGAACATAGGGAGTCAAAATAAAATGAATCCGGGGTAGAAGTTGTAGGAGCGAATGCAAAGACTTGGGAGACGTCCTAAAGTCGCGAACTCGCCCTACAATTTTGAACCGGTCACCATGGGATATGACTCGGGATCGCTATGTATTTATCTTGTGAATTGTGTATCTTTGTAGCAAAGTGTGGTGTGAATCGGTGGATGTATGTATGTGGAGAATGAGAAATGTGTAGAGAAAGATGATAATGAGGTGATGTTGTACATTATTGATTGAAAGCATGATAGTTGTTTTACGATATGACATTATAGAAATACGGAAAAAAAATTGTTTGGTTTGAGTTATACATATATACATATATATATATATACATATATATATATATATATACATATATATATATATATATACATATATATATATATTATTATATGTTTTTGGTAGTGTTGTACGAGTTTATATAGCTGAAGGTTTGAGTAAGAGCATGAATAATTGTTGCATGATAATATGATTTATGATGAAGCATGTTGTATGATGGAAGAGATTCTATAATGTTGTTATGCTAGTAACATGTGAATAGGAGACTTGACGTTATATATTTGTGATTTTGTTTACGTAAAGTTATAGAATAAAAACATGTAGGTAATACCTGCTTGGTAAGTTGAATGATGTATGTGCATAATAGACGTTGTTTCTTGGCTTTTGAAGATAGTAACATGAGTTTAGGGATACTTATTTTATGAGTATTGAGTTGTTTTTGTCTACCTTGTTGTTGTTTAAGTTGTTTGAAAGTAAAAATCAAGTAGTTATGTTTTTTTTTTCGATTATAGAGAGGTTGTCTTTAAACTGTTATAACTTGATATGTATAAACGATTTTAATGTGATTCCAATTGGAGGTGATAGCTTGTTCTTTTACTATTCTAACGATAGGTCACACGCCCAAAACGACCAAGAAACAAGTGAGTTATTACCGTTTTACGAAAACTGGACAGTGCTGAGAAACGCGTAGGGTACTCGATCGAGTGCACATCTTGTTACTCGATCGAGTAACCTTTACTCGATCGAGTAGCCTTGTTAATTTGTTATACGTCTCTCTGACTTTCACCTACTCGATCGAGTAGGCTATTCACTCGATCGAGTGGCCTATACTCGATCTAGTGACCCCTGTTTTGAGTCATGTGCTTACCTTTTGGCTTCGTTGCATATTATGTTTAATTCAAAGGTGTTATATTGTTTCTTTATGCATTGTTTTACGTATGTATTGGTCCTAATACGTAAGTTACCCAATATTATGATGTAAGGAGTGGCACCTGTGGTGAGTATGAGTTCGGTGGGAGGACATGGGTTATATGTGGTTGTGATAGATAGTGGAAAAAGAAAAAGAAGATCGTTATGGCTTAATTGAGACATAGAGCATGATTTCTAAGATGAGAGGAGTGATATGATTGTGTGTTGATTAATGTAAAAGTAAGCGAATATGGGCAATGGATGATGTGAGTCTAAGGAACGTGAGAATGAAAAGATTGAAAGTGAGGATGTGGATAGTGGCAACTTGATATGTGTAAAGAATTATGGAGGGAGATGGTTAGGAGTCGTGTGGGTTAAAAATATATGTAGTGAAAATTCGTTTTAAAGGGATTGAGAAGAGTGGTATATAGTGAACTTTATGGAGACATGTCGCGACGTGGATTTGCAGATAGTGAGTGAGTTTGGGAATTTGTATTATCAAAAAGTGAAATTATTGTGTGATTTCCTTGGGCGATTAACGGTATGAAATGAGTTTTGGGATTAGTGTGAGTGATAGCATGATAAGAGAAGATCCATGGTGAGAAAGAGTGAGATGATACTGATATGAAATAATGTGATTTGAGTTTTGGAGCAATGAAAAGGTAACCGGATTACTAGAAGGTTAGGTACAAGGAGTAAGGAGATGAATCGTTAATTGATTTTGTCGAGTGTAAGAAGAAAAGAATAAGGGGAGTAAAGTAGGAGAATGTGCACCGGAGTTATGTGATATAATAGTAAGGAATCGTCGAGATGTGTGATATTATCATGAGGATTTTAGTTAATGGTTATATAGGGGCTTCAGGACAACATGATTAATCACGAGTTTCGAGGAATTAAGAGAGTAAGAAGTTGGTGGAGTATTTGCGCGATAAAGAGATAATTGGTGGAGAGTTGGATAACAATACAAGTAAGATAGTATTGGGAACAATGTTGAGGTAATTTTATTGGTGAATTTGATGTTAGTTATTTGGAATGTTAACCGAAGATAGAAAAAAAAAACGTGATGTTTAGAGATGAGTGTAAGAGGTTTGATGTACGAACGGTGGTAGTGTGGAGGTGTTGTCACTAGTGGTTAAGGATGATGATAAATAGGAAAGATGGCCAATATAAAGAGGTTGATTTTGTAGAGACCGGATTGATATGTATGGTTGTGAGGAAGTATAAGACGTAGTCTTAGGAGGCGGTTTCTGGTAGTGAGTGTTAGCTGTATGGTTATGTATGGCAGAAGGTGCTGGTTATGTGAATGGAAGAATGTGTTATGAGGGGCATACGAGTTAAGCTCAAGCGAGAGGTAACCTTTATCAGGGGGTAACTTACGTGATCAGGATTGACTAGTTGGATGTGATTACGGGTCTATGATATGTATAAATGTTTGTGTGAGGTTCTGACCTCACGAGAAATGGTATGGTGTGATAGTATAAAGTTGTTATATGAATGTTTTGTGATGTATGTTGGGTACGGTAAACTAATGGAATTATGTTCAAAAGTTATAGTTTGAGTGATCTAGCATGGCTAGTTATACTTGCATGTGTTTTCATGATATATGTTTATTGCGTAAAAAGGTATGGATGGTATTCGTGAGATTCTTGTCTGTTTATTCCGTATAATATATTGTGTTGTGATCTAGTAAAGCAGTCTTGAGTAAGTTTTATTGTCCGGAAAGTTATTCTGAGTCAGCGTTAATGGGAATTGTATGTAGTTGTGGTGTCTATCGATGTGGTTGTTGTACCTCGGGTGGTGATCCGGGCACGGTACTTAGTGTTGGGATGCGGGTATTTTCGCACTGTGGTGTGGCTGTTGGTGGCGGTGTTGCGATGCCGTCACCGGTTGTGATGGAGTTGGCGAGATGATTATGATACGAGTTCTCAAAAGTACATATCAGTTATACATAGTTGTTGTTTTGTTTGTTGTTGTTTCCTGTGAGTTTCAGTTTGGACAGATAGATTGTTGTTTTATTTGTTGATGTTTCTTACCAGTTTCAGTTTGAGAATGAGGGTAGAGTATGATATAAAAGAGAGTTGTGTATGTTTTTGTTGTTGTCATGGTATAGTGATATTCTGTTGATAAGACACAGTTGTGAGCGGTTGTTATAGTAATTCTGATCTTGTTTTAGGATGAGGCATCGGTAGACATAGTCATGGCAAGTGAATGGTGGAACATGTGTTGTACAGATCTGAAAGCTGCAAGTGGTTCATAATCTTTTATTAGGACATTGAGTATAGGTGTTGGAAATTAGTAACATGTTAAGTTATGGATGAGCTTTGCGGCAATGAAAGAAAAGAAATGGAGGATCTAATGTGAGTGTGTGCAATGATTGTGGATCGTGAGTTATAAGTATGGAGATAGATGCATGTATAGAGGACTATGTCATTTTGGCGGTAATAGGGAACAATTGAAGTTTTGGTTAAGCTAAAGATTTTGTGGTATAGGTTAGGTGGTGTGCCGAGTGAATTGAGATATGAGAATTGTTTAAGTAAGAGAGCCTTGGATATAGGAATGGTTAGTGTTTAGATTATAGGCGGTTATCTTCGACATGTGGTGGTGATGAGGATAGTGAAAAGATACATCTAAGGATTTAGTATTAGTGAGTTACGAGGACGTAACGTTTGTCTTAAGAGGAGTAGGATGCGATAAAAGAGAGTTTCATGGTTGTGCATGTTGTAGTATAATTGGAAGTAGAGTGTGGTGTAGCATAAAGGATAGATATTTGTTGTGATTGATTTTATTAAGGACCATGGTCGTGCTTGTAATAGTGTGATGTTTAGGAGTGTGTGAATATTTCGATAGTGTTGACAGTTGGATGATGATGTTTATGAGTTCGGTAGTGTTGATAGTTAGATGTTGATGTTATGAGTGTGAGTAAACTTCGAGGACGAAGTTCCTTTTAAGGGTGGTAGAATGTAACATTCCGTTTGATGTTATGAGTGTCTTGATATCACAATTTCTAGTGGATAATATGTACGGAGCTAGAAGCGTTTGTGGATAGTAGTTGGTAGTGTTTGGAGTTGGTGTCGAGAGAGACTATGATATAGTTGATACGGTATCGTGAGCTGTGTTGTGGAGGTAGGCATAGTTGATGGAGTTGGTGTTAAGAGTTCATGTTTTACGTGTTTTATAAGTTGGGGTTTCGTTTTGAGTTCTTAGTTGCGTTGTTATGTCTTGGTCGAGTTTGTATGTTTGTTTTAAGTATGGGTTGAACTTCGAGGACGAAGTTCTTTTTAAGGAGGGAAGACTGTAATACTACGGTTTTATGAGTCTCTGGGTACTCTATCGAGTGGGGCTTACTCTGTCGAGTAAGTATGTTTTGAGTTACGAAACAGTGTTCTACCTATAGGGTACTCGATCGAGTAGCCTTGGCACTCGATCGAGTAGCCTTGGCACTCGATCGAGTATGTTACTTACTCGATCGAGTAAGTTGGTTATCGGGTAATAGTTTGACGGGTTTTGTTAATGATTCGAGATAAGTATAAAAGGTTGTCCGTCACTTTTCTTAGTTTCTTTTATCTATTCTAAAACCTAAGTGAGGAGAAAAGGAGTTACGTAGTTTGTTTGTCATCGCATCATTAACAAATCCCGAAGTTAGAGAAGTCGGATTTCGTTGTTCTTTGCATCATAGTGATCCTTGCGTCAAGGGTAAGATCTACATACCAATTTTATAACATTTGGTTGACTTTGTTTAAACCATAATTTTGGAAATTGGGGGGTTTTTATGATTTGTTGTGTTAGTAGTGATTGTATGATTATGTGAATAGGAGGAGAATTCGTAGAAGAAGGATTTTGAGACAGCTGCTAGATCGTCTGCTGTTTGTGTTGCATTCCAGATAGGGTTTCCCCTACTCAGTATTAGTTACATGATGTGTGTGGTGATTGTGCTGTAGTTAGTGATTGTTGATTGATTCAGACGGTTGTGATTTCATATTGTTGATTGATTCAGACGGTTGTGATTTCATATTATTGATTGTTTCAGACGGCTGTTGATGTTGTATTGTGGTTACTGTTTATCTGTCTGTGATCTTCGGGGTGCGTCTCTGGCTGAGTGGAGTCACTTGCGGGAGTGACTTCACGCCTTTGATTCGCCTTCTGTGGAACCCGCCACAAAAGGGATGTGCACATTAATGAACATGGGTTTATCGCTCAATGGAGATGAGCGGGGCTTAGGTGAGAATGGCTGCGGTCCCCCACTGGCGGCGAGGAGTATCTGTTGCGATGGGTACTCTGGCAGGGCTACACACTTTAGTGTGTAGTCAGTTATGAGGTGATTGGAGATGGAGACTGGGATTGTGTGTGAGCTGTTTGTATGATTGTTTCAGTGTGGCTTGGATTGTGTAATTAGTAATGATCCCGTTTAATGTTTTAAAAACTGTGGTGATCCATTCGGGGATGGTGAGCAGTTATTGAGCAGGTTTGATATGATGCATATGGGCTAGCTGGGATGAGTCATCACTTGCAGTTAGAAGAGTCTTCCGCTGTGTCAGTCGATGTTATTTAGTTGTTCAGTTTTATTAGTAGACAGTTTTGGATTGGTTGTATCCCAGTTTATCAGTTTTGGCTTTGAACATGTAATCACATAAATTATATTTACTTTTAAAGTACGTTTCTTTATTGTCTTTTGATTATCATTGCCTCGGGTAACCGAGATGGTGACGTTCCTATACCCGAGTGGTCCTGGTAAGGCACTTGGAGTATGGGGGTGTCACAGTTTCTTCATGTGGTGCGAAGTATTTTTTGACAATTAATTGTTGATGACTATTCTCGCGCTACTTGGGTTTATTTATTGATAGATAAGACGGAAGTTACGGAATTTTTCATGAATTTTATGTCTATTGTTGGAACTTAGTTTTCAAAAACTATTAAACAAGTGCGGAGTGACAATGATACTGAGTTTCACTGTATGTCGGGCTATTTCTTCTAACATGGGATACATTTCCAGACATCTTGTATCGGCACGCCCTAACAAAATGGTCGTGTTGAACGCAAGCATCGTCATATTTTGAGTGTTGCTAGGGCCCTCCTTTTTCAGGCTCATTTGCCAAAGACTTTCTAGTGTAAGTGTATCCTTACTGCTGCTTATTTGATTAATCGTACTCCGTCTCCTCTCCTTAATCACAAGACTCCTTGTGAGTGCTTATTTGGTGTGTCCCCGTCTTATTCGAATTTGCGTGTCTTTGGTTGCCTTTGTTTTGCTCATAACCAAAATACGCGGGGAGATAAATTTGAGAAAAGAGGTCGTAAATGTATTTTTGTTGGCTATCCACATAATAAGAAGGGGTGGAAGCTGTAAGATCTTGACACGAAATCTTACTTTGTTTCTCGTGATGTTGTGTTTCACGAATTTTTTTTCCTTTTGCTCCTGTTGAACCCGCTGACCTCGCTAGTCCACCACCCTTGACTGCCCCTTTGTCTAAGCCGTTTAATGGTACTAATGCCACCACTCTTGACACGGGTGAAGGTAAGGCAGCAGGTGGAGGGGGGGGAGGGGGGGGGGGGGGGTCACGGCTGATGTTGGGGTAACGGGAGATGACGTGATCACGGGGGATACTTGATGCGTGTATATTATATAGACTTATTGTACCATATTTGCAAGCATCTCTATGCATATGTAGTAGTATTTAGCTACAAATGTCCCCCGAATTGTCTACTTTGGTTTCTCTTGTCTTATTTGCAAGAATGAACCGGAGAGGAGCAAAATCAAGATTAATACATGTCCCTATGCATGCATTTAGGATATGAGTTGAGTCGGAGCTTGGAAACTACTAATTGTGATGCGCAAAGAAGTAAGATAGCTAGGCGAGCAAAGGAAGAGCTTTAAATTACTAGTGTCTAATTTAAAAAGCCATATCTCGATTTGTATAACTGATTTTCAGGTGATTCCAATTGGAAGTGAAAGTTTGTCCTCTTAGCTTTCCAACGCCACCAAAAACGCTCTATTTGTCCAAGTAACGAAGAACTGGCGGCCGTTTGAAGTTCAGTGCGTGAAGCAGGAATTGTGCGCTGGAAAGTACTCGATCGAGTACTATAGTGTTCGATCGAATCCTTTTTCTACTCGATCGAATGTGCCTTCTTGATAAGTGTTCGATCGAGTACCTTAGGTACTCGATCGAGAGATTTTAGCTTGGATTTATTCGAGTGATATAAAGTTGCTCGATCGAGTGACTAGCTTATTTACTCGGGATTTTTATTCTGTGTTAGGTTTATTTTATAATCACTTCCCTATATAAAGGATTTCTTCATTAGGTTATAGACATATCTTTCATACGGTTTTACTCCGAATCACTGTAATTCTCTCTTTACTCTCTCTTTAATTTGTGATGTTTTGTATTTCTTTACCTTTCGCTCTTGCTTTATTTATCATTATGCGTAGCTAATTTTCCCGCTAGGATTTAGGGGATTCAATGAATTGATGTTAGTTGCTAATTAGGTTTACAGATCTGTTGCTAAAATCATGTCTTTGTTGTTAATCACTGCAATTAACTGTAATTAGCTGCTTGAGTAGACACAATTAGATAAATAATCTTGGTAAGCCTTGACCTAGACCGGAAGGTTGGAAGGGGTGAGACCGGAAGGAGATATTCGTTGCCCCTTAGACCGATACAAGCGACCGATCTGTGACCTTAGCTGTAACTATATGACATTCATTGATGACCCGACAATCCTAGTTCCTTCTCTTTATAGTTAGTTTCTTAAATCTCTTCCTGCTTTAGTTAGTTTAGTTTATTCAACTCAAACCCCCATCTTGTGACCTCAGACGGACTAAATTGACAAGTAGATAGTGACCGCCTCCCTGTGGAGATTGACCCTACTTACCGCTGACTTCTGTTAGTAGTACTTAGGTATTTATTTTTGGTACTAAAAGGCGGTATCAAATTTTAGCGCTATTGCCGGGGAGGCAACTATTTTATTTACTTGTTTATTTTTGTCTGTCTTTAACCTCAAGGGATTAATTCCTTGAGGCAGTTCTCATCTTTTTCTCTAGTGTTGTCTTGATAGGCCCTACAGGTCCTACCTAGACAGTTCTAGGTAAAAGATCATCAAAGGGAGGGCTTGAGTACCTTTGATCTTCCACCTACGTTCCATCCTATGGCGCAACAGGTGGTTTACTGTGAGAGACGTGGTGCTGCGGGGCACAATGCTGTTATTTATCTAGCGGGGAACGACGAAGTCTATGCATTTAGGCAGCATAGGCAAGCCACTCATTCCTTGGCATATGTGCCACCACATCCGCTTCAACAACGAGGCTATCAAAATCCTCTGTTCATCTGGCCCCCGTAACACCAAATCCTTCCTCCCGTTAAAGAGAATGATGAGGTTGCTGAATAGATGTCTTTGGTGAAGGCACTTGCACTTCAAATGAAAGAAATCGAGAAATCTAGAGAGGCTCACCTCAAGCTACTCAAATCTCAACTAGCTCAATTAGCTGCCGAGTCGGATTCTAGGGACTCAGAGACGGTATATGCTATTTTTACCGACAGTAGTCTTTCTTATGAAAGACCTGAGTTGTCCACTGATGATGAAGACATGTATGACTCGGAAATTGAAGGTGTTGATGAAGATGAAGCTTTTCTCGAATTATTCACCACGATTCAGCATAAAGAGTTCGATCGAGCAGATTCCACCACTCGATCGAACACTTTGGAGGAGGATTTGCTCGATCGACCAGATGTGAGTGTTCGATCGAGTATTGATGAGGAAGAACAATTCGATCGAACGGTAAGTACTCATCGATCGAAAACTTTTGATGAAGAATCTCCTCGATCGAGCACTATGCATTCTCGATCCAGTGATATAGCTATGGAGAGCATTGTTATGTCACTTTGGTCCGTTTTGGATGACGATATGGACGAAGACAATGGTTATGGTGAATCCCTAATTTTCAAAGCCGAGTTCGACGCTTTAGAGGCTGCGATTTACGGGATAGGACCCACAAAGGAGGGTAATGATAAGGCAGCTGAGTCAGAGAACGCTTTTAGCACGGTAGAGGTAATACATTCTTTTATCAATTATTCCGACGTTAGGAGCGACCGACCTGAGGTAATTAAATATAATTTCATGATTATTGCTATGACTAAAAGTAAAATACCTCATTTGACTTATGCTTTATGTTTCAATACTCCACCCCTCCCATTTGGTTAAATAAGCTTATAAAGTTTCACCATATTTGTCGTCGAAAATTTGTTAGGCTGAGACGGTACTTTATATTGCTTTCATATGCCTTTTCTTTATTATGGTGCTACTTACAGTTTTGTGTAGCACATGCGCAGATTTATGATCTTATGCTAAGAGCTTTGAGTTGCTTTGATTGTGACCAACTGGAGCAGCTGGATGAAGAAAACAAGGTCGAGCTAGGACCTGTCTGAAAATAGCGCTGTCCGGGAGGCAACCCGGAGTTTAAGCTTTTTAGTTGTTTTTCGAACATTTCAGTTTTTGTTGTGTGTTTAATAATTGGTCTTCTCGATCGAGCGCTTTACTTCTTTCGATCAAACACTTTGGCAGCCAATTGTACTCGATCGAGTACTAACTCCTCTCGATCGAGTACCATCGGGTAGATTTGGTTGATTTACTTCTAATGACGCTGTTCTGGGGCTATTTAGCGACCTCCCGTGTGGCCATCTTGCTGGCTGGTTTGGGGAGGTCCTTACTTCGCGTATTCTTGTAAGTTTTCCACAATCTCTCTATCCTTTTTAGTTTGCATTTCTTTTCCCTATTTTTGGGTACAATGAGGGCATTGTACGGTTTGGTTTGGAGAGGTTATGCATCCATATCTGTGTCTACATGTTGTTTTTAATTCATTTCAGTTATCACGTTTAATTTATGTATGCCTTGTCGTTTATTTCTATAATAATTTAAAAAAAAATCTCATGCAAAATTAAGTATTTATATCAAGTACAAAAAGGTAGGTGGAAAAATACGAGAAGTCGAAAAAACTTCAGCCGAGAGAGTTAATTGTACCCGGTCGGGTACAATTATGCCCGGACGGGTCAAGTTACGCCCAGTCGGGTACAATGCAAAAAGGGCCCAAAAACACTGAAAAACGTGAAACGGGTGAGAGACACCCGACCTGGTAAGGTTATGCCCGGGCGGGTCAAGTTTACTCCCTCGGTTGCGATTCTTCATTGTTGCTTCCTTTCTTCTACTAAATTCCGCTCCAAGTCCCGTTTCTTTTATATTCTCGAGCACGGTACCTACAAAAGGGTTCATAAGTACGGGAAAAATGCTCAAAACATGTCCTACGCTAAGAGTGAGGGGAAAGAACTCGGGCAAAGCTAATACTAACTAAATGAGTTCATAATCCCTTATTTATTATGACAAAAATGGGTCCGGAACATCAAAATATGGGGGTTGAAATGGTGTTATCAAATCTCCCCACACTTGACCCTTACTCGTCTCCGAGTAAGCAAAATCATAATTTATGCAAGGCAAAAGATGGACCCATAATTTAGAAGTGTATGCACAATATAAGCATCACTTAGTTATTCTACTAATAATAACCGAACGAGCATTAGCGCACTCAACGCCCCTTCAACTCACGTAGTTGTGCTTATGAGGTAAAGCACGACTCGCAAGGCAAGTGAGGTCTTGCAAGAAAAATTGCAATGCATCCAACATGTAAGCACATAAGAGAGTAATAGAATGCATTTAACAAAAAGTGGTCCACTTTCCTCATCTAAGTGGCCGAGTTTTGATCTCAAAAATACGGTCTAGGTCGGGAAATACCGTCTCAGTGTCTCAATGGAGGTGCCTGTAACACCCCCATATCCAGAGGAGCCTTAACTAGGCCTTCCTTAGCATATAAGGGCATTACCATCTCGGCTACCCGAGGACAGTAATAATCAAATATCGATAAAAGAACTATTAGGTTACATTACAAGTGATTTAAAACCAACAGACGATATAAAAGATACAACTCAATGGCTACTCGCTATTACTATCAAATCTCGTGAAGACTCATCCCTGCCCGAACTCCAGCTATTAACAACACCAATACCTACTAAGACGGACTGCTCACCATAAGGGATCACGGCAGACACATAAACAAACAAGACAACCACACAAGGTCAGTACTGAGATAAGATACGACAATATCAACAACATCTGTCAATACAACATAATACAATCAGTCTCACACACAATCACACCTCTCCAATCAATCTCCATCACCGACTGTCCAGTGGACCAGCCCTGCCAGTGGGGGACCGCAGCCGTTCCCACCTAAGCCCCGCTCATCATACCGAGTGATAACCCTGTCCCATTAATTTGCACATCCCCTCCCGTGGCGGGTTCCACGGAGGGCGAAACTAGGGCGTGAAGCCACTCCCGCAAGTGACTCCACTCAGCCAAGAACGCATCTCGAGAACCAGAGACAAACAATCACAATCAACAACCGTCACAATACGAATACGATAATATACAACAACCACAATACACCCATACGACACAACAACCGACACACTAGACCATCTACAGAAACTGAGTAGGCGAACCTACCTTTAAGCAACTGCAACCAATCCATGCCAACATACGACATATCCAGCAATCAAGCAATTCCTATAACCACAACACAATCATCTATTACTATCAAGCAAACCCTAACTGCAAAGACAAGGATACGGATGATGATGACGACATACCTACAAGGAGAAACCCGGCAAAAGACCGCTACCCGACCCAAGCTATGCTCTCCTAAGGCACAAGAACCTTCAAAGGCTTCCATGGAGGTTTTATGGTAAAGGGAAGGGAAAGAGGCGACTAAAGGATTGAAGAAAAGAGGCGGAAATGATTTGCGGATTTAACAAAACGCGATTAAAAACCCTCGCTGAAAACCCGTTACTCGATCGAGTGTCCAACCTACTCGATCGAGTTTCCCCCTACTCGATCGAGTAACCACGCTACTCGATCGAGTAGCCTCTACTCTATCGAGTACCACACATAACTCGCAACTCAAGATAACTTTGGCACGCATTTCTAAGGACTATTACCGCTCCCAAGGTCAGTCAACACTGGTCAAAGGGTCTCTAAAAGGACGGGTATTACAGTCTTCTCCCTTAAAAAGAACTTCGTCCCCGAAGTTCAACTCACCTAACTCAAAGCACAAGACACAAGAACACAACGACATCACTACTCTTTCGACACAGGTCACTATTCCCCTGAAATGTCATCCCCCATGTCATCATCATCAGCTTTGTCTAACACTATATATATATATATATATATATATATATATATATATATATATATATATATATATATATATATATATATATATATATATATATATATATCGGCTCTTACAAACTATCATATAAAACACCAATCTCGCAATACGAACCAGCACCATCAACGATTACCCAACATATTATGAGATTACCCCACTCACTAGTAACAACCATCAACACGAAACGTATCTCACATCAACATGTCGCACGACTATACCACCATGTTACTCAACCACGCGATTCTATTACAACACATGGCACCACAACTGTCTCTTTATGACCGTCTTTTAAAACATACTATCATCTTTCACTTCAACGCATGAATTACTCAACGAACTAAAGTAACCAATTACAACTTCATACAAGCAATGTGACCAAAGTAATAGAAAACTTTGTAAATAAACAACAAAACATTTTAAACGAACAACAACATAATTTCAAAATCAGCCTTTTCATTTTGAGACATTACTCTTCCCTTCTAAAAAGGAACTTCGTCCCCGAAGTTCACCACCAAAATACCACCTATGTTACTTATTGCTTGTATCGCGACATGAATTCAAACCATATTATTCATTGTTGACATTACTCATTAATCATATACTCATTAAACTAGAAAACATACACAACCCACCCGAATAACTAGCCGCCGTCGAGAAAGCATGTTAATAGCATATGTACAAGTGTATGAAAAGACGTAACTCCGATGAATAGATAGTAAATATGGCGGATGTATGATTAGAGCAACAAGAAACAATTACTACTTCACTATTTGTTACAAATATGCATATAAAACCCAAGCGCGACTTTGAACATGTGAAATTAATGGTTCAAAGGTGTTACTAAGCATCAATAACCATGCTAAACATCACACATGTAATTATGTAACCATTAAACAATTTTAATTTTTGAAAAGTTCCTGTATCAGTGCTACTCGATCGAGTATGTAGTGGTACTCGATCGAGTGCCCGCTACACGATCGAGTGTCTTGGCTACTCGATCGAGTAGCCTTGAGATCAGAATGCCTCAATTCTGTCACACCTGCAGCTACTCGACATGGTATGGGGTACTCTGTCGAGTACCTACAGGTCAAATATCTTGGAAAACCTGTCATAACCCACATGTATATATATATATAATCGTCCCATAACTCGAGTCGGAATGACTTCCCGACTCACAAAATCCTGCAATCAAGTCAAGCTAGTAAATCCGGCCTTATGGCCAACCATACAAATCCGAAAATAAAAGTTCTAACAACCATCAACTACCATAAACTAACGACGACTACCATCAACCATACACAAAGGTAAAGAATAGGAGTATCACTCCTGCTGCTGCTGCTGCTCCTCCTCCATCACCTCATCGCCGCCACCATCGCCTCCCGATGTGCCCGCTCCCGATGACCCAATGCCCGCATCAACCCCCGCTCCAACTCCAGGGCTCACATACCATGGGGTCAAGCCGCCAAAGGCAAAGGACTGCGGTGTCCCCCAAGCTGACTGATCCACCCCGTAAGAGTGGAAAACCCCCCTATAATCCCCAACTCCACTCCACCATACCGGATGCGGTCCCTCGGTCCCAATCCCCTGAGTGTACGCCATCTCATGCATATTCCTGAGTGTCAAAGTGGATGACATTCTCTCTGCCAAGTAGCTCGAACGTGTCTCCGGGGTGTCGAGGTAGGGGTAGCACGGAAAAGGGTGCTGCTGCGGTGGTGCTACCGGCCGTGGTCTAGTCTCAGCGGTCATCTCCCTCACTCGACGGGGTCCTCTCCCCAACCTGAGCCTCTCCTCCACTACTGCTGCATTCTCTCCCTTCTTCGGCTCGGGCATCACCTGGAGGATCGTATCATCAATGAGGTACGTCCTCAACTGTCGAGGTCCACCATCACCCTCCTCCTCCTCCTCATCGGAGTCCACAGCTATGACCACCGGGTCTAACGACTCTGTCGGTGGGAGGTGCTCAGGAGCCGGAATCTTCATCCAGCTCATGTCCCACACCCTCCAAGCTAGGCTGCCATCAGCTAAAGTTCTCAACCATTTCAGGTCGAGGTAGTAGTCACGGTCCATAATAGGCATCGGTGTAGCCAGATGAACATACTCGGAAGAAGCCTCAAAGGTGGTTAGCTTTTCAGCTAGCCGAGTGGCGACAGCGCCACAGCTCAAGTACCGGGAAGTGGCCGTAGCCATCAAAGCAAGGCTAGCGCAGACGATGGCAGGAGCATTAAAGACCACCCTCTTGATCCGCTCCGGGTTGAGGTAAGACATCAGAAGCAACACCTCATGATTGTTCAGTTTACTGATATCCGGTCTATCATAAAGGAGGTTCGAAAGAGAACGAAGAAAAATCCTCAAGGTAACATGCTGAACATCATTAATCAACATGTTGCTTGAGGTGGGAGTTGGCTTTCCGGTAAGACAAGGCATTAGGCGGCAGACACCGCACTCAGCAGGAATATCAGTGATGGAATCCTTGGGAGGCTTGGCCAACCCGAGGTGAGAAGCGAAAAGGTCCATGGTAAGCAAGAAACTTGTGTTCATCAACCGAAACTCAACGGTTTGGGCAGCTGGGTCATAACTAAAGGAGCTCATAAACTCCAAAATAAGAAAAGGGTAGGAATGTTTCCTCAGCCGATACAACCCCGTAAACCCCAAAGTCTCAAATATGTGACGGACATCCGTCTCTATTCCCAAATCCTCCAAAAGTGTGGTATCCACACACCGAGTTGGCCTCATCTTGCGTTTTTGCAAAACCACAAAACGCTCTCTCTGTTTAAAATCTACAAACACTACCGAAGGGTACTCCGGTATCGCGGGTACCACGGGTCCACTCCCTTCCCCAGTCTCAGGCTGTGAAGCCCTCCCTCTTTTGCTTTGTCGGGTCCCTATGTTCAGTCTCGGCATCTGTTTCAGCATATAACTTAAACCAAACTTGTATAGATATGTAAAGCACATAATTCATAAAATTGGACTTTGAATGCGAAGCTAGGTACACACGTCACCAACAAGTTCCCAATTTGATATATATAATTCAGTTTATAGCAACTCATATCCAATAGTTGTGAAAAGTTTAGCATGGTAAACACAACATACCCAACCAATTCTAACATCCTAGCATGATTCAAATGCTACTCTATACACACACCTAATAACATGTGAGGTATTTGTACATGCTCATAGAAAAGTAATTTAGAACATATCATCATCAACCTTCAATATTAGAAACAAACAACTCAATTAAACTTGTCAGACGGTCTCTATAGCTGTAACGATTTTGACATATTCTCCATCAATTAACATTACCACTATCATATTGAAGTTTAACTTTTACTTAAACAGTCATATCCGACAACAAATTTCAAATATAGAAGACGAATTTCAACTTGGGGTACTTTTAAGACGGAGTTTTAAGGCAACTTTTAGGGTGGAAATCACCAAAATTCATCCTTCAACATGATATGTACCATATATAGTGTTCAATTTCATCATATAACATGTAAAAACAACCCAAAATCAGTTTTGATTTTTGCAAACCCTAGAAAATTCGTCCCCAATTTCGCGATTTCTAGTCTATTTTACAACAATTACTCTCCAATAATCACGAAAGGGAAGCATGTGAATCATATTACAACAATTAAAAGCAATAATTCCCCCATATGAATCGAAAATTCAGTCATTCCTACCATTCTAACAAGTTCAAAGTAAGAAAACATGTAAATAGGGAAGAAATTCATACCTTGATTAAGTAGGAAAGTAAAAGAATGCAAACAAATAAGAAGAAACAACCCAAATCAATCACCACACTACAAGATTATGAGAGTTTTTGAGAGATAAAAGAGCTTAGGGTTCTAAATTAAGAAGAAAGAATGAGAAGAATAAGAGGAAATAAGGGTTTTAAGAAACCCGCAGAATCACTGTACAGTAACCTACTCGATCGAGTGTCTAGGGTACTCGATCGAGTGCCCTCTACTCGATCGAGTAGGCGCTATTTCGTCGAGTATCTGCAGAAAATTTCCACATCCCGACGTCATAGCTTCCTAACGAGATCGAGTGAGGTCTACTCGGTCTAGTAAGCACTCGCACTCGGTCAAGTAAAGTTAGGTATACGGTCAGGAATACGAAGTAAATTGAAGATTCTTGCAAAAACAATATCGCGTGTCGATTCCAAACTAAGTTCAGATTCGTCACTAGTTATCATGCTCGTTCAAGCATTACCATTATTACTCAAGCATACCATATCATCTCAACAAATAAGGTTTATGTCATATTATGCTACAACAAATTACCCAACTCGGTTTACCTGCTACCGAGTCATTCATAAGCATAATCACGTCATCCTACCATACTTAAACTTATCTTACCACATTACTACCAAACTCGTGTTCACATCAACATGAAACATATAATTAACGATAATTCATTCTTCCATATGTCATATAAATACATGCTCTACATAGCAAATTAAGGCCTATCATGTTCCAAGTTCAATCATAAGCAAATCATTCTACATAAATCGATCGTCACGTAGCGGAAAGTTTCAATCAATAAACAAGGCATATACGCATTACTATATGCTATGTCTCATATTATAACTCAACACTTCTTTAACTATCATATTTATAGCTACAGTAGGAATTATAAACTCATATATGACTACCGTTATTAACAACCTGAAGCAAACACTAACATGATCACCTTCATATCACGGCATACACTTTCACATTTTCACTCATTTCTATCAAATAAACTCTTGTCATGTTTCTCATAATCATCGTACAAGCTCCCTAATCATGCCAAAACTTCACTATACACCATCCAAACGCAACTACTATACCCATCTCTACGTTAGCAAAGACTCAACCACAAATAACTCCGACACAATTAACATATACATCACATATATACACACGGACTCCACATTCCCATACCCTGTGACTGGCTTAAGTACCATGGGGCCAAGATTTTGAAATGAGGGCGCCTACTCACCCAAAATCTAGCATCAGCGGGGCTCCCATTATACATACACCAGGTTCATTTTATTAGACTCGCTACGTTCATTATTTTCATTGGTTACAGGTTCCAAAATCGTCGCTCTGATACCACTTTGTAACACCCCATATCCAGAGGAGCCTTAACTAGGCCTTCCTTAGCATATAAGGGCATTACCATCTCAGTTACCCGAGGACAGTAATAATCAAATGTCGATAAAAGAACTATTAGGTTACATTACAAGTGATTTAAAACCAACAGACGATATAAAAGATACAACTCAATGGCTACTCGCTATTACTATCAAATCTCGTGAAGACTCATCCCTGCCCGAACTCCAGCTATCAACAACACCAATACCTGCTAAGACAGGCTGCTCACCATAACGGATCACGGCAGACACATAAACAAACAAGACAACCACACAAGGTCAGTACTGAGATAAGATACGACAATATCAACAACATCTATCAATACAACACAATACAATCAGTCTCACACACAATCACACTTCTCCAATCAATCTCCATCACCGACTGTCCACTGGACCAGCCCTGCCAGTGGGGGACCGCAGCCGTTCCCACCTAAGCCCCGCTCATCATACTGAGCGATAACCCTGTCCCATTAATGTGCACATCCCCTCCCTTGGCGGGTTCCACGAAGGGCAAAACTAGGGCGTGAAGCCACTCCCGCAAGTGACTCCACTCGGCCGAGAACGCATCTCGAGAACCAGAGACAAACAATCACAATCAACAACCGTCATAATACGAATACGATAATATACAACAACCACAATACACCCATACGACACAACAACCGACACACTAGACCATCTACAGAAACTGAGTAGGCGAACCTACCTTTAAGCAACTGCAACCAATCCATGCCAATATACGACATATCCAGCAATCAAGCAATGTCTATAACCACAACACAATCATCTATTACTATCAAGCAAACCCTAACTGCAAAGACAAGGATACGGATGATGATGACGACATACCTACAAGGAGAAACCCGGCAAAAGACCGCTACCCGACCCAAGCTATGCTCTCCTAAGGCACAAGAACCTTCAAAGGCTTCCATGGAGGTTTTATGGTAAAGGGAAGGGAAAGAGGCGACTAAAGGATTGAAGAAAAGAGGCGGAAATGATTTGCGGATTTAACAAAACGCGATTAAAAACCCTCGCTGAAAACCCGTTACTCGATCGAGTGTCCAACCTACTCGATCAAGTGTCCCCCTACTCGATCGAGTAACCACGCTACTCAATCAAGTAGCCGCTACTCTATCGAGTACCACACATAACTCGCAACTCAAGATAACTTTGGCACGCATTTCTAAGGACTGTTACCGCTCCCAAGGTCAGTCAACACTGGTCAAAGGGTCTCTAAAAGGGCGGGTATTACAGTGCCAACCCCCTAAGCGTGGCCCAGGCAACCCTAATGTGTCCAATAAAGCTCAAGAAACGGATTCTAGAGCAGGAAAGAGGAAAAAGGGACTAGACCTCCGAGGATTAAAAAACCAACACAAGATTCAACCAAGAGACCCATGACTAAGGGGACCTAAGTCAACGACATTCTCACGGTTTTCACTCGTCTCTCATTTGAATTCCGGGTGTTTTTGTACAAAAAGTAACCAAATCAGTACTCTCCTACTCCGACTCGTGAGAAAGTGTCCACAATCTAATGTGTAAGACTGTCTTATGTCCAAATAAGATGCAAAATGTAACAATGCACAAGTCATGAAATTAGGGTTGTAACGGGGCTAGGAAGTAGGACAAAACGGGATTGGTGCAAGCACCGTTTGGATATGTGGAGTTCAAATCAAGAATTGCCGACACAACACATCCCACTTCTTATTGCAACACATGAGACACGACTATGCCCTAACATAGAATTGATTACCAAAACTATGCAAAAATTACATAAACCCAACTCAAATTGGAAAAATTGAAAATACTCCACTTATTCAACAAATGAGCAACGTCTACACCCTAACAAAACTCGGTTTCCCAAATTATGCAAAAATTGTGTAAACCCGACTCACTTTGGAAAAACATCAAATTGCCCCTTTATTTTAGCAACGCCTTTTTCTACCCCTTAAAGTGATGAGGAGGGGTGTTGATTGCCTTTTTTTTGGATTTTTCAAAACTTTTTTTCATTTTTCTATTTTGTTTTTCATTTCAATGTCAAAACCTCTTGTTTATATACAATGCCAAGTAGATGCCAAATTCTGACTCAAGTGGATAAGTAAACTATCCGCCATTATGACCCAATCACCTCCTAAAACACTACTATAAAACCGACTAATTCTTGATCAAGGAAAGGTGTTTATGGAATGTAGTTTATTTAGTGGATTTGCCAAATGAAAAGGCTAAGGCTCAAAGGGGGTGAATCAAAAAAAGGAGATAATGGAAGGGACAAACAAGGCAATTTGGCTATGTGAGGTTCATATGCATGTGAAAACATATTTTATTTCATAACTTGTGCACGAAAATGAAATGCAAATCATGGTCTAAGGACAGAATGACACACTTATGCGTCTAGACATTACACGTCCCGCGAGGAGACCTACTCACAATCCTAGATGAGGGTTGGGCATGAATGTACCAACCCTAGGAGGCTCTAATTCTCACTTATAAGTAGTTGGGTCGAGAATTAGGTCTAGCCTACGGTCAATGGTCTCACAGACTGGCCGAGACTCGTTAGTCGGGTCCCAAATTTCCCACAACTAACCGATGGACACGGGTGCAAGCCACGGGGAGGGACAAGGCACTATTGGGACTTGACTCATCCTTGGGGCATAGACTTCCCAACTTTGACCACATTTCAAGCAAAACAATTATGTACAAACTTAGTGCAAAATTATATGTAAAAACAACACATATACATTTGACAAATGCATGCGAAAATTTAAACAAACATGAAACGAAACATACAACAAGTTGGCTAATCCTAGCAACACATCAACATCAACAATCCAAAGTTCCCCAAAGGAACATCGAAGGCACAAAAATACCATCCTCCTCCATATTATACAACAATATAAAAAGAGACAGAATGAAAAAGGAGAAAGAGATAAGAACGTGTATACCAAGCGGTCTTCTAGTCTCCTTTTTACTTCGGAATGTCAATGTACCTATGTCACTTTGTTAGCCAAATATATGTATATACAATGCAATATTTTTGTATTTTTTTGTATTTTTTGAATTTTTAGTCATTTTTTGAAATTTTTCTCCAATTTCCAAGCATATATACAAATAAAAACAAATATACACAAAGTGGATATTTCCCTCCCTGCACTTAATATTTACATTGTCTTCAATGGAACAAAGTATAAGGAGTGAATAGGAAAAATAAATAACATTTTTTTGGATTTTTAAATATTTGAAACTAAATAACATGTTTTTTTATTTTTAAATTTTGAGAATGTCCTCCCCACACTTATTTATTTACATAATTCTTGATGGAAATTAATGTGTGGAGAATATTCGAAAAGTAATTACATATTTTTGTTGTTTTTGTATTTTTGAAAAAGTAAAGAACTTGTTTTTGTGTTTTTGTTAGGCCTCCTCCCCACACTTATTATGTATAACATCCAATGACGGATGAAGTGTGGTTAAGAGGCATTTTAGTTCGAAATAAAGGACATATTTTTGGCTTTTTATATATATATATATATATATATATATATATATATATATATATATATATATATATATATATATATTATGAATGCAACTAAATGTGACAATATATTACAAATTCGAAAATCTAATGCAACCTACGTGAATGCAAACTAAATGATGATAAATACTAAATATATTACAAGAGAATCTAAATACAAAAATTAATATGTGACATTTGGATATGTGGGAGGGTCAAATAAAATTTGGATTGAATATGGGGAGCATACTGAAGGCTTTGGATTTTAAATTGGGGAGCAATAGAATACACCCGACTTCATCAAGGATTCAAGGGTGTTGGTGCTAGGTGAAACGCACCGGGCCAATTCCAAATTTATCAAGATAAAGGACAACAAGGGCAACAAATCAAGAGATAACCAAGAGATAAAGCTAAACATACCAACACACCAATTACCACAAGAGAAAGAGAGGAGGAGAAAATGACACGGAGAGACAACTAGATAGCTTCCCGCAAAACACACCACCTATTGCAACCCAGGTGGTGGTTGGTTAAAAGGGCCTCGGCGGGCGGCAAAGCTCCTAGCTCTAAGCTCCTCCAATTGTCTCAACATGTCATTTTGGGTCCCGGACATGGCATTGAGACGGTTCGCGTTCCGTCTCCCATAGAGGAGGAAAGAGATGGCCATGTTCCTTGCGTCCCTCGCATAGCCACGACTTTCCTAAAAAATTCTTTGGTTTTCTTGGATTATCCTCCGGGTCTCCTCACTATAAGCTCAGTTACTAGTCTTATTCTGACTATTCATTTTTTTCTTACTCGCTAGACAAGGTACGCCTATTTGCTCTTGTTTACGTTGATGACATTGTTGTTGCGGGTAATGATGCTTCCGATATCTCTACTTTCAAGACATATTTGGGGAATTGTTTTCATATGAAAGATTTGGGGCCTTTTAAGTATTTTATTGGTCTTGAGGTGTCTCGTAGCACGGAAGACATTTATCTTAGTCAACGTAAATACGCACTTGACATTATTTCTGAAACGGGCTTGCTTGGTTCCAAACCTGCCGTGACTCCTCTCGAGCAAAACCATCAACTCGACTTAGCTGATGGTGCAGTCTTAGACGATGTTTAATCATATCGTCGACTCGTTTGGCGTCTAGTCTATCTTGCGGTGACAAGGCCAGACTTATCTTATGCGGTACACATCATTTCTCGATTCCTTCACCAGTCACGGCAAGCCCACATGGCAGCTGCTTTGCGTGTGGTTCGTTACTTGAAGGGTAGTCCATATCAAGGTATACTTTTGCGGTCTGATAACGATTTTACTATTTCTGTTTGGTGTGATTCCGATTATGCAAGGTGTCCTTTGACCCGTCGATCCACCACATGATGGTTTGTTTTTCTTGGTAGGTCATCGATCTCTTGGAAAACCAAGAAGCAGACTACCGTGTTCCTTTCTTCCGCTGAAGCTGAATACAGGTCAATGGCAGCTGTCGTTTGTGAGTTGAAATGGTTACGCGGACTTTTAGTCAGCTTGGATGTTATTTCGCCCTTGCTTATGAAATTATTCTGTGACAGTCAGTCCGCTTTACATCTTGCCCAGAATCCGATCTTTCACGAATGTACTAAACACATTGAGATCGATTGCCACTTTGTTCGTGATGCGATAACAGAGGGGCTGATTTCCACCGCTCATGTCTCTACAAATGAACAGTTGGCGGATATATTTACCAAAGCTTTGGGCACGAACCAGTTTTTTTTATCTTCTCCGCAAGCTGAGCATTCTTGATCTTCATGCTCCAACTTGAGAGGGGGGGGGGGGTGTTAGGATTATCATGTACCGTATGTTTAGTAATCGTCTTATGGCCCATATGAAGCCCATATATGTAACTATATATACGATGCACTAAATCAATAATAGATACAACGTTTCCCTCATATCGTCTTAACATTAACATTCATTCTACTTTATGTTGGGAAATTAGCGCCAATTTCCCACGCGCAATGGATGTAACCAACCGAGAAGTAAACCGCAAAAGTAAATAAATGTAAGCAATAATAAGATGAGACGGTATTTTAGGGTCAAACACAGGGCAATACCTTCCAAACCGGAAGTAAAACCCACTAGCCAAATAGACTAGAATCCACTATAATAATAAAGTACCAGTACAACGTAACCGTTCCGAATTAATACCAATTCGAAACCCACAATTAAGATAACAACCTCTAGCCCTCCAGTAATATTAGTCAATGCCACTAATATCACCCCTAGAGTAACCTCCTAAGTTATTGTATAAAAACACCCGTTATACTGCCTCTCACCCTCAAACCCGACTTGCTATTTTCTACCAAGCTAAGTCTCCTTGTTTGATATTTGTTGTGAGATATTGTTATGTTATTTTCCAAATGAAAACCATCTTTTATATAGGAAAGCATGTGGAACAAATTTCATGTATTAACATCTTCATAAAGACATTAGTCCCCCTTGTCCATAGCTAATACAATTAATCAAATATAATTCATTAAACTCCACCATGTACATTGTAACTTTGTAATGTATGTACATGTAACATTGAACAAAACTTGTGTTGGACAATTAGGTGTTACCCAACACTTTCTAAGGGTCGATATGTTTCTTATCTTTTTCAAATCGATGACTCTTATTGATATTCTCCCTTTATACTTTCTGTTAAGATTAACCAATTGGACACTTTTGACTTGTGTGCTCGCAATTTTTCACATTTTGGCAATGGTGACCCTTGAAAAACCAAATTAATACTCAATTTAGTTATTCGGGGAAGTGGTGATTGAACCCCATAACTTTGTGCAATTGTGAAATTAACTCCCATAACTTTTAATTGGAGTTATTAGGCCCTATAACTTACATAATAAGTGAAATTAAACCCCTTTATCAAAATCTCACGAGAAATTCAATTTATCATATCACAAAAGTAAAAATGGTTATGTTCTTATGAAAAATACGAAATAGAAAAATAGTAAAATTCGGTGTGATTTTTTGGAAAAAAAAATTAACAATTTTATGTGTAAAATTTTTTAAATTGTTGAAAAATTTGAATATTTTTTTACTCTTTTATTATATTTTTATGTTTTTTTGTCTTGAAATCTTTTATTCCAACTTCTGATTTTAACACAACTACCTAACAAAATATTTTGCAATTGAAATTTTTTTACAAAAATTTGAAAAGTCTGTACTTTATATAAAAATAATAAAGTGGGTTTGATTTTCGTAAAATATTTTTAATTTTATTTTATCTAATTTATGCTTATTTTTTTCAGATTAATTTTTTAAAACTTTTATTTCGTATTTTTCATAAGAATATGACCATTTTTTACTTTTTTTTTTTTTTTTTTTTTTTTGGGAAAATGTAAGCTTATCATTAATATCATAAAAAAAAAGTCCCTTACAACACAAATTCTGTCAACACAACATGCATATCTCTACACAAAGAGATATGCATGTTGTGTTGACAGAATTTGTGTTGTAAGGGACTTTTTTTTTTGATATTAATGATAAGCTTACATTTTCCCAAAAAAAAAAAAAAAAAAAAAAATTGAATTTACTTTTTTGGGAAAATGTAAGCTTACCATTTTTTACTTTTGTTATATGATAAATTGAATTTCTCATGAGATTTTGATAAAGGAGTTTAATTTCACTTATTATGTAAGTTATGGGGCCTAATCACTCCAATTGAAAGTTATGGGAGTTAATTTCACAATTACACAAAGTTACGGGGGTCAATCACCACTTCCCCGGTTATCTAGACCATGTTTGAGTTTTCCCCCTTTTGAAGTTTAATGTCAATATAATTTGACAAATCTGATTTTTTTCCATGTATGTGAGCCTTTTTTTCTTAGACTAAATGACCAGTGATGGAATAACATCATCAACCTCACATGGTGATGTATCAAAAGGATTGGTAACCTTCTTTCCATCCACTTGACTAGGTTACAGGTCCGATCAAAGCGGGCTGGATTGTATCAAGTACTTTTTTTTTTTTTGACAACGGTAAATAGAGGTTCTACAATTTCATAGCATGACAGTAGGGAATTGCATTTTCGTCTTCCTCTCCGCCTCTATCCGAATCCCTCTGAGACTATTGTCTATACTCATCGCAATAGACTGGAAGAGTACATGTGTGGGAATTAAAGCTCCTCCAAAAATCCTATTATTACGAAGTGTCCATATACCCCAAAGCGTGGCCAAAAATCTAAGGACCCTCTGCTCTCCCTCCTGTAGATTTTCTAGGTACCATACCCAGTTAATGATCCAGTCTCCAATATTGACCATTTCAGTTCCCTCCGTTCAAATTCCCAGTTCCAATCCTGCCCATACCCTAGAGGACACACTACAATCCCTGAAAACATGTTTTGCCGTTTCCACATGACCGTGACTATGACTACACATTTTACACTCAAAATTCTCCCCAATCCTTCTTTTTTCAAACTCCTTACCCACAGGGAGAGTATTCGTAATAATTTTCCAAACAAGGATCTTCCAGTTGTTTGGTCCTGGCAGATTCCATAAATGTGATTTGCAGAAGTTTTTCCCCATTTCATTTACCCTTTTCTTATCGTTAGCAGATCCCTTTTTGTGGAAAAACTCCTGAAATATTATTCCATAACCGCTCTTAACTGAATACTCCCCATCATTTGTGTACGGCCAGAACACCTCATCTTTAGTCCGTGACTGACAATGTGGCATTGCCAGAATACGGGCAACATATTTTTCTTGGAACAAAGACCTCACCAGCGGGACATTCCATGTTCGATCCGAATGCCAAAGTTGATTCACAGTTAGCTCCCTTAGATGCATAAAATTGGGATCTAGCAGGTATTCTCTTGGTTCAGGTCGTAAGCCATCGACCCAATTAGAATTCCAGACACTCAAGTTAGACTCTAAGCCCGGTTTCCATCCAACTTTCTCCATTATCAGCTCCAAACCATACAAAACACCTCTTGTCCCCCATGAAATTCCCGCTCTGTTTTTTATAGACATGCCATCAGAAAAGGAAGCTTCTCCAAAAACCTTTTTACGGAATATTCTACTAAACAGGGAGTCATCGCCAGATATCAATCGCCAGCCATGTTTGGCTAAGAGTGCCTTATTAAGACACTCAATGTTTCGAATTCCTAGACCTCCCGAGCTCTTAGGGCAACTCAGGAAGTTCTTACTACACCAGTGAATGTTTTTACCCGCCTTTCACCCAGTCCACCAAAATTGTGACAATAATGAATTGATCTTCATTGCCACACTTACCGGAATTTTGAAGACCGATAGAAAATAATTGGATAGGTTGGATAGGACTGAGTTAATGAGGGTAAGCCTACCCGCTGTTGATAGAAAAATTCCATTCCACGAAGATATTCGTTTCGTCACATACTCAATAAGGGATTTAAAATCCCCTGTTTTGATGCTTGGAACTCTGCGGGAATTCCCAGGTATTTACCAATGCCCTTACTATTCTGTACACTTAGCGCTCGCATCCCTTTTTGAGCACTAGCCAAGGTAGTGCTCGGACTAAAGAGGATGCCCGACTTCTCGTGATTCAATTTTTGACCTGACGCTTCACAATACGAATCAATTATCCTTTAAGATGTTGTGCAGAGTTATCTTTATCTTCAAAGAAGAAGACTGAATCGTCCGCGAAAAACAGATGAGTAATCGGCTTCTCCCCTTTACATAAGACGATGCCCTTGATCATCCCTGCATTTCTTGCCTGATCCATAAGACTCCCTAATACTTCCATACAGAGAATAAAGAGAAATGGGGATAATGGATCACCCTGTCGAAGGCCACAATTTGGCGGAAACCGATGTAGGGGTGAACCATTAAACAACACTTCATAACTAACTGAAGTAACGCAGTTCATAATAAGCTTTACTAATTTATCAGGAAAACCAAATTTGCGGAGAACTGCTTCCAAAAAATCCCACTTGATTCCGTCATAAGCTTTACTCATGTCCGCCTTGAAAATGCAATTACCATGCTTTCCACTCCTATGGTTAGTAACCTTATGAATAACTTCATGTGCCAATAAAATATTATCACTTATGAGTCGTCCCGGTATAAAAGCATTTTGGGATTCACTCACGAGGGATCCCATCACCCTAGCGACCCGATTAGTAATACATTTGGAAACGATGCGCATGAAAACATTACACAAACTAATGGGTCTATAGTCCGTTGTCCCCTCGGGATTATCAACTTTTGGTATTAATGTAATAAAAGTTCTGTTGAATTCTCTTAAAACTCTTCCCGAATCAAGAATGGATAAAGCAGCCTTAGTGACATCATTTTTAACTAGAGGCCAACATTTTTGGAAGAAACAAGCCGGAATGCCATCCGGTCCAGGTGACTTAAACTCCCCCATCTGAAAAACCGCACAACGTACATGTTTGGCAGTAAAGGGCTTGTTATGGATTATAAGTTGATCACTTGAAACCTTCCTAGTAACCGAAGCGAGAATACCTTCAAACACCGATTCTGGCCTTGGCCTAGAGCCCCCATTGTTATGATCATCCGCTTCATAAAGAGTCGTGAACATCATTTGAAATTCCATACCAACAAGGTGAGGGTCGTAAATCCAAACACCATTCGTATTTTTAATACCATGGATATAGTTTCTGCCACCCCTACCTTTCACCCAATTAAAGAAAATTTTTGTATAGGTGTCACCATCAACCATTCATTTCACCTTAGCGCGTTGCTTCCAAAACACCGCTACTGCACTAGCAAATTCCTTCACCTCATCCTGTGCCTTTATATAATCCTCATCTCCACCTCCCGTAGTCGCAATAGTCATCCCTTCTTCCAACTTCGAATCAAAGTCATCCCATTTTCTCCTCCATTCCCCCTTTTTATCCAGTGCCCACTTCTTCACACTAGTCCTGACACATGCCAGTTTACGAGCTACCTTGTAAGACATTGACCCCATAACATTAGGCGTCCAAACACCTTGAATACCTTGTAAACACTCCCCATAATCAAGTGCCCAAGCATCTAGTTTATACGGTCTTTTCCCCTCATTCCTGGTCAGCTGTAAATCCACCTCAATCGGTGCATGGTCAGACAATTGAATGGGATAATGTTTGGTACCCGTATTTGGGAAGAATAGGAGCCAATCCTTCGATGCTATTGCTTTATCAATACGTTTATAGACCCTCTTATCCCCCTTCCGGTTATTACACCACGTGAATCTGGGTCCCTTAAACGGTATGTCAATCAACTCATTTCTTAACTTCCAGCTATTGAAGGCACTTGCTCCTCCTATGGGTCTCTGGCTACTACTTAACTTGTCATATATACAATCCACTTGTATCAAGTACGGGTTGTGTTGGTTTAGTGACTGTAAAGACGGTTACAATTTATACCAGATTAACTTCGGGTCGGGTTTTTAGCAGGTGACAAGTCGGGTCAGATTATTAGCGGGTTAATACCAAGTCAAGTTATCAATATATAAAATGAGTTGGGTCACCTTTTGCCCGCTCTACCTGAAGTCCCCAACCTAATGCATATTATTTACCAACAGTTAGTCTTGCTAAAGACGGGTTGGAGCAAGTGACGGGTAATGTCACTCATAAAACGGATAAGGGGGACAAGGTGGGGGCACCCCCATGTGCTTCCCCCTCTCCTCTATTTGGGTCATTTGTGAGAGAAAATGGTATCCGTCACTCCAAAGTGACGGATACGTGCCGTCTTCAATGAGATTTTGTGATTTACCAAATCTACTCGCTAAAAGTTATCAAAAAAAAAAAAAAAAAAAATCAGTTCACTAAAAGAGAGTGGTGTCTAAATGTGGAGGTGGGCCAATATAACGTAAAATTGAACCTTCAGTTAAGCATTTTGTGTGTCTAATTAAATTAAGCTTAAGAGTAGATCCGATATAAATGGCATTAAAATTTGACTGTCAAACTTGAGCATTACTTTAGCTCTTTGCTCCCTCTCCACATGGATCAAAATTTGTCAACTCCGTTTCCGGACCCCCTTGATTTCAGTTTCTTGATTTAATTGAGTAAGTCTCTGAGGTTATTTTCATTTGAAGCAATAGGATTGGGTTTTAAGACTATTTTATGGTCCAAATGTAATCATAATGGTCTGTTAATGCTTACAAATTTGTAAAGTGGTCTCAAAACCCATCTTATTATTTCCACCTACTCTGGCATTAAATAGGAAGCACCCTTCTCTTTTCAAACCCATGTGACTTGGAGTTCGACTACCACCGACTAATCTTACTCGAGACTTGTATATATAAACTCACCAAATCCTATCATCCTTAACCTTACTCTACTGTCAGAAGCCCCTCTAATTGAATTACATACGTACCTCTAGTGAAAATGTCCAAGTGTGGTGCATTGCTATTGTTTGCACTCGTCTCCGTTTTAGCAGCAACCGCCCTTGGCGAAAAGTTACCGGAACCTTACAAGGTCACCGGTAAAGTTTATTGTGATACCTGCCGATGTGGTTTTGAAACTAATGTCACTACTTACATTCACGGTACATTTCTTCTTTTTCGTCACCGTAGTACCGTACCCCTTCCTATGCTATGAATGTGTCATTTTTTTCATACTTGTTCTTTATTTTAATATGGACCGTCACTACCATTTTGTTTAATGTCATTCAAATACAAGCTAATTATATGGGTATTTTACTATTCACTTTCTCACAATTTGAGTGACATTAGTAAAAATGATAGTGGATTTATCATTACCCTATATTTAACGGTTTGATTTAATGGTTAAATGCAACTCGTGTTAGCACTTTTAGCTGTATGTGTTTTAAACTACGGAGTAGCTAGTTTAGTCTCTAGAACTATGGGTGTAGAAATATAAAAGCCGTTTTATAATAACTTATCGAATCAAATAATACAACATATACTGATATACCCATTACGATCTATGTTTTGTCGCTTCTAATTGCAAATCCTGACACGACTACTAACTACAGGTGCGGTAGTAGAGCTACAATGCATGGACGAAACACACACAAAGGTTGTGTTTAGAAACGAGACGGTAACAAACAAGGGAGGAAAATTCACGTTCGTAGTGAGCTACGATCACGGAGACCAATACTGCGACGTTGTGCTGAAAAGGAGCCCTGATAAGAGCTGCAAAATCGTGGACCCAGGTCGCGACCGTGCTAGAGTGATAGTCACCAACTCAAACGGCATCAATTCGTACCATCGCTATGCTAACAACATGGGCTTCTTTGCGGATCGAGCCTTGCCTATTTGTGGAAAGCTTCTTAAGTATTACCTTCACTTTGATGACGATCAATAATCACTAAAACTTTAAAGACACGGTTTCTCAATAATTTATTGAGAGACCACTTCTATAGCTTTATGCTAGAGTCTCTTGCTCAGAGTTGTATGTTTTAATAATAATAATCCAATTTGAAAGTCTAAAGTTATTAATATCACCGTACTCATATGAAATATTTTATTAATATAATTTTATATAAATAAAATAATTCAATATGAGTATGGTACCACTAAATAGTGCTATCTTAATTCTCTAATTTATATTTGATATATACGGAGTAGTATATCGTGGAAAAGGAAAATGTATGCTTGAAATAGTCATAGGTTAAAATCATATAGAGGAAAAATTGATTAATATTATCACTGTTTTCTTCATCTTTTCAATTTTATTAGTTCTGATGTACGACCTCGTCCAAACTATCTATATTTATTATTTTTTAAGTTTTGTTAGTTTTCTTCATCTTTTCAATATTATCCTTTGTTCCTCGTATGATAATGTGTTTTTTTTTGGAGAAGTATCATCATAAGATTGTTGATTCATCTTTTTCGTATTCGTGATCATTTTAATTTGGCCTATGACTAATTTGGGATAGTGAAGCGAGATTAATGTTAGGCGTCATATTAGATTCTAGTTACATCGCATTCACTTGAGTAAATAAAACCTCAAATTCTTATTTAAGACGGTAACTCTGTACTTTAATTTCCGCGTCTATAATATAATGTAGCAACAAGGATGGCAAATTTTTCATCTAGCTTGTAGATCAAAAACCTCAGAAAATACTGAACCCGAGTTCAAATCCATATGAGAAGTTGTAAAATCAACATCAGTAGCAACAGTCGACTCTTGAGTATCAACACCGTCTACTCTACTTTCGCAAATATATTCCCCAAATGAACTTGTGGAAGCACCATTTTCACCGCCACAAGTAGCAGTAGTAATCGTAAAATCCACCATCCGACTACCGTCACTAGTGTTCTCGGCGGTTTGTTGAAGTGTTAGAATGGATTCTAAATTCCATACTACGTCCCTCATTGAGGGACGTTCATCACGATTCACTCTTACACACAACTCTGCTATTTCCCCAAATTTATTTAGACACTCGGGTGTGATTTGTCCCGTTAGAGTAGGATCGACTACAGTGTAGAGAATTCCTTTTGTGTAGCAAGCTCGAACCTTAGGAAGGTTAAGCTCAACAGCTGGTTGAGCACATAGGACTTCAAATAACATAACACCAAACGAATAAATGTCCGACTTCTCAGTTAATTGTCCACGTTGATAATAGTCGGGATCCAAATACCCAAAGCTACCTTTAACCGTAGTGCTAACATGGCCCCCTCCTGTGTCACTTGCAGGACCCACTTTCGAGAGCCCAAAGTCCGAAACCTTGGCAGTCCATTTCTCATCTAGCAAAATATTGGTGGACTTGACATCACGGTGAATAATCAGTTGCTTTGTGCCAGCATGAAGATATTCTAGCCCACGAGCCGATCCAAGGCAAATCGTCAAACGTTGCTTCCATGATAATACTTCATTGTTGTTTGTTCCCTTAGTGTCCCTGTACAAGTGGTCGCGAAGGGTGCCACGGGGCATATACTCGTATATCAATATCATTTCTCCCTTTTCATCGCAATACCCGATCAACGACACCAAATGTCTATGACGTAGTCTTGAAAGCATCTCAATTTCTGTCAGAAACTCTCGCTCCCCTTGTTTAGATGTCGGGTTTAGTCGTTTGACAGCCACGTCAGTGGCTCCACCATCTATGCAACCTTTATACACCTTGCCAAACCCTCCACTGCCAATGATTAAGTTCTTATCGAAGTCACGAGTGGCAACCCTTATCTGGGTCAACGAGAAACGTCGGCAAAGATCGGATGGTAAGGAAGGTCTAGACAAGTTGGTCGATGTTAATTGCTTCTTATATTGTAATCTTCGTCGAAATAGAGCAAGCAGAATAATAGACACTAGTAGTAAACCACCAATAACGCCTCCTATAATAACGGGAATAATCTTATGGATTGATCTTTTACTGTTTAGTTGATTTGGTGCAAGTGTTTCATCACCTTTGTAAGGTGGATTAGGAACTGCAAGATTTCTAGTTGTATCGCTCAGCTTCAGGATCTCCAATCCGCTCAGCGATATATCTGTAATACTAAAGAAAAGAAAAAGAAAGGAACAAGTAAATAAATGAGCGGGAAAGAGGGAGTAACTCAGGAATAACATTCCCAAATTAGAAAGGTAGAGAAATGAGTGAGATACCCAAAATTAAGAATTTTTTTTTCTAAAATAAGGTTGAAAACCAAATAAATTATCAAAATGGGTTGAGTTTCAAAGTAATTATCTAAAATGGGTCAACGTCAGCAGGAAGTTAGCGTCGGATTCAAGTCGCTCTCCTCCTAAGCGAGGAAAATGAACTTATGCGGAATCGAACCCAGACAACACGCACTATCCCTTGCCGCCTCCACTATACTAACAGAATATTTATATATAACATTTGCACTCAAATGTATACTTATAATTTCCAAAAATGTAACTGCTACATTTAATGTTTGAACAAATGTTTAAGCGTGTAAATAAATAACCATTGTAGCATATTTGTTGTAGCATATTTGCTCTAGTGGGTAAGAAGATATGCATTTGTAGCGGCAGATACCATTTCCTCTCACAAATGACCCAAATAGAGGAGAGAGGGAAGCACATGGGGGTGCCCCCACCTTGTCCCTCTATCCGTTTTGTGAATGGTATTACCCGTCACTTGCTCCAACCTGTCTTCAGCAAGACTAACTGATCTCCTTAACATACTTATCTTTTTTTCCCCAAAAACGACTCTATGCCAAGTCGCCTACTGCCCTACTGGGACAGCGATTTGGATCAAATCCTCCAACCCTTAAAATCACTAATACTCCCTCCGTCCCGATCATTTGTTGTCCTTTCATTTTGGCAGAAAGACCAATAAAACCACTAAAAATACTAATTTACCCTTTCACTCGTGCGTCATTACCAGCGGCAACGGTGGGGCCCAGATTTAAACAGTGGGAACCAGCTTTCATTTTGGAATCAGTAATGAGGATTAACGAAATATTCGACTCCCTCCAAAATATTGTCAAATGTGAAGGGTAATACATACATTGAACCTTTTAAAAGCATCCTAAAATAGAAAGGACAACAAATGACTGAGACACCTAAAAAAGGAAAAGGACAACAAATGACGGAGACACCTAAAAAATGAAAAGGACAACAAATGACCGGGACGGAGGGAGTATTAACTTGTTGTCCAGGATGTAGTCGTTTTGGGGGAGAGCGACTCGATACCGAAGCTAGATTCAGTGCTGACGTGGACCCATTTTTGGTAATTACTTTTGATGGGGCATATTCAGCACCGCTGACCAAGTCAACACACTGAGCAAGGTCAAAGATATCCACAGCAAAGTCAACGTCTTAGACAGCCTAGCCGATGCATCCCGTCGGCCTGTCACCCGGGTCTCGGCATGGCAACCAGCCAGCCGGGACACATAATCCGCGTACTCACATCCAAGACCCTCGGCCGGCCTGCCATAGGTCCATCGGCCGAGGGTAGAACAGTCTTTCCACTTGATAGCCACTTGGCCACTTGGCCACTACGTGACAAAAGGTGAAAGCCTATAAATACTCCTCAACCTTCTTTGAGGAGGGGATCGAAGAATTAAACCAAAATACACTATTCATCTGGTAATATCTCTCTTATCTCTCTACAACATATCTAGCCAAGTAACACAGCTTAATCCTTTAAGTTTACTGACTTGAGCGTCGGAGTGAGTACGCTTGGCACAAAGCCAAGCCCTCAGTTCGTTCATTGTTGCAGGAGAGGCCGAGAGGAACGATAGAGACGCGAGGAATCCAACTCAAGACATTACTCTACGAGCCACGGGTGGTAACGATACTTGCTCTGGAATTACACCCGGAACAATTGGCGCCGTCTGTGGGGAAAGGACACTAGAAGCTAGTCACATTCATTCCCAAACAAAAAAAAACAAATCAACAAAAACCCACCCAAAAAGCTAAGAAAATGTCGAAACAACAAGAGGTATTCGTGACGGACGAAACCGAATTTTACCACGATGATACCGTCCACAAATCTGGAGTCGTGCAACCCTCCACCGGCGGAGTAATCCAACCAGAATTCGGGATGCCAATAATACCCGACACACCGGTGCCGACCCAACCAGGTCACCATCATGGGACGGTGGTTGACGTAGCAAAGCCGAAAATGCTCCCGGACCTAATCAAGCAATACGCCCGCTCACACCGTCACGCCGACAAGAGCGGCGGAAAGCGTCCGGGAGGCTAGGGCCCAAAACGTGACTCGAGAAATTTGAACGGGGCACTAGGAGAAGCCGACCCGGACAAGACGCCGGGGGAGCCCAAAGTGGGCGCGGTAGACCTAAGTCCTTCCCGCACTCGTGGGAGGACGGCGTCCCCGCCACACGAACGAGGCTTACCCCAAAGGAGCCAGAGGAGTCCGACTCGGAGAGTTGGAGAAGAAGTCCGAGTCGAAGAAGGAGCCCCTCCCGCTACGGGGAGGAACCAGTTAGGGATGCAAGGAGCCGATCGCCGCGTGTCGTTCGACACGCGGTTAGGGCACCCCTCAACGCCTACGTCCCGGAAGTCCGGTGCCGCATAAGCTCAAGTTGCCACCTCTGTCATACAAGGGAGATAGTGATCCAGCCGACCACGCCGAGGCTTTCGAGTCTTACATGTCGGTATGGGAGCAGCCCGATGAGGTCTGGTGCCGAATTTTCCCAACAACTTTGCATGGGATGGCTCAGAGCTGGTACAAAGGGCTTCCCGACGGCTCGGTGTACTATTACGCCGACCTGAAGGACGCCTTTCTAGCCCAGTACTCTTGCAACAAGAGAAGAGCCGTAGAGACATCTGACCTCCTGACTATCAGACAGGAGGGGGGCGAGTCTCTCCGGAGCTATGTGAAGAGGTTTGATGGAAAGGTCCAGCAGATTCGAGAAATTAATCCCGAGCTGGCGGCCTTCGCGCTGATGAAGGGCCTCCCAAGGGGAGCCTTAAAAAACGAGCTCATTAAGAGCGGAGGCCTGGGCTTGGACGCCGCCAGGAAGTTGGCCGACCAAGCCATCAAGGTGGAAGACTATCACAAGACCTGGGTAGATCCCAGCGAAGCCGAGCACTCAGAAAAGAAGAGTCACAGGCAGGACAGTCAGGACGAAGGACGCCGCGACAACAACGGTTCGCGGTCCGATGGAAGACGCCGTGAGAGTAATAGATCGCGGTCGGACAGATCCGACCGGAAGCAAGACTCGGCGGGCGCCGGGTGGAATTCAGGAACGTACCACCAGAGGCGGTATAGTGAAAAAACACCTCTCGTTGTATCAGCCGCCGAGGTCTTCGCCCTGAGCAAAAACGAGGGCCAGAAGTGGGAGAGACCCCCCAAGCCAAAAAGCGACGGTGACACGGGCCAGTATTGTGAGTACCACGGCCACACCGGCCATCTGACCAACGACTGCCGCCATCTGAAGAATGCCATAGAGGAACTGATCCGGAAGGGAGGCCTCGGCAAGTACGTTGCAAAAGGCCAAAAGACTGACGCTGGCAATTCAGATAAGAAGTCCGTCTTCGAGCGGATAGGAGTGATTCATGTTGTCATCGGGGGCAACGAGAACGGAGGATCCGCTCATGGGCACAAACGACACCTAAACGAGCTATATCAGGCCATCAACTTTGTGCCCAACTCAGGGATCCCCTCTGCAAACATCCCCGATATGACCATTGGAGGAAAGGACTACGAAGGGGTCATCGCCCCTCACAGCGACCCGCTTGTAGTCAATTTGGACATATCCAACCACAGTCAAGAGGTGCACGATTGACACAGCGCATACACGAACATCATGTTTAGAGAGTGCTTTCTCGGCCTCGGCCTGAAGATCAAGGACTTGAGCCCCCGCACCAACCCCTATACGACTTCTGCGGGGCCGGCCTAGCGCCGCCGGGATCAATCGGACTCCCGGTGACGTTCGGCGAAAAGAACGCGGCTAAAAACGTCCTAGCTGAGTTCGTGGTCATTGACGGCTCGTCCGCCTACAACGTTCTCATAGGCCGAGTCACCCCGAGCGAGGCCGACGCAGTGATGTCCATCCGGGCCCTAACACCGCGTACGTCTCGGACCGGGGAAGCGCATAAGCTCGTCTCCAAAGACGAGAAGGATGAGGTGATCAACATCCAGATAGCTGCCCGAGGATGCAACATGCAATCCCTCAAAGAGGCGAGGAAGTCCGAAAAAGGAAAAAGCCCGTCCTTACAGCAGGAAGGCGACCTCATGGATGCAACTAGTGGCTGACTGGGGAGGGGTACCTGTGCTGAGCCATTAGGGCATTGGTAATCTCGTAGAAATTTATGTAGCTGCGGAGGTGCCCAAAATAGCTGTGGACACCCCAACGCATGTTTTTACCTAATGAAAAACCATCCAAGCCTTCCATCAAAGCAAAACTTTCACATCAGTTATCTATCAAGAAACCGACGCCGGCTCACACTGTCATACCGACAAGAGCGGCAGTCGTTGCGAAGAAATACATCCGCCGTCCGATCACACCCAAGTAGTAGACGCCACTAGCCACCCCAAGAGGTAGACTCCGTCGCAGCCTACCCAAGTGGTAGACGCCACGTAACACGCTATCAAGAAACCGACGCGCTCACACCGTCATACCGACAAGAGCGGCAATCGTTGCGAAGAATTACAGCGCCGTCGCAGTCACCCCAAGTAGTAGACGCCACGGCAGTCACCCCAAGAGGTAGACTCCGTCGCAGTCACTCCAAGTGGTAGACGCCACGTAACACGCTATCAAGAAACCGACGCCGGCTCACACTGTCATACCGACAAGAGCGGCAGTCGTTGCGAAGAAATACTGCGCCGTCGCAGTCACCCCAAGTAGTAGACGCCACGGCAGTCACCCCAAGAGGTAGACTCCGTCGCAGTCACTCCAAGTGGTAGACGCCACGTAACACGCTATCAAGAAACCGACGCGCTCACACCGTCATACCGACAAGAGCGGCAATCGTTGCGAAGAAATACAGCGCCGTCGCAGCATCACCCCAAGTAGTAGACGCCACGGCGATCACCCCAAGAGGTAGACTGTCGCATCACTCCAAGTGGTAGACGCCACGTAACACGCTATCAAGAAACCGACGCCGGCTCACACTGTCATACCGACAAGAGCGGCATCGTTGCGAAGAATTACTGGCCATTGTCGCGATCACCCCAAGTAGTAGACGCCACGGCGATCACCCCAAGAGGTAGACTCGTCGCAGTCACCCAAGTGGTAGACGCCACGTAACATGCTATCAAGAAACCGACGCCGGCTCACACTGTCATACCGACAAGAGCGGCGATCAATAACGAAGAGCACTCGCCGGCCGATACCGTCACACCTAAGCAAGAATGGCAATCATCCTCAAGAAATAAATACCTCGACGGTCTCTACCAGCGCAGTCGATACTCGCGAAGTGATCAAAACGCCTTAGAAGCGTCGCACAGTTGAGGAACACACTCTAAAACCGCCTCGGCCAAGCCGCGGCGGAAACAGAGGCAAAAAAAAAAAAAAAAAAAAAAAAAAATAATAATAATAATAATAATAATAAAAAAAAACGCTAAGTACAGATTGAGATGCTCAACTATTAGCACAAGGGAAAGGAAGATGAGATAAAGACCTCGGCCAGGCCGAAGGCGAAAGAAACGAACTATTATTAGATAAGTTACAAGTAAGATTACAAGTGAAAAGAATACAGACGACGGCCGTCCCCACAGGGATGAGCCGAAACACAACCTACCAAAGGTGTACAAAAAAAAAAAAAAAAAAAGCAAAAGCTACAATTATGTTCATGTACCAAGAGATAGCGGGGAGGAAGGGCTGAGTAATTGGCCCCCGAACAGCTGAAGCAGATCTGCTGTAAACTTGTTCTCATCAAGCAGCACATGGTAGTACGTGAGGAGCTGAAACAGATCTGCTGTAAACTTGCTCTCCTAAGCCTCGTTCTTTGCCGCCATCGATTCGGTAGCCGCATCTTCTTCAGTAGGCAACCCAGCAGCCTTTCTAGCAGCCTCAGCTTTAGCCTCGGCAGCCTCAGCTGCCCTCATCCTTTCGGCTTCTTCCTTAGCCACCCTGGCCTTCTCAGCAAGAGCTGCTTTCTCCGCGGCCGCCTCCCTCTCCATCTTCGCCTTCACCGCCTCCTTGGCCTTCTCCACCGCGGCTTTCTCCTTAGCCTCGAGCCTATCATCAAGCAGCACGTCGAACCTGCCCCACGGGAAAGAACCATCAAGAGGGAAAAGCTCCCCGATAACTTCCCTAGCAGCATCTTCGGCCAAATCCCGGAACTCGGCGCACAGTTTGGGAAGCATGACGGTTTGGAGCATCTCGAGGTCCACCTCCTTTTGCTTGATGATGGCCTCTTTGCCCCGAACCACCTCCGCCTGAGCCTTAAACAGGCCCATGGACTCGTTCCTCTGCTGGAGATAGAGGTCGGCACGCCCCTGAACAAGGTCACATTTCCTCAGCAGCTTAGCAGCTTCGGCCGCCGCAGCCTCGGCCTTGGCTCTCTCAGCAAGGACCTCCTTTTCAGCGTCCTCCCTAAGTTTTCTCTCGGCCCGGGAGCGCCTTCTCGGCTTCTCCCCTAAGCCTCTGCTCATTGAGGAGCTCAAGCTTCGCCGACGCAGCCACCTGCTTAGTGGCGTTACGCTCATGAACAGCCCGAGCCACGGCCTTCTCTTGCTCCATGAGACGAGCACCGGTAGCCACGTTCCACCTCGCCAGCTCCCTAATTAGCTTCGTGCCCTCCTCTATAAGCTCGGAGACGGAAGCCTTCTGGGATGAAGGGACGGTGGTCACAATTTGACCACTAGCCCGCGGCTGGGAGACGAAAGCTTTCTGGGATGAAGGGTTGACGGTGGCGCCTTGATCACCAACCTGCGCAGAGGACCCCACCGCCTGCTGCCCAACGTGAGCAATAGCCGACGGCGGCTGGTCTGCAGAAATTCAGTTAAAACATCAGTGCCAACATTGACTCGTCAGAAACACCTAATGGCACGGCTAAATTTAAGCCACAAGCTAGATAGGTACCATGTTTGGCCTTCTTGACCGGAGGAGGCACTTCCTTGCCAGCGGTAGAAGTTGCCCCTTTTCTCTTACGGATAAGGGGAGATCCCTCTGCGTCAGAGTCCCCCTCATCGGGAATATCAACAATCTCCACCTTCTTAGGGGAGGGAATGGGAGTTGGAACCGGTGTCTTCCGCGTCCGACGCACTACGCCGCTAACAACCCTCGCCGCCGCCTCCTCCTTGCTCAAGGCCTTCAGCCGCTGTTCCAAAAGATCATTCGGCGACGTCCTGCGGTCATTGGCTAGAGCTTTGGGATGCAAGTTAGCAACGGTTTTATCTTTGTGCAGCCCCATTCTCCGAAGAAGATCCTCAGATAGGTCCGGTCCAAAATGATCTGCAAAAGAAACAAAGAAAGAATCAAGTAAAGGAAATAAATCGAAGTTCGAAAATAAAGGAACATTGAGAGCGACGATGGGCCTCACACCGACCCCACTCACCCCGTGCTAAGGCCGATATGAGGCCGACATAGCAAAGCGGCTCATCCTGAAGAATGATCTGCGTCGGGGGAATCCATCTTTTCGGTACCCCACTCTTGTCCACCTCAAAGAGCCTCATTGCCAGCCTCTCGTCCTCCTTGAGAACGACCCCTGTAAGCATCCATTTTAAGATGCTTCCGAGTGACCCATCCGTCATGCTCCGCCCTAGTCTCACACCGCAAATTAACCTGGTCTTTGGAAGGAGCGGGGCGCGGATAGTCATCCAAGCACTTTAACGTACACCCACCGACCTTGCCGGTCCTTGCAAGAAGAAAGTTTGTCAACAGAGACATAACCTGTTCCGTCCGCACACCGTACCATCCGACGCGGCCGGGGAGTGACGGTTTAAGATGATGAAGTCGGCGGAATAAATTCACCGTCGGAGCCTCTCCCTTAAAAAGACAAAGCCAGACAAAACCAATTATGGTCCTCATGGCAGCGGGTGCGGTTGGGCAACGGCAACGTTCATAGCTTTAATTATGGCCACAACGTACCCATTCAGCGGAAACCGGAGCCCGTACTCCAAATGCCGCATGTATACGCCAAGTCTGGCCGGCGGAGGACAACACACGGCCGACCCTCCTCGGGGATAACAATTTCGTATCCCCTACCAAAGAAAAATTATCCTCGAAAAGTTTCCCGCCGGAACAACGGGCAAGCTTACGGGACCAAGCACGGTCAGGACGGATCTTACAGACATAGCCGTGATCCATGACGATCTTGTCTCCCCTCACTAGGACGAGACCTTTCCACATCATCACCAAAATCATCACCAAGATCGCCAAAAGAGTCAGAATCCTCCCATTCCTCCAGAATTTGAGGATCAATTTCGAGAGAAGGAGACCTAGGGCCCCCGACGCAGTTTACTAGGTCCAAGATCGAGAAGACATGATTCACAACAAATTACTAGCAAGAAAAATAAAAAGTTTGCTTGTTTACCTTAAAGAAAAAACACTCGCCGGATCAAATACTCCGAAGGTTAAGAAGACGAAGACAACCCTTGAAAGTTTGGAGAGATGAAGATTTTGGAGAAAAATTTTCGAAAATAAAATGGAGGCCAAAATCACGGAATAACTGCCCTATTTATAGAGAAAAGCCCATGAAGAAGGACCAATCGGGGCACGACCCATGAAGCGTCAACCAATCGGCGAACATACACGTGTCAAACATGCAACCGTGGGATGTCAGTCGTTGCAACAGTCGAACGTCAATCAATGCAACAGTGACCAAGCGTCTTCAACACGCTTATTCACATCTCTTCGACTGATCATCTTCCTCAACAAATTCCTAGGTATCTAGTCTCCGCCGGCCACCCGATCAACCAAGCTAGGGAGCACCGGCCGGGGGCAATCAAAATCAACCGGCACTCTCAGCCCTGGTCTCGGCCAACGTCATGTTCTTTTCCACATCGGATACCCTTTATGCATCCATGTGGAGGGGGGATATGGTGTACGATACGGCCTAACAAGAGCCACGCCGATGCACAAGAAGCGGCCGTCTGAGAAAATTTGTGAAAATTACTTACGCAGAATATACGCTCAAAAGTACATCGGAGCCCATACCACGGCATAGACTACGCTGGGGGCAAATTGATGGGGCATATTCGCACCGCCGACCAAGTCAACACACCGAGCAAGGTCAAAGATATCCACAAAGAAAGTCAACGTCTTAGACACCCTAGCCGATGCATCCGTCGGCTGTCATTACCCGGTCTCGGCATGGCAACCACCGGTAGGGACACATAATCCGCGTACTCACATCCAAGACCCTCGGCGGCCGCCATAGGTCCATCGGCCGAGGGTAGAACAGTCTTTCCACCTGATAGCCACTTGGCCACTTGGCCACTACGTGACAAAAGGTGAAAGCCTATAAATACTCCTCAACCTTCTTTGAGGAGGGGATCGAAGAATTAAACCAAAATACACTATTCATCTGGTAATATCTCTCTTATCTCTCTACAACATATCTAGCCAAGTAACACGACTTAATCCTTTAAGTTTCTCGACTTGAGCGTCGGAGTGAGTACGCTTGGCACAAAGCCAAGCCCTCAGTTCGTTCATTGTTGCAGGAGAGGCCGAGAGGAACGATAGAGACGCGAGGAATCCAACTCAAGACATTACTCTACGAGCCACGGGTGGTAACGATACTTGCTCTGGAATTACACCCGGAACAACTTTGAAACTAACCCATTTTGTTTATTTCTTTGGTTTTCAACCTTATTTTAGAAAAAACATTCCAAAAAAAAAAAAAAAAAAAAAGATAAATAAATGATCAACGGAGAGCGAGTAGTATATTGATAATGATAGATTAATTAACTTACCGGGCATAGTGAGGATGGAGGGCCAAGGAAAGAGCAACCTTTGAACCATTATTAACCAACTTACTAGGCATAGTTATAACATAATCCTTGTACATGGGAATACCAAACCCTCCAGCCTCGTACCAAATATCGAGTTGCCGATCCACCAGGAAGCCATTAATATACACATCCATCACCCTATTTCCTCTGCTTGTCACATTAGCACACAACTCACATAAATGAAGTCTCACCACATAGTCAAATCCCGCATCCACCTCAAACTTCCACGTTATGTTCCGATTTAAATTTACATAAGCCGAATTATCTCCCATGCTTCTACTCGTCCCGTACACTATCTTAGGCGCTGCATAGGCTGGCGTCTTCTTCGTGTAATTAATCTGTAAGTTGGCCCATCCTGGAGGTGGCTGAAACTCTATACCTCGTTGTCCGACTATGTACCCTTCGTCGGCCTCCCATTTACGCTTCATTCCACCGGGATTATCATCATTCTTATCCACGTTCTCGCCTCCCACGTTTAGCCTATAGGCCGTCTGGAAGGCGGTAGAATTTTTACCCAAAGAATACTTGCTTACAGGATCTGTAGCATATAAGTAATTCCGGTTGGACTCGTTTATATACAAACCCTCCGGAATGGATTCTATTTCTATACCGTTCACGTACCCGAAGGATATACCTGGCGAGAAAGCTAATTTGAGATTATTGTCACCATTTTTGAGAACGAGTTGGAATTCATATACTAGTGATGTTTCTTGGAGCGAGTTGAGAAACGGGTTGAAGTTGCGTAAAAGAATGAAGTTATTAGCAAAGAGAGATGTCGAAAATTGTTGAGGAAGAGTGTTGTTGTAGGAAACATTAGGGAAAAAGTAGAGGCGTAAGAATATCGGACCTGGGGCGATAGAGAAGGTATAGGTGATATTAGACCAGAATACTCGACCTACTTTGAATGGCAGGTCATCAGCGTCCTCTGAGACGGTAGTTGAGACGATGTCAAGGTTAGACGGAGCGAAAGCAGGGTTGTGGTCGCTTTGCCATACACGACCGTCGAAGGGGGACTCAGATTGGGTGGACTTGGGAAGGCCACAATTGATGAGGAGTGGGGTGTCTAAGGCATCACTTGTGATACAACTCAATACAAATATACAAGTATACCTTATGATCTTGTTGCTATACTGATTCCAAATCATGTGTAGGGATGACAATAGATCGGGTTGGATCGAGTTTGTAATCAAAACTTAGACAAACACTTTTTTACACTTGAAATGAAATATCGGGTTGGATCGGATTTATTTTTACACTAAAAATATGTTCTCTTGATTATTAGGTGATTGTTGTTGCTATAGTGGTTCCAAATCATGAGTTCTCCGCCAAACTTTCTTTGAAGTGTGTGTAATATTGAATCGGTGGTTTGTACTGAGCTTTCCCTCGACCCCTCTTTTTAAATCATAATTGTACCTTCAAGACTTTTACTTACTTTCGTACCAAAAAAAAAAGTATAAATGTGGGATGTTTCACCAATTACCATACAAAACACGTTTTAGGTCGTGCATGTACTATGCACTTTGCAATGTGGCCTCAGAAAAATTATCTACAAGGAGTAAACTAACAATTATTTCATTTTAAAATGCCTTTTTTAATAATTATTCTCTTAAAAATAAAGTTTTGAAATTACTCCCTTGGTATTTTTCTCTAACCAAAACCTGACATTTTTATGTCATGTTTTAAATTTTCCATTCATTTGGCTCATTTTAAGACGTGAATGCCTTGCCTTAACGAAGTGTTATTGAAGAGTTATGGATTCTAAGTACCTAAGAGGGGGAGGTGGGTGAATTAGGTAATATTTTAAAAAAAATCAACTTAAATCTTTGATGTCTAAAGCTAAGTTGATGAACAATGTGAAGAGCGAATGGATACATCAATTAAATGAAATGGTTAAATGTGTATCACGGAAGCTCGAAGAAACAAGTGATGTTTGGAAGTGACAGTTGTTCTGACTGTTACTCGATGGTCTTAGTTTATGAAGTAAAAATAGAAGACCATGATTGACAGTATTCAGTACTGTTACTAACAAAATCGTAAAATGAAAACGAGTAAATAAGTTGCAGCGGAATTAAAAGCGAAGAGAAAAACAACACAGCGATTTTGAATTGGTTCGGCCGACAATCTAAAGGCCTACGTCCAATCTTCTTTTATTGATAAGTGAGGCAATCTACTCCGACTACTTTAAAATACTAACAACAAAAGGACCAACAACCTACTCCGGTTGCGACACGAGTTCTAAGACTACTCCGTCTATGAACTCTACACTCTAACTAGAATGTTTACAAACCAAGTTTCCTTAGATTGATTCTTTGAAAAGAATTGAGAAGGACAACTTATTGTTACAAACGTTTCTAGATGAGAGAGTACAACACTATGAGGTAACAGAGATTTCGACTGACACACTTGAAGACTTTAGAAGATTTTTGCAAATTAAAAAGCTTTGAGTTCTTAAAACTGATTTTGCAAAATGCTTTGATTTCTCAAGTAAAATCTTGCTTTCAAAGTGAAGGGTGGTGCTCCTTTTATAGAAAAAAAACGGATGGGTGCATGCTAGGGTTTGTAGTCAAAACTTTTGGTCATGAGACAAAAGTGTTGACCTTCCCAAACTAGCACCAAAAGGACTTCTTTCTAAGAAGCAAAAAGGAGAAAAGAGATTTTGTAAGTAACCTTAAAGAGCCTTTGTGTTTTCAGAAACAAAGAGGAAAGGACATTAGCAAGAAGACATTTCTTGTTAAAGAGAGAAAGAACCAAACAAAGTTTCATAAGAAAACAAGCAAAGGTGTATCATAAAAGAGGAAATCTTTTGAAGTACTCTTTACAAACTCCTTTCTAAAGACCACCCTTCCAAATATTTCAAGTTTGAAATCTGAAGTATGAAAGCCCATTTTGATAAAGATGAAATATTTGAAATGAAAGATTTGCTTCAAGTGTGACGGGTCAAACGAGATGGTCAAGCATACTACTACCCGTTATAAGTGACGGTATGCCTGACTGTCACTATTACATGTATTTTACTCTCTCATCTTTTACATAGGTTGACCAAACGACTCTATATCTTGGGTAGCAAACGATTGACGATCCTTGATTGATTAAGACTTGCAAATTGATCGATTAAACCTGAAATAGTAAACTAAGAAGGCATAAGTTAAATGGGTATGTCATCATCAATTAAGAGAACCCAACAAATTCCCCCTTTGATGATATGACAAGCCCTAACAAAAAACGAATTCTATCAAAGCTAATATTCCTTCTTTCGTGTTTAGTCAAAAATCACCAAGAACATGTAGATTAGAGTATGTTAATCAAATAAAGCAAAAGACCTAAAACAAGATAGACTAGACATAGAAAATAAACCACATATCAAGGATTAATCGAGAAATTTAGAGCATAGCAAGGGTTAATCAAATTACGCTAAAAGACAAGAACATGAGTTTTTACCTTTTCCCCCTCTTGACATCATCAAAAGGGCAAGGATGCTATCGTTGGATCATTGGAGAACACACGTTAGAAAACACATAAAGATATGCATAGATGTGAAAAGATAACAAGGTCAACATTAAGCAAAGTTCAAACACGGTTTAAACAATGTTCACCACGGCTAGTTTAAGTTTAAGATTACACCACCAAATTAAAAGTGAGAGTGAAGGGTAGGGGGTGTAAACAAAATGGCAAAAGAGTTTGATTATGGAAATGGGTAGGGTCTAGGATGAGGAGACTTGGTCACCATCGGAGTTTCCCTCAGAGTTGCCATCATCCTTAGCTTGGAGGAGAGTAGAGATAATGTCGACTTCACCTTTGAGCCCATCAATCGTCTTCTCAAGACGGCTCAAAACAGCATCCTTCTTCTCCAAATCAGCTTTAAACCATTCACCCAAGTTTTGAACAGCCTTAAGAACAGCTGCCAAAGTGGGACCCGAGCCCTTACTAGATGAGGCCGACTCTCGGCCCTTACCACGAGACTTCACCGGGTGTAACTTATCATCACCAATTCTAATCAGCATCTTCCCAAATTGACCATCACTCATTGTGTCACAACAATTGAGACACCCCACACTAGTAGAAAGTAACAAACCCTTGGCCTTCAAAACTATCGACACCCACATACAATATGGTAAACAGATAATACTAGTATCTTTGGGGTCATAAAGTTTGGCGGTCATTGCAGAAAAACGACGAAACCTGAGACCGGATAGGTTAACCTTACGGTGAGTGGATAAGTGGTAGATTAGATATTGTTGGGCAATAGACAATTTTGTACGGTCACCGGATGGGTACAAGGTGCGACACAACATGTTAAATATCAAGCGAAGTGGGGGAGGGATTTGTGTGTTTCCAACGGCACCACATGTGACGGCTTTCGGGTAAACTGTTTTAGCGACTGTCAAAGGGGAGACATAATCAAGGGCTGGCCAAGTTTCGGATGGAAGGTTGTCATAACCTTCATTCGGAATTTTAAGAATTTCAGAAAAATAAGCCTGAGTTAGGGTTAAAGGCTTACCATTAATTTTTGCAGTGAGAGATGTTCCGGTTTTGTCAACCCGTAAAGATGCATAAAATTGGACAACCTCGCTAACATACACCGGTTCCCTGACTTCCATCAAATCCTCCCATTTTTGAACGGCCAAAATTTCCCGGACCTTATCAAAAGCAGATCGTTCGTACCATGATTTCTCATAGATCCGAGTAGAGTGGATCACATCCAGAAATCATTCTTTGACAATGACGAAGGATTGAAGGAGGGAGATCCAATGCTTCGATTTGAGCTCACAGAGAGTCCTCATTCCACTTGGATACCAATGGGACCGAATCATCGGGTTCGAGAAAGACGACTTTCCCTTTTCCTAACACAACCGAAACTTTGGCTTTCTTCTGTGGTGGACCCTTTTGCAGCTTCCCCCTTTTTGTTTTCTTAGGAACAGTATCCTCAACCCCAAGATCATCATCAAGGTCAGAGACCTTTCCCTTTCCTTTATCGGTTTTTGTTGGTGACTCAGATTTGTCACATGCAAGATTATCCTCATTCAAATCAGTCACGTCTTTTTCGACATTGGTTTCATCACCCTCGGCTTCCTCATTTATGTCGGGTAGACTGACTGTTCCCTTTCTCTTGACCCCGCGCTTTGATTTCGCCGATACTACAACCTCCTGATCCCCTTGATCCACTTCCTCCTATGATTGATGGGAGTGGTCAAGGTGATCTCCTTCATCATTATCTCCGTCGAGAATGGTGACCGTAGCCGATGATGACCCTACCGAGGGATTGGTTTTCCGATTGGCGGCACGGGTTCGCTTCCCGATCATGGAGGAGATCGGGGGTTCATGTGGGAAATAATCTGAATACTTCCCTTATAATTGAAGGATTATAACGAATATAATGATGACGATCACTAGTCATAAAATAAAATACATAAACAAAAGAAAAGGATTCAGAAATAACCTTCGATCCTAGCAAAAACGGCCTAAGAACAATATCAAAATAGATATTCGCCTATCAGTTGCACCCAAGACGATATGAGATATGCCCTATTGATAATGCTAGAATCGATCTAAAATTTTCTGTAAAATTTAGTTGTTTTGTGTTTTTCTTCTGATGAGAGAGGAAGCTAGGTCAAAAAGAATTAGGGTAAAATAATCATCTTCCTTTTTCTTCTTATACTGACCGAAATATGGGAGTCAATTAGGAAGATATAATCTTTCCTAATTTCGGCCCATATAACCGAAATAAGGAGTGTAATCTCCTTATTTTTGGTTATTCCAAAAATGTATAAAATGTGTTAAATTGTCATCTAGTGAGGATCGAACCCATGACCTCTTGGTTTGTGTACCCTCACTATTACCACTATGACACATTCATCTTATTGATATTAAATATAACTGATTACATTTAATTACGAATTAACATATTAATTCGTCCAAGCTAACATTACATACATTTAATTAAATATAACTTATTATATTCAACTAGTTTTATTGCCCGTGAAATTCACGGGTCTAGCTATGTTGGGTGTTAGATTGTTAATGTGTTATGCAAACTCATGTTTGCGATCGCACTGAATACTTAGGACAAAAAGGCTTTGTAAGAAGAAAAAGATCCATTAATCAATACGTATATTTGTATATTGCCACTAATATTGCTACGTTTATTAATGTTTTACCACGATTATTGTTATTGTTGTTGTTGTTGTCTTTGATTTTTTTTAAGTTTTTTTTATTAAACTCCCTCCATTCCAGTCATTTATTTTATTTTATTGTTCTTTCATTAAAAACAGTTGAGCTACATAATTAATTCAACCAAAAATAATTTTTCAAAATAGAAAATTTTATACTCTCTCCATACCAGACCAATGGTAACATTGACCATTTTGCCACTATTCATGGTCGTAGGGAATCTTCGATATTATTCTTAATCTATAAGACAAAATATAGTCATTTGATATCTTGTTTTATTTATCGTCATGAGTACTATAAGAGTATCAAATTTTTATAATTTTTAATAATGCGTAACAAAAGATATTTACGTTGCAAAACGCGTCTCGACAAGTGTGAAAAAGTCAATGTTATCATTGGTGTAGTATGGAGGGAGTATTTTTATTTGCGATCTACTCCCTCATATTCTCTAACATCTTCCACATTTTCTACAACGACCAATTTACTAAGATCTTTCAATTTTCTTATTAGTCTATAATTAGTGATTCTTATGACTTATTATCCCATATTTTCTCTCTTACTTTCCATTTCCTCCATTTTGCACCACAAATCTCAATTCTCTTAAAAACTACTTAAAAAACAATGTGAAACATAATAGTGAATAGGAGGGAGTATAATTCAAGGTAGATTAATCGGTCAACATTGTATTGAAAGAATATGGTGCGGATTATAAACGTTAAAAGAATAAATATTATTTTATCCGTAAAATTTATTCTAACAAAAAAATTTCAAAATTTATTTAGTATTTATTTTGATGTTTAACGATTGTTTAATTAGTTTGAAAATGAAAAGCCAATTTTAATGATTGTGTTTAATCCTATAAACTCTTACAACAATTTATCTTTTTTTTGCTAAAATAAAATAAAATAAATGCATAATGATGTGGTTTGAAAAAATTCTGTCAAATGGAATGTGATGCTTTACCATGTCCTTTTTTAGTATATATTAGTTTAATTTCTCGTGAAAATCACGTAAATTATTTTTTACTATTTTTGTAATAGCTTGATATTCACATAATTATGTTGAGTTTTTTTTGTGTGTGTGTGTGTTATTGTAACCTATTATTCTTTTATTCTTATTTTGGCTTTTGTTACGGAATTATATAAATTTTGCTCGATGACTGAATTATATTTTTCTTAGTCCAGCTCTATCAAAATGATAATAAGAAGTGTTAATCATAGGTATATACTTATTTTTATTTTTTCTGTACGTTTGGAAATAACAATGATATTTTATAAAGTTAATTATTATTTTCCCTCATTCTCTATTAACCGTTGTAACGTTTAATCAAGTAAAAACAATTTAAATGAAAAGGGTGTAATAGACAAAGCAACATCAATACTCATGCAACCTTCTTACATTAAAATTAATAGCTATACTATTTCTACAAAGAAAGTATAAATTTATTTTTAAGTCCCTTGATAAAAAAACATAAAGAATACTATATTTACACTAAATTTGCTTTGGTTAATGCATTTGTAATATGTTGTTAATATCAGTCTCAATAAATTAAATACACATTAACAGTTACGAATATATTAAAAATATCCCAAAACATTCCATTGCTATTAAAAATGTGAGACTAAAAAAATTTATACAATTTGATCAAGTTAAGGTTTTATTCAACAAAGTTGGACCTCCATTCAGCATAATGGATAATTATATTTGATTATCGACAATCTTAAGTTTCTTCAACAACATTCGATAACGGCAATAACGAATTATACAATACGAATACGTGTCATATTGTTCTATTTTTTATTCTAATTCCCTTTCATCTCTTAATTTCTCATCCATTAATTTGATTCCAACTCACCACAAAGGAAAAATATGATTTTTTTTTTTGAAAATAAAATCAAACCAAATTAAAATATATAGGTGAAAATAGACAACCTTTTATGTTCTTTTTTTTTTCTAGGAATGTGTTAGAGTTCTTATCAATTGATCATCTTTTTAGGCAAAATTTTATCGAATTGATCTCATAATTATAGAATATGAAAAGTTTGGCATTAAGTAGAGATATTGTGTGTAATACTCCGTATTTATGAGTCCTGGGGTACTCTATCGAGTAGGCCTTACTCTGTCGAGTAAGGGCGTTTTGAGAAATAAAATAGTTTCTGACCTGTTGGGTACTCGATCGAGTAACTAGGGTACTCGATCGAGTAGGGGGGTACTCGATCGAGTACCTTGGGTACTCGATCGAGTAGCGGTTTCTGGTGTTGATTCGACGGGTTTTGTTAATAACACGGATTAATATATAAATCTTTCCGTCACTTTCATAATACACCTTTACAAACCTAATAACATTAAAGGGGAGATTCAAGTTACGTTCTTCGCATTCATCCGTGTTGTTGACAAATCCCGGAGCTTGAGAGGTCGGATTTCATCGTTCTTTACACCTTTGTGATCCTTGCGTCGAGGGTAAGATCTGCATACCAATTTTATAGTATTTCGTCAAGTTCCGTTAAACCCTAATTTTGGGATTGGGGGTTTTTATGATTTGTTAAGGTTAGATTGTGATTATGTGATTATGTGATAGGAGAAGGATTTGTAAAGGAGAGGTTTTGAGACATTTGCTAGATCGTATGATGATTGTCTTGCTTTCGGGTAGGATTTCCTACTCAGTATTAGTCCTATAATGGGATGATTGTTGATGTGTTGAGATTGATTGTTTAATATCGTAATTGTGTTGTGACGGTGGTTGATTGTGATTATTGATTAATATCGTAATTGTGTTGTGACGGTTGTAATTGTGATTGTTGTCTCTTGTTCTCGAGATGCGTTCTCGGCTGAGTGGAGTCACTTGCGGGAGTGGCTTCACGCCCTAGTTTCGCCCTTCGTGGAACCCGCCACGGAAGGGGATGTGCACATTAATGGGACAGGGTTATCGCTCGGTATGATGAGCGGGGCTTAGGTGGGAACAGCTGCGGTCCCCCCCTGGCGGGCTGGGTCCAGTGGACGATCGGTGATTGAGTTTGTTGGGATTGGTGTGGTTGTGTGTGTGTGTGACGGTTAAGTCATCTTTTATCTTATTGTTGATATATATTGAATTGTGTGATTAATCGACCCGTTTAAATGTTTTAAAAGCGTGGTGATCCATTCGGGGTGGTGAGCGATTATTGAGCAGGTATGATATGACGCGTATGGGATAGCTGGGATGAGTCATCACGTGGCGATTAGAAGTCTTCATTTGTGTCGACGGTGTCTTATAGCTTTGATAGTTTTAGCAGTAGACCGTGTGAGAATGTTGTATTTCAGTTTATTAGTTTTGGTTTTGATCATGTAATCACTTAAACTATTTACTTTTAAATATGTTTCTTTATTGTCTTATGAATATCATTGCCTCGGGTAACCGAGATGGTGACATCCTTATACCTGAGTGGTCCTGGTAAGGCACTTGGAGTATGGGGGTGTTACAAATGGTATCAGAGAGACGATCCTGAAACCTGTAACCAATGAATCCAATGAATGTAGGGAGTCAATTAAAATGAATCTGGGGTAAAGGTTGTAGGAGCTAATGCAAAGACTTGGGAGACGTCCTAAAGTCGCGAACTCGCCCTATAATTTTGAACCGGCCACATGGGATACGAGTCGGGATCGCTATGTGTTTACCTTGTGCTTTGTGTACCTATGGAGTGATGTGTGGCATGAATCAGTGGATGTATGTATGTGGAGAATAGGGGATGTGTAGAAAAGATGGTGATAATGTGATTTCGTATGTTGTTGATTGAAAGCATGTTGCATGATAGTTAATTTACAATGTTGGTTGGAATTGTTAGAAAAGTGTATGAGAATGATGAGTAATGTGTTGGAAATAGATGAATTGATTGGAAAAGATGGAGTAACAATTGCATAAGAATATGAATTTTGTGATTATGAATATGTTTAGGTGACAAAGTGTAATTGTAATGTTGTTGTATTAGTAACATGGGAATAGGATTAAGTAATGTATGAGAATGTTTTGTGTTACGAAAAGTTATAAAATTTAAAGCATGCGGTTAGTACATGACTAATGAGTTAAATAATATATGTGCATGATGGATGTTGTTGCTTGATTTTTGAAGATGGTAACATGAGATTAGCAATACTGGTTTTATGAGTACTGAGTCGTTTTGTCTACCTTGTTGTTGTTTAAGTCGTTTGGGAAGTAAAAATATATAGTTGTGTTTTTCGATGATAAAGAGGTTGTCTTTAAACTGTTATAACTTGAGATGCGTAAATGATTTTAATGTGATTCCAATTGGAGGTGATAGCTTGTTCTTTTACGATTCTAACGATAGGTCACACGCCCAAAATGACCTAGAAATGAGTGAGTTATGACTGTTTTACGAAAACTGGACAGTGCTGAGAAATGCGTAGGTACTCGATCGAGTAGCCTTGGTACTCAATCGAGTAGGGGGGTACTCGATCGAGTACGTCAGTTACTCGATCGAGTGTCCCTGGTAATTTTTTTTACGTGCTTCTGATCTTCACCTACTCGATCGAGTAAGTCCCTTACTCGATCGAGTGTCCTGTACTCGATCTAGTGACCCCTGTTTTGGGTCATATGCTTATCTTTTGAATTCGTTGCATATTATGTTTAATTCAAAGTTATTATTTTGCTTCTTTATGCATTGTTTTACATGTATGTTGGTCTTGACGCGTAAGTTACCCAATCTTGTGGTGTAGTGAGTGGCACCTGTGGTGAGTATGAGTTCGGTGGGAGGACATGAGTTATACGTGGTTGTAATAGATAGTGGAAAAAGAAAAGGAAGATTGTTATGGCTTAATTGAGACATAGAGCATGTTTTCTGAGACGAGATGAAATGAGTGATATGAGTGTGTGTTGAGTAACGTAAAAGTAAGTGAATGTGGGCAATGGATGATGTGAGTCTAAGGAACGTGAGAATGAAAGGATTGAGAGTAAGGATATGGATAGTGACAACTTGAGATGTGTAAAGAATTATGGAGGGAGGTAGTTAAGAGCCGTGTGGGTTAAGAATATACATAATGAAAGTTCGTTTTAAAGGGGTTGAGAAGAGTGGTATATAGTGAATTTTGTGGAGACATGTCGCGGGGTGGAGATTTGGCTTTTTAAGAGATGAAACTATTGTGGGTTTTCCTTGGGCAATTAGCGGTATGAAAGGAATTTTGATTTCTAGAGATGTAAGAAGGAGATGCAATCGTTGAACAAGAACGTTGATTCTATGGACGGATTAGTGGCAAGGGTGATTGATGACATAATAAGAGAATTTTTGTGGTAAGAAAGAGTGAGATGATATCGATATGAAATAATTAGATGTGAGTTTTGGAGCAGTGAGAACGTAACCGGAACACTAAAGAATTAGGTAGAAGTGATAAGGAGTTGAATGGTTAATTGATTTTATAGATGTAAAGGAAAACAATGAGGGGAATAAAACTAAGAAAATGTTGACCGGAGTTATGTGATATAGAGGTAAGGAGTCGTCGAGATGTGTGCTACCAATCATGAGGATGTTAGTTAATGGTTATAGAGGAGTTTTGGGACAACATGATTAGTAATGAGTTTCGAGGAATTAAGGAAAGTAAGAAGTTGGTAGAATATTTGCACGATACGAGATTTTTGGCGGAGAGTTAGATGATGATACAATTAAGGATAGTATTGGGAAGAATGTTGAGGTAATTTTGTTGATGGATTCGATGTTTGTTATTTGGGATGTCAACCAAAGATAGGAAAGAAATCGTGATGTTTAGAGATGAGTGTAAGAGGTTTGATGTTGGACAAAGTGGTAGTGTTATCGTTTGTGACTAGTGGTTAAGGGTGATGGTATATTAGAAAGGTAGCAATTCTAAAGAGGTTGATTTTGTAGAGACCAGGATGGATATTTATGGTTGTGAGAGGGTATAAGATGTGGTTAGATGAGGCGGATGCTAATAGTTGAATAGTAATGGTATGGTTATCTTTCGGGCGAGGAAGTGATGGTTGTGCGAATGGGGGAAAAGGTTATGAGGGGCATATGAGTTAAGCTCGGGCGGCAGGTAACCTATGTTGAGTGGTAACTTACGTGATCAGGATTGACTGGTTGGATGTGATTATGGGTCTATGTCATATATAAATGTTTGTGTGAGGTTGTGACCTCACAAGAAATGGTATGGTGTGATAATTATAAGTTGTTATCTGAATTTTACGTAATACATGTTGGATACGAGAACGTAATGGAAGGATGTTTAAAAAGGTAATAATTTGATTGTTTTAGCATGACTAGTTATGCACATGCGTATTCATGGTACATGTCAATCATGTGATATGGTAAGGAGATGATAGTCACGAGGTTATTATCTGTTTAATTCATAAAACATGTGGTGTTATGATTTAGTAAAGTGGATTTGAGTAAGTTTTTATTTGTCCGAGAAATTATTCGAGTCGTATTTATGGGAGTTGTATGCGATCGTGATGACTATCGATGTGGTTGTGGTGCCTCGGGTGGTGATCCGGGCACGATATTTAGTGTTGTGATACGGGTATTTTCGCACCGCGGCGTGGCTGTTGGTGGCGGTGTTGTGATGCCGTCACCGGTTGTGGTGGAGTAGGCAGGATGATTATGATTCGAGTTCCGAAAGTACATAGCAGTTATACATAGATTGTTGTTTTGTTTGATGTTGTTCCCTGCGAGTTTCAGTTTGTGCAGATAGACAGTTGTCTTGTTTATTAATGTTTTCTTTACCTGGTTAAGTTGGGAATGAGGGTAGAGTATGATATACATAGAGTTGTATATGTTTTCGTTGTTGTCATAGTATAGTGACATTCTGTTAATGGGACACGGTTGTGAGAGGTTGTTACAATAATTATGATCTTGTTCTAGTTAAGGTTTCAGTAGACATGGTAATGGCAAGTGAGTCGTAGAACATGTGTGGTAATGACCCGAAAGATGCAAGTGGTTCATAATCTTTTGTTGAGACAGTGAGTGTAGGGTATTGGGAATTAGTGTCATGTTAAGTTGTGTATGAGTTTTGCGGTAATGGAAGAAAGAACTTGAGGATCTAGTGTGCGTGTACGTAACGAGTGTGGATCGTGAGTTATGCTTCTGGGAGATAAGTGCCTTACATAGAGAGGTATGTTGTTTTGCAGAAATAATGGAGAGTTAGTATGGTGATTTTGCTACGAGTTTTATGGTATAGGTTAGGTGGTATGCCAAATGAGTTGAGTTATGAGAAATGTTTAAGTAAGAGAGCCTTGGATATATGCATGGTGAGTGTTTGGTTTATAGACGGTTATCTTTGACATGTGGTGGTAAAGAGGGTAATGAAAAGATATATCTAGGATTTAGTATTAGTGAGTTACGAGTACGTAACATTTATCTTAAGAGGAGTAGGATGCGATAAAAGAGATTTTGATGGTTGTTCATATGGTAGTATATTTGGAAGTAGAGTGTTGGTGTAGCATAAGATATGGATTTGTATATGTTGTGGTTGATGGTGTTAAAAGGTCATGGACGTGCTTGTAATAGTTTGATGTTAGGAATGCAAGAATACTTCGATAGTGTTGACAGTTGGATGATGAGATTATGAGTGTGAGTAAACTTCGAGGACGAAGTTCCTTTTAAGGGTGGTAGAATGTAACATTCCGTTTGATGTCTATGAGTGTCTTGATTTTAGATTTGATAGTGGATGATAATATGGAGCTAGCAACGTTAGAGGATGGTAGTTGGTTATGTATGGAGTTGGTGTCGTGAGAGATATATATGTGGTGGATACGATATCGTGAGTCATGTTAGGGAAGTAAACATAGTGGGTGGAGTGGGTGTTAAAAGTTCATGTTTTATGTTTGGTCGAGTTCTTGAGTTCTTAGTTATGTTGTTGTGTCTTGGTCGAGCTAGTATGGTTGTTTTTTATGTATGGGTTGAACTTCGGGGACGAAGTTCTTTTTAAGGAGGGAAGACTGTAATACTCCGTATTTATGAGTCTTGGGGTACTCTATCGAGTAGGCCTTACTCTGTCGAGTAAGGGCGTTTTGAGAAATAAAATAGTTTCTGACTTGTTGGGTACTCGATCGAGTAACTAGGGTACTCGATCGAGTAGGGGGGTACTCGATCGAGTACCTTGGGTACTCGATCGAGTAGCCGGTTTACGGGGTGTTGATTCGACGGGTTTTGTTAATAACACGGATTAATATATAAATCTTTCCGTCACTTTCATAATACACCTTTACAAACCTAATAACATTAAAGGGGAGATTCAAGTTACGTTCTTCGCATTCATCCGTGTTGTTGACAAATCCCGGAGCTTGAGAGGTCGGATTTCATCGTTCTTTACACCTTTGTGATCCTTGCGTCGAGGGTAAGATCTGCATACCAATTTTATAGTATTTCGTCAAGTTCCGTTAAACCCTAATTTTGGGATTGGGGGTTTTATGATTTGTTAAGGTTAGATTGTGATTATGTGATTATGTGATAGGAGAAGGATTTGTAAAGGAGAGGTTTTGAGACAAATTTTGCTAGATCGTCGATGATTGTGTTGCTTTCCGGTAGGATTTCCTACTCGTATTAGTCCCATAATGGGATGATTGTTGATGTGTTGAGATTGATTGTTTAATATCGTAATTGTGTTGTGACGGTGGTTGATTGTGATTATTGATTAATATCGTAATTGTGTTGTGACGGTTGTGATTGTGATTGTTGTCTCTGGTTCTCGAGATGCGTTCTCGGCTGAGTGGAGTCACTTGCGGGAGTGGCTTCACGCCCTAGTTTCGCCCTTCGTGGAACCCGCCACGGAAGGGGATGTGCACATTAATGGGACAGGGTTATCGCTCGGTATGATGAGCGGGGCTTAGGTGGGAACGGCTGCGGTCCCCCACTGGCAGGGCTGGTCCAGTGGACAGTCGGTGATTGAGTTTGTTGGGATTGGTGTGGTTGTGTGTGTGTGTGACGGTTAAGCTGTTTGTTTATCTTATTATTGATATATATTGAATTGTGTGATTAGTACTGACCCCGTTTAAATGTTTTAAAAACTGTGGTGATCCATTCGGGGATGGTGAGTAGTTATTGAGCAGGTATGATATGACGCGTATGGGATAGCTGGGATGAGTCATCACGTGGCGTTAGAAGTCTTCATTTGTGTCGACGGTGTCTTATAGCTTTGATAGTTTTAGCAGTAGACCGTGTGAGAATGTTGTATTTCAGTTTATTAGTTTTGGTTTTGATCATGTAATCACTTAAACTATTTACTTTTAAATATGTTTCTTTATTGTCTTATGAATATCATTGCCTCGGGTAACCGAGATGGTGACATCCTTATACCTGAGTGGTCCTGGTAAGGCACTTGGAGTATGGGGGTGTTACATTGTGGTTATGAAATGAAGTAATGCGTGGAAGATGATGGTTTACATAATGTGGAAAATCAGTATATTAATTGCTACTTTGCCTTTTCATGTTTTTTTTTTTTTACTTTTTTTATTATCTTTTTTAGGTAAAGCTAATTTTGTTACCCGTGAAAATCACGGGTTATCTCTAGGAAAATTAAAAATTTAGATAGTTGATTTTTTTGGTGAATATCAAATGAAATCGGCATTTATTTCATCATTGATCATATGCCTATTCTTTAATTTTGATCATCAACTAATAAAGATTCATAAATTTTAGAATTTGATTATGTACGAATTAGAAAACTTAAAACCAAATTAAAATATTGAAATTGCTAGTTGTATAAAAAGTAAATTTACCTGTGGAGTATGCATGAGCATGGCATCAAGAGTTAGCCGCTAACCATACGACTTCACCACAAGGTTTTCCTTTCGTATTGCCTACAAAACAAAAGTACAACAAAAAATAATACACAAATTAGTATTTGGTCATTCCAAATTCAAGTTAAAGAAAATACTGCAAATTTTTACCATCCACAAATGATTGTTTTGGAGGAAAATAAATGAGACGTTCTTAAATACGAGAGGCTAAATAATGTTAATTTGGAAGTTAAATAATGTACACTAAAATTAGTGTTCACAAACTTTAAATGACATAAATATTAATTAGGAAAAATATAAAAACATTCAAAGGGTTGTATATAGTGGGTTGCTTTATACAATCTTTATGGTGGTAGGAATTATTGCAAAATTAGTATGCGAGTTAAATGGAGTAACGGTTAGGGTAGGGTAGGGAATTAGAAGAGACTTGTGAGAAAATTTGACGATGCCTTTAAGAAAATCATTGGATTTATGTGAAAATTATCGTGGGTTGAACTTAAATAATGGTTGAATATAAAATGCCATAATTTTACGTTTAAAAATATTATTAAGCTCATTTATTTTTCTTTTCAAGTTTGTGTAATTTTAAATAAATAAATAAATGTATAGGTTTTATGAGCTATATTACTATGAAAAATGTTAATCGATTCACTAACATTTCTTTTTATTGTAAAATGGGAATTTTATTTGTAAATTAAGAAATTTTGATGTGAATTTTGATAAGTTACATATTTTTTTTTAGAAGTTTTTAATTCAACCATGAAATATAGTTTGTAATTTGGAAGTTCATGAGTAATAGTTATTAAATGGAGGATTAGTGAATGAAAACTATTGTATGTTTAATAGCCATTATAAACTATTTCTCCCCATCTTTTAATTTGCCTTTTCATTTATTTTTGAGTTATGAGTATTATTAAATAAGATAATTCATTAGTGAGAAGCTCAAGAGGTAAAACAAATAGGAAAAAATGTTAATGAAAATTACTATTATTATTATTATTGATCTTAAATAGTGGTTGAAATCAAATGGCATACCTTTACTTTTAAGAATATTATTAAACTTCACAATTATTTTAGTTTTAGTTAAAAGGAATTGTATAATGATCTTAAATAAATAGATGTTGGTGTAAATTTTAAGTGGTACAATTTCAGGAAATTTAAGTTTTAACTTTTTACCCAAAAAAAAATTACAATATTTTCAACCAATATTTCATCATATGAAAATAAATTAAAAAAAAAACCTATGAAAAACTTTAATCAATTCATTAACATGTTTTATTACAAAACATTCAATTAAAATGTTAATTTTATAAGTTAATGTTATGTTGTCAATTGTCATTAATCAAACAATATAAATTAAAATTAATTAATATTAACCAATCTAAAATAACACGTGGAATAAAATTAAATGGTATAAGTAGCATTTTAACTATATAGTATAAATGCCTGCGCGGAGAATGGTTGGGTAGACGTGTGTCAATCTTAATCAAGGTGGCAATGTGAATGTCTATGTGGCTTTTCCACATCCTACGTGGCTTTGTCTAGTTGGCATTTTTAAGATGCCTTTTAATAGTATTTTATAGATTTACGAATTGACAGTTAATTCGTCTCAACTAATATTATTTAATCTTCATTAAATAATTGTCTCATCAACACATTAACTAACTGTTTAGTCATATTAGGCATCAATGTGATTATATTTCTATAACCACATTTCTCAAACACATCCTATAGGTGTGACCTTTAGGGACCAGTTGGTCACCGCCATCTGTATGATAATAACGTCAAACTTTCTAGCAAGCCAACCGTTATTAGGTAAACGTTAATCAACTGATTAAATATACGAAGTATACCCTTGTGAACCTGTAAGAGATTTACAAATGTTATCACACTAATTTGTGGAGGACACAAGCTCCAACAAACTCCCACTTGTCCTCACAAGTGTATGTGCGATAACCGATTCTCATATCCTAATATTTCTCTCACTCAATGTAAAACAATTTGCAAATCCGTATTCACAAAGGTCGTATTTTACAAGCGATCAATATCAAGAGTGGTTTCCCCGACTAGAGAGTAACTTAACTGATAAACGAATCAACATTCGAGCATGGCCATGCATTTCAATTACAACTCCTCGAGTGGCCCCGAGAAATAACTATACCGATAAGGGTTGGATATTTTCTCAACTCGAATCCTGCAGATGTAAGCACAGTATGAAATGACCCAGAAAAAATCTACTTAGCCTCCGATTCGGCAGACCGTGAGAAAGAAACCAAAGGCACCCAAAAGCGCCTTAATCTCAAGAGACAATCGATAGTCAAAAGAATCGACTCTAGGAACACAATGGATGTCCTATCCACGACCTGCACCGAATGTTTTTAAACATTTAGGACTCCATTACGTTGTCACAAAAAGTTGTCCTACGAGGTATCGTTATAATCTCGCATATCGTGATCGATCGTCAACCGTTTGACTTATGGCTCGTTGAACCCACCATCAATCGACTGCACAATATAATAGCCGGAGTTATCAGCTCACATTGGCGATTACGGACCAAAATAAATATAATGTAATTCAGTTCACTTTGTGGCGTTCAATGTTGTCAGTACAATCCACATGAAAAACAAAATATTATATATAAAACGATGAAGTTATAAATAGTATATATGAAAAAGATAATGTATCAAATCCATAATCAAGTACTACAACTCAGGAACGCGTTTAATTCCCATGGAATTAACGTGCCCTACATGCTTATCATAATTCAACGGTTCAGTAGTAGAATCTGCTACAACTTCCTGTTTGGAACTATTCCAGCTGACCGCAGCACCATTAAGAGTGAAGACGAACACGGACTGAGATCTCGATCCGTTTGGAAGCTGGCATCTGTGTAACCGGTTGCGCATAGCTTAGTATCTCCTCCATAAGTCAATACCCAATCCTTAGTCCTCCGTAGGTACATGGATTCTTTTGGTGCCGACTCGTCATACTCAATGCATATGCCACGTCTGGACGTGTGCATATCATGGCATACATGATTGATCTTATAGCTGATGCATAAGGAACACGACTCATACGCTCAATCCTTTCAGGCGTCGTGGGTGACTGAGACTTACTCAACTGCATCCCAGACGTCATTGGAAGGTTCCCCTTCTTGGAGTTGGTCATGCTGAACCTCTCAAGAATCTTATCCAGATAAGACTCCTGACTTAGTGATAACGTCCGTCGTGATCTATCTCGGTAGATACGGATTCCCAATATGCGTTGTGCCTCACCCAGATCTTTCATCTGGAAATGGTTCTTCAACCATTCTTTAACCGAAGATAGGAGAGGAATGTCATTCCCAATCAAGAGTATGTCATCAACATATAATATCAAAAATACAATCTTGCTCCCACTCGACTTGATATATAAACATGGTTCTTCGACCGATCGAGTGAAACCATACTCTTTTATCACCTGGTCGAAACGATGATTCCAACTCCGAGAAGCTTGCTTAAGTCCATAAATGGAACGCTTAAGCTTGCATACTTTCTTAGTGTTGGGGCTGGTGTCCTTTACAGTTAGTGCAAGGACTTATAAATCTCTAAAAGGATCAAAGGGTATACTTTTGTATTATAATCAGTTGGTCCACGTTTATTAATAACGGTTGGCTTGCTAGATAAGTTTGACGTTATTGTCATACAGATGGCGGTGATCAACTGGTCCCTAAAAGTCACACCTATAGGATACGTTTGAGAGATGTGACGGTAAGAAAATACAGTCATGTTGATGCCAGAAAATTGACTAAGCAGTTAGTCCGAGGTATTTGACTAGTAATTAGTCAAAATGCGATGTTGAGATTTTTTATTTAATACGGATTAAATAAAATGGGCTAAGGCGAATTAAACAGTTAATTCGTAAATTAAATATAAACGATTATATTTAATTAATGTATATGGAATTAATTATACAATATTGTCTTTGTCGGACATGTATTAATATTTCAACTAATCCGAGTTATTAGTTGATGTTTTAATAACCGATAACCGATGACGATTTATAATAAAACCGCGTCATATACATTTAGCATTTTACGAACCGGACCACGAGTTAAAATTAAAAGGAAGTGGAAGCCCACTTCCCAAGAGGGCTCACGGTTTGGCCGAGTAGAGCAAACAAAAGGAGAGCCTCTCCTCATTTTGCAACCTAATCATTTTTCATTTGTAAAAATTATTAGGGTTTTGGGAGAACATTTCCTCTCTAAACCTAGATCTCACATCTAGCAAAACTCACAACAAATTCTCTCAATATTGCAAGGCAATTAGAGAATACTTTCTAGCACAAGGGCATAGTCTCAGGCGGTCTTGGGTGCAACAATTAGGAGGAAATCTACGTTGATTTCTGTACATTTTGCCGAATTGCACTAGGACCCGAGGTTGATTCCTAATCTTTATCGTTTTCTATTGTATTTCGTTTATGACCATATATTACATGTTAAATTTACGTTATAGTCCTAAATTTTAAGGGTCTTATACGGATATTACCCTACAAGTGGTATCAGAGCGAGGCCACGTAAATTTTCATTGTGATTTTTCATAAATCGATTTGAAACGATTTTGTTTTTTGCATAAAAACCGTGCGGCTGGTATATTTTTTTTACACGGCTGAATTTTTGTGCATTGAAAACCGTGCCATGTAATACACGGCTGATTTGTTTTGCATATTGTTATTTTACTCGATCATTATAGCAATATGTTAAAGTTTTGCAATTTGTTGATTTAATTTTACACGAATTAGATCATTTTCGAAATGGTTTTGTTTCGACAAATCTGTTTTCACGAGGGTTTCAAGTTTTCAGAACTTTTCTGTCATGTTTTTACTCGATCGAGTACATGTTTAACTCGATCGACCTGTTTTAAAACCCCCCACTGCTCGATCGAGAAGTCCTCGTACTCGATCGAGCCGCATTGCTAATATAAGTCCTCGATCGACCACGAGTTCTGTCGATCGAGTACTTCCTGTTTGGCAATCCTCTCGATCGAATGGCAGCATCATTCGATCGAGCTCTTTTGTTCCTCGATCGAGAACTTTTGTCCCTGGATCGAGGGATTTCGTTTTTGGCAGCGTTAAAATTTATTTCTTTTGTTTTAAATTTTATTTTGGCCATAAAATGTACTTTATACGGATATTGTACACTCGCTTGATAGTGAAACGGTTCACTCACGTACCATATAGTTATTTTAAAGCGATTTAAAGTAACGGATTATCATGAATTAAAAGGTGGTTTGGATAAATTTAACATAATTACGGAATTATGTCACGAATAAATTTGTTTTTAGTTGATGCATTTCATTTATCGTTATTTTGAATGCTTACATTACGTATTTATTTATTTTACAATCAGTTGTAACTTAGTGTGGCCTTAGTAGAACGTGTTACCGTAATGATGGAACACGGTCTTGGTTGTATTTTGAGATCTCGTATCTCCATTTTTATTTTTCCCTTGTAATTACAGTTTTTATTTAGAATGTAAATAGGTTTATATTTTGTAAATTTTAATTGTAATTTTGAGAAGACTAAAGATGGAGATCGGATGCTCACTCCCGCTGCATGGACAAAGATGGAACATCAAGACAAGCTTCTCGGGTCCAACGGTGGATTCCAAAGTTGTATTATGTTCTTTTTACTAGGATAGGCCACACTAGGAATTTTATTTACGTATTGCATTCTTTTATTTATTTTTCGTAACGATAATTTGCATCATATTCCGCCTAAAACCAAACCACCTGATTTATTGCATGAAAACTGACTCATATAGAGGTCACGCGTTAGTTTTCTATGACATTCTTATGTCACACGATCTTTTAAGCCATCACCTAAGTTAATTCATTCACGTAATGCTAGTTATTTGTTCACTTAAAATGAATTAAAAACTAAGTTGATGGGATCTTCCTCGTATAAACAAAAATTGAGAACAGTCTTTATAGGTCAAACTCCAATGAATCCCTTCTTCGTCGGTAGGCATAATATGACCCCTTCTACGTCGGGTAAGTTGGAACCGATTGACCTATTTTATCTCAACACTATGGTCACTCGTACGATCCTGTGATTATGGTGGACTATAGATAGGATTTACGGAAATCTATCGACCAAGAGTTTTTACGGAAGATTTAGCTAAACAATTGGCTTATCAATTTACAGAAATTGAGTCTTGGGATCACTTGTATTATTCTTGAGGGAGATCAATTATGCAAGTGCAATGAGTCTACACGATTAAAATGAATTTTAATAGACTTAAATCACCTCGATGAGTTGCTTATTTCGTTTTTGTTTTTCTTTCTTTTTCAGCGTAGATCACGTTTTTTTTAAACTGCTAATAACATAATGGCTGGCATCCTCGATGACCCAATGCCAAGTGCCACATTGGACCGTGAGTCCTGGCTTCGGATCTTCATGAATCAGATGAATCAGTCTACTAGACTGAAGAATGATGGATCAAACTTCGCGGAATGGGAGGCGGCATTACGGAATACTGCCACTGCTGACGGGAAGCTCAAGTACTTGACTGAGCCCCTCCCGCCAGCCCCAGGCCCCGCGGCTCGAGTTAACGAGGTCTCCACGTATAGCGACTTCGTCATGGAAGCGGGTGCGATTAAAAACGTACTCATTTTTGCAATGGAATCCAATTTGCAGAAACGCTTCATAGCCCAAGGTGCAAACAAGATTTTCACCACGCTCACCAAGGAATTCTCGAAAGCACCGAGAATCGTGACCTATGAGCATACCACTCGCTTCTTTGATACGAGACTCCAGAAGGGCCAACCGGTTAGCCCACACATTCTCAGCATGATTGAGAATGTCGAGAGACTGGAGGCGCTTGATTGTAAAATCAGCGAGAACATTGTGATTGACCGCATGCTTCATTCACTCCACGATGGTTTTGCGCTCTTTAGAGCCAATTACTATATGAATGATTTGAAGAAAAGTCCCCATGAACTGCACTCCCTTCTCGTACAGACCGAGAAGGACATGAAGTTCAGTGGGAGCATGAAACAAGATGTTCTCGTTGTGTCAAACAAGGGCAAGGGTAAGGGCAAAGCTCAAGCAGACCTAGCGGTAGGTAAACCGAAGTTTAAGAAGTCGGGATCAGGTAAGAGTGGGCCTGGTGAGGCAAGTAACTCATCAGGCGCGACAAAGAGCAAGACCGAAAACATGGAATGCCATCATTGCCACAAGACTGGGCATTGGAGGCATACATGTCCTGTTTATCATGAGGACATAAAAGCAGGTCGCGTTAAACCTGTTGGTATGTCTTCTTCTTCTACTTTTATTCATATGATTGAGATTAACCACGCAAGTTACGGAACTTGGGTACTAGATACTGGTTGTGGTTCTCATCTGTGTAATCATGTGCAGGGGCTCCGAAACATCGAACCCCTCGTAAAGGGTGAGGTGGACCTGCGTGTCGGGAATGGAGCACGAGTGGCTGCCGTCTCGAGGGGAACATACATGATCCAGCTTCCTAGCGGATTTGAGTTATTTTTATATAACTGCTATTATGTACCCAGTCTTTCGAAAAACATTATTTCAGTTTCTGCACTTGACAAACTTGGTTTTTCATTTGTAATAGAGAATAATTCTTGCATTTTCTCATTACACGATATGATTTATGGCAAGGCAGTCTCCATGAACGGAATTTATGTTTTAGATCAGACCACCGAAATATTACACGTAATGAATAAAAAGTTAAAGGTTGGTGACAAAGATCAAACGTATCTATGGCACTGCCGTATGGGACACATTAATGAGAAACGCGTAAAACAGCTCATAAAGAATGGAGCTATCTCGGCCTTTATTTTCAATCATTTGGCACGTGTGAATCATGTCTCATCGGTAAGATGACTCGAATTTCCTTCAAAAGTGTTGGAATGCGCGCTGCTGACCTATTAGGACTCATACATACGGATGTATGTGGGCCTATGTCAATCACCGCACGAGAAGGCTATAGGTATTTCATCACTTTCACGGATGATTTAAGTAGATATGGCTATGTCTACTTAATGAAGCACAAAAGTGAATCCTTTGAGAAATTCAAGGAATACCAGAATAGGGTACAGAACCTACTGGGTAGAAAGATTAAAACACTACGTTCAGATAGTGGTGGCGAGTATCTTTCTCACGAGTTTGATCAACACCTTAAAGACTGTGGGATTGCCTTACAGTTAACTCCACCTGGAACACCTCAGTTGAATGGTGTGTCCGAACGGAGAAATCGAACTCTACTTGATATGGTTCGATCCATGATGAGTCACACCGTGTTGCCCGACTCATTGTGGGGTTATGCTCTTCATCGTCATTTGCTCTAATACTTAACCGAAGTCCGTCTAAAGCTGTTGACAAGACTCCATATGAACTATGGAAGGGAACGGTCCCTAACTTGTCCTTTATACGGGTTTGGGGATGCGAGGCTTATGTCAAGTGGAGACACGAGGATAAGCTCGGCCCGCGATCGGTCAAGACATACTTTATAGGTTATCCTAAAGGAACACTTGGTCATTACTTTTATTCGCCAACCGAACAACGTGTATTTGTTGCGGCTAGTGCGACATTCTTAGAGAAGGAATTTCTCGAGAATGCAAAGAGTGATAGAATCTTCGAGCTGTCGGAGGTTCCAGAACCAAATACCGAGCAACCATTGGAGGAACCAATTCCTTCAATCCCGGCTGCGGTGAATATTCCTGAGGAACCTAGAAGGTCGGGAAGAGTCTCTATTCCTCCGGACCGATACATTGGTATGGTCGAGGAACATGACATAGATGACATTCTACTCTTAACGAGTAGCGAACCCGCAACCTATAAAGGTGCCATGACTAGTTCTGACTCAAAGCTATGGCTTGAGGCCATGCAATCCGAGATGGACTCCATGTATGAGAACAACGTATGGGATCTTGTTGACTTACCTGCTAAGGTTCGTCCCCTTCAATGCAAATGGCTTTACAAGATAAAGCATTCTGTTGAAGGTCAACAAGATATCTATAAAGCACGACTAGTTGCTAAAGGTTTCACCCAAGTGCCAGGTTTGCACTACGATGAAATTTTTGCACCCGTAGTCATGTTGCGTTCCATTCGGATTATCTTAGCGATCGCCGCTTTTCATGACTATGAAATTTGGCAGATGGATGTGAAAACCGCCTTCTTAAACGGTTATTTGGAGGAAGAGTTGTACATGGTACAACCCAAAGGTTTCACCGATCCAGAACATCCTAAGAAAGTATGCAAGCTTAAGCGTTCCATTTATGGACTTAAGCAAGCATCTCGGAGTTGGAATCATCGCTTCGACCAAGTGATTAAAGAAAATGGATTTACTCGATCGGTCGAGGAACCATGTCTTTACATCAAGTCGAGTGGGAGTAAGATTGTCTTCCTAATATTGTATGTCGATGACATACTCCTGATTGGGAATGACATACCTCTCTTAACTTCGGTGAAAGTATGGTTGAAAAACCATTTCCAGATGAAAGATCTGGGTGAGGCACAAAGAATTCTGGGCATCCGTATCTATCAAGATAGATCACGACGGATGTTATCTCTCAGTCAGGAGTCTTACATAGACAAAATCCTAGAGAGATTCAGCAAGACTAACTCCAAGAAGGGTTTCTTCCTATGGCTCCGGGGTGCATTTGAGCAAGTCTCGGGCACGGAGACACCGTAAGAGAAAGAGCGCATGACACGGATTCCTTATGCCTCGGCTATAGGATCAATCATGTATGCCATGATATGCACACGTCCGGACGTGGCATATGCATTGAGTATGACAAGTCGATTCCAACAGCATCCAGGTGAATCACATTGGATGGCTGTCAAGAACATTCTTAAGTACCTACGGAGGACTAAAGATTGGGCATTGACTTATGGAGGCGATCAAAAGCTATGCGCAACCGATTCTGTGAGATACTAGCTTCCAAACGGATCGAAATGACTCGAAATCTCAGTCTGGATTCGTTTTTACTCTTAATGGCGCTGTGATCGGTGGAAGAGTTCCAAACAAAGTGTTACAAAGAGATTCTACGACCGAGTCCGAGTACTATGCCGCGTCGAAGGCTGCAAAGGAAGCGATATGGATGCGTCAATTCTTACAAGGACTATCAGTAGTGCCTAGTTCGAATGACCCGATCACCATCTATTGTGACAATAGAGGTGCCATCTTCCAAGCTAAGGAGCCTAAGTCTAGCAACAAGTCTAGACATGTACAACGGAAAGCTCATCTAATCCGAGATTACGTGGAGCAAAAGGAAGTAGTGATAGAAAAGATTGCTGAGATGATAACATAGCGAGATCCTCTCACTAAACCATTACGACAAGATAAGCATGAAGGGCATGTTAATTCCATGGGAATTAAACGTGTTCCTAAGTTGTAGTACTCTTTTATGGATTAGATTCATTCTCTTATGTACTCTATACGACATCATCGTTTTGATATTTATATATTTTGTTTTTCATGTGGTTTTGTACGACAATTTTTGAACACCACAAAGTGAACTGAACAAACATTATATTTTTGGTCCTTAATTGCCCACGTGAGCTGATAACTCAAGGTAATTATTTTGTGACGTTGGTTGATGGTGGGTTCAACGAGCCATAAGTCAAAAGGTTGGTGACCAATCACGAGGCGATTTATACGGATATCTCGTCGGACACAATTGTGACATCGACGTGGAGTCCTAAATGTTTTCTAACATTCGGTGCCCGGTCGTGGATAGGACCTCCATGGTGATCCTAAGAGTCGATTCTTTTGACTATCGACTGTCTCTTGAGACTAAGGCAGATTTTGGGTGACTTTGGTTTCTTTCTCACGGTCATCCGTAACAGGGGGCCAAGTAGATTTTTTCGGGTCATTTCATGCGTGCTTAGATCGGAAGGAGTCGAGTTGAAGGAAATATTCAGCCTTTATCGGGTACTCGATATTTCTCAGGGCCACTCGAGGAGTCAGAATCGAAATGCATGGCCATGCTCGAATACGAATTCGTTTTATCAGTTGAGTTACTCTCTAGTCGGGGAAACCACTCTAGATACAGATCGATTGTAAAATACGACCTTTGCGGATCCGGATCTGCAGATTGTTTTACATTGAGTGGGAGAAATTTTAAATGAATATGAGAATCGGTTATCGCACATACATTTGTACGGACAAGTGGGAGTTTGTTGGAGCTGTGTCCTCCAGTTAGTGCGGATAACGTCATTGCACATACACTTGTACGGACAAGTGGGAGCTTGTTGGGGCTGGTGTCCTTTACAGTTAGTGCAAGGACTTATAAATCTCTAAAAGGATCAAAGGGTATACTTTTGTATTATAATCAGTTGGTCCACGTTTATCAATAACGGTTGGCTTGCTAGATAAGTTTGACGTTATTGTCATACAGATGGCGGTGATCAACTGGTCCCTAAAAGTCACACCTATAGGATACGTTTGAGAGATGTAACGGTATGAAAATACAGTCATGTTGATGCCAGAAAATTGACTAAGCAGTTAGTCCGAGGTATTTGACTAGTAATTAGTCAAAATGCGATGTTGAGATTTTTTATTTAATACGGATTAAATAAAATGGGCTAAGGCGAATTAAACAGTTAATTCGTAAATTAAATATAAACGATTATATTTAATTAATGTATGATACGTGTCGTTTAGCGTATACAAATTAATAATTTATAAAACCTATCTTAACCTCAAAAGTATTAACATAGTAAAGGATAAGTAGGGTCGATCCCACAGAGAGATTGGAAAACTAATTAACTATGCAGTAATATTTACAAACTAACTTACATATTCACATGCTATTAACATATTTATGAGATTGGGGGGTTTCAATTGGTGATTTTAAGTAAACTATGATTAACTAATTCTATTCTAATATGGGAAGTGAACCAAGCAACTCAATTAAGCTCATAATATTCCAGTTACGTGTCGATCGTCTAGCAAATATTCAGTTTAACAATAGGTTAACTGTAGAGAATTTAGCCGCTAAAAACTCCCTATCTTTCCTTACTTTTAATTGGTAGCGAGCCGCTCGACTACCAATACTAACTAACCAATTACACGCAAGTTTCAAGGTTCCGCAAACTGACTAGCCGCGTTAAGAATTAGAAAGGCCTCATTAACCATATTAATTACCTAAGTGTTGTCAATGCTCAAGCAATTAACACATCTAATTATACTCCCAGTTTAGTCTAGTGACATCATTGCAGTCCTAAAATAAACTAGTCGCTACTCGGTTAATTAATCTAACGCCGCGCCAAATTAATCAACTAGCAATCAGTTTGTACCATCCACGATTAAAACGAGTATAATGAGAATACCATAAAACAAATATAGCTTAAGACGAAATTAACGATTAATAACTGAAAGATTAGTTCAACAAGGTTCCAAAATCCATAGCAACAAACTGAAATTAACTAGTAATTAAGATGAGAACTAATAAATTAAGTACAGAAAACCGTCCCTTGTTTCGGTTGCAACGCCTCCGCAAGTCAGGCCTCCTATCTTCCTCCGGGTCGGAGCCGCTCCACCCGTTGGACTGCTCCATCTTGAATTACATCATCGCCAATTCCCGTCGCCGGATTTGGGGTTATTTTGTATACTTGCTTCCCCCATTCTGATTGGGAACTTGGGTATTTATACTTGATCAAGGTTAAAGACTGAAGATAAATTTTGCAAGGAATAGGATATATTTTGTGATTAGAATACGAGATGAGATTGAATTTGAGACAGAGTTGGAGTTCATCGTTGTGTTTCATGTTTTGTAGCATCTATGTTTTGCTTCTTTGTTTAATTCACACTCTCGCCCAATTTCTGAAGTCATGGGCTGCCGACTCTACGGAATTAACTAATTATTACGTACGTGCCTGCTTGCGTGCTTCTTTATTTCTTATGCTTCGTTCTTATTTTGTTCCTTGGTCCGTTTTATACATCCTCTTATCATACTATTGATCCATTAAGCGCGTCATTCGGCCAGTTCTCTTCTGTCTCGTAATCTGCTATATCAAAACACACTAAATAAGCCCATTTGCATTTAAAATAATAATAACAGTAATTAAATCTCGAAATTAACGAATATATAATAATTTAGCTCAAATAATGCGAAAGACGATACTAACAATATACGGATATGGGATAAAAACATATATAATTATGGGCTTATCAAATTCCCCCACACTTATTTTATTGTCGCCCTCGACAATGACAAAACATGAGCTATGAACAAGTATCAACCTCAAAGATTCTAGACATAAGATAGAATATAGGGATAAATGGCATTGGTATACAACTCATAGCTATCCATACTATTGACTACCTTAACTAGCATTTATGCAACAAATCAACACCAATGCTAAGGAAACAAATTCCAGAGCGGGAAAAATACGAACTCAGATGCAAACGAATAGGACAATGACACTACTCGAACCGTCGACCTTGCCGGACTTATACATGTTGGACTCTCGCGATTCGCTCATCACTCGTTATAAGAATAGGTGAGTATAATGTGAAAGAGAGAGAAAATATAAGTCACTCACCTAACTCAACTTACGAAGACATGCATGCAATCTAACATGAAATCGATCTCTACAACCATACATACGCATTCCAACCAAACGAGGACCAAGACACATGCCGAGGACTTACAAGAGGTGCGAGATAAGGTAATTGGGTGAAAAGAGGCAAATATTTTTGGATATGTGGAGGTAAAAGTCAAGCTAGTATCGACCGTAACCAAGATTACACATATTCCGCTTAGAAACCCAACTTACAAAGTGATAAACGATGCCATTCATGGCATAAACTCGCGCACAACAAAGATAACTCCTCATATGTAGAATATACTGTCAAGAATAGGAGTTTAATTCTAAGGGATTTTTTTCTCTTTTTTTCACATTGATTTTTCTTATTTTTTCTAGATAATAGCACGATACCAAAACTGACCACAAAGAGCGTGCCAAACCCATCAACTAGACTAGCTTGACTAGGGTAGGCTATTTAGGAATGTAATTGATCGAATGGGTGAAAACAAGTCAATTTGGCTAAGTGAAGTTCAATGGTATAATAAAAGGGAAAGTTGCCTCTCCACATGTGTCACCGCCACAAACCCGAATGCATACAGGTTAAGAGACAAATTTCATGCTTATGCAATTTGATGTTACATGCCTCATAAGGAGTACTTCTCTCATCCTATAAATAGAAACCGATCATGAATGTCATCGGTTTTGAAGGCTCTAAATCTCAGAAATTTTAGTAGTTTGCCAACATTTTAGTCAAGTCTATTCGCTCAGTAGTATCTGTCACACACTCGTAGATATGCAAATGAGTATACAAAAGATAAGTGCTGATAATGCAAGGCTAAAGTGAGAATTCAAAAGCATAAAAGCAGTTTTATCATCGTTGTACCACCATTCCGACTCCCTTATCCTAGTTAGTCTTATAAAAACAGAGGTTATTTTTAATTATGACCGAATTTTGACAGCACCTCCCCTAAAAATGGCCATATCCAAGAAATTTAAAACCTATAAATGCAACAAAAACTTATATGGCAATACGCCAGACTCCACTTTCAGCATACAAAACCACAATTCCAGCAAATTTTTTTAAGTATCCCAGTTTTTTAGGCCTTGCCTCTCCCCCACACTTGAACTCGACATCGTCCTCGATGTTCAGCATATATAAAAATAAGAGGGAAGAAGGAACTTAACGGATTCAAATGAAGTTCACAGCAAGATGCTCCAAATTTGGTTATGATAATGCTCTGTCCTGGTCAGCCAAATAAACTCTCAGTAGCAGCAGTACAGGAAGTACAGGTAAGGAAGGTGCCCATTAGTGAATTTTTTAGCCTCCAAGTAGTACCGATCAACGTAGGACCATGGCTTCCAGCAAGGCAGCAGTGCCTTTTTTTAATCAAGTTGAAACCCAATCAGCTATATGCATCCCGATTCCTGAAAAATGAAACACTCGACCAAGACAAGTGAAACAGAAAGCAAGCAAAATACCCAGAAAATCAGCAGGAATAGTAGTAAAATCTCTTTTTGTATTTTTATATTTTTTTTTAATTAATTTTTTTTTTGTGCTACCGACACTATTAACATCCCCCTACAAAGGTAGCGAAACTCGGGGAGGCACTTAAGCCGACTCGACAAGACAACAAAGAAAGCATATAAGATAAAACACACACAAAAGCAATAAAAATTTAGCTTGGGTTGCCTCCCAAGAAGCGCCTTGGTTAATGTCGTGGCTCGACATAGACGAATAATCCTCAAAACTCAGCCAGATCAAATTAATAATTTATAAAACCTATCTTAACCTCAAAGGTATTAACATAGTAAAGGATAAGTAGGGTCGATCCCACAGAGAGATTGGAAAACTAATTAACTATGCAGTAATATTTACAAACTAACTTACATATTCACATGCTATTAACACATTTATGAGATTGGGGGGTTTCAATTGGTGATTTTAAGTAAACTATGATTAACTAATTCTATTCTAATATGGGAAGTGAACCAAGCAACTCAATTAAGCTCATAATATTCCAGTTACGTGTCGATCGTCTAGCAAATATTCAGTTTAACAATAGGTTAACTGTAGAGAATTTAGCCGCTAAAAACTCCCTATCTTTCCTTACTTTTAATTGGTAGCGAGCCGCTCGACTACCAATACTAACTAACCAATTACACGCAAGTTTCAAGGTTCCGCAAACTGACTAGCCGCGTTAAGAATTAGAAAGGCCTCATTAACCATGTTAATTACCTAAGTGTTGTCAATGCTCAAGCAATTAACACATCTAATTATACTCCCAGTTTAGTCTAGTGACATCATTGCAGTCCTAAAATAAACTAGTCGCTACTCGGTTAATTAATCTAACGCCGCGCCAAATTAATCAACTAGCAATCGGTTTGTACCATCCATGATTAAAACGAGTATAATGAGAATACCATAAAACAAATATAGCTTAAGACGAAATTAACGATTAATAACTGAAAGATTAGTTCAACAAGGTTCCAAAATCCATAGCAACAAACTGAAATTAACTAGTAATTAAGATGAGAACTAATAAATTAAGTACAGAAAACCGTCCCTTGTTTCGGTTGCAACGCCTCCGCAAGTCAGGCCTCCTATCTTCCTCCGGGTCGGAGCCGCTCCACCCGTTGGACTGCTCCATCTTGAATTACATCATCGCCGATTCCCGTCGCCGGATTTGGGGTTATTTTGTATACTTGCTTCCCCCATTCTGATTGGGAACTTGGGTATTTATACTTGATCAAGGTTAAAGACTGAAGATAAATTTTGCAAGGAATAGGATATATTTTGTGATTAGAATACGAGATGAGATTGAATTTGAGACAGAGTTGGAGTTCATCGTTGTGTTTCATGTTTCCGGTAGCATCTATGTCGCTGCTTCTTTGTTTAATTCACACTCTCGCCCAATTTCTGAAGTCATGGGATGCCGACTCTACGGAATTAATTAATTATTACGTACGTGCCTGCTTGCGTGCTTCTTTATTTCTTATGCTTCGTTCTTATTTTGTTCCTTGGTCCGTTTTATACATCCTCTTATCATACTATTGATCCATTAAGCGCGTCATTCGGCCCGTTCTCTTCTGTCTCGTAATCTGCTATATCAAAACACACTAAATAAGCCCATTTGCATTTAAAATAATAATAACAGTAATTAAATCTCGAAATTAACGAATATATAATAATTTAGCTCAAATAATGCGAAAGACGATACTAACAATATACGGATATGGGATAAAAACATATATAATTATGGGCTTATCAAATTCCCCCACACTTATTTTATTGTCGCCCTCGACAATGACAAAACATGAGCTATGAACAAGTATCAACCTCAAAGATTCTAGACATAAGATAGAATATAGGGATAAATGGCATTGGTATATAACTCATAGCTATCCATACTATTGACTACCTTAACTAGCATTTATGCAACAAATCAACACCAATGCTAAGGAAACAAATTCCAGAGCGGGAAAAATACGAACTCAGATGCAAACGAATAGGACAATGACACTACTACTGAACCGTCGACCTTGCCAGACTTATACATGTTGGACTCTCGCGATTCGCTCATCACTCGTTATAAGAATAGGTGAGTATAATGTGAAAGAGAGAGAAAATATAAGTCACTCACCTAACTCAACTTACGAAGACATGCATGCAATCTAACATGAAATCGATCTCTACAACCATACATACGCATTCCAACCAAACGAGGACCAAGACACATGCCGAGGACTTACAAGAGGTGCGAGATAAGGTAATTGGGTGAAAAGAGGCAAATATTTTTGGATATGTGGAGGTAAAAGTCAAGCTAGTATCGACCGTAACCAAGATTACACATATTCCGCTTAGAAACTCAACTTACAAAGTGATAAACGATGCCATTCATGGCATAAACTCGCGCACAACAAAGATAACTCCTCATATGTAGAATATACTGTCAAGAATAGGAGTTTAATTCTAAGGGATTTTTTTCTCTTTTTTTCACATTGATTTTTCTTATTTTTTCTTTTTTCACTCTTATTTTTCTTTTCATTCAGTCTTTCTTTTTTTCTTTCATCTTGTTTTTTTTTCTTTTTCCTTCCATTTTTTTGTCCAACTCCCTTTTCAAGATAATAGCACGATACCAAAACTGACCACAAAGAGCGTGCCAAACCCATCAACTAGACTAGCTTGACTAGGGTAGGCTATTTAGGAATGTAATTGATCGAATGGGTGAAAACAAGTCAATTTGGCTAAGTGAAGTTCAATGGTATAATAAAAGGGAAAGTTGCCTCTCCACATGTGTCACCGCCACAAACCCGAATGCATACAGGTTAAGAGACAAATTTCATGCTTATGCAATTTGATGTTACATGCCTCATAAGGAGTACTACTCTCATCCTATAAATAGAAACCGATCATGAATGTCATCGGTTTTGAAGGCTCTAAATCTCAGAAATTTTAGTAGTTTGCCAACATTTTAGTCAAGTCTATTCGCTCAGTAGTATCTGTCACACACTCGTAGATATGCAAATGAGTATACAAAAGATAAGTGCTGATAATGCAAGGCTAAAGTGAGAATTCAAAAGCATAAAAGCAGTTTTATCATCGTTGTACCACCATTCCGACTCCCTTATCCTAGTTAGTATTATAAAAACAGAGGTTATTTTTAATTATGACCGAATTTTGACAGCACCTCCCCTAAAAATGGCCATATCCAAGAAATTTAAAACCTATAAATGCAACAAAAACTTATATGGCAATACGCCAGACTCCACTTTCAGCATACAAAACCACAATTCCAGCAAATTTTTTTAAGTATCCCAGTTTTTTAGGCCTTGCCTCTCCCCCACACTTGAACTCGACATCGTCCTCGATGTTCAGCATATATAAAAATAAGAGGGAAGAAGGAACTTAACGGATTCAAATGAAGTTCACAGCAAGATGCTCCAAATTTGGTTATGATAATGCTCTGTCCTGGTCAGCCAAATAAACTCTCAGTAGCAGCAGTACAGGAAGTACAGGTAAGGAAGGTGCCCATTAGTGAATTTTTTAGCCTCCAAGTAGTACCGATCAACGTAGGACCATGGCTTCCAGCAAGGCAGCAGTGCCTTTTTTTAATCAAGTTGAAACCCAATCAGCTATATGCATCCCGATTCCTGAAAAATGAAACACTCGACCAAGACAAGTGAAACAGAAAGCAAGCAAAATACCCAGAAAATCAGCAGGAATAGTAGTAAAATCTCTTTTTGTATTTTTATATTTTTTTTTAATTAATTTTTTTTTGTGCTACCGACACTATTAACATCCCCCTACAAAGGTAGCGAAACTCGGGGAGGCACTTAAGCCGACTCGACAAGACAACAAAGAAAGCATATAAGATAAAACACACACAAAAGCAATAAAAATTTAGCTTGGGTTGCCTCCCAAGAAGCGCCTTGGTTAATGTCGTGGCTCGACATAGACGAATAATCCTCAAAACTCAGCCAGATCAAATTAATAATTTATAAAACCTATCTTAACCTCAAAGGTATTAACATAGTAAAGGATAAGTAGGGTCGATCCCACAGAGAGATTGGAAAACTAATTAACTATGCAGTAATATTTACAAACTAACTTACATATTCACATGCTATTAACATATTTATGAGATTGGGGGGTTTCAATTGGTGATTTTAAGTAAACTATGATTAACTAATTCTATTCTAATATGGGAAGTGAACCAAGCAACTCAATTAAGCTCATAATATTCCAGTTACGTGTCGATCGTCTAGCAAATATTCAGTTTAACAATAGGTTAACTGTAGAGAATTTAGCCGCTAAAAACTCCCTATCTTTCCTTACTTTTAATTGGTAGCGAGCCGCTCGACTACCAATACTAACTAACCAATTACACGCAAGTTTCAAGGTTCCGCAAACTGACTAGCCGCGTTAAGAATTAGAAAGACCTCATTAACCATATTAATTACCTAAGTGTTGTCAATGCTCAAGCAATTAACACATCTAATTATACTCCCAGTTTAGTCTAGTGACATCATTGCAGTCCTAAAATAAACTAGTCGCTACTCGGTTAATTAATCTAACGCCGCGCCAAATTAATCAACTAGCAATCGGTTTGTACCATCCACGATTAAAACGAGTATAATGAGAATACCATAAAACAAATATAGCTTAAGACGAAATTAACGATTAATAACTGAAAGATTAGTTCAACAAGGTTCCAAAATGCATAGCAACAAACTGAAATTAACTAGTAATTAAGATGAGAACTAATAAATTAAGTACAGAAAACCGTCCCTTGTTTCGGTTGCAACGCCTCCGCAAGTCAGGCCTCCTATCTTCCTCCGGGTCGGAGCCGCTCCACCCGTTGGACTGCTCCATCTTGAATTACATCATCGCCGATTCCCGTCGCCGGATTTGGGGTTATTTTGTATACTTGCTTTCCCCATTCTGATTGGGAACTTGGGTATTTATACTTGATCAAGGTTAAAGACTGAAGATAAATTTTGCAAGGAATAGGATATATTTTGTGATTAGAATACGAGATGAGATTGAATTTGAGACAGAGTTGGAGTTCATCGTTATGTTTCATGTTTCCGGTAGCATCTATGTCGCTGCTTCTTTGTTTAATTCACACTCTCGCCCAATTTCTGAAGTCATGGGCTGCCGACTCTACGGAATTAATTAATTATTATGTACGTGCCTGCTTGCGTGCTTCTTTATTTCTTATGCTTCGTTCTTATTTTGTTCCTTGGTCCGTTTTATACATCCTCGTATCATACTATTGATCCATTAAGCGCGTCATTCGGCCCGTTCTCTTCTGTCTCGTAATCTGCTATATCAAAACACACTAAATAAGCCCATTTGCATTTAAAATAATAATAACAGTAATTAAATCTCGAAATTAACGAATATATAATAATTTAGCTCAAATAATGCGAAAGACGATACTAACAATATACGGATATGGGATAAAAACATATATAATTATGGGCTTATCAATGTATATGGAATTAATTATACAATATTGTCTTTGTCGGACATGTATTAATATTTCAACTAATCCGAGTTATTAGTTGATGTTTTAATAACCGATAACCGATGACGATTTATAATAAAACCGCGTCATATACATTTAGCATTTTACGAACCGGACCACGAGTTAAAATTAAAAGGAAGTGGAAGCCCACTTCCCAAGAGGGCTCACGGTTTGGCCGAGTAGAGCAAACAAATGGAGAGCCTCTCCTCATTTTGCAACCTAATCATTTTTCATTTGTAAAAATTATTAGGGTTTTGGGAGAACATTTCCTCTCTAAACCTAGATCTCACATCTAGCAAAACTCACAACAAATTCTCTCAATATTGCAAGGCAATTAGAGAATACTTTCTAGCACAAGGGCATAGTCTCAGACGGTCTTGGGTGCAACAATTAGGAGGAAATCTACGTTGATTTCTGTTCATTTTGCCAAATTGCACTAGGACCCGAGGTTGATTCCTAATCTTTATCGTTTTCTATTGTATTTCGTTTATGACCATATATTACATGTTAAATTTACGTTATAGTCCTAAATTTTAAGGGTCTTATACGGATATTACCCTACACTTAGGATGTTCAGGATCTATGAAAACCTTCGGGTTGCACCATGTACAACTCTTCCTCCAAATAACCGTTTAAGAAGGCGGTTTTCACATCCATTTGCCAAATTTCATAGTCATGAAATGCAGCAATCGCTAAAATTATCCGAATGGAACGTAGCATGACTACAGGTGCAAAAATCTCATCATAATGCAATCCGTGCACTTGAGTGAAACCTTTTGCCACAAGTCGTGCCTTATAGGTATCTGGTTGCGCGTCTACAGAACGCTTTATTTTGTAAAGCCATTTGCACTGTAGAGGTTTTACCTTATTAGGTAAATCAACTAGATCCCATACGTTATTCTCATACATGGAGTCCATCTCGGATTGCATGGCTTCGAGCCATAGCTTTGAGTCAGAACATGCCTTAGCACCTTTATAGGTTGCGGGTTCATTACTTTCTAGAAGTAAAACGTCATTCTCCTCGACCATACCAATGTATCTGTCCGGAGGATGAGAGACTCTACCCGACCTCCTAGGTTCCTCAGGAATATTAACCGTATCATCAGTTGGAGGAACCACTTCCTCCATCTGTTCCTCGGTCGTTGGTTCTGGAATCTTCGACAGCTCGAAGGTTCTATTACTCGACTTGTTCTCGAGAAATTCTTTCTCTAAGAACGTCGCACTAGCCGCAACAAAAACTCGATGTTCGGTAGGCGAATAGAAGTAATGACCAAATGTTCCTTTTGGATAACCTATAAAGTATATCTTGACTGATCGCGGGCCGAGCTTATCTTCGTGTCTCCACTTGACATAAGCCTCGCAGCCCCAAACCCGAATAAAGGACAAGTTAGGGACCGTTCCCTTCCACATTTCATATGGAGTCTTGTCGACAACTTTAGACGGACTTCGGTTAAGTATAAGAGCGGCTGACAAAAGAGCATAACCCCATAATGAGTCAGGCACTACCGTGTGACTCATCATGGATCGAACCATATCAAGTAAGGTTCGATTTCTCCGTTCAGACACACCATTTAATTGAGGTGTTCCAGGTGGAGTTAACTGTAGAACGATTCCACAGTCTTTAAGGTGTTGATCAAACTCATTTGAAAGATATTCGCCACGCCGATCTGAACGGAGTGATTTAACCTTTCTACCCAGTTGGTTATGTACCCTGTTCTGGTATTCCTTGAATTTCTCAAAGGACTCACTTTTATGCTTCATTAAGTAGACATATCCGTATCTACTCAAATCGTCCGTAAAAGTGATAAAATATCTATAGCCATCTCTAGCGGTAATTGACATAGGTCCACATACGTCTGTATATATGAGTCCTTATAGGTCACTAGTGCGCATTCCAACACCTTTGAAGGAAATTCGTGTCATCTTACCAATGAGACATGATTCACACGTGCCATATGTAGAAAAATCGAATGCGGGAATTGTCCCATTATCGACGAGTTTCTTCACGCGTTTCTCATTTATGTGTCCCATTCGACAATGCCATAGATAGGTTTGATCTTTGTCACCAACCTTTAATTTCTTATTATTCATGTGTAATACATCCGTGGTTTGGTCTAAGATATATATTCCATTCATGGAAACTGCTTTGCCATAAATCATTTCATTAAAAGAGAAAATACAGCTATTATCCTTTATTGAAAATGCAAAACAGTCTTTAGCAAGTACGGAAACAGAAATAATGTTCTTAGATAAACTGGGCACATAGTAACAGTTATTTAAAGATAACTCAAAACCACTAGGAAGTTGGATTACATATGTCCCCTTCGAGGCAGCAGCAACTCTTGCTCCATTCCCGACTCGCAGGTCCACATCACCTTTTTCGAGAGGTATGATGTTCTTTAGGCCCTGCAAATGATTACACAGATGAGAACCACAGCCAGTATCTAGTACCCAAGTTCCGAAACTTGCATGGTTAATCTCAATCATATGAATATAAGATGACATACCAACAGGAACGACGCGGCATGCCTTGATGTCCTCACGGTAGACGGGACAGTTCCTCCTCCAATGTCCAGTCTTGTGACAATGGTGGCACTCTATGTCACTGTAGGGTAATATCCGTATAAAACCCCTTAAAATTAAGGACTATAACGTAATTTATCATGTGATTAATGGTCATAAACGAAAAACAAGAGAAACGATAAAAGAATAAGAATCAACCTCGGGTCCTGTGCAAATCGGCCTAAGAACAGAAATCAACGTAGATTTCCTCCTAATTGTTGCACCCAAGATCGTCTGAGACTATGCCCCTTGTGCTAGAAATTGCTCTCTGATTGCCTTGCAATATTGAGAGAGCTTTTTTTGTGAGGTTTTGATGTGAGATCTAGAATTTCAGAGAAAAATACTCCAAAACCCTAATTTTTCTTCAAATGAGAATGATTAGGTCAAAAGGAGAGAAGGACTCTCCTTTTGTTTCACTCGGCCAACCGTGTGCTAAGGGAGGGAGTGGGCTTTCCACTTTCTCCTTATTTAACTCGTGGTCCGACTTGTTTTGCTAAATGTATATGACGGGTTTTAATTATAAATCGTCATCCGATATCGGATATTAAAATATCGACTAGTAACATGAATCAGTCGACATATTAATACTTGTCCGACAATGACAATATTGTATAATTAATTAATTCAATATACATTAATTAAATATAACCGTTTATATTCAATTTACAAATTAACCGCTTAATTCACCTTAGCCAGTATTATTTAATCGGTATTAAATAATTATCTCAACATCGCGTTTGACTAATTATTAGTCAATAACTCCGACTAACCGCTTAGTCATATTAGGCATCAATATGACTGTATTTTCATACCGTCACATCTCTCAAACATATCCTATAGGTGTGACTTTTAGGGACCAGTTGATCACCGCCATCTGTATGACAATAACGTCAAACTTATCTAGCAAGCCAGCCGTTATTAATAAACGTGGACCAACTGATAATAATACAAAAGTATACCCTTTGATCCTTTTAGAGATTTATATGTCATTGAACTAACTGTGGAGGACACCAGCCCCAACAAGCTCCCACTTGTCCGTACAAGTGTACGTGCAATAACGTTATCCGCACTAACTGGAGGACACCGGCTCCAACAAACTCCCACTTATCCGTACAAGTGTATGTGCGATAACCGATTCTCATATCCATTTAAAATTTCTCCCACTCAATGTAAAACAATTTGCAGATCCGTATCCGCAAAGGTCGTATTTTACAATCGATCTGTATCAAGAGTGGTTTCCCCGACTAGAGAGTAACTTAATTGATAAAACGAATCCGTATTCGAGCATGGCCATGCATTTCGATTCTGACTCCTCGAGTGGCCCCGAGAAATATCGAGTACCGATAAAGGTGAATATTTCCTTCAACTCGACTCCTGCCGATCTAAGCACAACATGAAATGACCCAGAAAAAATCTACTTGGCCCCCTGATACGGATGACCGTGAGAAAGAAACCAAAGTCACCCAAAATCTGCCTTAATCTCAAGAGACAGTCGATAGTCAAAAGAATCGACTCTTAGGATCACTATGGAGGTCCTATCCACGACCTGGCACCGAATGTTATAAAACATTTAGGACTCCACGTCGATGTCACAATTGTGTCCTACGAGATATTCGTATAACTCGCCTCTGTGATTGGTCAGTCAACCGTTTGACTTATGGCTCGTTGATCCCACCATCAACCAACGTCACAAAATAATTGCCAGAGTTATCAGCTCACTTGGGCAATTAAGGACCAAAAATATAATGTTTGTTCAGTTCACTTTGTGGTGTTCAAAATAGTCGTACAACTCCACATGAAAAACAAAATATATAAATATCAAAACGATGATGTCGTATAGAGTACACGAGAAAAAGAATCTAATCCGTAAAAGAGTACTACAACTCAGGAACACGTTTAATTCCCATGGAAATAACATGCCCTTCATGCTTATCTTGTCGTAATGGTTTAGTAAGAGGATCTACTATATTATCATCTGTAGCAATCTTTTCTATCACTACCTCCTTTTGCTCCACGTAATCTCGGATTAGATGAGCTTTCCGTTGTACATGTCTAGACTTGTTGCTAGACTTAGGCTCCTTAGCCTGGCAGATGGCACCTCTATTGTCGCAATAGATGGTGATCAGGTCATTCGAACTAGGCACTACAGATAGTCCTTGTAAGAATTGACGCATCCATATCGCTTCCTTGGCAGCTTCAGACGCGGCATAGTACTCGGACTCAGTCGTAGAATCTGTTTGTAACACTTTGTTTGGAACTCTTCCGGTGATCGCAGCGCCATTAAGAGTAAAAACGAATCCAGACTGAGATTTCGAGTTATCTCGATCCGTTTGGAAGCTAGCATCTGTGTAACCGGTTGCGCATAGCTTTTGATCGCCTCCATAAGTCAATGCCCAATCTTTAGTCCTCCGTAGGTACTTAAGAATGTTCTTGACAGCCATCCAATGTGATTCACCTGGATGCTGTTGGAATCGACTTGTCATACTCAATGCATATGCCACGTCCGGACGTGCGCATATCATGGCATATATGATTGATCCTATTGCCGAAGCATAAGGAACCCGGGTCATGCGCTCTATCTCTTCCGGTGTCTTTGGTGCCTGAGACTTGCTCAAATGCACCCCTGGAGCCATAGGAAGAAACCCCTTTTTGGAGTTAGTCATGCTGAATCTCTCTAGAATCTTGTCTATATAAGACTCTGATGACGAGATAACATCCGACGTGATCTATCTCGATAGATATGGATGCCCAAAATTCTTTGTGCCTCACCCAGATCTTTCATCTGGAAATGGTTCTTCAACCATACTTTTACCGAAGTTAAGAGAGGTATGTCATTCCCAATCAGGAGTATGTCATCAACATACAATATTAGGAAGACAATATTGCTCCCACTCGACTTGATATATAGACATGGTTCCTCGACCGATCGAGTAAATCCATTATCTTTTATCACTTGGTCGAAACGATGATTCCAACTCCGAGAAGCTTGCTTAAGTCCATAAATGAAACGCTTAAGCTTGCACACTTTCTTAGGATGTTCAGGATCGATGAAACCTTCGGATTGTACCATGTACAACTCTTCCTCCAAATAACTGTTTAAGAAGGCGGTTTTCACATCCATCTGCCAAATTTCATAGTCATGAAAAGCGGCAATCGCTAAGATAATCCGAATGGAACGCAGCATGACTACGGGTGCAAAAATTTCATCGTAGTACAGGCCTGACACTTGGGTGAAACCTTTAGCAACTAGTCGTGGTTTATAGATATCTTGTTGACCTTCCACAGAATGCTTTATCTTGTAAAGCCATTTGCATTGAAGGGGACGAACCTTAGCAGGTAAGTCAACAAGATCCCATACGTTGTTCTCATACATGGAGTCCATCTCGGATTGCATGGCCTCAAGCCATAGCTTTGAGTCGGAACTGGTCACGGCACCTTTATAGGTTGCGGGTTCACTACTCGTTAAGAGTAGAATGTCATCTATGTCATATTCCTCGACCATACCAATGTATCTGTCCGGAGGAATAGAGACTCTACCCGACCTCCTAGGTTCCTCAGGAATACTAACCGCAGCCGGGATTGAAGGAACTGGTTCCTCCAATGGTTGCTTGGCATTTGGTTCTGGAATCTCCGACAGCTCGAAGGTTCTATTACTTTTCGCGTTCTCGAGAAACTCCTTCTCTAAGAATGTCGCACTAGCCGCAACAAATACACGTTGTTCGGTTGGCGAATAGAAGTAATGACCAAATGTTCCTTTAGGATAACCTATAAAGTATGTCGTGACCGATCGCGGGCCGAGCTTATCCTCGTGTCTCCACTTGACATAAGCCTCGCAGCCCCAAACCCGTATAAAGGACAAGTTGGGGACCGTTCCCTTCCATAGTTCATATGGAGTCTTGTCAACAGCTTTAGACGGACTTCGGTTAAGTATTAGAGCAGCTGACAGAAGAGCATAACCCCATAATGAATCAGGCAATACGGTGTGACTCATCATGGATCGAACCATATCAAGTAGTGTTCGATTTCTCCGTTCGGACACACCATTCAATTGAGGTGTTCCAGGTGGAGTTAACTGTAAGGCAATCCCACATTCCTTAAGGTGTTGATCAAACTCGTGTGAAAGATACTCGCCACCACGGTCTGATCGTAGTGTTTTAATCTTTCTACCTAGTTGGTTCTGTACCCGATTCTGGTATTCTTTGAATTTCTCAAAAGACTCACTTTTATGCTTCATTAAGTAGACATAGCCATATCTACTTAAATTGTCCGTGAAAGTGATGAAATACCTATAGCCTTCTCGTGCGGTGATTGACATAGGTCCACACACATCCATATGTATGAGTCCTAATAGGTCAGCAGCGCGCATTCCAACACCTTTGAAGGAAATTCGAGTCATCTTACCAATGAGACATGATTCACACGTGCCAAATGATTGAAAATCAAAGGCCGAGATAGCTCCATTCTGTATGAGCTGTTTAACGCGTTTCTCATTAATGTATCCCATACGGCAGTGCCATAGATAAGTTTGATCTTTGTCACCAACTTTTAACTTCTTATTCATTACGTGCAATATTTCGGTGGTTTGATCTAAAACATAAATTCCATTCATGGAGACTGCCTTGCCATAAATCATATCGTGTAACGAGAAAACACAGTTATTATTCTCTATTATAAATGAAAAACCAAGTATGTCAAGTGCAGAAACTGAAATAATGTTTTTGGATAAACTGGGTACATAATAGCAGTTATATAAAAATAACTCAAATCCGCTAGGAAGCTGGATCACATATGTTCCCCTCGAGACGGCAGCCACTCGTGCTCCATTCCCGACACGCAGGTCCATCTCACCCTTTACGAGAGGTTCGATGTTTCGGAGCCCCTGCACATGATTTCATAGATGAGAACCACAACCAGTATCTAGTACCCAAGTTCCGTAACTTGCATGGTTAATCTCAATCATATGAACAAAAGTAGAAGAAGAAGAAGACATACCTACAGGAGTAACGCGACCTGCTTTTATGTCCTCATGGTATACAGGACATGTACGCCTCCAATGCCCAGTCTTGTGGCAATGGTGGCATTCCATGTTACCGGTCTTGCTCTTTGTCGCGCCTAGTGAGGTGCTCGACTCACGAGGCCCACTCTTACCCGATCCCGACTTCTTAAACTTCGGCACCTCATCGCTAGGTCCGCTCGAGCTTTGCCCTTACCCTTGCCCTTGTTTGACACAACGAGAACATCCTGTTTTAGGCTCCCACTAAACTTCATGTCCTTCTCGGTCTGTACGAGAAGGGAGTGTAGTGCATGAGGACTTTTCTTCAAATCATTCATATAGTAATTGGCTCTAAAGAGCGCAAAATCATCGTGGAGTGAATGAAGCATGAGGTCAATCACGATGTTCTCACTGATCTTATTATCAAGTGCCACCAGTTTCTCGACATTCTCAATCATGCTGAGAATGTGTGGGCTAACCGGTTGGCCCGTCTGGAGTTTCGCCTCAAAGAAGCGACAGGTATGCTCATAGGTCACGATTCTCGGTGCTTTCAAGAATTCCTTAGTGAGCGTGGTGAAAATCTTGCTTGTACCTTGGGCTATGAAGCGTTTCTGTAAATTGGATTCCATTGCAAAAATGAGTACGTTCTTTATCGCACCCGCTTCCATGACGAAATCGCTATACGTGGCGATCTCGTTAGCTCCAGCCGTGGGGCCTGGGTTTGGCGGGATGGGCTCTATTAGATATTTGAGCTTCCCGTCAGCAATGGCAGCATTCCGTAATGCCGCCTCCCAGTCCGCGAAGTTTGATCCATCATTCTTCAGTCGAGTAGACTGATTCATCTGATTCATGAAGATCTGAAGCCAGGACTCACGGTCCAATGTGGCACTTGGCATTGGGTCGTTCATATGGCCAGCCATTTTGTTATTAGCAGTTTAAAGGATCGTGTTCTACACTGAAAAAGAAAGAAAAACAAAACGAAATAAGCAACTCATCGAGGTGATTTAAGTCTAATTAAAATTTATTTTAACGTGTAGACTCATTGCATTTGTATAATCGATCTACCTCAAGAATTATACAAATGATCCCAAGACTCAATTTCCGTAAATTGATAAGCCAACTGTTTGGCTAGTTCTACCGTTAGAACTCTTGGTCGATAGATTTCCGTAAATCCTATCTTTAGTCCACCATAATCACAGGATCGTACGAGTGACCATAGTGTTGAGATAAAATAGGTCAATCAGTTCTAACTTACCCGGCGTAGAAGGGGTCATATTATGCCTACCGACGAAGAAGGGATTCATTGGAGTTTGACCTATAAAGACTATTCTCAATTTTTGGTTATACGAGGAAGATCCCATCAACTTAGTTTTAATTCATTTTAAGTGAACGAAAATCTAGCATTACGTGAATGAATTAACTTGGGTGATGGCTTATTAAGACCGTGTGACATCTACATGTCATAGAAAACTAACGCGTAACCTCTATATGAGTCAGTTTTCATCCAAATATTAGGTGGTTTGGTTTTAGGCGGAAAATGATGCAAACTATCGTTACGATGAAAAACATAAAAAAAACAAAACGTAAATAAAAGTCCTAGTGTGGCCTATCCTAGCAAGATAAACATAATACAACTTTGGAATCCACCGTTGGACCCGAGAAGCTTGTCTTGATGTTCCATCTTGATCCATGCAGCGGGAGTGAGCATCCGATCTCCATCTTTGGTCTTCTCAAAATTACAATTTAAAATTTACAAAATATAAATCTATTTACATTCTAAATTAAAACTGTAATTACAAGGAAAAAAAACCAAAACGGAGATGCGAGATCTCAAAATACAACCAAGACTTTGTTCCATCATTACGGTAACACGCTCTACTAAGGCCACACTAAGTTACAACCGTTTGTAAAATTAAATACGTAATATAAACATTCATGGCATTCAAAATTAACGATAAATAAAAATGCATCAACTAAAATAAAATTTATTCGTGACATAATTCCGTAATTATGTTAAATTTATCCAAACCACCTTTTAACGATTAAATTATGTGACAAAACCGCTTTTATCAACTTAATTTTAATCCATAACAATTCGTTACTTTAAACCGCTTTAAAATAACTAAATGGTACGTGTGTGAACCGTTTCACAATCAAGCGAGTGTACAAAATCCGTATAATGTACATTTTATGGCCAAAAGAAAAATTAAAACACGAAAAAAAAAAAATTTCTGTGCTGCCTTAACACATTTCCTCGATCAAAGAACAAAAATGCTCGATCGACTGATACTGCCAGTCAATCGAGTGGTTTGCCAAACAGAAAGTGCTCGATCGACTGATCTCGTGGTCGATCGAGGACTTTTATTAGCAACGCTGTTCGATCGAGTACGAGGACTTCTCGATCGAGCAGTTAGGGTTTTAAAAAAAAAACGAAACATGAAAACCCTCGTTGAAATCGATTTGACAAAACAAAACCAATTGTAATTTAGACCTAATTCGTATAAAATTAAATCTACAATTGACAAAACCTTAACATATTGCTATAATAATCGTTTATAATAACAATATGCAAAAACAAATCGAAAATAAAACCAATCGATCGAGACACAAAAGTCCTCGATCGACTGATCAGCCGTGGGCATGCATGTCACGGTTTTCAAGGCAAAAAAAATATCAATTCAAATCGTTTTATGAAAATCACGATGAACAATTTACGTGGCCTCGCTCTGATACCACTTGTAGGGTAATATCCGTATAAAACCCCTTAAAATTAAGGAATATAACGTAATTTATCATGTGATTAATGGTCATAAACGAAAAACAAGAGAAACAATAAAAGAATAAGAATCAACCTCAGGTCCTGTGCAAATCGGCCTAAGAACAGAAATCAACGTAGATTTCCTCCTAATTGTTGCACCCAAGATCGTCTGAGACTATGCCCCTTGTGCTAGAAATTGCTCTCTGATTGCCTTGCAATATTGAGAGAGCTTTTTTTGTGAGGTTTTGATGTGAGATCTAGAATTTCAGAGAAAAATACTCCAAAACCCTAATTTTTCTTCAAATGAGAATGATTAGGTCAAAAGGAGAGAAGGACTCTCCTTTTGTTTCACTCGGCCAACCGTGTGCTAAGGGAGGGAGTGGGCTTTCCACTTTCTCCTTATTTAACTCGTGGTCCGACTTGTTTTGCTAAATGTATATGACGGGTTTTAATTATAAATCGTCATCCGATATCGGATATTAAAATATCGACTAGTAACATGAATCAGTCGACATATTAATACTTGTCCGACAATGACAATATTGTATAATTAATTAATTCAATATACATTAATTAAATATAACCGTTTATATTCAATTTACGAATTAACCGCTTAATTCACCTTAGCCAGTATTATTTAATCCGTATTAAATAATTATCTCAACATCGCGTTTGACTAATTATTAGTCAATAACTCCGACTAACCGCTTAGTCATATTAGGCATCAATATGACTGTATTTTCATACCGTCACATCTCTCAAACGTATCCTATAGGTGTGACTTTTAGGGACCAGTTGATCACCGCCATCTGTATGACAATAACGTCAAACTTATCTAGCAAGCCAACCGTTATTGATAAACGTGGACCAACTGATAATAATACAAAAGTATACCCTTTGATCCTTTTAGAGATTTATATGTCATTGCACTAACTGTGGAGGACACCAGCCCCAACAGTCACCGCCCTTGCTCTTTGCTTTGCCTTGTGATCCACTAGTCTCACCAGGCCCACTCTTACCATTTCCTGGCTTCTTAAACTTTGGCTTACCTACAGCTAGATTGCCATGAGCCTTGCCCTTACCCTTACCTTTGTTGTAAATCGTGAGAACATCCTGCTTCACGCTCCCACTCAATTTCATATCCTTCTCGGTTTGTACGAGAAGGGAGTGTAGCTCATGAGGACTCTTTTTCAAGTCATTCATATAGTAGTTCGCCCTGAAAAGGGCAAAACCACCGTGAAGAGAATGAAGCATTCGGTCAATGACAATGCTCTCACTGATTTTACAATTCGATGCCTCGACTTCTCGACATTCTCAATCATGTGAAGAATGTGTGGGCTAACCGGTTGGCCCTTCTGGAGTTTTGCATCAAAGAAGCGACAGGTATGCTCATATGTAACTATTCTCGGTGCTTTTGAGAACTCGTTAGTGAGCGTAGTGAAAATCTTGTTTGCACTTTGGGCAATGAAGCGTCTCTGCAAATTGGTTTCCATTGCAAAGATGAGTACGTTCTTTATCGCACCCGCTTCCATAACGAAATCACTATAAGCGAGTGTCTCGTTGACTCCTGCATTGGGGCCTGGGTTGACCGGTATTGGCTCAGTTAAGTACTTGAGCTTACCGTCAGCAATGGCAAAGCATTCCGCGATGCCGCCTCCCGATCCGCAAAGTTGGACCCATCATTTTTCAGACGTGTGAACTGATTCATCTGGTCCATGAATACTTTCAGCCAAGACGCGCGATCAAGTGTGGCACTAGGCATTGGGATTGCGTTATTTCCAGCCATTTCGTTGTAACAGTATTATGAAAAATAATCGTGTTCTACACTGCGAGAAGAAGAATAAAATAATAAGCATGTACATCGTTTATATTTTTAAGTCTAATGAACTACTGTCATAACGCGAAGACTCAAAACATTTATACAATTGACCTCTATTTAGGTCTTTTTTACCTAAGTCGATTTAGGGTCAATGTAGTCTATATTCGTTGGTCGATTGTATGATGATTTATATGTCAATAAGTAAACGGGAAATAAAGTGCGTAATGTAAATTGACACGTAAGATTTTGGTGACGCGGAAAACCCAATGTGGGAACAACCGCGGGAGGGACGGTACCCTGCCAAGTATTGCACTATATGAATTGGAGGATGGTTACAATTATGGTACGAAGCTAATCCTGTTGGCCCTAGGTTCCAGGCCTGCAAGATCGAGAATGAACGTGTATTATTTGCCAAGATGTGATCTTGAGTGTTGATGTATGAATGCGGGTGTTTATGAATGAATGTATGTCCTTCTTGATTTCCTTCCTTTGCTATTTATAGGGTAAGAACCCTAGATATACTCTATCTCGAATATGGAAAGTGAATATTATTTCCATAAGGACTTCTTTCCTAATCCGGATTCCCATGCCAATTCTCTCCGATCTCCCTAACTTCTCCCTGACACTCATTTCCTTAACACGGGCGCCTACCGTGATGGGCTCTTGATCCTTCTTAAGCCTGTTCCCCCTTCTCCTGACTGCGGGCTCCCATCCTCCTCACCTCTTCTCTAAAATCTTTTATTTCACCAAGTGGGCTTTCTTTATTACGCTATTTTTAGCCCAAACAGTTTGCCCCAAATTTCTTGCGAAGTACGCCTTCAAGTATCGAGCAAGGAATTTACGTAACCAAATATTTGAAACCCTACGCCGTCCTTTTACTCCTTCCCATGCAAGCCACCTTTCTCCTCTTTCTCCGCACCCAACTCCCTCTCTCCTCTTTATAACCCCAACGTCTCTCTTCCACTCTCATTAATCACTCCAAATCATTTCAAAAAACTCTCCTCTTAAACCCTCAATCTTCTTCCCTTTAATCTTCATCAGCTTTACTGTTCCCTCTCCCGTCTTCATCATCAGGTAATCCATCTTCTTTCTTTCTTTTAATCTTCATTTTCCCTTTCCACCATGGACAAAACTCGACAGTCTTCGTCAACCTCGACGCCCTCCGACCGTAATCTCGACCCTACTTTCCCTTCTCGGGGACTTTTCAAACACCCCCACGATTGTGACTCCGCCCTAACTCCGGCCGACATTCCGACGATCAAGAACTTGCTTGGTCTTGGTGATGGGGTTGAGATCGTCGTCCCTGAACCGGGACAAAAAGCTGACGCCCTCCGTCCGGGGTGGGTTTGCTTCTACTTGTACCCGTTTAGATATGGCCTTCGTTTTCCTTTCCCTAAACTCGTCCAAGATTTCATTTTTACCAACAATTTCGCCATGGCACAAATCTCTGCCGCCATTTGGAGAGTTCTTCTCTATTCTCGGCCGCCTGGTCGAGTAATCTGCAAAGCCTGTCACTGGGGCGATCGGCCTATATGTACAACATCAGGTCTCTGGGCAGGGGTCAATTCTCCTTCCGGGGCCGTGGAGAGGCTCCCTTCAAACATGTGTCAAAATCTCGCGATGAGAAATGGTTCGAGGACTTCTTCTATGTGAGGAAGGACTCTATCCAGCCTCCTGCGGATTATATTTTCGAGAAATGGGTTCTGACTTCGAGTAAGTAGCATTTCTGAGTCTGAGAGAAAATTCCCAGACCTGCTTCCTGGTTTTTCACCTGCTTCTTCCTCCAATCCTCCTCAATCAGCCCACAGCATGTCTTCTGGTAAGGTTTCTGTAACCACTTCTATTTGCATGCCGTTCTTTGCGATGTTTTAAGCATTCTCGCCGCCCGAGACCGTGTATGCTTGCGGGTTCAAAAGTCGATCAACTTGAACTCATCCTCCAAAGTGCTAAAAGAAAAAGACCTTCTGCGCCGGCCCCGATGTGGCCTCTCCGCCTCCAAGAGGAGTGCTCCCGCCGCCTCTTTTCGACTCCTCCTGCAGTTTCTAGTTCTGCCGCTCGCATGCCCCCGGAGGTCGATCCGTTATCTCACCATCCGCCTACTCCTCCCGCCGGTCCCCGTGCTTCTACCGGCGGAGGCATCATTGCTCATTTTCCGAAGGCTTTGGGAATGTGCACAAGGTGCCCTCGGCCGGAGATTGATCACCGCTCTTTCCTCCTGTTGAGGAAACGTTTTGAGTTCTCCCGGAGGAGATGGCTGAAAATGACGTGCACAACGCTTTCATGGTAAATATTCTTCATTTTCTACCTGTTTGTCTGTCTGTTTCTTGCTTAAATTTCGCCTCCCAACTCTTTTTTCGACTTCGATTATTTATGCCCCAGACTCTTGATCGCACTCTACAATAGGAAGACGATCAACATAGTGCGGACCACCGGTCGTGCTACCAGCGCCAAGAACCAGGAGTGAAGGAAATCATTGCAGATCCGGCACAGCAGCGGGTTGATACGAAGGAGCGTGTGGTGGAGTCAAGACCGAGCTTCTTTGTCACCAAGAAGAAGTTGAAGGAGGAGAGCGATCGGTGGCTCGAACCCGGGCGGTGTGCGGACTTTTTCCGACTCTCGAAGCGATCGAGGAGAAGATCACTGAGCTGATCTCCCTGGCCACCAATGTCGTTGCTTATGCCACCCGGCGGGGAAAGATCAGTGGGATGCGTGCTGCCCTCGAGGAGGCTCACACCCAGCAGGCCATAGAGGAAGAGGAGAAGCAGCTGGAGATGTTCTACCCTGCTCAACCTGATCTGAGCATGCTGATGCCTGAGGTTGGTGAGGTGAATTCTCCTGCGTTGGCTAAGCGGTTGTTCTTTGGGGGTGATCTTTGGAATGTCCCGGGATCTTTGCTCGGGAGCTATGGCGGCTGAGGATATACAAGCTGGTGCAGTACCTGAAATGAGTGGTCAGCAGGCAGAGGAGGTACCAGAGGTGGAGGTCATTAATGTGACCGATAATTAAGTTTTTATATTTTGATAAACTTTTTTGGCAGTCTGGCCCAGAGGTGGCAGACTTTGTAAGTTTTTAAACTTGTTTTGTGTTTGCTTCGCCAGGGTGGCGGATTGAACTTGGGGCCGTATTTTGGCCATATTTTGAATGCCCCTTGTCATAGTTTGGCAAGGTTTTTACATATCGTGTACTTGTTTGTTTATTCTCCCTGTTTTAGGAAGTTTATGTCGTGTCAGCCTGCTTGACTGATTTAGGCGAGTCCTGTTACCCTGAAAAGGCTAACGTTCTGACTCAGCTAGCTGCCGTGTCAGCCTGATGGTTGATTTAGGCGTATGCCGCAATGTAAAGAGGAGTGGACGTGTCAACCCAGGGGGCTGATTTAGACCACTGGTCACCTAAAAAAGACCGATCCGGACCAAGCTGCGTGTCCGTGTCGGCCATTTGGCCGATTTAGGCGTATGCCACAGTTTGTGGACTACTTAACCTTGTTCATGATGCAAGGTGTGTTCGTCTCGTTTTATGCCAGCAGGTGGCGTCATTGAGGCAAGTTTATCGTCATTCTAGGACCAGATGGAGACGCTGCAGGATTCTGGTAGCGCAGATATCCCTACGTTCCATGTTTGTTTTTGCATGCATGCTGGGGCCCTAATTAAGTGCGATTAGTGCGAGCTACGTCCAGGGGGTGCTATCAGGGGTAGCTGGATAAGCGTATTCACCATCAACCAGGCTCCATTTCGTATGTTCCACAGTCACTTTGGTGAGGGTGCTCCTTGTGGAGAAAATAGGTTAGGCATGTTGGAGTGCCATGTGCCTTGTCACCCCGCATTGGCGGTTGATGGTCTGCTAGACATCCTTTCAAAGTACCATAGATACAGAATTCAAAGTGATGTACTTAGAGAAGCTCGAAAATAAGAAAATCTATCGAATGATGTGAAGTTCTTGTCGCCATCTCATGGGGTACAGAGCAATTGTGGTCCCAGGACGCTGCGGACCACACCATCCAATAGTAGTTTAAAGTTTTAAAACAACTAAAGACACCATAAATAAGAGTGGCAAAGTATGCCTACTACCGGATTTTTATTTTATCTTTAAAAATGATTTGGCTTCTCATAGTACATTATTCTAAAAGCTAGAGTCTACTTATTATCAAAAGTAATATCTCTTCAGGTGAAGTATGTTCCATGGGCGTTGTATGATTTGACCGTCCATAGTCATCAGTCTGTATGCACCATGGCCAACAACTCCTTCTACCTGGTATGGTCCTTCCAATTTGTAGGCGAATTTGCTTGCTTTTCGATTCTTGGTGTTCGGAACACCTCTCGAGAACCAGGTCTCCTACCTCCAGGAGCCCGACCTTTACATTCTTGTTGTAACTCCGGCCACTGATTGTTTGTAGGCGACGGACGGATTTTTGCGCTTGCTCGCAGCTCGTCAATCGTGTCCAGGCTTCGGCCATCTCTCGCATTGTTTCGTTCCTCGTCATATTTTCATACTGTGAGTGGGAACTAGAACTTCGATGGAATGATCGCTTCTACGCCAAACACCAGGTGAAGGGTGTTTGACTGTTCTTATCTTTGGCGTCGTCTGTCGACCATAACACTAGTGGCAACTCATCCGCCCACTTTCCTCTCCTAACTCATGTAGCCTCCTTCTTAGATTGTCCATAATGATTTTATTCTTTGGATTGACTTGTCCATTGGACTTTGGAGTCTGGTGCGAGACTTTTTAAGGTGATATTCCACCGGCACAAGTATCCTTCGGTATCGTTTGAGATGAATTGTGAGCCATTGTCACATATGATTTCGGATGGGATACCAAATCAGAGATGATGTTTCATTTTATGAATGAGATGACTGTTTGTCCTTTACTTCCGTGAATGCTTCCGCCTCTATCCACTTGGAGAAGTAATCTGTCATTGCTAGCATCCAGGTTCTGTTTCCTGTGGCCCGTGGTAGAGGGCCTACTATGTCCATGCCCCATGCCATGAATGGCCAGGAAGAAATAATAGGGTGCAGAGGTTCTGCTGGCTGGTGAATCATTGGTGCTGAGCGCTGGGAGGTGTCACATTTTCGTGCGTACTCTGCTACATCTGCCTTCATTGTAGCCCAATAGTATCCCTGTCTGAGGGCTTTATTTGCCAGAATCCTGCCCCCTGCATGGTTTCCACATTCGCCACTGTGGAGAGCATGCAACACAGTTTGTGCTTCTTCCTTGTCCAGGCACCGTAGGTAGGGACCTGCTAGCGATTTTCTGTATGGTGTATCATCAACGAGTATGAATCTGGAAGCCTTTATTTTAAAAGCTCTCACTTCCTTCTTATCGTCTGGTAGCTTGTTATGGCGCAGCCAGTCTAGGTAAGGTGTGCGCCAGTCGTCTGCTGGATCGACTTCCTGGTCAGGCGCCTGCATGTTTGGATTTGTGAATCCTTTTGGCATGGCTGTGACGGATATGGTGTCCACGAATGGCGAGTCGGCATAACTGTCTAGAGCTGCTTTCTCGAGTGGGGGAGGTAGCCCTGGAACCCTGCTTAGCATCTCCTTTAGTTCCAATATCTTTGGTTAGTTATATTGGCCGATACGGGGTGCGCTGTCATTTGTCTCGCATATCTCCTCCTGATCCTAGTTCTGGAAGGTTCTGGTAAGTTCCAGCAGCCAGGGGTTGCGGTAACGATTGTCCCCTGCTGCCAGTTCACTTGCTGGCTTGACCCGGATCTGCTGCGCAGTGTCGATCGATTCTGCGGGGCTGCGACGGAGAGGCCACCTGTTTGTACCCCCACGCAGCCGGCTGGCTGCCAGCTATCTGGCGTGAGGTATCCTAACCCTCGTGGGGTTATCCTTCCATCTGATGGTGTCGTAGCCAAATCCAATCTTGTGATTATTTCAGCTGGTATCTGCCTGATGCTCCTTGCGTCAGATCTACCAAAGGAAATCTTCCTTCACCTGTCTTGTTTCTTTGGAGTGTTGGATTTCGCCGCTTTAGGAGATCAATTTGTGCCCGAGCTCTCTGTCTCTCCTTCTTACCTCAAAGATCTGCTCTCCTTTGATCTTCTCTCATGTTTTCCATAACTTTTCGAAGATTTTCCACGCGCCGTGAGCGTAATCTGCGTGGGGATCGGGCGGCGGAGTGACGCCCGAGCTTGATGTTCCTTTGTCCGATCTGGTCTGGGCTGAGACAACAGGGGTCCTGGGAGGTAGAGAGGCTTTTGTTGTCGGTATGATTCTTGGGGTATGTCCGGGAGCCTGCGTGGCCACTGTCGATGTTGGACTTTGGTTAGACGATGGTGGTGGCGATGGCTGCCTGCTCCCTGACGTGGCTTCAGATACTTGCTTTTCCATTGTATATTAAGAATATCAACGATTGACGACCACAAGGCCCCACGGTGGGCGCCAAACTGTTTAGGTCTTTTTTACCTAAGTCGATTTAGGGTCAATGTAGTCTATATTCGTTGGTCGATTGTATGATGATTTATATGTCAATAAGTAAACGAGAAATAAAGTGCGTAATGTAAATTGACACGTAAGATTTTGGTGACGCGGAAAACCCAATGTGGGAACAACCGCGGGAGGGACGGTACCCTGCCAAGTATTGCACTATATGAATTGGAGGATGGTTACAATTGTGGTACGAAGCTAATCCTGCTGGCCCTAGGTGCCAGGCCTGCAAGATCGAGAATGAACGTGTATTATTTGCCGAGATGTGATCTTGAGTGTTGATGTATGAATGCGGGTGTTTATGAATGAATGTATGTCCTTCTTGATTTCATTCCTTTGCTATTTATAGGGTAAGAACCCTAGATATACTCTATCTCGAATATGGAAAGAGAATATTATTTCCATAAGGACTTCTTTCCTAATCCGGATTCCCATGCCAATTCTCTCCGATCTCCCTAACTTCTCCCTAACTTCTCCCTGACACTCATTTCCTTAACACGGGCGCCTACCGTGATGGGCTCTTGATCCTTCTTAAGCCCGTTCCCCCTTCTCCTGACTGCGGGCTCCCATCCTCCTCACCTCTTCTCTATAATCTTTTATTTCAACAAGTGGGCTTTTTTTATTACGCTATTTTTAGCCCAAACAACCTCCCTCAAGAATTATATAAATGATCCCAAGACTCAATTCTCTGTAAATTGATAAGCTAACCTTTTAGCTAATTCTACCGTTAGAATTCTTGGTCGATAAATTTCAGTAAATTCTATCTTTAGTCCATCATAATCACGAGAAACTCTTCGGACTATGATGTTGAGGTAAACTAAGTCAACACAACTACTTATTCAACGTAGAAGGGGTCATATTATGCCTACCGACGAAGAAGGGATTCATAGATGTTTGCCCTTATAAAGACTAATCTCAATTTCCGTTTTAGAGGAAGATCCCATCAACTTTATTTTAATTCATTTTAAGTGAACTATAATCTAGCATGCGAGAATGAATAAACTAAGGTGATGGCTTAAAGACTGTGACATCTGCATGTCCATGAAAACTAACATACAACCTATATGAGTCAATTTTCATGCATTTTAGTAGTAGGTGGTTTGGTTTTAGGCGGAATATGATGCATAAAACTAACATGTGAATGAAAAGCAATAAGAAAGAAAAACGTAAAAACAGTAAAAGTCCTAGTGTGGCCTATCCTATCAAAATGAACAATAAATACAAGTTTGGAATCCATCCTTGGACCCGAGAAGCTTGTCTTGATGTTCCATCTTGATCCATGTAGCGGGAGTGAGCTCCAATCTCCATCTTTAGTTTTCTTTGAAATTACAATAATTAAAATTACATAATAAACCTATTTATTACAATCTAATATCAAAACCCAAAACTAAAAATAAAGAAGATTCGAGATCTCATAATTACATAAAAAATCATGTTTCCTTCATTACGAAAACATAATTTGACTAAGGCCACACTAAGTATTACAAATTACAACCGATTGCAAAAATAAATACGTAAATAAAATTCATTCATTCGATTCATTCAACAAAATTAAAAAGCATCAACTAAAAAAAAAATTAAACATACATGACACAATTCCTTAATTATGTTGATTAATTTATCCAAACCACCTATTTAAAACAAATTAAGTGACAATTCCTCAATTAATCACATTAATTTCAATCTTAATTCATATTAAACTTGTAATATGAATTCTATCCGTCAAAATTTTAAACTGCTTTAAAATAATTCGGTATCTTTAAATTGTGAACCGATTCACAATAACTAATTGGCCAAAACCAAAAAAAAAACAAAATTCTTTTTTTTTTATTTTGTCTCGGCAAAAAAAAAAACAGAAATTTTTTTTTTTCAGCTCACGGCCGAAATAAAAAACAGCCCATCCTTTTTTTCTTTTCGGCAAAACAACAAAACAAAACAGCCCGTTTTGTTTTCTTTTAAACTCGGTTTTTTTTCTTGTAAAAACCGAAACCTTTTTTTTGTTTTTTTGTTTTTTTTTATGAACACTGTTCACGGTGAACAGTAACCGAACAGGAAAAAAAAAACTCAACGGCAAAAAAAAATAAAACAGCCGTCAAAAAAATTCTTGCGGCAAAAATTGCACTAAAATAAAACGATAAAGAAAATGTTTACAGTTGCTATTTAGAACATGATTTAGCAAATGAATTAATGAACATGATTAATCTTATATGCTAAAATTATATAGCAAAAACAAATTCTTGTATCATCGACATGACTATTCCATTAACAATTTAATTTAATCCGAATTAAATCAAGGTATCTACAAATTTATTTTATTATCATCTTAACTGATTAAAACAATAATTTGTATGAATCAAATGGAAATAAATCATCAACAATAAGAGAAAAAGCGAGAAAAACAGACGGTAAAAAAATTTACCTCACGGCAAAAAAAAAAAATTTCAGCCGAAACAAATTTTTTTTTTCTCTTTTCGAAATTCCTCATTGTTTACATACAATTTTACGAAAATCATCAAAATTAAAATCCGTGGCCTAAGCTCTGATACCACTTGTGGGAAATAATCTGAATACTTCCCTTATAATTGAAGGATTATAACGAATATAATGATGACGATCACTAGTCATAAAATAAAATACATAAACAAAAGAAAAGGATTCAGAAATAACCTTCGGTCCTAGCAAAAATGGCCTAAGAACAATATCAAAATAGATATTCGCCTATCAGTTGCACCCAAGACGATATGAGATATGCCCTATTGATAATGCTAGAATCGATCTAAAATTTTCTGTAAAATTTAGTTGTTTTGTGTTTTTCTTCTGATGAGAGAGGAGGCTAGGTCAAAAAGAATTAGGGTAAAATAATCATCTCCCTTTTCTTCTTATACTGACCGAAATATGGGAGTCAATTAGGAAGATATAATCTTTCCTAATTTCGGCCCATATAACCGAAATAAGGAGTGTAATCTCCTTATTTTTGGTTATTCCAAAAATGTATAAAATGTGTTAAATTGTCATCTAGTGAGGATCGAACCCATGACCTCTTGGTTTGTGTACCCTCACTATTACCACTATGACACATTCATCTTATTGATATTAAATATAACTGATTACATTTAATTACGAATTAACAGATTAATTCGTCCAAGCTAACATTACATACATTTAATTAAATATAACTTATTATATTCAATTTACGAATTGAAAGTTAATTCGTCTCAACTAATATTATTTAATCTTCATTATATAATTGTCTCATCAACACATTGACTAACTGTTTAGTCATATTAGGCATCAATGTGATTATATTTCTATAACCACATTTCTCAAACACGTCCTATAGGTGTGACCTTTAGGGACCAGTTGATCACCGTCATCTGTATGATAATAGCGTCAAACTTTCTAGCAAGCCAACCGTTATTAGGTAAACGTTAATCAACTGATTAAATATACGAAGTATACCCTTGTGAACCTGTAAGAGATTTACAAATGTTATCACACTAATTTGTGAAGGACACAAGCTCCAACAGTTCAGGGGGGTATGGGTTTTTCGGGAGAGAGAGAGAGAGGCTAGAGGTGTTGGTTCAAGAGGGGTTTCGGGTTCGAGGGGGGTTTTAGGTGTCGGGTTAATTGGAAAGGCATAGGATCCTTTTCTTTTGGTCATGTCGGTTTGAGATGAGGATGGATTGGAGGTGGGATTTGATGGTGAGGTTGAGGGTGACATGAAGGTGGGTTTAAGTTTGGTGTTGAATGAGGTTTTTACCATATGGTAAAACGGTAAAGGTAGGTGAGGAGGGAGATGAACGGTTGGTAGGTAGGAGTTTGTGAGGTTGGATGGATTTGGTGGGTTGGACGGGTTTTGTTTGTAGGGGAATAGGCCCAATTAATGATAGGATAGGAAGGGTTGGTTGGGCCACATAAATGAAATGTATACAATTCGGTTTTTTTTTTTGGATTCAATGGTCGTGTGAAAATAAACATATCACTAGACGTGAGGTTGAGTGATTACCAATTCACAAAGACGATATCAATTTACGGTTAACAAACAATATGTAAACACGAGAAAGAACAATATCATACTAACATGTCCCTAATTAGTCAATCATTTAAGAGAAAAAATGTAGTCATGATCATGAATTAAGAGCAATTAATTAAACCTATATCTAGCCTAAGCTTCTCAAATTGTTTCCTTTCAAGTGGTTTAGTAAATATATCGGCTATTTGATCTTCGGTTTTGCAAAAAATAAGTTTAACATGCCCTTTCTCTACATGGTCTTGAATGAAATGATGACGAATCACAATATGCTTAGTCTTAGAATGTTGAATTAGATTTTTAGAAATATTTATTGCACTCTTATTATCACACATGATGGGAACGGAGTCGTAAAAATTTCAAAGTCAAGAATTTGTTGTTTTACCCAAAGAAGTTGTGAGCAACAATAAGCGGCGCTAACGTACTCACTTTCGGCCGTTGAAAGAGCAACCGTGTTTTGTTTCTTTGAGCCCCACGAGATCAAGCAAGGACCCAAGAATGTTGCAATTCCGGACGTGCTCTTTCGATCAACACTACACCCCCCATAATCCGCATCGGAATATCCTATAAGATCAAAAGGACAATGTAAGGGGTACCACAAATAAAGTTCTTGTGTTCCAATCAAATATCGAAGAATACGTTTAACCGCTTTAAAATGATATTCTTTCGGATTTGATTGGAATCTAGTACATAAACAAACGCTAAAGAGTATGTCGGGACGACTTGCGGTTAAATAGAGAAGTGATCCAATCATACCTCGATACACCTTATCACTAACGCTCTTACCGTTCTCATTTGTGTCCAATTTGGACTTAGATATCATAGGTGTAGGAAATGAGTTCCCATTAGTCATCCCAAACTTCTTAAGCATTTCTTTAATATACTTTTGTTGATGGATCATGATTCCGTCTTTGGATTGCTTAATTTGGAGCCCACGAAAAAATTTTAGCTCACCCATCATGCTCATTTCAAATTCCGATTTCATTAGTTCCGAAAAATAAGCATAGAGTACTTCATTGGTTGCCCCGAATATAATATCATCAACATATACTTGGACAACCAACAGTTCATCCGACTGTTGCTTCAAAAACAATGTTTTGTCAATGGAACCTCTTCTAAAACCATTTTCAATGAGAAATTTAGACAATCTATCATACCAACACCTAGGTGCTTGTTTTAAATCATAAAGAGCTTTGTCTAATTTGAAAACATGTTTAGGAAAATCATTGTTTAAGAAGCCCGGAGGTTGCTCTACAAAGACATCCTCTTCCAAATATCCATTTAAGAAGGCGGTTTTGACATCCATTTGGAAGAGCTTAATGCCTTTATGAGCTGCAAAAGCTATCAATAATTGTATGGCCTCAAGCCTAGCTATCGGTGCATAGGTTTCGTCATAATCGATACCTTCTTGTTGATTGTAACCTTGCACCAATAGTCTAGCTTTGTTCCTTACGATTTCTCCGGAATCATCAAGCTTATTGCGAAAGACCCACCTAGTACCAATGATGGTACGGTTAGGTGGTCTAGGGACTAAGTGTCATACCTCGTTCCTCTTGAATTGATTAAGTTCTTCTTGCATAGCAATCAACCAATCTGCGTCAGTCAGAGCGACTGTCACATTGGCGGGTTCAATTTGAGAGAGGAAGGCATTGTGGGCATAATACTCGTTGAGGTAGGCTAAGTGGTTGATGGAAGATCTACTCTTGATTCCAGAACTTAAATCACTTGTGATATTTGAGAGTGGGTGTGAGATTTGATGTTTCCACCTTCTTGGAACAATGGTGGTTTGTTCCCCCTCAGATGTGACAGTCTCGATGACTGTTGTTTGCTGATCAGAACTGGGGGCTTCAATGGGGTTTGAATGCTCGTCTGTGGTGACGGTATCTTCCACTATTGCTATTCTGGAGGTGGATGCAACAATGGTTGAGTCTGTTACTGCTTGAGAGGAGGAACAGGTAGCATCAGTGTTACTGACTGTTCTCCCTGAATTGTTATTGATATTGGCAGGTAACAGTCCGTCTGTCTGTTGCATGGCAGCGTTGTTTGGACCCTCCTCTTCCGCGAATAAAAGTCTTTCCTCACAAGACCAATCTCAAACTCATCTTCATCATCTTCATCATCTTCATCCTTATTTTGTACCTGCCCATGAATGGTAGATTCATCAAATATGATATTTACACTTTCCTCCATTAACATGGTTCGTTTATTGTAAACTTTATAGGCCTTGCTATGGTCGGAATAGCCAATAAATACCCCTTCATCAGTACGTGGATTGAATTTTCCCAAGTTGTCTTTACCATTGTTGTGAACAAAACATTTGCTTCCAAAGCATCTAAAATATGAAATATTGGGCTTTCTTCCACGTAATAGTTCATAAGGTGTTTTATTGATTATGCTTCTTATCATGACACGATTATGAATATAGCAAGCGGTGTTAACCGCTTCGGCCCAAAAGTTTCTAGGCAACTTACTACATAATAACATGGTTCTAGCCATACTTTCCAGGGTCTTATTCATTCTTTCAACCACTCCACTTTGTTATGGGGTTCTAGGAGCCGATAAATTATGGTCTACACCATTGTCATTACAATAAGCACCAAATGATGAGTTTTCAAATTCGGTTCCATGATCGATTCTTATGGAAACAAGCTTTAAATCAAGTTTATTTTGAATCTTTTTCAACCAAATTAGAAACTCATCAAATGCCTCATTGTTTGAGCTTAAGAAGAGTGCCCAAACAAACCTAGAGTAATCATCAACAATGACACATACATACCAACTACCACCTCTACTTCTAGTTCTTGTTGGTCCATATAAGTCGATATGTAAAAGTTGTAAAGGACGACTAGTACTCACGATTCTTTTTGGTTTAAAGGAACTTCTAACATGTTTACATTTAGCACATTCATCACATACTTTATCAAAATCAAACTTCATGTTAGGAAAGCCTTCAACTAAGTCAAGTCTTCTAAGAGTGTTAAGAGTTTTAGCACTAACATGTCCAAACCTTTTGTGCCACAACCAAGGATCATTTTTCATTACACTCGTGCATGACATGGTATGACCGGATAACGTGTTTAAGTCGGTTAAATAAACATCTTTGACACGTATTCCTTCGAGAATTATTTCATGAGTTGTGGCATCAATTATTCGACACAAATTAGTACTAAATTCCACAATGTTACCTTTATCACAAAGTTGAGAGATGCTAAGGAGATTATGTTTGAAACCTTTGACAAGCCGCACATTGTCGACATAAAGTAACGATGACTTACCGACCTTATGCCAATAATTTCACCTTTCTTGTCATCACCAAACGTTATCTTGCCACCATCATATGCATCTAGTGAGAGGAATTGGCTTCTATCACCCGTCATGTGGCGAGAACATCCACTATCCAAGTACCAATTGCGGCCACCTCTCACCAAGCCCTACACGAGATTATATTTTGAGTTTAGGAACCCAAATAAATTTGGGTCCTTTCTTATCTTTCACATTTCTCAATATATCTTTTCTAATCCACATTTGTTTTACCACTTTGATGTTCTTGTTAATATCATTATGTCTTTTCTTGCAAGCATTAAATACATGACCGGTCTTACCACAATAGTTGCAAGTGATGTACTCGGGAAAACCAACATATTTCTTTCTTCTAAAATCGGTTTTGGTTGGATCCGGTTTGTTGATGTGACAGTCAGACTGTCTGTTCCACTTAAAACCGAGACCGGCAACCTTATCACATCTTTTGGACTGATTAGTGAGAAATTTTAAGACATTTTGGCTACCTTCCCACCTTTTTGAAACATTCTTAGCCTCAACAAGTTCCTTGTTTAGTTCCACGACTTTGAAAGTGAGATACTTGTTTCCTTCTTTAGAGTTTTCAAGCTCCTTTTTCATTATGACATACTCGGATTTAAGCTCCATGAAAGTTTCAGATTTTTGTTGAACATTAAGCTTGAGACTCGAGATGCATTTCTGTTGGTGAACGATTTTAGAACTAGATGAACTACATTCGGGAGAATCATGTTGAACTTTGACAAATTTTTCGTGAAGCATTCTAATCTTCCTCCTGTAGGCATCTATGTTAACCTTAAGACATTCATTCTCCTTGGATAACTTAGTGACAAGTTCATTCGAAACTTCGTTGTTACTGTCAGAGGTGACAGTCTGAAACACTGTCACTTTAAGTTCTTCTACCTCATCAACTAGGTCATCAATAACGTCTTTGAAAACAGATTTTTCTGTTAAAAGTTCATCACGCTCCTTGGTTATCATGGACATTTACATAACTAGAGTGGTGTTGACATTTTCGAGGTCGGAGACATCATTGGGGGTCGACCTAAGACACTCTAGTTCTTTGGACAATTGTTTGTTCACTTTGTTGACTCTTTTTACTTCATCATATGCTTCAGAGGTGACAGTGACACTGTCTGTTGCTATTAGTTCATTTTTGAGGTTAAAGTTTTCTTGTGCAATTTCTTCAATTTCGTCTTGCATGACATCAAGCTTATCATTTTGTGAACGACACTTATCAAAGAGTTTGTCGAGAAGCTTACATACTTTTTCTTTGGAGTAAGATCTAACCTTGGCTTTTAAATGTTTTACCTCATTGTCGGAGTCCGAGTCGGAATCATCGGGGTGAGCCATGAGACATCTAAGATGTTCAACTTTAGAAGTTTTTGAGACTTTGTCCTTGAGATGACTTGTAAGACACATTTTAGCCTCTAGTTCCTCCTCGATGTTTTCATCTTCCTCGGAGTCGAAAATTCCCCAAATGACGGATATGACCTTGTTCTTGTAATCCTTCTTAGCCCTATCTCGCTTATCCTTAGACTTAATATCATCCCACTTAGGACATTCTTTAATTTGATGTGATTTGTCACCACATTTAAAGCATCCTATAGTGCAAGTAGGTCTTCTTTTGGGAAAGCATTTTTTCGTGTAATTATTGTTAAACTTTTTATGTCCATGACCATTTACCATTCCAACTAAGTTCCTATAGAACAAAGCAAACTCATCTTCCTCTTCATCCTCATCATCAATTGAAGAGGATGCTAGAGCAAGACTCTTTTCCCTTGAGGATTCACCAGAATGCTTATCGAGATTGAACTCTGATGTGGCTAAAGTCGTATTACCAAATCAAAGTAAAACTATCTCAGGACTAACAAGAATAGCTAGTGATAAGACAGGTATCGAATCCACAGGGAGGCGGCAAAAGCTAAGTCTAAGAGTATTTAAGCTGTCTAGAAGTAACCGATTTCGGGGGGTTTTGTTTTGAGTTGATTCTAACAAACTAATTGCAATGTAAATAAAGGATGAATAACAATATTATTGAAAGTCTAGGAATTAGCTTCACTAGGTCAATCAGTCGGGGATTATCAATCAATTACTAGATTTATCAAGTTGTTTAAGGTCATAAGATCGGTCGACTCCATTATGCCCTTTAGATTGATTCTAACATGCGGTCGCTATGATTAGATACTTTCTATTTGATTATCGCAGCCTATATCAATTCTAACCCGGTCGGCGATAGGATCGATTTGCTACACTAATTAATAACTCACGCCTCAAGTTGATTAACTAGAAGAATTACAATAATCAAACAACAACTTTAACGATATCAATAGCAACTAATTGATTTTCCCTTTTAATTAACCTAGATCCCCTTCATCCTAGATGAGGGGATTAGCTACTCATAATTATAATAACAACAATGAATATGATTAAAGATGAAAGCATGATTGCAAGCATAAAACAATAATTGAAGAACATAAAACAATAATGATTAATTAATGAGGAAAGATTAGTACCATACAAGGGAAAGATTAGGGTTCTAAGAGAGTTTTCCAGCAGTATCCAAGCAAAATATAACGTAGTCTAACAATAAAACACGAGTCTTTAATTTATAACAAAAGATTAACGTTTTAGGAAATTCCGGAAATAAACCCGCCAGAGAGGATCCTCGATCGAGTCGCAGGTGACTCGATCGAGGATACTGCCGATCGAGTCGCGAGTGACTCGATCGAGGAACTTGCTTCACAGGTTCTTTCTTTTCTTCTTTCACTTCTAGTCTTCATGATTCCTCGTTTTCCGTGCCATACTTCGTGTATTCTTCTACGCCGTCTCCGCCATGCTAATCTTAGCTTGATAATACTCATAACGAGTCATTTCTGCATCAAAACACAAAATAGCGGCAGTATCGACAATTCATTGAAATAAAGCATGTAAATGATATAATAAGCACGAAACGGTATGAAATATGGTATAAAGGGAGCTATAAAAGTATATATGAAAGTGATACATCAAACTCGTAAGCCATTAGTGATCCCATTAGTTCATGAAGAGATAGAGTGGACAAGTCTTTAGTTTCCTCTATGGCGGTCACCTTAGGTTACCATTTAGTGGTAAGACTACGAAGAATTTTTTGAATGATGTCCCTCGGACTCGAAATTTCTCCCTAGACTTTTTATTTCATTGATAATACACGAAAAGCGAGATGAAAAACTATTTATGGATTCGTCCTTTGACATGTGAAACATCTCATATTGTTGCATGAGAAGGTCAATACGGTGTTTTATAACTTGAGACGTCCCTTCATAGGTAAGAACAAGGGAATCCCAAATTAATTTAGCCGTAGGACATCCGGAGATTCGACTCACCTCGGCCTCTCCAACACATCGTTGAAGAATCGACATTGCTTTCGAGTTCTTCTCGGCCAGTTTAAAATCATTTTCATTGTAATTTTTTTCGGCCTTGATTTTAGTAGAACCCGTAATAATGTCGGTTTCCTCAATGACAAGAGGTCCATCCTTAATGATTTTCCTACATTGATAATCGATACTTTTGATATAGTGCTCCATTTTGAGCTTCCACCACCCAAAATTCTCACCGGTAAAGACCGGGATCTTGGAGTGTTTTGTAGAATCCATATCCCAAGAATCAAACTCAAAGGTGGTTAACCTCGATCAAGAGCACGAGGCTCTGATACCAATTGAAGAGTTATGGATTATAAGTACCTAAGAGGGGAAGAGGGGTGAATTAGGTACTATTTTAAAAAATCAACTTAAATCTTTATTGTTTAAAGATAAGTTAATGAACAATGTGAAGAGCGAATGGATACATCAATTAAATGAAATGATTAAATGTGTATCACGGAAGCTCGAAGAAATAAGTGATGTTTGGAAGTGACAGTTGTTCTGACTGTTATTCGATGGTCTTAGTTTATGAAGTAAAAACAGAAGACCAGGAGTGACAGTATTCAGTATTGTTACTAACAAAATCGTAAAATGAAAACGAGTAAATAAGTTGCAGCGGAATTAAAAGCGAAGAGAAAAAACAACACAGCTATTTTGAATTGGTTCGGCCGACACTCTAAAGGACTACGTCCAATCTTCTTTTATTGATAAGTGAGGCAATCTACTCCGACTACTTTAAAACACTAACAACAAAAGGACCAACAACCTACTCCGGTTGCGACACGAGTTCTAAGACTACTCCGTCTATGAACTCTACACTCTAACTAGAATGTTTACAAACCAAGTTTCCTTAGACTGATTCTTTGAAAAGAATTGAGAAGGACAACTTATTGTTACAAACGTTTCTAGATGAGAGAGTACACCACTATGAGGTAACAGAGATTTCGACTGGCACACTTGAAGACTTTAGAAGATTTTTGCAAATTAAAAAGCTTTGAGTTCTTAAAACTGATTTTGCAAAATGCTTTGATTTCTCAAGTAAAAGTCTTGCTTTCAAAGTGAAGGGTGGTGCTCCTTTTATAGAGGAAAAAACGGATGGGTGCATGCTAGGGTTTGTAGTCAAAACTTTTGGTCATGAGACAAAAGTGTTGACCTTCCCAAACTAACACCAAAAGGACTTCTTTCTAAGAAGCAAAAAGGAGAAAATAGATTTTGTAAGTAACCTTAAAGAGCCTTTGTGTTTTCAGAAACAAAGAGGAGAGGGCATTAGCAAGAAGACAATTCTTGTTAAAGAGAGAAAGAACCAAACAAAGTTTCATAAGAAAACAAGTAAAGGACTAAAGGTGTATCATAAAAGAGGGAATCTTTTGAAGTACTCTTTACAAACTCCTTTCTAAAGACCACCCTTCCAAATATTTCAAGTTTGAAATCTGAAGTATGAAAGCCCATTTTGATAAAGATAAAATATTTGAAATGAAATATTTGCTTCAAGTGTGACGGGTCAAACGAGATGGTCAAGCATACTACTACCCGTTATAAGTGACGGTATGCCTGACTGTCACTATTACATGTATTTTACTCTCTCATCTTTTACATAGGTTGACCAAACGACTCTATATATTGGGTAGCAAATGATTGACGATCCTTGATTAAGACTTGCAAATTGATCGATTATACCTGAAATAGTAAACTAAGAAGGCACAAGTTAAATGGGTATGTCATCATCAATTAAGAGAACCCAACAGTTATATTGATATCATTACTCTTTCTTCAATTTTATCTTTAATTTATGTTTATTTATGTTACGATCCATTGTATGATATGGGATATGAGTCTCACATTGGTTGTGTGAGAGGCTTGATGTGGAATTTATAAATTGTGGTAGGTTCTTCCAAGTCCCAATATCTATATTAAAAGCAAAATTTATAGTGTCGACTTTCTGAGATCAGAAACCTGTACCGGAAGCACACGTCAAATATTGGCAGAGCAGAAACAGTGCATCTAGACAATTAACATAATGAACACCTTTAGCTACTCAGTTTTATATGAACACACTCTTAGTTGGGCAAAAGCTGAAAGTATTTGTCTAAGTTTTGATTCCAAACTCCAACATTGTCACACGGTCTATTTAACTATGTTTTCTTCCTTTTTATTTCAAATCCTGGCACGACTACTAATTACAGGTGCGGTAGTAGAGGTATACAATGCATGGACGAAACACACACACAAGGGTAGCTTGTCCAAGCCTGATCTCCTTATGTTCGGCCCGAGCAAAGAATAACTTGTCTTCTCTTTTATGCATACGAGATATACCGACTAGTTTGTTATTAAAACTGAATTTCTCACCATATACTCCATCTTCTCTTACATGAAACCATGTTTTCGTTGCTTCGATTTCAAACGAAGCGAGAGTAGTCCTGATACCTATCAAATGATTATCTCCATAAGCCATACCTAAAAGGGATGCAGTATAATACGCGAACACGTCTTATTACTATAATATAGAAGATGAGTAGTTGTAATCGCAGTCTAATCAAGAGCAGCAATATCTTTCCATAAAGATACAACTATTTCAGGATGAAAATTTTTAGGAATTCCTCTCAATGAATGCCATGTAACGGGAACATGAGGAGCTCTTAGAGTCTTAGACTCCATGATTTCGCTACGACACCAACTAAATCACCATCTATGGAGTTATACTTGAAATTGTTCAAAATATTGAAGATATCACTAGCAAATCAAATATTATGTAATATTCTATCCTAAGTAATTATTAGGTGTGTCAATCATCCTTGTAATTATAGTATAAGATTATTTGATAGCTTATTGTATCTTCTTAATCATGGAGAAAATCATGGATATCATAGATATTATAGGCTCCCATGATTCTCTTGTAATTGTATATATACACCCATGTATATTGTTCTAATAATCAATAATACTATCATTTTTACATGGTATCAAGAATCCTCTCGATCTTGATCATAACTTCCGATGCGCTACTACTCGGTTTACTCATGGCAGCCTACAGTGCAACCATCCCAAACTCCGACGAACCATCAAAACCCTTAATCTCAGTCCACACCACCCAATGTGTCGAACTCAAACCAACCACATACCGCACTTGGCGATATCAGATCACCTGCCTCCTTATGGGGTATGGTATATTCGCCTTCCTTGATGGCTCTCTAACCGCACCACCAGAAAACATAACGTCATCCACCAGTGATGGCAAAACGACATCACCCGTCTTCAACCCCGCATACTTCACTTGGTTCCGTTAGGACCAACTTATCCTCAGTGCAATCACTAGCACACTTCACGAGAATGTTGCTCCACTCATTCTCGATGCAACCTCATCCAAGGAAGCGCAGGATCTCCTCGCTCACACCTATAACAAACCTTTCCGGGGACATATCCTTCAAATAAAGGATCGTCTCAACAACCTTACCTTAGGTACCTCCACCATCTTGGACTTTCTTCTAGCTATTAAGTCGTGCACCACTCAACTAGCATAACTAGGAAAACCAATGGACGATGAAGACATAACCTCTAAGATCATCTCTGGTCTAGACTACGACTCGTATAAACCCGTCATCAACGCTGTGAGGGCTCGTGACACACCCATATCCTTTGAACCTTTCATGAAATAATTATACAACATGAACTCACCATCAAAAACAAACCCACTGTCACGACCTTTGCCCCATCTGCACTCGCTGCCACACGCCACTACCACTCATCCCGTTCATCCTACAACAACCACAACGCCAACCGCTCCTACCACCACAACAATAACACCACCAATAACCTACCAGCCCAACCCAAACCCTTCAAAGGGAAGTGTCATTACTGCCGAGAACAGGGACATGCATGTTACCGGGGAGTGCCCTGATTTCAAACTCGCCTATCCCAATGTCGTCTTTCCCCCACCCAAAACCTCCACCAAATATGCCAAACCTCAAGCACACACAGCCACGGTCAGCCCCACCGTACCCTCCTCCTGGACTATTGACTGTGGCGCCTCACACCATGTCACTAACAATCTCAACATGCTCTCCCTTCACAACCCCTACAATGGCTCGGATGACCTTGTGATTGGAGATGGCACATCCCTTCCGATTACCCATCTTGGTTCATTCAAAATCTCTACTCCTGCTTCTTCTCTTTATTTTAATAACGTTTTATTAGTACCCTCTATTTCTCGCAATTTGTTTTCTGTCTCTCAATTTTGTCGGGACAACCATTCCCTAGTTATTTTCTCACCCACTTCTTTTTGTTTTAAAGAAATATCGACGGGGCGAGTACTACTTCAAGGACAATTCCATGAAGGGACGTATGAATGGCGCCCCTTCAAACCTCAAGCACACTCGCCTCAATCACAAAGCTCCCTCATATGGCATCACCGTTAGTTAAAATCTAATTATCATAAGTCATGTGATCAGAAGCTCATGTGTCTATAATCCAATCATTTAAACCTCTTTCTTTATGAGCATTAAACACACAAGATTGAGAACTAATCATACCTGCAAAGTTAGCAGAGGAAAGCTTGGGTTGCTGATCATAAATTCTTTTAAGAACCTGATTAACAACAGAAGTAATAATACCATCCAATACTTCAGAGTTAATTCCATTACTCATAAATGTAGTGCTGGTGATATTAAGACCATTATGAGAATATTCTTGAAATATATTGTCATCAAGAGGTGAATCAGCAAAAAGAACATCAGCAACATTAGCCCCTCTGGTAGATGGTGCAGATTTAGTGAAAGAAGTCTTCTCTTTTCCCTTATTCTTCTCATTTGGAAAACCTCTCACAAGGAAGCAGTTTGCTGGATTATGACCAGTCTTTTGACAGTGTGGAAATTTGGTCAGACCAAAACAAGTTTTCCTTGTATGGCCATTTTTATTGCAATGATCACAATGCTTAAAAGATGCAGAACTGTTGGTAGCATTCTTAACAGATGGTTTCTTGGAATCTGACTGTCTGAAACTAGCATAGGCATTCGCTTAAGTCATCATAACAACAGTGTCTATTATTTGTTTCTGGCGCTCAATCTTTTGCAACAAACTCAACACCTTATTCATGGTAGGTAGAGGTTCCATTGAGAGAATTTGAGTCCTTATACCATCATATCCACTGTTTAGGTTCATTAGAAATTGTATAACCTTTGCATTATTCTCCCTCTCTACTATTTTCTTGAGCAAAGAACATGTGCAAAGATTAACTTTCCCACAAGAACAAGCTGGAAGAGGATCCAAACAGTCAATGGTCTCCCATAAATTCTTCATTTTACCATAGTATTCCACTAAAGAAAGATTATCTTGTGAAACATCTCCTAAGTCTTTTGTTAACTGATAGACCTCGAGAGCATTTGATTGCCCATAACGCTCAAGTAAATCATACCAGAAACTCTCAGAGGAAGAATTAGACAACCACCTCATCACCATAAAGTCACATCTTTTCCATTGTTTGTGACGTTTATCTGATATAGGAGGCATAGCACAAGATCCATCTAGCAATCCATCTTTATTCTTTGCTGCCAATGACATTAAAACCTCCTTTTTCCACACCAAAAAGTCATGACCATCAAACAGAAAATAAGCAAGAGTAGCACTAGGTTGGTCAGATGTGGACAGGAATAATGGGTCATCATAATAATCAAGTGCAGAGGAAGAATCAGAGGTAATAGGCTCAGGCATGGTGTTGAACAATGATGAGACAAAAGATTAAGAAAAAAAAGTGAAGAGACGAACAACAATCAAATATGAAGGAACTGTGAGTGCGGAAGCGTGTATACCTCTAGTTCTTGATAATATGCAAGACAAGAAATAGAAGAAAAGAACCCCAGAATCATAGAACTGAGCATAATACCGATACCATATTGAAACTTATGAAGCAATTATAAAGGCATTTATGAAGATATGAACAAGATACGAAGAAGACGAAGAAGATTTAGAATTGTAGAATATTATTGTAAAGATTTGTAGAGAGAGTTTGTTTGAATATGTGACTGAATATTGTATTTCAATAATCTTAGAATCTCAATATATCAGTTGCTCTTGTATTTATAGCAATTGTTACACCGACTTTCTCCAACTAACTATGGTTAAGTTAGTTATAACAGATTTAGTTAACTTTCTACCTAACTCTTAACCAACTGTTAACAACCATAGTTTCTATATATCTAATAAGATGTAATAACAGAAGGGTAACAAAAAGAAAGTCCATTAGAAGTGAGTTTGAGCATGTAAGGATGCAGGAAAACAGGTTGATCACCATTTTCAACAACAAAGTTTTAGAAGAAAGAATCAGCAGGAAATGGGGATGAATGAAGGTGTGGAGAGTAGAATTTTGATGGGTTTGGTAGTATTTTTGATTCTGCATTTGGGAAACAGGATTGTAAGATTGTTGATGAGTTTTGTTTTGATGCCATTATTAAAATTTGAGAATGTTTCAAGAGGTTTTTGAATTACAGATAGAAAGAGGAGGTTTTGTTTCAAGGTATGTATAGACGACACTATCCGTTTTAAGATTTAAGATGGATATTTCGTATTTAGAAAGACCTTGTAAGGTAAATGATGATGAGATGTCAAGGAAGAAGAGATTATGGAAGATTTCGTAGAGAAAATAATGAAGGACTGTTGAGTTTCTTTGCAGTCACTGGATTTTTATGGCGTGTAAATCTTTTGTTTTTTCCAACTTTTTATGTAAACTGTTCAAATCTCATTCAAGAAATAAATTCAGGCAAATTAATGACACTTGTTGGATTGCTTTTTCTTTTGTTTTATCCGATTTATTTGACCTGTTTTAAGATTAAGACCGTCTTAAATAAATTTGTGTACATAAAAAAGTAAACAAATTCAAAGTAACTACAATAAGATGGACTATTTACTTTTCTACACACTAATATAACTAGACATGGCAAAGTAAACCCAAACCTGAAAAATCGAGCGAAAATACTTGAATTGATAACCAATCGAACATCTGATATGAGTAACCTAAATAGTAGTATAGTACCTGGAACTAGAGGTGGTAAATGGGTCAATCGGGTCGGGTAGGGATCCGGCCAGTTTAACTCGGGTCATTTCAGGTTTGTCATACATTTCGGATCGGGTTGGGCCAGATCGGGTCATTTCGGGTCTCGGGTCACTTTCGGGTGACCTGTTGTCGGGTCACTTCGAGTCAGGTCACTTTCGGGTATGAGTTATTTTGGGTCGGGTTGCTTTCGGATTAATGGCTAAAACACTTTAGTTACTAGTACTATTTTGAGTAAGAAATGATATTTTACAAATTTAACTATTTATTAAGAATAATTATAACCAATGAAACTCTATTTTGATATATAATATTAATATGACTTAGTAGTTAGTACTTGTCATTTCGGGTCATTTTGGGTCACTTTAAGTCATTTTGGATCGGATCAATTATTGATCTGGGTCATCTCGGGTCGGGTTAACATTGGTCGATCAAAGTTTGGGTCGGGTCGATTCGGGTCTTGGGTCATATTGGGGTCAAGCAAGTTCGGGTCACTTTCGAGTCTCAGGTCAGCCTTATCGGGTCGGGTTAGCTTTGCCACCTGGAACCCACTCAATCTGAATCGTGCTGAAACTGAATTGAATTAAATAATAATCGAATGATTAGGAAACTGAATATATCTGAATTGATAAGAACTGAATCGAATCATTTTAACTAAAAATATTTATTTTTTTACAGTTATGCTAATTTTATTTCGCAATTTATTTCCGCAGTGCGTATTTTACTCATTACAGTACTATTTATACATAACTTTCCATTTGATACCCTCGTGTTAAAAACAACACTAAACCAATACGGAGTATCTCTCAATTCCTACCCATTCAATTACACTTGAAACAATCAATTTCTACAATTGTGGATGAACAATTAAGTATATAAAATATACTCCATCCATTCAACTCCACTTTGCAAGTTTGCTTTTTGAACGGGTATTAAGAAACGGATTAAAAAAACTATTAAAAGTACATAGGGAAAGAGAATGGAGAGGTTAAAAATATTTTAAAAAATATAAAGGTGGGGTTTTATGGTGGATTAGTGTGGGGTATGGATGACATTTTTTGTAAATATAGATTTTCAATAAGGATAGAATGTTCATTTTCTTAGCCAAATAAGAAAATATGTAAAGTGGAGTTGAATGGACGAAAAAGGAATACTTGCAAAGTGGAGTTGAATGGAAGGAATATATAATTTGTTAGTGTTGGGTATTTGATGTTGATGATGACAAACCAAATGTTACTAATGTTTTCTCTTAAGTTTACTTAATAGGAATTGTCGATTTGTTGATTCAAGACGATTGAAGCATTGGATGAAGACCGCCTTGTATTTAATTTGGGTCATTAGAATTGAGATAGAAAATATTGAGTTTGCTATGCCAAGGCAACAGTGTCGCCCACTGTTGCTGTCCTAGACGGATAAACCATGCTTTTCAAAGTTGCCTTTTAAATTGTTGAACAAGTTTGTGAGGAATCCTAACCAACTATTCTGATTAATTAATTTAGTTGGTAACTTATAAGCTTTGCCCAAATTGGTTAAATGCTTTAAGATTGATCTTTTGAAAGCACTTTTAAAACCTTCCTTTCTTTTCCAAGTCACATGTGTGACTCTTGGCAAAGAAAGGAAATAAACCTTTTCAAAGCTTGCTTTCTCTAATTAACCATTTTGGTGCAAGTAAGAAAGTTGAAATCTGAAATCTGAAATCTTTTGTCATATCTTACTTGTCTTTGGATTGACTCTTCAAACTTGAATTCTTTATATTAAAAGATTCCTCTTTTTCATCTATAAAAGGAGTGCTTCATCCTTTGAGAAAAACATATTTCACATTGCAAAAATCTGAGAAAGAGATAGAAAACATTTGCAAAAACTCTTAATATTTTCAGGTGTCTAAAACTTTTAGTTGCAAACTTTTCTTATTTCTTATAAGTCTCAAAATGGTTTATTCGTCTAGTATGACATATCTCAATATCTTCTTTCTCTTAGTTAGATCGACATTGAGTCTCTCCCGTTCTTAAGTGAACAAACTAGAGACATTTGATCATATAACTACTTGAGAATTAGATGAGCTTTAGGAACGGAGTAGTTTCTTGAATAGCACAATCGGAGTAGATTGTGGGAAAATCTCGTTGTAATAAAATAATTATAATTAGAGTTAATTACGTTATCAAATTATTAATGAGAAGTAGATTGGACGTAGGCCTATAGAGTGTAGGCTGAACTAATTCAAAACCGATTGTGTTGATCTTATTTCGTTCTTTCTTTTTTCGCTGCAATTTTAGTTTGTCGTTTATATTACCTTCAAAGCAACGGTCTACTATACTGTCACGTTGGTCAGTTGTTTACAGTTTATACAAAGACAATAAGTTCTGATCATTACATCTTGTTTCCTTAATCATAACCAATGACACTTCTTTTAATCTTCATTTAAAAGAGGTTGTGTTAGGTATTTGAGATATCATTTCATTTAACTAACTTAAATCAATTAAGTTAAGTTAAAAATTTAAAAAGGTACCTAATTCACCCCATCCCCCTATTAGGTACTTCGGAATCCTAAACTCTTCATTTAGCCGTAAACTATTAGACCAAATTGATGATTTTGTTCATTAATTTGGATAATTAATGGTTTTCATTAATGGTCCTCTCAACCTTACAGCACCATGCATTACGCCGACAGAAGCTCCGTTAATGCTCCGGTGACTTCCGACGGTTCTTCGTCGTTCGATTTCCGATTCTCCTACCAAATCGACTGGTCGAATAAGTCCGAAATCGGTGTTTGTATCATTGTATGTTGTCTACCAACGAGTGGTTTCTTAATGGTCAGATTTGTTCGATGGCGGGGCAGGTAACATGGCTAGTGGGAGGCGGTGGTGATCCGGTGAAGAAAAGGTGATGGGTCCGGTGGAGGGATCAGTGGAGCGGTTGTAGAATGGGCAGGTGGTGGGATCGAAGGTGTACTGCGTTGTACAAATATTTCTTTTTCTGAATGTAGTACGAGAGGTTAAGACGGAGATTGAGAAGGAAAAATGAGATGGGTAGGATGGTCAACTACGTACTGTAATGAGTAAAATCGTAATTGCTAAATCCCGCACATGAATTTGCTAAATCCTACACACTTTACCCCTGTATTCCATAACTACCCTTCGTCTTAAAAACAAAATCTCCTCTTCCTCTCTCAAAACCTAATCAATTTGTAATGACTCACCAATTATGGATCTTAATTTGCACATATCACATGTAATTTCTCCGTCTTATCAACAATCTACACTTCGTCCTTTAATCGATTGAATTAATTAGTAATTAGCCCATTTTTTCGGAAAGAGTTTTTGCAATTAGGGTTTTATAAAGAGTGGCTCTAGTATTCGTCCGCCGGAGTAGGGTGGTGCGGGGAGAAGTGGCCGGGTCATGAAGTTAGCGCGGTGAGATTCAGGCATGGTGGTTGTTGACGCAGTGAGATTTCAGTGTGGTTGCCGCGGGTCATGAAGTCAGACAGAGAAGTTATGGCCGTGAAATGGGGTGACGGAGGTGCGAATATGTGGCTGGCGGTGGTAGGGTTGCCGAGAAATTGTGTCCGACGCTGGTAGGGACTGCAGAAGGCTGGTGGGGTGGTCAGGGGGTGGGGGACGGGTTCATATGTTGAGGACTTCATGCGTTTTCCTTTTCTTTTTGGTATTTTTGTGTTTCAAGCTCTCAATTTGATGGAAAAGTGAGAGGGGCAGAATCAGAATAAGATGAAAAAATGTGTTGGAAGTAGTAAAATCATGTGTTGGATTTAGCATATCCTAGTAAAATATGTACTGCGTAAATAAACGTCCTTTTCTTTTCACCTCAACTCAAAAAAGTTATAACCCAAAACTTATATAAACTGGTATGATATTGGCTCTGTTTGGTAATCAGCAGATTGATATTAGCAGAAGCAGATTGGTCAAGCAGATTATAAATGACAGATTGGATTAACAGGTTTGACTAGTATATTTCAATTAGCAGATTTAGTAGAAGTATTTGGTAATTAGCAGATTTTGGTTAATAGATTGTTTTATCTATGTGTAGATTGTTGACGGATTTATATTTCACAATCTACTAATGTGAATATGCTGGGTAGAGCAGCATATTGGAAAACAGTAGATTGAGCTCCAATCTACTCTTTCAATATGCCATTTACCAAACACTCAAAATAGTAGATTGGTGAGTCAAACATGCTAAAAGCCCTGAATATGCTGAAAATTTCTCAATCCGCCGTTTACCAAACACCCCCTTGACCCAACTAAAACTGTACCTGACTTAAAATACCCGATCTTAATCAAACCGATTTAATTCGATCCGAACCTAAATCAAATGACCCCATTTACCCAGTCTAAATATACAATTTTATTCAATAATTACCCGAATGCTTTTTCGTAGAAAGATACAAAATGGCACTTAAATTCACTGTCAGGGAGTAGTTACTGTAGATTCTTCCCACTACCCGAGGCCTCCCTACTTTCTTTTCCCTCTCTCTATTCTTGCTCCTTTTGGCACTCCCACTATGAACAGTTGCTCTGTTTTCCCACTAATCTTTGTCATTATTCTCCAATCTCCTCAACTTTTAAACCCCCATAATAATATTTCATCAAAATTTCTGCCTTTTTTCTTTCTTTTCCATTTTTTTTTTCAGTTTTCTGTACTTTTTCACTGTTTTTCTTGTTCATTCAACCAAAAAACCTCTTCTCATTAATACCCCATTTACACAAATTAAATTTAAATACTCGTTTATAAGACGGTATTACCCAATAATTATTATCCGCTTTCACCTGCAAAGAACCAATCTTTTCCTAAAACCCATATTCAAAAACCCCAAATTTAACTTGCCTCTTCAAAAAGATCAAAACTTTCTGCATTACCCATCACCAAATCAACACTACAGTCCCCAAAACCCTGATTTTTCCCCCAAAAATTCAAAAATGGGAGCAACAAACTCAAAATCAGAGAAAACAGAAGCATTAAAAATGTGCAAACTTCGGAAAAAGATGATAAAACAAGGGATTGATTCAAGGTACAGTATTGCAGCAGCACATGTATCTTACATTCAATCTCTGAAGAACATTGGGATTGCACTACGTCGTTTTGCTGAAGCTGAAGTATTGTTAGAATCCTCACTTTCCCCTTCTGGTAATACTAATACTGAAGTTGATACATTTCCTTCTCCTTCGCCTTCTCATCTTGCTGATAATGATGATGCTGAAACTACTGTTTCTGAGAATCATAGGTTAAGTTACATGAAATCTGGTGGAAATGGTAATGTTGGTGTTAATAATAATGTTGCTCTTACTTTTAGGTATAATCCTACTACTAACATGCATACTTTTGTTGATAATGGTAATGGTAATAATGATGATGAGCCATTAGTTTTACCGCCGCCTCCTCCGCCACCAGATTGTGGTTCATGGGATTTCTTTGACCCTGGTGGTGATGATAATGGTGGTGACAGTTTTAGGTTTGTGGGTGGTGGTGGTAATAAGGCTGAGAGTGTTAGATTGAAGAATTTAGCGAAGGATGATGTTGTTGAAGTTGGGAAGAATGAGGATGGGGTGAGTAGAAATGAGGGTTTGGGGAGGAAAGATGAGGAGGGATTGATGTTGGAGAATTCGAGCTCGAAAGTGAATACAAGTAAGGATGGAATTGATAAGGAATTGAATGAGGAAAGGGAGGATCCTTCTGAGTTTATAACTCATAGGGCTAAGGATTTTCTGTCTAGTATTAAGGATATTGAGCATAAGTTCTTTCGAGCTTCTGAGTCGGGAAAAGAGGTCTCTAGGTTGCTTGAAGCTAATAAAATCAGAGTTGGATATGCTGAGGCCAAAGGTAGTTTTATGTTTGTCCTAGGAACTTGATTATTGTATCATAGTTTAGTGAGTCTTGTTTGAGACGGTCTTAAATGTGAGACTAACCAATTGTGTATGCATTCCTCGAGTTGTTAGAGGGTTGATTGTTGGTCTCAGGTTTAAGGCCGTCTCACACAAGTTTCTATGTTCATTGTTGAAGTTACAGAGAAAGTTTGTGATGTAATAGTAGTCATGCTAATGTTGTAGGGAGCTCGTCACCATTGAGTTCTTTGGCAGCTTGTCATCTGGTTTGTTGTCGCAGCAAAAGTGTGCATGCCTCTAACGGTAAGGTCCTTATCATTGTTAGTTGCAAATAGTTTCTAGAGTTCCAATTTAATATTGGCAACAATGTAACAAGTATGTTTCTTTCATGATAATTGTGCTATAGTACTACTCCGTTCCATTTCCTATGGGAGGCAAAGACCCACAATTCTTCGTCCTTGAAAATATGATGAAACCGAGTGAAATAAGTAACTAAACTCTCTGTGCCTCTTGCATCATGAAGTAGATGTATTTTACGACATTAATTATGTGTCTTCTGCAAATACCCTCTTTGGGTTTTTTAACCATGAGTTACAGACATCTGACCCCCTTACCAAGTTACCATTGTTGTAGGCGATTATGTTGTTGTATACTATAGAATTTAGTCGATTTACTTATCTGTGAAAGTGCTTGGTTATGTAAGTATGGAATCCTTTTAGTCTCCGTATTTGGTAGAAAGTAGTCCAACATAGTTACTAAAGTGTTTTCTTAGGTCGGTGCAGACATCTCTTGTTGTTTAACAGACTTCATCTTTAGAAGACCAGCAGTTCAGAAAACCTTGTAGTCATTAGGATTCGTGTTTGAAAGAGGGCATGCAGGAAATAGCTGATAGATCTGTGATGTGTCACTAACTGATTGCGTGATTATCTAGATTACTTCGTACTAGATAGCGGCACTGTTATTTGCTGATCATATAACTGTATTTTAATCTATTTCATAGACTCACAAAGTGCACCCAAAGTTATTGTGTGGAACCGGTCCATGTCTTCACAATCATCATCATCAAGGAATCCGCTTGCCACTTCGTCAAAAGATGATGCTGATGACAGTGGAAGTGATTGTGTCGATGATTTCTTCATGATTTCAGGAAGTCATTCCTCTACTCTTGACAGGCTGTATGCATGGGAGAGGAAGCTATATGATGAAGTCAAGGTATTCATATCATCATTCATTCAAATAGTTATACTCCCCCCATTTCCGTAATCCCCCATTTGTAAGTCTCGGCGAGGAAAACTTTGAACTTTGGGGCTTTTTGACTGAATGTAGTGTGTGGAAGCTTTATTCATCTCATTTGTGGGAGATGCATTTAACATTCATTAAATCAACACCACTTTGTTTCGTTGATATAAAGGAGCATTCCTAGCTCAGCTTGATATGAGATAGTCTACTGTTGAAAGAATGATCAACCATGTTTGGCTCAAGATTAGTAATCTGACAAATAGTATTACACTACTACGTTCACGAATGTTAGTCATATGTTGACATAGAATCCCGCTTTTTCCAAAATTAAGTAGATTCTAATATTCAATATAAGGCTATGCTAATTTGTACATTTTGTCCTTCTCATACTCGATAAGGTAGAGATTCTTCTATACAGTGAAACTTTGTGTGTGAAATACTGGTAGGGTGTTAATGAATGTTAATGCAGACCAGTTGTTGGTCTTGTAATGATATATTCATGTTCAGAACTGGCATTCCTAAGACTACCAGAGTACCAGCCTACCAATGGGACAACTCAGCTCCATAACCAAATGATTGAACTTCCAAATTTCACAATAATTAGATTGTGTTGTAAATGTGAGGATGTACACATCGAAGTCTTTTGCGGATAAAAGTGCTATCAAGTGTTGGAGGACTATAAGCATTTGTGTGTTGTTTACCCCATTTATTCATTTTGGACTCCAATCAGATAGGGAAGTACTTCCCTGTCCAAAAACAAATCCTTAACTACAGTGTGCGCTACCCATATACTCGTTAACCTACCAAAAACTGAAAAAATAACTACCGTATTATAGGGGTCAGTTTCATGATGACGCCGCTCAGAAGTATTTCTGCTAATTATCTAATGTTTCTGCTCTAATTTGGTATTGCATAGGCTAGTGAAGTTATCAGGAAGCACTATGATAAGAAATGTGACCAACTTAGGCATCAGTTTGCGAAGGATATTAGTACTCATGTAATTGACAAGACCAGAACAGCCGTGAAGGATCTGCATTCGCGCATCAGAGTGGCCCTTCATGCCGTGGATTCTATCGCAAAGCGCATCGAGAAAATGAGAGATGAAGAGTTGCTGCCACAACTCACTGAATTGATAACCGGGTATGAATTTTTCATTATGGTCCTTTGTCAAGTGTCGACAATTGAAAGACCTCTGATCTAGAAAACTAAACAGAAGAGGGCTTAGAATTTAGAAACATGGCAGAGTTGCAAATACTGTATAAATGGGTTTAGCCAACTGCCTCGCCAATCTTTACCATAGAATATCCAATCTGTGTGTGAAAAATGAAGGCCGGCAGTTGAAAGATCCAGTGTCCTTTGGTTTAGGATCTTTGTTACTCTGACTCAGTAGAAAGTATCAGAAACGACGAGAGTGTCAGTGTCGGACAGCTGTTTGATGAAAAACTTTCATGTTTGGACTAATGATGTGTCTGAGGGTCATCTCGTGTCGTTAGGTTGAAGTGTAGCAAAAGATTCTCTAAACTAGTTGCGTTTCCGAGAGCTTTTTAGACACTGGCCTGATATACTAGAACGTTCACAAAGAAATTATAGGAGTATATAATAATATTTTCTTAGATTAATTTTCTTACCAGTGAGACAGGGAAACACCTTATTCATTCAATACAAGTACCGGGGCATCCTAACAGTAATTGTTTTTTTTTTTTTTTTTTTTTTTTTTTTTTTTTTTTTTTTCTGGCAGATTCATCAGGATGTGGAAAGCGATGCTAGAATGCCACCATGCACAGTACATAACAATTTCATTAGCTTACCATGCCAAGACTTCCCTGGGTACTCCTTTAGGAGATACACGCAAGGAAATCATGTTTCAACTCCAATATGAATTCGAGTGCTTTGGTGTCAGCTTTGCTGACTGGATGAACAGTCACACATCCTACGTAGAAGCTCTCAATGGATGGCTACAAAACTGTGTGATGCTGCCTCAGGAGCGCACTCGGGGAAGTCGAAGGCCGTTTTCTCCTCGTCGGGTAATAGCTCCTCCCATATTTGTTCTTTGCCGAGATTGGTCAGCTGGAATTAGAGCCTTGCCCTCTGAAGATGTCAGTGATGCTATCAGAAACTTCTTGACGGATCTCCATTTCCTAGTAAAGCAACAGCATGTAAGTTATTTTTAACTCATTTCTAAACATGCTCGATAGTAACAACAACAACATCAGAGCCTTAATCCCAAAATGATTTGGGGTCGGCTGACATGAATCATCCTTTTGGAAGTGAAACATAATACAAAAGCCAAGTAAACTTACAAGTTTTAAAATCGAAGTCCGGATTTCTTTTATAAAAAACTTAGATAGAAAACCAAGCTAGAGGATCACACCAGATAGAAAACATACCTCCATGGCTCCATCCATTACTCCTTGATTTTGGAAATCATGACTGAAAGCGGGGAAATGTTAGAGAATTCAAGGTGGTGAATTTCCTAAAAGAGGAACTGCAAACATTATCTAGGAAAACTATACTCCGTACTTAATATTGCTTTGATATTTTAGTTGTGTGGAAAAATAACATTGCAGGCAAATGAAAACAAGGACGCGGTTTCTCAAGAGAACAAAGACGGTGTACAAGGGAAAGATGAAAAGGAGGAAGGAGAAGGAGGCGAACAAAGAAGTGAGGATAACTCTGGAAACTTGGGCAGCATCCACACTAGTCTGACAAAGGTGCTTGATAAGCTAACCAAGTTTTCTGAAGCCTCCCTGAAACTCTACGAGGACATTAGACAGAAAAGTGAGGCTGCTCGAGTCGCGTATTCAAACCCTAGACCACCTTTCAGATACTGAAAGGCCCATGTAATTATCTGACTATCACCTCGTCTATCCAAATTGTTGGTTTTGAGTGAGTATTAAGTTATTAACAATGTCTGTAGAAATATTTAATTAGTCTAACGAAGCATACACTTTTCTTAGGCTGTCAAGGAAGGTAAAACTGTAAAAGGTTAGTTTTGATGTTGATGATTTACTCTTTAATAGCGCATGGTAGAGCAATATTATGACCTCTTCTAATACAAAACTAGTTTTTTTATCCGTGAAAAATCACGGGTGTCATTTAAAGTTATGTTTTCATCAAGACATTTTTCTTAATCTATTGTACATCATTTTACATAAATTCATGCTACTGACTTAGTGAGTACCAAATGATGATATTTGGTGTTGTATTAATGCTAATAGGTTCGTCTAGTAAGATCTAAATAAACACGAACTAATGAAAGTAGGAATACAATGATACATAAGCCAACTAAATTACTGTGGTAACATACCAATCAATTGAGCGTAAAATGATACATGATACGGATTTAGTAAATAACCAAATTATTTCCATAGTCGTCGTCTTTTCGATATCCAGAACCATAATGGCTCAAAATTATTGTCATGTATTGGTTAAAATAGAAAATCTCCGGAAAAAAAAATTCTAGGAAAAATTTGAGAAACATGCTAACTCATAAAAATTCACATACTTGTAGGTTGTCATTTTTCATGTATTGATATCCATATGTGTCTTTCTTCTGAAATTTGTCAATTGTACATACAAATCAGTATTATGCCAAAATCAGATGCACACGAAATATAATAAAACATTATCAAATGAGAGTAAATGATTATAATCGAAATTAAAAGAGAACATGAGAAAAACAAATTAGCTTTATGGTGATACAAAAAAATGCATATCTATTGTTATGCTTATGGAATGAACATTATCATTTTGAGATAAAAAAAAAGTAGGAATTAAAAACCATAATTTTATGAAAGTTTTCAAAGATAAACTAAAAATATGAATCATTATAAAGGAACTTGAGAAATGAGTTATGGAGAAAGAAGATGAAAAGTGTAATTAAAAGTTAATGGTGAATTGAATTAGGTATTCATGTGGAGGGAGATAAAAAGTTTATTACCTTTATTATAAGATTATAATTGTAGGAATAAATATTAGGGGAATTATTTAAAACAAATATGATATTTATAAGATTATAATTGTAGGAATAAATATTAGGGGAATCATTTAAAAAAAAATATGATAAGACTTGCAATATGACTTCTTTGAAATCACATGGTTATGCCACATAGCTTATCACTTAAAATGTGCGTGATGTTAGCTTTTTTATATTATTGTATATGTTTCATGTTATGTTGTCAATAACTAAATAATCAACAACAATTATTGGATTCAAAAAATATCCTATGGAATAAATGTTAATGGTTTATCTAGCCTTTTATATATATTGCATAGATTTATTATTATTCCTTATAGATTTAATTATAATTTCATGTTATGCTGTCAATATTCAAACAATCGGTAAAAGTTAATAAATTATTGAATTTTAAAACTTTCACTAATTTTGTGGCCCGTGAAATTCACGGGATGTATTGTTTTGAGTGTGATGTTTCTAGTGTTTTTATTAATTGAAATTTTATAAAATATCAAAACATATAGTAAGTTCACCTTATGAATAATTCATCATTGATTGCGTACTAAGATTACGGGCATTTACATGTTAACATAAAGATCAAAATCGATAAATTAAATAAGCCAAAGTAGGTGAATATTGCTATTTTTTCGAAGGTAAAATGATGGGAAAAAAACAAACAAATACCAAAATAAAAATATACATTTGAAAAAAAAAGAAAAAAAAACTATTAGTCATTCACGTTGATGTTATTAATCTTGTAGAGTTGTAGTTAGTCTCCAATATATAGTTATTTAAGCTATCCTAGTATTTTACTTCTTCATATAGTCTTCCTTTTTCAACGAATCGACCCTATAATAAAAAAGTAACTCAATAATTAGTCTGAATTAACCAACAAAATTGTGAAATTTGTTTTATGCAATATTATCGTTGTTAACTTAAGTTTCCTCTTAAATAGTGAAATAAAAAAGGGAATGGGAATGAAGTCGTAGAGAATGAGTATTACCTTTGAATAACTCAACACCACAAATCTTGATATCCCCTAAATGAGAACAAAACAAACACAAAGGATGAAATTGAAAATGTGATGAATATTTCATAATCCAATGGAACTTACATAAAAAGTAAATAAATTAGTTAATAATTTTAAAACCTTAATACACTTGGCTTGATGTTAATAGAATAATAGGAAAGTTTAATGATACATTTAATTCTACTGGCGATAGAGATAAGAAAATTTTGGCTTATAAATTTTGTCTTCCATAAAAAATATATAAAGAATTGAGGATGTGTTTTATGACTTTTGAGCATCCTTTTTTTCATTATTATCAAAATTAATATAGGCATAAATATCAATCAAGGTTCACGACTTTTGAGCATCATTTTTCATTATTATGAAATTTAATATAAACATTAATAAGGAATAAAGAGAAATGAAATGTATAAGTTTTGCTTGATTATTATTATTATTATAATTTATTTATTTTACAAGATCCACTTTACAGGAGAATTATTTAAGATGTTGTCTTATTATGTAATTAAAATATGACATGTAAATGATGATAGTTAGTTTTGCTTGCCTTTTAATTAGATTTATATATTTTATATTTAGATTATTGAGTTATAGATTTGTCTCATTATTATGAAATTTAATATAGACATAAATATGGAGGAAATGAGAAATGGAATGTAAAAGATTTGCTTTATTCATATTCTTATTATTTTTTTTTTTTTACAAAATCTACTTTGCATAAGAGTGGTTTAGAAATTATCTTATGAAATTTAAAATATGACATTCAGATGATGGTAAATAGTTTGGCTTACTTTTTAATTATAGATTATAGTTTTATAAATTCAAATATTATTCCATGCATGTTATATTGTCAATATAATTAAATAATCAATAAAAATGAATAAGAATTAATGGGGTGTGAAAATGTCATATGAAATGAAATTGAATGTTCTAAGCTACCCTTTTAATTAGACAACTAGTTTTGTGACCCGTGAAATTCACGGGTTCGGTTTAAGGATCGTTCATGCATTTTCCTCTTTAGTTTTTTTGATGATTTTTCCATTTTTCATTCGTGGTCTATCTCTATAATTATTGGCCGTTCATATTTTAGGCATGTTTTACCGAGCTAGAAAATGAGTCGTTTCTATGAATCGATAACAAAAATAAAGTTGACACATGAGATCCTCCACGATATCTCATACTAATATACTCATATTTTCTAAAAGTAAAGGATTGAGCTTTTAAAGAGGATGATGAATTTGGATTTATGGCAAATTAATGAAAGAATTAAAAGTTAGAAAAGATGAAAAGACACACAAAACATTTGTGTAGGGTTCTAACCATTGTAATATTATGATAGGGAAATTGAAAGGATGGGGTGTGGTGTGGTTTATTCAATAGAAGATAACCTATTGTGAAAGTGTAAGAGTTAAGCTCTAACTTTTCATTAATATGTTGACATAAATTTTTTTTACTATTTTTTATAGTAGCTTGATATTCAGTTATTTACGATTTTACGTCAAAGTATTGTGTTTTTTTATTGTAATCTATTATTTTGTTATTTTCATTCTCATTACTTTTGTAATCAAATGATATCATTTTTATTCAACGTCAAATTTGATATTTTTGTTAGTCAACTTTATTAAAATGATGATACTCCGTATTAATCAAAAAAATAATAAGTAGTATTAAACATAGTTTATATACCTCTTTTTTTTTAATTTGGAAATAATGATGATATTTAAGACTTAAAATATTCTTCACTCATTTTCTATTAACTATTGTAACGTTTAATCAAATGAAATTAATTTAAATAAGGTGGGTAAATAGATAATGTTCCGGGTGTAATTCCGGAGCAAGTATCGTTACCACCCGTGGCTTGTAGAATAATGTCTTGAGTTGAACCCTTCTTGCTTCTATCGTCCCTCTCGGCCTCTCCTGCAACAATGAACGGCGAGGGCTTGGCTTTGTGCCAAGCGTACTCACTCCGACGCTCAAGTCAGTAAACTTAAAGGATTAAGCTGTGTTACTTGGCTAGATATGTATTGTAGAGAGATAAGGGAGATATTACCAGATGAATAGTGTATTTAGGTTAAGTTGTGGGATCCTTTCCTCAATGAAGGTTGAGGAGTATTTATAGGCTTTCACCTTTTGTCACGTAGTGGCCAAGTGGCCAAGTGGCTATCAGGTGGAAAGACCGTTCTACCCTCGGCCGATGGACCTATGGCAGGCCGGCCGACGGGTCTTGGATATGAGTACGCGGGTATGTGTCCCGGCTGGCAGGTTGTCGCGCCGAGACCCTGGCTAACAGGCCGATGGGCTGCATCGGCTAGGCTGTCTAAGTCGTCGACTTGCTGTGGATATCTTTGACCTTGCTCAGTGTGTTGACTTGGTCAGCGGTGCAGAATATGCCCCATCAATTTGCCCCCAGCGTAGTCTATGCCGTGGTATGGGCTCCGATGTATGTTGAGCGTATATTCTGCGCAAGTAAATTTCGCAAATTTTTCTGTATCGGCCTCTTCTTGTGCATCGGCGTGGCTCTTGTTAGGCCGTACCATATACCATATCCCCCCTCCACATGGATGCGTAAAGGGTATCCGATGTGGAAAAGGACATGACGCTGGCCGAGACCAGGGCTGAGAGTGCCGGTTGATTTTGATTGCCCCCGGCCGGTGCTTCCTAGCTTGGTTGATCGGGTGGCCGGCGGAGACTAGATACCTAGGAATTTGTTGAGGAAGATGAACAGTCGAAGAGATGTGAATAGGCGTGTTGAAGACGCTTGGTCACTGTTGCATTGATTGACATTCGACTGTTGCAACGATTGACATCCCGCGGTTGCATGTTTGACACGTGTATGTTCGCTGATTGGTTGACGCTTCATGGGCTGTGCCCTGATTGGTCCTTCTTCGTGGGCTTTTCTCTATAAATAGGGCAGTTATTCCGTGATTTTGGCCTCCATTTTATTTTCGAAAATTTTCTCCAAAATCTTCATCTCTCCAAACTTTCAAGGGTTGTCTTCGTCTTCTTAATCTTCGGAGTATTTGATCCGGCGAGTGTTTTTCTTTAAGGTAAACAAGCAAACTTTTTATTTTTCTTGCTAGTGATTTGTTGTGAATCATGTCTTCTCGATGATCTTGGACCTAGTAAACTGCGTCGGGGGGCCCTAGGTCTCCTTCTCTCAAGTTGATCCTCAAATTCTGGAGGAATGGGAGGATTCTGACTCTTTTGGTGATCTTGGTGATGATTTCGGTGATGATGCGGAAAAGTCTCGTCCTAGTGAGGGGAGACAGTACGTCATGGATCACGGCTATGTCTGTAAGATCCGTCTTGACCGTGCTTGGTCCCGTAAGCTTGCCCGTTGTTCCGGCGGGAAACTTTTCGAGGATCATTTTTTCTTTGGTAGGGGATACGAAATTGTTATCCCTGAGGAGGATCAGGCCGTATGTTGTCCTCCGCCGGGCTATACTGGCGTATACATGCGGCATTTGGAGTACGGGCTCCGGTTTCCGCTGAATGGGTACGTTATGGCCATAATTAGAGCCATGAACGTTGCCGTTGCCCAACTGCACCCGCTGGCCATGAGGACCATAATTGGTTTTGTCTGGCTTTGTCTTTTTAAGGGAGAGGCTCCGACGGTGAATTTATTCCGCCGACTTCATCATCTCAAACCGTCACTCTCCGGCCGCGTTGGATGGTACAGTGTGCAAACGGAGCAGGGTTATGTCTCTGTTGACAAACTTTCTTCTTGCAAGGACTGGCAAGGTCGGTGGGTGTACGTTAGAGTGCCGGATGACTATCCGCTGCCCCGCTCCTTCCAGCACCAGGTTAATTTGCGGTGTGAGACTAGGGCGGAGCATGACAGATGGGTCACTCGGAAACATCTTAAAATGGATGCCAGCAGGGTCGTTCTCAAGGAGGATGAGAGGCTGGCAATGAGGCTCTTTGAGGTGGACAAGAGTGGGATGCCGGAAAGATGGATTCCCCCGACGCAGATCATTCTTCAGGATGAGCCGCTTTGCTATGTCGGCCTCATACCGGCCCTAGCACGGGGTGAGTGGGGTCGGTGTGAGGCCCATCGCCGCTCTCAATGTTCCTGCTTTTCGAACTTCGATTTATTTCCTCTACTTGACTCTTGCTTTGTTTCTTTTGCAGACCACTTTGGACCGGACCTATCTGAGGATCTTCTTCGGAGAATGGGGCTGCACAAAGATAAAACCGTTGCTAACTTGCATCCCCAGGCTCTAACCCATGACCGCAGGACGTCGCCGAATGATCTTATGGAACAGCGGCTGAAGGTCTTGAGCAAGGAGGAGGCGCAGGCGAGGGTTGTTAGCGGCGTAGTGCGTCGGACACGGAAAACAAAGCCTTCAGCGGCAACGGCGTCGACACCGGTTCCAACTCCCATCCCCTCCTCTAAGAAGGTGGAGATTGTTGATATTCCCGATGAGGGGGACTCTGACGCAGAGGGATCTCCCCTTATCCGTAAGAGGAAAGGGACAGCTTCTACCGCTGGCAAGGAAGTGCCTCCTCCGGTCAAAAAGGCCAAACATGGTACCTATCTAGCTTGTGGCTTAAATTTAGCCGTGCCATTAGGTGTTTCTGATAAGTCAATGTTGATACTGATGTTTTAATTGAATTTCTGCAGACCAGCCGCAGTCGGCTATTGCTCACGTTGGGCAGCAGGCGGTGGGGTCCTCTGCGCAGGTTGGTGATCAAGGCGCCACCGTCAACCCTTCATCCCAGAAGGCTTTCGTCTCCCAGCCGCAGGCTAGTGGTCAAATTGTCACCACCGTCCCTTCATCCCAGAAGGCTTCCGTCTCCGAGCTTATAGAGGAGGGCACGAAGCTAATTAGGGAGCTGGCGAGGTGGAACGTGGTTACCGGTGCTCGTCTCATGGAGCAAGAGAAGGCCGTGGCTCGGGCTGTTCATGAGCGTAACGCCACTAAGCAGGTGGCTGCGTCGGCGAAGCTGGATCTCCTCAATGAGCAGAGGCTTAGGGGAGAAGCTGAGAAGGCGCTCTTGGCTGAGAGAAAACTTAGGGAGGACGCTGAAAAGGAGGTCCTTGCTGAGAGGGCTAAGGCCGAGGCTGCGGCGGCCGAAGCTGCGAAGCTGCTGAGGAAATGTGACCTTGTTCAGGGGCGTGCCGACCTCTATCTCCAGCAGAGGAACGAGTCCAGGGGCCTGTTTAAGGCTCAGGCGGAGGTGGTTCGGGGCAAAGAGGCCATCATCAAGCAAAAGGAGGTGGACATCGAGATGCTCCAAACCGTCATGCTCCCCAAACTGTGCGCCGAGTTCCGGGATTTGGCCGAAGATGCTGCTAGGGAAGTTATCGGGGAGCTTTTCCCTCTTGATGGCTCCTTTCCGTGGGGCAGGTTCGACGTGCTGCTTGATGACAAGCTCGAGGCTAAGGAGAAAGCCGCGGTGGAGAAGGCCAAGGGGGCGGTGAAGGCGAAGATGGAGAGGGAGGCGGCCGCGGAGAAAGCAGCTCTTGCTGAGAAGGCTAGGGTGGCTAAGGAAGAAGCCGAAAGGATGAGGGCAGCTGAGGCTGCCGAGGCCAAGGCTGAGGCTGCAAGAAAAGCTGCTGGGTTGCCTACTGAAGAAGATGCGGCTACCGATACTGATGGCAGGCAGCAACAGGCTTAGGAGAGCAAGTTTACAGCAGATCTGTTTCAGCTCCTCACATACTACCATGTGCTGCTTGATGAGAACAAGTTTACGAGATCTGCTTCACTGTGTTCGGGGCCAATTACTCAGCCCTTCCTCCCCGCTATCTCTTGGTACATGAACATAATTGTAGCTTTTGCTTTTTTTTTTGTACAACTTTGGTAGGTTGTGTTTCGGCTTATCCCTATGGGGACGGCCGTCGTCTGTATTCTTTTCACTTGTAATCTTACTTGTAACTTATCTTCTAATAATAGTTCGTTTCTTTCGCCTTCGGCCTGGCCGAGGTCTTTATCTCATCTTTGTCAGAGTTGTCTTCCTGTATTCCTAATTGAGCGCCCCTTTTGTTTCCGCCTCGGCTTGGCCGGGGCCGTTTTAGAGTGCGTATCTCAACTGTGTTTCAACGCTTCCAAGACACTTCGATTGTTTTTGCGAGTGTAGTGTGCGATGGCCGTTACTGTCGCGGTATCCGCTTTACGAGGGTGATCGCCGCTCTTGTCGGATTGACCGTGGGAGCCGGCGTTGGTTTCTTGGTAGAGATTGCCGCTCTTGTCGGTATGACAGTGTGAGCCGGCGTCTGTTTCTCGATAGCGTGTTACGTGGCGTCTACCACTCGGAGTGACTGCGACGGCGTCAATTTCTTGATGGAGACTGCCACTCTTGTCGCTATGACAGTGTGAGCCGGCGTCTGTTTCTCGATAGCGTGTTACGTGGCGTCTACCACTTGGAGTGACTGCGACGGCGTCTACCTCTTCGGGTGACTGCCGTGGCGTCTACTACTTGGGGTGACTGCGACGGCGCTAATTTCTTGATGGAGACTGCCGCTCTTGTCGGTATGACAGTGTGAGCCGGCGTCTGTTTCTCGATAGCGTGTTACGTGGCGTCTACCATTCGGAGTGACTGCGATGGCGTCAATTTCTTGATGGAGACTGCCGCTCTTGTCGCTATGACAGTGTGAGCCGGCGTCTGTTTCTCGATAACGTGTTACGTGGCGTCTACCACTTGGGTGGCTGCGACGGGCGTCTACCTCTTCGGGTGATCGCGTGGCGTCTACTACTTAGGGTGACTGCGACGGCGCTAATTTCTTGATGGAGACTGCCGCTCTTGTCGGTATGACAAAGTGTGTGGCGTCATTTCTCGATAGCGTGTTACGTGGCGTCTACCACTTGGAGTGACTGCGACGGCGTCTACCTCTTCGGGTGACTGTCGTGGCGTCTACTACTTGGGGTGACTGCGACGGCGCTAATTTCTTGATGGAGACTGCCGCTCTTGTCGGTATGACAGTGTGAGCGGCGTCATTTCTCGATAGCGTGTTACGTGGCGTCTACCACTTGGAGTGACTGCGACGGCGTCTACCTCTTCGGGTGACTGCCGTGGCGTCTACTACTTGGGGTGACTGCGACGGCGCTAATTTCTTGATGGAGACTGCCGCTCTTGTCGGTATGACAGTGTGAGCGGCGTCATTTCTCGATAGCGTGTTACGTGGCGTCTACCACTTGGAGTGACTGCGACGGCGTCTACTTCTTCGGGTGGCGCCGTGGCGTCTACTACTTGGGGTGACTGCGGCGGCGCTAATTTCTTGATGGAGGCTGCCGCTCTTGTCGGTATGACGGTGTGAGCGGCGTACTGTTTCTCGATAGCGTGTTACGTGGCGTCTACCACTTGGAGTGACTGCGACGGCGTCTACCTTTTTCGGGTAGCGCCGTGGCGTCTACTACTTGGGGTGACTGCGACAGCGCTAATTTCTTGATGGAGCTGCCGCTCTTGTCGGTATGACGAGTGTGAACCGGCGTACATGTTTCTCGATAGCGTGTTACGTGGCGTCTACCACTTGGAGTGGCTGCGACGGCGTCTACCTCTTCGGGTGACTGCCGTGGCGTCTACTACTTGGGGTGACTGCGACAGCGCTAATTTCTTGATGGAGACTGCCGCTCTTGTCGGTATGACGGTGTGAGCGGCGTACATTTCTCGATAGCGTGTTACGTGGCGTCTACCACTTGGAGTGACTGCGACGGCGTCTACTTCTTCGGGTGACTGCCGTGGCGTCTACTACTTGGGGGTGGCTGCGACGGCGCTAATTTCTTGATGGAGCGCCGCTCTTGTCGGTATGACGGTGTGAGCGGCGTCTGTTTCTCGATAGCGTGTTACGTGGCGTCTACCACTTGGAGTGACTGCGACGGCGTCTACCTCTTCGGGTGACTGCCGTGGCGTCTACTACTTGGGGTGACTGCGACGGCGCTAATTTCTTGATGGAGACTGCCGCTCTTGTCGGTATGACAAAGTGTGAGCGGCGTACATTTCTCGATAAATAAGCGATGGGAAAATTTTGCTTTGATGGAAGGCTTGGGTGGTTCTTCATTAGGTAAAAACATGCGTTGGGGTGTCCACAGCTATTTTGGACACCTCCGCAGCTACATAAATTTTTACGAGATTACCAATGCCCTAATGGCTCATCACAGCGCACCTCCCGATCGGCCACTAGTTGTATCCATGAGGTCGCCCTCCCGCCGTAAGGACGGGCTTTTTCCTTTTTCGGACTTCTTCGCCTCTTTGAGGGATTGCATGTTGCATCCTCGGGCAGCTATCTGGACGTTGACCACCTCATCCTTCTCGTTTTTGGAGACGAGCTTATGCGCTTCCCCCCGGTCCGAGACATACATCAGTGTTAGGGCCCGGATGGACATCACTGCGTCGGCCTCGCTCAGGGTGACTCGGCCTATGAGAACGTTGTAGGCGGACGAGCCGTCAATGACCACGAACTCAGCTAGGACGTTTTTAGCCGCGTTCTTTTCGCCGAACGTCACCGGAGTCGATTGATCCCCGGCACCAGGCCGGCCCCGAGAGAAGTCGTATAGGGGTTGGTGCAGGGGCTCAAGTCCTTGATCTTCAGGCCGAGGCCGAGAAAGCACTCTCTAAACATGATGTTCGTGTATGCGCCTGTGTCAATCAGGCACCTCTTGACCAGGTGGTTGGATATGTCCAAATTGACTACAAGCGGGTCGCTGTGAGGGGCGATGACCCCTTCGTAGTCCTTTCTTCCAATAGTCATATCGGGGATGTTTGCAGAGGGGATCCCTGAGTTGGGCACAAAGTTGATGGCCTGATATAGCTCGTTTAGGTGTCGTTTGTGCCCATGAGCGGACCCTCCGTTCTCGTTGCCCCCGATGACAACATGAATCACTCCTATCCGCTCGAAGACGGACTTCTTATCTGAATCGCCGGCGTCGGTCTTTTGGCCTTTTAACGTACTTGCCGAGGCTTCCCTTCCGGATCGGTTCCTCTATGGCATTCTTCGGATGGCGGCGATCGTTGGTTAAATGGCGGTGTGGCCGTGGTACTCACAAGATCGGCTCGTGTCACCGTCACTTTTTGGCTTGGGGGTCTCTCCCACTTCCGGCCCTCATTTTTGCTCGGGCGAAGACCTCGGCGGCCGATACGACGAGAGGGGTTTTATCACTATACCGCCTCCGGTGGTACGTTCGAATTCCACCGGCGCCCGCCGAGTCTTGCTTCCGGTCGGATCTGTCCGACCGTGATCTATTATTCTCACGGCGTCTTCCATCGGACCGCGAACCGTTGTTGTCGCGGCGTCCTTCGTCCCGATCGCCCCGCTCTGTGACTCTTCTTTTTCGAGTGCTCGGCTTCGCGGGATCTACCAGGTCTTGTGATAGTCTTCCACCTTGATGGCTTGGTCGGCCAACTTCCTTGCGGCGTCCAAGCCCGTGCCTCCGCTCTTGATGAGCTCGTTTTTAAGGCTCCCCTTGGGAGGCCCTTCATCGCGAAGGCCGCCGGCTCGGGATTAATTTCTCGAATCTGCTGGACCTTTCCATCAAACCTCTTCACATAGCTCCGGAGAGACTCGCCCCCTCCGTCGATAGTCGGAGGTCGATGTCTCTACGGCCCTTCTCTTATTGCAGAGTATGGGCTAGGAAAGCGCCCTTCAGGTCGGCGTAATAGTACACCGAGCCATCGGGAAGCCCTTTGTACCGGCTCCGAGCCATCCCATGCAAAGTTGTTGGGAAAATTCGGCACTGAGACCTCATCGGGCTGCTCCCATACCGACATGTAAGACTCGAAAGCCTCAGCGTGGTCGGCTGGATCACTATCTCCCTTGTATGACAGAGGTGGCAACTTGAGCTTAGTCGGCACCGGGACTTCTAGGACGTAGGCGTTGAGGGGTTGCCTAACCACGTGTCGAACGACACGCGGCGATCGGCTCCTTGCATCCCTAACCCGGCTCCTCCCCGTAGCGGGAGGGGCTCCTTCTTCGACTCGGACTTCTTCTCCAACTCGCCGAGTCGGACTCCTCTCGGCTCCCTTGGGGTAAGCCTCGTTCGTGCGGCGGGGACGCTGTCCTCCCACGAGTGCGGGAAGGACTTAGGTCTACCGCGCCCACTTTGGGCTCCCCCGGCGTCTTGACTGGGTCGGCTTCTCCTAGTGCTCCGTTCAAATTTCTCGGAGTCACGTTTTGGGCCCTGGTCTCCCGGACGATTTCCGCCGCTCTTGTCGGCGTGACAGTGTGAGCGGGCGTACATGCGATTAGGTCCGGGAGCATTTTCGGCTTTGCTACGTCAACCACATGTCCCATGATGGTGACTGGTTGGTCGGCTCCGGCGTGTCGGGTATTATTGGCATCCCGAACTCGGTTGGATTACTCCGCCGGTGGAGGGTTGCACGACTCGCATTTATGGACGGTATCATCTTGGTAGAATTCGGTTTTAAATCGTCACGAATACCTCTTGTTGTTTCGACATCTTCTTAGCTTTTTGGGTGGGTTTTTTGTGTGTATATTTTTGTTTGGGAATGAATGTGACTAGCTTCTAGTGTCTTTTCCCACTTACGGCGCCAATTGTTCCGGGTGTAATTCCGGAGCAAGTATCGTTACCACCCGTGGCTTGTAGAATAATGTCTTGAGTTGAACCCTTCTTGCTTCTATCGTCCCTCTCGGCCTCTCCTGCAACAATGAACGAACTGAGGGCTTGGCTTTGTGCCAAGCGTACTCACTCCGACGTTCAAGTCAGTAAACTTAAAGGATTAAGCTGTGTTACTTGGCTAGATATGTATTGTAGAGAGATAAGGGAGATATTACCAGATGAATAGTGTATTTAGGTTAAGTTGTGGGATCCTTTCCTCAATGAAGGTTGAGGAGTATTTATAGGCTTTCACCTTTTGTCACGTAGTGGCCAAGTGGCTATCAGGTGGAAAGACCGTTCTACCCTCGGCCGATGGACCTATGGCAGGCCGGCCGACGGGTCTTGGATATGAGTACGCGGGTATGTGTCCCGGCTGGCAGGTTGTCGCGCCGAGACCCTGGCTAACAGGCCGATGGGCTGCATCGGCTAGGCTGTCTAAGTCGTCGACTTGCTGTGGATATCTTTGACCTTGCTCAGTGTGTTGACTTGGTCAGCGGTGCAGAATATGCCCCATCAGATAAAATAAAATCCATTCTCACATTGAAAATTAAAAGTAAAAAAGATATTCTACTCATTAGTATTATGTTGTTTTGGGATAAAATTTAGTAATTACACTAAGAGAATTAATATAAACAGATTATCGCAAATCAATTTATACAATGTACTTTTGCCATCTTATCATCAAAGCAACAATAAGAAGACAAAATCAAATGTATCATATCTCATCTTATTAGTATTCAAATCATAATAAAAATGTAGATTTACTCATCTAACCAACTTAATTAAATATATAGAGAATACTATATTTACACCAACTTGCCCTAGTCATATTTGTAATTTGTTGTTAATATCAATGTTAATAAATTTATTACACATTAACACTGATGAATATATTAAAAATATCCGCAAAACAATTTATCACTATTGAAAAGAGATTAAAAAACTAAAGTTACAATTTAGTCAAGTTATATTACTACGAAAACGCGGGTTACTCAGTAACAGCCTTTTTCCGTCAGTAATTCACTGATGATTTCCTTCACCAAAGTTTGACCACCATTCGCTGACGATTATATTCAATCGTCGACGATCTCAAGTATCTTTATATACATTCGACAATGCCTAAAGCAAACTATATAACACAAATGCATGTCGAATTCTCCACTTTTCTTGTACTTCTCTCTTATCTCTTTATTTATTGTCCATTTGATTCTTACACACCACAAAGTAAAGATATGAGAATTTTTGAAAAATAAATCAAATAAAATAATTAGGTGAAAATAAACAAACTTTTTCATTAATATGTTTTTGCTAAGAATGTGCTAGAATTTTTATCAATTTATTTTCTTTTATAGGTGAAATATTTTTCATAACGGTAGAATATAAAAAGATTAGCACTAAATTATGATTATTAAGTGGAATAATGTGTGATAAATGAAAGTGTTTAAATAAAATGAGTAATTAGTCTATTGATTATTACTTCGCCTTTTCATTTTCTATTTTTATTTTTTTAAATAAAAAATAAAAAATTGATCAAACATGTAAATGTAGCTCGTCACTTGTTGAGTTGTTGTTCTAGTAACTACTCAATCTAGGCTTTTTATGTTACTTTTCATTAATTTTTCATTAATTTATTTTTGCTAGGAATATGCTAGAATATTATCAATTTATTTTCTTTTATATGTGAAATTTTTTCATAACGGTAGAATATAAAAAAATTATCACTAAATAATGATTATTAAGTGGAATAATGCATGGTAAATGAAAGTGTTTAAATACGATGAATAATTAGTCTATTGATTACTACTTTGCTTTTTCATTTTCTATTTTTATTTTTTTTTAAATAAAAAATAAAAAATTGATCTAACATGTAAATGTTGCGCGCCATGTGTCATTCCACTAACTACTCAATGTCGGCTTTTTATGTTATTATATAAATATCTTGAAATTACTAACTTATAGTTAATGCGTATTTTTTTATTGTAGTTTTTTTTAGTTAATTAAGTTTAAAGCTAATGGAATATGAAGATTTTTAAAGGAAATAAGTGAATTAAATTAATGCAATATAATAATAAATTGATAATCCATGTCATTTCGTTTGCCAAGTCACATTGTTATTGTGTACGTGGCTTTTTTTCATCCCATGTGGTATTGTCTACGTGGCATTTTTAGGCTAAGCTTTTAATAATATTTTATAGATTTTATTAACATGTTTTATCACAAAAGTTTCAATTAAAATGTAAATTTCTAAGGGTTACATAAATTTTGGAAAACAATGTATTTAATATACAAAAATCATTTAAGAATATAGATAATATCTTTAATATTATAGATAAGTGAATTAAATTAATTTCTAGATAAATGAATTAAATTAATATCACGTAATAATAAATTAATGCCGGTTGATGAAGTGAGAGGAAAAAGGGGGATTGTCGTTGTCGGTAGGAACAATGATGATAAGAGACGGTGTAATTAGGTATGAATGTGTGTGTGGCATTTGGGTTATGCGATGTCTACGTGGCTTTTTTTATCCTACGTGGCATTGTCTACGTGGACTTAATTGGTTATTTAAGGGTAGCCTTTTAATAATATTTATAGATATAAATTTAATGCAATGTTATTGATAATTGAGTATCCCATCTTCCTGAAATTTCAGTACAAACACAAAAACAATAACTAAATAACATTCTTACTATTAATAAATTTAAAACATAATAAGAATAAAAAGCGAAAGAATTCATTTAATTATCTATGTATGTATACTTTACCTTCCAACTTTTTGAATAAAAATGAAAATTAGGATTGTTATAATAGTTATATAGGAAACTTTTTGTTATTAATTATTGATTAAATTCAACAATTTATTCAATTTATTCGAGGGAAGGGGAACGATTTTGTGAATTAAAAGGGAGATAAAAAAATTATGATAACTACAAATTATAATGATGGTGAGAGAAAACCGGAAAACCATCCTATTAAATAAAAGAAATTAAAGGTTAAATAAATAAGTAGATTAATTACCAAATTTATGAGAGGAAAATAAAGAGTTTGTATTAATTTATTTTTTGTGTTTGCAATTAATATTTTTTTTAATTTTTTTTACTTATAAGCATGTGACAGTTTTAAAGATAAATTTTTAATACATAATCTGGCCTTTTATAATATTGTATAATAATCAAGTAACCAATATAGATGAATTAGTATGTACCAATTGTTCCGGATGTAATTCCGGAGCAGGATTATGACCACTTGAGTTTGTAGAATGATGTCGTTGCTCGTCTCTTCCTTTCGCTCTTTTCTGTAAAGATGAACAAACTGAGGGCTCGGCTTGGGGCCGAACGTACTCACTCCAACGCTCAAGTCAGTAAACTTAGAGAGATAAGTTGTATGTTTAACTTGGCAAAGTACATTATAGAGAGATAAGGGAGTTTATACCAGATTTTTAGATCCTCCTCTCAAATGAGAGATGTGGAGTATTTATAGACTTTCACCTTTTGTCACGTAGTGGCCAAGTGGCCAAGTGGCGTAGCATGTGGAAAGACTATCTTACCCTCGGCCGAGGGACCCATGACAGGCCGGCGGGCCTGGTTGACTCCATGCCGAGGGGACTGGATGTGAGTACACGGATATGCCTCTCGCCCGGCTAGTTGCCAAGCCGAGACCCAAGTGACAGGCCGACAGACCTTGTCGGTTAGGCTGTTTTTCTCTTGACTTGTTGTCTTTTAGCTTTGACCTTGGTCAATATGTTGACTTGGTCAGCGGGTGCAGAATATGCCCCATCACCAATAAAAAATCGGCATGTGAATCAAAATTAAATGTTTTTAGTAACCTTTTAACTATATTGTATAGGTACAATTTTTTTTTTTTTTCAACTTCATTTATTCTTCTTCGTTCTTAATTTCATGTATTCGTTTTTATTTCAAATATATATAATACTACTCCATATGAAATATCTTGAAATTATTAACTTATAATTAATGCGTATTTTTTTATTGTAGTTTTTTTTTAGTTAATTAAGTTTAAAGCTAATAGAATATGGATGGATTTGTAAAAGAAATAAGTGAATTAAATTAATGTAATATAATAATAAATTGATAATCCATGTCATATTAGTTTGTCAAGTCACATTGTTATTGCATGTGGCATTGTCTACGTGGCTTTTTTTAGACTAGCCTTTTAATAATGTTATATAGATTAAAATAAAATATAATTCGCAACATAATTGATAGCTAGTCAGTAAATTTATTACCTCGATTCCAATCATTGGTTTATTTTTAATTAAAATCCCTCTTATAAAAAATAAAAAAAGTAAACAAATGATTGATATGGATGAATGAAATAGCTCGTTAATCCAACATTTGCAACATATTCTGCTGATATAAAACAAGTGCGTACACTTGTAAGTTGTAACCATCTACCATCACCGTATTGATTTTTCTGGCCTAATCTATTACGGAATCACAAATTCTCATTTTAGAGGGATACTCTATAAATCATCATAGTATTTGTGTATATAAATAAATATTACTTTTTTCTATATATTTTTATTTTTATATACATAAGTGGTATATAGTTGACTCGTTTTAAGCTTAAGACGGATAGTGTCGTCTAAAGGGAGACTTATTGTTACGGAATCTATTTATTTGTAAACTTATCAACTCATTTGACTATGAATTGGACATCTCATCTACCAAGTATCAACCACCAAATCACAAGCTAAAAGCTGGATGTTATCAAATCACATAATTAACTCCTTTAAAATTCGTATAAAAATTTCATTGGCCCAACACATAAATAATACTCTCCGTATCGGTTTTCATTAAGCTTTTCCAAAGATCATCTCATTTTTAATAAAATTAGTTTAATTACAAATGTCACCTACATATTTAACCACAAATCAATTCAAACAATAGTTTGGATCATTCCTGACTTCTCGTAATAATGTTATCATGTTGATAATGAGACCGTCTCATATAAAAATTTGAATTATCGACTTTAAGCCGAACAGCTTGCCAAGTCAATGATGATTTGTTGCATTTTCTAGGTGAAAACGTTGTGTAACACATACTCTATTTGTTATATGAATTGTACCATAAATCATTAAATTGTATAGACAGGGACAGCAATTGACGTAATAGTATTAATACCATTCCCTCCATTATTATTTTCCTCCAAATTTGTGGAACACATGTTTTCATATTTCATCACAAAATTGAGATAAGAAAAATTAATATGGCAATCAAGCATTTCTCGGTCAATCTTTCCATCATCCTATTATTCTTTTCTAGTGTTGCTCTCTCCACAAGTGATGTAAGTTCATTCATTTATCATTTACTATACTAAACTTAACTTGGTTATATATTTAATGGTTAAGAAGGAGGTATTGATACAAATTACTTGGATATCGATTTCACATATCCTTCATTTCATTCTATACCGACTTACTCCATACATTGTAGCCTATTTATTTGCTTGAGTTTTTCTATATGTTGTATTTTTTTGAATTCTACGTGTTACCCTCATCTTTTGAAAATACAGATGCCCCTAAACTTAATGAGCACATCTATAAATACCCAAAATGCGTTAATTTGTTTTTTAAATAATGTTTAGTTTATGCACCTTTTATTAATTTTTTGGCAATAATTTGTCAAACTATTATCACAAATTTCAAATTGTATTAATTTGGGTATTCTATGAACAATTTATAAAATTTAAGGGTACCGATGAATTTTTAAAAAACCGAGGGGTACCTTGAAGGAATCGGAAAAACACGAGGGTATCTAGTAGAAATCCGAAAAAACACAAAGATACCCGGCAGAAATTCCTATTTGTTTTGTTTGCAACATCTTATCTACTTCGGTTTTGAACCAAATAAGATAAGATACCAATAGGTCTGGTCTCCCACTAAACTATTGAGAGACGTGACATGAAAAATATAGAAATTAAATAACTTCCCCCCCCCCCCCCCTTATCATGTCCAGAGAGACCGTCTCCCACTGGATATGCTCGGAAAAACACGAGCATATCCAGTAGAAATCCGGAAAACACAAAGGTACTCGGTAGAAAATCCCTATTCGTTTTGTTTGCAACATCTTATCTACTTCGGTTTTAAACCAAATAAGATAGCATTAGGTCATAACACTATTGAAAGACCGTCTCTCTAAAGTTTGTGTGTTCCCTTGAGTTTAACATTGTTGTTTCAAATTATCTCTAACTCGAGATCTCTGATCAAGTTTAATTAACCTTTTAGTCACAGATTGCTCAATTGATCAATGAAAAAAATGAAAACAATGGCCTACAAAGTGACGAGAACAGTTGCGTATACACAGTATACGTTAGAACAAGCAAGACGTTTAGCGCCGGGACAGACTCGATCATAAGTCTAGCCTTATACGGCGACAATGGAGACGGAGTATTAATCAAGGACTTAGAAGCTTGGGGTGGTATAATGGGCGAAGGCTACGACTACTACGAACGAGGTAACCTTGACATATTCACGGGAAGTGGACCGTGCCTAGACCGGCCCGTGTGTTCCATGAAGCTTATGTCCGATGGCTCGGGTGAACACCATGGTTGGTATTGTAATTATGTTGAGGTCACGACCACGGGTCCACACCTTGGGTGCGCTCAACAGTTATTCACGGTCGAGCAATGGCTCGCGTTGGACCGGTCTCCCCACGAGCTCACCGCGGTTCGGAACAATTGTGAGGATGATGATGATCGTCTAGGCAACCGTCGTACCAAATTTGGTCGTGGTGATGTGCTTCGGCAAAGCTCTTGAATTTGTCAATTTTCTTGATGGCATTTTGGTGAGGATATCCTTTTCTCCTGCACAAATTCCGGGTATTATTTAACCCGTTTTATTCTTCTTAAGACTGGTGTATCGTCTTAAAAAAATACTTGTTGTTTCTCCTAATAAATTCCTATGATAAAATAGTAAAATTTGTCACAAGTCACAACTCTATTATATTTTATATGTCACTTATTTTATTAATATATAAATTATAAACTATAAAGTATATACGTATGTACAATATTATACGATGAGATATCCAATTTGTATTAGCACTTACGTCATTACGTGAATTCTTGATTGTTCTCTTGTTTTCTTGTATTGGGTTCTATGTTATTTTAATAATCTATCAGTGCTGATCAATAGTTATCTATTGTTTTTGACATAAAGACCAAGAAAAAAAATGAGTGAATTTAAACTACACAAAATTATAACCCCACGTGCATATGAAAAATGGTCCACAAAAACTTCCAAAAATGTAAATAAATAACTATTTATTAATACACCCAAAAATAAAAATAGTATCTTTCTCTATGTTTTTGGGTTTCTTTCTTTCTGTTTGCTGAATATGAATATTTGATCATTAGAAGTAAATTACTCCATAAGTTGTACTTTAATGAAACAATAGAGTGAATTAAACCATTGAGTCAGTTACAGAACACAATTATGGTGGTCGTTTAGGTCACGATGGAGTTTCCAATGTCCACAAAATTATAATTTATATTCCGTAGTATCCTTTTATGTGAGTTTGTAAACATTGTTTGGTTGTATGTAAAAATTAAAATTTCACATAGATTTCCACTTACCGAATAAATTGAATCCTATATTTCAATTTTCCTAGATATCCATGTCATAGAGCAATAGAGTACATTATTACATTGACCATGATTTAGTTCGATGAGACTCAACTCATCTCGAAATACATTTTACCATTAACACATCATCAAAACCTCGTCAATTAAAAAGGGATTAAATTATTCTAAATACCCATCAAGGTTTACACCTCCAACAATTTTAAATCAACCTTGCATTCTTTACCTTTTAGCTAAAATAACAACTCTTACATTAAAGATTGCTCATATGAGTTATATCTAGAGAGAGAAAAATAATATGAAAAATTCTTTAAGGTACATGAGTATATATATTATAACATGTCATCAATACATCAGGTATATAAGTTCTCCCCTTTTTCGAATGAACCTATTTACTCCATCCCCTTTTTCGAATGATCTTAAACCGGTTTAGGATTCTGCATCTGTCTTAGGGAGTTATATTTGTATATAAATTCTCTAGGTCATAACCTAAATTCATTCCGAATCTGTAATTTCTCAAGAACCGTAAAATCTTAATCTCCTATACACGTTAGACAAAGGTAATACATCGACAGTAAACCACCTTAAATTTGTGTGTTTATTTACGTTTGTTATCTCTTTCTTACATTTGTTATATATCAGTAAATACTTCTGAATTAAAATTACTCTGCAACTCATTATTTAGTAAAGGTCTCCTAAGCTAAAAAGATCTCCTTAGTGAATGCCCAAAGATGTGATACACATGCACACTTTGATGTGAGACAAGTAGTCAAATAGTAGATGTTTTTTTTTTTTTACAGATTTCTTGCATTCATACTGATTGAATAGATAAAAATGTAGGAGATAATATGGATAAAATGATCATGATATGCATAATAGTTTCCCAACGAGAACCAATCGTTTTGAAATGATTTGTGGAAAAATGGAGACAATATTTATTGGCTGCATTATGACAATAATGAAGGGCAACGCCATCAGTAGGAGAATGATATCGACAGTAGAGGCCATTGTGATAAAAAGGCATGAGTATGGACGATTGTCATCACGCCATGTATCCCGTCGACTGTCGACACAATAATAATGTTAGGATTGTTAGGTGATCCGAATGGAGCAGGTCTTATTACCAGTATACGTCAGTACTCAGTACCATGTCCTACGGCCCTGCCTGCTTTAACTATGATTGCCGAATTCTCTACAATCGTTTAGGAAGCCTCGCTCACATTGATAAGTGATACAAATATTATTGGTTAAGAGTAAGACTGTCGTAAATTAAAAACGACTATCATAATCGATTAATTGTAGTAATTAAAAACTAGTATAGCCCCGTGCAATGCAAGCACGGTATTTATAGAATTTTACTTTTTAGTATACTATATTTATAGAGTGTAAATTGACCATTTATTATATTTTAACGTTTTTCATCATTGTATTTTGATTTGAGAGAAAAAAAAAAACAATGTAAGTAATACTCATAACATAAAATGTGTATTTTAATGAAAAAAAGTTTTTTACACAGATTTAGGCCCTATTTGGTAAACGGCGGATTAATATTAGCAGAAGCAGATTTAGAAAGCAGATTTGACTAGCATAATGATTTAACATGTTTGACTAGCAGATTTATTTAACAGAATTGTGTTACAGGTGTTTGGTAATTGGCAGTTTTAGATTAGCAGATTGTTTAGATCCTTTGTAAAATGACAAATAAGGATATGAATAAATTATTTATTAAATATATTAAAGGAAGGATAATATTTTTTAAGGGGTAAAGAGGACAATTTTTTTCTTTCTAATCCGCTAACCCAATATGCTGGTAGGAGCAGCATATTGTAAAATAGCATATTGGACCTCAATATGCCATTTCAATATGCCATTAACCGAACGCTATAAATAGCATATTCGTAAGTCAAACATGCTAAACCTCTCCAATATGCCGAAATTTGGCTAATATGCCATTTACCAAACAAAGCCTAATGATATTGTTTTATAGCTTTTTAATAGCATATCTTTTAGCTATAACTTATCTTATCGAGAATGAAATTTTTATCATTAAAAAACCTAGAAGCAAATCTTAATAGGGAACTATATTGAAAAGAAAAGAAAATAAGAGATTATATCAAAATAGAGAAACTATATTGAAATAGAAAAGAAATAAGAGATTATATCAAAATGTGGGAAGGCGGAAAAACTTTGAGTTTTTCCTATTCTCTTAGTACATAGGAGATTCTATACATTTAATTTCAAACACTTTGAAATAAACCTTAGACAATAAGATTAGAAAAAAAATCAATATATTTTTTTTATAAGTAAAATTTGTGAAATTTTTATCAGCATTATGTATCAACTAGTCAAAGTCCACCTAAATTTGAATTTGTAGGTTAGTAGTGTCTAGACTAAGAACTTGGCCCGACCCAAATAACCGACCCGACACTCGACTCACGATTTGAGATTGACTCGAATTTGAATTAACCTGATCCAACATATACCAACCTAGACCTAGCAAAATCAACCCGATCTGAAAAGACTAACCCAAGACCCTAAATTGACCCGAACTACAGCCCTCGAATGTAACCTGAAATATGAATTGACCTGAACGACCCGAACATGACCCGGGTTTTGTTCACCTGGAACTGACCGACCCAAAAATGACGACAAAATATCTTTACTTGAACAAAAAAAGATTTGAAATCATAATTTAAAACTTAATATTATTTACGTTAAAATAAACAGTCAATTACAAAAACTAAACTACATCGGCTTGTTGATGATGCGGGTAGGATAGTTGAGAAAACCGAGGAAGTGGCGGGTGTGGCAGTGGAGTACTTTGAGCAGCTGTTTACTTCGACAAGACCGACTGATTTTGGGGATATTATGCAAGGTGTAGAAGGGCGTGTTACCAGGGAGATGAATGAAGGGTTGCGAGCTCAATATACAGGGGAGGAGGTTGTGCAAGCTTTAAACCAGATGAATCCGCTCAAAGCACCGAGGCCTGATGGAATGAATGGGTTGTTTTTTCAGACCTACTGGCACATAGTGGGACCGTCCGTAGTTCGTCAAGTCTTGAGAATTCTTAATGGTGCACCAATGCCAGGTAACATGAATCTTACTCATACTGTCTTAATTCCTAAGATGAAAGCTCCGGATAAGATGGTCGATTTTAGGCCTATAAGTTTGTGTAATGTGTTATATAAGATTGTGTCGAAGGTTCTGGCTAATAGATTGAAGCTATTCTTAGGAGATATAGTTTCTGAGAATCAGAATGTGTTCACTCATGGTCGTATTATTACAGACAATATCCTTCTGGCTTTCGAAATGTTTCATTATATGAAAAATTCGATGGGTGAACCAAGTGGTGTTAGTCCAGTGGTAGTCGGGTTAAACCTTGAAGCTTGCAGAAATGCAGGAGTTGAGAGGTCCCGGGTTCGACGACTACCAGCTGGGGCGATGATCACTTGGCCACTGCAGCCCCCGAAAGGGGTGGCTTACATGGTCCATGTGGTGGTGCGGGAATGCATGGGCCTGGGGGGATTCAACTCCCTCGTTATCAACAAAAAAAATCGAGGGGTGGTGGAGGGCATATGGCTCTTAAATTGGATATGTCTAAGGCATACGACAGGGTAGAATGGTATTTTTTGCGAGAGCTTTTGGTGCGCATGGGATTTGATGATTTATGGGTAGGACGAGTTATGGAGTGTGTGACATCGGTAAGGTATGAAATTCTGGTCAACGTCAAGACTTCTGCGATGTTTAGCCCGACTAGAGGATTGAGGTAGGGTGATCCGATTTCTCCGTACTTGTTTATCTTGTGCGCTGAGGTTCTATCTAGTCTTGTTAGGAGAGCGGTGGAGAATAATTCGCTTCATGGGATTCGAATTGCTGCGACGGCGCCAATTGTGTCTGTTCCGGGTGTAATTCCGGAGCAGGATTGTGACCACTTAAGCTTGTAGAATGACGTCGTTTGCCGGTCTCTTCCTTTCGCTCTCTCCTGTAAAGATGAACAAACTGAGGGCTCGGCTTGGTACCGAGCGTACTCACTCCGACGCTCAAGTCAGCAAACTTAAAAAGATAAGTTGTGTGTTAACTTGGCAAAGTATATTGTAGAGAGATAAGTGAGTTTATACCAGATTAAGATGATATTCGATAGTTTTGGGATTCTTTTCTCAATGAGAGAAGTGGAGTATTTATAGGCTTTCACCTTTTGTCACGTAGTGGCCAAGTGGCCAGCAGGTGGAAAGACTATCTTACCCTCGGCCGAGGGACCCATGCCGGGCCGGCAGGCCTGGTTGACTCCATGCCGAGGGGACTGGATGATAGTACGCGGATATGCCTCTCGGCCGGCTAGTTGCCGAGACCGAGACCCAAGTGACAGGCCGACATGCTTGGTCGGTTAGGCTGTTAATACGTTGACTTGCTGTCTTTTAGCTTTGACCTTCCTCAATATGTTGACTCGGTCAGCGGGTGCAGAATATGCCCCATCAATTTGCCCCCAGCGTAGTCTATTCCGTGGTATGGACCTTCGATGAGTGTTGAGCGTATTCTGCGCATGCCGATCTTCTTCCTCGGCTTGGTTCTGTTCAGGCCGTACCATATCCCCCCTCCACATGGTTGTGTAATGGACATCCAATGTGGAAAAGAAAATGGCGCTGGCCGAGACCAAGGTTGAGGGTGCCATGTGCTTTTGATTGCCCCCGGCCGGTGCTGTCAAGCTTGGTTGATCAGCTGGCCATTAGCAAGTAGATACCAAGGAGCGTGTTGAAGAAGATTCATCACTGTATGTCGATTGACATTTCGTGGCTGCATGCTTGACACGTGGCTTGGTGCTGATTGGTGGACGTTTCATGGGCTTTGCTCTTGATTGGTCCACTGAATGGGCTTTGCTCTATAAATAGAGCAGTTAGCCCCTCATTTTGACCATCAAACTTCATTTTCTTCAAAAAATTTCCTCTCTCTAGTTTTTTCGAAGAAACTTCTCTCTAGTTTTCGAAGCGTTACTCGGCGTAACACTTTCTTCCAAGGTAAACAAACAAATTTTTCCCCAACTTTTTACTTGTTAATTAATTGTTGTCACCATGTCTGCTGCTGATGCTCTTCCTAGTACCTCTACTCCGGGGAGCGAACCGCCGCATCCTGATGAACAGGAGCCACTGGTTGTCACCCCGATAGGGTTCGGGGGGCGCTTGTTGCCTTCCCCTGAAGTTGATGAGAAATTTTTGGAGGGTTTTGATGATGATGATGATGATGAAAAGACCCACTCTGATGTAGAAAGGCCGTAGTTCTTGTGGCACGGTGAAGCCTGCTCGATTAAACCCGATCGTGCTTGGACGAACAAGTTCGCTAGTTGTTCCGCTCCTGAACTTTTTGAAGACCATTACTCTTTCGGCAGGGGGTATAGAATTGTTATCCCTGAGGGTGATCAGGCGGTCTGTTGCCCTCCCGAAGGCTGTATCGGCGTGTACATCAGACATCTGGAGTATGGGCTCCGATTTCCTCTTAATGAACACGTCGTGGCCATAATTAAAGCCATGAATGTCGCCGTGGCGCAACTGCATCCGTTGGCCATTAGGACTATTATTGGCTTTGTATGGTTATGTATTTTTAAAGGGGAGGCCCCAACGGTGAACCTCTTCCGCCGGCTCCACCATCTTCGGCAGACTACCCTAGGCGGCTCGGGGTGGTGACAAAGATCTGACCGAGCCGGGTTATGTCACCGTCTCCAAGCTGACATCTTGCAAGGACTGGAAGGGGCGGTGGGTATATGTTGAGGTTCCGGAGGACTATCCACTGCCCCGATCCTTCCAGCGCCTCGTCAATTTGCGGTGTGAGAGTCAGGGGGAGCATGATAGATATGTCTCCCGGAATAAGCTTAAGATGGATGCCAAGAAGGTCTATCTTAAGGAGGACGAAGTGCGGGCAATGAGCTTGTTCGAGGCTGAGAAGGATGGCACGCCGAAGGGATGGATGCCTCCGACGCAGATCATCCTTCAAGACGAGCCGCTTTGTCACGTCGGCCTCATAACGGCCCTCGGCCAGGGTGAGTGGGGTCGGTGTGAGGCCGTCGACTTTGTTTTGCCTCACTTGTAAATATTTTTCAATAAAGTTTGTTTATTTGCCTTTGGCTTGGCCTAGGCTTTTGATTTCATCCTCCATTAAGTTGTCTTACGTTTTTAAACATATTGAGCGCTTTTTCGTTTTACCTTCTTGGCGGCGAGGAAAGCGGTTGATTGCGTATCTCAACTGTACTTAAACGTTTTTAAACATGTTGGCATGTCGGCCGCTTCCTCCTCCACTCCCGGTCTTAGCCGAGGCGTTCAGATTTGCGCTTCCCAACTGCTGTTGTGAACATGTTAGCGTATCGGTCGTTTCCCCGTCACTCCCGGCTTTGGCCGAGGCAATCGAGGTTACGGCTCGACAGCGTTCGTATCTATAGACATATTGATCGCTTCCTCTGCCACTCCCGGATTGGCCGAGGCAGTCAGATTTGCGTTCTCAAATGTACTTATACGTTCTTAAGCATGTTGGTCGCTTTCGCGAGTATCAACTGCATTGGTAGTGATTTGCCATTTGGCGTCTACTAAGCATGTTGGTCGCTTTCGCGAGTATCAACTGCCATTGTAGTGACTGCCCGGCTTTGGCCGTGGCGTCTACTTTGGTACGACTACGGAGGGGACAAGCATTTCGATGGAAAACTTGGATCACTCTTCATAAGACATAATCATGCGTTGGGGTGCCCACAACGGTCTCAGACACCTCCGCCGCTATACGAAATACTTCCTAAGGTTGTCGGTGTTTCAGTGGCTCATTAGAAGCACACCCTCCATGTCTGTCAGACGGTATGTCCCCGGCCTCATTTCTTCAACCACCCTGTAGGGTCCTTCCCAGTTGGCTGTCATTTTACCATGGATGTTTCCTTTGTTGGTCGCGGCCGACTTTCTTAGGACTAAATCTCCTACTCTTAAGTCCCTTTTGTGGACCCTATGGTTGTATGCTCTTCTCATTCGGTTTTGATACACTGCCAAGTTGAGGCGTGCCGTGTCTCGACTTTCTTCGACCAGGTCTAGGGAGGCTCTCAGGCCTTCCTCATTTTCGACTGGGTCAAAAGTTTGCGTTCTGAATGTCGGCACCGCTGCTTCAATTGGCAAGACGGCCTCAGACCCATAGACTAGGTGGACCGGATCGCACCACTGTTGCTTCTTTCTCCGTGGTTCGAAGGGACCACAGGACGCCGGGTAGTTTATCAGCCCATCTTCCCTTTAGATCTTCAACCTTCTTTTTCAACCCGTTCAGTATTGTTTTATTAGCTGCCTCTGCCTGCCCGTTGCTCTGAGGGTGGCAGACGGAGGAGTATGCGAATTTGATAACGAGCTCTTTCAACCAATTCATTATCATGTCGCTCCAAAACTCTCGGCCGTGGTCAAATACAATGACTTGGGGTAACCCAAAACGAGTTATGACGTTCTCCCAAATCACCTTTCTTACGACCGCCGTGGTCTTGGCGCAGTACCGCGACGGCCTCGACCCATTTGGTGAAGTAGTCAACGGCGACGATCGGGTACTTCCTTCCTCCGGAGGCCGTCGGAAATGGCCCTAATAGATCCATCCCCATTTGTGCAAATGGTAGGGGGCTAATCACTGGTTGCGAGTTCTCGGGAAGGTGCATGTACACGGAGCATGCATCGACAATTATTGCACTTCTTGGTTTTTGCCCTGGAATCTTTCAAAGCATGGTAGGCCGAAGTAGCCGGCTCGGAGAGCTTTGTGGGCTAGCGTTCTCGCCCCCATGTGGTGTCCGCAGATGCCTTCGTGAATCTCTCTGTCGAGTATAAGCTCCGCGTCGGGCCGGGCCGACACATTTCAAGAGTGGTCTTATCACGGACCTTCTGTATAATTCTCCTTCAAACACCAAGTACCTTGCGGCGATCCTTCTTATCTTCTGGGAGAGACTGCGGTCCTCCGGTAACTCTTTTGTCAGCTTGTATTTCATTATCGGAGTCATCCACGTCGTCTCGGCTTTGATGTCGCCCACCATGCCGACGGTCTCAGTGATGCTTTTAGCATTCCTGATATCCACCATCACGGTTCGACTGACATTTTTTATGCTTGAACTGGCAAGTTTTGAGAGAGCGTCGGCTCGGTTGTTCTCAGACCTTGGGATGCACTGTATTTGGAAAGATTTCAATTTTGAGGTGTCAGCTTTTACCCTTTCCAGGTACCTTACCATCCCATCGTCTCGAGTCTCATACTCTCCTCTGATTTGATTAGTCACTAAGAGTGAGTCTGTTTTCAACACAATGTGCTCCGCCCCGGCAGCTCTAGCTAACTCGACTCCAGTTATCACCGCCTCATATTCGGATTCGTTATTTGAGGCCGAGAAGGTAAACTTCAAAGCGTACTCAAACTCGTCTCCGTTAGGCCTGGTGATAAGGATGCCGGCACCTGAGCTGTTCGCCGTGGAGGACCCATCGGTATACACTTCCCACACGCCGGGATGTGATTCTTCTTGATATGTGCACTCAGCCAGGAAGTCTGCAAGCGCTTGCCCCTTTATCGAGGGCCTCGGCTTGCATCGAATGCCAAAGCCGGAGAGCTCCACCGCCCATTTGATAAGTCTGCCGGATTTTTCGAATTTTTCCAATGCTTTCTCCAATGGCTGGTCGGTTAAGACCGTCACGGGATGTGCGTCGAAGTAGGGTTTCAGCTTCCTTGCGGCAACGACGACGGCGAAGGCCGCTTTTTCGATCGGTGGGTAATTTTTTTCGGCCAGCGAGTGTATGGCGATAAAGTAAATTGGGTGTTCTTCGCTTATTTTCTTCCCGACGATTACAAGACCGACCGTGGCGAGGTAATCGCTAAGTATAGATATAGCGTCTCCCCGGCGTCGGCCTGGACGGGGTCGGTAGTGTCGAAGGTGAGCTTTCGGTTGCACGAAAAGTCGTGCTATGTTCCTCCCCCCAGCTAAAGTCTTTATTCCCTTTCAGCACTTTGAAGAACGGAGTGCTCTTGTCGGCCGACCGAGAGATGAAACGGGCGAGAGCCGCCATCCTTCCGGTCAGCATCATAACCTCTTTTCGATTTCTCGCTCCGTAGAGGTCTAGTATTGCTTGTACTTTCTCTCGGATTGGCATCAATTCCCCCGCGCCGACAAGCACGCCGAGGAACTTGCCGGCCCGGACACCGAAGTTGCATTTCATTGGGTTAAGCTTCATCTTATATTTCCTTAGTGAACAAAATATTTCGCTCAAATCGGCCAAGTGCTCGCTGTCAGACTTGCTTTTTACAATAGTTTCAGTTTAGTCGGCACAGGGACTTCGAGGACATAGGCACTGAGGGGCTGTCTGACCACGTGTCGAATGACACGCGGCGATCGGCTCCTCGCAACCTTAGTCTGGCTTCTCTCCCTCTGGCGGGAAGGGCTTCTTGTTGTCCGACTTTGGAGAGTCGGACTTCTTTCATTCCTTCGGGGGTGGCCTTGTTGTTGCCGCTGCGACGCTGTCCTCCCGCGAGTGGGGGAAGGACTTAGGTCTGCCACTGGCACCACGGGCTCTGTCGGCGTCCTAGCATGGCCAGCTCCTTGTATTGCTCCGGACAAGTTGTTCGGAGTCACTTTATGGGCCCTGGTCACCTGTGGGTGCGCTGCCGTCACCGTCGTCGTGACAGGGGTGATCGGCGTACTACCCATTAGGTCCAGGAATAGCTTTAATTTGGCTGCATCGACCACATGTCCCATGACAGTGACTTGGCCGGCGGGCAGCGGTGTTTCTGGCTCTTTTGGCATCCCGTACGCCGGCTCAGTGACTTGACCGGTGGGGGACTGCCCGATCTCAGAATTACGGAACGTGTCATCCTGGTAGAATGTCATTCCTTCACTCACAGTTTCTTGTTGCTTTGACATCTTCTTAGCTCGTTGAATGGTTTTGTTTTTGTTTTTTTTTTTTTTTGTAAGGGAGGTGACTAGCTTTTAGTATCTCTTCCCACAGACGGCGCCAATTGTTCCGGGTGTAATTCCGGAGCAGGATTGTGACCACTTAAGCTTGTAGAATGACGTCGTTTGCTGGTCTCTTCCTTTCACTCTCTCCTGTAAAGATGAACAAACTGAGGGCTCGGCTTGGTACCGAGCGTACTCACTCCGACGCTCAAGTCAATAAACTTAAAGAGATAAGTTGTGTGTTAACTTGGCAAAGTATATTGTAGAGAGATAAGTGAGTTTATACCAGATTAAGATGATATTCGATAGTTTTGGGATCCTTTTCTCAATGAGAGAAGTGGAGTATTTATAGGCTTTCACCTTTTGTCACGTAGTGGCCAAGTGGCCAAGTGGCTAGCAGGTGGAAAGACTATCTTACCCTCGGCCGAGGGACCCATGCCGGGCCGGCAGGCCTGGTTGACTCCATGCCGAGGGGACTGGATGATAGTACGCGGATATGCCTCTCGGCCGGCTAGTTGCCGAGACCGAGACCCAAGTGACAGGCCGACAGGCTTGGTCGGTTAGGCTGTTAATACGTTGACTTGTTGTCTTTTAGCTTTGACCTTGCTCAATATATTGACTCGGTCAGCGGGTGCAGAATATGCCCCATCAGTGTCCCATTTACTTTTTGCAGACGATAGTATATATTTTGTTAAGGCAAATGAGGCAGAAGCTAGGAGAGTGAAAGTTATTCTTAGGGAGTATGAGGTGGCTTCTGGGAAGTTAGTTAATTTTGATAAGACGACGGTGTCTTTCAGTAAGGGAACCCGAGAGGATAGGAGACGGCGAGTGGCGGCTGTTTTGGGAGTACGTGTAGTTAATGTGCAAGATCGATACTTGGGTTTACCGACAGTTGTAGGGCGTTCGAAGCAGGTGGTCACGAAAATTATTAGGGACAAGCTTAGCAAGAAGTTGCAAGGTTGGAGGGGATTACTACTTAGTAAAGCAGGTCGGGAAGTGTTGATAAAGGCAATTGCCCAATCAATTCCGACATATACGATGAGTGTGTTTAAATTACCAGCTAACTTTTGTGACGAGCTACGTGCTGTTGTTTCTAAATTTTGGTGGGGTTCAGAGGGTGGAAGACGGAAGATGGCATGGTTAGCTTGGGATAAGCTTTGTATGCCGAAGGATAAGGGTGGTCTGGGGTTTCGAGATTTCAACAAATTTAATAGGGCTTTGTTGGGTAAGCAAGGATGGCGGCTTATGACTGATGAGAATTCGTTTCTAACGTTGGTTTTGAAGGCAAAGTATTTTCCTACTACCGAGTTTATGGAGGCCGAGTTAGGAACAAATCCAAGCTATACATGGAGGAGTATATGGGAGGCTCGTGATGTCATCAATTTAGCAGCTAGGAAGCGTATTGGTAATGGAATGGGAACGCAGGTTTGGCTCGATCCGTGGATTCAGGAGTCGAAATTGAAGTTCGTTTTTTCGCCTTTAGGTACTGCGGACGTGAATATGAGGGTCGCTGAATTGTTGTTGCCGGGAGGTCGTGCGTGGAATCAGGAGATGGTCACGGGATTGTTTCTGCCATTTGAGGTTGAGAGGATTATGAACATTCGCCTTAGTGAAAGGGACCAACCAGATGAGTGTTGTTGGGACCTGACGAAGGATGGTAACTACTCGGTGAAGTCAGCCTATTGGGCACAGGACGGGGAGAGGGAAGAGTGGGTGGAGCAGTCAGACTTTGCCCGAGAGAAATGGTTATGGAACAAGATTTGGAAAGTACCAGTACTCCCGCGAATCAAAGTATTCTTCTGGCAGCTGTGTAATAAAGCTATAGCTACTAAGCATAATTTAGCTCGTCGGCTAAGTGGGATAGCTGGTGGTTGTCCTATTTGTTCGTATGATGTGGAGACTTGTCTACATGTTGTACGAGGTTGTGACTGGGTTGGGGGAGTATGGGATGGGTTGGGGTTGGATACGATGAGGGAGGTCGGGTTCATTAAGGTGAGGGAGTGGGGTGAGGCGATGATGAGAGAAGCGAATATGAAAGATTGTGTGGCTTTAATGACTGGGTGATGGGCTATATGGGAAGCGAGGAATAAGTCGATCTTTGAGGGATGCAATGTGTGCGTGCGGGACGTGTTGAGCAGGGTGAAAGAGTTAGTAGAGGAAATGCAGGAGGCGGGTACACCAGTGAAGGGGGGTCCGGGTATGGATCACGGTATGACGGTGGAAAGGTGGGAGAGGCCGAGGGAGGGATGGTGTAAAGTTAATGTGGATGCGGGAATTTTATGTGGACAGGGGTCGGGGATGGGAGTGGTGTGTCGGGACGCTGGGGGTTGTGTGAAGTGGAGTGTGGCGCTGCAACAACTAACGGAGAGGGAGCCTAAGATACTTGAAGCAGAAGCGGTCCTCTTGGGATTATCTGAAGCAAGAAGACATGGCATTGCAAGAGTGGTGATCGAAAGTGACTGTTTGAACGTGATTCAAGATTTAAAGAAGAGGAGCACCGGAAGGAGTGATATTTTTCTTATTTATGATGATATTTACGAGTTATGTTTATCTTTTGAGTCTGTTGAGTTTTTATTTGCTAGACGTCAGTTTAATAGAGTGGCTCATGAATTAGCTCATATGTGGCCTTGGCAGTTAGGGAGAAGAATTTGGTATGAGGATCTTGCTGAATTTGTTTCTCTTGATTTAGTTAATACAACTTAAAACCCTTGTGGTTTTATTTCAAAAAAAAAAAAATTACAAAAACTAAACTAAAAATAAGTAATAATACTTAGGGAGTAATATACTTTTTCCACTCTTAATTATCATTGACCCGAAATAACTCAATCTGCTTGACTCGAAAATGAACGGACCAAATTACTCGAAAAACATCTGAAATCCGAAACGAATTAGGTTATTCAGATCGGATCAGTTTGATCAGGTCACAATAAAGTAATCGTGGTGAACCGGTGATTAGACCTTGCTTTCGATGAAGTGATAATTAAACATTGTTTTCGTGAAGCCAACAAAGTTGCCGACTTCATGGCTTCTATTGGACATTCATATCCAACTCTTTCGAGGTAGTTTGAAAGCCGGTGACTTCAACTTACCTCTCTCATTCGAAAGGATGAGATATGTTGGTCATATCCTAGAAGATCAACCTATTTTTCTTACCTTATCAAAAAAAAAAAAAAAAAAAGTAATCGTGGTGAACTGGTGATTATTGCAGATGTCTCCTACTCTCCCGGCCCTAGCCCGTCAATATTTTTTTCTGCGTGACTCGAGTTGTTCTATTCATTTTAAATAAATAATTCTGATATTTGACATTTGCTCGGATAAAATATCAAAAATCTTCCACCTAGTTGAGTATCACAATTCATAATTGAGATCTATGAATTCACATTATATACACATCTGAATGCAAATATTATAAATATAAAATACGGAATATTCCAATCAATAAGTAGAGCAAAGCGTCTTCTTGCATGACATGACGCTAATTCGTCACAGTTTCATGATTTCTCACAAAAAGGGAGAGGACAAGGTGGCAAAAAGACTTCACTGCTTCCCACTCACCTCTTAATGGGTATTTTGTGAGAATAAACGGTATCCGTCACAAGCTTGTGACGGATATCGCCCGTCTTCAATGAGATTTTGTGTAAGTAGAGGACATATGACAAAAAGATGAGACGTTAAATAAGAGAATGGATCCACATATTAGGATACCTGCCCCCCAGGCCCCACCTTACCTTTGGACTTTAAATCTACATCACTTTCGTATGAATCGTATCATTATTCATTAGTGTTTGACCATATTGATTGATACTCCTACTTGCTTTTCCTCGCGTACCATGTGCACATGGTGACATGTGGTTATTAATTTTTTTTATAAGGAAAGAAAACTAGGTTAATCCGCTAAAATATGATCAGTCTATCCATTCTTTCGAATAAGGGAGATGAGTGAAGCTATTGGCTATCAGCCCACCTCGAAAGAATAGGACACGAATGTCCTAAATTGGCCATAAAGTCCGCTACTTGATTAGCCCCACGGAAACAATGGGTAAACTTATTAGGTGAACTCTTTAAATCTTCCCATTTTATTTTCTACTCTTTTAAATATTGATAATAATAGATCTTACTTATAGGATTTACTTGGATTGAGGGTAAAAAGGAGGGAATGAATATGGGAGTGATAATACACCTCCCGAATTTATTACCCTCATGAAAAAGGTAATACATTACCCACCCTCCCCCCGGGTAATGATTAAGAGAGTAAAACATCTCCTCAGTAATCATTACTTCTATACACAAAACCTATCTTCAAGAAACTCATTACCCAAGTAATTAACTTACCCAGTAATTATCATCCAATTAAAATGTTCTCCTAATTATTTCATGCATTTCAGGCAAGCCCATAAATGGCACAGGCCAAAGGTTATAATTAAAGTGTAGGTTTTATTAACTTTTTTCAATTAATGTTTTTTATATAATAATGAATACAAGAGATATATTGAGTTTCAGGATTTGGAATAGAAAATAATTACTAATATTACTTTATTTTTGGGAGTTGCTAAATCCCGCACACGATTTTGCTTAATCCCGCAAACTTTGTCGTCTTATTCCGACCTTGCCCCTCTCACTTTTCATCCCCAATTAGAGAGGACAATAATCAAAAACAAAGAAAACCCCCCCAAAAAATCATGTATGATCAGCCACCCCACCAGTCCACCACCACACGCCCCACCACCAGCCGCTCACAACCAGAATGCTCCACCATCCGCCGCTATGAACCGACCCACCATCAACCGCCATAAACCGACCCACAACCAGCCGCCATAAACCACCCCACCACCAGCCACAATAACATCCCTCGAAACAACCAACGGCCTGCCCACCGCGCCCTCCTCAGAACACTGGCCATTTCTCCGACCACCCTACCCCGGCCAATAAGACGACCACCAACAACCACCCTTCAACAATCCAAAATCCCAAAATCCTAAATTCAAAACTCTAATTGTAAAAATCCTTCTTTTTAAAATAAAAAAACATTCATTCAATCAATTAAAAGGCGTGTATTAATAAATTTGTTGATAGAACGACGAAATTACTTGTAATAAGTGCGAATTAAAATCCATAATTCGTTAAATTATTAGCAATTTGGTTGGGGTTGAGAGAGAGAAGAGAGGGAATTTTCTAAGTTGTTGTTTTAAACAAAGGGTAAATTCGGGATAAGGTGACAAAGTGTGCGGGATTAAGTAAAATCATGTGCGGGATTTAGCAAATACGTTATTTTTAACGTGTTATAGCTTAGTTACTGATCATTATATAAGACTTAACGATCCTGATGGAAGCTTAACTCACCAATATGGCAAGCATAGTAGCAAATTACTCGATAATAACACATAACACGACTCTCTAATCAATAATTGCATAACTAAAAGTTTAGGACTTAAAGTAATGTCTACAAATTGACTAGTAATAAGGCTATATTTTAACTCAATAGAAATAAAATCCTTATTATCAATTTATCATTGCCTCATTGGAGCTAGTGGTAAAGTTAGTGTGTTTGCAGGACATTATTTTTTTTAAAAAAAACATTATTTTAGTACAGAAAAGGAAGCATATAAACATGATTTAGGCCCATGTACAGCTTGGAATTAGCTTACATTATTACAAGTTACAATAACAAGCGTCCACAACCGGATTATCAAACTTGAGCCTTTTTCCCACCACTTTTCAGTGAACTCACAAACGGATCGGAAAGCAAGCATATTGGAGATGAAGATCGCCCTACTCAATATCTTCATCTTGCTCTCTTCGTCTTTGATCTTTGTTGCTCCATCTGTAAGTACATATCCACTACAGTATTTTTTTTATTTTTCATTTTTCACCACCATTTCTAGTCATATATATGATCTTGTTCTCCGTCATTTATTTACATTTTCCTTATTCCGGTGTCTAAATTATTTCTTTAGGGTCCGTTCTTAGTAGGAAAAAGTTGGTTATTCTTCAATCTTCACTTTTTGTGTTTCTTAAAACATAGATTTCCTTTTCTTGATCTTCATGTTAAAAGTAATTGTAAAGAAATAATGACCGTGATAGATGGAGTATGAATGTATGATCTATTTAGATTAGTCTATTTTTTTTATCGCCGATTGATTTTTGGTCAAAAGCGATCAATTTCTGTGTCACGTATCGATCTGTCGTCTAGTTCATTTTTCGTCAATTCAATTAGTCCACACGCTTATAATTATAATAGAAACGTTAAAATGAATTATTTACGTTTGCTTCATTTAGTCATAATAATAAATCTCTACTTTCTTTTGTACTATTGATCCCACCAAATTTTTAAGTGTCAATGGTTGATAGGACTATAAGACTAGTTGGTTAATGGCCACAGTCGTCGTCGTGTGAGATTGACATATATATATATATATATATAGAAATGTTATTGTTGGGAGAAAGTAACGTGTATTGCTCCCCTAGCTCCGTCACTGGTTTTTGATTCTCCGTATATGATTTGGTTAATTATGATCTACAGGAGGCTAGAGACGAGTCCAACTGCGTCTACACCATTTACGTCAAAACCGGATCCATCATCAAGGCAGGTACAGACTCAAAAATCACCCTAGAGCTCTACAACAAGAAAGGCGATGGCGTACGCATTACGGACATAGAGAACTGGGGTGGACTCATGGGTCAAAACTACGACTACTTCGAGCGAAGCAACTTGGACGTCTTTAGTGGCAGAGGCCCATGTCTTGATGAGCCTGTATGCGCCATTAAGCTTATTTCTGATGGGTCCGGCCCACACCATGGTTGGTACGTTAACTACATCGACATCACCACCACCGGCCCACATTTGGGATGTGCCAAGGTGAAGTTTGACGTTGAACAGTGGCTTGCCAGTGACGCGCCACCCTATGAGCTCAGTGCGATTAGGGATTATTGCCCTCGTGACGGCCTTAATGTTGAAGGTGGTACTAGGAGTATTCAAGAAGTTCCCAGCTTGAAGTCTATTTCTACGATCTAAATTGGTCTTGTTTCGGACCTTAGAGTGTGAGCGTGTGTGTGCGCGTGTGTTGTATGCGAGATGTGGGTTTGATTTGAGATTGATCAACGACTTTATATCTTGTGTAACGTAATGATCGGTAGTTTTCAATAAATTTCTTCCTTGATGATGTTGGTAGCGACTCGTTTATGTTTTAGTTTTTCATTCGTAAGAGTCAGGAATCGAGTCCCAGATCACTTGCTTAAGCTACGAGAGCCCATACAACTAACACCAACGAACTTTTGTAAGACCAATGAAATATACAAGTCACTGTTAATGTTTTGGAAAGAGTGGCATATTTATGAATAATGATTTAAGTAACATAGGCACATAATTTAAATGTTTGAAATCATGGAATGTTGAATGTAAGCTTCAATAATAGCGTTAGAGAAAGCCATGGATGAGCAATAAGCTTCGAATAACAGAGGAAATTGTCGAGTATTTTGTAAAGAGAGAAACAAGTGTAATTAAAAAGACATTATTTGATCAAGTTAACGAAATAATGAACTTATTATGTACATAGTGGAGTTCATTTACAACATAGACAAGCCTATGCCTCCTAACAGTCATGTATCCACCGGACCACTTATAACTACTCCGTAACTAACTTTCTCGTTCTCACATAAATGTTCAAATCGCTCTCTTAAATGTATATTGAATGGTGGCAGATAAACAAAACAAGTGCCACAAAACATATAAGCGTATGGGACAATCCAAAGTGGTCGATTCTATTAGTAGGAGCGTAGAACCACCGGTAATATGGCTAATATCTTTCAGTTTTCTTATTTCTCCAACTTAAACAAATTATAAGCAAATGACCAATCCCCTATCTACTAAAAGAATAGGGGATCTCAAAAGTTTTCCCGCCAAAATGCACATTTCTCAAATAAGGAAATTAATGATAATTAAGTGCATTTTATAAATAAGGAAACTAATTATTACAATATATTGGATTAATTAACAGGAATAATCCCAACTATTATCGGTCTTCTTAAAATAATCCAAACTTAGGTAAATCTGAGAATAAACCCTACTATTAACACCTTCTTCTCAAAATACACTTAGTTAACCGGCTACCTGTTTTGCTGGTTGGATTGTTGGAATCTTTCTTTTTAACTTTTTTTTTTAAAAAAAAAACAATTGAAAACACTTCATCTCTCCTCCATCTTATCCCCTAAAACAATCAGGTGATCAAAAAAATAAAAACTCGATGGTGGTAGAATAGAAGGCGTATGATCTTCAGGTTTGGGAACCATAATCTAAGATAGGCTTTATCTCAATTTTAGTAATCACATTCGGTTTCAATGAAGATACTACCATGGGTTAACATTAAAAGTGGAGATCTGAAACATGTAGTTACTCGCTTCAAGCAACAAAAGATCCAAATTAGTTTAGATTATGGCAAGCGATGGGGGAGGTTAGGTTGGACACTTTATTTGCTCGCGGGTTTGTGGGTCGTTGCTAGTGGGCAGTAGCGATGGTGGTGTGATTTTGGCAGAGTGGTTAAACTTTTACTAAGTGGTGATAGGTGGTGTTTATGGTAAGGAATCGGATGTTCTTAAGGGGATCTCGTTGATGTTATTGGTGCTTATTGTAGTGAAGGATGGAGGTGTGAGTGAATTGGTGATGTTGAAGATGGAAGGTTGAAGAAAGGGTATTATTAAGATTATGGAATGATGAAGATGGGTAATGGTGAAATTGGGAGGTTGAAGATGACGGTATGATGGGGATAGATTATTTTGAAGACTTCTTTATGTTTATGAAAGAAAATAGGACCCACTTTGCTTTTTCACCTGAAATATCCGGTTAAAAATTAGCCAAGTTTAATCCGGAAAGAGTGTGTCAATACTATGGTTTATTCTCAGATTGATTGAAGTTCGGATTAGTTTGGGAAGATCACCTATAGTTGGGATTATTCCTGTTAATTAATCCCAATATATTTCATTTACTTATTATTTTTTCATTAAAATTAATCTTTCATCAAATTATATTATTTTCCCTAAATTCTAAACTATAATATTTTAATTAATTAGAATAAAATAAAATTGATATAAAATTATAAATTATTAAATCTTTTATTGATAATATTATTAGATAATAACTTGAACCATACCACGTATAAAAACAAAACTGTAAATTGTTGTTATTAGTTTCATGACAAAAAAAATTGAGAAATTTTTTAAATTGAAATTACTAGCTTTATGGTATAAAAATATTTTCATTAATTACATTTCGGCTTATTACTCAATTCTCTTGATTAATTTTCATTTCCAATTTTTTTTCGCAAAACAAAATTCAATGATGAGAAATGTGAAAAATTATAAGCTACCTATTTTATAAATATAAAAACTCTATATACCGTGCATGTAGTGCACGAGGTCTAAACTAGTATAAGAACAAACAATAAAAACCTAAGGCAGTACTCTAGCCAAAAGATTGACTCAAAATGTTATTGGGAAATTTAAAGTTCTTAGACTCAAAAGACAAGTACATAATCAACAAGTCGTTGTAGTATAGTGGTAAGTATTCCCGCCTGTCACGCGGGTGACCCGGGTTCGATCCCCGGCAACGGCGTTTCTTTTTATTTCTTCCTTTAATTATCATGTCATGTGATCTTTCAGTAAAATATGATCCAAGACTGCAAGAACTGCTTAAAGGAACATTAAAGTAATTTGCCAGTTGGTTGTAATTCTTACTTAAATCCCACTTGTTTCTTACACTTATTTTATTGTCATTTTTTAAGTATTTTATCAGTTGAATGCCTTAATCTTTGGAATTGTTCATCACTTACAATGACATCTTACTTTGACTATTCCATTTAGATGTACTAGAGTTAGCAGCACGAAAGCGAAGCGATGACTCCAGAGACACTGACATTAGTGTTGGTAAACATTGCAGGAATATTGGAGAGGGCAGATGAGTCATTACTCCCGGGAGTATACAAAGAAGTCGGGGCAGCCCTGAATATCGACCCAACTGGTCTTGGATCCCTGACTTTATTTAGATCACTGGTTCAGTCGTCTTGCTACCCGCTTGCTGCTTATCTTGCTGTTCGCCATGATCGTACTCATGTCATTGCTCTTGGTGCATTGCTTTGGGCTGCTGCTACCTTTCTTGTCGCCTTCTCCACTACCTTCTTCCAGGTTTGACTTATTTCTCTTTTGTTCGCGTTCCAGATCCGTTGACTTTTGCTCGTACTACTTCTACTGATGTTTCTAGTGTACATTGATATGTGATTTATTTTTCGCTCTATTTTGCTATAAGCCGATCCCTGATGAAAATGAGCAGGTGGCGGTATCAAGAGCATTGAATGGTATAGGACTTGCAATAGTGATCCCTGCAATACAGTCCCTCGTTGCAGATTCAACAGATGACAGTAACCGCGGCATGGCATTTGGGTGGTTACAGCTAACAGGAAATATGGGTGCAATCCTAGGAAGTACCTGTTCTGTCTTGGTCGCTTCATCATCTTTCCTAGGAATCCCAGGTTGGCGAATAGCCTTCCATTTGGTTGGGTTAGTCAGTGTTCTCGTTGGCATTTTAGTCCGTGTATTTGCCACAGATCCCCGATTCTCAAATCAAACTGCAAAGGATAAAACAGAAGTTTCAAAAATGCACTTTTGGTCAGAACTCAAAGAGGTCATTGAAGAAGCCAAATATGTAGTCAGAATCCCTTCCTTTCAGATAATTGTTGCCCAGGGTGTTGCCGGAACTTTCCCTTGGTCAGGAATGCTGTCATTTGCGCCTATGTGGCTGGAACTTATAGGATTCTCCCATGAAAAGACAGCGTTTCTCTTCGGATTGTATGTGATTGGTAATTCTCTTGGAGGACTTTTTGGGGGTAAAATGGGAGATATACTGTCAAAGCGATTGCCTAATTGCGGCAGGATAATTCTATCTCAGATCAGCTCTGGTTCAGCAGTTCCGTTGGCAGCAATTTTGTTTTTGGGATTACCAGATGATCCTTCTGCTGCCTTTAAGTATGGTCTGGTCTTGTTTGTTATGGGACTCTTCACTTCATGGAATGCCCCGGCCACAAACAAGTATGTACATTCCTGATTTTTCGCGCTTTTTATGTCTTGCCATTTTCTGAAAGATTCAGAAGAGGTTTTTTCAGAAAATGGCAAGACATAAAAAGCGATAGTTCATTGTGATTTGTGCACAATCGTGCTTTTTCTGCAAGCGATAGATTGGACTGCACAAATCACAATGAACTATCGGTTATGCACAAATCGCGCTTTTTATGTCTTGCCATTGGACTAGCATGTACTCCATAACCAATAGTTCATTGTGATTTGTGCAGTCCAATCTTTGCAGAAATAGTGCCAGAGAAACATCGGACAAGCATCTACGCATTAGATAGTGCATTTGAGTCGATACTTAACTCATTTGCTCCCCCTCTAGTCGGGGTTTTAGCTCAGCACATATACGGCTACAAGCCCATCCCAAAAGGATCTTCGGATTCTTCAGTGACGAAAATTGACAGACAGAATGGTGCTTCCCTTGCCAAAGCTATAAACATCACATTCACTATCACCATGTCAGCTTGTTGCGCTATCTACTCCTTGCTTTACTGCACTTATCCGAGAGACAGAGACCGCGCTAGAATGCAGGCTTTGGTTGAGCCAGAGACACTACAAATGGAGGATCTTGATCCTGACAACAATGGCAAGGTTCTATATTGGGAATCAGATCAGCAGGGTGATGCTGATCGTAGTGATGACGGTCCAAGTTCCGTAATAATTGAATATGGGGGCAATATTCAATATCCTGGCTATGATGAAAGTGACAAAAGAGGTCTTCTTGCAGTTCAGCCTGACTAAATGTCCCAATGTAAATATGTACCAGAGAATTTTAATAGACTAATTTAAAATTTATTTTTGTGTATTTTTTTCCAGGCATATTACCACAGAATGTCTCTAAGTTAGTTCACAGTGACTTGCGCGCTTGCGCGGTTCAACGCAAGTATAGTTTGTCAGTATACACAGATTTATACCAGCAAATCATGTTTTTTAAGTTGCATTGCAAATTTATAGTAATAGTGTTTACAGTAGAGCTTAGAAGGGAAGGGTAAGGGCCTGGCCGCTTGACATGTGAGAAAAAGGTCGGTAAACAGGAATGTGTTGCTCCTTTTGTCCATACAATTAGTGTTATTGGTTGGTTTGTAAGGTAACATTAGACCCTCAATGTCGTAAATTCAAACCCAGCAACCCCTCCTTTTTTCTCAAGGTCTGCCAGTACTGCCACCGCCTTATGCTTCTCCCGTTCAGTCCCTAACTAAGACTGATTGACCGAATGTTTAAAAATTAAGAGTCTGTGCAATGTAAGTGACAGAAAATGACAACCTCGCATTTCATTCAAAACTCTTATTCAACATAACATCCGAAGTACATTAAAAAGCAGGAAAATCCTATCCCGACAGCGACTGATGGTCAGGTAACTGGTAACAAAGATATAAGGTTAATAACGACACTCAAGCATTCTCGGTACCAACCAACTCAATTAGCATCTTCTCGTAGTCTCCATGAGTATCCTTAGCAATAGCACGGTCAAGATGAACAGTGTTCCTGCGATAGTATTCTTCCTTGATGCGTTTCATGTCCACCTCAGTACGGGTAGCAACAACTCTTGTGAGAGCACCTTCATCAGTTCCCATCTTATTTATAGCAAGACGAAGAAGCTTCTCAAAGTATTTCTCGGGAGTGGTCAAGCATTTGATGGTTGCCCTCAGCAACTTCTGGTAATCATCCTTGGCATCTTCTTTCAAATCCTGCAAAATGTCAGCCAGCACTTGCGTATTTTAACTTACGTTATGTAATCGGGAATGAAAGAACTTAAAGCTGAAATCAGAAGGGATTTGACAGGGTTGTCGCGTACCCAAATCAAAGATAATATTTTTACCCTATTCTAGGTTAATAACAAATGAATGCAGTTAGGGAAGTAGGGGTCGATCTCAGGGAGACGGGAGTTGCAAAACAAGTTGTCATTGTTGCATACCTTGGTAATAGCATGACCAAAATCATTGTTATAGTGGTTAAGTGTTGCACTCAGTTGTGCTTTGCTTCTGGTAGCGATGATTCTTACGAGTTCTTCATCAGCAAAAGCCTTGTCAGAGATCTTCTCATGAAGAATCTTAGCCTCGGATTTTGCAAGATGAGCGTTGATCTCAGGGCCCTCATATCTGTATGAGCTCACTAGGGGAACCAAAAGCTGCAAAAGATCATATAAATAGTTCAATTAGCTAAAATGTTAAGTAGTAGCTAAAATGTTACTCCCTCAATTCTGATTCAGGACTTTGCATACCTTGCGGAAGTCACCAGTAGTGTGATGAGCGACATCTTCTTCAAGGGATTTCTTGAATTTGACATGATAGGCTCGCCTTGCAGAAAGGAGGTCATCAGAAGATCTTGCGCAAGCGACTTCCATGAGGACCCAGTTGCTTGAAGTAAACTTCTTGGTAGCTTCATTAGCCAAATACGCATCACGCTCTGGAGGATCCAAGGTAAACAGATGCACTATCCTCTGCATCACACAACATAAACAAGGTTCATTGCATTCTAAATATACCTCTACAAAATCCTCAATGCCAACCAAAAGACGGTCTTTAATCAGTGGCGGATTAAGAAAATTTTCTGTTCCGAGTCCAGTAGAACATTTTAAGGCATCAATATACAAATATTACAAACTGTTTTTAAGTTTTTTTTTTTTAAATCTCAAATAAGAGCAGAATTCAAAAAGATTGTCATTGTCAAATGGCCAGGACCGCGGGTTTTAAGACATGCATTCGCTAGCATAATCTTAACCAAAACATGATGATGATGATGATGATGATGATAATAATAGGCAGGCAAACCAAATCACCTCAAAGTTACTAGTAAGCTCCTTGTCAAGAGCTTTAAGGAGATCTTCTCCATGGATTGAAGAATAAACCTCACGGATCATCTTTCTTTGCGTAGCATTCCTGTGTGCCAGTATTGATATTATCAAGTCCTCGTTCGTTCCCCATCCTGCAATTTCATATTACCAACATATTTTCAATTTTCAAACTTTTTTCAAGTTTTCCTTATAACATTACTCATTCATCCCCGATCCTGTTTCCGCCATGGATTAACCATCAAATTTGTCACATTAATAAAGTTTTAGAAACATCATAGATCTGACTATTATCTTGATCAGATCAAACGTAATTTTATAATTTATCAATCATGTTTATAACAAGAGAACGTATATGGATCACCCACCATGTAATACGTAGTACGGAGTATATATGTTTGTATCAAGAATAGAAATAAATTTTAACGCAATTTTCATTATGGGTCCTTCGGAAAAATTGCCCGGATCCGACTCCTAAACCGCTTTAGATAGGAGTCTTTGAGACACTACGTACTAGTGCTATTATTGATTTATTGTTGTAACTTAAAACCTACCAACCTAACAGTCTAACAGCAACGTTAATAACAAAAACACGAAATGATTTAGGAACGACTAACATGAATCCGATATCAAAAAACAAAAAAAGGGTGACCTGAGAAGGCTTTGTGGAGTTGTTCAACATCATCAGAAACATCAGGAAGGGAAGCAGGGACGGTAAGGGTAGCCATTAAAATGATGGATTTGTTTGGGGAAGTGTGATGATCGGATCACAAAATATATGAATATGATATACTATGTCATAAAATGGTGTTATATATAGGGAGGAAAAAGTGGAGGAATGAGTGATGATCCCATTACTATCATTTTTCTAATCATTAATTAACGTGGAAACTCGTCGGATTGCTTTCCTTGTTTTAACGTCTTCATCCTTTATTGCTGATGTACGCGTTTACAGCGTGTCGACGATTTACTACCTTTTTTAGCCATTTATCTTAACTACTTTAACACAAAATTTCATTATAGACGGCATATATCCGTCTATAAGATTATAACTAAAGACGGATCAAATACAATGTCACAATTCTAATAGAACAAGCGCAACAAGTGGGGTGGTGGGGGCAAAAAATGTCACCACTTTCAAGTTATTTGGCCCGTCTTTAACTATAGACGGATATATACGTCTATAGCAAGACTAGCTGGTAGTTTAAAACCCTTGAATTCCACGGGCTAGTTTATAAGTTGGTTATATTTCTAGTATAGATCCCGCGCAAATGCGCGGTATATATAAAACTTTTAATTTTTATTGTATTAATAAAGAGATTTTAGATTTATATCTCAATAATTTTCTTAAATTTAATCAAGAGAATTGAGTAATTCTTTGAACTTTAAAGTGTATTTTTTACGAAAATATTTTAATTATCTCAAATTATTTTAATAAATTCTTTTTTCGTCACGAAGTTAATAATAGGGGTAATACTGTAATAGTTTATGTTTATGTATAGTAGTCATTTATAGTTTTATACCAAATTTATTTTGTTTTAGTTAAAAGGTTATATTTTTAAATTTGATGATGAAAAGATTATTTTTAATGAAAAATTAGTTTAATGAATGAAAATTTAATTTATTTCTGTTCCGGGTGTAATTCCGGAGCAGGATTTGTTACCACGTAAGCTTGTAGAATGATGACTTTGCTTGACTCTTCCTTTCGGCCTCTCCTGAAACAATGAACAAACTGAGGGCTCGGCTTGGTACCGAGCGAACTCACTCCGACGCTCAAGTCAGTAAACTTAAAGAGATTAAGGCCCTGTTCTTTCTGGCTTTTTAGAGCCGAATCAATCGAATCGAATCGAATGGAGCGAATCGAATCGAATCGAAAGCCGAATCGAATCGAATGGAGTCGAATCGAATCAATCGAATCGAATGGAGCCGAATGGATGAATCGAATCGAATAGAATGAATGAATGAATCGAATCGAATAAAGTCAATTGAGTGAATCGAATCGAAATAATCATATTAATATTAATAATAATAATAATATTTAATATTATTGTTATTATCAACTGTACTAATAATAATATTCATAGTATAATACTATTTATACTAAAATTAATATTTTTAAGAAAAAAAATTATAATATTATACTCTCTCTGTCCCGGTAATTTGTTGTCCTATTTCATTTTGGGGTGTCTCATTCAATTATTATCCTTTCTATTTTAAGAATGAACTTGATGAGCAATTTGATCATTCACACTCAATTTGGTCCGCTTGTCATTTATAATTGGCCCCTCCTCTTTCCTTGGTCTTTGTGCCAAAAACCAAAGGACAACAATTGACCGGGATAGAGGGAGGAGTATATGAATAATCATAAATTATAATAATGAAAAAATAGTAATTTTTTACTAATAATATTCTTAATAACAATAATAAATAATAATGTCAATATTAATAATGATATTAGTAAAAATAATTGTTTCGAATAAAAACACTCAAGTAAGCGTTGCTCGAATCCGGGTCGGGTCAACGCGCTCCTTTCAGACGATGGCACCTCGAATCTATGCTTGCTCTCTCCGGATGGATCTTTCACGCGTAACAAATAGGGCCTCAGAGGGTTCGCAACAGGTCCTTCTCTCGATGCCTTACAGATTGGTGGATAGTTGGGACCTTGCTTGAAGCTAAGGTTTTCGTGCCTTCTCATAGTAGCTCGAGTAGTTTTACTTCTAGAGAGAGGAAGTTGTTGGTGAGAAGTATTTTACCATTGATGGGTGAATAATGAGGTATTTATAGATTTCTATGTGTACCTCAAATGATGGCTGACAAGCATGGTTACCATATTCGCTATGAATACGCCTTATCGATTCGCGATTCGCTTATAGAAAATGTGTTATATGTATTTTTAGTAATCAGTTGATAGAATTCGCTTTTAACAATCCGTGATTCGTAGAGTATCAAGCGAATCCGTAACCATGTTGGCAAGCGTGTTGACTTGTATGACCTCGTATTGGCTATTGGGTCAAGTCGGTTGGGCGTGCCCCATCAATAATATTAATAATAAATGTTATTAATTTTAATAATAATACCAATAATTATAACAACCACAACAACAACAATACTAATAATAATAATAATAACAATAATAATAATAAATAATATTATTATTAACATTAATAACATTATTATTCATTTTAACAACAACAACAACAACAACAACAACAACAACAACAACAACAACAACAACAACAACATTATTATTCATTTTAATAATAATATTCATAATATTCATAATAATAATAAATAAATTATTAATAACATTATTATTAAATATAATAATAATAATAATAATAATAATAATAATAATAATAATAAAGAATAATATTAAAAAATAGTATTATTGATAACAAAATTAATAATAACTATTAAATTTAAGATGAGTAAGGCTGAAATGAGCTGAACTTAATGGAGTCGAATCAATCGAATCGAATCAATGGAGTGAATGAATGAATCGAATGAATGGAGTGAATCGAATCGAATCGAATCGAATGGAGCCGAATCGAATCGAATCGATGAATCGAATCGAATCGAAATGAATCAATCAAGTAGGTGAAAATAAGCCAGAAAGAACAGGGCCTAAGTTGTGTGTTACTTGGCAAAGTATATTGTAGAGAGATAAGGGAGTTAATACCAGATAAATAGTGAGTTTATGGGTGAATTGTGGATTATTGGATCGTTTTCTCAATGAGAGTTGAGGAGTATTTATAGACTTTCACCTTTTGTCACGTAGTGGCCAAGTGGCGGAAGCGGTGGAAAGGCGATCTACCCTCGGCCGAGGGACCCATGGCAGGCCGGCTGGCCTGGCTGACTCCATGCCGAGGGGACTTGAATGTGAGTACGCGGTAATGCCTCCCGGCTGGCTAGTTGCCTAGCCGAGACCCAAGTGACAGGCCGACAGGCTGCGTCGGTTAGGCTGTTTAATACGTTGACTTGCTGTGGATATCTTTGACCTTGCTCAATATGTTGACTCGGTCAGCGGGTGCAGAATATGCCCCATCAATTTCCATATTTAAGTTTGAGCATTTTGGAGAGAAAACTTTAGAAAAATTTTATTCTCTTAGTATATATAGGAGGATTATGACCATAACTACCGTTAATATTTAAGGTATATAATAAATTAAAAGGTAAATTTTGTAATAAGAGTAAATATAGATAGTGAGATAGGCAAATATTTTATTGTAGAAGGTCACTTAGGCGGGAAAACTAAGCGGAAACATTTAGGGATGTGTTAATCTTTTAGTATATAGGGGATGTACGATTTTTATGTCATATTATTTTAATGAAATGATAAGTTATGAGTTCAAAACATGACTGCGATGTAAACATGTCAAATTTTGACTCAACTTGACCCCTTTTTTCCATGTTTAAGGCCCAAAAATTTCGACCGACAACCCGTTTAAATAGAATCCGAAAAATTTTGGCTCATAACCTGACTTGTTAGGTCAAAGATAAATCAAAATTTTTATTCAAATATTGATATTTATATATTTTATTTGAAAAAATAATTAAAAAAATGTTAGTTTTTAGCACTTTAAATTTCAAATAAAAAAATCAATTTTCTCTCTTTTAGAACCTTTAATAATAAAATAATTCTTAAAATAACTTAATAATTCATTCAATATCGTTTATAAAAAATATCTTTCCAATTTATAAAAAGTCGTTAGAAACTAATTTTTGACCTCGTATTCTGACCTAACCCGATCCTTTTTCGAATAACCCAACACATGACCCAATGCACCCGACCCGTTTGACACGTCTAATGAGATACTTGTAGACAATATAAAGGACATATAACCTCACTTAAATGGTGAAAAAAATTATCGGGAAAAAAATCTCAAATAAAGTCACTCATAAGTCATAACCTAGAGTACTAAATCACCACTCATAATGGTACATAGCCCATCCTTATGCCCTCATGTGCACATTAAAAGTTCATCAGAAAAAAATAGTGAAGCATGTAAAATAATTATTCGAAACTTATAGAGTAAGATAAACTCAAGTACTCAACTATGAAACTAATCATTTTTGTTAAAAAGAAAAAACATTCGATTTTATAATAAATAAACATCTTTTATTTATTTACTGAGAATGTCTCATACAATCCCAAATTATAGAATAAAAGGGTTCACATTGTATAACGGTCCATTTTTATTAAAAAAAAAAAAAGTTATTCATATAATGCTAATAAATAAGTTGTCCTTTCACATTATGGACTGTATCACATTGTGAAATCGTCTAACTTAATAATTACTACTCACAACCACAATAGCCGTATTTTTAATATTTTTTTTCCTTTGAATTTTTTATAAATACGGATTGGTGATTGGTACTCTAGACCATACTTTGTAATTTTAGCCAGGAAAGAAGTCTTCCGACCTTAATTTTGCGTCATATAATCTTGTCTTGTCACTCGTACTTTGTAATTTTGCTAATCGATATAACAATTTAAAAAATCACAAAATCTCATTATAGACGGCACATATCCGTCTATAACTAAAGACGGGTCAAATACAATACACATTCCTAATAGAACAAGTAACAAGTGAGGTGATGGGGGCAAAAAATGTCACCACTTTCAAACTATTTGGCCCGTCTTTAGCTATAGACGGATATATACGTCTATAGCAAGACTAGCTGCTAGTTTAAAACCCTTGAATTCCACGAGCTGGTTTATAGTTGGTTATATTACTAGTATAACCATGGCCTTGGCCTTATTTTGTTCGGATGTTGTACTCTCCACTTTAATAGCATCACCAAGGGCATAAGATTTAAGATGCATCTCAGCATCTAACACCCATTCAGAATAATTACTTCCAGAGATATCCAAGGTCGCAAATGTAATACTCCGTATTTATAAGTCTTTGGGTACTCTATCGAGTAGGCCTTACTCTGTCGAGTAAGGGTGAGTTGCGTTTTAAAATAGTTTCTGACCTGTTGGGTACTCGATCGAGTAACGTGGGTACTCGATCGAGTAAGGGGGCACTCGATCGAGTACCTTAGCTACTCGATCGAGTAGCCGGTTTTACGAGGAGTTTTCTCGGGTTTTGTTAATTATGCGATTAAGGTATATAAGCTTTGTCGTCATTGTTCTAAACCACTTTTACAAAACCTAAATTACTGTTTAAGAGAGAAAGCAAGCAAGTTCATCTTCTTAATCGCATTATTAGCAATCCCCGGAGTTTGGAGGGTTAGTTCTTATCGTTGTTCATACCGTTGAGTTCCTTGCGTCGAGGGTAAGATCTATGTACCCTTTTTATTGTCTTTCCTTTGATTTGGTTAAACCCTAATTTAGAGATTTGGGGGTTTATGTGTAGTATGTGATTTGGTAGCCTCTATATGTTGTATGATAGGAGGAGGGTTCATAGAGGAAGCTTTTTGACTCGGCGAGTAGAGAGACCGTCGATTGTGTGCTTACGGGTAGGATTTCTACTCGGTATTAGTCCCATAATGGGATGATTGTTGATGTGTTGAGATTGATTGTTTGTTATAGTAATTGTATTGTGACTACCGTGATTGTGATTGTACATTGTTGATAGATTGACGGTTGTTGATATTGTGATTGTGACTGGTTGCCTATGGTTCTCGAGATGCGTTCTCGGCTGAGTGGAGTCACTTGCGGGAGTGGCTTCACGCCCTGGTTTCGCCCTTCGTGGAACCCGCCACGGAAAGGGATGTGCACATTAATGAACATGGGTTTATCGCTCGGTATGAAGAGCGGGGATTTGGTGGGTACGGCTGCGGTCCCCCATCGCAGGGCTGGTCCGGTGGACGGTCGGTGATTGAGATTGTTGGGATTGGTGTGATTGTATGTGTGACGGTGTGAAATTTGTCTATTTATCGGATTGTTGATATGTATATAAATTGTGTGATTAGTCTTGACCCGTTTAAATGTTTTAAAACTGTGGTGATCCATTCGGGGTGGTGAGCGATTGCTTAAGCGGTATATCTTGGATACGCGTGGGATCTAGCGGGGATGGAGTCATCACATATCGAGTCTTTAGTCTTCCATTTGTGTTTGTTAGGACAGTTCCTTTCTGTTGGTTTATAGTTTGAGAGCAATTGTATTTTGCTTACGATTGGTTTTGTTATGTAATCACTTAACTTGTTTAGTAAAGTATGTTTCTTCATTGTCTTATGATTATCATGCCTCGGGTAACCGAGATGGTAGCATCTTTATACCTGAGTGGTCCTGGTAAGGCACTTGGAGTATGGGGGTGTTACAAATGGTATCAGAGCGACGATCCTGAAACCTGTAACCAATAAATCCAATGAATATAGGGAGTCAATTAAAATGAACCCGGGGTAAAGGTTGTAGGAGCTAATGCAAAGACTTGGGAGACGTCCTAAAGTCGCGAACTCGCCCTACAATTTTGAACCGGTCACCTTGGGATACGAGTCGGGATCGCTATGTGTTTACCTTGTGTATTGTGTATCTATATAGTAATGTGTGGTATGAACCAGTGGATGTATGATTGTGGAGAATGGGGAATGTGTAGACAAAGATGGTGACGATGTGATTTTGTATATGGTTTGTTGAAAGCATGTTGCATGATAGTTTGTTTACATGTTGGTTGGAATCGTTGGAAAAGTATATGAGAATGATGAATGATATGGTAGAAAAAGAAAGTAGTTCGTATATGATGATGCGTGATGAATAATGATGTTGCAGGACGAATGGTTTATAGTGAGGCAATCCTAATAACATGTGGTTAGGGGGTGTGATAAGATTTGTTTTCGTAGTTTTGTTTGCGTAAAGCTATATATTAAGTTCGTATAATTGTCTACTATCGTATAATATGCGCTTGTTAGATGAAGTATATGATTGAACTAGATGAATTGATTGGAAAAGATGAAGTGGCAATTTCGTAAGGATATGAATTTCTTGATTATGGAAGTGTTTATGTGATGAAGTGGATTTGTAATGTTGTTGTGTTATAAAAAGTTATGAAAGTTTAAAACATGCGGGTAGTATTCACGAGTCTGCATGACTCGATCAAGTGGGTTTGATTCGATCGAGTGGGTATTTGTCGTTATTTTGACCAGAATCGTGCTTTTGGGCCCTTGATCGAGTACCTCGGGCACTCGATCGAGTATGGGGTCACTCGATCGAGTAGCCGGGCTACTCGGTCGAGTAATTCAGAGATCAGAAGGTCTGTTTGGGTTCTGGAGTCGGGGCACTCGATCGAGCATGATTGGGCACTCGATCGAGTAGCCTCAACTCGATCGAGTAGGTTCTGGTACTCGATCGAGTGGGGTCTGTGCAGGTCATATGCGTGTTTCGGGTCATATGTTTATCTTTTGACATTCGTTGCATATTATGTTTAATTCAAAGGTGTTGTATTACTTCTTTATGCATTGTTTTACGTATGTGTTGGTCCTGAAGCGTAAGTTACCCAATCTTATGATGTAAAGAGTGGCACTTATGATGAGTATGAGTTCGGTGGGGAGGACATGAGTTATATGTGATTATGATAGACGGTGGAAAAAGAAAAGGAAGATTGGTATAGTTTATTGAGGCATGGCGCACGTTTTGCGAGACGGGATGAGTGATATGATTGTGTGTTGAGTAATGTAAAAGTAAGTGAATATGGGCAAGGGACGATGTGAGTATAATGAACGTGAGAATAAAAGATTGAAAGTAAGGATGTGGATAGTGGCAGCTTGAGATGTGTAAAGAATTATGGAGGGAAATGGTTAGGAGTCGTGTGGGTTATGGATATATGTAGTGAAAGTTCGTTTAAAGGGGTTGAGAAGAGTAATATATAGTGAACTTTGTGGAGACATGTCACGAGGTGTATTTGTAGACAAGTGAGTGAGTTTGGGAGGGTTGGTTTATTGAAAGATGAAACTTTGTGTGATTTCCTTGGGTAATTAATGGTATTAAATGAATTCTGATTTCTAGAGATGTAAAAAGGAGATGCAATTGTTTGAACATTAAACGTTGATTCTATGGATAGATTAGTGGCAAGTGTTAGTGATAGCATAATAAGAGAAGATCCATGGTAAGAAAGAGTGAGATGATGTCGGTAGAAAATAATGGAATTTGAGTTTTGGAGCAACGAAGGGGTAACTGGATTTCTAAAGAGTTAGCTAGAAGGAATAAGGAGTTGGACTATTAATTGGTATTATTGAGTGTAAAGAGGAAAGAAGGATAAAAGTAAGTCGAGGAAATTGTTCAGGAGTTATGTGATATAAAGGTAAGGAATCATCGAAATGTGTGATAGTATCACGAGGATGTTAGCTAAAGGTTATATAGGAGTTTCAGGACAACATGATTGATAATGAGTTTCGAGGAATTAAGGGAGTAAGAAGTTGGTGGAGTATTGGCACGATACGAGATATTTGGTGGAGAGTTGGATGACAATACAAATAAGATGGTATTGGGAATAATGTTGAGATAATTTTGTGGATGGGTTTGATGTTCGTTATTTGGAATGTTAACCAAAAATAGGAGAAAAACCATGTTATGTTGATATGAGTGTAAGAGGTTGATATACTGACGCAGTGGTGGCATTGTGGTGTTGTCACTAGTGGTTAAGAGTGATAGTATATTAGAAAGGTAGCAATTCTAAAGAGGTTGATTTGGTAGGGACCTGATTGTTGTGTATGATTGGGAGAGGGTATAAGATGTGGTTAGATGAGGCGGATGCTAATAGTTGAATAGTAAAGGTATGGTTATATTTGGCAGGAAGTGATGGTTGTGCGAATGGGGGAATATGTTATGAGGGGCATATGAGTTAAACTCGGGCGACAGGTAACCTTTATCGAGTGGTAACTTACGTGGTCAGGATTGACTAGTTGGTTGTGATTACGAGTCTATGTTATGTGTAAATGTTAGTGTGAGGTTCTGACCTCACAAGAAGTGGTATGGTGTGATAATTATAAAGTTGTTTTATGAATGTTCGGTAATATATATGTTGGACACGGTAATTTAATTGAATGATATCCAAAAAGGTAATAATTTGATTGATTTGACATGGCTAGTTATAATTTTATGTGTATTGATAACACATGTGTATTCCGTGAAATGGTAGAAATGATGTTCATGAGATGCTTATCTGTTTATCCATATAATATGTTGCGTGGTGATTTAATAAAGTCGATTTGAGTAAGTTTTTCTTGTCTGAGAAGTTATGCTGAGTCAGTATTTATGGGAATTGTATGCAGTTGTGATGTCTATCGGTGTGGTTGTGGTGCCTCGGGTGGTGATCCGGGCACGGTACATAGTGCTGTGATGCGGGTATTTTCGCACTACGGTGTGGCTGTTGGTGGCGGTGTTGTGATGCCGTCACCGGTTGTGGTGGAGTAGGCGGGATGATTATGATTCGAGTTTCCACTACAAGAAAAACAATCAATAGCGACGGATATATTGCGACGGATGCAAATTCCGTCGTAAACAAGAACTTGCGACGGATATTTTTTACTTGCGACGGAAATACCATTTTTGCGACGGAATTTTTTTTATTTTGCGACGGAAAATTCTGTTGCAAATTCCGTTGCAAGTTTTTTTGGGATTTCGCGTGTTTTTCACATGCGCGGAAAAATATTGCGACGGAAAAGTTAAAATTGCGACGGAAATTCCGTCGCAAACTTAAAAAAATTTGTCCCACATCGACGAAGAAACACAGATTTCTTATGTTTATTAAGGTTGTTTCACTTACTTGTTTGATTGCATTATGACTTGAGAATTGACGCGGGAATTAGTTCGCGCGTTTGAAAAACGCGGGAAATGACGAAGTTCAAGAAAAAGACAAAAAAAAAAATCGTTAAAATTTTTTTGCGACGGAAATTCCGTTGCAAATTCCGTAGCAAAATTTTTGCGACGCATTTTCCGTCGCAAGATCGCATTTTGCGAAGAAAATTTGCGACGGACCATTTGGGACGGAAAATCCGTCGCAAATCCCTTTTAGCGACGGATAAGCCATTTTTGCGACGGATCCGTCCGTCGCCTATTGAACTTTTTTTTGTAGTGTTCGAAAGTACATACCAGTTATACATAGATTGTTGTTTTGTTTGATGTTGCTCCCTGCGAGTTTCAGTTTGTGCAGATAGACAGTTGTCTGTTGATTGATGTTTTCTTTACCAGGTTAAGTTGGGAATGAGGTAGAATATGATATGAAATAGAGTTGTATATGTTTTCGTTGTTGTCATGTTACAGTAATTTTGATCTTGTTTTCAGATGAGACATCGGTAGACATGGTAATGGAAAATGATTCGTGGAACATGTGTTGTAATGATCTGAAAGCGGCAGGTAGTTCATAATCTTTTGTTGAGACAGTGAGTGTAGGGTGTTTGGGGAATTAGTGTCATGTTAAGTTGTGTATGAGTTTTACGGTAATTAAAGAAAGAACTTGAGGATCTAGTGTGCGTGTACGTAATGAGTACGGATCGTGAGTTATGCTTTTGGGAGATAAGTGCCTTACATAGAGAGGTATGTTGTTTGGCAGTAATAATGAAGAGTGGGTATGGTGATTTGCTACGAGTTTATGGTATAGGTTAGGTGCTATGCCGAATGAGTTGAGGAATGAGAAATGTTTATGTATGGGAGCCTTGGATATAAGAATGGTGAGTGTTTGGTTTATAGACGGTTATCTTTGACATGTGGTGGTACAGAGGGTAATGAGATATAGATATGGTTTGGGTATTAGTGAGTTACGAGGACGTAACATTTGTCTTAAGAGGAGTAGGATGCGATAAAACAGATTTTGATGGTTGTACATATGATAATATATTCGGAAGTTGAGTCTTGATGTAGAATATAAGATCGATTCGTGTTGTGGGTGATTTTATTAAAGGTCATGACCGTGCTTGTATTAGCGTGATGTTTACGAGTGTGAGAATATTTCACTAGTGTTGACAGTTGGATGATGAGGTTACGAGTGTGAGTAAACTTCGAGGACGAAGTTCTTTTTAAGGGTGGTAGAATGTAACATTCCGTTTGATGTCTAGGAGTGTCTTGGTATTGGATTTGATAGTTGATGATATTATGGAGCTAGCAGCATTAGAGGATGGTAGTTGGTTATGCATGGAGTTGGTGTCGTGAGAGATATATATGTGGTAGATACGATATAGTGAGTCATGTTGTGGAAGTAAACATAGTTGGTGGAGTGGGTGTCAAGAGTTCATGTTCTATGTTCGGTCGAGTTCTTGAGTCCTTAGCTAAGTTGTTGTGTCTTGGTCGAGTCAGTATGGTTGTTTTTTATGTATGGGTTGAACTTCGGGGACGAAGTTCTTTTTAAGGAGGGAAGACTGTAATACTCCGTATTTATAAGTCTTTGGGTACTCTATCGAGTAGGCCTTACTCTGTCGAGTAAGGGTGAGTTGCGTTTTAAAATAGTTTCTGACCTGTTGGGTACTCGATCGAGTAACGTGGGTACTCGATCGAGTAAGGGGGCACTCGATCGAGTACCTTAGCTACTCGATCGAGTAGCCGGTTTTACGGGGAGTTTTCTCGGGTTTTGTTAATTATGCGATTAAGGTATATAAGCTTTGTCGTCATTGTTCTAAACCACTTTTACAAAACCTAAATTACTGTTTAAGAGAGAAAGCAAGCAAGTTCATCTTCTTAATCGCATTATTAGCAATCCCCGGAGTTTGGAGGGTCAGTTCTTATCGTTGTTCATACCGTTGAGTTCCTTGCGTCGAGGGTAAGATCTATGTACCCTTTTTATTGTCTTTCCTTTGATTTGGTTAAACCCTAATTTAGAGATTTGGGAGTTTATGTGTAGTATGTGATTTGGTAGCCTCTATATGTTGTATGATAGGAGGAGGGTTCATAGAGGAAGCTTTTTGACTCGGCGAAAGAGAGACCGTCGATTGTGTGCTTACCGGGTAGGATTTCTACTCGGTATTAGTCCCATAATGGGATGATTGTTGATGTGTTGAGATTGATTGTTTGTTATAGTAATTGTATTGTGACTTTGTGATTGTGATTGTACATTGTTGATAGATTCGAGACGGTTGTTGATATTGTGATTGTGATTTGGTTGCCTATGGTTCTCGAGATGCGTTCTCGGGAGTGGAGTCACTTGCGGGAGTGGCTTCACGCCCTGGTTTCGCCCTTCGTGGAACCCGCCACGGAAGGGGATGTGCACATTAATGAACATGGGTTTATCGCTCGGTATGAAGAGCGGGGATTTGGTGGGTACGGCTGCGGTCCCCCATCGGGCGTGGTGGTCCCGGTGGACGGTCGGTGATTGAGATTGTTGGGATTGGTGTGATTGTATGTGTGACGGTGTGGGTATGCATTTATCGGATTGTTGATATGTATATAAATTGTGTGATTAGTCCGACCCCGTTTAAATGTTTTAAAAGCGTGATGATCCATTCGGGGGGTGGTGGCGATTTGCTTGGCGGTATATCTTGGATACGCGTGGGATCTAGTGGGGATGGAGTCATCACATATCGAGTCTTTAGTCTTCCATTTGTGTTTGTTAGGACAGTTCCTTTCGTTGGTTTATAGTTTGAGAGCGATTGTATTTTGCTTACGGTTGGTTTTGTTATGTAATCACTTAACTTGTTTAGTAAAGTATGTTTCTTCATTGTCTTATGATTATCATGCCTCGGGTTACCGAGATGGTAGCATCTTTATACCTGAGTGGTCCTGGTAAGGCACTTGGAGTATGGGGGTGTTACAAATGGTATCAGAGCGACGATCCTGAAACCTGTAACCAATAAATCCAAAGAATATAGGGAGTCAATTAAAATGAACCCGGGTAAAGGTTGTAGGAGCTAATGCAAAGACTTGGGAGACGTCCTAAAGTCGCGAACTCGCCCTACAATTTTGAACCGGTCACCTTGGGATACGAGTCGGGATCGCTATGTGTTTACCTTGTGTATTGTGTATCTATATAGTAATGTGTGGTATGAACCAGTGGATGTATGATTGTGGAGAATGGGGAATGTGTAGACAAAGATGGTGACGATGTGATTTTGTATATGGTTTGTTGAAAGCATGTTGCATGATAGTTGGTTTACATGTTGGTTGGAATCGTTGTAAAAGTATATGAGAATGATGAATGATATGGTAGAAAAAGAAAGTAGTTCGTATATGATGATGCGTGATGAATAATGATGTTGCAGGACGAATGGTTTATAGTGAGGCAATCCTAATAACATGTGGTTAGGGGGTGTGATAAGATTTGTTTTCGTAGTTTTGTTTGCGTAAAGCTATATATTAAGTTCGTATAATTGTCTACTATCGTATAATATGCGCTTGTTAGATGAAGTATATGATTGAACTAGATGAATTGATTGGAAAAGATGAAGTGGCAATTTCGTAAGGATATGAATTTCTTGATTATGGAAGTGTTTATGTGATGAAGTGGATTTGTAATGTTGTTGTGTTATAAAAAGTTATGAAAGTTTAAAACATGCGGGTAGTATTCACGAGTCTGCATGACTCGATCAAGTGGGTTTGATTCGATCGAGTGGGTATTTGTCGTTATTTTGACCAGAATCGTGCTTTTGGGCCCTCGATCGAGTACCTCGGGCACTCGATCGAGTATGGGGTCACTCGATCGAGTAGCCGGGCTACTCGGTCGAGTAAGTCAGAGATCAGAAGGTCTGTTTGGGTTCTGGAGTCGGGGCACTCGATCGAGCATGATTGGGCACTCGATCGAGTAGCCTCAACTCGATCGAGTAGGTTACGTACTCGATCGAGTGGGGTCTGTCCGTGCAGGTCATATGCGTGTTTCGGGTCATATGTTTATCTTTTGACATTCGTTGCATATTATGTTTAATTCAAAGGTGTTGTATTACTTCTTTATGCATTGTTTTACGTATGTGTTGGTCCTGAAGCGTAAGTTACCCAATCTTATGATGTAAAGAGTGGCACTTATGATGAGTATGAGTTCGGTGGGGAGGACATGAGTTATATGTGATTATGATAGACGGTGGAAAAAGAAAAGGAAGATTGGTATAGTTTATTGAGGCATGGCGCACGTTTTGCGAGACGGGATGAGTGATATGATTGTGTGTTGAGTAATGTAAAAGTAAGTGAATATGGGCAAGGGACGATGTGAGTATAATGAACGTGAGAATAAAAGATTGAAAGTAAGGATGTGGATAGTGGCAGCTTGAGATGTGTAAAGAATTATGGAGGGAAATGGTTAGGAGTCGTGTGGGTTATGGATATATGTAGTGAAAGTTCGTTTAAAGGGGTTGAGAAGAGTAATATATAGTGAACTTTGTGGAGACATGTCACGAGGTGTATTTGTAGACAGTGAGTGAGTTTGGGAGGGTTGGTTTATTGAAAGATGAAACTACTGTGTGATTTCCTTGGGTAATTAACGGTATTAAATGAATTCTGATTTCTAGAGATGTAAAAAGGGAGATGCAATTGTTTGAACATTAAACGTTGATTCTATGGATAGATTAGTGGCAAGTGTTAGTGATAGCATAATAAGAGAAGATCCATGGTAAGAAAGAGTGAGATGATGTCGGTAGAAAATAATGGAATTTGAGTTTTGGAGCAACGAAGGGGTAACTGGATTTCTAAAGAGTTAGCTAGAAGGAATAAGGAGTTGGACTATTAATTGGTATTATTGAGTGTAAAGAGGAAAGAAGGATAAAAGTAAGCTGAGGAAATTGTTCACCGGAGTTATGTGATATAAAGGTAAGGAATCATCGAAATGTGTGATAGTATCACGAGGATGTTAGCTAAAGGTTATATAGGAGTTTCAGGACAACATGATTGATAATGAGTTTCGAGGAATTAAGGGAGTAAGAAGTTGGTGGAGTATTGGCACGATACGAGATATTTGGTGGAGAGTTGGATGACAATACAAATAAGATGGTATTGGGAATAATGTTGAGATAATTTTGTGGATGGGTTTGATGTTCGTTATTTGGAATGTTAACCAAAAATAGGAGAAAAACCATGTTATGTTGATATGAGTGTAAGAGGTTGATATACGAGCAGTGGTGGCATTGTGGTGTTGTCACTAGTGGTTAAGAGTGATAGTATATTAGAAAGGTAGCAATTCTAAAGAGGTTGATTTGGTAGGGACCTGATTATTGTGTATGATTGGGAGAGGGTATAAGATGTGGTTAGATGAGGCGGATGCTAATAGTTGAATAGTAAAGGTATGGTTATATTTGGCAGGAAGTGATGGTTGTGCGAATGGGGGAATATGTTATGAGGGACATATGAGTTAAACTCGGGCGACAGGTAACCTTTATCGAGTGGTAACTTACGTGGTCAGGATTGACTAGTTGGTTGTGATTACGAGTCTATGTTATGTGTAAATGTTAGTGTGAGGTTCTGACCTCACAAGAAGTGGTATGGTGTGATAATTATAAAGTTGTTTTATGAATGTTCGGTAATATATATGTTGGACACGGTAATTTAATTGAATGATATCCAAAAAGGTAATAATTTGATTGATTTGACATGGCTAGTTATAATTTTATGTGTATTGATAACACATGTGTATTCCGTGAAATGGTAGAAATGATGTTCATGAGATGCTTATCTGTTTATCCATATAATATGTTGCGTGGTGATTTAATAAAGTCGATTTGAGTAAGTTTTTCTTGTCGAGAAGTTATCTTTGAGTCGTATTTATGGGAATTGTATGCGATTGTGATGTCTATCGGTGTGGTTGTGGTGCCTCGGGTGGTGATCCAAGCACGGTACATAGTCTTTGTGATGCGGGTATTTTCGCACTACGGTGTGGTTGTTGGTGGCGGTGTTGTGATGCCGTCACCGGTTGTGGTGGAGTAGGCGGGATGATTATGATTCGAGTTTCGAAAGTACATACCATTTATACATAGTTTGTTGTTTTGTTTGATGTTGCTCCTGCGAGTTTCGATTTGTGCGAGATAGACGTTTATTCGTTGATTGATGTTTTCTTTACCGAGTTAAGTTGAGAATGAGGTAGAATATGATATGAAATAGAGTTGTATATGTTTTCGTTGTTGTCATGTTACGATAATTTTGATCTTGTTTTTGGATGAGACATCGGTAGACATGGTAATGGAAAATGATTCGTGGAACATGTGTTGTAATGATCTGAAAGCGGCAGGTAGTTCATAATCTTTTGTTGAGACAGTGAGTGTAGGGTGTTTGGGGAATTAGTGTCATGTTAAGTTGTGTATGAGTTTTACGGTAATGAAAGAAAGAACTTGAGGATCTAGTGTGCGTGTACGTAATGAGTACGGATCATGAGTTATGCTTTTGGGAGATAAGTGCCTTACATAGAGAGGTATGTTGTTTGGCAGTAATAATGAAGAGTGGGTATGGTGATTTGCTACGAGTTTATGGTATAGGTTAGGTGCTATGCCGAATGAGTTGAGGAATGAGAAATGTTTATGTATGGGAGCCTTGGATATAAGAATGGTGAGTGTTTGGTTTATAGACGGTTATCTTTGACATGTGGTGGTACAGAGGGTAATGAGATATAGATATGGTTTGGGTATTAGTGAGTTACGAGGACGTAACATTTGTCTTAAGAGGAGTAGGATGCGATAAAACAGATTTTGATGGTTGTACATATGATAATATATTCGGAAGTTGAGTCTTGATGTAGAATATAAGATCGATTCGTGTTGTGGGTGATTTTATTAAAGGTCATGACCGTGCTTGTAGTAGCGTGATGTTTAGGAGTGTGAGAATATTTCACTAGTGTTGACAGTTGGATGATGAGGTTACGAGTGTGAGTAAACTTCGAGGACGAAGTTCTTTTTAAGGGTGGTAGAATGTAACATTCCGTTTGATGTCTAGGAGTGTCTTGGTATTGGATTTGATAGTTGATGATATTATGGAGCTAGCAGCATTAGAGGATGGTAGTTGGTTATGCATGGAGTTGGTGTCGTGAGAGATATATATGTGGTAGATACGATATAGTGAGTCATGTTGTGGAAGTAAACATAGTTGGTGGAGTGGGTGTCAAGAGTTCATGTTCTATGTTCGGTCGAGTTCTTGAGTCCTTAGCTAAGTTGTTGTGTCTTGGTCGAGTCAGTATGGTTGTTTTTTTATGTATGGGTTGAACTTCGGGGACGAAGTTCTTTTTAAGGAGGGAAGACTGTAATACTCCGTATTTATAAGTCTTTGGGTACTCTATCGAGTAGGCCTTACTCTGTCGAGTAAGGGTGAGTTGTGTTTTAAAATAGTTTCTGACCTGTTGGGTACTCGATCGAGTAACGTGGGTACTCGATCGAGTAAGGGGGCACACGATCGAGTACCTTAGCTACTCGATCGAGTAGCCGGTTTTACGGGGAGTTTTCTCGGGTTTTGTTAATTATGCGATTAAGGTATATAAGCTTTGTCGTCATTGTTCTAAACCACTTTTACAAAACCTAAATTACTGTTTAAGAGAGAAAGCAAGCAAGTTCATCTTCTTAATCGCATTATTAGCAATCCCCGGAGTTTGGAGGGTCAGTTCTTATCGTTGTTCATACCGTTGAGTTCCTTGCGTCGAGGGTAAGATCTATGTACCCTTTTTATTGTCTTTCCTTTGATTTGGTTAAACCCTAATTTAGAGATTTGGGAGTTTATGTGTAGTATGTGATTTGGTAGCCTCTATATGTTGTATGATAGGAGGAGGGTTCATAGAGGAAGCTTTTTGACTCAGCAGTAGAGACCGTATGATTGTGTGCTTACCAGGTAGGATTTCCTACTCAGTATTAGTCCTATAATGGGATGATTGTTGATGTGTTGAGATTGATTGTTTGTTATAGTAATTGTATTGTGACGGCTGTGATTGTGATTGTACATTGTTGATAGATTCAGACGGTTGTTGATATTGTGATTGTGACTGGTTGCCTATGGTTCTCGAGATGCGTTCTCGGCTGAGTGGAGTCACTTGCGGGAGTGGCTTCACGCCCTGGTTTCGCCCTTCGTGGAACCCGCCACGGAAGGGGATGTGCACATTAATGAACATGGGTTTATCGCTCGGTAGGAAGAGCGGGGATTTGGTGGGTACGGCTGCGGTCCCCCAGCGGGGTGGTCCAGTGGACGGTCGGTGATTGAGATTGTTGGGATTGGTGTGATTGTATGTGTGACGGTGTGTGAGTCATTTTTATCGGATTGTTGATATGTAAATAAATTGTGTGATTAGTCGACCCCGTTTAAATTTTTTAAAAACTGTGGTGATCCATTTGGGGGTGGTGAGCGGTTGCTTCAAGCGGTATATCTTGGATACGCGTGGGATCTAGTCTGGGGATGGAGTCATCACATATCGAGTCTTTAGTCTTCCATTTGTGTTTGTTAGGACAGTTCCTTTCTGTTGGTTTATAGTTTGAGAGCAGTTGTATTTTGCTTACAGTTGGTTTTGTTATGTAATCACTTAACTTGTTTAGTAAAGTATGTTTCTTCATTGTCTTATGATTATCATGCCTCGGGTAACCGAGATGGTAGCATCTTTATACCTGAGTGGTCCTGGTAAGGCACTTGGAGTATGGGGGTGTTACAGCAAACTCAAGTTTGGTCAAATTCGACATGCTTAAACTATCAAGTAAATAAAACAAGTTAATTATATGCGATTAAAACAAATATTTAACAATGATAAGATAAACCTGCGATGGGTCTAAACTAAATACGGATAAAACAAAGTAAATAAAAAATAAATAGGGATTTTCTCATTTGTACCCTCCAATTATTAGGTTTTCTCACTTGTACAGTTGTACCCCTCCATTTTCCAAAAGCCCATATATACCCCTAAACTTTGTTAGTAGCTTTCAGCCGTGACCAAAAGTTAAATTTAGTCAATTTTACTCCGTTAAGTGTTGATGTGGCAAATAATTAGTTGTTAATTAACTTTAATCTCCTAAACCCAATATATATTAAAATGTTTCCTTTTTATTGTAGTGACTAAAAATTTCTATCACCTCTCTCCATCATCCACAATCACTCCTTCTAAGTTCCGACCACCACCTTCTCTCACCAGAGTTATCACCATTCTCATCTTGGTCCACCTTTCCCATCGGCCACCTTTATCACACCTCAACAACTCATCCTATCACATTCATGTTCTATCACCTTGACATTGGTGCTCACAACCTCCGTCATCAGGGTAGATAGGCTTTAACGTTCAACCTTCATTTTCAAAACACGAAACATCAATCCCTTATCCTTACAATGAAGACCGAGGGTGGGCGAGAAGATTTGTGGGCATGATCTGAGTGTTATATGTGTGATGGCCTGGTGTTTTGTAGGGTGGTGGTATTGGTTCGTGGGCTTGGGCTCGTCGCAGGCAGTGGAGTCCCAATTAGCGGCGAGATCGTCGCATTGTTCTTGTGAAATGGACTTCTACGTTAGTGCGACATTGTAGTAAAGAAGTTGTCATGAAGGGAGATTCATTTATTATTCAGTATTAGAAACTAACCATTTGTCACGTTACCACTTAACGGAGTAAACTTGACGGAATTAAATATTAGGTCACAGATGAAAGTTGCTAACAAAGTTTGGGAGTATAAATGCGCTTTTGGAAAATGAAGGGGTACAAGTGAGAAAAGCTAATAGTTGAAGGGTACAAATGAGAAAAAACCAAAAAAATAAAAAAAACGTATTAATATACTGCATGTAGAAAAGTGCATGTGGATTGTGTCGTGTAATATCTTATGTAAATTGTGCATATATCCATGGGGTTATTTAACAAGGATACTCCAAACTATTCGAGTGCTTCTCAAATTACTCTGAACTTTGATTTAACTAGCAATATACCGAACTATTACACCTCTTCACTATTAATAGAATAACCCATTTTGTAACTTAGAGTAGCAGGTAACCAAACACGGGACTTACACCTTCATCTTCTCCCATCCAAACTTCCCCAGTAATGTTCCTCATGCCCAGCTTCATCCCTGTTCAATTCTTTTTATACACAAATCTCCTTCAATACACCTAAATAATTAAATTAAAATTCATATCTACAAAGACATTCTAATTAATAATCGATTTTTTATACCCTATTTTCCACAAAATATGTTGTCCCTATAATGTAAAACCCAAACTCACCTTCTTTATTATACTCAAATTTCCTCCTGCATTTCTTTTTTCAATTTGAATTCCGTTTCTCTCCCACTACCCCTCATACATCACCCTTTCAACCACTACCCACAATACCATCCTCAATCGCCCATTATTTACAGCATTCTTAATCACCATTCACTACAACTGCCGCCATCTTCAGCTATCGACCACCATTCTTCACCTTCGCATCCTCTTCTCCACCGTTTCGTCTATAAAATATAGGTCACTTTGACAGTCGTGCCTCACTTTCCTGCTTTCGACCACCGCGGCTGTGACTTCGTGCATCCTCAAATTGTTCTGCCTCTTTGTCGTCGTGTACCCCTCCACCAACAGTTGATTTAAATTTCGAAAATCATAGATCCCCAAATCAATTTGGGGAAATATTAATTTCGGGCTTGGTTGGACGTGGGTGGTGTCATTATGACAGTCGGGCGTCGGGCTAAGGCGTTCCGTGATTTGCGCATAAGTGTTTATAGGTGGCGGTTGTGACTTGTGGTGTTGGTGATTTGCCAATGATAATGGTAGGATGTGGCATGGATGAGTTATGTAAGGATAATAAGTGGAGTGACCTACTGAATAGGTAGCCGATTACCCGAGTATAATCTGAGAAGAGGAGGACAATAATATGGTTTATTGTTAGTTAAAACAAAGTTCGGAGTATTTTGAGAAGGGGGGCGATAGTTTGGAGTATTCATATTAAATAATCCTATATCCATGTATGTTTAATGTAAATCGCGGCAGCATTATGTAAGAAAACTTGCGTCGGCCAAACCTCATATAAATCGCGGCAGCATTATATAGTACAAGAGTACATCTATAATATGGTAATATAATATCTCCTAAAGATACGGTAATATATGGACATTTATATAATATCTCTAGATATTTCGTAACAAAATGCGTGTTAAACTTGCGACGGCCAAACCTCAGTTGCAATTAAAAGGATGAAAAAATAGAGCCGACTTTAAAAACGACTCCGCTGGGGATCGAACCCAGAATCTCTGGTTTCGTAGACCAGCGCCTTATCCATTGGGCCACGGAGTCATTCTGTTAAACATCCTTTCTATGTCCATTTTAAAACTTGGTCAAAGACAACACTTACCTGATGGTGACTTGTCTCCTACTATTACTATTGTAGGGTACTAGGGTGTTGTGAGATCACATTTATCGGGTTGATTTCATTTCATGTCTTAAACAAAACAAAACAAATTTGGTACAAAATGTAAATCCAATGTTTCAACAAATTCAACAACCTTAAAACCAAAACCAATTTGATTGTTTCTTCCAATTCAATACAATTGTGTTTTAATTGGTCAAAAATCAACATAGAAAAATGGGAAAACAAAGATCTTTAAGAAGTAAAGCAGTAAATCTTGTATCAGACCTCACTACTGTTCTTCTCAATCCTATTTCTGATAAACTCTCCAACAAATCTCCTCCATCTCCTCAAGTATGTCTCTTTCTTTCTTCTTTTTTTGATATTGGGTTTCTTTATTTGTGTCTAATTTTGTTAAAAGTTGTTATCTTTGTTGTCGTGGCGGAATTAAGCTTCATAGGGCATGGAATAATTGCAACTTTAAATTAAAAGATTCTAATTTTTCCGCCACTAACTTCAAATCCTGGCTCTGCTACTGCTTGGTCGTTATTCGTTTTATGGATTTTCAGTGAACTTCTTGACCTTGATTGTACTCCCTTTCTCTCAGACTCTCAGTCACTCGTTTACTTTTTTAATTCGTTGTGAGCCGTACTTTAATCAAATGTAAACAAATGATTGGGACAGAGGGAATACTAATTTGATAATTTGTTGAAAGTTTCCTGATTTTTGATGTAAGAGGATTATGAGGTTATATTTATCAAATTGGAAGTGAAAATGATTGTGGGTATCTGTTAAAGTGTGTAATTTATGGAAATATTTGGGTGTAGGGTAATGAAGCTGAGGTTGAGAAGTGTGAAGATGAGACAATTGCTGAAGAGGGTTTTTCAGTTGAGGGACCTGATACCTCATCTTTCACTGCCTTTATGTATTCTCTGTTAAAAGATGATTACTTTAGTGCTGATAGGGAGAACAAAGCTGCTGCTGAATCTGAGCTAGAATCCGAGGGCGAGGTTGGTAACAATGCTAGAATTGAGGTAGTACAGCCTGTTTTAGAATCTGGGAATGTTAATGTGGTGGTGAAGGAGGGTAGTGGAAGGAGAGGACTGCTATCTAGAGGGAAACAGACTGTGAGTAAAGCTATGAGTTATGCTGCTAGATTAGCTTGGTACCGGAATCAAGCATCTCAAAGGAAGCCTAACTCAGAAAGCCAAGCTGATGTTAAGGGTGAAGTCCGAGATGATGGAGGGGAAGGGGGGTCGTTAGAGAGTAGACATGGTCTAGTCTCATTTGGTGATCTTCCGGACATGTCTGAGCCCTCCATGCTTCTCTCAAGAGATACTCGGATGAAACTTTATGTTTCCCTTCCGTGCCTTGTACAAGGCCTGAAATGGGTATTGTTGTACAGGTGTGTAGCTAATAGTTTGCATTCGGTTTTTATGTGGTGTGTTATGCCATGAATTGGCGAATGTGTGATAATTTTTGTGTTGCACCTGCAGTACTTGGAGGCACGGCATATCGCTGTCAACACTATACCGGAAAAGCAACCTATGCAAAGGCCATGGCTTGCTGGTATAGTCTTTATTAAGTGTTCCTTTCCTTTTATGATGGGTTGACTATTGTTGCTGTGCCCTTTTTTCCGCTTGTTAATTGAAGACCCAATGTTTCATTCTACATATTATCTCATTATGGTAGAGCTACATGCTTTTGGCAAATTCCTGGAGACTGCAATTTGTAAATAAGACCTTTTTCTATTAGTTCTAAACTCCGCCATTGCCTGAACCTTGATTATTAAGTAACAAGTACTTGACCTGATACTTTAATGTTCAGGAGCACGTATTTTACGAATATTAGGTTTTATCACTCGGGTTGCATTGGAGCCACTCCTGAAATGCACCCTCTCTCCAATCAAATTGTAGTTTTCCTCTTGCCTAAGTATCTTACTCTCTATTAGCACGTGACAGGTCGTTGGGGATAGTGGAGGTGCTGTCTTCGGTGGCTTGATTGAGACACCTTTAAAACCTAATTCGAAGAAGTATCAGGTGAGCACGGTTAGATAATGCTATTGAAGTTATTGATTGGTGTATGTACACCTTTCTAATCCCATAGTATATACAGGGATCAAATACCTCATTTCTCTTCACAGATGCCCCTGGCCAGGCAGTTATTTATCAACCCACAGGTACGATACACGAACTTCGTATGCTAGATTATGACATAAAAAAGCACTGGCTATCTTATATAGATTCTGTATTAGCGTACAACAGTTCTTGAATAAGAAATGTTCCAAGTATGCATTAGCTTAGAGGCTCTTATAAGGCGGTTTTGCACTAAGATATTTTGTAACCACTTTTAGTTATGGTAGTTTTTAAAAAGTCTCTTTCATGTTGGTATGCTAATTAATATTCGTTCAAGGAATAATGCTTATTTAAAATCGCCTTATAAGCAATTCTTTTTGTCCTCTCTTTTATTTAGGTATACTATTTGAGAAATGGTCTTGATTCTTGCTCTCAGTGCATCATTTGATTTTGGAGTTTCTTTATTGCACCCTTCCTTCCTTTATGATCGGCTTTGTTAACCCAGCCATGCATCCATGCAGGTTCAAACCGGTATTACACTTTGTGTTCTCCCAACTTTCTTGCATTAGGAGGTGGACGTCACTTTGCATTGCACTTGGATAATGACTTGTAAGATATCTATATCTGGTTATACTTTTAAAAATTTCGCAGCTGTTTGTATGGTAATATTTTTCTATTATTTTTAAAGCATTATTTTTTCACATTTAGAACACTGTACAGAGGAACTTATCGTGACATTTTGGCATTATGAATAGGGCGCTCGGATCAAGTGCAGCATCAGAAACCTACGGTAATCCTTGCCTTGCACATGCTGAGGATTTTACGGTCAAAGATGTTGAGGTATGCTCTGATTTCATATGCTCATTTGATATTGAGACCATCTTTTGCAAGACCGGAATACTCTTTCATATTTGATATTCATCATTTAGTCATGAGTAATAAGGACCCCGTCTCACGATAAGCTTGTTATTTTATACGTGCCCATACTTTCCAAGTTTCCGCGGTTGCCATATGCCAGTGTTTATAAATAATCTATATTTTATGCAGTTGTGGGGATTTGCTTATGCTTCGAGATATGACGAAATACTTGCTTTGAGCCAGAATGAGCCTCCCGGGATTTGTAGATGGTGACATTTTGGTTACAGTTTTGGTTAGATGCTCTTCCAACTTCCTCCTACTAACATGTAAATAACAAACGTCGTATATGCGAATGCGTTTGTTTGAAGTTTGAACGATAACTAAGAATAAACTTTTCAGGAAGTGCTTTTGTACATATATATATCACGGTGTTTACATGTTTCTGTTAACTAAGAGGCTTTGATCAATGTTGATGCCCCGTTTCGCTTTCTTGACTTTGACGCTGTGACAATTAAGTTGAGCAAGCTGTATCTCACATGGGTTAATTAACTTCTCTTTCCTCATCTTCGTCTTCGTATGTTGGACGTCCTTGTCTGTATTTTACAATATGTTCACCAACATATTGTTGAATCCAAGTTGGACGTTGAATGACATCGTTCAGCATGTTTGTGGCTTTATGGTAATGCCGCCATCTACAAAATCACAAAATCTCATTATAGACGGCACATATTCGTCTATAACTAAAGACGGGCCAAAGAGTTAACTAAATATCAGATCGACCAAATTTCGGAATCCCACTACTTACCATGCATTCTGTACATTGTTATATTGTTTTACTAGTTTGAAAGCCCGTGCGATGCACGAGGCTCTCATTAGGATAATCGGTAAAAATATATTTTTAAGTTGATAAAAAAGTCTTACTAGTTCGTGATTAGTGTAGATGATAACCGATGAATAATTAGTGCTTTTAGCATAAAAGTTTTGCCATCGATTAATATACATCAAGTGACATAGTTATAGTATTGCTAGTTTTTTTATTGTTACAACTTACAAGCGCAACCGGTTTTTAATTAAATGCAAAACACTCTCTCTATAAACATGTGGAGCTCACCAATATGGACCCTTAATAACGGAAACATGTTTTTATAAGTTTTGCAAATTATTTTACAACTACATAAAACGAATGATTTACAAAAAAAATAGTAGGTATCATAATTATATACTCCGTATATCTAGTGCGTTGAAAAAAAAATGTTAGATCTCTTACAACATAATTTTGTCTTGACTATTTATAATTAAGAGTATTTGCTCGTTATAAACATTTCGCAAAATCAAATCCAAACTGAATTCCAATAGAATTAGTAGTCTTTAAACACAATCAAAATATCTCTGATTCTATTACATAGAATGCACGAGCCCCTAGTAGTATGACTAGTATCATCTATGACAACATCAGTTAGTAGTTTATGTCATTTTTTTTTTTAAATAGTTGGGTTACCAAGGTAGTATAATAATGTCATTTAGTAGTATATATTTTATGGCACCGCTGAAGACGTTATTTCACGTTATCATGGTCTGGTAATAGAAAACTATTAAATTTAACAAAAAATCAAACTATGCTAAAAATGGGAGCAAACAAAATTTTGGGGGTTGATTTAGATGACGACAGATTAATCATCAGTTCCTATAACAAAAACGCAACGAAATCATTGTGGCATTTGGTATTTAACTATATCAGTTGTATACTAACATTCAGAGATATAATTGGATTATAGAGTTACCGTTCTTATTATCTCAGCACCATCAGTTTTTAACCGAAATAGTCTTTGAATCGTAATATATAATACGACATCTTAATTTGGTAAATTGTGAAAACTTCTTTGTAAAAAATATCCTTCTCGTGGCCTTGCTACATTTGGTCCCCATCATCGATCTAGAACCGTAATCTCTCGAACGACGTTGTTCTTGACGCTTCTACATAAAGCTGGCCATTAATAAAAACTTGTTTCGGCATATAAATTTCAACATGATTTAGTGACTGTCCCTAACTCTTGTTTATTGTCATGGCGCAACATTAGAGCTTGCAAATAATGACATGACACGAAATTAACTGGTTTGGGTGACATTTAACGACCCATTTATGCAAGTTAGTCAATACGAACACGACACGAGATTTAATTGGATAGGTTTGGGTCGAGCACTCTACCCACGAAACCGACACGAATAACCTATTTACTAAATTAATCCCAACTTTTCTTGTTCCTCACATAAATATACTTACACTTTTCAAATATTGACATGACATGAAAACATGACACGGAATTTAACAGGTTAGGGTTGAGGCTTGGTTACCCATTAATGTAACTGGATCGACACGAACACGACACGATATTTAATTGGGTCGGGATTAGGAAGAGTTCGTGACCCGTTTAAATATGACACCTGAACCTGACACGACCTGATCAGTTTGTCACGTCTACGTAGCATGGACTCAACGTATATTGTCTCTACTTAAGAACGAAAGGAATCTTTGTATCCGAAGAAGTCATTATTATCCTCGGGTTCAGTACTTGTTGTCGACTTTGGAACCCGTAAGTATCTTACCTTCTACTATGTATTTTTCAAGGCGAATGATAATAAGACAGATCTCGTTAGATAATCCTCTTACAGAGTTAATGTTTCTCAATAACATAACCGGCATACCACACTTGGTAGAGGATACCATTATGGGTTATATTAAAAAAATCATCATGTATACTCTCTTCCTTTCTTATACATCTTCACCTTGCTTCTTAGAGGTCAAACTTTTATAACTTTCACCATTAATATGTCGAAAATCATGATCAAACTTCCGCATTGACGGTTGTGTAGAAGCAATACGGAAGATCATTGCGAAGAGGATGGAGTACATTTAGTGTGAATTCCTAAAAGGTAATAAATCTTGCTCCAAAAGTCTACACCAACTAAAATACTCTACCAAATCTCGTATAATGAAAACAAAAAATGACTCCTAAAAACAAGGATGTCATATGGGGGACGATCAGACATGACGGATTTAGGCCTTTTCATACATGTATTTAATAGAAAAATTACACCCCCTACTTGTCGCAGGTAAAAAATTTCAGAACCATAACCGCTTCAACTTGGGGAGATCTTAAAATCGTTTTATTCCATTTAAATGTCATGTACTCGTCTATTCTATAGCGTTCTCAAATAATTCTGATATTATTTTTACCCTTATATAACACCCATGGTTAACACGATTTAAAATACAGTTTGAGCCTAACTTTATTTATATTCGCTACATCTAAGACAAATGCGATATAGTTGGACACTTGTGATAGATTTTCCTTTTTGATCAAATTTGTTTTTTCTTATTATAGAGCTACCAATAATTTTTATTCTTATGTGGAAAGCCAACATTTATTTTGAACCAAATACTTATTTATTCTGTTCCTCATGATTTTTAAGTATATGTGTATCTTGTGTTACAATGCCTAATTTCTAATATTTATTCTGTACCAATAGCTATTATAAAACATCAAGTAATTAATTAGATATGAGGAAGGTCGGGGGAGATCATGAAAAATCTCGTATTTAGGCTTGGTTTCAAAGAAATAAGCTTTCGACCAAATTTTCATTTATCTTAATTTTTTTGTAGGTATTTGATAGATAAATGACGTACCAAAATAAGAGTAACATTTTATTCCTTCAATTTATAAGATTAAATATAGATAACTTATTATGTCCTTTTATATCATTTTACCAAAAAAAAAAAAAAAAAACAGCTAGGTTAGTTTGCCAAATATTTTTTTACTTAATCAATTAAATTATCAGCTCTAATTTTCAGTTATCTTTTAAGGTTCTTTTTTAGGTTTCAGTTAACTTTTTAGTTAGTATGACTAATGAAATTTAAGATATAGTATATATGAATAATGTTTATGTTATTAATTACTATATACTGTAATTAATTACATTGTGTATTTTGAGTACCACCTACTTATATTAGAATAATCTTATTAAAAAAAATTAATCTACTTATATTAGGATGATTTTATTAAATACTAAGAAATCTAATTATATTAGGATTATTTTATTAAATACTAATAAATTTACTTTTATTAGGATAATAATTTTATTAAATTTGTTTCGAAATCTGCTCCTGTTAGAAATTCTTGAAAAGTTGGACTCTCTAATATCGCTCGAAAAGTTTCTGCTTTATATATATGTATGTATTGATTGATTGATTAGTTACATTGTGCATTATTGTGTATTAGTTTGGATGTTCGTGCATTGCAACGAGGTAATTAACTTAGTAACAAAAAATGGTTAGAAGGTCTTAATATTTACATCTTATGTCTAATCATTTATTTAGATATGATCAAAAGTCAAAACATCTTATTTAAGAGACGCAAAAGATGTTGGGTTGATACCTAAGTTCCAAAGATGCCTCATATTTATAATCATTAGACCACCACATCTTATATTAATCTTTCGATGTGGGACAATTTTATTATTTTTATATAATCCTACAATATTTTTCAATGTGGGACATATAACAGACTAAGAAGTAAACAATTTTATATATGTATAAATTATATGAAATCTGTACGCTAATGATAGCATTTTTACCACGAATCAAATTATGTTATTTTCATAATTTTCTTAACGATATTTTTTTGCCAAATGAAATGTAAAAGTTTTTACATAAAAATTAGAAACATCACTTGAATATATATAGAAAATAAATATTATAATAATTAAAAGATTCTCCACTTTATTTTCTACATCGAAAAATATTATTTATGATACTTTCCTAAATTAATTTTTAGGATCACCCCACCTTATAATAATTTTCTGATGTGGGACAATTCAACTATTTATATGTCGTATATTTACCACACCTACATTATTTTTCAATGTGGGACAAATAACACACGAAAAAGCACACCATCTTTTTTGCACCTATTTCGATATCCAACCCGATTTAATAATGAGAAAATACTATACAATCTATTTATATTCGTATGTTTTTTCCATTTTTTGTCATAATTAAAATATGTACAAATGATATGATTTAAATTACATTTTTTTCTTAACAAGACTTTTAAGATTGTAACGCTGAAATAAAGACAATAATATGAAATAACAAAGAGTACGTTTTTATTTCATATAAAAAAAACTGAAAACAAATTTATTACAAGGCGTCACCGCCGTATTTCCTGTACTGGAAATACAAGGCTACAAGATCTACTCACCAAACTTAATGATGGGGCATATTCTGCACCCGCTGACCGAGTCAACATATTGAGCAAGGTCAAAGATATCCACAGCAAGTCAACGTCTTAGACAGCCTAACCGACGCAGCCAGTCGGCCTGTCACTTGGGTCTCGGCTAGGCAACTAGCCAGCCGGGACACACATCCGCGTACTCACATCCAAGACCCCTCGGCATGGAGTCAACAGGGCCCGCCGGCCTGCCATAGGTCCCTCGGCTGAGGGTAGAACAGTCTTTCAACCTGCTCTGCCACTTGGTCACTTGGCCACTACGTGACAAAAGGTGAAAGTCTATAAATACTCCTCAAACCTCATTGAGGAAAGGATCCCAAAATAAGCTAATAACCCACAATTAATCTGGTATAAACTCCCTTATCTCTCTACAATATACTTTGCCAAGTAACACACAACTTAATCCCTTTAAGTTTACTGACTTGAGCGTCGGAGTGAGTCCGCTCGGTACCAAGCCGAGCCCTCAGTTTGTTCATTGTTTCAGGAGAGGCCGAAAGGAAGAGTCAAGCAAAGTCATCATTCTACAAGCTTACGTGGTAACAAATCTGCTCTGGAATTACACCCGGAACAATTGGCGCCGTCTGTGGGGAACCATACTAAAATCTAGTCAAATCCCTTACAAAAAAAAAAACACAAAACCCACCTAACAAGCTAAGAAGATGTCAAAGCAACAAGAAATAATTGTGACCGACGAAACTGCATTCTATCAGGATGACACAGTCCATAATTCTGAGATTGGGCAGTCCCCCACCGGCCGAGTAATTCCACCGGCGTACGGGATGCCAATACTACCGAAAACCGCGCTCGCCGCCACGCCTTGTCATGGGACATGTGGTCGATGAAGCCAAACTGAAGCTATTCCTGGACCTGGGGGGTAACACGCCGATCACCCCCGCCGCAACGACGGTGACGGCAGCACACCCGCAGGTGACCAGGGCCCATAAAGTGACTCCGATCAACTTGACCGGAGCAATACAAGGAGCTGAGCATGCAAGGACGCCGGCGGTGCCCGTGGTGTCAGTGGCAGACCAAAGTCCTTCCCCACCTCGCGGGAGGACAGCGTCGCCGCGGCAACAACGAGGCCACCCCCGAAGAAACGAAGAAAGGAGCCCGACTCACCAGAGTCGGATAACAAGAAGCCCTTCCCGCTACGGGGAGAGAAGCAGGACTAGGGATGCGAGGAGCCGATCGCCGCGTGTCATTCGGCACGTGGTCAGACAGCCCCTCCATGACTACGTCCTCGAAGTTCCGGTGCCGACCAAACTGAAGCTGCCGTCCCTATCATACAAAGGGGACAGTGACCCAACCGACCACGCCGAGGCTTTCGAGTCTTACATGTCGGTGTGGGAGCAGCCTGATGAGATATGGTGCCGAGTCTTCCCAACAACTCTGCACGGGATGGCCCAAAGTTGGTACAAAGGGCTACCTGATGGCTTGGTGTACTGTTATGCCGACCTCAGGGATAATTTCATAGCCCAGTACGCTTGCAACAAGCGAAGGGCCGTGGAGACATCGGATCTCCTGACTATCCGACAGGGGGAAGACGAATCCCTCCGGAGCTACGTCAAGAGGTTCGACGCTAAGGTTCAGCAAATTCGTGAACTGAACCCCGAACTGGCGGCCTTCGCACTGATGAAAGGCCTGCCGAAAGGCGATTTCAAAAATGAGCTCATCAAGTGCGAGGACCTCAATCTAGCCTCCGTCAGAAAGATGGCCGACCGAGCCATAAAGGTGGAGGACTACCACAAGACCTGGGTAGGCCACAACGAAGCTGGGCAACCAGAGAGGAGGAGCCGCCGGGAGAACACTGACGAGGGTCGCCGTGACAATAATCGGTCACGACCTGAAAGATCTAACAGGAAATCAAACTCGGCGGGCGCCGGGGAGAGTTCGGGACCATACACCCAGAAGCGGTACCACGGTCTCACCCCCTGGTCAAATCACCGGCCGAGGTCTTTGCCCTGAGCAAGAATGAAGGCCAGAAGTGGGCAAGGCCCCCCAAGACGAAGGCGGAGGGCGACACAAGCCAATTTTGCGATTACCACGGCCAGCCCGGCCATAAGACCGACGATCGTCTTAAGATCTCAAGAACGCCATCGAGGAGCTGATCCGAAAGGGGGCCCTTAGCAAGTACGTAGCTGGGTCCCCGAAAATGAGCTCCGACGGGGCGAATAGGAAATCAGTATTCCAGAGGATGGGAGTGATCCAGGTGGTTATCGGAGGAAACGAGAACGGAGGGTCAGCTAATGGGCACAAACGGCACCTAAATGAGCTTTACCAAGCCATCAACTTTGTGCCCACCACAGCGATCCCCGCTTCCACCGTCCCCGACATAACCATCGGAAAGAAAGACTACGATGGAGTCGTAGCCCCACACAGCGATCCGTTGGTAGTCCACCTAGACATAGCCAACCACTTGGTCAAGAGGTGCCTAATTGATACAGGCGCCTATACAAACATCATGTTCAGGGAATGCTTTCTCAATCTCGGTCTGAAGATTGAGGACCTGAGCCCCTGCACCAACCCACTGTACAGCTTCTCCGGGGCCGGCCTGGTACCCCTGGGGTCTATTAGACTGCCGGTGATGTTTGGCCAAGCCGATGCGGCCAAGAATGTTTTTCTTTGAGTTCGTGGTCATTGACGGTTCGTCCGCCTACAACGTCCTCATAGGTCGAGTCACCTTGAGTGAGGCCGATCTTTGTGATGTTCATCCGGCCCCGACATTGATGTATGTCTCGGACCGGGGAAGCGCAAAAGCTCGTCACAAAGGACGAAAGAGAGAAAATCGTCAATGTCCAAATATCTCGCGGAGGGTGTAACATGCAATCCCTCAAAGTGGCGAAGAAATCGGAGAAGGGGAAGAGCCCATCCTTACGACCGGAGGGTGATCCGATGAGCACCAACAACGTCAGCATGGTCGAGGGGGGGGCCGAGACCGAACAAATAAAAATTGACCCGGGCGCACCGAATCGCTTTCGGTGTCGGTCCGGAGCCAAAGTTCGAGCCGACCTCCCGGACTCCGCCGAGAAAGAACAAAAAGTCTTCGCGTACTCGGCCGCCGAGATGCAGTGTGAGCCGAGAGGTGATCGTTCACAAGGTGAACGTACTCTCTAACGCCGCCTGTCAAGCAGAAGATGAGGAACTCCTCGGCCGAGAAAGATGAGGCCATCAAGGCCGAGGTAGACAAACTGTTATAGGCGGGCTTTATCATGCCTTGTACTTACCCTGAGTGGCTAGCAAACGTTGTAATGATAAAGAAGTCATCAGGGGGGTGGAGGATGTGTGTTGATTTTACAAATCTTAATAAAGCATGCCCTAAAGATTGTTATCCCTTGCCTCGAATAGATAGCTTAATAGACGCAACGGCAGGCTACACTATGCCGAGCCTCGCTCGACGCCTTTTCGTGGTACCATCGGTATTCATGGCCGAAGAAGACATGCCTAAGTGCGCATTCATCACCATACACGGCACATACATGTATAAAATGATGCCGTTCGGTTTGAAAAACGCTGGCGCAACTTACACTAGGCTGGTGGACAAAGTGTTTCAAGATAAAAAAGGGCAAAACATCGAGGCTTACGTCGACGATGCTATTGTAAAAAGCAAGTCTGACAGCGAGCACTTGGCCGACTTGAGCGAAACATTTTGTTCACTTAGAAAATATAAGATGAAACTTAACCCAATGAAATGCAACTTCGGTGTCCAGGCAGGTTAGTTCATCGGCGTACTTGTCAGCGCCAGGGGAATTGATGCCAATCCAGAGAAAGTCCAAGCAATACTGGACCTACCGGAGCCGAGGAATCGAAAAGAGGTTATGATGTTGACCGGGAGAATGGCGGCTCTCGCCCGTTTCATCTCTCGGTCAGCCGACAAAAGCACCCCATTCTTCAAAGTGTTGAAGGGGAATAAAGACTTCAGCTGGGGGGAGGAACAAAGCACAGCTTTTAGGCAACTGAAAGCTCATCTTCAAACTCTCCCGACCCTGTCCAGGCCGATGCTGGGGGAGACTCTATATCTATACATAGCAGTTACCTCGGCCACGGTCAGTGCCGTAATCATCAGAGAAGAAGACAAGCAGCAACACCCAATCTACTTTGTCGGCCATACACTGTTGCCCGCCGAAAGAAATTACCCGCTAATTGAAAAAGCAGCCTTTGTTGTCGTCGTTGCCGCAAGGAAACTGAAACCTTACTTCGACGCACATCCCGTGACGATCTTAACCGACCAACCATTGGAGAAAGCATTGGAAAAATTTGAACAATCCGGCAGGCTCATCAAATGGGCAGTAGAGCTATCCGGCTTCGGCATTCAATACAAGCCGAGGCCCTCGATAAATGGGCAAGCACTTGCAGACTTCCTAGCCGAGTGCACATACCAAGAAGAGTCACACCCCGGTGTATGGGAAGTATACACCGACGGGTCCTCTACGGCGAACAGCTCAGGAGCCGACATCCTTATCATCAGCCCAAATGGGGACGAGTTTGAGTATGCCTTGAAGTTTACCTTCTCGGCCTCAAACAACGAATCCGAATACGAGGCGGTGATAACTGGAGTCGAGCTAGCTAGAGCTGCCGGGGCGGAACACATTGTGTTGAAGACAGATTCACTCCTAGTGACCAATCAAATCAGAGGAGAGTTTGAGGCTCGAGACGACGGAATGGTGAGATACCTGGAAAGGGTAAAAGCTGACACTGCAAAATTGAAATCTTTCCAAATACAATGTATCCCCAGGTCCGAGAACAACCGAGCCGACGCTCTCTCAAAACTTGCCAGTTCAACCATCAAGAATGTCACCGAACCGTCTTTGGTAGATATCAGGAATGCTAAAAGCATCACTGAGACCGTCGGCATGGTGGGCGACATAGAAGCCGAGACGACGTGGATGACTCCGATAATGAAATACAAGCTAACAAATGAGTTACCGGAGGACCGCAGACTCTCCCAGAAGATAAGAAGGATCGCCGCAAGGTACTTGGTGTTTGAAGGAGATTTGTATAGAAGGTCCGTAATAAGGCCACTTCTGAAATGTGTCGGCCCAGCCGACGCAGAGCTCATACTGACAGAGATTCACGAAGGCATCTGCGGACATCACATGGGGGCAAGAACACTAGCCCACAAAGCTCTCCGAGCCGGCTACTTCTGGCCTACCATGCTTGAGGATTCCAGAGCTAAGACCAAGAAGTGTAAAAATTGTCAGATGGATGCTCCGGTGATACACGCACCTTCCCGAGACTTACAACCAGTACTTAGCCCCCTACCATTTGCACAATGGGAGATGGATTTAATAGGGCCATTTCCGACGGCCTCCGGAGGAAGGAAGTACCTAATCGTCGCTGTTGATTACTTCACCAAATGGGTCGAAGCTGTCGCGGTACCTGCCAAGACCACGACGGCCGTAAAAAGGGTAATCTGGGAGAACATCATAACTCGTTTTGGGTTACCCCAAGTCATGGTATTTGACCACGGCCGAGAGTTTTGGAGTGACATGGTGATGAACTGGCTAGAAGAGCTCGGTATCAAGTTTGCGTACTCCTCCGTCTGCCACCCTCAGAGCAACGGGCAGGCGGAAGCAGCTAATAAAACAATCCTAAACGGGCTTAAAAAGAAGGTTGAAGATCTAAAGGGAAGGTGGGCCGATGAACTACCCGGCGTCCTGTGGTCCCTTAGAACCACGGAGAAAGAAGCAACGGGGTACAGTCCATTCCACCTAGTCTATGGGTCCAAGCCGTCCCCCAATTGAAGCATCGGTGCCGATATTCAGAAGGCAAACCTTTGACCCAGTCGAGAATGAGGAAGGCCTGAGAGTCTCCCTAGACCTGGTCGAAGAAAGCCGAGACACGGCACGGCTTAACTTGGCAGTATATCAAAATCGAATGAGAAGAGCATACAACCGTAGGGTCCACAAAAGAGACTTAAGAGTAGGAGATCTAGTCCTAATAAAGTCAGCCGCCACCAACAAAGGAAACATCCATGGCAAAATGACGGCCAACTGGGAAGGACCCTACAAAGTGGTTGGAGAAATGAGGCCGGGTACATACCGGCTGACAGACATGGGGGGAGTGCCTCTAATGAGCCACTGGAACACCGACAATCTTAGAAAATACTTTGTATAGCGGCGGAGGTGTCCGAGACCGTTGTAGGCACCCCAACGCTTGATTATATCTAATAAAGAATGTTCCAAGTTTTCTATCAAAGTGAAATGTCCCTCCCATAGTCATACCAAGATATTTACAACAGCAGTCAAAACGTAAACTCGTTCATCTCGGCGAAAAACGGGAGTGACGAGGGAAACGCGACTTGCCCCACAGCAGTTGTTACTCGCCACAACGACCAACATGCTTAGGAACGTATAAGTACGGTTGAGAAACGCAAATCGGACGCCTCGGCTAGACCGAGAGTGAAAGAGGAAGCGATCAACACGTCTACAGATCTGACGCTGTCGCGTAACCCGATTGCCTCGGCAGGACCGAGAGTGACGGGGACACAACGACCGATACGCTAACATGTTCATAACGGCGGTTGGGAAACGCAAATCTGACTGCCTCGGGCGGTGGAGGAAGCGACCGACACGCCAACATGTTTAAAACCGTTAAGTACAGTTGAGATACGCATTCTAACTGCCTCGGCCAAAGCCGAAGGTGGAAACGAAAGAAAAAGCGCTTAATTAATAACGAAGGAAGACAACTCAGACAAAAATGAGAAAAAGACCTCGGCCAAGCCAGAGGCAAAATAAACAAACTCTTATTAAAAATGTTTACAGGTAATTTAAGGAAGAAGTCGACGGCCGTCCCCATAGGGATAGCCTAAACACTACCTACCAAAGTTTACAAAAAAGAAGGAACAGCAAAAGGGTACAGACATAAGACATGAAGTGCCAAAAGATGGCAGGGAGGAAAGGCTTAATAATTGGCCCCCGAACAGATGAAGCTATCCGAGATGCCGGGTGAACCCGGTGACGACCGCCCGTCTCCCTATGCCCTGTTCTTCGCTCATCACCGGCGACATCGCAAAGACATCATCTTTGGTGGGCGACCCGAGCCGACTTGGCGCGCTTCCCGGCCACCGCCTTTTCCTCTCTCGGCTTCCTCCTGGCCGCCTTCAACTTTTCAAAGATGGGCCGCCTTCTCCGCGGCCTCCTCTCAGAACACCCCATACTCCGAGTGCCTTACCGGGACCACTCGGGTATGAAGACATCACCATCTCTGGCCCGAGGTATGATAATCAAATAGACAAAAGAGAAACAACATTTATTGTAAATAGTTTAAATGAATCAATACAATCCTCGAAACCAATCGAAAGTACAATACATTATTCCAAACTATCTGTTCTCAACCGAAATGTAAATAAATGCTAAACTACAGCGGAAGACTCTATCGTCATGTCGTGGCCACCCCAGCTATCCCCGTACTCATCTCTATACCTGCTCAATATCCGCTCACCATCCCCGAATGGATCACCGCAGTTTTACAAAACAACACCGGGTCGATACTAATCACACAATCAATATAGATAACAATAATAAGATAAACAGACAACTGAACCGCCACACACACATACACACACCACCAACTCCCATCATCTCAATATCGACCGTCCACCGGACCACCGCCGATGGGGGACCGCAGCCGTTCCCACCTAAGCCCCGCTCATCGTACGAGCGATAACCCTGTCCATTAATGTGCACATCCCCTTTCGTGGCGGGTTCCACGAAGGGCGAAACTAGGGCGTGAGATCACTCCCGCAAGTGACCCCACTCAGCCGAGAACGCATCTCGAGAGCCAAAGAAACCAAACACAATCACAATCACAAACACAATCATCGTATCAGACAACTAACTACAGCACATCACCAATATCCCATTATGGGACTAATACTGAGTAGGAAATCCTACCTGGAAAGCACAACACGCAGACGGTATCTACAGCTGTATCAAAACGGCTCCTCTACGAATTCTCCTCCTATCATACATAACACATAAAGACTACCAATTACTTACTACTCATAAAACCCCCAAAACCTAAATTAGGGTTTGACCAAACCTAGCAAAACATTATAAAAATTATGCTAGAAGCTTACCCTCGACGCAAGGAATCCAACGACGCGAACTACGATACAAACCGACCGTCGAACTCCGGAATTGTCAAGAACGCGATTAGGAAGAAGACTAGTTGCTTTCTCTCTTAAACAGGTTTTAGGTTTTGTAAAAAGTGATTTAGAATAAAGACGAATATGTTTAAATACCTTAATCGCGTAATTAACAAAACCCGAGAAAAACCCCGATAAACCCGGACGCTCGATCGAGTACCCAAGGTACTCGATCGAGTACCCCCCTACTCGATCGAGTGCCCCAGCTACTCGATCGAGTGCCCAACAGAGCCGTAAAACTGTTTATCTTCGCAACTTGCCCTTACTCGACAGAGTAAGGGCTACTCGATAGAGTACCCCCAAGACATAAATACGGAGTATTACAGTCTTCCCTCCTTAAAAGGAACTTCGTCCCCGAAGTTCAAACCACTACTAAAACAAAGGTACTCCAAAACATTACCGACTCAACAACCAAAACAAAACTCAACATAAAACACGCTACTTACCCAACTCATCCCGACAACCTACCGACGCAACATACAAAAAGGTGCATAAAACTCTTAAAATCGCTCGCGATCATCTCCTACCCCCTAAAAGAAACAAGGTTACGTCCCCGTAACCACACATACCTGATCAAAAAGGAAGGGGTAACGCTCTTTCATGATATCCTCTGCCTCCCATGTAGCTTCCTCGGTCTCGTGGTTAGACCAAAGGATCTTAAGCAAAACTGTCTCACCACTCCCGGTCTTCCTAACCTTTCGGTCTAGGATCCGCTTAGGTACCTCAAGATATGATAAAGACTCATCCAGCTCTAAGCTCTCTGCCTCCAACACATGTGACGGGTCACTCACATACTTCCGCACCTGCGATACATGAAACACATTATGCACTCTCTCCAACGCAGCCGGTAAAGCCAAACGATAAGCAACTTCCCCAACTCGCTCTAAGATTTCATAAGGCCCTATAAACTTCTGACTTAGCTTGCCTTTCTTCCCAAATCTCATAACTCCGCGCATAGGAGACACTTTCAGAAGAACCTTGTCCCCAACCCGAAACTCTATGTCCCGACGATGTAGATCCGCATAACTCTTTTGTCGATCCTGGGCCGCTCTCATCCGTTCCCCGATCATCTTAACTGTTCCACCATCTCATGTACCATCTCTGGTCCTAAAACCCTTTGCCTCAAAGACTATCGTCCCAACAGATTGGACTCCTACATCTCCTCCCATACAAAGCCTCAAACGTTGCCATACCTATACCTATACCGGTGTGATAGCTGTTGTTGTAAGAAAATTCTATCGGTCCAACCCTCGCTCCCGCCTACCACCAAAATCCATCACACAAGCTCGCAACATATCCTCTAGGGTCTTGATTGTTCTCTCGTCCGCCCATCCGTCGCAGGATGAAATGTTGTACTCATCTTCAAAGTCGTTCCCAACGATTCCGCAACTCCTTCCAAAACCTCGATATAAACCTCGCATCTCTGTCGGACACTATGTCCTTAGGGACTCCATGTAACTTCAGCACGTTCTTTCGATAGGCCATAGCCAATTGTCCCTTAGTCCATGTATCTTTCATTGGAACAAAGTGAGTCGACTTGGTCGACGATCTACTATCACCCAAATCATATTGTTACCTTGTTGACTCTTCGGCAAACCCACAATGAAATCCATGGAAATGGATTCCCACTTCCACTCAGGCACCTCCAAGGACTGAACCTTGCCTTGAGGTCTTCTTTGTTCCCCTTTAACTCTCTGACATGTCAAACAACGGGACACAAACTCAGCTGTCTCTTTCTTCATCCCAGGCCACCAAAACGTCTTCTTCAAATCTTTGTAAAGCTTGTCTCCACCCGGATGAACTGAATATGGTGTGCAATGCGCTTCTGTCATGATTGTCTTTTTCAACTCCTTATCATTAGGAACACACCATCTACCATCAAACCTCAAGCTACCATCTGTATGAATGGAAAAGCGGGACACTGTCCCTTTCTCTACCCCTGACTCTCCACTCCACTATCTTAGGATCCAAAGCCCGCTTATCCCGAATATCATCATAAAACTCCATATGTCTTTGTCATATCACCCATGGCATCTCCTTTTCGCATCATATGTATCCCAAAGCTCGCTACCTCATCTCTCAGCCTCATCAAAGATAGAGCCGTACACAAGGAATGTACACTCTTCCTACTCAAAGCATCAGCTACAACGTTGGCCTTCCCTTCATGGTAGATTATTTCCATGTCATAGTCGCCAATCAACTCCATCCACCTTCTCTGTCTCATGTTCAACTCCTTCTGCGTGAAGATGTACTTGAGACTCTTGTGATCAGAAAATACCTTAAAGATTGCTCCATAAAGGTAATGTCTCCAAATCTTGAGAACAAACACCACTGCACCCAACTCCAGATCATGAGTAGGGTAGTTCTCCTCATAAGGCTTCAACTGCCTAGAAGCATAGGCAATTACTTTACCATTCTGCATCAACACACACCCCAACCCATTCTTCGAGGCATCCGTATAAACCTCGAAATTCTCGCTCCCCTCAGGTAATGCGAGGACGGGAGAGCGTGGTCAAACGCTCCTTTAATGTTTGGAACGCCGTCTCACAACTCTCATCCCAACGAAACCTGTTCTCTTTCCTCATCAACGCTGTCATCGGTCTAGCTATCTTGGAGAAATCTTTCACGAACCGTCTGTAGTATCCAGCTAAACCCAAGAAACTTCTCACTTCAGCAACATTCTTTGGTGCTTCCCACTTTGTCACTGCCTCTATCTTCGCCGGATCCACAGCTACCCCATCTTTAGAGATTACATGCCCCAGAAAAGCAACTTTCTCCAACCAAAACTCACACTTGGACAACTTAGCATACAACTCATGATCCTCAAAGTCTCGCAACATGATCCTCGATGCTCCTCATGCTCTTCCTTAGTCTTAGAGTAGACTAAGATATCATCGATAAACACCACCACGAACTGGTCCAAGAACGTCTCAAGATCCTATTCATCGATCCATAAACACCGCCGGCGCATTAGACAACCCAAACGGCATCACCACATACTCATAATGGCCATACCTCGACGTGAAAGCTGTCTTCGGTATGTCCACATCTCTAATCTTCACCTGATGGTACCCCAACCTCAAATCAATCTTAGAAAAGACTGTTGCACCACTCAACTGATCAAACAGGTCATCTATCCTTGGCAAAGGATACCCGTTCTTTATCGTCACACGGTTCAACTCTCTGTAATCTATGCACAGCCTCAAACTCCCATCTTTCTTCTTCACGAAAAGAACTGGTGCTCCCCAAGGCGATACACTTGGTCTAATGTATCCCTTCTCTATCAAATCATCCAACTGCTTCCTAAGCTCCTCCATCTCCTTAGGACCCATACGGTACGGTGCCTTAGAGATTGGCCCCGTCCCTGGCTTCAACTCAACGGTGAAATCTATCTCCCTCTTCGGTGGCAACCCCGGAATCTCCTCTGGAAAAACATCTGCGAACTCTCCCACCACTGGTATCTCGTCAATCTAGGGCTCTCTATCCGGTCATCTCTCACATGGCACAAAATCAGAGGACATCCCTTCCTCAGATACGACTTCAAGGTGACAACTGCAATCAACTTAACTTTGGGTTTGACTAGAAACCCACGGTAAGACACACTAACACCCTTAGGGCCTCTTAGGGACACTTTCTTTTGATGACAGTCTATCTTAGCTTTATACTTTCCTAACCAATCCATCCCAACTATCATCTCAAAACCATTAAAAGAAAACTCTAGCAAGTCTACAGGGAAATCGACTTGCCCAACTATCAAGGATACATCTCTAAACAACCTCCCACACGATACGGACTCTCCCGAAGGTATGAAAACTTGTTCCCTAACGACTCATATACTCTCAAACCCAACTGTTTTACATGACTCAAGACACAAACGACCGAGAAGCCCCGAATCAAACAAAACAAACGTAGGAACACCATTAACAAGAAATGTACCGGTGATAACGTGCGCATCTTCCTCATTTTGCCTTCTTGTCCATCATGAACAACTTGCCACATCGGTCTTCCGCCCACCTACCCGGACAAGATCTTTGGCTGATGCGGTCGGCTTAGCACCCGACCCCCGATTGTTGTTGTTGTTGTTCGTCGGTGTCTTCGATAAGAATTACCGTTGCGGTTGCCTCCACTGGTAGCTCGACCTCTCCGGTTTGGCCATGATCCCGCCGGTCCTGTTGCTCGCGAAGCTCTGCGCAGTCTCCGGAAAGATCCGGTGCACTTGTGCACTCATGTCTCTTGTGGCCTACGCCACCACAACCAAAGCAGTCACTCCCGCCTATTGCTCACACTCCCACGGCCTCTCCCAAAGGAAGTTCCAACACTAAACCCGAACCCGTAAGAAAACCCCTTAGATTGATTGTGGTTGCCTTTCTTGAAATTAGATTGGCCACCACCCTCGCTCTCGGACTTCCTCTTCTCTCCACCCGACCTCTCCTGAGCCATCTCCACTAGCCTCTCGGCTCTCCCACCCTCTCATATGCTTCCTTTACATCGTAAGGACTCCCACGGGTAACTTATCCATAATTTTCGTGGTTAGCCCTCTCTCAAACCTTAAAGCCAGATTCTCCTCACTCAAACCCATATCCTCAAAGATATCTAGATTTCTCATTGAACGCACTGTAGTACTCACCACAGACATCTCAAAGGTCATCTTAAACTTGTCGAACTCCTCTCTCAACTTACTCCTCACACATGTTCGCACGAACTCCTTCCTCACCGCCCCTACGAAACTCCTCCCAAGGTATAGCAGGTAACCCCTGGTTGGTATATATTTCCTTGGCACTCACTTTCACTGAGTCCCACCACTTGCCACCAGTGCCTCCCTCGGATAAAATGCGGCTGATCCACTCTCATCTCATCGGGACAACGAACTAAATCTAGTATGTTCTCCATCTCCCTCACCAACTATCTAGAAGATTAGGTTCCTCAACCCCCTTGTACTCCTTCGGGTTAAACCTTGCAATATAGAGGCTGACTTTAGCATGGTCAACCTCCTTCTCCTTACTCTTATCCTTGTCCTCATTCACTCTCTTCGGGGTCTCGTAAGAGCGTCTGGGTGCTCTAACATCTTGACGATGTCGTCCGTAGTCATAAGCTCGGCTCTCGCATACAAGGCATTTCTCTTGGGCGGCATCTTGAAGCTATAAAAGAAAGGGTAAACATAAACACACGTACTAAACCCCAAAACACGAAAACGCACGCCCAAAGACCAACTCGATCGAGTATCCAAACCCACTCGATCGAGTAACGGCCTACTCGATCGAGTGCCCCCATGTACTCGATCGAGTACCCAAACCCGAACCAAACGGACCTTCGATCTCTAACCCACTCGATCGAGTATCTAGGCTACTCGATCGAGTGATTTCTTACTCGATCGAGTACCCCTAGTTACTCGATCGAGTGCCCCAAAACGCGATTCGGACTCAAAATCGTCAAAAACCTACCCGATCGAGTCGGCCTCACTCGATCAAGTACCACCCATACGTAATAGCTACCCGCATATTACGTCATATACTAACATGCTAACTTTATAAATCACATTATATCATATCAATCATGCTATTAATTGCCACGTTGTAAACATTCCATCATGCTATCATTTCATCAACAATATCTATATATATATATAACATCACTTTTCTTTTATCTCATCAACTTCCAATTCGAACATACGACCATCAACACATTCCATCACATTGTTACGCAAGTTACTAAGCACACACATGACTCAACACACACATTCCCCCATGTGACCGGTTCAAAGTTGTAGGGCGACCCCTTGCGACTTTAGGACGTCTCCCAAGCCTTTGCACTAGCTCCTACGACTTTTACCCCGGTTTCATTTTAATTGACTCCCTATGTTCATTAAGTTCATTGGTTACAGGTTTCAGGATCGTCGCTCTGATACCATTTGTAACACCCCCATACTCCGAGTGCCTTACCAGGACCACTCAGGTATGAAGACATCACCATCTCGGTCGCCCGAGGTATGATAATCAAATAGACAAAAGAGAAACAACATTTATTGTAAATAGTTTAAATGAATCAATACAATCCTCGAAACCAACTGAAAGTACAATACATTATTCCAAACTATCTTTCTCAATCGAAATGTAAATAAAAGCTAAACTACGGCGGAAGACTCTATCGTCATGTCGTGGCCATCCCAGCTATCCCCGTACTCATCTCTATACTGCTCAATATCTCGCTCACCATCCCCGAATGGATCACCGCAGGTTTTACAAAACAACACCGGGTCGGTACTAATCACACAATCAATATAAATAACAATAATAAGACAAACAGACAAATTTGAACCGCCACACACACATACACACACCACCAACTCCCATCATCTCAATATCGACATCGTCCTTTGGACCAGCCTACGCAGTGGGGGACCGCAGCCGTTCCCACCTAAGCCCCGCTCATCGTACGAGCGATAACCCTGTCCATTAATGTGCACATCCCCTTTCGTGGCGGGTTCCACGAAGGGCGAAACTAAAGCGTGAGATCACTCCCGCAAGTGACCCCACTCAGCCGAGAACGCATCTCGAGAGCCAAAGAAACCAAACACAATCACAATCACAAACACAATCATCGTATCAGACAACTAACTACAGCACATCACCAATATCCCATTATGGGACTAATACTGAGTAGGAAATCCTACCTGGAAAGCACAACACGCAGACGGTATCTACAATTTGTATCAAAACGGCTCCTCTACGAATTCTCCTCCTATCATACATAACACATAAAGACTACCAATTACTTACTACTCATAAAACCCCCAAACCCTAAATTAGGGTTTGACCAAACCTAGCAAAACATTATAAAAATTATGCTAGAAGCTTACCCTCGACGCAAGGAATCCAACGACGTGAACTACGATACAAACTGACCGTCTGAACTCCGGGAATTGTCAAGAACGCGATTAGGAAGAAGACTAGTTGCTTTCTCTCTTAAACAGGTTTTAGGTTTTGTAAAAAGTGATTTAGAATAAAGACGAATATGTTTAAATACCTTAATCGCGTAATTAACAAAACCCGAGAAAAACCCCCGATAAACCGGACGCTCGATCGAGTACCCAAGGTACTCGATCGAGTACCCCCCTACTCGATCGAGTGCCCCAGCTACTCGATCGAGTGCCCAACAGGTCAGAAACTGTTTATCTTCGCAACTTGCCCTTACTCGACAGAGTAAGGGCTACTCGATAGAGTACCCCCCAAGACATAAATACGGAGTATTACATCCTCTTTCTCCTTCTTCACCTCTGCCTCCTCCGCAGCCTTCGCCTCCGCGGCCTTCGCCTTAGCATCAAGCTTATCATTAAACAGCTCGTCAAATTTTTGCCACGGAAAGGAGCCTTCAGGAAAGAGCTTTCCGATCACTTCCCTGGCGGCTTCTTCGGCCAAGTCCCGGTATTGGGCGCACATGTTAGGGAGGACGACGCTTTGGAGCGTCTCAATGTCCTCCTCTCTCTGGGTGAGGATTGCCTTTGTGTTCCTGTGTGACTTCGCCTGGGCCGTATACATGGACTTCCATTCCTCCCTCTTCTTAACAGTGCAGTCGAAGGCAGCCTGAAGCTTGTCAAGCTCCTCCAGCAGCTTAGCGGCATCAGCCTCCGCAGCCTCAACCTTGGCTCTCTCAGCAAGGACCGCCTTTTCAGCGTCCTCCCTAAGTTTTCGCTCAGCAAGGACCGCCTTTTCAGCCTCAACCTTGGCCCTCTCAGCTTTCTTCTTCGCAGCAGCCGAGCTCAAGCTCGAGCCGCTCAAGCTGTGGGGCAGCTTCGGCCATGACCTTTTCTTGCTCCATAATATGAGCACCGGCCATATCAGCCCACTTCGCCAGCATCTTCCTAATCTGGGCGGGGGAAGGCTTCTGGGAGGAGGAGACGACGACGACATCTTTATCACCCGTCTGCGCAGGTCGCTTCTCAATACGCCGTTCAGTAAGACCGGTAAACGGCGGCGGTTGATCTACAAAAAATTCGGACAAAGCATCCATGTCAACGTTCATTGACATGCCAGAGAGCCTGTCATCAGGAACGCCTAATGAACCAGCTAAATCTGAGCCACAGGTTAGATCTGTACCAGGCTTGGCCTTCTTGGTTGGAGGACTCATTTCTTTGCCGGCCTCGGTAGCAGTAGCAGCGGCAGCAGCAGACGCTGTCTCTTTCCTCTTACGAAAAAGAGGAGATTCCTCTGCAACGGTGACCTCCTCATCGGTAATGTCGACGACCACCACCTTCTCCTTTTGGACCGCAGGGATCGAAGACGGAGCCGGAGTTGACGCCGTCGCTGCCATAGATATTGCCTTTGGTTTACGGCGCGGCACTTTACTGGCAACCTTCGCCTGGGCCGCCGTCACATCTAGGGCCTTCAACTGCTGATCCATGAGGTCATTTGGCGCCGGTCTGCGATCAGGTGTCTGGGCCTTAGGATGCAAATCAACAACTTTCTTGTCCTTTTCAAGTCCCATCCTCTTGAGGATATCCGCAGACAAATCCGGGCCAAAACGGTCTGTAAAAGAAACGAGGCAAAAGTTAAACGAAAGAAGATAAACCAAGGCCAAGGTACAGAAACATTAAAAGCAGAGATGGACCTCACACCGACCCCACTCACCCTGTTCGAGGGCCGGTATGGGGCCGACGTGGCAGAGGAGCTCATCCTGAAGAATGATCTGCGTCGGGGGCATCCATCCCTTCGGCGTCCCATCCTTCTCAGCCTCAAATAGTTTCATCGCCCGCCTTTCGTCCTCATTAAGATGGACCCTAAAGGCGTCCATCTTAAGCTTATTCCGGGAGACATATTTCTCACGCTCCCCCCGACTCTCACACCGTAAATTGACGCGGCTTTGGAAGGACCGGGGCAGTGGATAATCCCCTGGAACCTCAACATATACCCACCGTGCCTTCCAGTCCTTGCAGGAAGTAAGCTTAGAGACGGTGATATAACCGGCTTGGCTCGGTCGTATGCTATACCACCCCTTGCCACCTTGGACATTCGGTCGAAGGTGATGAAGCCGGCGGAATAGGTTCACCGTTGGGGCCTCCCCTTAAAGCGGCATAGCCACACAAAGCCAACAATCGTCCTAATGGCCAACGGATGCGGTGTGCCACATCGACGTTCATTGCTTTAATTATGGCAAAGCAACGTATGCATTCGAGAGGAAACCGGAGCCCATACTCCGGTGTCTCATGTATACGCCGATACAACCCGGGGGAGGGCAACAGACGGCCTGACCCTCTTTAGGAATAACAATCCTATACTCCCTGCCGAAGGAGAAATGATGTTCGAAAAATTCAGGACCAGAACAACTGGCGAACTTGTTGGTCCAAGCACGATCAGGGCCGATCTTACAGGCGTCGCCGTGATCCAGGAGATGCGGCCTCTCCTCACCGGAATGAGTCATTTCCTCATCATCACCGTCATCATCACCGTCATCATCAACATCATCATCATCATCCGAGAAACCATCCAAATACTGATCATCATGTTGGGAAATGTGTCCTCAACAATAGTGCGATCACATGATTTAAATATCATTATTAAATCTCATTTTAAAGAATACAATTGGGAAGTAATTTTTTATTCTTGTCAACCTGGTCAACATATATCGGTAATGATTGGTGACTAGAGTTTGACATTATTGTCGTGCGACGGTGGTGATCAGTTGATCCCCTTAGGTCATACCTATAGGGAAATACTCTTAATTGATTATTTAATTAATCGTATACCGATACGAGTTAATTAAATTGCTTAAAATTGACGGATGATTTTGTGAGTATAATTTACGTAACTTATTGTAAATATGATTAAATGAGATACGGTCTGAGTAATCGAATTGTATCATTGCTCAGATGAAATTATTGTTTAAGGAAAGAATTGAATTGAATGAATTATTATAAATACAATTTATTGTGATTTATAAATTGGTAAAATATTTTGGTACAAGTAATTATGAATTACTAAGTCGATTTTTGTATATGACGTATTTTTATTAATACGTTGATTTTTAATATGATGAAAATACATTGCATTGTAACATGTCATGTAACATGTAACATGTGACAAAGTTGACAAATGACAAAATATAAAATGGACTCTCCATTTTATAAGTGCCGAAATATTAAGAGGGAGTTAGTGGAAATTGTGTTGATTGTTTAAATATAAAAACACAATGATGAAAGCTAGCTAGTAGGCATGCCAACCTAAGCTTTTGAGAAGAGCAAAATCTAAAGGCATTGGGCATGCTACCCAAGGCCTTTTTTCGGCCACCCTAAGGAAAGAAAAGGAGCTTTTCTTTTTCTAATTCATTCATTCATAGAATACAATAATTTTCTAGTGTAAGAAAATTAAAAATGCTCTCTACATCTTATGAGATTTCTAGAGAAATAAAATCACAAAATCCTCTTCTCTCTCAACCAAAATTTATGAGAGATCAAAAACATTTTGTGTCATTTTTTAAGTAAGACTAATAATAATTCTAGATCACATTATTTTTAGTCTTTAAGATGTATTCCTTGGGTATATGCTTTTGGGAGGGATTCTACACTTGAATCCTTGTTCTTCCATTTGGAAAGCTCAAGAACAAGTGAGTAGGTGAACTCACTTGTGCCCATAAATCCGAATATCACATGGTGAGATATAGATTTTTCATCTCTTTATTTAATGTTTGCATGCATAAGACCTTTATTAATTTTATGACAAATTAATTTATAAACATATATGAATATGTTAGTGTATATGAATCTACATTTCCTTCAATTGGTATCAGAGCCAGGTTGTTTGCATGCAAATTGGTTAAAAGTTTTTCCGAGTTATATGAATAACAAAATAAAACTTGTAAAATTTGTGTTATTATGATATATCACGAAATAATTACATGCATGTTAATATTTCTGGTCCTAAAGTGTTTTAGGATATTTTGGTTAATTTTTCGGATTTTTATTGTTCATATTTAATAATAATGGCATTTAAATGTGATTTTATGAGTAAAAATGTCATTTTTGGTCGAAAATTAGCTATACTTCGAATTTTCACTTGGTTTTTGGATATGTTGTTACATATATTATTTTGAGATAACCTGTAAATTTTCATAATTTTTGGACTTGTTATGCTCGAAAAATGAATTTTTCATCATTAAATTCGGATTTAAGAGAAAAATAGGTTAATATGAGTTAAATTTCGAATCTGGTCATAGAAAATTAATATGTTGTCACATGCAATTTTACAAGATGTGTGTAAAATAATTGGCTATAAATAAGTCTTTTAGCATGATTTATGAATTTTTGAAGAAAAATGGCATAAATAGTGACATTATTAGTTGAAAACTAATAGAACATAATCTATGACTTAGGAAAAACATCTAATGTTGAATTTTATTATATTTTTCAGATCTAAAATTGAAAAGTTAATGAAAATAATTTTTCCATGTTTTTATGATTATTTTATTAAATATCGATAAACCGCAACATTGTTTTTCCGGAAAAATTTCGAAATTTTTAACCTAAAGTTTTTTGAACATTATGAGTGTCATGGAATTTTTCCAGAATGTTCATGAGTTTAAATTTCAAATTTTGAATTTATTTGAAATTTTGTGATTTATTTGAAGTTTAATAGCTTATTTTTGTAATTTTGGTCCATTTATGAACAATTTTATAAATATAGGTTAATTATGGTCAAATTATTAGTGAAGACTATGTTTTGAGTCCTAAGAGGTTAGGGTAATTAACTTATGCATAAATATGAGTTTGTGCATTTTTGTGATTATAAAATGTTGAAATCACGCAAATCCGTAAAAACCGAGTAATATACGATATTGGCTAATTAAAAGGCGATTTAGCATAAAATTGAGCATGTTCATACATATTATAATGCTGCATTTTTCTTTATGATTGTCATAATTTTTAATTTATGTAATTTTGAATTATGTAATTTTACTTAGTATGGCCTTAGATTTTAATTGGTATTTCCCGAAATGTATGGGAATATCGATTCGGTTGTAATTTTTTATTGTGATCTCGTATCACCGTTTTGTAATTTAATAGATTTATTTTATTTTAGTTACAAATGTATAATAGGAAATTATGTAATTTATTATGTAATTTTATTCATTCCGGAGTTCCTAAAGACGGATTTCTTCAAGAATGGCGACACATAAAGACGGTGTTACCTCGAGATGCGTGCCACAACCGAAGTTCAAGGGACCAATGGAGTTGGTTTCCGAATATGTAATAGTTAAAGAGTTTTTCTATTTTAGGAAAGGCCATACTAGGATTTATTTATCTTTTTGCTTGCATTTTATTTTATGTCACATGCATTGCTAAATCGCCATAACTAAACATGCATCCTTATTTTATCGAGTTTATCGACCGTGTCAATTAAAATTATCGTAGTTCACCGCTTTAGTTCACTTAAAACGTGATAGATAATAAATTGACATGACCTCTCGCTAAAATAAACAATTGAGACTTAGCCTTACCAAATAGTAGAAACCATGAAAACCTATTTCGTGAGGGAGTGCACTCGGCCACACCGGGTACAAACCTTGTTACGTAGGGGAAGTGGGTGATAAATGTCTATCCACCGAATTCATGTTGATGAGGGTTTTATCGGCCACACCGTGCCCAAGTTAATGTGGGTTTGGATCATGGACACATTTATTCGAAATTTGGATTGAACTCAACAAAAGTTTTTCGATAAGGGTTTCATCGGCCACACCGTCCCCTTGTTGAATGTGTTTTGGGCTAAAGATAAATGTTAATGTAATATTATCGACCAAGAGTTCTAAAAGTAGAATCGATTAAAGCGTTAATCCACCGAGTTATATTGATAAGGGTTTTATCGGCCACACCGTGCCCAAGTTAATATGAATTTGGGTCTTGGAATCATTTATCATAGTTGGGTAGAGGTCACTATGTAAATGCTTTACTTGTTATTTACAAGTATTAATAAAACGATAAATGTTAAGTTTTCCACTATTCCGTTTTTATATTGTTCTATTTCTTTACCACAATTCATATACGATATCATTTCGTTTTTGATTCAAATCTCCATTAAAATATCGTAACTAAAGACAAATATGAATTTGCTTCTAAAACCTCAAATGAACCATTGATAAGGATCTCTTGTAAAGAGTATAGATTAAAGTTATTCATTATCAAACAGGTTTTGATTCTTGACTAACACTTCTACTTACAATGGATTATGTTTCATATACTTAATTGAATTAAGTACCTTGATGCGATAAATTGTTTTGGTGATTAGATTTTCAGAATTCGTAATTGACCAAAATAACGCAACCACTTCAATGAAAGTTTTAAGACTAAAACGAACAAATGAAGAGTAATCTTCATGAATTCAATTTTGCTTCTCAAAGCAAAGACTCATTGAAATGAGTGGGAGCATTCTCTTAAACCGTTAAGATGAGAACGAGGTTCAAGAAGTAAAGATAATAATGGTATTGATACAAGGTAATGTTAAAAGTAAAGTTGTTTAGAATGACGATACTAAAACCTATCAATCCCAACCGATAAAGTTTCCATTGTCTTAAATGTTAGACACGAGAAAGGAAACTACCCCAAATTATTGAAGAATCAACAAATTAGTTGTGGGACATCTAATAGGATCTTCTTCTTTAAATGTTTATTTGATTAAACATAATTTTTGCTAGTACCACTTCGTCAATATTAGAAACCAATGGAGGTTTTCATCATTGTACTTGATACATAGGATGATTAGAATATGACGACTAGCAACAATCATATTGAGAGATAGAGTCATTGTGTAATCAATCTAGTTTTGGGTTTAGAGTTGTACTTAATTGTGACTATTAAGTACATAAACTCTAAATAAGAATACAATTTGTTAAAGATACAAAAGAGGTTTCACTTTTGTGACCCTATACACCATGATTTGATGTATGGCTAGCCCATCATCAAGGTGATTATATTCTAAACCAAACTAGAATGATATATCATGAAGATGATGCAAGACTCAAATTGGTAACCCAAGATTAAACCTTAATTTCTGGAATGATGAACGCAAAGAGTTATCGAGTACTCTTGAAACCATTAGATTGTTAATGGAATATGTGTATCTTGTATTCAAAGCAAGATGTCTCGTGCCTTTTGGTTGAAAAGGAGATCGAGGTTATAAATCATCAATCCAAAATAGGTTGATCATCATCTTTTACCAACGATTTAAGTTGACACTAGTGTGTTCACTTAATAAGGTAAATAGAGAAATCTTTGAAGAAGTTCAAGAGTTCAAGGAATCACGATTTAGTCGTGATGGGACTATCAAAGTGAAGACTTTGATATAAGCCAAAGGAAATGTGATATAGTATCACAAGTTAATCTCTCTTAGCACGCATTATGAAATAATGTGTGGATGGATAAGAAATCAAACGCTATTCGATATGGTTTGAACTTCAATCAAGTTACTTTGAGTTACTTGATCCTTTTGGGGATTTTATCATTTTGTCTAAAATTATTTTTCCACTAAATCGAATCATATGAAATATGAAATGGTAAGGGTACCATGTTTGTAAGTTTTCACAAGAAACAAATACTCAATTTTTCCCTTTCAATTATCACGAGTACGACGGGTTTGTGGCTCGTGAAGTCGTTTCTTTCTAAAATACAAGTTTATTTTTGAAGACAGAGTGGGAGAAATTTTTCAAGAGCCACAAAGAATGTTATGTAACAAGAAACTGGTCTTTCTTGGCTACATGAGACGTTTTGTGTAAGACGTTGTTTCTTCAAAACCTAGGAGGTTAAATTCGTCACTTGTTAAAAATGATGAATTCATGCTACTTTTAAGAAAGTAAAGAGCTTATAACTTACAAAAGAAATTGTTTGATTCAAGTTGATTACTTCTAGAAAGTAATGAACATATGACTTACATAAGAGTGTTTAAGTCACAACTCAATATAAGGCTTAGAGCCATGGAAATCCGAAATAAAAGGGCTTGATTAGTTGCAAAGGGTTTTGCACTAATAAAGAGAGATTTCAAGGTTTGATTGGTTGCAAAGGGTTTTGCACCAATTGAAATGCTTAAGCCTATTTGGATCTTCTTAGGGATTGTGTTTCATTATTATGAAATACATAGCGAGTGAATCTAAAACTCACTTCTTCAATTAGAAGGAATGTATTCAATACATATCTTGAGTTTTGAAGATTCTTGCAATCCTAAGATAATGTGAAACTTAAGAGAGGGTCTTAAGTAGGACATCAATGAGTTGGAATCAACATTTTGGATCATGTGATAAAACATTTCTCGATAAGTCGAGAAGTTGTGTTTATACATGGAGTTTAGCGGGAGTTACGGAAATTTTAATTAGTCCGATATGTGGATGACATATTGATCATTGCGAATGATTTAAGACTTTTGGAGTATTATAATACATCTTGAATATCCGGATTTATGAAGATAAATCCACATGATATTAGCGTCGTTAAGAAGTCTTATGTTGATAAGATTCATGACTAGTTCAATTAAATTGAATATATTTGATTGATTTCATTTGCTTCGCTGCGAATCAATTAAATGAATAATGATGTATAACACTTCATATGCTTTGAGTATGATGAATTGTTTTCAAAATCGAATTTAAGTAATCCTTGCCAAGTAAGCCATATAGATTACCCTTAAGTGCTTGCAGAAGTATTAAGGAAGTAAAGCAAAGTGTTTATGATGCAATATTGTGTAAGGGTATTACACAAGTGACAATTGACAATTGAGATTGCGCATGGTTTCCGACAAAACCATAATCAAAACACACTAGGATGGTTAAGATACCATTGTGGCAATGTTAATTAAGAAGTAGATTTTCTAGAATCGTTCTAGGCAATAAAGAACAATGAGAGATATTTATAACGGAAATTGAGCACACTTGCGATCATGAGATGTGCAAGAAGGAAGAGTCCCGCACACTGCGAAATCAGTGGGAGCTGTTCTAAGGATAGAAGGCCTATGTCTTGATTGGATCTCGACACGTACTCAGAAAGTTTTGTGATGCAAATGCATACATTACAAAGGAAAACAAGTATGTAGTAAGGTTGAGTAAGGTACAAGAAATTGATAAAACCTACTAACCAAAGCCTTCTCAAAGGCTAAACATGATGAGTCATGTCATTTCAATTGAATTGAAATGAACAACTACGTACAAGATCAAATTAGATTATAGAACATGAAATAGTAATCAGGCATTGACTATTCATATGTGATAATCGCATTTGTCGTTCGAGTTTTATTTTTAAAACTCTTTTATTATACTTTGTTACATCCAAACGGGTTGTAGAGACGATTGAACCCCGTTAAAGTGAACACGGATTAGCATAGTATTCGCCCATGGTCACTTGTATGAGGTGACGTCTCGAAGTGACTAGAGTGTGATGCGATTGATGGCAAGTTCAAGTGCCATACAGTCATATGAGATGACTAGTCGATCACATAGGCAGATGTTAGGAACACTTTGTCGGGCCTTATGACCGTTTATAGAATTCTGGCAAATTTATATAGCCTGGTCGTGGCGAGAGCTGCTATAGTATTCAAATGAGTCGATTCTTTTGACTAAAGACTATTCACCTAAGATGGCACAGTTTCAGATTAACTTTGATTTGTGTTACTACGACCTTCGTAAATGGGGTCAAATGGGCATATTTTGGGTTATGATGGCTGTGGCTAGTCGAAGGGAATGAGTGCGATAGGAATTGTCCATCCCCTTGTCAGGGTTAAAACAATATCTCAGGGCCACTCGAGGAGTAATGAACTGGAAATGCGTGGCCACGCTCGGAAGGTATCCAGAGTGGATAAATCCGGTCAATCGATTATTCTCCGGATCGAGGAAACCACTCTTGATATGATCACTTGCAAGTACGACCGAAAGACACCTTGCATTGAGTGGGAGATAGTAATAGGACAAGAGAATTGGTGACGCACACTTGTCGAGGACAAGTGGGAGATTGTTGGGAAATGTGTCCTCAACAATAGTGCGATCACATGATTTAAATATCATTATTAAATCTCATTTTAAAGAATACAATTGGGAAGTAATTTTTTTATGTCAATGGTCAACATATATCGGTAATGATTGGTCGACTAGAGTTTGACATTCTTGTCGTGCGACGATGGTGATCATTGATCCCCTTAGGTCATACCTATAGGGAAATACTCTTAATTGATTATTTAATTAATCGTATACCGATACGAGTTAATTAAATTGCTTAAAATTGACGGATGATTTTGTGAGTATAATTTACGTAACTTATTGTAAATATGATTAAATGAGATACGGTCTGAGTAATCGAATTGTATCATTGCTCAGATGAAATTATTGTTTAAGGAAACAATTGAATTGAATGAATTATTATAAATACAATTTATTGTGATTTATAAATTGGTAAAATATTTTGGTACAAGTAATTATGAATTACTAAGTCGATTTTTGTATATGACGTATTTTTATTAATACGTTGATTTTTAATATGATGAAAATACATTGCATTGTAACATGTCATGTAACATGTAACATGTGACAAAGTTGACAAATGACAAAATATAAAATGGACTCTCCATTTTATAAGTGCCGAAATATTAAGAGGGAGTTAGTGGAAATTGTGTTGATTGTTTAAATATAAAAACACAATGATGAAAGCTAGCTAGTAGGCATGCCAACCTAAGCTTTTGAGAAGAGCAAAATCTAAAGGCATTGGGCATGCTACCCAAGGCCTTTTTCGGCCACCTAAGGAAAGAAAAGGAGCTTTTCTTTTTCTAATTCATTCATTCATAGAATATAATAATTTTCTAGTGTAAGAAAATTAAAAATGCTCTCTACATCTTATGAGATTTCTAGAGAAATAAAATCACAAAATCCTCTTCTCTCTCAACCAAAATTTATGAGAGATCAAAAACATTTTGTGTCATTTTTTAAGTAAGACTAATAATAATTCTAGATCACATTATTTTTAGTCTTTAAGATGTATTCCTTGGGTATATGCTTTTGGGAGGGATTCTACACTTGAATCCTTGTTCTTCCATTTGGAAAGCTCAAGAACAAGTGAGTAGGTGAACTCACTTGTGCCCATAAATCCGAATATCACATGGTGAGATATAGATTTTTCATCTCTTTATTTAATGTTTGCATGCATAAGACCTTTATTAATTTTATGACAAATTAATTTATAAACATATATGAATATGTTAGTGTATATGAATCTACATTTCCTTCACATCAACCTCAGGAGAAGGAGACCTAGGGCCCCCGGACCTTATCGGGATGGCGGCTAGTGCCTCCTCTTCATCAGGGCGCGACGGGGAACCCCCCGGCGCAGGATTACTAGGTCCGGCATCAGCAGAAGACATGACAACGAATATTTAACAAGAAAAAAGATTGAAGAATTTGTTTGATTACCTTGGAAGGAAATGTTACACCGAGTAAACGCTTCGAGAAATTAGAAAGAGAAAGGAACTCTGCGAAAGAAAAACGAAACAAGAGGAAATTTTTGAGAAATGAAATTTGGAAGGCCAAAATGAGGGGGTAACTGCCCTATTTATAGAGCAAAGCCCACTCAATCCGACCAATCAGAGCAAAGGCCATGAAGCGTCAACCAATCAACGCCGAGCCACGTGTCAAGCATGCAGCCATGGAATGTCAATCGACAAAGCGATTACAAAACTTCTTCAACACGCTCCTTGACTGAATGCCAATCGACGTATCTTCTTCAAAACAACCCTTGGTATCTACTTGCTAAACGGCCAGCTGTTCAACCGAGCTTGGCAGCACCGGCTGGGGGCAATCAAAAGCACACGGCACTCGCAACTTGGGTCTCGGCTAGGCAACTAGCCAGCCGGGACACACATCCGCGCACTCACATCCAAGACCCCTCGGCATGGAGTCAACAGGGCCCGCCGGCCTGCCATGGGTCCCTCGGCCGAGGGTAGAACAGTCTTTCCACCTGCTCTGCCACTTGGTCACTTGGCCACTACGTGACAAAAGGTGAAAGTCTATAAATACTCCTCAAACCTCATTGAGGAAAGGATCCCAAAATAAGCTAATAACCCACAATTAATCTAATTATAGTATTAGTGTATATATATATATATATATATATATATATATATATATAGTAATATAGAGTAGTAACTCCGCCTGTGAGTGTTTTCGGGCATTCACTGCCGGTCCTAAGCCCGGATAAAGGAGGAGAGTTGCGGTAGGTCTGTGGCAGCCAGCATAAAAACTTAGTCACATTTTATGGACATGAATCGGAATTTGAACATCTTTGGGGCGTCTCCTCAGAAGCGACGCGCTGCACTTCTTAGACCCGGATGTAGTGAAAAGTATGTGAGGGTTGCTAGGTCGTCACCCGGAAGCGACGCGCCATCTTTACATCTGGGGGTGGTGTCAAATAGGCAAGGGTGCGCTACATCTTCTAGACCCGGGTGTAGTGAAAAATATGCAAGGGTTGTTAGGTCGTCACCCAAAAGCGGCGCGCCACCTCGAAGTATGGGTGTGGTGTCAAATAGGTTTGGATCTAGGAAGCATGGTCAAGAGCGGGTAAAGAAATCAGAACATGACTTTAGGAAGGGTAGTAGGTTACGTTTTGGTACTTGGAATGTTGGCTCTCTGACAGGGAGATTAGCTGAGGTAGGGGAGGTTATGAAAAGGAGGAGAGTGCATATAATGTGTCTACAAGAGACAAAGTGGGTCGGAGATAAAGCAAGGGTGATATCGCATTGGGGTTATAAGCTTTGGTACACGGGTAAAGACAAAATTCGTAATGGAGTGGGTATTGTCATTGATAAAGATTACATTGATGATGTGGTAGAAGTATCGAGAAAGAGTGATAGGATTATGAGCATTAAGCTTGTAGTCGGGGATGAGGTGGTGATGGTTATAAGTGCTTACGCACCTCAAGTAGGTTTGGATGTTTCTTTTCGATGAGCCTTCTGGGAATATTTGGAAGAGGTTGTAGAACGAGTCCCTATTAGAGAGAAATTGATCATTGGTGGTGACCTCAATGGGCATATGGGTACTAGTCGAGTTGGCTTTGAGAACATTCATGGGGGTTTTGGGTTCGGGGAGAGAAATGAAGCAGGAAGTGACATATTGGATTTTGCTTTGGCATATGACTTGGGTGTAATGAACACTTGGTTCGAGAAAAGACATTCTCATTTGGTGACTTATAGAACTGGAGGTAATGCTAGTCAGATTGACTTTATTTTGGTAAGGAATGTGTGGAGGAAAGAGTACACCGATTGCAAGGTCATACCCGGGGAAAGTGCCGCAACACAACATAGACTAGTGGTTCTTGATTTTCGGAGTAAGAGAGACTTGAGGAAGAGAAAGATAATCGGTGAGGCACGGATCAAGTGGTGAAAGCTACAAGGGGGAAACCAACAAGCGTTTTTGGATAAGGTTGGAAGTAGCGATATTTGGTCGGATTGCGATGAGAAAGATATTGATGCAACATGGGATAAATTGGAGCATGTTGTAAAAGCTTTGGCGAGGGAGGTGTTAGGGGAATCTAAAGGGAATAGACCATCAAGTAAGGACACATCTTGGTGGAACGATGTGGTGAGACAAGCGATAAAGACTAAACGTGAATGCTATAAGGTTATGGGGAAATGCATGAGTGATGAGAACTTTGAAAAGTACAAGGAGGCTAGACGAGCCGCTAAAAACGCCGTACGGGATGCGAGGGCAAAAGTTAACCAAGAAGTGTATGCCAGGTTGGACACGAGAGAAGGAGAGAAGGATATCTATAAACTGGCTCGCATAAGAGACCGAAAGACGAGAGATATTGGGAGAGTTAGGTGTGTGAAAGATATGGACGACAAGGTTCTGGTTCAGGATAACGAAATAAAGGCTAGATGGAGTTCTTACTTTGATAATTTATTCAATGGACATCAGGAACAAGGTTTTTGGGATGTAGAGGTAACACCAAGCATGGTTAATCGGGAATTTGTGCGTAGAATACAAAAGAGTGAAGTTAGAAAGGCGTTAAGGAAGATGGGGTCAAAGAAAGCAGAGGGACCGGATGGTATACCCATAGAAGTTTGGAGGTGCTTCGGGGAGAAAGGGATCGAATGGGTAACCATGATCTTCAACAAGATTTGGAGGAGCAACAAGATGTCATCGGCTTGGAGGAGAAGTGACACGTCTGTCGCGTACCTGTCAAAAATAAAACCTAACGGTCTCAACTAAAAATGTAGTAGAGGCAGTCGAGTATCGAATCCTCAGGGAGGTAATGTAACTACAGCTATCAATTTCTAATCCTATGGTAACAATTGGGTTTGATTAAATTTTTGGTTCTAACTACGGAGTTGAAAGGAAGAGAAATAAGGCAAGAGCAGATAAGCAGGAAAATGATTTAAAACTATCAATAAGAGGGGGACATGTCGGGAATTCGGTTCACTACGGTAGTTCAACAACTTGGCAGTAAATGACTCAGACGAACTAATGCGAGACGGATATTAGAAGGTCCTTTCGGTCCACTTCCCACCCTAAAATACCACTAACTTAACTTTCGTCCTCATTAGGGTAGTCTACTGTTTATAGAAGGCCTATTTAGTCCAATCTTTCGATCCAGGATTAATTGTAGCCAGATTAATGGGTGACATAGAAGCGTGCACTCAACTAGGTCGAGAATTACAGTTATATTGCTATAGTGACAGAGTCTCTTATGTCAATTTGTCTAATTCATTCACTTACGTCGTCATTATTCTACCGCAGATCCCCTAATCCCAACATGAAGGGAGATTAGCTACTCATGTCTATTGTTAAACTAACAGCATGTAAATTCCCAGCAGAATACATAACGAGATAATAGTAAAATTCAATGATAGAAATTAGGGCAAGAAAGAATAATAACAATAACAAGAATTGAAAGCAACAGAAGGTTAATTATTATTAAATAAGGAAGGAGATTACAATCTAAGCGATTCCGGCGTAAAGAACAACCGAGTCCGAGTGAAATAATCCCAAAATGCAAGCAACAGTAGAAGAAAAAGAGTAACGTAGGAAGGTAGCAGGAGTTCTAATGTCAAAATAGTAAAAGAGATAGTAAAGAGGAATAGTAATAATGAATGCCTAATAACCTAGTAAAACATAGGTTAAATAGCCAAAAATCCCTAAGTGTTTATGCAGAAATAATAAAACACGGACTGATTAAAGCCCAATATGTCGAAAACCTCTCGATCGAGTAGACAAAACCACTCGATCGACCAATGTCTCAGCAGAAGTCCCTCGATCGACCAACAACCAACTCGATCGAGGACTTAGTCATGTTCAGCTAACTCGATCGAGGAAGGAACCTCTCGATCGAGCCTCAGGGAGCCTTGGAACCACTCGATCGACCTCCAAACAGCTCGATAGACCACTTGGGTCTTCAATTCAGCTCACGTCTTCACCCAAATGCTTCGTAATGCGTGCAACGACACTTCTAAGTGCAGCATCTCACTCCTGGGACAATCCCGTCTCCTCTAAATGCATGCAAAAAGGACGAAATGGAGCATGGTTCCGCTACTTCCGCGATTATCCCTACAAAAAGGACAAAATACACCAAAGTAGCCAATTCGGGGCAAAATACTATAAAAACAGTATAGAAATGCATGGAAATACGTGCTGAAATAGGCCAAAAAGACTATACATTAGGCATGTATCAAATCTCCCCAAACCAAACCTTTACTCGCCCTCGAGTAAACTCAAAACTAAACTAATGGAACGGACATGATAACTCAGAGCTAGCTTAACTTATCTACTTGAACCACTTTAATGCAACAAAAATTAACAGTTAAAGCTAGGCAGTCAATACGCAAACGAATTATAAGCTGTTCAGAAATAAAGCTGACCTATCGACCTTGCAAGACCAACAAAACCGGACTCTCACGTGGTCACTCTTCTCTCATGAAGCAAAGGGCAAATGTTATATGTAAAAGAGATAAGAAAAGACAGTCACTCGCCTAACTGCGACCTACATAGCATGCATGCAACAAAAATGAAAGACAATTCAAGTACTAATGCACACACTCCAACCAATAATGTCCGTCACAGCCGAGGGTTTGCAAATAATATGGGAATAGTGAGGTTCAGGTGAGAAAAGGTAAAACAAGTTATGGAAATGTGGAGGTAAAAGCGTCAAGCTAGTTCCTAACAGGACCATGATAAACCATCCGAATCTCAACTGTCTGAAAGACTAAACACAGGTGCCCTTCACTTGGCACAAAACTCACTAGACTGGAAGCACAATCTCCTCAAAAAAATATAGAATAAGAATGGAGGAGCTGGACGGTCACAAAGTTCCCTTTTTTAAACACCGTCTGAGACAACTAACTGGAACAACCAACCCTCTTGTCGATTGTACGTCTTCAAACATCTTCTCAACTCTGACAAGAGGGTCCAACTTTTTCACAACTTTTTCTTTCTTTTTTTCGTGAATCTCATCATTTTTCATTTTTCTTCTTTTTTTTTTTTTTTTTTTTCTTTATACTTTTTCTTCCTTCTTTCACGTTTCTCTTTTTTTTTTTTTTTCAATACTTTTTTTTTTTTCCTCCTTCCTTAATACAAACACCAACTCCAAACGGGAATTACGGACCAAACTGCAACGGAAAACATACCACAAAAGGACAGACTAACTAGCTTGACTAGGCAGGCTTAGTTTGGAATGTGGCTAATGGGTCAAAAGGGCAAGTTTTGGTCAATGTGGAGCTAAATAGGTGAAAGATGTAAAGAAAGGGGAATTTGCAAGACCCTCCCTGCATGTGACACCAACCACAAACCCGAATATGTGCATTTGACGAGAAATTGAATGTCATAAATGTGCAAATGAGACGAACATGCTATGCAAGGAGTACTACTCTCAAATTCCTAATGAACTGGTCATAAATGGCACCAGTTATGGCTCTAAAACTCAGAATTTTTAAGTAGTTTGCCAATTTATCAGGTCAAGTCTAAAAAATCGGCTATTATTTGAACGAGTAAATTCGTAGATTATGCGTATGACAAAGCTAAAAACCATCAATAAAGTGCAAGGCTCAAGTGAATTGACAAGTTAAGTGCAATTTCATCACGGGAATCTACCGTTCCGACTCAACCTAAATGCAAAAATAAACGTGAATTTTTTTTTTGAATTTTAACAATTTCTAATTTTTATGGATTTTTTTGATTTTTTGAAAATAAACAACAAATGCAAACTGAAAAATTAAACGTGAATGCAAAACAAATGCAGATGCAGACTCAAAAGGATGCAATACCCTCCCCAAACCAAAACGGATAACGCCCTCGTTGTCCTCCAGCATACACCAGCAGAAAAATGGGGGATGGGGGTATACAACCAATAAAATAAAAATAAAAATAAAGGAGACGAAATAAAAAGAGTGAGAGAACATACAAAACACGAACTTCCCCAAACCAACTTAAAACGGGGAAGTGAGTAGACCGATAAGCTACTGTCGTCGGCAAGACCATTGTCTCTCGGTACTCCGACTCAACAAAACGGTCTCCCAAACCAGCAAAGCAAACAAGGGGGAGACTCGGTCGTCATCTCCATCCCGATCCTCCGCACCAGGGTGCACGAACGGAGGGTCACTCTCCTCCTCTCGGCAGCTCGGGTGTGCCGCCCGCTCCGCCCGTAATCGCACCTCTCGTGCTACCGCTGTCTCCTCCGGCTCCGACTCGACGAGTCGAAGGTAGTGGAGGGTACCCGTCCGCTGGGTATCGGTAGAAGGAAGGATGCGGCCACCCCTCTGGAATCGGTCGCCGGGCTCGGATGTGGAACTCGTAGAGCGGGAATACAGCCAAAGCCATATCCCGTCTCATCTCAGTAATGTACCTGCACAGATCCGAAAGCGCGGCATCACGACGCCCTTGGTCCATGACCTCGGGCGCCTCTAAGACAGGAGGGCAGACAAAATTGGCCGAAAAAACCGAACCAGAAGGAGGGTCAAGTGGAGGTGGAGTATGAGTCTGTGTGTGTGAGGGTGTAGGCTGAGGCGTGGGGGTCGGTCCAGCCTGGGCCTGAGTCTGAGCCTGAGAGCTAGAGGATGCTCCGGCCTCCCGCTTCCTCTTCTTAGAAGAAGAAGGAGGGGTGAAGGTAAGGTGGTAGGTAGGTGGAGGTGGCCTCGCTCCCTCAGCAGCAGATGAGAGCGGTAAAAGTGGGGGAAGGGTAGAGCACGGCAAGGTAACAGACGTGGAACCACAGATCTTCCACGTCCTCGCACTCCCCTTCGCCTTTGGGAACCAGGTCAAGTCAGCCATGGCCTCCAGGTCAAGATGAGCCATCTGATCAGGTGCAGTGAGTCCGGGCTCACTGGGGTAAAGGTGGCGGGCAATCCTAGTCACCAGCCCGCCGCAGACAACTGCGGTCTTGACCCGAGTCCCAATTCCGTTCCAATGCTGAGCTACCAGATAGGCAATGTTTAGAACAAACGAGGTACCGTAGTCAATGTTGAGGTACCCCGCGAGAATCGCTAGCTCAGTGTTGGTCACGTTATTGGGCTCAGGGCGCCCAAAAATAGTCTCTCCTAACAGACGCAAGTAGTAACGGGGCGCAGGTAAGTGAACATGAGCTCCCTTCCGTGCCTGGAAGGGGGTGTGAGTGAGCGCAGCCCAAAGTGGCTGAAGGAGCTCTCGAGGTGGGGCAGTGGGACCGTCACTAACTAGTCCCAAAACCTGCCCAAACTTGGCCAAGGTCCAGTGATGCGACTCATTGCGGAGTCGAAAGTGAATGCAGGAACTGGAGTGGTCAGCCTGGTAAGAGTCGGTGTCAAAAGAGTAGGAGCTAAAAAACTCGTAAGTAGAGGTACGAATGGTAGCCTCCTGCATGGTAATCAGACCCGACATACCCGTCCCGTTTAACAAACTACAGACCTCCTCATAAATGCCTAAGGTCTCTAGGTCAGCTCGTGCAAGGAAACGGGTGGGGGAGAGAGGGCAACGAAGTAAAGTGACTAACCGTTTCCGGTGAGCCTCTGAAGTGAAACGTACCGTGGGCATCTTCGGTAGAGGTGTGAGTGCGCTCTCCCCCGTAGCAACAGCCTCAGAAGGGCTGGAAGTGATGGCTAACTGGCTAGCCGGCTGATGTGGCCTCGGTGGCAGCATACCAGGCTGCGGAAAACGGGGTGTGAATCCGCACTCTAGCAGAGAGAAAGGCCTAGGAGTAGTGGCTGGTGAAGCCTGAACCGAGCTCCCGGCTGAGCTGCTCGCGGAGTAAACTATCCCTGCAGCTGAGACAAGTAGAACTGGTGCTGCAGTGGTGACCAAGGCAGAGCTAGTGGCAACAGCAGGGACCACTGGCTCGCTCGAAGAAGGGCTGGAAGATGAACTAGCAGAGGGCAAAGAACTGGCGTCCATCCTGCAAAGTGTCAAAGGGCATGAATAAGGGATGATGTTGCTAACCGTGGTTAAAACAACCCGCCAACCAACATGTGACAACAAATATAAAGCCCTATCAGTCAAGAAAACCGACTTCCAGCATACAAAATCCAACAATCCTCACTAAGTTCGAAAGGTAGCATGTGAGTGGTGGTAAATTGACAAAGTAGTGACTGCTAGAGGAGACAAACACAGCATGAAAACCACATAGGGGAACACATAAGACTCCTAGCAGTCGAAGATCGCTACTCACAACACGGGATTTCCCACAATTCACAGCATATAAAGGCGATAGGGGACGGTAACGGCAATTAACAACAGTGGTAAGTAAGCATGGACTGAAGTTAAGCAAGCAAGGAAACATAAAACCGTCTGGCAGTCGACACATTTCGACTCACAGGAACCCTAGTCGCGGAAATCGCGCAAAATTCGAATTTAACATGCAGAAACAGTGAGGAGTTGCGAAAATATCATCAATCAAGCTAATTAAGGGCATATAAACACAAATAAGTCGAAACAAAATCGACTAGACATGGATTTTCGAGCCCTAAGTCAAATCACCTCAAAAAAATCGAATTAAATGAAGAGAAAATGCAAAGAGTGTGATAGAAACACTTACTTGATGATGATTATCCTACAACAAGCAATTAAACTTCAAATAACAAGCAACAAGGGCGGATTTTCGATTGAAAAACCGCAAACCCTAATCTCCCTTAAAAACCGAGAAAACGAGCATAAAAGATGGGGAAAATATGGGGCTATTGAAGATTAATTAGCTAGTGATAGAATGTAGGTGGTGGATTTGATGATTTTGGGCAAAAATTGGGGATTTGGGGGAAATGGGAATCGCAATTAAGGGGGAGTTAGACGGAATTTAGGGGTTAAATGAAATAGAATTAGGAAAGTAAAGAGTTTTAAGAAAGAAAACTCCCGTCTCCTGTTCATTTCACTCGATCGAGTGATTTTAAGTCACTCGATCGAGGACTTTTTGATGTCCTTCTGCTCGATCGAATACGAAACCTCTCGATCGACCTGTTTCTTTTTGGTCTTCCTCGATCGAGTAACCAGCCAGCTCGATCGATCCAATCGCCATTCGATCGAGTACAAAAAGTACTCGATCGAGGGCTTCTTCTCGTTGACTCTTGGATTTCCGTCTTTATTTCCTCGAAATGCGTGACATTTCCCCAAACCTGCATAAAACACGTCCAAACACATCCCAAATACCAAATACACAGCAAACACAGTCTATAGTCTCAGTCTAAACTAAAGAAATGTCTAAACTAATTGTCCTAATTAAAAACATAAAAATTAAATTCAAAAGAAATTCAAACGAATATCTATTACAATTTGTTACACGGGGCATTTCCCCGTTTAATTCCCATTAGCTTTCAGTAGCCCCTTCGTGGGCTTCTGACTGGAGGACGTCACTTGGCGACATCGACCGTCCTCTTTGACTTCCATGAGCTTGAATTACTGTTCGCAAGAGGAGGAGGAACATAGTTCCAATCTATGTAGGTTCGAACTGCCTTCGTTCTCGCCCCTCTGTCATCTTCCTTGGCATCCTTGGCTCCAGTTCGATTGATAATGGTTGTACCACGTCCTTTGACAACTCCTTTCTTGCCTTCATCTGTACCCGCAGTAAGGAAAACAGACGATTTTTCCTCCTTTTTGCTCTCAGTATGAGGCGGAGGGTTAGCAATAACAGCAATATTCTCCATATTTTCACCTGGAGTGTCAATAATAGGGTCAACAGAAGAAAGGGCATTGCAAGGCTGAGCTTGCATGGGAGCCCTTCGGAACTTGGACTGATGAAAAGTCAGCTCCTCGTCCCCTACCTGGAAGGTCAAAGTCTTCCCCCCGACGTCTATTACTGCACGGGCAGTGGACAAAAATGGTCTCCCTAAAATGATAGAGGTGTGCACATCTTCGGGGATATCTAAGACGACAAAATCAACGGGAATAAAAAACTTCCCGATCTGAACAGGTACGTCTTCTGCTACACCTAGTGGCCGTGATAAACTACGGTCGGCCATCTGGACAGTCATGTTGGTGCAACTCAGCTTTGTCACACCAAGTCTCTTAGCTAGAGACAAAGGTAAAACACTTACGCTAGCGCCTAAATCGCATAGCGCATTATCAATCAATTGCATACCTATATGACAAGGGATCGAAAAACTACCCGGGTCTGATTGCTTAGGAGGTAGCTTATTTTGAAATAGGGCTGACCCCACCTCAGTCAAAGCTACAGTCTCATTATCATTTATAGTCCTCTTACGTGCTAAAATTTCTTTCATAAATTTTAAATAAGAGGGTACCTTGGTTAGCAATTCAGTGAACGGCACGGAAACTTCCAAACTCTTCAAAAGCTCAACAAATTTGCCAAACTGTTGATTAATCTTGGTATTCTGCAGCCGCCTCGGGAAGGGAACCGTGATTGGAATCTCAAGTCCCTTATTTCTCGCCTCCAAAGTGTCTTCCGGAGCAAGTTCGGTGTCCTTTGGACGCTTCTTACCTCTCGAACGAGGCCTTTCTGGTAATTCCTCGCTTGAACGAGCACTAGCAGGCTCTCGAACAAGCTTCCCGTCATCAATATCACTCGATCGAGCAATGTGTTTACTCGATCGAGCACCTTCTTCAGCAACTTCAGTCGATCGAGCAACATTTCCACTCGATCGACCATCTTCAGCTTCCAGTTCACTCGATCGAGCAGAGTGACTACTCGATCGATGGCTTTCCTCACCAATTCCACTCGATCGAACACCTGATTTCAGTCGATCGAGTAACTGCTTCGTCGTGAGCCCCTTTTTCTTAACAGAACACTGTTCATCATCAGTTACAGCTATTTCCAGGTCTGATTTCTTCATTTCTGGTCCCTCATAAGAGAGACCGCTCCTCAACTCTATCAGATGTACCGTCTCATTTGGGTTCTTGTCATTTTGAGTTGGCAAATGACCGGGCTTCCTCGAAGATTGATTTTCAGCCAGTTGAGCAACTTGAGTCTCAAGTGCCTTGAATGCCGTGTCCTTCTGTTGTAATTGCTTTGCAATGGACTGCATCATGGACTTTAACTCACCTATCTCACTCACCCCACTAGATGACGAAGCACCTTGGTTAGGAGGGTTGAAAGACGGAGGCTTCTGATAGCCTTGTTGCTTCTGGTGTGGAGGAATATAGGGCTGCTGCTGCTGATTTGGAGGAGCGGTGGGATTGAGTACGTTGTTCTGGTTACTCCACCTCAAATTGGGGTGGATATTCGGCTCGTAATGAGTGTTGTTTTACTGTAGTGTTGAAAGCACATTGCTCATAAGGACTAGGACAATAATCGGCGACATGTCCATCTACCCGCACTCTCGCATGCACGAAAGGACCGTCTGTCATAGCATTAACCTGGTACATCCCTGGCTTGAAAGCTCCCCCTAGTTCATACTTGTCGAACCTAGCAGTAAGGGCTTCTAACGCGGCCACTGAAGAGGATTCAACGGCTCTCCTTTGGTTTCCCCTTGAATTCCCGTATTCAGCCCTATGAGTGGCTAAATCATCTATGATTTTCCATCCCTTTGTCGGCCCCAAGTTGTCAGAAAATCGACCGTTGGCTGCCGCATCTAGTATAGCCCTCTGATCATCATATAAACCATTGTAAAAATGGTTGCACAGACTCCATTTTTCGATACCGTGGTGCGGTATGGTCCGCACTAGTTTCTTAAATCGAAGCCATGCCTCGTGGAAGCTCTCGTCGGGCCCCTGTTTGAAACTGGTTATCTGAGCTCTGATGGCTATGGTTCTCGAAGCAGAGAAGTACTTTTTATAGAACGCCAATGCTAGTGAATTCCAATCCGTTATGGCGTGAGCAGCTCGGTCCAAATCCCTGTACCACTCCCTTGCAGCATCGCGGAGTGAGAAGATGAACATGGTTTCTTTTATCGATCCATTTGTCACGCCGGCGGGAGGAGGTATGGGAGCAGCAGTAATCAATGAAGGTCTCCATATCTTTGAGCCGCATCTTCCTTCGCAGCTCCCGAACTGATTTTCTCGACCATGCTAATGTAAGAAGGCTTCGGTTCGAACTTCCTAGCATCTCCTGGTAATTCGAACCCTTTATAGAGATTGTCAGCCGTGGGCTCGGAGTGACTAGCAATGGTTGCTTCCTCAGCCATTTCAGGAAATTCTGGGAAAGTGATAGACTCAAGAGATAAATCGGAAACTGGAGAAGACGGCGGATTGTCTTCGAAAAGCTCGTTCTCGTAAAAGTTGCCGCGAGAACTAGGCTCTTCCTCTGCCTGTTGCTCTTGAAATAGTAGTCTCCTTTTTATGTGCAGAGACCTCTCAATCTCGGGATCAAAAGGTAGTAGTGGACCACCTTGCGACCTGCGCATAAGACGAAACTACAGACAAGATATGAGAATAGTCTAAGGAACGATGTTCCTTAAACTAAAAGAAGAATTAAAAATAAAACAGCTAGTAAATTAAACAATTGCCTCCCCGGCAACGGCGCCAAAATTTGACACGTCCTGTCGCGCACTGTCAAAAATAAAACCTAACGGTCTCAACTAAAAATGTAGTAGAGGCAGTCGAGTATCGAATCCTCAGGGAGGTAATGTAACTACAGCTATCAATTTCTAATCCTATGGTAACAATTGGGTTTGATTAAATTTTTGGTTCTAACTACGGAGTTGAAAGGAAGAGAAATAAGGCAAGAGCAGATAAGCAGGAAAATGATTTAAAACTATCAATAAGAGGGGGACATGTCGGGAATTCGGTTCACTACGGTAGTTCAACAACTTGGCAGTAAATGACTCAGACGAACTAATGCGAGACGGATATTAGAAGGTCCTTTCGGTCCACTTCCCACCCTAAAATACCACTAACTTAACTTTCGTCCTCATTAGGGTAGTCTACTGTTTATAGCAGGCCTATTTAGTCCAATCTTTCGATCCAGGATTAATTGTAGCCAGATTAATGGGTGACATAGAAGCGTGCACTCAACTAGGTCGAGAATTACAGTTATATTGCTATAGTGACAGAGTCTCTTATGTCAATTTGTCTAATTCATTCACTTACGTCGTCATTATTCTACCGCAGATCCCCTAATCCCAACATGAAGGGAGATTAGCTACTCATGTCTATTGTTAAACTAACAGCATGTAAATTCCCAGCAGAATACATAACGAGATAATAGTAAAATTCAATGATAGAAATTAGGGCAAGAAAGAATAATAACAATAACAAGAATTGAAAGCAACAGAAGGTTAATTATTATTAAAGAAGGAAGGAGATTACAATCTAAGCGATTCCGGCGTAAAGAACAACCGAGTCCGAGTGAAATAATCCCAAAATGCAAGCAACAGTAGAAGAAAAAGAGTAACGTAGGAAGGTAGCAGGAGTTCTAATGTCAAAATAGTAAAAGAGATAGTAAAGAGAAATAGTAATAATGAATGCCTAATAACCTAGTAAAACATAGGTTAAATAGCCAAAAATCCCTAAGTGTTTATGCAGAAATAATAAAACACGGACTGATTAAAGCCCAATATGTCGAAAACCTCTCGATCGAGTAGACAAAACCACTCGATCGACCAATGTCTCAGCAGAAGTCCCTCGATCGACCAACAACCAACTCGATCGAGGACTTAGTCATGTTCAGCTAACTCGATCGAGGAAGGAACCTCTCGATCGAGCCTCAGGGAGCCTTGGAACCACTCGATCGACCTCCAAACAGCTCGATAGACCACTTGGGTCTTCAATTCAGCTCACGTCTTCACCCAAATGCTTCGTAATGCGTGCAACGACACTTCCAAGTGCAGCATCTCACTCCTGGGACAATCCCGTCTCCTCTAAATGCATGCAAAAAGGACGAAATGGAGCATGGTTCCGCTACTTCCGCGATTATCCCTACAAAAAGGACAAAATACACCAAAGTAGCCAATTCGGGGCAAAATACTATAAAAACAGTATAGAAATGCATGGAAATACGTGCTGAAATAGGCCAAAAAGACTATACATTAGGCACGTATCAAGAAGCACTCTTGTCCCTTTGTACAAGAACAAAGGTGATGTTCAAGAGTGTTCCAATTATCGAGGAATTAAACTTATGAGTCATTCGATGAAGTTATGGGAGCGGGTAATCGAGCAAAGGCTTAGGAGATGTGTAGACATCTCAGAAAACCAATTTGGATTTATGCCCGGGAGATCGACTATGGATGCGATTTTTCTCATGAGACAGTTGATGGAATACCACCGGGACAAGAAGAAGGACTTATATATGGTTTTTATTGATTTGGAAAAGGCATATGATAGGGTACCAAGAGAAGTACTTTGGTGGGCTTTGGCGAGAAAGGGTGTGTCGCGAAAATATACTGACCTCATAAAGGACATGTATGAGGGGGCTAGTGCAAGTGTTCGCACTAATGTTGGGAGAACGGAAGAATTTCCTATTACCATCGGGGTGCATCAAGGTTCCGCACTTAGTCCTTTTCTCTTTGCTATAGTTATGGATGAGTTGACAAGGGATATTCAGGACGACATCCCTTGGTGTATGATGTTTGCTGATGATATTGTGTTGATTGATGAGACAAAAGAGGGGGTGGAGAGAAAGTTGGAATTGTGGAGGCAGACTTTAGAGACTCGTGGGTGTTGGGGCTGGTGTCCTTTACAGTTAGTGCAAGGACTTATAAATCTCTAAAAGGATCAAAGGGCATACTTTTGGTATTATTATCAGTTGATCCACGTTTATCAATAACGGTTGGCTTGCTAGATAAGTTTGACGTTATTGTCATACAGATGGCGGTGATCAACTGGTCCCTAAAAGTCACACCTATAAGATACGTTTGAGAGATGTGACAGTATGAAAATACAGTCATGTTGATGCCAAATTTGACTAACCAGTTAGTCGGAGTTATTGACTAGTAATTAGTCAAACGCGATGTTGAGACAATTATTTAATACGGATTAAATAATAATGGCTAAGACGAATTAAGCAGTTTATTCGTAAATTGAATATAAACGATTTATATTTGATTAATGTATATTGAATTAATTATACAATATTGTCTTTGTCGGACATGTATTAATATTTCAACTAATCCGTGTTATTAGTCGATGTATTAATAACCGATAACCGATGACAGTTTATAATAAAACCCGTCATATACATTTTAGCGGAATTAATCGGACCACGAGGTAAAAATGAGGAGAAAGTGGAAAGCCCACTCCCTCCTCTTGAGACCCGCGGACCGAGACAACAAAAGGAGAGGCTCCCTCTCCTTTTGACCTAAGCAATCATTTTGTCTCAAAAATTAGGGTTTCAGAGCATTCTTCTCTGAAATTTCTAGATCTCACATCGAATAACCTCACAATAGCTCTCTCGATATTGCAAGTCAATTAGAGAGCATTTCTAGCACAAGGGCATAGTCTCAGACGGTCTTGGGTGCAACGATTAGGAGGAAATCTCTGTTGATTTCTGTTCTTTACGCCGCACATCAAAGGACCCGAGGTTGATTCTTTATCTTTATCGTTTTCTATTGTTTTTCGTTTATGACCATAAATCGCATGTTATATTTACGTTATAATCCTTAAAATTAAGGGAATTTTACAGATATTTCCCTACAAGTGGTATCAGAGAGAGGCCACGTAAATTTACATTGTGATTTTTCATAAATCGATTTGAAACGATTTTGTTTTTGTCATAAAAACCGTGCGGCAGCCTCTCGGCGGAAATTTTTTTTTGTTTTGCACACGGCTGCTTTGCAATTTTGTCTTGGGAACCGTGTCCAGTTTACACGGTTGCACTTGTTGTTGTTTTTATCTTGAAAACCGTGCCGTCACATGTTTTTACATTTTACATTTTCGCTTGATTTTTCGATTTGTTCTTTTGCATATTGTTATTTTATACGGAGATTATAACAATATGTTAATTTTTGACAATTGTTGATTTGATTTTCGCCTTTTAGATCAAAAATTGCAATTGTTTTGCTATGTCAAACTGTTTTCACGAGGGTTTTATGTTTTTAGCATGTTTTGCCCTTGATCGAACATGTTACTACTCGATCGAGAGCCCTTCTTTGTTGTTTTTGCTCGATCGAGCACTTCCAGTACTCGATCGACCTCCGTTTAAAACCCCACTGTTCGATCGAGTAGTCCTCGTACTCGATCGAGCAGTCTTGCTGATAAAAGTCCTCGATCGACCACCAGTTTTGTCGATCGAGTTCTTTCTGTTTGGCATACCTCTCGATCGACTAGCAGATTGATCGATCGAGCCCTTTTGTTCCTCGATCGAGCACTTTTGTCCCTGGATCGAGGGATTTTGTTTTGGCAGCTTTGAATTTTACTCTTTTTGTTTTAAATTCTCTTTTGGCCATAAATTGTACATCATACGGATGTTGTACACCCGCTTGATAGTGACACGGTTCACTCACGTACCATATAGTTATTTTAAAGTGTATTTGAAGTAACGGATTGTAATAGATTAAAATTAAACTGATAGAAGCGGTTTTATCACATAAATTTTAATCGTTAAAAGGTGGTTTGGATAAATTTAACATAATTACAGAATTATGTCACGAATAAATTTGTTTTTAGTTGATGCATTTTATTTATCGTTAATTTTGAATGTTTTTGAATGCTTTCATTACGTATTTATTTATTTTACAATCGGTTGTAACTTAGTGTGGCCTTAGTAGAACGTGTTACCGTAATGATGGAACACGGTCTTGGTTGTATTTTGAGATCTCGTATCTCCGTTTTGGATTTTTCACTTGTAATTACAGTTTTTGTTTAGAATGTAAATAGGTTTATATTTGTAAATTTTGAATTGTAATTTTGAGAAGACCAAAGATGGAGAACCGGATGCTCACTCCAGCTGAATGGACAAAGATGGAACATCAAGACAAGCTTTTCGGGTCCAACGGTGGATTCCAAAGTTGTATTATGTTCTTTTTACTAGGATAGGCCACACTAGGAATTTTATTTACGTATTGCATTCATTTATTTATTTTTCGTAACGATAATATGCATCATATTCCGCCTAAAACCAAACCACCTAATAATTGCATGAAAACTGACTCATATAGAGGTCACGCGTTAGTTTTCTATGACATTCATATGTCACACGATTTTAAGCCATCACCTAAATTAATTCATTCACGTAATGCTAGTTTTTCGTTCACTTAAAATGAATTAAAATTAAGTTGATGGGATCTTCCTCGTATAAACCAAAATTGAGAATGGTCTTTATAGGTCAAACTCCAATGAGTCCCTTCTTCGTCGGTAGGCATAATATGACCCCTTCTACGTCGGGTAAGTTGGAACCGATTGACCTATTTTATCTCAACACTATGGTCACTCGTACGATCCTGTGATTATGGTGGACTATAGATAGGATTTACGGAAATCTATCGACCAAGAGTTCTTACGGAAGAATTAGCTAAACAGTTGGCTTATCAATTTACAGAAATTGAGTCTTGGGATCACTTGTATCATTCTTGAGGGAGATCAATTATGCAAGTGCGAGAGTCTACACGTTAAAATGAATTTTTAAATAGACTTAAATCACCTCGATGAGTTGCTTATTTCGTTTTTGTTTTCCTTTCTTTTGAGTGTAGAACACGAACTTTTAAAGCGCTAATAACGAAATGGCTGGTCCTACTAACGACCCAATGCCAAGTGCCACATTGGACCGTGAGTCCGGCCGGATCTTCATGAATCGGATGAATCGGTCTACTCGATCGAAGAATGATGGATCAAACCGCGGATCGGGAGGCGGCATTACGGAATGCGCTGCGCCGACGGAAGCTCAAATATATTATAGAACCCATCCCGCCAAACCCAGGTCCCACGGCTAGAGCTAATGAGATCGCCAAGTTTAAAGATTTCTGTATGGAAGCGGGTGCGATTAAAAACGTACTCATTGTTGCAATGGAACCCAATTTGCAGAAACGCTTCATAGCCCATGGTGCAAACAAGATTTTCACCACGCTCACTAAGGAATTCTCAAAAGCACCGAGAATCGTGACCTATGAGCATACCACTCGCTTCTTTGATGCGAGACTCCAGAAGGGCCAACCAGTTAGCCCACACATTCTCAGCATGATTGAGAATGTCGAGATGCTGGAGACGCTTGATTGTAAAATCAGCGAGAACATTGTGATTGACCGCATGCTTCATTCACTCCATGATGGTTTTGCGCTCTTTAGAGCGAATTACTATATGAATGATTTGAAGAAAAGTCCCCATGAACTGCACTCCCTTCTCGTACAGACCGAGAAAGACATGAAGTTCAGTGGGAGCATGAAACAGGATGTTCTCGTTGTGTCAAACAAGGGCAAGGGTAAGGGCAAAGCTAAAGCAGACCTAGCAGTAGGTAAGGCGAAGTTTAAGAAGTCAGGTTCAGGCAAGAGTGGGCCTGGTGAGTCGAGCACCTCATCAGGCGCGACAAAGAGCAAGAATGAAAACATGGAATGCCATCATTGCCACAAGACTGGGCATTGGAGGCGTACATGTCCTGTCTATCATGAGGACATAAAAGCAGGTCGCGTTAAACCTGTTGGTATGTCTTCTTCTTCTACTTTTATTCATATGATTGAGATTAACCACGCAAGTTACGGAACTTGGGTACTAGATACTGGTTGTGGTTCTCATCTGTGTAATCATGTGCCGGGGCTCCGAAACATCGAACCCCTCGTAAAGGGTGAGGTGGACCTACGTGTCGGGAATGGAGCACGAGTGGCTGCCGTCTCGAGGGGAACATATGTGATCCAACTTCCTAGCGGATTTGAGTTATCTTTATATAACTGCTATTACGTACCCAGTCTTTCTAAAAACATTATTTCAGTTTCTGCACTTGACAAACTTGGTTTTTCATTTGTAATAGAGAATAATTCTTGCATTTTCTCATTACACGATATGATTTATGGCAAGGCAGTCTCCATGAACGGAATTTATGTTTTAGATCAGACCACCGAAATATTACACGTAATGAATAAAAAGTTAAAGGTTGGTGACAAAGATCAAACATATCTATGGCACTGCCGTATGGGACACATTAATGAGAAATGCGTAAAACAGCTCATTAAAAATGGAGCTATCTCGGCCTTTGATTTTCAATCATTTGGCACGTGTGAATCATGTCTCATCGGTAAAATGACTCGGATTTCCTTCAAAGGTGTTGGAATGCGCGCTGCTGACCTATTAGGACTTATACACACGGATGTATGTGGACCTATGTCAATCACCGCACGAGAAGGCTATAGGTATTTCATCACTTTCACGGACGATTTAAGCAGATATGGCTATGTCTACTTAATGAAGCATAAAAGTGAATCCTTTGAGAAATTCAAAGAATACCAGAATAGGGTACAGAACCTATTGGGTAGAAAGATTAAAACACTACGTTCAGATCGTGGTGGCGAGTATCTTTCTCACGAGTTTGATCAACACCTCAAAGACTGTGGGATTGCCTTACAGTTAACTCCACCTGGAACACCTCAATTGAATGGTGTGTCCGAACGGAGAAATCGAACTCTACTTGATATGGTTCGATCCATGATGAGTCACACCGTGTTGCCCGACTCATTATGGGGTTATGCTCTTCTGTCTGATGCTCTAATACTTAACCGAAGTCCGTCTAAAGCTGTTGACAAGACTCCATATGAACTATGGAAGGGATCGGTCCCTAACTTGTCCTTTATACGGGTTTGGGGCTGCGAGGCTTATGTCAAGTGGAGACACGAGGATAAGCTCGGCCCGCGATCGGTCAAGACATACTTTATAGGTTATCCTAAAGGAATGCTTGGTCATTACTTTTATTCGCCAACCGAACAACGTGTTTTTGTTGCGGCTAGTGCGATATTCTTGGAGAAGTAATTTCTCGAGAATGCAAAGAGTGATAGAACCTTCGAACTGTCGGAGATTCCAGAACCAAGTACCGAGCAACCATTAGAGGAACCAATTCCTTCAATCCCGGCTCCGGTTAATATTCCTGAGGAACCTAGGAGGTCGGGAAGAGTCTCTATTCCCCCGGACAGATACATTGGTATGGTCGAGGAACATGACATAGATGACATTCTACTCTTAACGAGTAGTGAACCCGCAACCTATAAAGGTGCCATGACTAGTTCTGACTCAAAGTTATGGCTTGAGGCCATGCAATCCGAGATGGACTTCATGTATGAGAACAACGTATGGGATCTTGTTGACTTACTTGCTAAGGTTCGTCCCCTTCAATGCAAATGGCTTTACAAGATAAAGCATTCTGTGGAAGGTCAACAAGATATCTATAAAGCACGACTAGTTGCTAAAGGTTTCACCCAAGTGCCAGGTTTGCACTACGATGAGATTTTTGCACCCGTAGTCATGCTGCGTTCCATTCGGATAATTTTAGCGATTGCCGCTTTTCATGACTATGAAATTTGGCAAATGGACGTGAAAACCGCCTTCTTAAACGGCTTTTTGGAGGAAGAGTTGTACATGGTACAACCCGAAGGTTTCATCGATCCTGAACATCCGAAGAAAGTGTGCAAGCTTAAGCGGTCCATTTATGGACTTAAGCAAGCATCTCGGAGTTGGAATCATCGCTTCGACCAAGTGATAAAAGACAATGGATTTACTCGATCGGTCGAGGAACCATGTCTATATATCAAGTCGAGTGGGAGCAAGATTGTCTTCCTAATATTGTATGTTGACGACATACTCCTGATTGGGAATGACATACCTCTCTTAACTTCGGTGAAAGTATGGTTGAAAAACCATTTCCAGATGAAAGATCTGGGTGAGGCACAAAGAATTTTGGGCATCCGTATCTATCGAGATAGATCACGTCGGATGTTATCTCTCAGTCAGGAGTCTTACATAGACAAAGTCCTAGAGAGATTCAGCATGACTAACTCCAAAAAGGGGTTTCTTCCTATGGCTCCAGGGGTGCATTTGAGCAAGTCTCAGGCACCAGAGACACCGGAAGAGAAAGAGCGCATGACACGGATTCCTTATGCTTCGGCTATAGGATCAATCATGTATGCCATGATATGCACACGTCCAGACGTGGCATATGCATTGAGTATGACAAGTCGATTCCAACAGCATCCAGGTGATTCACATTGGATGGCTGTCAAGAACATTCTTAAGTACCTACGGAGGACTAAAGATTGGGCATTGACTTATGGAGGCGAACAAAAGCTATGCGCAACCGATTCGTGAGATGCTAGCTTCCAAACGGATCGAGATGACTCGAAATCTCGGTCTGGATTCGTTTTTACTCTTAATAGCGCTGCAGATCGGTGGAAGAGTTCCAAACAAACTGTTACAGCAGATTCTACGACTGAGTCCGAGTACTATGCCGCGTCTGAAGCTACAAAGGAAGCGATATGGATGCGTCAATTCTTACATGGACTATCCGTAGTGCCTAGTTCGAATGACCCGATCACCATCTATTGTGACAATAGAGGTGCCATCTTCCAGGCTAAGGAGCCCAAGTCTAGCAACAAGTCTAGACATGTACAACGGAAAGCTCATCTAATCCGAGATTACGTGGAGCAAAAGGAAGTAGTGATAGAAAAGATTGCTCTGAGATGATAACATAGCAGATCCTCTCACTAAACCATTACGACAAGATAAGCATGAAGGGCATGTTAATTCCATGGGAGTTAAACGTGTTCCTAAGTTGTAGTACTCTTTTATGGATTAGATTCATTCTCTTTTGTACTCTATACGACATCATCGTTTTGATATTTATATATTTTGTTTTTCATGTGGAATTTGTACGACAATTTTGAACACCACAAAGTGAACTGAACAAACATTATATTTTTGGTCCTTAATTGCCCACATGAGCTGATAACTCTGGCAATTATTTTGTGACGTTGGTTGATGGTGGGTTCAACAAGCCATAAGTCAAACGGTTGACTGACCAATCACAGAGGCGAGTTATACGGATATCTCGTAGGACACAATTGTGACATCGACGTGGAGTCCTAAATTTTTTATAACATTCGGTGCCAGGTCGTGGATAGGACCTCCATGGTGATCCTAAGAGTCGATTCTTTTGACTATCGACTGTCTCTTGAGACTAAGGCAGATTTTGGGTGACTTTGGTTTCTTTCTCACGGTCATCCGTAACAGGGGGCCAAGTAGATTTTTTTCGGGTCATTTCATCTTTGTGCTTAGATCGGAAGGAGTCGAGTTGAAGGAAATATTCAGCCTTTATCGGGTACTCGATATTTCTCGGGGCCACTTTGGAGGAGTCAGAATCGAAATGCATGGCCATGCTCGGATACGGATTCGTTTTATCAGTTAAGTTACTCTCTAGTCGGGGAAACCACTCTTGATCCAGATCGATTGTAAAATACGACCTTTGCGGATCCGGATCTGCAAATTGTTTTACATTGAGTAGGAGAAATTTTAAATGAATATGAGAATCGGTTATCGCACATACACTTGTACGGACAAGTGGGAGTTTGTTGGAGCTGTGTCCTCCAGTGAGTGTGGATAACGTCATTGCACGTACACTTGTACGGACAAGTGGGAGCTTGTTGGGGCTGGTGTCCTTTACAGTTAGTGCAAAGACTTATAAATCTCTAAAAGGATCAAAGGGCATACTTTTGGTATTATTATCAGTTGATCCACGTTTATCAATAACGGTTGGCTTGCAAGATAAGTTTGACGTTATTGTCATACAGATGGCGGTGATCAACTGGTCCCTAAAAGTCACACCTATAAGATACGTTTGAGAGATGTGACAGTATGAAAATACAGTCATGTTGATGCCAAATTTGACTAACCAGTTAGTCGGAGTTATTGACTAGTAATTAGTCAAACGCGATGTTGAGACAATTATTTAATACAGATTAAATAATAATGGCTAAGACGAATTAAGCAGTTTATTCGTAAATTGAATATAAACGATTTATATTTGATTAATGTATATTGAATTAATTATACAATATTGTCTTTGTCGGACATGTATTAATATTTCAACTAATCCGTGTTATTAGTCGATGTATTAATAACCGATAACCGATGACAGTTTATAATAAAACCCGTCATATACATTTTAGCGGAATTAATCGGACCACGAGGTAAAAATGAGGAGAAAGTGGAAAGCCCACTCCCTCCTCTTGAGACCCGCGGACCGAGACATTAAAAGGAGAGGCTCCCTCTCCTTTTGACCTAAGCAATCATTTTGTCTCAAAAATTAGGGTTTCAGAGCATTTTTCTCTGAAATTTCTAGATCTCACATCGAATAACCTCACAATAGCTCTCTCGATATTGCAAGTCAATTAGAGAGCATTTCTAGCACAAGGGCATAGTCTCAGACGGTCTTGGGTGCAACGATTAGGAGTAAATCTCTGTTGATTTCTGTTCTTTACGCCGCACATCAAAGGACCCGAGGTTGATTCTTTATCTTTATCGTTTTCTATTGTTTTTCGTTTATGACCATAAATCGCATGTTATATTTACGTTATTGTTCCGGGTGTAATTCCAGAGCAGTTATATGTTACCACCCGTGCTTGTAGAATGACGTCCTTAGTTGAATCCTTCTTGCGGTCTCCTGAAACGATGAACAAACTGAGGGCTCGGCTTTGGGCCGAGCGAACTCACTCCGACGCTCAAGTCAGTAACTTAGAGAGGTAAGTTGTTGTTACTTGGCAAAGTACGTATTCTAGAGAGATAAGGAAGATATTACCAGATGAATAGTGATTCTTAAGTTAAATTGTGGATCCTTTACTCAATGAGAGTAGAGGAGTATTTATAGACTTTTACCTTTTGTCACGTAGTGGCCAAGTGGCCAAGTGGCTAGCAGGTGGAAAGACTGATCTACCCCTCGGGCGAGGGACCCATGGCAGGCCGGCGGGCCCTTTTGACTCGCCGCCGAGGGGTCTTGGATATGAGTTCGCGGATATGTGCCCCGGCTGGCTAGTTGCCCCGGCCGGGACCCATCTGACAGGCCGACAGGCTGCGTCGGTTAGGCTATCTAAGCCGTTGACTTGCTGTGGATATCTTTGACCTTGCTCAATATGTTGACTGGTCAGCGGGTGCAGAATATGCCCCATCAATTTGCCCCCAGCGTAGTCTATGCCGTGGTATGGGCTCCGATGTATGTTGAGCGTATATTCTACGCGCAAGACAATTTTCTCGCCCCGCTTCTTCTACCTCGGCGTGGCTCGCTTAGGCCGTACCATATCCCCCTCTACATGGTTGTGTAATGGACATCCGATGTGGAAAAGGCAAAGACGCCGGGCCGAGACCGGGGTGGAGAGTCTTAGGTTGTTTCGATTGCCCCCGGCCGGTGCTTTACGGTTTGGTTGATCATGTGGCCGGCGGAGAAACGGATACTTAGGAATTTGTTGAGGAAGATGAACAGGCAGAGAGATATGAAGGGGCGTGTTGAAGACGCTTGGTCACTGTTGCATTGATTGACATTCAACTGTTGCAACGATTGACATTCCGTGGTTGCATGCTCGACACGTGTCTGTTTGTTGATTGGCTGTCGTTTCATGGGCTGAGCCCTGATTGGTCCTTCTTCATGGTCTTTCCCCTATAAATAGGGCAGTTAATCCCTGAAATTGGGCACCAATTTCATTTTCTCAAAAATTTTCTTTAGACTTTCAAGGGCTTTTCTCTTCTATTTTCCAGTGTCACTACTCCGGCTAGTACTTTTCTTCAAGGTAAACCAACAAATTTTTCTCTTTTTAACTTGTGAGTTTTGCTGTAAACATGTCTTCTGCTGATGCCGGAACTACTAAACCGACGCGGGGGGTTCTCCGTCGCGTCCTGATGAGGAGGAGGTGCTAGACGCCATCCCGCTAAGGTCTGGGGGCCCTAGGTCTCCTTCCCCTGAAGTTGACCCTCAAATTTTGGAGGAATGGGAGGATGATGATGATGTTGATGATGATGGAGACGATTTCGGTGATGATGCTGAAAGGGGTCATCCTAATGAGGGGAGGCAGTACGTCATGGATCACGGCGAACCCTGTAAGGTCGGCCCTGACCGTACTTGGACCCATAAGTTCGCCCGTTGTTCCGGCGAGATATTTTTCGAGGGCCATTTCTTCTTTGGCAGGGGATACAAAATTGTTATCCCTGAGAGGGGTCAGGCCATCTGTTGCCCTCCACCGGGTTGCACCGGCGTATATATCCGGCATCTGGAGTACGGGCTCCGGTTTCCATTTGAATGATTACGTTATGGCCATCATTAGGGCCATGAACGTCGTATGTGTTGCACCCGTTGGTGTTAGGACCATAGTCGGCTTTGTCTGGCTCTATCTCTTTAAGGGGGAGGTCCCAACGGTTAATTTATTCCGTCGGCTTCACCACCTTCGGCCGTCGTTTTCTGGTCGCGTCGGATGGTACAGTGTGCAAATGGAGCCGGGTTACGTCTCCGTTGATAAGCTGTCTTCTTGCAAAGACTGGAAGGATCGGTGGGTGTATATCGAGGTGCTTGGGATGACTATCCGCGCCCGGTCCTTCCAAAGACAAGTTAATTTGCGGTGCGAGACTAAGGCGGAGCATGACAGATGGGTTAAACGGAAAAAGCTTAAGATGGACGCTGACAAGGTCCCTCTTAATGAGGATGAGAGGCTGGCGATGAGGCTCTTTGAGACGGACGAGAGTGGGGCGTCGAAAAGATGGATTCCCCCAACGTAGATCATTCTTCAGGATGAGCTGCTCTGCCATGTCGGCCTCATACCGGCCCTGGCACAGGGTGAGTGGGGTCGGTGTGAGGCCCATGACTGCTCTCAATGTTTCTGTCCGTTTTGAATTTCGGTTCGTTCCTCGCTTAACTCTTGCCTTATTTCTTTTGCAGATCACTTTGGCGCGGACCTGTCCGAGGATATTCTTAAGAGGATGGGGCTGCACAAGGATAAGACCATTGCTGATTTGCACCCTAAGGCTCTGGCCCGCGATCGCAGGACGTCGCCGAATGATCTGATGGATCAGCAGCAGAAAGGCCTGAATGTGGAGGCGGCCCAGGCGAGGGTTGCTAGTAACATGCCGCGCCGAACGCGAAAAACAAAATCTTCGGCGGTGACGGCATCGACGTCCGTTCCACCTTTCATCCCTTCAGTCCAGAAGGAGACGGTGGAGATCATTGACATTACTGATGGGGGGGACTCCGATGCGGAGGGATCTCCCCTTATCCGTAAAAGGAAAGAGCCCACCTGCTGCGATACTTTCACTCTCTGCTGCCGCTGCCTTTGCCGGCGAGGAGATGCGTCCTCTGAGAAAGAAGGCCAAGCATGGTACAGATATATCCTGTGGCTCAGGCTTAGCCGGTTAATTAGGCGTTCCTGATGACAGGCTTTCCGATACGTCCATGTATACTGACACGGATGTTTTTATTGACTTTTGTAGATCCACCGTCGGCAGCTGCCGTCCTTACTGTGCGGCAATTGGAGAAGCAGCCTGAGAAGGCGGGTGATAGAAATGTCGCCGTCAAGCCCCTACCTCAGAAGGTTTCCCCCACCGAGCTTGTGGCAGAGGGGGTGAGAATAGGCAAAAGGCTGGCGAAATGGACTCAGCTAGCCGGCTCCCACATTATGGAGCAAGAGAGGACCATGGCTGAGGCTGCCCCACAGCTCGAGCGGCTAAGGCTGGAACTCGACGCGGCGAACAAGGAGGCTAAGAGGGCCAAGGCTGAGGCCGAAGAGGCGTCCGTCTTTGAGAGAAAACTCGGGGAGGACGCTGAAAAGGAAGTCCTTCCGAGAGGGCCAAGGCCGAGGAGGCGGCGGGCCGAAGCTACTAAGTCTGCGGGAGATGCGTGACCTCGCTCAGAAGCACGCCGACCTTTACTTCACGCAGAGGAACGAATTTAGGGACTTGTTCCAGGTCCAGGGGAAAGTGGTCCGGAACAAGGATGCTATTATCGCCCAAAGGGAGGAGGACATTAAGACACTCCAAACCGTGCTCCTCCCTAATATGTGCGCCCAATACCGGGACCTGGCCGAAGAAGCTGCCAGGGAAGTGATTGAGGAGATCTTCCCTCTTTATGGCTCCTTTCCATGGGACAGATTTGACGAGCTATTTGACGACAAGCTCGAAGCTAAGGAGGAAGCCGCGAAGGAAAAGGCCAAGGAGGAGGTAAGGGTGAAGAAGGAGGAAGAGGCTGCCGCGGAGAAGGCGGCCCTTGCTGAGGAGGCTAAGGCGGCCAAAGAGGAAGCCGGGAGGATGAAGGCAGCTGAGGCTGCTGAGGCTGCGGCAGCTGAGAAAGCTGAGACTGCTGAGACAGCTTCTGGGTCGCCCATTAAGGGCGATGCTGCTAACACTGCTGATGGCAAGCAGCAACAGGCATAGAGAGACGGGCGGTCGTCACCAGGCTCACCCGGTGTTTCGGATAGCTTTAGCTGTTCGGGGGCCAATTATTAAGCCTTTTCTCCCTGCCATCTTTTGGCGCTTAAATGATATGTCTGTAACCTTTTGCCTTTCTTCTTCTTGTATTTTGTACAACTTTGGTAGGTTGTGTTTTGGCTTATCCTTATGGGGACGGCCGTCGTCTGTATTCTCCTTGTAATCTGTTGAACATTTTCAATAAGAGCTCGTTTCTTTTGCCTCCGGCTTGGCCGAGGTCTTTACCCCATTTTTCTGAGTTTTCTTGCGCTGGTAGTTGAGCATCTTAACTATAAACGTTTTCACTTTGCCTCTGGCTTGGCCGAGGTCTTTTCTCGTCTTCGTCTGAGTTGTCTTCTTACGTTATTAATTGAGCGCCTCTCTTGTTTTCGCCTCGGCCGGGCCGAGGCAGTCTAGAATGCGTATCTCAGCCGTGTAACGTTCCTAAGGCATGTTGATCGCTTTTGCGAGTATCAGCTGTGCTGGTAGTGACTGCCGTGGCGTCTACCACTTGGAGTGACTGCTGCGGCGTCTACCTCTTGGGGTGACTGCTGTAGCGTCTACTACTTGGGGTGACTGCGACGGCGCCTGCTTCTTGATGATGACTGCCGTGGCGTCTACCACTTGGAGTGACTGCTGCGGCGTCTACCTCTTGGGGTGACTGCCGTAGCGTCTACTACTTGGGGTGACTGCGATGGCGAGGGGTCTTGATGATGACTGCCGCTCTTGTCGGTATGACAGTGTGAGCCGGTACCTGTTTCTGATAGTGACTATTTGGGAAATGAACACTTTGATGGAGAACTTGGACGATTCCTCATTAGATATAAACATGTGTCGGGGTACCCACAGTTGTTTTGGGCACCTCCGGCACTTTACAAGGTGCTCTCTGAGATCGTCAGTGTTCTAACGGCTTATTAAAGGTGCACCTCCATGTCTGTCAGCCGGTGTGTCTCGAGGGATCGTCGGACCTGGGAATGTACTGTATCTGGAAGGACTCCAATTTGGCGGTGTCGGCTTTTACCCTTTCCAGGTATCTTACTATCCCGTCGTCTCGAGCCTCACACTCTCCTCTGATTTGGCTGGCCACCAGCAGTGAGCATGTCTTCGCCACGGCGTGCTCCGCCCCGGCGGCCCTAGCTAACTCGACTCCCTTTATCACCGCCTCGTATTCGGATTCGTTGTTTGAGGTCGAGAGGGTAAGTTTCAAGGCATGCTCAAACATGTCCTCGTTTGGGCTGGTGATAAGAATGGTAGCCTCTGAGCTGTTCGCCGTGGGGGACCCGTCAGTGGTTATTTCCCATACGCCGGGATGCGGCTCCTCCTGGTCGGTCGGGGTTCCTTAAACCATGCCGACGTCGGTGTTCATCGGGTCACCCTCTTGCTGCAAGGATGGGCTCTTCCCCTTCCCTGACTTCTTTGCCACTTTGAGGGACTGCATGTTGCACCCTCTGGCGGATATCTGGGTGTTGACCACCTCGTCCTTCTCATCCTTGGAGACGAGCTTATGTGCCTCCCCCCGGTCCGAGACATACATCAGTGTCAGGGCCCGGATTGACATTACTGCATCGGCCTCGCTCAGAGTGACGCGGCCTATGAGGACGTTGTAGGCGGACGAGCCGTCAATGACTACGAACTCAGATAGGACATTCTTCGCTGCATTCCCCTCGCCGAACATCACCGGCAGCTTGATCAACCCCAGGGGTACCAGGCCGGCCCCGGAGAAGCTATACAACGGATTGGTGCAGGGGCTCAAGTCTTCAACCTTTAGACCGAGGTTGAGAAAGCACTCCCTGAACATGATGTTCGTGTAGGCGCCTGTGTCAATCAGGCACCTCTTGACCAGGTGGTTGGATATGTCCAAGTGGACTACAAGTGGGCCCCTGTGAGGGGCGATGACTCCCTCGTAGTCCTTCTTCCCAATAGTCATGTCGGGGATGTTGGAAGTGGGGACCGCTGTTTTGGGCACAAAGTTGATGGCCTGATACAGCTCGTTCAGGTGCCGTTTGTGCCCATGAGTGGACCCACCATTCTCGTTGCCCCCGATGACAACATGGATCACTCCTATCCGTTCAAAGACGGATTTCTTATTTGAACCGCCGGCCTCCGTCTTTTGGCCTTTGGCAACATACTTGCCGAGGCTCCCCTTCCGGATTAGCTCTTCAATGGCATTCTTCAGATGCCGACAGTTGTCAGTAAGGTGACTGGTGTGGCCGTGGTACTCGCAGTACTGGCTCGTGTCACCGTCTCCCTTCGGCTTGGGGGGCCTTTCCCATTTCTGGCCCTCGCCCTTGCTCAGGGCGAAGACCTCGGCGGCAGATACAACCAGGGGGTGTGATCACTGTACCGCCTTTGGTGGTACGTTCCGGAACTCCCCCCGGCGCCCGCCGAGCTTTGCTTCCTGGCAGATCTATCGGACCGTGACCTATTATTGTTACGGCGTCTTTCGTCCGGGTTGTCCTCCCGGTGGCTTTTCTTCTCTGAGTGCCCAGCCTCGCTGTGGCCTACCCAGGTCTTGTGATAGTCCTCTACCTTGATGGCTTGGTCGGCCATCTTCCTGGCGGCGTCTAAGCCCAGGCCTCCGGACTTGATGAGCTCGTTTTTTAAGTCTCCCCTCTGGAGTCCTTTCATCAGCGCGAAGGCCGCCAGCTCGGGATTAATCTCTCGAATCTGCTGAACCTTGGCATCGAACCTCTTCACATAGCTTCGTAGAGACTCGCCCCCCTCCTGCCTAATAGTTAGGAGGTCTGATGTCTCCACGACCTTCCTCTTATTGCAAGAGTACTGGGCTAGGAAGGCATCCCTTAGGTCGGCGTAACAGTATACCGAGCCGTCGGGCAGCCCTTTGTACCAACTCTGAGCCATCCCATGCAAGGTCGTTGGGAAGACTCGGCACCAGACTTCATCGGGTTGTTCCCACACCGACATGTACGACTCAAAGGCCTCGGCATGGTCGGTGGGGTCACTATCCCCTTTGTATGTGAACGCCGGCAACTTTAGTTTGGTTGGCACGGCGGTGTCAAGGACATAGGCACTGAGGGGCTGTCTGACCACGTGTCGAATGACACACGGCGATCGGCTCCTCGCATTCCTAGTCCGGCTCCTCTCCTCGTACTGGGCGGGGCTTCTCCTCCGACTATGGTAAGTCGGGCTTCTTCTCCGACTCTGACGAGTCGGACTTCTTTCACTCCTCCTCGAGGCGAGGCCTCGTCGGTGGCGGCGACGCTGTCCTTCCGCGGGTGCGGGAAGGACTTAGGTCTACCACTGACACTCTGGGCTCCTCCGGCGTCTTGACGGGGCCAGCTTCTTCCACTGCTCCATTCAAGTCTCTTGGAGTCACGTTCTGGGCCCTGGTCTCCTGGACGGGTTCCGCCGCTCTTGTCGGTGTGACAGTGTGAGCCGGCGTACTGCCAATTAGGTCCAGGAGTAGCTTTAGTTTCGCCGCATCGACCACATGTCCCATGATGGTGACCTGGCTGGCGGGCGGCGGCGTATCTCGGTATTATTGGCATCCGTACTCGGTTGAATTACCCGGCCGGTGGAGGGTCGCGCAACTCCGAAGCGTGGACGGTATTATCTTGGCGAGTCGGTTTCGTCGATCACGAATACCTCTTGTTGTTTCGACATCTTCTTAGCTTTTTGGGTGGGTTTTTGTTTTGTTTTTTTTTGTTTGGGAATGAATGTGACTAGCTTCTAGTATCTTTCCCCACAGACGGCGCCAATTGTTCGGGTGTAATTCCGGAAGCGATTATATGTTACCACCGTGCTTGTAGAATGACGTCCTTAGTTGAATCCTCCTTCCTAGGTCTCTGAAACGATGAACAAGCGAGGGCTCGGCTTTGGGCCGAGCGAACTCACTCCGACGCTCAAGTCAGTAACTTAGAGAGGTAAGTTGTTGTTACTTGGCAAAGTACGTATTGTAGAGAGATAAGGAAGATATTACCAGATGAATAGTGATTCTTAGGTTAAATTGTGGATCCTTTACTCAATGAGAGTACAGGAGTATTTATAGACTTTCACCTTTTGTCACGTAGTGGCCAAGTGGCCAAGTGGCTAGCAGGTGGAAAGACTGATCTACCCCTCGGGCGAGGGACCCATGGCAGGCCGGCGGGCCCTGTTGACTCGCCGCCGAGGGGTCTTGGATATGAGTTCGCGGATATGTGCCCCGGCTGGCTAGTTGCCCCGGCCGGGACCCATCTGACAGGCCGACAGGCTGCGTCGGTTAGGCTATCTAAGCCGTTGACTTGATGTGGATATCTTTGACCTTGCTCAATATGTTGACTGGTCAGCGGGTGCAAGAATATGCCCCATCGATTTATAATCCTTAAAATTAAGGGAATTTTACGGATATTTCCCTACTGGTGGGTTGCTGAGCAGGAGTAAGACTGAGTATTTGAGGTGTCAGTTCACTAAGGTGGCGGGGTTGAGATCGACAGAGGCGGGGAGTATTATTTTCGATGGGAATGTTGTTGAGGGTTCGGATTTCTTCAGATATCTAGGATCTATTATTCAAAAAGATGGGGAGTTAGACGGAGATGTGGCTCACAGAATTAAAGCGGGATGGTTGAAATGGAAGAGTGATTCAGGGTTTCTATGCGATAAAGATACGCCCCAAAGATTAAAGGGAAGATTTTATCGCACGACAATTAGGCCTGCCCTACTTTACGGCTCCGAGTGTTAGGCCGTGAAGCATTGTCACATTCAAAAGATGAGTGTGGCGGAGATGCGCATGTTGAGGTGGATGTGCGGACATACAAGGAAAGATCGGTTAAGGAATGAGGTGATTAGGGAAAAGGTAAAAGTGGTGCCAATAGAGGACAAGATGATGGAAAATCGACTAAGATGGTTTGGCCATGTGAGAAGGAGACCTATGGGCCTTTTGATTAGGAAGTCGGAGACTTGGAGAACAGAAAAGGTCCCTAGAGGCAGAGGAAGACCGAGACAGACATGGTTGAGAGTGATAGAGCACGATATGAAAGTTCTGGGGCTTGAGGAGAGTATGGTGACTGAGAGGGCACAATGGAGGGAAAGGATACATGTGAATTTTTAGTATTTGATGTTTTTTGACAGATTTAATGTTGTTTTATTTAATTTAAAGAAATTAAATTATTTATTTTTCTCTCCTTTATTACACTTTTTCACCAACCACTTTCTTATAGATTTTTACCTGGTTCATTCCGGATCCTTAACTCTATTTCGGTTTTTTAAAATCGTTTTAATCTTTTCTCTCGATTTAAATTTTAAGTTTTAATAAAAGAAAGACGGAATTCGATTTTAAAACCCCTAAGTTTACCTTGACTTTCCATTACATTTTCGTTCTTCCTCTTTGTTTTTCATCTTCCCTCTTTTTATTCGCATTTTGAGGCGTGCGTTCACCCATGGACGGTTCGAAAGGATGATTCATGTCAGCCGACCCCAAATCATTTTGGGATTAAGGCTATGATGTTGTTGATGTTGTTATAGTAATATAGAGTAGTGGTTTATACAATTGTAAAAATACAAAAAAATGAGTCAAACGGAGTATAAGTATAATATGCGCTTATCGTATATTATCATACATTGTATTATTTATTTATTTTACTAATATATATATATATATATATATATATATATATATATATATATATATATATATATATATATATATATATATATATATATTTTAAGGTTATTACATTCTACCCTCCTTAAAAATAAGTTTCGCCCCGAAACTTCAGTTACCTTGGTTTAGAACAAATGGGGGTACTTGTTTCTCATTTCAAGCTCTGTTTCCCATGTCGCTTCTGACATATCGTGGCGAGACCATAAAACTTTCATCAATGGAATAGTTTTATTACGAAGAATTTTCGCCTTTCGATCTAAAATTTGAATTGGTAGCTCCTCGTAGGTAAGATCTTCCCGAACTTGTAAAGGTGGTATGTCAATAATATGACCATGATCAGGGATATATTTCTTTAAAAGTGAAACATGGAAAACGTCATGTATCTTTGACAATTCTATCGGAAGATGAAGTCGATATGCCACACTTCCAACTCTTTCATTTATTTCAAAAGGCTCTATGTATCTTGGACTCAATTTTCGTTGCTTCCCAAAGCGTATTACTCCTTTCGTAGGTGATACTTTGAGAAATACGAAATCTCCCTTTTGAAATTCTAATGGTAAATCTCTTGAGGTCAGCATAACTCTTTTGACGACTTTGTGTGATTCGCATTTTCTCTCGTATGATTCTTACTTTATCAGTTGTCTCTTGTATCAGATCTGGTCCAATTATTTTGGATTCATCAATATCACTCCAACATAATGGTGTTCTACACCTTTGTCCATACAAAGCCTCATAGGGAGCCATACCAATACTAGCATGATAACTGTTATTGTAAGAAAACTCTATTAAGGGTAAGTGTTGCTCCCATGATCCTTGAAAATCCAAAACACATGATCTTAATAAATCTTCCAAGGTTTACATGGTTCGCTCAGTTTGGCCATCTGTCTGCGGGTGGAAAGCGGTACTAAAGTTAAGCTTAGATCCCATCGCTGTTTGAAAATTTTTCCAGAACTTGGCTAAGAAATTTGTATCTCTATCCGATATAATGGTTGTGGGAACCCCGTGTAATCTCACTATTTCTTTGTATTTCTTAGCTAGTTTTTCTGAGTTCCATGAAGTCTTAGTGGCTAAAAAGTGAGCACATTTGGTTAGTCTATCTACTACTACCCATATTTCATTCATTCCTTGGGATGTTAAGGGTAGTCCTGTCACAAAATCCATAGCAATAGACTCCCATTTCCATGTAGGAATATCTAGGGGTTGTAAAAGTCCTCCGGGTCTTTGATGTTCTATCTTTACTTGTTGACAGGTTACACATTTTGCGACAAAATCTGCTATTTCTTGCTTTATATTGCTCCACCAAAATGTATGTGGAATATCTTTATACATCTTGTTTCCCCCGGGATGTATCGAATATCGTGACTTATGTGCTTCGTTCAAAATCTTTTCTTTGATAACTTTTGAATTTGGTACACAAATGCGATTTTGAAACCAAAGCGACCCATCTTCTTGAATAACAAAACCTGGTGCTTTTCCTCTTTGTATGTCCTTTCGAATTTTCTCAAATTGGGGATCTGTTCCTTGGGCTATTTTTATTTCATCATTCAAGGTTGGTCTTATTTCTAAGGCCGCCATATAACCACTTAGATCACCAATAACCATTTCTATATCTAGTCTGTTCATGTCTTGTAGGATACATGGTTCTTTTACCGTAAACATGTTTAGAGTGGAAAAAGGTTTTCGACTAAGTGCATCAGCTACCACATTAGCTTTAACGGGATGATATTGGATATCTAAGTCATAATCTTTGATAAATTCAAGCCATCTACGTTGTCTCATGTTAATCTCTTTCTGGGTAAAAAGGTATTTCAGGCTCTTGTGATCAGTATATATACGACAGGAAATCCCATAAAGATAATGTCTCCAAATTTTCAAAGCAAAAACCACCGCAGCAAGCTCTAAATCATGAGTGGGATAATTTTGCTCGCGTGCTTTCAATTGCCTAGAAGCATAAGCAATTACCTTCCCATTCTGCATTAACACACAACCTAATCCTAGCTTTGAGGCATCACTGTATACTTCTAATCCATCAATGCCATTTGGTTGGTAAGAATAGGGGCAGAGGTGAGTCTATTTTTTAGTTCATAAAATGCTTCCTCGCACTTTTCATTCCATACAAACTTGGTACTTTTTCTGATAAGATTTGTGAGTGGTTGGGTTATTTTAGAAAAATCTTTCACAAAACGACGATAGTATCCTGCTAATCCCAAAAAGCTATGTACTTCTGCTACATTCTTGAGTGCGGGCCATTTTGTGATTGCCTCAATCTTTTGAGGGTCTACTTGTACTCCTTTTTCTGAGATAACATGACCTAAGAAACTTATTTCTTTCAACCAAAATGCATATTTCTTCAATTTGGCATAGAACTGGTTTTTCCTTAAGGTTTCCAAAACTATCCGCAAGTGGTGAAAATGTTCCTTCTCATCCTTAGAATATATTAAAATGTCATCAATGAAAATAATGACAAATCTATCCAAATAAGGCCTGAACACTCTATTCATAAGGTCCGTAAAAACTGCAGGAGCATTGGTAAGTCCAAAAGGCATGACCATAAACTCATAATGTCCATAACGAGTTCTAAAAGCTGTTTTAGGGATGTCATATGTTTTTATCCTCAATTGGTGATATCCAGAGCGAAGATCTATTTTTGAGTAAATAGCACATCCTTGCAATTGATCAAAGAGGTCATCTATACGAGGTATAGGATACTTATTATTTATAGTGACCTTATTAAGCTCTCGATAATCTATGCACAAGCGCAAACTTCCATCTTTCTTTTTAACAAAAAGCACTGGTGCTCCCCAAGGTGAGGTACTGGGTTTTATGTACCCTTTTTCTAACAGTAGTTCATCTAGTTGAATTTTCAGTTCCTTTAATTCAGCAGGTGCCATTCTATAAGGAGATTTGGAAATGGGTGCACTTCCTGGTATTAGTTCAATTGTGAAATCTACTTCCCTATATGGTGGCATTCCTGGGATTTCTTCAGGAAAAACATCCGAAAATTCCTTAACTACGGGAATACTGGTCAAATTTGGTTCCGCCTCTAAACAGCTACATACATCGCATAAATAACCCTTACATCCTTGGCGTAATAAATTCAGGACTTTTAAAAAGGATATAATCCTATTGTTGTTCTTGTTGGATTTGTGGTTCTGAAATAGTATCTCATTCCCATTAGGTTTTGTAATAGTTAACGATTTCTCATGACAATTTACCATCACATGATTCTTACTAAGCCAATCCATTCCTAATACTATGTCAAAACCTTGTAAATCGAATTGGACAAGATTATCCAAGAAACTGTTTGCATCTATGGTCAAAATACAGTCTTTATACCAAATAGGGCATGAAATGTTCTCCCCGGTAGGTAATCCCACTGAAAGTCTTAATTTCCGAATCTGTGGGGTCAAATTCAACTTTTCACTTAAGGATCGAGATATAAATGAATTAGATGCCCCGTTATCAAATAAGACATTAACAGGATTAGAGTTAAGAAAAATGTTACCCATAACCACATCTTCTGAAGTCTCCATTTCCTGGGAGTTCATCACAAACACACGTCCCCGAGTTGGTCCTTGTGTTTTAGGCTGAGGTGCCAATACTTTTGGGGTAGATGTAGACGGAGTGGAGTTAGGCATAGGGGTATTTCCTGGCACAGTTGTCCGATTCATTGGACAATTATGCTTAACATGGTTTGGGCTTCCACACATAAAGCATCGCGGGCTAACAAATCTACATTGAGATGTAAGATGATTAGTACGGCCACACCTTGCACATGTAACTGTTTGGTTCCTTTCATGTGATTGGTTAAAAGGGTTTCTTCCGAATCCTAAGTTTGGTTGTTTATAGGAATTTCCCACGGTAACACTGTTTCTTTCAAACTTCCTTTTACCTCCAGATGGTGTATAATTTCTCTCTTTCATTACTCTCTCTGCATTAGTGGCTTTATCATATATCTCTTGATAATTTAGACAAGTATGTGTAGATAATCTGTCTCGAAGATTCCAATTCAACCCTCTTTCGAAACGATTCATCCTTAATTCTTCTGTAGCCACCATGTGCAAGACAAATCGCGATAATTCCATAAATTTTGAGGCATACAAAGTAACGGACATTAATCCCTGTTCCAAGTCGTTAAACTCTTCCTCTTTCTGTCTCCTAAGTGAAGGAGGATAAAATTTTGATCTCAGGAGTTCCTTAAACTGAATCCATCCAAATCCTGGTTCCTCTCTTCTATCCTTAACAGTTTCCCACCATAAATCAGCTTGTCCTTCCAAATAATAAATAGCAAAATCTACTCTTCATTTTTCCATCGTAAGTCTTTGGGTTATAACTTGCCATTTTCTTAAAATATTTAGCACTCTCTTCCTGATTATTAGGAGGGTTATTCCTTAGTGCTTCAGCCATCATTTCAGCGAAGTTTCTTGCATCTGATTAATTATTAGGATCGGGTTGGTTGACGTCGATATTATTAAGAAAAGACATCCTATAAAACATAAAATACACAGGGATTATAATCTTAGCGTGGTTTTATTTATTAACAGGTGCACACTATTTACAAACGTTATATATTACACGCAAACATATAACACGCCTAATTTTACATACATCCGCAATATATTAGAACAACCCTATATAGATCACAAGTCTCAAAATTGGGTGTCTAACTATCAAAATATCTAGATACCACCATACTTAACCTATATTAGTCTTAGTCTAATACATTACATTATCTTATGCTTCACTACTTATAACAAGGGATAATAAAGTCACTATTTATCCCCCTTTCATCTCTAGGTGCTGGATTACGGCTTGGTTGGAGTATCATCTCCGTCCCTCCAGTTATGGTACTAACATTCTCGTCATTTGATCCAACATCATCCTCGGGTGGGTTGTCATTTAGATAGTTGTTCTCCTGATTGTTTTCATCATCTACCTCATCATCAGAAATATATACCACACGGTTCCTCTCAAAAGTGATAAGTTCCCACGCTATATCTTCAAATGTAGGGATCCAACGATCATAAAATGCACCCCTGTGAAGATATTTCAAATGATTTGGGACGCCATTTACTATCAAATCATAATACCGATCCTTAAAGGTTCTCCACGGTACTATGTCAGGCAAAGTTTTGATAAGGGCATGTGCTAAATATGGTTCAGTCATCCGGAATGCTGGAAATAAGACATTATGGTTCCTTAAAGAATTTCTCAGACGATCTACATGTACTGCAACCGTTTCATCTGGAGTCATTATCAGATCGTACGGGTGAGGTACTGCCATTATATCTAAAACAAAAAGACATTAACCAGATTAGTAATCTTACCCACAAAAATTAATAATGGGTAATAATAACATGGAAAAATAGTATAAAATAAATAAAATTACTACTACCTTTCCTTCCTACTAATTTACCCATCTCTCGTTCAATTTTACTAATTTTTTTTATATAGGCTCTGATACCAATTTGTAACACCCTGAAATAAAGACAATAATATAAAATAACAAAGAGTACGTTTTTATTTCATATAAAAAAAATTGAAAACAAATTTATTACAAGGCGTCACCGCCGTATTTCCTGTACTGGAAATACAAGGCTACAAGATCTACTCACCAAACTTAATATTAAATACTAGTTATTTAATAGGTTTTAATTTCTATAGTGAAACTCACTCCCTTGGTTCCCCAGCAAATAGACCTGAAAAAAAATATTAAAATAAACAAAATCAGTCAAAACTGACTGAATATGATCTCAGTTACCTTCAGCAGTCCTAAATAAATAATTCTCATTTAATAATTACCCGTCTTCTGTTAATTGGATACCCCTGTCATTTTATCATAATATGAAAAATATAGAATACCGGTCTACTATTACTGAAATGAGACACATTACGGAGTAAAACTCCCCCGGACTAAGCCCTCCTCCATGTACACAGAATCCCAGGTCTAAGACCCGTGTAAACCCTCTGGCACTTTCACCAGTAATAATCAGAACCGTAGTTCACATGGAGTTGTGCCCCCTTCCATGTACACAGGTTAAATTTGTAATGTTGCCCCCCTCCCGTAATCGTATCCCGAATGTAACAAATGGCCAAATGAACATTATATGAAAAATGAGCATGAAAACACTATAGTATAATGGACATAAAATTAACATGTGAATGGTATAACAACAATAACATGAACTTTATAATCATTATTTCTATAAATATTTCCTTATAAGGTCATCTCATTTTAAGAAAATTACTAATTTCTACGATAAAGGGTCCTGAAATCATACCTTATAATACTATTATAGGTAATTATGGATGACTAAATGATTCGTAGTTTGTAAGAGTCCGTTGTTAGCTCTGTGTTTCTCTTTGCATGTGGTTCTTTCTTTTTAACAAATGTACATGGCTATATATAGAGGATTAGGTCGGTTGATATTTACACAAGGGGTAAGAATTAATTTTTTGTGGTCCAATGAGACTTTAACTTGATGACTAAGAAATGGGTGTAACTTATCATCCAGCATGGCAAAGTTATCACTTAAGGTAAAAAAAATATCTAATTATAGTATTAATATATATAGTAATATAGAGTAGTGGTTTATACAATTGTAAAAATACAAAAAAAATGAGTCAAACGGAGTATAAGTATAATATGCACTTATCGTATATTATCATACGTTGTATTATTTATTTATTTTAATATATATATATATATATATATATATATATATATATATATATATATATATATAGAGCCAAGTTCAAATGAGTCCACCTAAATAATTGAGTCCCTAAGTCCTAATCTAAGCCATTGATCTTCTAAGATTAATGATTGAGATTTGAAACTTCTAAGCAATTTCTAAATTGAAACTTTAATGTTTTAAAAGTGAAATTTTAATTTGTGAATGTAATTTTAATTCTTTACAAATGTAACTTTAATTTTTTAAAGTCATTTTATATATAAAAATTTACTTTTTTGTATTTTTGAATATAACTTTAATGTTCTACGACTGAAACTTTAATGCAAAAAAATGTAACTTTAATATTTTTAGGCCATTTTTTAATATAAAAATTTGATTTTATGAAATAAAGTAATTAGGACTAATATTTATTTAATTTAACTAATTTTTGTCTGAAATCATAATAGTATACGAGTGAAACTTTAATGCTTTAAAGTGAAACTTTAAATTTTTTGGACTTTTTTTAATATAAAAATTTGAATTTATGTAATAATGTGATTGTGACTATTATTTATTCAATTTCACTGATTTATTTAATTTAACTTGTGAAACTTCAACGTTAAAAGTTGCAACTTTAACGCTAATAATGTAAAAATGACTTATATTGATTTAATTTCACTAATTTATGAATGTAACTTTAATGTGATATGAGTGAAACTTTAATGTGATACGAGTGAAACTTTAATTTTTTAGGCTATTTATAATTTTAATGGTTTATGTAAAATTAGTCCTCGTTTATGAAACGTTATTCTCTTAGGAATGAAACTTTAACTCTTGACGGTGAAACTTTATACTAAATAGAGTGATTTTGGATAATATTAATTTGAATTTACGTAAATTTGGTCCGTTAGTGTAATTTTAGTCCTTATCCATGTAACTTCCGCCCATATCGATGAAACTTTAATCTCAACCACCCGCCGCCAACTGTCCACCAAAAAAAAAAAAAAAAAAAACAGAGGGAATATGCAGTAGAACCACCACCACACGACTGACGGAAAAAAAAAAAAAAAAAAAAAAAAAAAAAAAAAAATGACTGACCACCAATACAGGGACCAAAAAAAAATGAGAAGGTCATGGCCACAACATCAACGCCACATCCCCGCAAATGACCCACCACCAACAACCACTTTAGATCTGGAAAAAAAAAAAAGAAAAAGGGAGAGAGGCGGCAGCCACAACGGCCACCAACACCTCCACAACCCCACCAGAGCATGTCGACAACCACCACCGTAAAATGAAAAAAAAAAAAAGAACGGAGAAGGGAGAGGCGGCTGCCACATCCGCCACCAACACCCCCACATGACCCACAACAACACCACAACCACGGACGTAATCGAAAAAAAAATAATAAAAAAAAAGAACGAAGAAGCGAGAGAGGCGGCAGCCACAGCCGCCACCAACGCTCCCATATGACCCACCACGCACCACAAACAAGACTCCTTTTATCAGATCTAAAAAAAAAAAAAAAAAACCTAAGGTGAAAGGAGGACGGCGGCGAGTGGCGGTGAAGAGTAGTGGTTGCCGAGGGAGGCAGACGGCTGGCGGGAGAAGAGAAAACGTAATGGCAGCGTCAGGAGGATAGGCGGTGTTGTGGTGGGCGGGTTATGTTGTCGGGGTTGGTGAGATGAGACGGAGTGAGAAAGGGAGGAAGAGAGGGAAAGGGGGGAAGAGAGATAAGTTGCAGGAATGAAATGAATAGAATTAGGGTTTGTGTGTTTATATATGGCTTTTATTTTCAGATTCAATCTTAACCCTTGATTTTGTTCTAATCTAACGGCTTAGATTAGGACTTATGGACTCATCTAAGGATGGTGGACTCATTTGATCCTAATTCTATATATATATATATATATATATATATATATATATATATATATATATATATATATATATATATATATATATATATATATATATATATATATATATATATATATATATATTTTAAGGTTATTACAAAGATGTAATTGAGGGAGCAATAAAATGTATAAACAAATGCAAAATGTTTTCTTTTTCTGGTGCGATTTTGATTAATGGTTAAAAATTATGATATGTTTTAGTTACTCAAATGTAATGAGGCATAATAATCTATATATATATAAAAGAGAGTTTTTTCGAGCGATCTGAGAGCGTCCACATCATCAAAAATCAATTTAGGAAAGAATAATTTTTAATGTAAAAAATAAAGTGGAGAATCTTTTAATTATTATAATATGTATATTTCCTAAATTATATTTAAGTGATATTTTCCAATTTTTATATCAACCTTTTACATTTCATTTGGCAAAAAAATATCGTTACAAAAATTATGAAAATAATATAATTAACTTTGTGGTAAAAAATGCTATCATTAGAGTATAGATTTCATATTCTTTGCACATATTAAAGATGGTGTACTTCGTAATATGTAAAATTGTGTACTTTTTAGTATGTTTTGTCCCACATTGGAAAATAACGTAGGTGCGGTGATTATGCTACATATAAATAGTAGAATTGTCCCACATCGAAAGATTAGTACAAGGTAATGTGATCCTATGATTATAAATATGAGGCATATTTGGAACTTATGATCCACCCAAAAAAATTTGAGTCTCATAAATATTGTTTTAAAGAGCTCTTAAGATTTCTAATCATAACGATATGATATAAAAAAAAATAAAGTGGAAATCGTTGGGAACTACCCGGGGAAGAGTTAAGAACATGAGCAAGAAAATCAAAAAATACAAAAATAAAGGTTTTACTAATGGTAGTCTCTTGACAGAGTACAAAACTAAAGAAATAATGTCGGTAAAACAATTATGAAAATAATATTATTAGATTCATGGTAAGAAATGCTATCATTAGAGTATGTATAGATTTCATATAATTTGCACATATTAAAGATGGTGTATTTTATAGTATGTTATATGTCCCACATTGAAAAATAATATAAGTGTGACAAATATACTACATATAAAAAAAAAAAGAATTTTTCCACATCGAAATATAACATAAGGTAGGTGATTCCATGATTATAAATAAGAGGCATCCTTGGAACTTAGGCATCAACCCAAAATCATTTGAGTATCTTAAGTACTGTCTTGGAGTGCTCTTAAAAGTTTATATCATTATATTTTCTACCTATTGATTTTATATGTCCCACATTTAAAAAATAATGTAGGTGTGGTAAATATACTACGTTTTAAATAATATAATTAGAATTGTGTTAAAAAAAATTCTATCATTAGAGTATAGGTTCATATCATTTGCACATTTTTATTATGATAAAAAAAATAGAAAACAAATGTATGAATATTAATAGATAATATAGTATTTACTTATTATTAAATCGGGTTGGATGTCGAATTAGGGTCAAAAAATATGGTGTACTTTTAAATATGTTATAATATTCGTCTCACATAGAAAAAGAATGTAGGTGTGATAAATATATACTACGTATAAATAGTTAAATTGTCACACATCAAAAGATTATCATAAGCTGAGGTGATCCCATGATTATAAATAGGATTTATCCTTGGAACTTAGGTATCACCACAAATATATTAATCTCTCAAAGTATACTTATTATATAAGAGACTTTAAACATAATCTTGAATTAAATGTTAAATTTTTAAAGTTGTAACATTTTTTTGGGTGGGAGAAAGAGCGATAAAATGGTCAGTATTATAACGAAAAAATTTCATGATACCCTCGAATTTTGGTAGATTACACATAATACCCCTAATTTTAAGTTTCTACATATAATACCCTTGTGTTTACTTTATTTTCATAACGCTATTACTCATATGAGTAACTAGATGAGTAATTGAGCATGCCATGCTATTTGTGTTTTGTTATTTAGGTATTAAATGTTAATTTATTAAATAAAATATGGATTTAGGAATTAGATAATGAAGTGTTTGTGTAATAGATAACAAAAGAAAAAGGCGTCCCAAGTCATAAGAGTAATGGGCTTATGACGGAAGTTGTCAAATGGTATTCTGAGAAAGAAAAAGGTGAACACAAGGGTACCATTTGTAGAAACTTAAAATTAGGGGTACCATGTATAATCTATCAAAGTTCAAAGTTACCATGAGAAATTTCTAATATTATAATGATATAGTTAATTAAATTTTCATTTAAAAGAGAGATATTCGTACCAATAAAACAATAAAGGGGGAATTATTTTTTAATCGTTATTTTATTTGTCACACCATCAAACTTAACGTCCATTTAATAACCTTTACATTAGGGGGTACCATGGGCAAAAAAATGGAACCTCAAGGGTACCGTAGGCAGATTCTTAAAAGTAGGGGTAACACGAAAAATCTGACAAAATTAAAGTGTACCACGGAAAATTTCTGTATCTCAATTATGATTTTTTTTTTGAAGAAAAACAACGTACAAATATTAATGGAGAGTACTTGATCATATTATTAAATTTAAATATAACTATTAGATATAATGAGTAGCAATTGTCCGTATTCGGTATTAGGATCTGGTTGGATGTCGAACTTAGTGGAAAAAAGATAGTGTAATTCTGAGTATGTTATTTGTCCCACATTGAAAAATAATGCTGAGTATGTTTGATGAATATATATTATGTATAAATAGTAAAATTGTCCCACATCAGAAAAATAATCCAAGTTTGGTGAATATATTACATATAAATAATAGAATTGTCCCACATCGAAAGATTAGTATAAGGTAGGGTGATTATATGATTATAAATAAAAGTTAACCCACGTATATATTAATCTTTTATTTTTTTTGTAAGAGATATTTTAATAATATGTAAAGCAATCATTAGACATAGAATGTAAACATTAAACCCTTATAACGTTTTTTTTTTGCATTTATAAATAAGTTTATTACCCCGTTGCAACGCACGGGCATTCAAACTAGTTACCTATATTTGAAAGTTAGAAAGATTTAAATTTATTATTTATCAAAGTAAAAAATCTCATTATTGATTTGTCTGTGGATTCAAGATCTTTTTTATTCAACACTTGATTGTATTATAATTCATAAATTTTCTATTTTAGTGCAGAGATTATCATTATATATGACACATTAATAACCAATTTATGTATATTTAGCACCCATTTTATTTTTTAATTACGATTTTGTCTTAAATAAAGTTATTATACTATCGATTGTCTTAAAATAAACATTATAATATCACTAATATAGTAATATATAATCACTTTTATAAATATCTACGTGATTAATATTTGTATGTATTGAAATTTGTAACGGACACAATTATGTGGATGTTACAAACTCATAGTGTTCATAATAATTGTGTGTTATTATGTGCCATTGTATATCTTTAAGCTAGAGCTGTTCAAATGCGGACTTGGGCCGGGCTGTGAAGGAAAAAGTTGCCCTTTAATATCTTAGTGGGCTGGCTGGGCCTTAATTATGGGCCAATTATCCTTGCCCTTGCCCGCCCTTTAATCAAAAGTCGGGCGGCCCATGGGCTAATGGGCCGTAGCACGAAACTTCATTTTAGATGTTTTATTAATTAAAATATATAAGGGTAACCTATATATAAATATTTTCGTCCTATTTTAACTTTTATAGTTTACGTATTATTTTAGTGTTCCACATCCATATAAAATTGATACAATTTTCTTTGAAAATGTCTTTTTTTAACAGTAAAAGTAAAGGATTTAAATAGTAAATGGGCCTAATGGGCCGGCCCACAGGATTTTCTTGTTGTCCATACCCGTCCATTTAACTTGGCGGGCTGGGCTTGGCCCGCCCTCTGAATTTTTCGGGTAAAAAATACTTGTCCAAGCCCACGTAAAAAGAGGGCTGGACGGGCGGGCCTAATGGGCGGGATGACCCATGAACAACTATACTTTAAGCCCATATTAATGTGTCATTAAGTGGTATTCAATTCCCTTGTAACATCTCTTTGTGAGACAATATATAAGGGGTTCAATACTAGACATATTAGTATCGATATACATACACATATACCAACACATATACTAGTACACTCTTATGGAGTCCACCATCAATATGGGACGTGGGATTTGGAGTCTGAACATATTCCGGGACTCTAGTAGCCGTCGGAGGTACGAGGTACGGTAGTGGACAGTTAGCGAGCACAACGATCTGATCGCTTCCGCATTAAGGTATGTCCTTTATTTTCCAACAGTGGTATCAGAGCAAATGTGTTTTGCTTATGTCCCTACGTTTATTCGTCTTATGCGTACATAATATATATAGCATAAGCATTAGAAACCATGATAAGGTCTGTATGTCTGATCTCCATACTATGCATTGCTTCGTTCTTGCGTATGATTATTGTAATTATATAACACGAATTGCAATGATAAGTCTCTTTACCTCTTTCCACATTGAGATGGTGAATTTATATATATGAAAGGGTCAATTAATTATTACACCCTTATATATACAATTTTTCAAAAATTACTACCTTATAAACTTGTTTTCTAAACTTACTACCTTACTAAGCACTATTTCATACAATTTACTATCAATTGGACTTTCCGGTGTCTTAGCAAGTTAAGTGACCAAAATAACCCTTCACTTAATTAGTGTGTGAAGGCCAACATTGTTTAGAAGTCGTCGTTTTTTCCCTCACTTCTCTCTCATCTCTTAAAATGTCTTCTCTCTAATTTATTCATCAAATATCTAGCAATCTATTCAACACTACTGGATTTCGCCTCTAATTAGCTACTGACAAGGTATTTTCAGTCACTATGGTTATTTTGAAGACAAGATTTGTAGTAATATGGATGAACAATGTACTTGTTTTGCTTGTTGATCAAATCAAGGCATGTGTTTGAGCATTATTAAAAGAGAGGAACAATTAACCTTTCAATAAGGTAATCAATGCAATTTGTTGCTAGGCTAGATGTGAACAAACGAAAAGAAGGGGAGGAAGCAGGGCATGAAAAGGTAAAATAAGAATTAAAGAGGAGAGAAATGGATAAAAGAAGTAAAAATAAGAAGAGGGGCATTTTGGTCAGAAATATTAAGTTTTAGAGGGAAATTTGAAATATTGCCTGATATTCCCTTTTAAGTAGTCGGAAAGTGCAATTGGTAGCAAATTGTATACAATAGTGCTTAGTAAGGAGTAAGTTTAGAAAACAAATTTATAAGGTAGTAATTTTTGAAAAGTTGTATTATATATAAGGGTGTAATAATTAATTGACCCGATATGAAATGACAATTATGGCTTGTTTTTTTTTCCGTATTGATGACATATTAGTGTTGCTTTAATGGCCTTTGTGGTCAGACAAATCAGCGTCGGGTGTGTGTCACCCACCTTGGAAAGTCGAGTTCTCGTGAGTCGTGACAGCAGATGGCTGTCGCGACCCAAGTCTCGAGTTTATGTAACCGAGATTCACATCAAAAGTGTTCTTGGTGGGCTGTCGAGTTCGAAAGGTTGCTAAGGCTTCTAACCAACGTGCGTTAGCCGCGCGACTGTCGATGTAACCGAACCCAGTATACGACAATCATTCGTGTCAGTTATTTACACACGTTGGGGTTTGTGTTCACCCGCAAGTCAGAGTATGACCGTCGAGGTTGCGACCCTCCTGAAACCTGATATGATACGGAGTTTTATGGAAACTGGTCGTACCTCTTAAATACCAACGACACTTGAATAGATGATTCATGGGCTTCTGAAAATCTAAAAGTCTTTGTGACGACGATTCACCCGAAACCCTCTCTCAAACCCAGATCCATATGACAAAGCTAATCGGATTTCAACACTATTGCAGTCGGCGCGTGTGTGTCGAGCTCGAGCAATTGAACCACGTGTTGATGAGGCTGCTCGACGGTCAGCAGTAGGTGCGTCTCCGACGTCACGCCTTTCTCATCATACTGGTGTATCAATTGGTTATGGTGATCTGCTCCTGGGCCGATCTGTCTTTGGGCAACTAATTGGTAACAATGGTTGTCTTCTTCGTCAAGAAAATAAATTGTTACAATTGGTAGGGGTGTTTTATTTGTCTTAATTGAGAGAGGGAACAAGTACACGGTGTTTTTGGGATGAAAAGATGATGGTAAAGGCCTTAGAAATATAGTAGACGGCTGATTTCATGTTTTGTCTGTTTTTATTTTATCTGTTTTTCGTTCGTATGCATAACATCATTAATGTTAGCGTAAATTGATAACTTATACCTTACATAATATTGTTTTTCAAATATTATACCTAAGATAACTTTTTTTCAAAACTTATACCAAGAATGTCATTTTTTTATAAACTTAATACCAAGTCAGTTTTCCGGTGAAAATTTTGAGAAAGTGACCGTTTTGCCCTTGAACTAAACAAGTGCACAAATTTACGCTTTAAACTTAACATTATGAGTTTATGACTTATTCATGTTATAACCTAAAAAAAACCCAAAAATCCCTAAATACACTGCATCTAGATTCAACATCCCTAATTAATTGCATCAATGTAATCCTAATTCATCATTTACAACACAATTAAGCATTCAAGCTACCCACACATCTCCATTAATCCCCCAAAAAACCAAAATCCCTAAAAAATTATTCCAATTACAACACTTTTTCGCACTTAAATGCCATATTGTTCGTGCTAATACATCCTATAGGAAAATAAATCATCAATTGAGCGATCAAGCTTACAATCAATGGATAAACTACATACAACAACTACAATACTTCGTAACTCCCAACCAAAGTCAGAATAATGGTCATAAGACAATCAAAGAGAATGATATAAATACTCTTCGAGAATGTCTTCTTGATGGGTGCAACTTCACTGTCAACTTCATTGTTGGACATTTCTGCAAAGTTGAAAATGCGCCCAGATCGAATTAAACCCTAATTTTAATTTGGTTATGGGATTGCTTTAAACTCATAAGTCTAAAACTATGAGAAAAATAAAATATGAAAGAAGTAAAGAGGAAAATAGTTTAATAAATTTGCTTGAATCAGTAAAAGTATCAACGAGGATATCAGAATTGAAAGAGATTGAAGTTGGGAAGAGTTGGTTGAAGATGAAAGAATAATAGAATAACTAAATCAGACAATATGAGATGATGCTTTAAAATTACATGAAGAGTAAAATTAGAAACAAACATCTCATTTTAAGTAAAAATTTTAAATTCGTAGAATCAGGTCAGTTTTTTCAACGGAGTTCTGATTGGGGATTAAGTTTATAAGAAAATGACATTTTTGGTATAAGTTTTGAAAAAAAGTTATCTTAGGTATAACATTTAAAAAACAGTGTTATGTAAGGTATAAGTTATCAATTTACCCTTAATGTTATACACTATCTTAGTAATAATCATTTGTTATTATACTAATTCGTTTAGTATAACTTTACGAGTAGATGGATATGTTTCATTTACAGTTTTGTTTCGACCATATAATTTTGTCTTATATGAATAGCTAAATGTTTTTGTCATACTATGGTTTTTTGATGGTATCATTTATTTGGTTAAAGGTATGATTATATGAATATGTTTCATATAAAAATTAAAAATAAAGATGGACCATATAAAATAAGTTTTATATGTATATTAAATTTCCTAGTGTTTTAATTTTGTCCTTGTTGATTTTATGAGTATGTCTCATAGATTGTTCGGTAAAATAAATTACGTGAATGTGTTTCATGGGTAAAGTTAAATTTCTTTGTGATTTTAGCCATGACCTTGTATTTTAGGGATGTGTTTCGTAAAAAATTATTTTACGTGTAATGATAAATATCTGAGTGATATATGATAATCTACGTAAAATTTATCATTGTATGTAAATCTTCGACTTCTTAATGATATTTTTTGTTTTGAGCAATTGGCTAGTAAAATTTATGAGTATGAGAAAGAGTAGTAATACTAGAGCTGATCGTTTGCGGGCTTGGTCCGGACACGGGCCGGGCCAACCTGAATTAAAAGTGTCCGGCGGGCCTATTTTTCCTGTCCGTGTCCACTATAACATGCTTATTGAAGTTGTCCATACCCGTCTGATATGAGTTAGCGGGCCTGCCCATGGGCCGTCGCGCTTTAAAATATAGAAGACACAGACTAAAAATGATGTTTAGCGTACCAAAATCAAACAATATACTACGTCTTTGTGCTACATATTACGTCCTCATATCGACATTAATTGTTTTAAGGCATAATAAATTGCCCAAATTGATGATACAACAATTTTAGTGTTATTTTTCTTTCTTAATTTAATCGGGTGTTGGATTGTTACATGGACCTTAGTTAATTATTTAGTTTGGTAAATCATTTTAAGGAAGTAAAAATACATTATAAGCTATTAGCGGGCCTAACGGGCTGTCCACGAACATTTTTATTTAATCCATACCCGCCCATTAATTTAGCGGGCCGAGTTTTCCATGTCCATTAACCATTAATTTTAAAAAATTTCGTAACCAAGCCCGCTTAAGTAGCGGGCCGGACGGGCCGAGCTGGACGGGCCAGTCCGGAGATGATCAACTCTAAGAAATACTAATGTTCGCACTCCGTGTTCGATTTGTATATGCTACTCATAATTATGTGTATATTTTTTTTTATAAGATAGAGTTAGAACTTACGAATCTGTTTCGTATATTTTATCTTGTGAAAAGTGCATTGAAAAATAAATATCTTATTGACATTTGTTGTTCATAAGATTTTATAACTTACATACAATGCCTATATCTTTGTGATATAATAGTTCTCGTAAATCTGTTTTACGAAAAGATTTATATCTTTGTGATATACTTTTACATGTAAATTCGTTTTACATAAGATTCGTTATATCTTAGTGATATATAATAATGGTACATGTAAAATTAGTTTTTACATGAGAGATGAGAAAGAATTGAATACATATTAGTTGTGTATCAATAACTCATTAAGACTATCATATGTGTGATGGTCAAGTTTTTTTTTTTTAACGACGTGTACATTTTTTTTGCATAGTGTTTGTCTAATATCTAAGTGATATTATTGTATAGCTAATTTGTTTAGCGGTATTTATAAGGGTGAATGGCTAATTTGTTTAGCTGTTTATTAAGCGTTAATGAATTTGTTTCATTTCCAGGAGTAAATTAAATTTTTAAAATTTCTCGTTTATAGCGTTTGTGATGATTATGAGCTTAGCGAAATTTTCGAAAGAACAGTATAAATGAAGAGATTTTAGGAATTTAATTTTGAATTGTGCCTTAATCCATATACTTGTGTATGACAACAAGTGTTTTTGGTGATTTGTTCACCATAGTAAAGCGATTTGAACTTTTTGATAACCAGAATGATAAGATTTAGTATCTTATTTAATAATCACGATTTGAGAAATTGTGATCATTATTATATGATCGGGGTTGAATATCTTACGAGTAGGATTGTGAAATTCTATGTTTTTACCATTATTTACTCAGTTATAGTAAGCCTGATGCATGCAAAATTGTGTTATTTTGTATGTAGACCTATTAAGTAATTTTGACATGTCTTACAGCTTATGTAGCGTGAGACTAATGTGTAAGTCAGATTCATTTTGTCGTAGGGTACAAGATTGTGTTTCTTGACCCGGAGTAATTGAGGATTGTCACATGTTTTATTTATCTTACGTGAAATGATTTTTAAACACGCGATTGGCTGACGTAAGAGTTTGTTTTTTCCATGGCGATTTGTTTGCCATCCAATTCTGGGATTAGAAAAACAGAAAACTCTTAATGAGTCATAGTCAACATACTCAATCCTTAGTAACAGTCCCAAAATTTATTGAGACGGGAAAAGAGTGCCTTTTGGCGCTAATGTCTCCCGATACGATTGTTAATGGTCAAAGTTTTTTTTTCTTACTATGAGTACAAATATGTGGTATTGTTTAATATGTCTACTTAGTGTCGGGAAAAGAATAGTATGGAGATACTATAAATTTGGTTCATGTTAGTTTCGAGCCAAATGACATTCTTCTCCATCAATTCGAGTTATATGTTTTGTTTCTTGCATCTGCTGCTAATTCTTCTCCTCTGTGGATTTAGAAACGGAGCCGCTCTTTTTTTTATATAACTCGTTGTTTAATCCATTGTTCTATCGATGGATAATTCAAAGAGGTTTTGTGCTACTTTGATTTGTTAATTCTCTACGCACTTGGAGTGCGTGGTTATTTTTCAATAATTAGTTTATTTCCCATCACGGATTCTACTTATTAAACCTCTTGTTAATAGTTCGTTATGATTATTTTTGATTCATTTTTTTGATTACATTTTCATATATGTTCATTGTCTCTAATTTTTATATTTCAATCTATTTTTATTTTTTTAATTGTGGGTGGTTAAATATTAAGGAGCATCATGAGACCGTTGTTTTTCCTCTTCTTTTGGGATGATTCACGCAATGGGTTTTGTAACCATTATTTATCATTTTATACAGTGTTTGATATGTTCAAGCATTTTATGATGAAAGTGAAACCAACTTCAAACTTAGAGTGAGAAATCTTAGTAAATGTGTTGGTGTTGAATAACTCTTTGATATGTTAAAAGTGTAAATGAGGAAAAATATGTGCGTTGATCACACAATTCTTAATTTCTATGATAAGAGATTGTTTTAATTGAGAAATTGTGCATCACTTGACATGGTTAAGTGACGTCTAACGCTGATCAAGTTTTCCTTCTTATATTCCTTAAATATGTTTTAAGGAAATTTTCTCGCTCCAGATAAGTTTTGGATCGTAGATTGGTCATTTATGCCTTAACATTTGTCAAATTTTGTTTTTAAGTGACCCACAATATTTGTTCACTTGGATGTGTTTCTAAGTGTTGGCGAAGGCTAGTAGACGTATGTGTTGTATTCAATACAATACAAAACTATCTTTTGGTGAGTGGGAGAATTTGTTGTCAACCCATTGAGACACCAGGAAAGTTTCTCTTCATGTTTGGATAGTGGGAGTGGTTCCATGATCCAACATAAAGATGAAAGTTTGTCTACTAATGAGTAAATATTTACTTGTGTGTCAAGTTATAAGGATTAACATAAGGTCGATCCTTAAGGTGTTTTGCTCATTATGGAGGATAGTGGGAGTTGTTCTTTCTATTCGTTTTTTTGAACCACTTTTAGTATGTGGGAGCTATCACTTTTAGTAAGTGTGCTTTATTGCCAAATAATAAAGAATGGATTGTTATTATAAGAGTAGATAGACATTGTGACAATAAATGATTTTGACAATAAGGTTTAAGACTATTTTGAGATATGTTCTTAAATGTTGGGATTTGTTTCCATTTCTTTTAAGTTTTGGTCATTTATTTGGATTTTGTTTTCAAATGGATGTAAAGACTATTTTCTCAAATCAAGGTGCTCGAGATATCATGTAATACCCAACTTTTTAGTATGATGTCCTACTAATGTTTTTATTTGTTTTTAATACTTTATTAATAAGTAAGGTTTTATTTTACACAATTTATTTTGAGGTTTTTAATTTGAACCCACAATTCGATCAACTCCTATTGAAAGGCCCAATAATTCCTCTACCCAACTTAAGTTAGCATTTAACCTTAACCTGCTAACGTGATATTGTCCGCTCTGGGGGACACAACCCTCTCACGGCTTTAAAACGCGTCACATTAGGAAGAGGTAGCCACATGATTATAAACCATGCTTCGTTCCCCTCTTCTACCGATGTGGGAAGGTCACCTTCCCTCCTCCCCAAAGGAGAAGGCAGCGTCCTCGCTGCCTGCGGCACCGGCTGCCCGGCTACGATACCATTTGTAACCCAAGGTAACTGCTAACGTGATATTGTCCGCTCACGGGGGACACAATCCCCTCACGGCTTTAAAACGCGTCACATTAGGAAGAGGTAGCCACATGATTATAAACCATGCTTCGTTCCCCTCTTCTACCGATGTGGGAAGGTCACCTTCCCACATCGGTAGAAGAGGGGAACGAAGCATGGTTTATAATCATGTGGCTACCTCTTCCTAATGTGACGCGTTTTAAAGCCGTGAGGGGGTTGTGTCCCCCAGAGCGGACAATATCACGTTAGCAAAGTTACCTGGTCTGTTACAAATGGTATCGAGCCGGGCTCGTGTATGCGGGGCAGCGAGGACGCTGCCTTCTCCTTTGGGGAGGAGGGAAGGTGACCTTCCCACATCGGTAGAAGAGGGGAACGAAACATGGTTTATAATCATGTGGCTACCTCTTCCTAATGTGACGCGTTTTAAAGCCGTGAGGGGGTTGTGTCCCCCAGAGCGGACAATATCACGTTAGCAGGTTACCTTGGGCTGTTACAAATGGTATCAGAGCCGGGGCCTGTGCCGGTGGGCAGCGAGGACGCTGCCTTCTCCTTTGGGGAGGAGGGAAGGTGACCTTCCCACATCGGTAGAAGAGGGGAACGAAGCATGGTTTATAATCATGTGGCTACCTCTTCCTAATGTGACGCGTTTTAAAGCCGTGAGGGGGTTGTGTCCCCCAGAGCGGACAATATCACGTTAGCAGGTTAAGGTTAAATGCTAACTTAAGTTGGGTAGAGGAATTATTGGGCCTTTCAATAGGAGTTGATCGAATTGTGGGTTCAAATTAAAAACCTCAAAATAAATTGTGTAAAATAAAACCTTACTTATTAATAAAGTATTAAAAACAAATAAAAACATTAGTAGGACATCATACTAAAAAGTTGGGTATTACAATTTTACCCTCTTAAAAAGAACTTCGTCCCGAAGTTCGAGTTTAGAAAATATTGACACTAAAATTTGAGTGGTATTACATATCACTACTACAAATCCAGGGAACTACAACGCCCCTTTAACAATGCTTATCCACGAAAATCACCATAAGACGTTGTAGAACGGATGGCGCGAATTTTACTAAAATTAATTACAACGGTTATGGTTCCATAACCGTTGTTATAGGTTTTAACAACGGGTCAAACATGCACAACCGTTGTTAATAATTTGGCGCAAAATTGGCGCAAAGTTAGTGAAAAGTAATTACAACGGTTATTTATAAACCCGTTGTTAATACTTTTTAACAACGGTTTACGATGGACCTGTTGTTAATATATTCTGTAATGACAACGGGTTTTTGTTTAACAACCATTGTCAATGTGACACCCTTAAAAAAATAGCGTTAAATAAAGGCGTAAATTCTACAGAAAAACTGGCAGGATATGTTTGTAATTGGTTCAACTAGCCAAAAACCTGTAATTTCAAAAAATTTCCTAAACCAATCACAACATTTCCAACATTCCCAAGAGGCGGGTGCCAAAACCTGCAATGCTAACGAACTAATTTACATACATAGCTAACGATAAGAAAAAGTAAAGATACAAACCCAAAATAGAAAAGGGAGACATATGTCCCTTCAAATTATATACAAAACCAAAAGATAAAAGGTTTACTATAAGAATAGCCAAAACTAGGTCCAAGGTTCCTTATGCTCACTAGCTCGTCCGTGACCCCAACAAAGCATCAACAACCTATCAATCGCATTTTATACAAACACGAAAGCCACAATTCAGTGGGGAGTAACTTCGAGTCCTCCCAGCCACGAATCGTCATAATTAATGTAACATGTAGTAAAACATGTAAACAATATGATAAACAATGTAATTATCATGTAATCTAACCTATGACCTCTAAACTGACCAAACTAAACTATCATGTGAATCATATAACAAATAGTAATCCAAACTTTATCAACTGTAACCGGCTTACATCTCACCTATTACAGTTCATAAAGTCCCCATACAAGAAAGGGCAATATATCAAAGACAGGCATAAGTTATTAGTACGGTCAATAGTCACTTTGTAACTTGAGTCTATACCACGAGGTAGGGAAGGTAATCGAACCGGTATCTTGGCTCAGCGGTTAATATTAATAAAACATGGCCAAGACACAACACAACCCTAGCCTAAAATCTACGGAAAAACTGGTAGGTCAAATGCAAATTCCGACAAGACCAAAGTTCTTAAACACGAGATTACAAGAAAATTGAATACTCATACGACCCATTTCCAAATTCGTTTACCCAATGTTCAAAAGAATTGTCATTTTCCCCCCGATACGCCCTTATTTCGAAATAAAAAGTTTTACACGGTTTAAACTATTTTTAAACATCTCGAAACTATCAAAATAAATACTTTTCTTCAAAATATAATAAAATTATATTTCTTTGAATTATTTTTACTTTAAATACTTAAATATCAAATTTTATTTGATTAATAAATTATTTTCGAAATATATTAACGGTCCAAAATTACGGGGCGTTACAATCACCCCTCCTTTTAAAAAGTTTCGCCCTCGAAACTTAGAAGGAGAAATTATAGTAATAAGAAAATATAGGTATCTTTTCAATGAAACGGTGATACTCTCGTTGATCAGACAAGAACATCCACATTCATATCAAGACACAAAAAAAAAATATATTTCTACACCAATAAATGAGAAAACCCATTATTGGGACGTCACCAACAACGAGATTTAACATTCACTAATGTTAAAACCATTGAAAATCATAAAAGCATTTTCAAACTTTTAGTTTAAAATTCTATAATAAGAATAATATCTTTACTAATTATGATTAAACATAGCTTAGTAACTCGGAAAAAGAGTAAGAAAAGGAATACCTTACGAGAATAATTCAGGATATTTAGCTAACATAGAAGCTTCAGTCTCCCAAGTCTCTTCTTCGACATTTCCACAACGCCAAAGAATTCGGACTAAAGGTACAACTTTGCTCCTAAGTTGCTTATTAGCTTTTTCAAGAATCCGAATTGGCCTTTCTTCAACCACCAGGTTAGGTTCCAATTCAAGAATCTCTTCTTGGATGATATGGCTAGGGTCACTAATGTACTTCCTCAATTGAGAAACATGGAAAACATTGTGAACCTTGCTCAGATTTGGGGGCAATTCTAAACGGTAAGCAACAGGACCAATCTTTTCAATCACCTGAAAAGGTCCAATATATTTAGGGCTCAGCTTCCCTTTAACGCCAAACCGTTTCACCCCTTTCATAGGTGACACTTTAAGGAATACTTGATCATCAACCTCAAAGGAAAGTGGTCGACGACGGACATCAGCATATGATTTTTGACGGTCCTGAGCGGCCTTCATCCGCTCCCGAATGATCTTAACTTGTTCAATGGACTCGGTCACCAAATCAGGTCCTAACATTGGAACATTTTGGGTTTGATCCCAACAGACTGGAGTACGACATTTTCTACCATACAGAGCTTCATATGGTGCCATTTTAATGGAGGCTTGATAGCTGTTGTTGTAAGAAAATTCAACCAAAGGTAAACATTTCTCCCAAGAAGTTTGGAAATCTAAAGCACAGGCACAAAGAAGATCCTCTAAAGTTTGAATTGTTCTCTCAGTTTGACCATCAGTGGCAGCGTGAAAAGCAGTGCTCATCATTAGTTTACTACCGAAGGCCTCTTGTAATGCAGTCCAGAAACGAGAACAAAATCGAGGGTCTCGATCTGAAACTATATCTTTAGGAACCCCATGATAGCGTACTACTTCATTCACATAGGCACCAGCTAGAACTTCTAATCTCCAAGTCTCTTTGATGGGAATAAACCGAGCACATTTAGTCAATCGGTCCACAATCACCCAAACAGCATTCTTCCCAGTGGAAGTCCTGGGTAAAGCCATCACAAAATCCATGGATATAGACTCCCATTTCCAGAGAGGAACATCCAAGGGTTGAAGCAAACCCCCGGGCTTTTGATGCTCTATCTTTACTTTCTGACATGTGAGGCATTTACTGACATACTCCATAACTTCAATCTTCATCCTAGGCCACCAGAATTGCAATCTCAAATCTTTGTACATTTTGGTACCTCCCGGATGAATGGAGTAAGGAGAAAGGTGTGCTTCATCAAGAACTCTTTTTCTCAAATCAGCTGCACTCGAAACATAGATTCTACCATGATAACGGAGATACCCATCATCATCAATCTTACAATCCTTAGCTTGCCCAAGTTGAATTTTAGCTCGAATGGATTTGAAAGTAGGATCATTAGGAAGGCAAGTACGGATCTCACGGTGGAAGTCAGGTTCAGCTGACATGGCATCAAGATGATGAGAGCCCCTTTTTACAAGGCTTACTCCCAATTTTTGAAGTTCTAAAGCAAGCTCAGGAGGTAACTCTCGAAAAGAATTCATAGAATGACAGGATTTTCTGCTAAGAGCATCAGCCACCACATTAGCTTTTCCTTCATGATATATTAGATCAGCATCATAGTCATTCACCAATTCTAACCATCTTCTTTGTCTCATGTTCATCTCTTTTTGGGTAAAGAGATATTTCAGGCTCTTGTGGTCGGTGTAGATGTTGCAATGGACTCCAATGAGGTAGTGTCTCCAAATCTTCAAAGCATGCACCACTGCAGCTAATTCAAGATCATGAGTCGGGTAATTAACTTCATGAACTCTAAGCTGTCGAGAGGCATAAGCAATGACTTTCCCCTTTTGCATCAAGACACAACCTATACCATGCTTAGAAGCATCACAGTAAACATCAAAGTCCACTCCTTCTTCAGGTAAGGTCAACACCGGAGCGGTAGTTAACCTCTTTTTCAATTCCTGGAAGGCATTTTCACACTCCTCAGACCACACGAACTTAGACTCTTTCTTCACAAGAATCGAGTCATCGGCCTAGCAATCTTTGAAAAATCCTTCACAAATCGCCGATAGTAACCCGCCAAGCCAAGGAAACTACGGATTTCAGAAACATTGGTCGGACTTTTCCAATCAACAACGGCTTCAATTTTGGCAGGATCTACCATAACACCCTCTTTTGAAATGACATGCCCAAGGAAAGTCACTTTAGATAACCAGAATTCACATTTAGAGAATTTAGCATACCATTTTTCACGGCGCAAAATCTCTAAAATAACACGAAGGTGTTGGACATGTTCTTCTTCAGATTTAGAATAGATCAAGATGTCATCAATGAACACCACAACGCATTTGTCAAGGTGTTCTCTGAAAGTACGGTTCATCGATCCATGAATCGCTTTGGAGCATTGGTCAAACCGAATGGCATCACCGTAAACTCGAAATGACCATATCTCGATCAAGGCGGTTGTAGGAATGTCAGCTTCTCGGACTGGAATTTGATGATAGCCCGAACGAAGATCAATTTTAGAAAAAGTAGAAGCACCACGGAGTTGATCGAAAAGATCATCAATTCTAGGAAGAGGATATTTATTCTTGATAGTAACCCGGTTAAGTTCACGATAATCTATGCATAATCGCATAGATCCATCCTTCTTCCTTACAAAGAGAACAGGAGCACCCCAAGGTGAAGAGCTAGGTTGAATAAAACCTTTGGCAATCAAATCATCCAGCTGAGTCTTCAACTCTTTCATTTCAGACGGTGCCAGCCTATAAGGAGCTTTAGCAATAGGGCCGGTACCAGGAATAAGATCAACAGCAAATTCAACTTCCCTTTCAGGAGGAATTCCCGGTAGCTCATCAGGAAAAACATCGGGAAATTCACATACTACAGGAATGTTCTCTTTAAGAGGCAGAGAGGAAGAATCAGAAGTAGTCACCATACACAAAAAGGCTTGATGACCCTTTTTCATCGCATTGACAAACTTCATAGCAGAAATTAATTTAGTACCAGTTTGTCTTTTAACCATTTGATAAGACACACGGTGACCTGAAGGGCTTGTAAGAATTATTTTCTAGTCTCGACATTCAAATCGAGCATGATAAGTATGTAACCAATCCATGTCCAAAATGACATCAAATTCTTCAAGTGGAAATTGGAAAAGATTTGCTGGAAATATAGATCCCATAATAGAAATTGGGACTTCAGGATAGATTTTAGAACAGGAAAAGACATCACCAGAGGGTAAGGATATAGATGTGCTTTCTTCTTGTGATGATTCAAGTGATAATTTATTGGAGAGTTTTATTGAAATAAAAGATAAAGAGGCACCCGTATCAAATAGTACCAAACAAGGAACATCAAAAATAGAAAATGTACCGGTAATGATATCAGGATGTGCCTCAGCTTCTGCTCGGCTCATGACAAAAATACGGCCTTTCGGCCTCACTGGCTTCACTGGCCTCACTGGGGCAGCAGGAGTAATAGGAGCCGTCATCTTCCTCTCCGGGCAAACATTGGCCTTGTGGCCCGGTTTGTTACAAGAAAAACATATAATAGGATCAACGAAGCATTTACCAGGGTGTGCTGGTTTCTTGCAGTTATAGCACAGTCGGTCTCTAGTACCTTTATTATCATTAAAAGCTGAAGATTGACCACCCCGGTTAGCTTGAACATTAGAAACAAATCTTCTCTTATTTGGGTCAGAGGGAGATGAGATGAACCTAGGTGAAGGAGTAAAGGGCCTAGAAGATGGATATAAAGGCCTCTTGCCAAGATTAGAACTGGTTGCACGAGCTTCATTTTCAATGTCTTTCAATGAATTCTCGGCCCATAAAGCATCATTATAAATTGAAATAAAGCTAGTGGAATCCCGACGGACCATGCTTTTGATCTTAGGGGAGAGCTTTTCAAGATAAAAGAAAGCTTTTTCATTGTCATCCTTCACCAATCTAGTTGCATAATGAACCAACTCGTTGAATTTATCGGTGAAGGCCTGAACTGGAAGGCTTCCTTGCTTCAACTCCATGAATCCCTTCAACTTCTGCTGTTTCAACTCTTGAGGATAGAAACGGGCCTCCACTAACTCCTTGAAACATACCCAGTCAAATCCCGGTTCAGCTGAAACGGTAGGCCCAGTCATGGACCACCACCGGTCTGCTTCACGTACTAGGAAGTGAGAGGCTAGCTTCACTTTATGTTCCTCCTTGACATCATACAATGTGAAGCTTTTCTCCAACTCCCGAAACCACCCTGTAAGAGCAGCTGGATCAATCTCTCCACCATAAGTGGGAGTGTTGATTCGGGTTAACTGATTAGCCACCCAAGTATAGGTGCCTGGAGTACCCTCAGCAGGCGGAGGAGGAAGAGGAGCTTGTTGATTCTGTTGATTTTGTTGGTTTTGGAGAATTTGGGTAAGAACTAGTAAGATAGCATCATCAATGTCTCTTCTTGGCGGAGCCATCTTAAAAAGAAGAAAATTAATTAGTACCTAATAATTAGCAATCACAAACAGACTACCACATAAAATCCTAATTCTACCCATCCTACCCTTCTCTCAAGTTTATTATTTAAAGGTCAAGTAATTTTAAGTGGGGTGCACAAACGTGCGTCGGGAGCAATAGGCTCTGATACCAACTGTGACACCCTTAAAAAAATAGCGTTAAATAAAGGCGTAAATTCTACAGAAAAACTGACAGGATATGTTTGTAATTGGTTCAACTAGCCAAAAACCTGTAATTTCAAAAAATTTCCTAAACCAATCACAACATTTCCAACATTCCCAAGAGGCGGGTGCCAAAACCTGCAATGCTAACGAACTAATTTACATACATAGCTAACGATAAGAAAAAGTAAAGATACAAACCCAAAATAGAAAAGGGAGACATATGTCCCTTCAAATTATATACAAAACCAAAAGATAAAAGGTTTACTATAAGAATAGCCAAAACTAGGTCCAAGGTTCCTTATGCTCACTAGCTCGTCCGTGACCCCAACAAAGCATCAACAACCTGTCAATCGCATTTTATACAAACACGAAAGCCACAATTCAGTGGGGAGTAACTTCGAGTCCTCCCAGCCACGAATCGTCATAATTAATGTAACATGTAGTAAAACATGTAAACAATATGATAAACAATGTAATTATCATGTAATCTAACCTATGACCCCTAAACTGACCAAACTAAACTATCATGTGAATCATATAACAAATAGTAATCCAAACTTTATCAATCAGAACCGCTTACATCTCACCTATTACAGTTCATAAAGTCACCATACAAGAAAGGGCAATATATCAAAGACAGACATAAGTTCTTAGTACGATCAATAGTCACTTTGTAACTCGAGTCTATACCACGAGGTAGGGAAGGTAATCGAACCGGTATCTTGGCTCAGCGGTTAATATTAATAAAACATGGCCAAGACACAACACAACCCTAGCCTAAAATCTACGGAAAAACTGGTAGGTCAAATGCAAATTCCGACAAGACCAAAGTTCTTAAACACGAGATTACAAGAAAATTGAATACTCATACGACCCATTTCCAAATTCGTTTACCCAATGTTCAAAAGAATTGTCATTTTCCCCCCGATACGCCCTTATTTCGAAATAAAAAGTTTTACATGGTTTAAACTATTTTTAAACATCTCGAAACTATCAAAATAAATACTTTTCTTCAAAATATAATAAAATTATATTTCTTTGAATTATTTTTACTTTAAATACTTAAATATCAAATTTTATTTGATTAATAAATTATTTTCGAAATATATTAACGGTCCGAAATTACGGGGCGTTACAGTCAATACTTTCCATACTATAAACCACACAAACACAGATCAGCTACAGTCACAAAACACAAACCTAACATAAACACAAACATACACAACAAACACAAACACAAACACAAACACAAACACAAACACAAACACAAACACACTTTCTCATCGTCTCTTTCTCTTCCTCATCGTCGCTGTCACTGTTGGTTTCATCGTCTCTTACTTTCTCTAATTATCAGGTAAATATGCATGATTTAATTTAGGTTTTGTCATCTCAGTCATTATTTTCTTTCTCTAATTATTTCATTTGCATGTGTTTTTATCGATCATTATGTTCTTTCTCTAAGTATTATTCGCTTAATTAGTTTTGTCTTCGTTATTTTTCCTCGCGTTTATTAGCTTGTAAAACAAATTAAATAAAATAAAACAAAGAAGAAGCAAGATGATAGAAAGGAATGCATAATAAACTTAATTAATATATATATATATATATATATATATATATATATATATATATATATATATATATAAATACATAAATACATAAATTAAAAAACGAATTACATTGATAAAAATGCAATTCTTAGATATGCATAGAGAGTCTCATTCTCTTTTATGATATTCATCCTCTCCTCCTTAGCTATTTGGAGGTTTAGTTCAGCAGTTGCTATATCATCATATAGCTGCAACAGCTGCTGCTCTGTCAAGCCATTTTTTGGCGTCCTTGAGTGCGGTCCGAGCGTCCTCAAGGTAGCTCTTGTACCTGTCCTCGATGTTCAGCAACCGGCGGATGAAACTTCTGTTGTGCTCGGTCATAGTAACAGTCTTACAGACGGTATCATTCATTGTTGATGAAGTTTGGAGTTTGTTTGAAAGATTTAGGGTTTGGAGTTTGTTTTAGCAGTTAGGGTTTGGAGATATATAGTGAGATAATGGAATGGTGGTTGAGATAATGCATGTATTTATACTAAGTAATGTGTCTTTTGAGTTGTTTTTTAATTAATATATGTTTAGGAAGTTGTGCCATCATATCTCTGTTTCAAATATTATAACCTTTCTCATTTCATATATTGTCCATTCATATGCAGGGATTGGCAGTAATAATGCATGCATCGGAATTATAACGGGTCGCCGTAATAATGCATGCATCTAGTAATATTTAATTTAATTTTTTTTTAAAAAAATAAACAACAACGGTTATTTAAAAAAAACCGTTGTCTTTAGTTATAACAACGGGTAAGACAACAGTTTTTTATACTGTAACCGTTGTTATAACTTTTCCACCAAAATTTAGTCACCCTTTCCAAAACGGTTTTTTCTACTTTAAACCGTTGTTAATAGTTTTCACAACGGGTTTCTTAGAAAAACCAACCGTTGTTAAAACCTACTACAACGGACGCTTTAACAACGTCCGTTTTTTTATATAACAACGGTTTTTAACCGTTGTTATAGCCTGTATCTGTAGTAGTGTATGTGGATCGATCAATTAAGTTTAAGTTTTGGTCATCTATTTGGATTTTGTTTTCAAATGGATGTAAAGACTATTTTCTCGAATAAAGATGCTCGAGATATGTGGATCGATTAATTGAGTTTGTCTCAAGTGATTAAGATGATAGATCTTTGCCTCTTCTTCAAGCTTATTCATGTGTTGAATGATCTTCCATATTTATTTGAACTTCCATAGATCATTTGTGTGATGATTTAGTTGGAAAGATGGAATAAATGTGTTATCTCAAAATTATATAGCAGAATAAGTTTCTCTTTTGTTAATTGGTGACATATTAATATTTTGAAGAAAAATAAAGTTTTTATGTCTAAACCATGCTCAAAAGCAAAAAACGATTAAGTATTGTTTCTTGTTCTAATGTAGTTGGTATTTTGATGTGTACTTTGTTTAGTACATGGTTGAACTTCAATTTGTGATTGATAAGTATTTGTTACTTAATCAATTCTCTACACGCAAAATGATATGTAATCAAGTGTTTTTCACTTTTGCCTTTGTGGTAAGAGTGAATTAGTTCTTGTGTGGGACTAAGAGTTGTCATCAAGTAAGATTAACTAACAAGATGGCTGACGTATAATTTTATAAGATGTGTTCTTAATTAGTACATATGTTGAGTTAATTAATTATGCGAAATTCAACTTAAGTTTTAATCTTGTTGAGTTGTGGATGTGTTTGGTGATGGACATTTTTGGATAAAGATTTTGTATCGTTTGGAAATGTTCATATGCATTTGTTGCATGATGAGGCACATAAGATATCACCAAGCTTTTAGATTGCCTAATCACACGGGTAATCGCCTTGACACTTGTGTAGTGGGCAAGATGAGACTGAGTCACGTTAACACTTAGTGAGTGTTAGATAAAGAATATCTTTGTATATGACTTATATGGAAAAGATATTGACTCGTTATATAGTCGCCTTAGTAAGTATAAGATGAGACTTTTGTAGTCGAAGTATGAGAAGACACCCTATTTTCATACTAAAGCTTTGAACCGAATCACAAGTGTCGGATTGGATATTATGTATATCAATCTTGTGGCTTGGGTTAGATACTTATGATTCGCACGACATAGAAGCGTGATATTATTCCCATCGCAATGGGAGCTATGTTGTGACACATATATCATATTATGTGTGTTACTAAGTCGACTATTAAGAGTGACAGATGATTCCCTACTTTGTCACTGTGTGATCCTATGGACTATGTTGTCCAACTTTGTTCGATTCCCTTTGACTTGGAGCTATGATATGAAGTTGATTCTTGATGTTGCTACTTTAATATGAATTCGAAGGACCTAAAGATTAAGGTTCAATGGATCATGTTAGGAAAGCAGTTAAGTTGAGATGGATTATTATTAGTGTCTAAGGAATGATCAATTCAACTTCGCCATAATTTCCTGGCCTGGGGTTATATTGTGTATATAACTAAATGATTAGAATAGCATATAGGGACTGTGTATGCTAACAGTGATGTTTTGAATGATTTGGGGTATTGATAATGTGAAAGTGTTATGTTAGTTTTGATGGTAGCTTAATATGACACTACTTTGTTACTTTTTGGTCGCACGCCTCATTTCCCGTATGAAGCACGAGAGATTGTTTATATAGTATTGTGTTATGATAAACTTGACTGTGTGATCAAGTTGATATGTTTCTCTATCTTTGTGAATGATAAATATAGTTCACTTGGTTGTCTACCAACGTGGACTTTGGTTAAGTGACCAAGTGGGAGTGTTAAGGATTCGGTTTTGTGGCCGAGTGGGAGTATTGAAATTTGTAACGGCCACAATTATGTAGATGTTACAAACTCATAATGCTCATAATAATTGTGTGTTATTATGTGCCATTGTATACCTTTAACCCCATATTAATGTGTCATTAAGTGGTATTCAATTCCCTTATAACATCTCTTTGTGAGACAATATACAAGGGGTTCAATACTAGACATATTAGTATCGATATACATATACATATACCAACACATATACTAGTACACTCTTATGGAGTCCACCATCAATATGGTACTTGGGATTTGGGGTGTGAACATATTATGGGACTCTAGTAGCCGCCGGAGGTACGAGGTACGGTAGTGGACAGTTAGCGAGCACAACGATCCGATCGCTTCCGCATTAAGTAATGTCTTTTATTTTCCAACAGTGGTATCAGAGCAAATGTGTTCGTGCATCTTTGGATTCGGTATCGAAAACCGAGCTAAGTTGAAGCTTTGAGTCCTATGCCGGTACCCCGACAGCCGACTCCCTCAACCGGCAGGCACACACACTCAATTTTCCTTCTTTTTGTGAAGACTCGCTACCGGTCATGACCCCGGCAGCCGGCCAACCGGCATACAACACTGCAGGCAACAATCTCGCATCAAATCGCGTTCTCCATGATGGTGCCCCGGCAGCCGACTTCCCGGCATACAGCACACCCCATCCTATTTCTGCTCTTGATTCAATTGTCTCGCTACCGGTGACATGGACGGCCGTCGGTTGATCGGCAGTCACCCCCTGCTGCGATTTTGTCCTTAATTGTGTTTCCCCTTCCCCTTTTTCCTTTTTCTTTGTTTTTCGAATGTTTTGTTTGTGTGTAAAAATTGTGTCGATTAGTTTGTTATTAGGATTATTATTATTATTATTAGATTATTATTTTAATATTATTATTAGTAGTAGTAATTAGTAGATTAGTAAAAATGGTATATAAAGATCACATTAGAAAAGAATTATACTACACATTACTACTACCTTTAATTAGAACATTAGAAATTAGAAATTAGACTAGATTATTATTCTCTCTCAATATTGTAGAACCCTAATATTTTCTCTCTCATTTTCATTCAATAAAAAGTTGTAATCTTTCTTTAATTATTAGTTTAATTCTTCCTTTATTTATGCAAGTTCTTCATTTTCTCAATAGTTTACATTTAATATTTGGGTTGTATTTGGAAGACAAGAAGAAATTCACCTTCCATTATTGTCCAAGCTTGTTCCTTTCCTCTTTGTTGGTACAATTCTCATCTTTTATTTACAATTACTTCATTAGTTTACATTTATGGTCTCACTTGTTTGTTATTTATTCAAAGTATTAATCTTTATCATATTTGCAATGTTTGTTTGTGGATTGTTGCAATTTATTGTTGAATTCTCACCCATGGACATGTGTGAGTAGTCTAATCTAGGGTCTAGGTGGAATTTGGGTAATTAAGGGGTTGAATTTGGGTTGTTAACCTTTTGAATTGGGTGATTATGTGGTTTCTACTCTCATGCATATGAAGTGTTCGATGAAATGTTTGAATGAAAGTTTGAATTTTTCATTAACATGTTTAACTTATCTTGGTGCTTATGCTATTAGATAGTCTTTATGCTTTGTTTGTAGCAAGTTCATCTTAATCAAGTGACAACTTATTGAGGGACTTAAGGTGACTAAGAAATTAGTCCTAAATCCTTGACCACTATTATTACCCTTCTCTTGTTAGACCTTGTTTCTCCTCCTAATTGCCCTTTGTGAACCCAAAGACCTTAGCCTTCCCTTATTAATTAACAATAATTTCATTTAGTTTAATTTTATACCTTGTTGCATCTTAGTTTACAATTAATCAACCTCTTATTTTTATTTGACTAAAATAGGACTTGAAACGACTAAGTATACACCCCCGCCATCTTTGTGTTCGACCCCGATTAAATACTACTTTTTAATTGGGTTTATAAATAGTTTTTTATTGGGAAATGACGACAAATCCCTATATCACCTTCTTATATTTACACAAATACCAAGTAGTGGACCTCTCACCAACCCAACATTAATCCTTATTATATTCAGCTTACTTTCCATATTTGCCCCTACTTTTACCATTTTTTCTTAAAAACCCCATTTTTTACCATGTTACCATTGGTCTGGTATGGAGAGAGTAGGAAATATAGATATTATAAGAATTAAAAGATTCTCCACTTTATTTTTTATGTGGAAATATTATTTATGAAACTTTCCTAAATTAATTTTTGATGATGTTGACGCTCTAAAATCACTCGAAAAAACTCTCTTATATATATATATATATATATATATATATATATAGAGTAAGGTTCAAATGAGTCCCTTACATCTATTGAGTTCCTAAGTCCTCTTATAGGCCCTTGGATGGAGTGGATGAAGGGTTGAGATTAAATCTAAATGAAGGGCTACAAATGAGTCTCAACCAATTACCTCCTTAAATCAATCATCTCCTCACTAATCCTCACTAATCATTCATCCCCTTCTCATAAACACATCTCCCTCTCATTCTAACACTCTCATCTCTCTCCCTGCTCACTTCTCTCATCTCACATCTCTCTCAATGAACAAAACAAAACAAAACCAAAACCAAAACAATAACAAATCAAACAAAAGAAAAAACAAATCTAAGAATTACAAAAACAACGCCGTTCCTCACTGCGTCCTTCATCCCGCCTCCAGCCGCCCCCGACAACCACCAAACCGCCGCCAACTACACCTTCTCGTCCCCAACACAACACCAGCCGCCACCCACAATAGTCACCACCACCCACTGCCGCATCTCCTTCCCTCCTCTATCACCACCACCCATTACCACCCACACCCACATCACTTCCCCACCACCGACACAACACCAAGCTGTCACCACCACCATCGACCCTCTCCACTACCGCAGAAAACACCACCACCGCACCACCTTTTCTTCTTCCTCCTCTCATTATTACTGGATCTTGGTTTTTTAATTTCATATTTCGGTTTTTTTTTTTTTTTTTTTTTTTCAGATTTTCGTTTAATCAAGTTGTTGGGTGGTAGTGGTTAGCGTATTAGTGGTTTTTTTTTTTAGATTTCGTATTTTTTTCAGATTTTGATTGGTTTTTTTTTTTTTTTTTTTTTTAAAGTTTCAGTTTATTTTTATTTTATTTTTAAACTAGGGGTGGTTGCGGCCTTGTGGGTGTGGTTGGTGATATTTTTTACGATTTTTAAAATTAGTGAATATGGGTTATTGATTGTTATTTAAAATCTGTTTTTTGTATTGTTTTTTTTTTTTTTTCAAATCTATTGTTTTTTCAATTTTAGATCTAGTTATTTTTTTAAAAAAAAAATTAGATCTTGGTTGGATTAGAGTTAATAAGTTATACGGAGTACATGTTGTCTATTAAAATTATACACAGCATTTGTTAAAGACACAATATATTATGACTAAAGTTACACCGTCATGAACTAAAGTTACAATATTTACGACTAAAGTTACACTTTTTACGACTAAAGTTCTACCCTTGAAACTTTAAAGTTGCATTATTTTGTTGGTTCGAGAAAAATAAGAAATCCGAAAAAGACTATGTGCAACTTCAATGCCACTATGTGTAACTTTAATGGCCAATATGTATAACTTCAGATTTCGTCAAGGGAATTTCATCTTATATTTATTTTTTCTTAAATCTCGTTTTTTTGTTGTTTTTGTTATAAATGTCTGGTTATATATTTTGTGGTAATTATCTGCAACTTTAATGTCCGTTCTGTGTAACTTCAATATCACTATGTGTAACTTCAATGTCCAACTTCAATCTCATCTTCTTATTGTGTTAGTTTCAGATATATATTTAAATTTAGACTAAAATTATATAATTTTGGACTAAAGATGACAAATTTAGATTAAAGTTACACAAAAAAGAATAAAAACTTGACCTAAAGTTAAATAAATTTTACTTAAATTATCAAAAAAGACTAAAATTATATAAATTTGGACTAAAGTTGCACTCGCAGAATACTAAAGTTGCACGAAAAATATTGAAATGTCGTAAACATCTCTTAAAATTAAAAAATCACTTTTTAGTTTAAAGTTTTACCTATGAAATACTAAAGTTACAGAAATTTGGACTAAAGTTATAATTGTAAGACTCTAAAGTTATATCAAATTGACTTTAAATTATATAAATTCAAGTTTTTATATTCAAAATCACCTTATTCATTAGATAAACTTACTCACTGAAATTTATAGATCAATACTTAATATTCAAATTTGGTTGAAGGTAAAATTCCGATAATGTAACTTTAATGGTTAAATGGTGTAACTTTAGGTATTAATAATATAACTTTAGTTGTATATTCCATTTTATACATTTTTTTTAGTTTATGTAACTTTAGTTTTTTCTGATTGTGATTGTAACTTTAGTCCATGACGGTGTAACTTTAGTCCATAATAATGTAACTTTAGTCTTTTTTTAGACAAGTTTATATAATTTTAGTCTTAGTATAACTTTAGTCCATAACAATATAACTTTAGTCCATAATAGTGTAACTTTAGTCATTTAAGTATTCTTATATACAAATTTGAATTATAATAACTTTTCAAACATCTATTTTTATTTATTAGATTTATAATTAAAAGGAACACATTATATGAGATCTATTTTAGTAGATCTAGAGACAAAATAAAAGGATCTTACAAAAAGAAAAGGAGATTTGAAAAACTCAAAATCTGAAAAAAAAAAATAATGTATGACAATACTAGATTTGAGAAAATAAATAACAAAACGAAAAAAATAACATAGAGGAATAAATGAAGACCAACAAAAAATAACAAATAGAAAAATAAACCCAAAAAAAAAAAAAAAAAAAAAAACGTCTTGGTTGTGTGGTCGGCGGCGGCCGGTGGCAGGTGGCCGGCGGCCGGCGGCGGCGGTGGGTAGTGCGTGCTAGTGTCCGGTGGGGTGGTGGTGAATGAGGAAGAAAGGAGTGTGAGATTTATTTGGTTTTTTGGGTTTTTGATTTATTTGGTTTTTTGGGTTTTTGATTTATTTGGTTTTTATTTATTTGGTTTTTGGGTTTAAGAGAGATGAGAGGATTATTTGGGTTTTTGGATGAGATGAGGGGAGTGAAATGTGTGAGATGAGAGAGAAGGGGTGAGAGGAAAGTTATATATAGTAAATTAGTGAAAAATTAAGGTGAGAATTAGAGAAAGTGTTTAATTATCTTCTTAATGGTCTTTTTTTGGTTTTAATCTCAACCACCCATCTTTTGAGATCCAATGGGTAGGATGGGGACTTAGGGACTCAAGTCATCTAAGGGGACTTTGATGATCCTTACTCTATATATATATATATATATATATATATATATATATATATATATATAGAGAGAGAGAGAGAGAGAGAGAGAGAGAGAGAGAGAGAGAGAGAGAGAGAGAGAGAGAGAGAGAGAGAGAGAGATTTTGAGTATCATCTACTTATATTAGAATAGTTTTACTAAAATAAATTAAATCTACTTATATTAGGATATTTAAAATATTGATAAATCTACTTTTATTAGTATAATTTTATTAAATTTGTTTCGAAATCTATTCTTCTTATAAATTCTAAAAAAAGTTTGGAAATTAGTTTCGAAATCTATTCTTATTAGAAATTCTAAAAAAAAGTTGGGAAATTAGTTTCGAAATCTGCTCTTGTTAGAAATTCTAAAAAAGTTGGACTCTCTAATATCGCTCGAAAGTTCCTGTTTTATATATATGTATTGATTGATGATTGTAAAACGATTTTACAAGAGGCTTACTCGTGCAACCATTTAAGATCTTAAAGGATATGTTACTCCTTAGATTTGGACATGTGACCTTATAATAACCAATCGACCATATGAGATGTGCTTCCATAATCACATACTTCTATTGTGTTCAAATTTGTAAAAGTTGAAATAAATAAAAGTGTCGTATAAATATCCCCCCCCCCCCAACCCCCAATCTGATTGGTAGCTACTTTCTAAATGTTGAAGACTTAGTGATTGTGTGTGCCAGTAGCAAATCTAAGATTTATGAAATGAGGGTGTTTAATAAAACTTGTAGCATAAAAAAAGCCAAATTATAACTACTCGAATCAAGGTCGTCTCTAACATTTTGAGGCTTTGTGGGATATTTAAAAGATAGACAACTTTTGACAATAACTTCTACTTTCTCCATTCAACTCCAATCTACCATAGTACAAAAAGCTCAAGTTTTAAGACAAAAATAAAGAACTAATAAAAGTACAATTGGAAGTGTGTTTGATGCTTTATTTAACCAGAAATTGTGGGGCAATTAACAATGGGATTATACACTAAACTTCCCACCAAAAAATTTAAGACTTCAAAAAGCCCACCAAAACTTTTGGGATTTATTTTCCCCCCAAAAAAAGTTCAACTCAAAGTACAAACAGCTATACATACACACACAAAGCACACCAAATCCTCTCCTTAAATTACAAACTCATTCAATAACAAAGGAATAAAAAAAAAAACTTTACAGCTCCATAATTTACAAGAATCCAAAAAAAAAAAAAAAAATTCCGAAGTTAGCAATAATTTACACGGCTTTTCTTCTTCAAATTACACAACCTTCTTCAATAAACTTCAACTTCACAGCAATGGTGTTTAAATGTATGACAGAGGAACTGAGGACTGAAGTTGACATCTACTTGCTTCAAAAAACTAATGATGGGAAGCTTGGATTTGGTGCTATCAGAGAGGCAGCAGAAAGGTTCAGCTTGAGTGATAGAAGCATCTCAAACATATTGATGCATTAGGGTACAATGTAGAAGGTTAAGTTATTAAGACAAATGGAATGTAATGCAATGTCAATTGAAGTGATGTAATGTCCAGTTTAATGTTCATTTGAAACATCAGTTTCAAATGAACATTACACTTCAGTTTATTTGAATGTAATGTTCAGTTTAATGTTCATTTGAAACTTCGGTTTCAAATGAACATTAAACTTCAGTTTTAATTGAAATAAAATGTCAAATGCAATGTTCAATTTTAAGTTCAGTTCAAAGTTCAATTTCAAGATCATATTTAGGAAAAATTACAAATAACCACCACATATTTGCGTATTTTTACAAATAACCACCATGTATTTGCAATTTTACAAATAACCCCCAAATTTTTATCTAAACTCCCCAATCACCACCGTATATCTGCCCGACACTTGTTTTTCTTATTCCCCGACTCGTTAAGTAATGTTTTACGTAAAATGCCCATAATACCCTTCCCCCATTACTCCCAAACTTAAGAATTCCTATATCCCCAAATTGCCAAAAATACCAAATCACCCATCAAGTTAATGTTCAACTTTCAATCTTGCATCTTTCATAGACCATAATCAATCAACCTTTACACACCATATTTCAGCAAGCCATCGTGGCTCACGTATATCTACTGGAGCCAACAGCATCGATTCAACACCGAACCCGCCACACCTTATCTCACAATCACCAACCTGCTCGACACACATCAGTAAACCTCGCACCAACTCGATACTCGACCACCATGGTCGAAGCACCGAGCTGCAACTCCGAGCATCGCCGAGTCCATTAAACATACAATCGCTGCCGATGAAGATTCCGTGGCAGCACTGCAACCACCACCTTGGTCATTGACATCACCGAGTTTTGTTAATTCGGTTCATTTTAGCTAATTGCTTTCATTTGCTCAATGTATGTTGAAAAGGCCAAAGCTTACATAGATATGATAAGAGAACTTTTGCGGGTGATACCTTCCCAATATTTCCAATTAATTCTAGCAATACAAACCACATTAATGTGATGATAAGAAACATGAGAAGATTTAAGGTTGACAAAAACAACATATTTCAGGAAAACAAAACTTATAATCTTAATTCGGTTAGTGATGAAGTTAGAGAAGATGAGAGATATAGAGAGAGCTTCAACAATTTTGGGATTTAGGGTGTTTCACAAGTTAGAGAGTATTGCTAATGATTTTTACAAAGAAGCCAATGACATTGGTGTGTTTGGGAGTATTAGAGGAGGGGTATAATGGGCATATTATGACAACGTTACTTAACGAGTCGGGAAATCAGAAAAAAAGAGTGTCGGGGCAGATATTCGGTGGTGATTGGGGAGTTTAGATAAGAGCTTGGGGGTTATTTGTAAAAGTGCAAATACATGGTGGTTATTTATAAAAATACGCAAATACGTGGTGGTTATTTGTAATTTTCTCTCATATTTATGCAATGTTCAGTTGCAAAAAGCATAGACAAATCAGAAAAATGCAATGAAATATGCATACAGAAATGAACAGACAGACATCAACTCTCAGGCTTAGTGTGCCTTCATCATTGAGTCGTGTCAAGTAGTCAAGCCTCCTACACACACACACAATGAAGGTAGACAATGCTCATTAAATAATAACAGTAATGAGTAAGGCAACAATAAATAAAGCTCTCAAACCAGTAAGGAACAGTCATCATTGAGCACTCATACCGCAATTTATATTGTTGAGCACACACACCCATTCAATGGTAGACCATGTGGTGGCTTAACTACTTTAATTTAATGGCCAGTAACCTATACGTATACTTCCTTCATTCAACTCCACCATAATACCATACCAACTGCTCTCATACCATTAAGGTAAATCCATCATTGAGCATCAACTCTCAGGCCTTATTGTCCTCATCATTGAGTTGTGTAAAGTATTCAAGCCTCCTACAAACACACAATGAAGATAGACCATGCTCGTCAAATAATAATAGTAAAGAGTACGGCAACATCAAATATAGCTCTCAAACCATTAAGGAACAGTTATTATAAAGCTCCCAAACTGCTATTGAAATAGATGAGCATACCATTGTTGTCAAAATCCTGATTCGATCCTATGATTCTACGATTTTACGATCCAAAAATGCTTGAACGATCCCGGATCCTACGATTCTATCATGTTTGTAGAATCTTACGATCCTATTTATTTGAAATTTTCTAGAGGTAGAATCATAATACGATTCTACGATCTTACGATTCTACGATCCGACTCCATAGTGAACATATTAAAATATATTTTTATATAAAAACAACGTAAAATCCAAATTTCATGTAATTCGTAGAAACATGTTCATGAAATGATACTAAACTCATTAATTATCAATATTTTGGGTATAAATAAGTGTTTTGATCCTCAATTATATATTTTTACCAAATAAAAAACCATATTTAGTGTTTGTAGAATCTTATGATTCTACGATTAGATCCTACCCACTCCATCGATTCAAGGTAGAATCCTGATCCTAACAACATTGGAGCATACACACCTATTCATTTGTAAAAAACCATGTTGGTGGCTTAAATACTTAAACTTAATGGCCACTTACCATTCAACTGTATCAAAAATGTAAGTGCTCTCAAACCATTAAGGTTTTTTCATCATTGAGCAACAATAAATTAGCAATAAAAAATAACAATCAACTCACCCCAAACAACAAGACCATCTGAGTCCAGTAAAGACCATTCATTGAGGTTCATGGAAATTCAGTACTACAAAGTAGAATAAATTATTGTAAGCAAGCAGACATACATAAACACAACATTAGACCAAATAATTGTGAACTGAAACCAACAAGACTGAACTGTAAACACAACAAACTTGTCATACGAACGACATTCAAGTATAAATAATAACAATAACATCAAACCTAATTTCAACCAATATTAAATCTTCCATTGTAATAACAGTAACTAAAACACAACATTAATTCAAAAAATTGTGACGTGAAACGAACAAGACTAAACTATAAACACAATAAATATATCAAAACAACAAAATGAACCGTAAACAATAACAATATGAAAACAGAATGCAAACAAAAGTACAGAAACACACACAAATCCTACAACATATTCCTAACAGCAGTTAAATCCCAGCAGCTTCGAATTTCTTTGTGCTTGGTGATGGCGACTTATCCTCCTTATATTCAACCGCCTTTTTCACTTTATCAGGACACTTTCTCCGCTTTTCTTCCATTCTCTTCAAATAAGCGTTTAAATACTTTGTGCATGGTGTTTTTGGCTCACCAGATCCACAACCCGCTTTAACCACAGGACGAATACCAGGCTTCTCAGAGGACTCACAAACACACAAGAAACCATCATCGAACTGAGTTTCATCAACCCAAGTCCCTAAATCATAAGGGTCTAGAGAATCAGGAACAACCTTGTTAAGAGGAGGTGACTCAGGTCCAGATTCATCCTTTTCATCATCATCTTCTTCATTTTTTGATGAGCCAAGCCGATACCAGTCAAGAACGCATTGAAGACATTCCTGACCACAGTTGGAATGAGGAGGTGCCATGAAGATTTAAGAAAAACACACAACGAAAGATTAAGAATAAGGAGGATATTTGAAAAAGGATGAAGATATGTTAAATGTAAATGGAAAAAATAGGAGATCTAGCAAGTAAGAATAAAAATGGTGAGAGAGAGGAGCTTGATGGAGGCGGAATTAGAGAGAGGAAAAGAGAGGATGATTTTAGGGTTTGTGAAGATTCTAGAGGAAATTGAGAGAGATATGGGAGAGGAGTAGTTGGTGTTAGGGGATTGAATTAGGGGAATTATTGTGGATTTTTTTTTGAATGGGTAAAGGGATATAGTGGGTTAGGTTAGTATAATTTGGAGGGAAGGATTAGTGAGTGTGGATTGGGTTAGGATTGTTAATTGGGCCAGATTAGAATTAAGGAGGGATTTGAGTGTAAAGTTGTGTGGGCCAAGTAGTGGCATTTGGTGTAAATAAGAGATTATAATGAGGATATAAGTGTCATTTTTTAGGCTTTTTTTGGAAAGTGGTAGAGTTTAATTGAATGGATGGAAATGGAAATATGGTAGAGTGAGTTGAATGGAGAAAGTACTTTATTAACTAGTTGTTGCTCTGTGCCCTACCGGACGTGGAGCTCCAATTTGACTAAACGGTTAGCTTAAATAATTTGAACATATAAAAATAGAACGTGGTATGGTGCTTCATTTTCATTGAATAGTAATATAATTTGACTATTTGAGGGAAGGCGAGCAACATCAAATATTATTGCTTAAATAGTAGACATGGTTGCCTTGTAGTTGTCATCACACTTACAGAATACTAAATACTAACTTGTGAATACGATTAGTGTTATTAGAAAATTACTGATAATTTATTTCACAAATTCTCATTTGTGACGGTCATATCCGTCACAAACTTGTGACGGGTCAAATATTATCCACTTGAGTAGGTAAAAACAAACACTTTGTGATTCCTTAGACTTGTCTTATCTACACAAAGGGGATAACTCAATACAATATTTTGTAAGAAGAATGGCCATGTAAGCTTGTTATCAACCGAGCGTGGTGCCCTAATTTGGCAAAATGGTACTAAGGCTCTATTTGGTAAAACTAACAGAAAAGGTAACTTAAACCTGAAAAGATAGCTAAAAACTGAAAAGCCAACCGAAACTTAAAAAGGTAACTGATAAGCTAGCTAAAAATTAGGTAGCTGATTATATAAAAAAAAATGTTCAGCAAACTGACAGAAAAGGTAACTGATTTTGATAAAATGATGTAAAAGGATATGATAATTATTTAATAGTATAGATTTAAGGGGTAAAAAGGGGAAATCGAATCAAATCAGGTATATGAAATCTCAAATGCTACTCTAGGTAGCATTTCATTTCAGGTAGCTTATTTGGTTAAATAAGTCACTTGCCAAACGATTACAAAAAAATAAGGTACCTGGAATTTTGGTCAAATAAGCTACTTTGACCAAATCAGGTACTTGAAATATCTTGTCAAACGGAGCCTAAGTAATTTGGACTCATCAAACAGAAAGAACATAGTTCATCATTATGAGTAAAATTTGTTCCAACAATTGCTGATCAAATGTGCTTAAGGACAGGACAGTAAGGTCTGTAGATTTAGTGAACATTAGAAAAGATCAAATAGACAAAGAGCGAATACTTTAAATCCTAGAAGTTATTACTAGAGTAGCTAACTTCACATACTAGAGTATTACGTGTACGCTATAAGTAGGAACCAACTTAGTGAACACAAGGCAGAGATTAATGTTTACCGCTGAACTATCTAAAGACATCACACACTCATCAGCTACTGGTCAAAAAACTCCATCTGATCAAAAAAATTGTCACTCCATTGATACCCTCCAGTTTGGTGTTGACTTACCCTCTACTTTTTGAAGACACGTGGATGCATGCAGAACCATTTGTGTGGACGGATGGGGAACCTGCCATCGTAACACCCCCATACCCCAAGTGCCTTACCAGCACCACTTAATGCATGGAAGTGCTACTATCTCGGTTACCCGAGGCAATGAATATCAAATAGACCATAAAAGATTGTACTTTAATAAAATAGTTTAAGTGAATACATCAAAACCCCAAAACTGTAAAGTATGATACAGCCGTTCCAAAACCAAAACTAACTAATGAAAATACAATGTTCGACATAACAACGGAAGACTTCTAATAGACTCGTGGTGACACATGCCCAGCTATCCCTTGCACATCCAAATCATACCTGCTCAATAACTGTTCACCACCACTGAATGGATCGTCACAGTTTTCAAAACATTTAAACGAGGTCAGTTACTGATTACACAACATAAGATAAAACAATATCATTAATATACACAATCACCCAACTCCGTCACATCACCAATCACCTGACTATCTTGAAGGTCTAGTCCAGCCAGATTATGGCCACAACCAGTAATCCTCACCACCAGTGGGGTACCGCAGCCGTTCCCACCTAAGCTCCGCTCATCTCATCCGAGTGATAACCCATGTTTCTTAATGTGCATATCCCCTATATGGCGGGTTCCTCATAGGGAGATTCAAGGGCATGAAGCCACTCCTGCAAGTGACTCCACTCAGCCGAGGACGCACCTCGCGAACCATAGATAAAAAATCACAACCAACTACAGAATCACAATCACCAATTCCAATACGATATACACAAATGTTATTAATCAACAACCACCAACAATCAATCAACCAACACATATGTAACCAATAACTGAGTAGGAAATCCTACCTGGAATAAGCATTCACAAGACCGTCACAAGCAGCTAATAAAAAATGCTCTTCTACGAAATCTCCTCCTATAAACACATATACAATCGTGCAATTACTACTAAGCCAATCAAACACCCAAAACTCCCAAATCTACCCAATTAGGTTTTAACCAAAATTGATGAAACAACATAAAAATTATACTAGGATATTACCCTCAAAGCTACTGACTCAACGGCGTAAAGAACACTGAATTCCGACGACTCAAGCCTTGGGATTTGATAGCAATGCGAAGAAGAAGAAGTAACGTAACTTGTTTTTATCTCTTATGAATTTAGGTCAGGGTAAAGGTGAAAAGAAACTGACGACTTATGTTTTTATATCTTTCTCGCATTGCTAACAAAACCCGACAAAATAACCCATAAGACTCACTTACTCGATCGAGTAAGTGACTTACCCAATCGAGTACCCCCTACTCGATCGAGTGTCACACGTACTCAATTGAGTACCCAACAGGCAGACTACTGTTTTGCGTAAAAACATACTTACTCGACAGAGTAAGCCCCACTCGATAGAGTACCCGTAGACATAGAAAACCGTAGTATTACAGTCTTCCCTCCTTAAAAAGAATTTCGTCCCCAAAATTCAACCCATACTCAAAACAAACATACTAACTCGATCAAGACACCACAACGCAACTAAGAACTCAAAACAAAACCCCAACCTATAAAACATGAACTCTTAACACCAACTCCACCAACTATGCCTACCTCCACAACATGGCTCACGATATCGTATCAACTACATTATAGTCTCTCTCGACAGTAACTCCATACACTACCAACTACCATCCACCAATGCCGCTAGCTCTGTTTCACTAACATATTATCCACTAGAAAATCCAATATCAAGACACTCATAAACATCAAGCAGAACATTACATTCTACCACCCTTAAAAGGAACTTCATCCTCGAAGTTTACTCCCACTCATAACATCATCATCCAACTGTCAACACTATCAAACTCATAAACATCATCACCCAACTGTCAACACTATCGAAATGTTCTCACACTCTTAGACTTCACACTGCTACAAGCACGGCCATGACCTTTTAACAATATCAACCACAATACAAATCCATCCTTTATTCTCCACCAAGACTCAAACTTTCAAATCTACTACAACGTATACAACCATCAAACTCTCTTTGTCGCATCCTACTCCTCTTAAGATAAAGGTTACGTCCTCGTAACCCACTAATACTAAATCCTTAGTTGTATCTTCTCATTGATAAGTGCATAATTTATATTGTTTTACCCCCTTTATTAGCTCCATTTTACATGTCATTTAGCACTTATCATAGTGTTTTGAGCTAATATTTGTTATTCTAGTTGCAATTGCTTGTTTTCACATATTTTGTAGGATACTTAAGCTTTTTGGAGCTAAAATATTACGAGATGAGCTACTAGAATTATATGGCTAAGTAAGAGCACAAGATTGGACTAGTATGGAGTATTTGCATGGGTTTTGCATGGAGAAATTGTTAGAACACACTTGGTTGATGATGCCAAGTTTCATTGTGATTTAATTGTTTGCCTCTTAGTTAAATGTTTAGCAAATTGAAGCATCCAATGATAAATCAAAGAAGTTCAAAGATGATCAAGATGAAAGATAAGTCAAGCATGCCTATTGTCTAGAAAGAATGTTGTAAACGAGGTAGTTAAACATATCCTCTTTAAGTATAAGTGATTGCAAAACCGTGCAACAATTCCTGTGACTGTTGCACCAAGGTTTCTGGTACTAACGTATGGAGAATTTTCGGAAAAATTCACAAGTGGTTGAAATTCTTTAAAAAGCTTTTCTATGTTCAAGAGGAACATTATTTCAAAACTGAAGAACAAAAAGAACAAAAAGAATATGCTTGCAAATTAATTTAAAGATTTCAATCCTATTAATGCAAGTTGTTTTCCATGTAAAAATGGGTCTTATGCTTTTTCTATTTGTGGCAAAATTGTGAGTTCCCATAAATTTTATGGAAAACACTCCTTTGCTTCTGAAAAATGCAGCCACCTTGAGCCTCACAAATCTGATTGTTCTTTTATAATTTTAAATGCAAATGCATACTACAAACCTATGGATTTTAGATTAAAGAAGTGTTAAGACCCTTCTGTTACACACTTCCTTTCTCTATAAATAGCCACTTCATTTATCATTTATTGCAAGACTTTGAAAGAGCATTCATTGTAAACACTTTGCAAATCTTTTCAGCATTTAAAGCTTTGTTCTTCAATCATTTACAAAACCGTTTTCTGTTTTTCAAAAGTCTTCAATTGTTTTTCAAAGCTGTAAAATCTCCAAGTATCAGTTCGCTTCACTGTTGCATAAAGAATATGTTAAATGATTCTTGTGTTTAGGTCTTAATTGTAATCTCCATGTTCTTAAGTAAACCACTGAGATTCTGACTCTGTAAACCGTTGAGATAGAACCTTAAGTCTTGAAGCGGAGTAGCTTTGAGCAAGAGAAAGTCTTGAAGCGGAGTAGCTTTAAGCAATTGCAACCGGAGTAGGTTGGCGAGTTATTTTCATTGTAATGGTTTAGTTAAGTTTGAGTAAATTTATAAACAAACAATAAAATAACGGTTGGACGTAGGCTCCAGAGTAGGAGCCGAACCAATTTTTTAAGCATCGTCTTGTTTGTTTATTTACTTTCACGTTTTCTTATCATTTTACTTTTATACATTAATCTCGCTTCCAGTGCTGTGCAACAGTCTCTCATACCGTTGCATGGACCTGTTGTACCGTTTGTGAACTTACAATCCATTAAGTTTCTCAAACCCGTACTTAATAGATCTTACTTGTGTTAGTCATTAACCCAGTAAACGAGAAAATTTTTAAAAGGTACACCTAATTCACCCCCTCCCCCTCTTAGGTGTTTATCGTTCTTAACTCTTCAATTGGTATCAGAGCCTTGTGCTCTTGATATTGGTTAACACCAAGGAGTTGATCCCATAGTTATGGACGATTCAAAACACACTAAGTATCCCATCTTTAAGGGAGAAAACTATGCCCGGTGGAAACATCACATGGAGCACTATGTCAAAAGTGCGGACTACGAATGTTGGTTGATCATTCAAAATGGTCCCCTCAAAATTGAGGTGACTAATGCCGATGGCACTAAGTCTCTCAAAAGTGAGGACAAATATGTTGAGGCCGATTATAGGAAAGTCGAGAAAAACTCTAAAGCCATGTCCATCCTTCAATATGGCATCGGTGAACAAGAGATTAACTGGATATCCGGATGTGACTCGGCAAAAGAAATTTGGGACACCCTAAATATTGCTTATGAGGGAACGTCACAAGTAAAAAAGTACCGTGTTGATCTTCTCATGCAACAATATGAGATGTTCAACATGGAAAGAGATGAGTCAATTAATAGTTTGTCTTCTCGTTTCTCTAGTATTGTTAATGACCTCAAGAGTCTAGGTAGAAACTTCAAATCCGAGGATTTAGTCCGTAAAATCCTTCGTTGCCTATCTGAAAAATGGCAACCGAAGGTTACGGCTATTGAGGAAGCTAAAGACCTCTCCTTGCTATCCCTTGATGAACTTATGGGCTCACTCATGGCTCATGAGTTAACTCTCATGAAGCGATCCGGTGAAAGCTCTAAAGGGAAAGGACTTGCTCTCTATGCTCTCTCAAGTGATGAGAAGGATGAAGATGACGAGTTTGCAATGTTCACTAAAAACATTGTTGGCATGATTAATGGTCGAAACTCACAAAGGTCTAATAACTATACTTGCAAACGACGCTTTCCCAAAAGAAAGTCTACTTCCACTGTTGGTTGCTTCAAATGCGGTGACAAAAGTCACCAAATCAAAGAATGTCCAAAGTGGAACGATATTAAATCTAAAGAAAAGCGTGAGTTTGCTAAAAGAGAATACAAAATCAAAGTAATGACTGCCATTTGGGGAATGTCTTATTCCGACGAGGACGATGTCCTTGAGGAAGAATTGGATGCCAAACTTAGCATCTCATCTCAGTTAAGCAATGATGTTCCAAAGTCGACAAAGAAAGAAAGTGTCAAATGTCTTATGGCTCACTCCGTGGACTCAGATTCAGATTCTGACATTGAGGTAAATAAGCTCAAGAAAAAGGTTCGATCTTTCTCTAAAGACAAAATTTGTCATCTCCTAGACCAATTCATTGATAAGTGTCGTGTCCAAAGCGATAAATTAGAGGCTATGCAAACTGAAATTGAAGACATAGCCGAAGAAAATGTTGGTTTAAAAGAATGTCTAAATGAGGTAGATCAACCTAGTTCATCATCGAATCTTGAGAAGGAGATTAAAAAACTCCAAAAACAGAATCTGTTTCTTGCTAAAAGGGTTGATGAAATACATGCAACAGATCACTGCAATGTTGCATCTGTGTCTAACAAAGGAGAAGAGTCCTTCGACAAAACTGTGTCCTCACTAACCAAAGAACGTGACCAACTTTTGATTGATCTTGCAACATGTCAAAGTGAAAAAGGGGATCTTGTCAAAATTGATGAAATGTTAAATGATGAGTCAAGTCATGTTAAAAGTGCTTTAGATCGAGTGCAAAAATCAAATGATGATCTTCTTGTTCAAATTGAAACTCTGAAAAAGGCTGAACAAATCCATGCAACAGATGATGCAACTGTTGCATCTGAGTCTATTAAGGAAATTGAGACTCTCACAAAACATATGTCCTCACTAACTAAAGAACGTGACTCTCTGCTAGCTGATCTCACCTTGTGCAAAAGAGATAACAAGCAACTTGAGCAAATTGGCTTATTGCTTAGTGATGAAGTAAGACATACTAAACATGCTTTCGACAAAGTAGGTCAACTAAATCTTAATCATCTTGCTAAAATTGAAAAACTAACCAAAGAGCTAGATGAGGCTAAGATGTTCTATTTGAAATGGGAAGGAAGTCAAAATGTTTTGGAGTTTCTTCTAAAACAATCTCAAGAATATGAAAACCGTGCAAAAAATGCTGGACTTGGTTTCAAATGCAACAGTTCCACGCACTGTTGCACTCGAAACTAAGACCCAAGCGTGACAGATTTTCGAAGAAGAAAGTATGCTGGCCTTCCTGAGTACATTATTTGCAATTACTGTGGAAAAACTGGTCATGAGTTCAATGGTTGTGAAAAGAGAGTCCTTGACTTAGAAAGAAGCACTAAAGTGGCTAAACATGTTTGGATTAAAAAGAAAGAAGTCAAGAAAGTTATTGTCACGAAGGAACCCAAACTTGTTTGGGTTCCTAAACTAAACGTTTGATTTCTTATAGGCATTAGCAAAAGACAGCAGCAATTGGTATTTAGACAGTGGATGCTCTCGTCACATGACGGGAGATGAAAGCCAATTCCTTTCGCTAGAAGCCTACGATGGTGGCATGGTGACTTTTGGTGACAACAAACGAGGTGAAATCATTGGTATTGGAAAAGTTGGTAAGTCAAAGTCACTATGTGTCGACAAAGTGTTGCTTGTCAAAGGTTTAAAACACAATCTTCTAAGCATATCACAATTGTGTGATCGAGGTAACATCGTTGAATTTCTTGCTAGTGAATGTAGAATAATTGATGGAAAAATTAGAGAACTCATTCTTTAAGATAAACGTGTCAAAGATGTTTACATGACTAACTTATATTCATTGTCGAGTCAAACACTATCATGCATGAGTGTTCAAAAGAATGACCCTTGGCTTTGGCATAAACGACTTGGTCATGTAAATGCTAAAACACTTAATACCCTTAAGAGACTTGATCTAGTTGATAGCATTCCTAACATCAAATTTGAATTTAAATCACTTGGTGATGATTGTGTTAAAGGTAAACAAGTAAAATGCTCCTTTAAATCCAAAAAGATTGTTAGCACTTCCTTACCTCTTGAACTCATTCACATAGACTTATGTGGACCTATGCGTATTGTTAGTAGATGTGGAAGTCGCTATATTTGTGTCATTGTTGATGATTTTACAAGATTTGTTTGGCTTCTCTTCTTAAGTTCTAAAGATCAAACTTTTGATGAATTCTTAATTTGGGTTAAAAAGGTCCAAAACAAATTTGGTTATAAACTTGTCTCCTTGAGATCCGACCATGGAACCGAATTTGAGAATTTATCATTTGAGTCTTATTGCAATGAGCATGGTATTAGCCACAATTTTCCGGCCGCAAGAACCCCTCAACAAAATGGGGTTGTGGAACGAATGAATCGAACTCTTGAAAATATGGCTAGGATCATGCTCATTAGCTCTAAATTGCCAAGAAACTTTTGGGCCGAAGCCGTTAACACATGTTGTTATATCGACAATCGTGTCATGATTAGAAAAATCATTAAGAAAACTCCTTATGAGTTACTACGAGGAAGAAAACCTAACATCTCACACTTAAAATGCTTTGGTAGTAAATGCTTTGTACACAATAATGGAAAAGACGGCCTAGGCAAATTTGATGCTCGTAGTGATGAAGGTGTTTTTGTTGGTTATTCCGATCATAGTAAAGCTTACAAAGTGTATAACAAGAGAACCATGAAAATGGAGGAAACGTTCATGTAATATTTGACGAATCTAGTCTCTTTGTTTCAAACACTCAGGTTAATGATGAAGAAGATGATGAGGAAGACGATGACTTCGAAATTGGAATGATACGTCATGACATGGATCAAGTAGTGGAAGAAGCTGAGCAACAGTTGGAGCCACTGTTGCTTGAGGAGGCTGGCCAAAATCCAGGGGGAATTAACCCTCCCTCATCTCAAAATGGAGCTAGCTCATCCAGGGGGAATGAGGAGTGCAGTAAACCAACCACTAACCAAATTGAAATCAATCCACAAACACCCTCACAAAATATTCCCCATGCAACAGTCTCTGCCACTGTTGCATCAGAACCAAACGAAACAAACGAGGCCTCTAACACTCTTTTTCCAAAGAAATGGAAGCATCGAGGTTCCTATCCCTTATCAAATCTAACCAGCGACCTTACCTCTGGAATCAAAACCAGATCATCACTCCAAAACCACTGTGCTTTTGAAGCATTCATATCACAAATTGAACCCATTAATATCACAATGGCATTAACCGACAAATATTGGGTCACGGCTATGCAAGAAGAATTGGAGCAATTTGAGAGGAACAAGGTATGGCATCTGGTCCCTAGACCATCTCAACGTACTGTAATTGGTACGAGATGGGTCTATCGCAATAAGCTCGATGATGTTGGAGAAATCGTAAGGAATAAAGCTAGACTAGTGGTACAAGGGTTTAATCAACAAGAGGGGATTGACTACGATGAAACCTTTGCACCAGTAGCTAGGCTTGAAGCCATACGAATGCTCATAGCTTTTGCATCTCATATTAGCATAAAACTTTTTCAAATGGATGTTAAAACCGCTTTCTTAAATGGCTATCTTGAAGAAGAAGTTTTTGTCGAACAACCTCCGGGCTTTATAAACAATGAGTTCCCTAATCACGTATTTAAACTTGACAAAGCACTTTATGGTTTAAAACAGGCTCCCCAAGCTTGGTATGATAGACTTTCAAAATTCCTGTTAGAAAATGGTTTTCTACGTGGTTCGGTCGATAAAACATTGTTTATCAAGTCACAGTCAGAGGAACCGTTGCTTGTGCAAGTATATGTCGATGACATTATTTTTGGTGCAACTAACAACACTCTTTATAAGTACTTTTCGGATCTTATGACTTCTGAGTTTGAAATGAGAATGATGGGAGAACTTGGATTCTTCCTTGGTCTCCAAATTAAGCAAAATGAAAAAGGAACCATGATCCACCAACAAAAGTACTTAAAGGAAATGATAAGTAAGTTTGGGTTAACTAGCTCGAATCCTATGCCTACACCTATGATTGCCAAGCTTAATCTTGACAAAGACGAAAATGGTAAGAGTGTTAGTGAAAAGGTATATCGAGGTATGATCGGTTCATTGATTTATTTAACCGCTAGTCGACCCGACATACAATTTAGTGTGTGTGTATGCGCTCGTTTCCAATCAAATCCTAAGGAATCATATTTCAAAGCCGTTAAACAGATTTTTAGGTATTTGATTGAAACGCAAGGTTTATATCTTTGGTACCCAACTCATTATGACATTGATTTTGTAGGATTTTCGGATGCGGATTATGCGGGAGCTCGTTGGATAGAAAAAGCACCTCGGGTATTGCCACCTTCTTAGGACCGTGCCTCATCTCATGGGCATCCAAGAAACAAAATATCGTTGCTCTATCCACGGCCGAAAGTGAATATGTAAGTGTCGCTCTTTGTTGTGCTAAAATTCTTTGGTACGACAACAATTGCGTGATTACGGTCTTATTTTCGAAACTACTCCCATATTTTGCGATAATACAAGTGCCATTAACATCTCGAAAAATCCAATAGAACATTCTAGGACGAAACACATTGATATAAGGCATCATTTTTTACGAGATCAAGTCGAAAAAGGAAATATATGTCTAACCTTTTGTAGAACAGAAAATCAAATTGCGGACATTTTTACAAAACCGTTAGAAAGGGAACAATTCCTAAAACTTCGGTTGGAAATTGGTTTGTTAGGCGACATGTAACACGAGTTAAAATTATCTTTCCAACATGATTGACTAGAGATAAAAGATGTATACATGTTTTCAAGTTTAAAAATGTCAAATTTATCATATGTCAAGTGTATCGAAAAAAATTGCATTGGAACTCCACACTTTGCACTAGAATTATTACATTGAGCCTTACAATCACTTTATGTCCTATCAAGCTAATCCTACTCTAGCCGCCCCCTATGCCATCATTTCTCACATTTACACTTCACCTTACCTATTAACCACTCCCTCTTTAAATCCAACCGTCCCTCAATAAATCTCTCATGCAATAACCCCATTTTCCCATTTACCCACAAACCTTCCTTCAAATTTCAAAATAAATCAACCTTTTTTATCTCCATAAACCGTCAAACCCATCACCCTCAAAATGGCTCCCAAAAAACCAATCAGTAGAGAAATTCAAAATCTTAGAAACTCCTTCAACCCAAAATACATTGCCCAACAAAAAATGGTCACCAAATCCGCTGCAAACATTCAAAAATCCGACAAACCCACCCCGTCTCCTACCAAGCCTCCAACAGTTAAGCCCAGTGTTGCACGAAAGAAATCCATGGCTACAAAAGGAAGAGGCCATGGTAGAGGAGGCCGTGGTGGACTAAAACGAAGTCCCCCAATCTCCTTGATGTTGGACTCAAATGTTGATGTTCATTCCGAAGAAGATGAGCCCACAATCAAAAAATTGGCAAGCAAAATCCACAAAGAAAAGGTGATTGATGACGATGTGGTTGTTGATGATGTTGTAGATGAGGAAAAAGAAAATGAGGTTAAGGAAGAAAAAGAATCAGAAAAAGAGAGTGAAAAAGATGTTGAAAAGGAAAATGAAATTGAAAAGAATGGTGATAAGAATAAGGAAGAAAAAATGAGTGAAAAAGATGAGTAAAAAGAAAAAGAAAGTGAACTAGAGAAGGAAAAGGGAACTGTGAGTGAGAAAGATACTGAAAAAATCAATTTTCCAAATCAAAATTCGGAAAAAGAAGTCATGCATGAGGAAGAGCTCATTCCCAATATTGAAAAATCAAATGAACCCAACAATGAAGACAAGGTTGCCGATGATGAATTTGCCCCTCTCTCCACTGAAAACCCCAAAACAAAATCCCAAATCAAAATCACCGAGTTGTTTGGTGATGATGATGATATTATCATTGAAACTCCCACCAAACCGAAAGCAAAATCCAAGATCAGTATCAAAAGAAAGAAGGAATCAAAACCAAAGGCGGCTAAAAAGCCGAGGCACCCACGGAAAAATGAGGTGGTCTTTCTACCGGAAGATGAGGATGTCATTGAGGACAAAATTCCTCTCAATACTTGCACGGAGTTGATGGTCACCACTCATGATGAGGCATTCAAAAATGATGTTCTTGCTCATCTCAACTCTCTCGACCTTCCGGATGACACCCTCAAGCTATGTCAAGGCATGCTTGCATGTTGCTTCCACAGTGGTAGACGATAGAAGAAAACATGGTATGATTCTTCCCCGGCTTTTGCATTCTTCAAAGCTGCTGTTTTTGGTCAGGGTTGGTTTAGTCTCCTCGACAAATACTCTCCGGTTTACGTGTCGGAGTTAATTCAGTTCTATGCAACAGTCAAGGTTGATGTTGCATCAGGAACTCTCTCGGCATTTATAAACCAAAAACCCTTTGTCTTGACCATTGACCAACTTGCCTCTTACCTTGAGGTTGAAGTCGTGGGTCTTACCACCTTTCCTAAGACTACTTGGGGTGATGTTGATGAAAATATGGCTAGTGAGGTTGTGAGAACCCTTCGACCTGACAATGAAAATGGACCCACCAACATATATGCCCATAAACTTCAAGCCCCCCACCGTTTCACCTTTAACCTTGTTCACCGAGCCATTTTACCAAGCAATAACAGTAGGGGACGATGCTCTCTCCTTGAGATGCTTCTTGTTCACCACATTATCAAACGCCGTCCCATCAACTTTCCCCAACTCATCTTTCACCGTATCCATGAGATTGCCCCCGACCTTCAAAAGGGGAAATTTGACAAGAAAACGGTGATTCCATATGGTATGTGGTTGTCCATTATCTTCATGAAAAGGAAGATAGTCATGAAAGGTAGCCCCGGTATTGAAAAACTCAGTGATGACATGACCATGGGTTTGCTTTCTCAAATGACTTTGGCTATTAGCAATGGGAAATTGACTCGCAAGTACTCGGGCAGAGCTAAATCTGGTGCAACAGTTGGCTCAACTGTTGAAATGGGTGTTGTACTTGCTAAGTTGGACAAGCTTATGAACATGGTGTCCAAATTGGTTGTTGACAATGAGACTCTTAAGAAAGAAGTTGTTGAGCTCAAAACCATAAATGAAGATCTCATTGAGCGTGTGCAAGCTCTTGGTTGTAATGCGTCCGATGATGACTAAGGCATCCGTACCTACCCTTGTCCCCCTAACCTTTTGGCTCTTTGTTTTTAACTCTTATGCAAATTATGGGCTGTTTCTTTTCTCTTGTTTTGAACATTTGTCTTTGGTTTAATTATGTACTGCTTGAACATGTTTATGTCCTTCTCTTGACGGGGAAGTAGTTAAATTATATGTGTATGTGTTAACTAACAACTCTTTGGCTAACGTTGACCGTGAAATTGTCTTAGCTATGATGATTAGATGTTCTACTTAGGCCAAGCATGTTGACCCCCACTCACCTTGATCATGTTTATTTGATGCTCTTATTATTTGGTTCAAAGAACGACTCATCATGGGCTTAGGGGGAACTTCACACATATTTAAAACTTGCCATCATCAAAGGGGGAATTTGTTAGAACACACTTGGTTGATAATGCCAAGTTTCATTGTGATTTAATTATTTGCCTCTTAGTTAAATGTTTAGCAAATTGAAGCATCCAATGATAGATCAAAGAAGTTCAAAGATGATCAAGATGAAAGACAAGTCAAGCATGCCCATTGTCTAGAAAGAATGTTGTAAACGAGATAGTTAAACATATCCTCTTTAAGTATAAGTGATTGCAAAACCGTGCAACAGTTCCTGTGACTGTTGCACCAAGGTTTCTGGTACTAACTTATGAAGAATTTTCGGAAAAATTCACAAGTGTTTGAAATTCTTTAAAAAGATTTTCTATGTTCAAGAGGAACATTATTTCAAAACTGAAGAACAAAACGAACAAAAAGAATATGCTTGCAAATTAATTTAAAGATGTCAATCCTATTAATGCAAGTTGTTTTCCATGCTAAAAATGGGTCTTATGCTTTTTCCATTTGTGGCAAAATTGTGAGTTCCCATAAATTTTATGGAAAACACTCATTTGCTTCTGAAAAATGCAGCCACCTTGAGCCTCACAAATCTGATTGTTCTTTTATAATTTTAAATGAAAATTCATACTACAAACCTATGGATTTTAGATTAAAGAAGTGTTAAGACCCTTCTCTTACACACTTCCTTTCTCTATAAATAGTCACTTCATTTATCATTTATTGCAAGACTTTGAAAGAGCATTCATTGTAAACGCTTTGCAAATCGTTTCAGCATTTAAAGCTTTGTTCTTCAATCATTTGCAAAACCGTATTCTGTTTTTCAAAAGTCTTCAATTGTTTTTCAAAGCTGTAAAATCTCCAAGTATCAGTTCGCTTCACTGTTGCATAAAGAATATGTTCACTGATTCTCGTGTTTAGGTCTTAATTGTAATCTCCATGTTCTTAAGTGAACCACTGAGATTCTGACTCTGTAAACTGTTGAGATAGAACCATAAGTCTTGAAGCGGAGTAGTTTTGAGCAAGAGAAAGTCTTGAAGCGGAATAACTTTAAGCAATTGAAACCGGAGTAGGTTGGCGAGTTATTTTCATTGTAATGGTTTAGTTAAGTTTGAGTAAATTTCTAAACAAGCAATAAAATAACGGTTGGACGTAGGCTCCGGAGTAGGAGCTGAACCAATTTTTTTAAACATCGTCTTGTTTGTTTATTTACTTTCACGTTTTCTTATCATTTTACTTCTATACGTTAATCTTGCTTCCAGTGTTGTGCAACAGTCTCTCATACTGTTGCATAGACCTGTTGTACCGTTAATGAACTTACAATCCATTAAGTTTCTCAAACCCGTACTTAATAGATCTTACTTGTGTTAGTCATTAACCAAGTAAACGAGAAAATTTTTAAAAGGTACACCTAATTCACCCCCTCCCCCTCTTAGGTGTTTATCGTTCTTAACTCTTCAGCAATTGATGGATTAATGTGTGTAATGCAAATATTGTCATTAACCAAAATCAAGCCCAAATTCAAGTCCAATCAAGGTGGCAAGCATAAGATTCCAACATACCTAGGATGCTAAGAATTAAGGTTTTAACCGGGTGATTAATCGCTCAATTAATCACCAACATAGGATTCCCCAAGCAATTAAGTGGAGAGTTAAGGAAATTAGGCTGGAAACACACGTCCCCGATCAGGGTGACCTGTCCCCAATCGGGGTTGGCCGTCTTTGGATTCTTTACTTTTCACTTCCAAGTCCTATATAAAGGGGACTTGTATGCATCCAATTCCATCTGATTCTTACGTCTTTCATACTTTACAATAGCCTTAAGCGTTATTTTCTCTCATTAGTTTTCATAATTAGTTTCAATATTGTTAAGTTTTTGTTGATGTTAAACATTTGGTTCCAAGTTAATTCAAGCATTTGGTTCTCTTTATAATTCAAGTTCTAGTTCCCATTTCGGCAATTCTTACTCTTGTTTATTTAGTTTATATTTCTATTTACGTATTCATAACTACATTGCTAGCATTTCAATTTTACCACTTAGTTTAATCTCACATTTCATGTTATATCATTTAGTTTATATCATTTCTAAAATCATGTTTAGCATTTCTTACAACAAAGTGTATAGTTTACATTGCATTATGAGTAGCTAATTTCCTTTAGTCTAGGGGCTAGGGAAGCCATGCAAAATCAAATATAAAATGGTAAATTAGGTTGATATAATATTGTCTAATTGTTTATATCACATGTTTGCACCTTAATGTTTAATCTTTGTTTAAGGCCTTATTCATAAATTAAGTTTGTTCATTCGTTCTAAAAGTCGAGAGACACGGAATCGAATTTGACAAAGCATGTGTAGTAGAACGACCTAGTCATGGACGAGAGTTTCTTTAGGACCCGGTCTATGGTTGACACTAATACCGTAAGGTGGGTGTCTCTAAGCCTAAACAATTGACAATGTTAATAATACCGAGTCTATCATAATCATATAATTATCTTTGCATGTGTGACCCGACCCCCCTAGACTCCCTTTTATCATATAGTTTTCATATTAATTTTTGTTAATCAACAAACCAAACAACAAATTAAACAAAACGAAATCGATCTTGATAGAAATCTTCCCATAGCATTTCACAATGCAATTCCCGTCTCCTTGTGATCGACCCCTACTACTACATTAATTTGTGTTTAAGGTAATTATCTTTGCATAGGTACACGATAAGCCTATCAAATTTTGGCGCCGTTGCCGGGGAGCACGGTTTTATTGCGTTTTGAATTGTCGATTTTTATCTTGTTTTCTTTTGTCTTGAGGAACACTTGTTCCTTGAGACCGTTACTTATCATTTTCTAGAAATTGTTGTCTTATGCCCAGGTCCTCTCGTAGTGGAGAATTACTTTCACCGGATTCCGATTCCGAGAAAACTTTTAGGAGAAGACGACGTTTTTGGAAAGAAGTGAAAGAAGCCGCTTCTCCCGAACAACTTAAAAGTGCTAGAAAGTCTTACCTAGACGATCTAAAAGTTCTTGAACAGGAAAAGGTTTCAAGTTCATCATCTCCATCACCATCACCATCACCATCACCATCACCATCTTCTACTAAAAAGATGATGAAACTTTACGATCACTCAAAGCCCACCGCGGCCATGCTTCCTGCCGGTATCACAACTACTCAAATTATCGCGCCGCACTTCGAGATCAAATCGGCTCTCATTAGCCTTGTGGAGAGGAAGCAATTTGGGGGAAGTCCTTTGGAGGATCCCAATTTGCATGTGCAAATTTCTGCGATTATTGCTCCATGATCCGTCAAACGGGCGTCACTCAAGCCCAAATAAGAGAAATATTTTTCCCTTTCTCTTTGAAGGACAAGGCCAAGCTTTGGATCAATAGCCTTGACCGCACCGCCATGGGAATCACCAATTGGGAGACATTGGCTCTTGTTTTCTATCAAAAGTTTTTTCCACTGGAGAAAACTCAAACTTTGAGGAGCCAAATCACCGGATTCCGTCAACATGCTCTTGAGAGCTTATATGAAGCTTGGGAGAGGTACAAAGAGCTACAAAGTCAATGCCCCCATAATGGTCTAGATGATTGGTTTCTAGCTATAACATTCTACAATTGATGTTGTGCCGAGTCCCGAAGGATTCTTGATTCCGCCAACAATGGGCGGTTTGATCAAATTGACACCGATATTGCTCATGCCATGATCGAATCTATGGCGGTCCATGAGGCACAATAAATCAATTCCCGAAGTGTGACACTCAAAGGTAAAGAAGAATCCTCTGACAACTCCGTCTTGCTAGCTCAAATTGCCTTACTCCAACAACAATTGGCGGAAAGAGATGCTAGAGATTCCCTTCAATAACTCAATGTCGTGTCTTCTACAAGTCAAATCATTGTTTGTGATGGTTGCGGAGGTGCGGGTCATTACACCGCTCATTGGTGAGCTCCTATTAAAGAGGTAAATGTTTTTCAAGCTCTAAGACAAAGTTCATATCCACCAGGTACATTTTCCAACACTTATAACCCGAATTCAAAATTCCATCTGAACTTTTCTTATACTAGCAACAATGTGCTTAACCCTCAACCCCCACCACAACAAAATTCCTATGTCCCTCAACAACAAAAGTATAATCCTCCACCGGGTTATCAAAATCAACAAAGGCCCCCACAACAAAACTACCAACAAAATCAAAGTCAAAATGCCCAACAAAACAACCAAGGAGGAGGAAAGCTTGAGGCTATGATGACTCAAATTCAAAGGGAATTGTTGGCACAAATCCAAAAGAGTGATCGGGCTCATAATGCCGCAATTAAGATGTTGGAGCAACAAATGGCTCAACTAGCCTCATCTAGCTCTCAAAGGAAAACCGGTCAATTACCACCTCAAGGTGAGCAACCACATGCTACCGTTAATTCTATGTCCTTAAGAAGTGGTACAAGTTATGATGGACCCTTCATGACCTTGGATGACGAGGTGGTTTTTAAAAAGGCCAAGCTTGGGGGAAATGACAAAAATAAGGCTAGTGAAGAGCCTCTTGTTAAAGATCGTGTGCCATTTTCTCATCGGTTAATGATGCTAAAGAGAAAAGAGCAAGTTTGATGCCATGAATGTTGAGCCCCATATGCCCAAATAAAGTGACGAGGTGATTTTTGAGGAAGTCTCTCCTAATGCTAAGGAGAGTGATGCCGTTTCAAAAAAGGTGGATGTTCCCATTGAGAATGAGAAAGTAAAAGTGAGAGATGTGGAGGATGCTCCTCCAAAGGAAGTTGTTCAAGTACCGTTTCCCCATCGTCTAGCAAAGCACAAGGAGGAAGGTAAGTTCGGTAATTTTTTGGAAGTTTGTAAGAATTTACAAGTCACCGTCCCATTTATTGAATTATTTACCCAAGTCCCTTCCTACTCAAAGTTTATGAAGAAAATTCTCTCAAAGAAGCGATCCTTCAATGAGGTTGAGACCATTGCTTTCACCGAAGAGTGTAGTGCACTCTTACAAAATAAGTCTCCCCCGAAACTTAAGGACCCCGGTAGTTATTCTATTCCTTTCACTATAGGCACATATACCATTGATAAGGCTCTTTGCGACCTAGGTGCTAGTGTGAGTGTCATGCCCTATTCAATTTGTGAAAAACTTAACATGGGTGCTTTAAAATGCACAAGTATCACATTGCAAATGGCGGACCGTTCTTTAAAGCGACCATTAGGTGTCTTAGAAGATGTACCCGTCAAAGTTGGCAAGTTTTTCATACCCGTTGACTTCCTCATACTAGTTATAGCGGAGGACTCACAAACCCCAATTATATCGGGGAGGCCATTTTTACGCACCACAAGTGGGCTAATTGATGTAAAAAATGGGAGGCTGACGTTAGAAGTGGGTGATGCCCGGGTTTCCTTTAGCAAAAACAACACTATTAGAAGCTCAATGTTACAAGAGTCTTGTTATTTACTTAGCACTGTGGACTCTTCTAATGCCTCTACTACGCTTGGATCCTTACTGATAGATCCGTTGGAGGGAGATATTGGTGATGTTTGTTTTGTTGGTGACGATGCTAAGGGCACTATTGCTAAGAGTGCCAAAAAGAAAAGGAAATTTTATTTGAAAAATTTCAAATGGTTGTGGAATGCAAAATGAGCTACGAAATGGAGCTTGGTTGGTGGCGAGCTCAATGACGAAACTTGATCAAATAGCTTCTTACTTTGTGCGGGACGTTAAACCAGCGTTTCTTGGGAGGCAACCAAGCTTTTTAATTTCTTTTATTCATTTTCTTTTTAATTTTCCGCAATTTACTGTTTTTCGTAGATTAGTAATAAAATACTCGACTTGACGATGTTTCTTTTTGTGATTTATTGGTGAAGATGAAGAAAGGAGACTTAGAGGAGAAAATAGCACGCTTCCCTATGTAAGAACCCCATTCAGGGACACAGTTTTCAAAAAACGGGACGGAATTAATAAAATAAAGAAGCAAAAGGCAAAAGCAGCGAGGACTGGTCAACCCCGATCGGGGACATGAGTTGGCATTTTTCTGGCGTTTTTCTTATTCGGGTAAAAGAGCAAAAAATTCTCTATCATTCCATCAGCTACCCCGACGGTATTCTCCTCTTCACTCTCTCATTTCTTCACTATTCTTCACTTTAAATCACAATCAAACATCATTTCCCCCGTATTCATACTAGCTTGGGGGAGGCTAGCGAGTCGAGTAAGTTTTATTTGCTTTGCATTTTAGTTTAGTTTCTCGCAACCCATTAAATATGACCTCTTGTCCTTCTTGTTTATGTGCTTTGAGCCATTTTTATGGTTTAGTTAAGTAATTTAATTTTTGGCACATTGAGGACAATGTTGTGTTTAGCTTGGGGGGAGATTGCATTTGCACTGTACTGTAGTTTGCATGTGGTGTAGAAAATTTGCATTTGCATTGTAGTGTAGTTTGCATGTAGTGTAGAAAATTTGAAAATTTTTGAGAGAAATTTTGTGCTTTTTGCTTGCTTGTCACCTACTTTCCTATTTGCTTATCCTAATGATAGCTTTTGGCTAATTATTTGTTCTTATATGTTGGGATAATAGCTACATGGGGATGTCTTGCCATAGTAGGTGAGAGATGGAAAATAAACCGAGTAAGCTTGATCTTGACTATTGGCAAGCTACAAATTGGTAAGGTAGAGCCTCTTTAGACCGATGCATCCATATCCGGTCTCTCTTAGGTGAGTGTAGGTGTCTCCTTATGATGTGTGTTTCATCAAAATGCACAAGTATGGTTCTCATGTCATCTCTTTGTAAACATGCATTCATTTGTTATAACATTTTGGAGCCATTCACATAATTAAAATTACCTCTTTGAACCCCTTCACAAAATTCATCCCTGGCTACATATAAAATTGTCTACCTTGTTGAGGTAGTAGCTTTGATTAGTTGTGTTTGGGTGCTCATTTGGGATTTGTTTCAAAGTTTGAATATCATGTGAGCTTGGTCTTAATGCTCAAGAAAAAAAATGAAAGAGAAAGATGATGAAAAGAAATAATGAAAAATTGAGAAAAAAAAAGTTGAAAAAAGAAATGAAAAAAAAGCATGATATGAAAATGAAAAAAAAAAGTATGAATTGAAAAGAAAAAAAAATGTTGATGTTAGAAACTCTCATGCATTATTTACATATTTTGGAGAGTTTACTTATGATTAAAATTGCAAAATTGGGTTAGAATTGGGATTGAGCATCCTTACATTTGGTTGTTGCTAGCTTGACATTAGCTCCACGGTCCATAATTCATTTGTCCCTCTTTCTTACCCATTATATATTGACTTCTTCCTACCCATTTGGCTTCTTTATCATGCTTGCATATGATTGCTTTTGCTTACTAGTTTTGATTGATTACCATATTAGATTGCGGGCACATTATTATAAGTCGAGGATAGTTGAGTGTTTATTCACAAAATTGTCCTTTCACATAAAAAAAGGAGTTTGAGTGCACCGTGAGAGTCCATAAGTCGAAAGATCATGCAAGAGCTTAAAGGTTCATATAAAGTTTTCCATGCTACGCCGTCATGTAAATCTCATCCATGTTTTGCTTTATTCTTTGCCCATGTTGTTTCGGGTTTCTAAATCATTATGCTTAACTTGTTTAGAATATTGCAATTAATGGGATGTGATTTGACACGTCTGTCGCGTACCTGTCAAAAATAAACCTAACGGTCTCAACTAAAAATGTAGTAGAGGCAGTCGAGTATCGAATCCACAGGGAGGAATGCAACTACAGCTGTTTATCTCTAATTCTATGGTAACAATTGGGTTGATTAATTTTTGGTTCTAAACTACGGAGTTGAAAGAAAGAGAAATAAGGAAAGAGCAGTAAAGCGAGAGGAATGATTTAAAACTATCAATAAGAGGAAGACATGTCGGGAACTCGGTTCACTACGGTAGTTCAACAACTTAGCAGCAAATGACTCAGACGAACTAATGCGAGACGGATATTAGAAGGTCCTTTCGGTCCACTTCCCACCCTAAAATACCACTAACTTAACTTTCGTCCTTGCTAGGGCAGTCTACTGTTTATAGCAGGCCTATTTAATCCAATCTTTCGATCCAGGACTAATTGTAGCCAGATTAATGGGTGACATAGAAGCGTGCACTCAACTAGGTCGATAATTACAGTTATATTGCTATAGTGACAGAATCTCTTTAACCAATTCGTCTAATTTATTTACTACGTCGTCATCGTCCTACCGTAGATCCCCTAATCCCAACATGAAGGGAGATTAGCTACTCATATCTATTGATAAACTAACAGCATGTAAATTCCCAGCAGAAAACATAGCGAAATAATGATAAAAAGCGATGATAATAATTAGGGCAAGAAGAAATCAAAACAATAACATAAAACAGGAATTAAAACAACAAAGGAAGGTTAATTATTATTAAAAAGGAAAAGAGAATTACAATCCGAGAAATTCCGGCGTAAAGAACGAAATCCGATCAAAGCAATCCAACGTCGGAAAGTAACAGTAGGCTAATGTGAAGGAATAAAGATAAAAGAGAGTAAAAAGTGATAAGAGTAAAAAGATAGTAAAAGAATTAAAAGATGACTAATAACCTAGTTAAACATAGGTTATATAGCCGAAAAGCCTAAGTGTTTATGCGGAGTATACTAAAACACGGACTAATTAAAGCCCACAGACGAAATCCTCTCGATCGAGTAGGCAAACCCACTCGATCGACCACATTCTTCAGCAGAAGTCCCTCGATCGAGGAGCATGGTTCTCGATCGAGGACTTGATCAAAGGCAGCTTACTCGATCGAGTAAGGAGTGACTCGATCGAGGACTTGGGAAGCTTAGGGACCACTCGATCGTCCTATAACTGCTCGATAGACCACCTGTTAACTCGATAGACCACTTGGGTCTTCAACTCAGCTCACGTCTTCACCCAAATGCTTCGTAATGCGTGCAACGACACTTCAAGTGCAGCAACTCACTCTGGGACAATCCCGTCTCCTCTGAATGCATGCAAAAAGGACGAAATGGAGCATGGTTTCGCTTCTTTCGCGATTATCCCTACAAAAAGGACAAAATACACCAAAGTAGCCAATTCGGGGCAAAATACTATAAAAAAAAGACATAAATGCATGGAAATACGTGCTTTGAAATAGGCCAAAAAGACCGTACATTAGGCACGTATCAAATCTCCCCAAACCAAACCTTTACTCGCCCTCGAGTAAACTCAAAACTAAACTAATGGAACGGAAATGATAACTCAGAGCTAGCCTAACTTGTCTACTTGAACCACTTTAATGCAACAAAAATCAACAGTTAAAGCTAGACAGTCAATACGCAAACGAATTATAAGTCGTTCGAAATAAAGTCGACCTATCGACCTTGCAAGACCAACAAAACCGGACTCTCACGTGGTCACTCTTCTCTCATGAAGCAAAGGGCAAATGTTATATGTAAAAGAGAGAAGAAAAGACAGTCACTCGCCTAATCACGACCTACATAGCATGCATGCAACAAAAATGAAAGACAATTCAAGTACTAATGCACACACTCCAACCAATAATGTCCGTCACAGCCGAGGGTTTGCAAATGATATGGGAATAGTGAGGTGCAGGTGAGAAAAGGCTAAACAAGTTATGGAAATGTGGAGGTAAAAGCGTCAAGCTAGTTCCTAACAGGACCATAATAAACCATCCGGATCTCAAACCGATGAAAAACTAACACAGTGCCCTTCACTTGGCACAAAACTCACTAGATCGGAAACACAATCTCCTCAAAAAATATGGAATAAGAGTGGAGGAGCTAGACGGTCACAAAGTTCCCTTTTTTAAACACCGTCTGAAATAACTAACTGAAACAACCAACCCTCTTGTCGATTGTACATCTTCGAGCATCTTCTCAACTCTGACAAGAGGGTCCAACTTTTTTCACAATCTATCTCTTTTTATTTTGTTTCACGTGAATCTCATCATTTTCATTTCATTTTCTTTTTTTTTTTTTCTTTTCTTCCTTACTTCACGTTTTTCTTCTTTTTTTTCAACATTTTTTTTTTTTTCTTCCTCTTTCCTTAATTCAAACACCAACTCCAAATGAGAATTACGGACCAAACTGCAACTGAAAACATACCACAAAAGGACAGACTAACTAGCTTGACTAGGCAGGCTTAGTTTGGAATGTGGCTAATGGGTCAAAAAGGCAAGTTTTGGTCAATGTGGAGCTAAATGGGTGAAGAATGTAAAGAAAGGGAAATTGCAAGACCCTCCCTGCATGTGACACCAACCGCAGACCCGAATATGTGCATTTGACGAGAAATTGAATGTCATAAATGTGCAAATGAGACGAACATGCTATGCAAGGAGTACTACTCAAAATTCCTAATGAACTGGTCATGAATGTCACCAGTTATGGCTCTAGAAACTCAGAATTTTTAAGTAGTTTGCCAGTTTATCAGGTCAAGTCTAAACAGTCAGCTATTATTTGAACAGAAATTCGTAGACTATGCGTATGACAAAGCTAAAAACCATCAATAAAGTGCAAGGCTCAAGTAAATCGACAAGTCAAGTGCAATTTCATCACGGGAATCTACCGTTCCGACTCAACCTAAATGCAAAAATAAACGTGAAATTTTTTTTTTGAATTTTTTACATTTTCTAATTTTTTTTTGAATTTTTGATTTTTTGAAAATAAACAACAAATGCAAACTGAAAAATTAAACGTGAATGCAAAACAAATGCAGATGCAGACTCAAAAGGATGCAATACCCTCCCCAAACCAAAACGGACAACGCCCTCGTTGTCCTCCAGCATACACCAGCAGTAACATGGGGGATGGGGGTATACAACCAATAAAAGAAAAATAAAGGAGACGAAATAAAAAGAGTGAAAGGACATACAAAACACGAACTTCCCCAAACCAGCCAGAAAACTGGGGAAGTGAGTAGGCCAGTAGCTACTCGTCGTCGGCACCACTGTCTCTCAGGTACTCCGACTCAACAAAACCGTCTCCCCAAACCAGCAACAAACAAGAGGGAGACTCAGTCGTCATCTCCAGGCTGATCATCCGGACCGGGTACGAACGGAGGGTCACTCGCCTCCTCTCTGGCAGCTCTCGCCGCCGCCTGCTCTGCCCGTAACCGCACCTCCCGTGCTACCTCTGTCTCCTCCGGTTCCTCATCTGAGTCAGAGGATAGTGGAGGGTACCCGTCCGCTGGGTATCGGTAGAAGGAAGGATGCGGCCACCCCTCTGGAATCGGTCGCCGGGCTCGGATGTGGAACTCGTAGAGCGGGAATACAGCCAAAGCCATATCCCGTCTCATCTCAGTAAGGTACCTGCACAAATCCGGAGACAAGGCATCACGACGCCCGTGGTCCGTGACCGCGGGCGCCTCTAAAGCAGGAGGGCAGACAAAGTTGGCCGGGAAAACCGAGCCAGAAGGAGGGTCAAGTGGAGGTGGAGTGTGAGTGGGTGTGGGTGTGGGCTGAGGCGTGGGTGTCGGTCCAACCTGGGCCTGAGTCTGAGCCTGGGAGCTAGAAGATGCTCCGGCCTCCCGCTTCCTCTTCTTCGTAGAAGAAGAGGGAGTGAAGGTAAGGTGGTAGGTAGGTGGAGGTGGCCTCGCTCCCTCAGCAGCAGTAGGGAGTGGTGAAAGTGGCGGAAGGGTAGAGCACGGCAAGGTGACAGACGTGGAACTACCAATCTTCCACGTCCTCGCACTCCCCTTCGCCTTTGGGAACCAGGTCAATGTTGCCATGGCATCCGGGTCAAGGTAGGCCACCTCATCGGGTGCAGTGAGTGAAGGGTCAGTAGGGTAAAGGTGGCGGGCAATCCTAGTAACCAGCCCGCCGCAGACAACTGCGGTCTTGACCCGAGTCCCAATACCGTTCCAATGCTGAGCTACCAGATAAGCAATGTTTAGAACAAACGGGGAACCGTAGTCAATGTTGAGGTACCCCGCGAGAATCGCTAGCTCAGTGTTGGTCAAGTTATTGGGCTCAGGGCGCCCAAAAATGGTCTCTCCTAACAGACGCAAGTAATAACGGGGCGCAGGTAAGTGAACGTGAGCTCCCTTCCGTGCCTGGAAGGGAGTGTGAGAAAGAGCAGCCCAAAGTGGCTGAAGGAGGTCTCTAGGTGGGCTCGTGCAAGGAAACGGGTGGAGGAGAGGGGGCAACGAAGTAAGGCGGCTAACCGTGTCCGGTGAGCCTCTGAAGTGAAACGTACCGAAGGCATCTTCGGTAGAGGTGCAAGTGCGCTCTCCCTCGTAGCAAAAACCGCAGAAGGGCTGGAAGTGATGGCTAATCGGCTAGCTTTTCTTTGGTGTGTCCTCGGTGGCACCATACCAAGCTGCGGGAAACGGGGCTCGAATCCGCATTCCAACAAGGAGAAAGGTGCGGGAGTGATGGTGGTGAAGCTCGAACCGAGCTCCCGGCCGAGCCGGGTGCGCCGTACACCGTCCCCTGCGGTGAGACAAGTAAAACTGGTGTTGTGGTGGTGACTGAGGCAGAGCTAGTGGTAGCAGTAGGAGCCACTTGCTCGCTCACAGAAGAGCTGGAGGACGTACTACTAGAAGACAGAGAACTCGCGTCCATCCTGCAAAGTGTCAAAGGGCACGAATGAGAAATATGCTGCTAACCGTGATTAAAATGAAGCGTTAACCAGCATGTGACAGCAAATAAAGGCCCTATTAGTCGGGAAAACCGACTTCCAGAAATCAAAAACAAGCAATTCCTCAAAAATTTTCGAAAAAACAGCATGTGAGTGGTGATTAATTGATAAAGCAGTGACTGCAAAAGGCTAATACAGCATGAAGCCGAAAATGGGGGCATGTATCACTCCTTGCAGGCGAAAATAATCACTCACAGCGCGAGATTCCTAATAATTCAAAGCATGTAGTGGCGATAGGGGACGGGAAACAGTTACAGCGGTTAATAACAGTAACAAGAAGGCGATAACCGCAATTTCAAAGCACAACAACCGTCTGACAGTCGAAATTTCCGACTCACAGTGACCCTAGTCGCGGAAATCGCGCAAAACTCGAATTTAAAATGCAAAAACAGTGAGGAATTGCTAAGATAACATCAACAAGCTAATCAAGGGCAAATAAACACAATTTAATCGAATAAATTCGACTATACATGGGATTTTCGAACCCTAATTCAAATTACCTCATAAAAATTCGAAATAATCGAAGATAAAATGCAAAGAGGTTGAATGAACACTTACTTGATGATGATTGACCTACAAAGTGCAATTAAACTTCAAATAGCAAGCAAGCAAGGCGGATTTTCGATCAAGAAAACCGCGAACCCTAATCCCTTTTAAAAATCGCAAAAACGAGCAAGAAGGAGGGGGAAATTAAGGGGTTACTGAAGATTAATTGGTTAACAATAGAATGTAGGTGGTGGATTGAGTATTTTGGGCAAGAAATGGGGATTTGGGGGAAAAAAATCAATCGAATTAGGGGAGGGTTTAGGAGAAATTAGGGACAAAACATTAGAAATGAAAAACTGAAATAAGGAGTTAAGTATAGGAAAAACTCCCGTCACTGTTCATTTCACTCGATCGAGTGATTTTAAGTCACTCGATCGAGGTCTTTTGGATGTCCCTTTACTCGATCGAGTAACAGTCCTCTCGATCGACCTGTTCCACTTTGGCCTTCCTCGATCGAGTAGCCAGCAGACTCGATCGAACCATCGTTCACTCGATCGAGTACAAAAGTACACGATCGAGGACTTCCTCGTGTATATTCCTTTAAATTTCCGTCTTTTCCTCCTCGAAATGCGTGCATTTCCCCAAACCTGCATAAAACAATTCCAAACATATCCCAAATACCAAAAACGCAGCAAAACAGTCTATAGTCTTAGTCTTACGCTAAAAGGATTGTCTAACTAATTGTCCTAATAAAAACGTAATAAATAAAATAAATTCAAAAGAAATTCAAACGAATATCTATTATAATTTGTTACACGGGGCATTTCCCCGTTTAATTCCCATCAGCTGTCAGTAGCCCCTTCGTGGGCTTCTGACTGGAGGACGTCACTTCAGCAATACTAACTGTCCTCTTTGACTTCCACGAGCTCGAATTTCTGAGAGGAGGAGGAACATAGTTACAATCTATGTAAGTTCGAACTGCCTTCGTTCTCGCCCCTCTGTCATCCTCTTTCGCATCCTTTGCTCCAGATTGATTGATACTGGTTGCACCCCGTCCCTTGACAGCTCCTTTCTTGCTTTCATCTGTACCTGCAGTAAGGAAAACAGACGAATTCTCCTCCTTTTTGCTCTCAGTATGAGGCGGAGGGTCAGCAATAATAGCAATATTCTCCAAAATTGGAGTGTCGATAATAGGGTCAACAGAAGAGAGGGCATTGCAAGGCTGAGCTTGCATGGGAGCCCTCCGGAACTTCGACTGATGAAAAGTCAGCTCCTCATCCCCTACCTGGAAGGTCAAAGTCTTCCCCCCGACATCTATCACTGCACGGGCAGTGGACAAAAATGGTCTCCCTAAAATGATAGGGGTATGCACATCTTCGGGGATATCTAGGACGACAAAGTCAACGGGAATAAAGAACTTCCCGATCCTAACAGGTACGTCTTCCGCTACACCTAGTGGCCGTGATAGACTACGGTCGGCCATCCGGGATATCATATTGGTGCAACTCGGCTTGGTCACACCAAGTCTCTTAGCTAGAGACAAAGGTAGAACACTTACGCTAGCGCCTAAATCGCATAGCGCATTATCAATCAACTGCATTCCTATGTGACAAGGGATCGAAAAGCTACCCGGGTCTGATTGCTTAAGAGGTAGCTTATTTTGAGACGGGGCCGACCCCATCTCGTCAAAGCTACGATCTCATTATCATTAACGGTCCTCTTACGTGCTAAAATATCTTTCATAAATCGTAAATAAGAGGGTACCTTCATAAGCAACTCAGTGAACGGCACGGAAACTTCCAAACTCTTCAACGGCTCAACAAATTTGCTAAACTGTTGATTAATCTTGGTATTCTGCAGCCGCCTCGGGAAGGGAACCGTAATTGGAATCTCAAGTCCCTTGTTTCTCGCCTCCAAAGTGTCTTCCGGCGCAAGTTCGGTGTCCTTTGGGCGCTTCTTACCTCTCGAACGAGGCCTTTCTGGTAATTCATCGCTTAAACGAGCACTAGCAGGCTCTCGAATAAGCTTCCCGTCAGTAATATCACTCGATCGAGCAATGTGTCCACTCGATCGAGCTGTTTCTTCAGCAACTCCAGTCGATCGAGCAACAGTCCCCCTCGATCGACCTTCTTCAGCTTCCAGGTCACTCGATCGAGTAGAGTGACTACTCGATCGAGGGCTTCCCTCATCAATTCCACTCGATCGAACTGTTTCAGCACCAGACTTCAGTCGATCGAGTAACTCTTGTGTCGTGAGTCCTTTCTTCTTACCAGAACACTGTTCATCGACAGTTTCAGCTATTCCCAGGTCTGATTTCTTCATTTCTGGTCCCTCATAAGAGAGACCGCTTCTCAACTCTATCAAATGTACCGTCTCGTTTGGGTTCTTCTCATTTTGAGTCGGTAAATGACCTGGCTTTCTCGAGGATTGGTTCGCGGCGAGTTGGGCAACTTGAGTCTCAAGTGCCTTTATGGTCGCGTCTCGCTGTTGATCACTTGTGCTTCTTTGTTGATCACTCGCATGAAGCTGCTTTGTAATGGCTTGCATCATAGATTTCAACTCGCCCATTTCACTCACTCCACTTGAAGATGAGCCGTGGCTAGGTGGGTTAAAGGACGGAGGCTTCGATAGCCTGTTGCTTCGATGTGGAGGAATATAGGCTGCTTCGCCGCCGATTCGGAGGAGCGGTGGGATTGAGTACGTTGCTCTGGTTACTCCACCTCAAATTGGGGTGGATATTTGGCTAAATCTTGGTTGTTGTTTTGCCCGTAGTGTTGAAAGGCAGCACATTGCTCAAAAGGACTAGGACAGAAATCAGAGACATGTCCTTCTACCCCACACCTCGTACAGACGAAGGGACCGTCTGTCATAGCATTAGCCTGGTACATCCCTGGCTTGAAAGTTCCCCCTAGTTCATACTTGTCGAACCTAGCAGTAAGGGCTTCTAATGCAGCCCATCGAAGAGGATTCGGCGGCTCTCCTTTGGTTTCCCCTTGAATTCCGTATTCACCCCGTGAGTGGCTAAATCATCTATGATTTTCCATCCCTTCGTCGGCCCCAAGTTGTCAGAAAACCGACCGTTGGCTGCTGCATCTAGTATAGCTCTCTGATCATCATATAAACCATTGTAAAAATGGTTACATAGACTCCATTTCTCGAAACCGTGGTGCGGTATGGTTCGCACTAGTTTCTTAAAACGAAGCCATGCCTCATGGAAATTCTCGTCGGGCCCTTGTTTGAAACTGGTTATCTGGGCTCTGATGGCTATGGTTCTCGAAGCAGAGAAATACTTTTTGTAGAATGCCAATGCTAGCGAATTCCAATCCGTTATGCCGTGAGCAGCTCGGTCCAAATCCCTGTACCACTCCCTTGCAGCATCGCGGAGTGAGAAAATGAACATAGTTTCTTTGATTTGATCGGTTTGTCACACCAAAGTGGGAGGAGGTATGGAGCAAAGCGTGAATCGATGAAGGTCTCCATATCCGAGCCGCATCTTCCTTCGCAGACTCCCGAACCGGTTTTTCTCTACCATGCTGATGTAAGAAGGCTTAGGCTCGAACTTCCCGGCATCTCCTAGATTCGAACCCTTTATAAAGATTGTCGGTTGTGGGCTCGGAGTGACTAGCAATGGTTGCTTCCTCGGCCATTTCGGAAATTCGGGAAAGTGATAGACTCAAGTGAATAATCGGAAAGCGGAGAAGACGGCGGGTTATTTTCGAAAAGCTCGTTCTCGTAAAAATTGCCGCGAGAACTGGGCTCTTCCTCTTCCTGTTGCTCTTGAAATAGCAGTCTCCTTTTTACGCGAAGAGATCTCTCAATCTCAGGATCAAAAGGTAGTAGTGGACCACCTTGCGACCTGCGCATAAGACGAAACTACAAACAAGATATGAGAATAGTCTAAGGAACGATGTTCCTTAAACTAAAAAGAAGAATTAAAAATAAAAACAGCTAGTAATTGGAACAATTGCCTCCCCAAGCAACGGCGCCAAAATTTGACACGTCCGTCGCGCACTGTCAAAAATAAACCTAACGGTCTCAACTAAAAATGTAGTAGAGGCAGTCGAGTATCGAATCCACAGGGAGGAATGCAACTACAGCTGTTTATCTCTAATTCTATGGTAACAATTGGGTTGATTAATTTTTGGTTCTAAACTACGGAGTTGAAAGAAAGAGAAATAAGGAAAGAGCAGTAAAGCGAGAGGAATGATTTAAAACTATCAATAAGAGGAAGACATGTCGGGAACTCGGTTCACTACGGTAGTTCAACAACTTAGCAGCAAATGACTCAGACGAACTAATGCGAGACGGATATTAGAAGGTCCTTTCGGTCCACTTCCCACCCTAAAATACCACTAACTTAACTTTCGTCCTTGCTAGGGCGTCTCATCATGTTTATAGCAGGCCTATTTAATCCAATCTTTCGATCCAGGACTAATTGTAGCCAGATTAATGGGTGACATAGAAGCGTGCACTCAACTAGGTCGATAATTACAGTTATATTGCTATAGTGACAGAATCTCTTTAACCAATTCGTCTAATTTATTTACTACGTCGTCATCGTCCTACCGTAGATCCCCTAATCCCAACATGAAGGGAGATTAGCTACTCATATCTATTGATAAACTAACAAAGATGTAAATTCCAAATGAGAAAACATAGCGAAATAATGATAAAAAGCGATGATAATAATTAGGGCAAGAAGAAATCAAAACAATAACATAAAACAGGAATTAAAACAACAAAGGAAGGTTAATTATTATTAAAAAGGAAAAGAGAATTACAATCCGAGAAATTCCGGCGTAAAGAACGAAATCCGATCAAAGCAATCCAACGTCGGAAAGTAACAGTAGGCTAATGTGAAGGAATAAAGATAAAAGAGAGTAAAAAGTGATAAGAGTAAAAAGATAGTAAAAGAATTAAAAGATGACTAATAACCTAGTTAAACATAGGTTATATAGCCGAAAAGCCTAAGTGTTTATGCGGAGTATACTAAAACACGGACTAATTAAAGCCCACAGACGAAATCCTCTCGATCGAGTAGGCAAACCCACTCGATCGACCACATTCTTCAGCAGAAGTCCCTCGATCGAGGAGCATGGTTCTCGATCGAGGACTTGATCAAAGGCAGCTTACTCGATCGAGTAAGGAGTGACTCGATCGAGGACTTGGGAAGCTTAGGGACCACTCGATCGTCCTATAACTGCTCGATAGACCACCTGTTAACTCGATAGACCACTTGGGTCTTCAACTCAGCTCACGTCTTCACCCAAATGCTTCGTAATGCGTGCAACGACACTTCAAGTGCAGCAACTCACTCTGGGACAATCCCGTCTCCTCTGAATGCATGCAAAAAGGACGAAATGGAGCATGGTTTCGCTTCTTTCGCGATTATCCCTACATAAAGGACAAAATACTCCAAAGTAGCCAATTCGGGGCAAAATACTATAAAAACAATACATAAATGCATGGAAATACGTGCTGAAATAGGCCAAAAAGACCGTACATTAGGCACGTATCATGATTTCTTGCTTAGGGACAAGCAAGGGTTTAGCTTGGGGGAGTTTGATAAGTGCATAATTTATATTGTCTTACCCCTTTTATTAGCTCCATTTTACATGTCATTTAGCACTTATCATAATGTTTTGAGCTAATATTTGTTATTCTAGTTGCAATTGCTTGTTTCCACATATTTTGTAGGAAACTTAAGCTTTTTGGAGCTAAAATACTACAAGATGAGCTACTAGAATTATATGGCTAAGTAAGAGCACAAGATTGGACTAGCATGGAGTATTTGCATGGGTTTGCATGGAGAAATTGATGGATTAATGTGTGTAATGCAAATATTGTCAACAACCAAAATCAAGCCCAAATTCAAGTCCAAGTCAAGGTGGAAAGCATAAGATTCCAACATACCTAGGATGCTAAGAATTAAGGTCTTAACTGGGTGATTAATCGCTCAATTAATCACCAACATATGATTCGCCAAGCAATTAAGTGGAGAGTTAAGGAAATCGGGCTGGAAACACACGTCCTTGATCGGGGTGACCTGTCCCCGATCGGGGTTGGCCGTCTTTGGATTCTTTACGTTTCACTTCCAAGTCCTATATAAAGGGGACTTGTATGCATCCAATTCCATCTGATTCTTACGTCTTTCATACTTTACAATAGCCTTAAGCATTATTTTCTCTCATTAGTTTCATAATTAGTTTCAATATTGTTAAGTTTTTGTTGATGTTAAACATTTGGTTCCAAGTTAATTCAAGCATTTGGTTCTCTTTACAATTCAAGTTCTAGTTCCCATTTCGGCAATTCTTACTCTTGTTTATTTAGTTTATATTTATATTTACATTTTCATAACTACATTGCTAGCATTTCAATTTTACCACTTAGTTTAATCTCACATTTCATGTTATATCATTTTGTTTATATCATTTCTAAAATCATGTTTAGCATTTCTTACAACAAAGTTTATAGTTTACGTTGCATTATAAGTAGCTAATTTCCCTTACTCTAGGTGCTAGGGAAGCCATGCAAAATCAAATATAAAATGGTAAATTAGGTTGATATAATATTTTCTAATTGTTTCTATCACATATTTGCACCTTAATGTTTAATCTTTGTTTAAGGCCTTATTCATAGATTAACTTTGTTCATTCGTTCTAAAAGTCGAAAGGTACGGAATCGAATTAGACAAAGCATGTGCAGTAAGACGACCTAGTCATGGACGAGAGTTTCTCTAGGACCCGGTCTATGGTTGACACTAATACCGTAAGGTGGGTGTCTCTAAGCCTAAACAATTGACAATGTTATTAATACCGAGTCTATCATAATCATATATTTATCTTTGCATGTGTGACTCGACCCCCCTAAACTCCCTTTTATCATATAATTTTCATATTAATTTTTGTTAATCAACAAACCAAACAACAAACAAAACAAAACAAAACGAAATCGATCTTGATAGAAATCTTCCCATAGCATTTCACAACGCAATTCCCGTCTCCTTGTGTTCGACCCCTATTACTACATTAATTTGTGTTTAGGGTAATTATATTTGCATAGGTACACGATAAGCCTATCACTCATCACCACCACATGTGAATGATAACCGCCTATAAACTCAACACTTACAACCATTCCAATATCCAAGGCTCTCTTACTTTAACATTTCTCATACCTCAATTCATTCGGCACACCACCTAACCTATACCACAAAATCCTTAGCACAACTAATACCCAAACTCTTCCACATTACCGCAAAACGACTTACCTCTTTATATAAAGCACTTATCTCCAAAAGCATACTCACGATCCACACTTGTTACGCACACTCACACTAGATCCTCAAGTTCTTTTCTTTTATTACCGCAAAACTCGTCCATAACTTAACATGATACCAATTCCCAACAACCTAATGCTCACTCTCCCAATAAAAGATTATGAACCATCTGCATCTTCCAGATCAGTACAATACATGTTCCACAAATCACTTGCCATTACTATGTCCACCAATGCCTCATCTAAAACAAGGTCAAAATACTGTAACAACCTCTCACAATTGTATCCCATAAACAGAATATTATTATATCACGACACCAACTGAAACATAACCAACTCTCTTTCATATAATACTCTACCCTCACTCCCAAGCCGAAACTGGTAAGAAACATCAATAAACTAAACAACCATTGATCTGTCCAAACTGAAACTCGCAGGAAATTGCAGTAAAGAAAACAACAATTTATATAACTGGTATACACTTTTGAAAACCCGTCTCATAAGTATCCCGTCTACTCCACCACAACCGATGACGACATCGCAACACCGCCACCAACAGCCGCACCACAGCGCGAAATTACCTGCATCACAACACGAAATACGGTGCCCGAATCACCACCCGAGGCACAACAACCACATCGATAGTCATCGCAACTTATACAATCTCATAAACACTGACTCAGTATAACTTCCTGGACAAGAAAACTTACTCAAAACCGCCTTACTATATCACAACGCAACTGATGGGGCATATTCTGCACCGCTGACCAAGTCAACACATTGAGCAAGGTCAAAGATATCCACAGCAAAGTCAACGACTTAGACAGTCTAGCCGATGCAACCCATCGGCCTGTCACCTGGGTCTCGGCCGGCAACTAGCGGCCGGGGCACATATCCGCGTACTCATATCCAAGACCCTCGGCCGGCCTGCCATTGGTCCATCGGCCGAGGGTAGAACGGTCTTTCCACCTGCTAGCCACTTGGCCACTTGGCCACTACGTGACAAAAGGTGAAAGTCTATAAATACTCCTCAACCTTCATTGAGGAAAGCATCGACAATTTAGCCTAAGAATCACTATTCATCTGGTAATATATTTCTTATCTCTCTACAATATATCCTTAGCCAAGTAACAACAACTTACCTCTCTAAGTTTACTGACTTGAGCGTCGGAGTGAGTACGCTCGGCCAAAGCCGAGCCCTCAGTTTGTTCATTGTTTCAGGAGACCGCAAGGAGGATTCAAGCAAAGACGTCATTCTACAAGCCACGGGTGGTAACAATACTTGCTCTGGAATTACACCCGGAACAATTGGCGCCGTCTGTGGGGAAAGACACTAGAAGCTAGTCACATTCATTCCCAAACAAAAATATAAAACACAAAAAAAACCCACCCCAAAAGCTAAGAAGATGTCGAAACAACAAGAGGTATTCGTTACTGACGAAACCGAACTACACCAAGATGATACCTTCCAAAATTCGAGTTGCGCAGACCCTCCACCGCGGAGTAATCCAACCGGAATTCGGGATGCCAAATATGCCGGATACACACTTGCCCCGTCACGACCAGGTCACCATCATGGGACATGTGGTTGACGCAAAGAAATCGAAGATGCTCCTGGACCTAATTGGGAGTACGCGGCTCACACCGTCCACGCCGACAAGAGCGGCGGAAACCGTACAGAGACCGGGGCCCAAAATGTGACCCCAAGAAACTTGAACGGAGCATTAGGAGAAGCGACCTGTCAAGACAGGAGGAGCCCAAAGTGGTCGTGGTAGACCTAAGTCCTTCTCGCACTCGTGAGGGGACAGCGTCGCCGCGGCACGAGGACGAGGCACACCCGGAGGAGCGAAAGAAGCCCAACTCGCCGAGTTGGAGAGAAGCCCGACTCACCGAGTCGGAGGAGAAGTCCTTCTCGCTACGAGGAGAGAAGCCGGACTAGGAATGCGAGGAGCCGATCGCCGCGTGTCGTTCGACATGTGGTCAGACAGCCCCTCAGCGCCTACGTCCAAGAAGTCCAGGTGCCAACCAAGCTCAAGTTGCCTCCCATATCATACAAAGGAGATAGTGATCCAACCGACCACGCCGAGGCTTTCGAGTCTTACATGTCGGTATGGGAGCAGCCCGATGAGGTCTGGTGCCGAGTCTTCCTAACAACTCTGCATGGGATGGCTCAAAATTGGTACAAGGGGCTGCCCGACGGCTCGGATATCTTTGTTACGCCGACCTAAAGGACGCCTTTTAGCCCAAAGACTCTTTGCAATAAGAGGAGGGCCGTGGAGACATCGGATCTCCTAACTATCAGGCAGGGGGGGGGCGAGACTCTGCGGAGCTATATGAAGAGGTTCGACGCCAAGGTTCAGCAGATTCGGGAGATTAATCCCGAGTGGGCGCCTTCGCTCGATGAAAGGCCTCCCAAGGGGAGCCTTAAAAACGAGCTCATCAAGTGCGGCGGCCCGACCTTGGACGCCGCTTAAAATGGTGAACAAGCCATTAAGGTGGAGGACTACCACAACACCTGGTTAGGCCCCAGCGAGGCCGAACACTCAGAAAAGAAAAGCCGCCGGGAGGACGACCTGGGTGAAGGACGCCGCGACAATAGTAGGTCACGGTCTGACAAGTCCGCCAGGAAACAGAACCCGGTTGGTACCGGGGGGAGTTCGGGAACGTACTACCAGCAGCGGTATAAAAATCGCACCCCCCTGGTCGTATCGGCCGCCAAGTCTTCGCCCGAGCAAAACGAGGGCCGAAATGGGAAAGACCCCCAAGGCGAAGGGGACGGTGACACGAGCCGATCGTGAGTACCACGGCCACACCGGTCACCTTACTAACAATCGCCGCATCGAAGAATGCCATTGAAGAGCCGATCCGGAAGGGGAGCCTCGGCAAGTACGTTGCCAAAGGCCAAAAACCGACGCTGCGGTTCGGACAAGAAATCCGTCTTTGAACGGATAGGAGTGATCCATGTTGTCATCGGGGCAACGAGAACGGTGGGTCCGCTCATGGGCACAAACGGCACCGAACGACCTGTATCAGGCCATCAACTTTGTGCCCAACACAGCGGTCCCCGCTTCCAACATCCCCGACATGACTATTGGGAAGAAGGACTATGCGGGAGTCATCGCCCCTCACAGCGACCCACTTGTAGTCCATTTGGACATATCCAACCACCTGGTCAAGAGGTGCCTGATTGACACAGGCGCCTACACGAACATCATGTTCAGAGAATGCTTTCTCAACCTCGGTCTGAAGGTTGAAAACTTAAGCCCCTGCACCAGCCCACTGTACAGCTTTTCTGGGGCCGGCCTGGTACCCCTGGGGTCAATCAGACTGCCGGTGAGGTTCGGCAAGGGGTATACGGCCAAGAATGTCCTAGCTGAGTTCGTGGTCATTGACGGCTCGTCCGCCTACAACGTTCTCATAGGCCGAGTCACGCTAAGCGAGGCTGACGCGGTGATGTCCATCCGGGCCCTGACACTGATGTATGTCTCGGACCGGGGGGAAGCGCATAAGCTCGTCTCCAAGGACGAGAAGGACGAAGTGGTCAATGTCCAGATATCTGCCAGAGGGTGCAACATGCAATCCTTCAAAGTGGCGAAGAAATCAGAGAAGGGAAAAAGCCCATCCTTACAACAAGAGGGCAACTTCATGGAGGCGACCGACGACTGACTAAGGAGGGTGTGTCTTTGACGAGCCATGAGGACACTGACAACCTCGGGAAAAACTCTGTATAGCAGCGGAGGTGTCCAAGACAGCTGTAGACACCCCGACGCATGTTTAAATCTAATGTAGAATAATCCAAGTTTTTCACCAAAGTGTTCATTTTTCCATAAGTCACCCTCAAGAGACAGACGCCAGCTCACACTGTCACATCGACAAGAGCGGCAGTCATCAACAGGAAGCAGATTACCGTCGCAGTCACCCCAAGTAGTAGACGCCACGGCAGTCACCCCAAGAGGTGGACGCCGTCGCAGTCACTCAAGTGGTAGACGCCACGGCCGTCATCATCAAGAAATAGACGCCAGCTCACACTGTCACATCGACAAGAGCGGCAGTCATTACCAAGAAGCAGACGCCAGCTCACTCTGTCACATCGACAAGAGCGGCAGTCATCAACAGGAAGCAGATTACCGTCGCAGTCACCCCAAGTAGTAGACGCCACGGCAGTCACCCCAAGAGGTGGACGCCGTCGCAGTCACTCCAAGTGGTAGACGCCACGGCCGTCATCATCAAGAAATAGACGCCAGCTCACACTGTCACATCGACAAGAGCGGCAGTCATTACCAAGAAGCAGATGCCAGCTCACACTGTCACATCGACAAGAGCGGCAGTCATCAACAGGAAGCAGATTACCGTCGCAGTCACCCCAAGTAGTAGACGCCACGGCAGTCACCCCAAGAGGTGGACGCCGTCGCAGTCACTCCAAGTGGTAGACGCCACGGCCGTCATCATCAAGAAATAGACGCCAGCTCACACTGTCACATCGACAAGAGCGGCCGTCATTACCAAGAAGCAGACGCTGGCTCACACTGTCACACCGACAAGAGCGGCAATCACCCTCAGGAAGCAGACGTCGCGGCAGTTGTGGCCAGCGCAGTTGATACTCGCAAAAATGATCAAAACGCCTTAAAAGCGTTTAAACATAGTTGGGATGCGCACTCTAGACTGCCTCGGCCAGGCCGAGGCGGAAACAAAAAGACAACTCAGACGAAGACGAAAAAAGACCTCGGCCAAGCCAGAGGCAAAGTGAAGACGCTAAGTACAGTTGATACGCTCAACTATTAGCGCAAGGAAACTCAAAGTGAGGTAAAGACCTCGGCCAAGCCGAAGGCAAAAGAAACGAACTCTTATTAAAAATGATAACAAAGTTACAAGTGAGGAGAATACAGACGACGGCCGTCCCCATAGGGATAAGCCAAAACACAACCTACCAAAGTTGTATAAAATACAGGGAAAGAAAAGCAAAAAGTTACAAATATGTCATTTGAAGCGCCAAAAGATGGCAGGGAGGAAGGGCTTAATAATTGGCTCCCGAACAGCTGAAGCTATCCGAGACGCCGGGTGAGCCTGGTGACGACCGCCCGTCTTCCTATGCTGTTCTTTGCCATCGGCGGTAGTAGCAAGCATCTTCTTCGATGGGCAACCAAGCGGCGTTCTTAGCGGCCTCGGCTTTTTCAAGCGACCTCGGCCTTAGCCTCAGCAGCCTCAGCTGCCTTCATCCTCTCGGCTTCCTGCTTGGCCGCCCTAGCCTTCTCAGCAAGGGTCGCCTTCTCCGCGGCCGCCTCTTTCTCTATCTTCACCCTCACCGCCTCCTTGGCTTTCTCCTCCACGGCTATCTCCTTAGCTTCGAGCTTATCGTCAAACAGCTCGTCAAATTTGCCCCACGGAAAGGAACCATCAAGAGGAAAGAGCTCCCCAATCACTTCCCTGGCAGTTTCTTCGGCCAGATCCCGGTATTGGGCGCACATATCAGGAAGCATGGCGGTCTGGAGCATCTCAATGTCCTCCTCCTTTTGTCTAATGATGGCCTCCTTGCTCCGAATTACCTTCCCCTGGATCTGAAACTGGCCCCTGAATTCATTCCTCTGCTGGAGATAAAGGTCGGCGTGCCTCTGAACAAGGTTACACTTCTCCAACAGCTTAGCAGCTTCGGCCGCCGCAGCCTCGGCCTTGGCTCTCTAAGCAAGGACCTCCTTTTCAGGGTCCTCCCTGAGTTTTCTCTCAGCCAAGAGCGCCTTCTCAGCATCTCCCCTAAGCCTCTGCTCATTGAGAAGGTCCAGCTTCGCCGACACGGCCACCTGCTTAGTGGCATTACGCTCAAGAACAGATTGAGCCACGACTTTCTCCTGCTCTATGATACGAGCACCGGTCAGCGCGTTCCACCTCGCCAGCTCCTTGATCAGCTTCGTGCCTTCCACTATAAGCTGGGAGACGGAAGCCTTCTGGGATGAGGAGTCAATGGTGACACTTTGATCACCAGCCTGCACTTGCTGGGAAGCCTTCTGGGATGAAGAGACAATAGTGACGTTTTGGTCATCAGCCTGCACGGGGCTCTTCTCCACTCGCTGCTCATTAAGAGCAATGGCCGACAACGACTGATCTGCACGAAATTTAATTAAAGCATCCATGTCAACATACATGGACATACCGAAGAGCCTGTCATCGGAAACGTCTAATAAACCGGTTAAATCTGGGCCACGGGATAGATATGTACCGTGCTTCGCCTTCTTGGCCGAAGGACGCGTTTCCTTGCTGGCCGCAGTTTCAGCAGTAGTCGGAGCAGACTCCTTCCTCTTACGGACAAGGGGAGATTCCTCTGCATCAGAGTCCCCCCCATCGGTAATATCAACGATCTCCACCATCTCCTTCTTAGGGGGGGGGGGGATGGGAGATGAAACCGGTGTCGACGTCGTCGCCGCCAAAGACTCTGTTTTCCGCATCCGGCGCGCCATGCTGCTAATGACCTTCGCCTGGGCCTCCACCATGTTCAAGCCCTTTAGCTGTTGATCCATGAGATCATTCGGCAACGTTCTGCGGTCACGGGTCAAAGCCTTAGGGTGCAAATCAGCAACGGTCTTATCCTTGTTCAGCCCCATTCTCCGGAGGATATCCTCAGACAGGTCCGGTCCAAAATGGTCTGCAAAGGAAACAAGGCAAGAGTTAAGAAGAAATAAATCGAAGTTCAAACAGAAACGCTAAGGCAGAGATGGGCCTCACACCGACCCCACTCACCCTGCGCTAGGGCCGGTATGAGGCCGACATGGCAGAGCGGCTCATCCTGAAGAATGATCTGCGTTGGGGGAATCCATCTTTTCGGCACCCCACTCTTGTCCGCCTCAAAAGCCTCATCGCCGACTTCTCATCCGCCTTAAGAGGAACCTTTGTTGGCGTCCATCTTAAGCTTTTTCCGGGAGACCCATCTGTCATGCTCCGCCTTAGTCTCGCACCACAAATTAACTTGGTGCTGGAAAGACCGGGGCAGCGGATAGTCATTTGGCACCTCAACATACACCCACCGACCTTTCCAGTCTTTGCAGGAAGAAAGTTTATCAACGGAGACGTAACCCGGCTCCATTTTGCACTAATGTACCATCCGACGCGACCGTAAAAACGACGACTTAAGGTGGTGAAGACGACGGAATAAATTAACCGTTGGAGCCTCTCCCTTGAAGAGACAGAGCCAGACAAAGCCGACTATGGTCCTAATGGCCAACGGGTGCAGTTGGGCCACAGCGACGTTCATGGCCCTAATAATGGCCATAACGTATTCATTCAGCGGAAACCGGAGCCCGTACTCCAAGTGTCGCATGTATACGCCGATGTAACCCGGTGGAGGGCAACAAACGGCCTGACCCTCCTCAGGGACGACAATTTTGTATCCCCTGCCAAAGTGGAAATGGCCCTCGAAAAATGTCTCGCCGGAACAACCGGCGAACTTATGGGTCCAAGAACGGTCAAGGCGGACCTTACAGCGCCCCCGTGATCCATGACGTCATCGCTCCCCTCATTAGGATGAGCCCTTCCAGCATCATCACCGAAATCGTCATCATCATCATCATCCTCCCATTCCTCCAAAATTTGAGGATCAACTTCAGGAGAAGGAGACCTAGGGCCCCCAGACTTTATCGGGATGGCGTCCGGTATCCCCCCTCATCAAGACGCGACGGGGAACCCCCCGTCGCAGAAGTGCTAGCCCCGGCATCGGCAGAAGACATGTTCACGACAATTACTTAACAAAATAAAAGAAAACTTGTTTGTTTACCTTGAAGAAAAACACTGGCCGGAGTAACAACTCTGAAAATTAGAAGACAAAGAAGCCCTTGAAAGTTTAGAGATGAAAATTTCGAAAAAAAAAATTTTGGAGAAAATGAAATTGGTGGCCAAATTCATGGAACAACTGCCCAATTTATAGGGAAAAGCCCATGAAGAAGGACCAATCAGGGCACAGCCCATGAAGCGTCAACCAACCCGAATGACACGTGTCGGACATGCAACCACGGGATGTCAATCGTTGCAACATTGATTGAACGTCAATCAATGCAATGATGATCAAGCGTCTTCAACACGCCCCTTCATGTCTCTGGCTATTCATCTTCCTCAGCAAATTCCTAAGTATCTGCTCTCCGCCGGCCACATGGTCAACCAAGTTAGAAAGCACCGGCCAGGGGGCAATCAAAAACAACCGGCACTCTCAACCCTGGGCTCGGCCAGCGTCACCTTCTTTTCCACATCGGATGCCCTTTACACATCCATGTGGAGGGGGGATATGGTACGGCCTAAGCAGAACCAGGCCGAGGTAGAAGAAGCCGATACAGAAAAAGTTTCAGAAATTACTTGCGCAGAATATACGCTCAACATACATCGGAGCCCATACCACGGCATAGACTACGCTGGGGGCAAATTGATGGGGCATATTCTGCACCGCTGACCAAGTCAACACATTGAGCAAGGTCAAAGATATCCACAAAAAGTCAACGACTTAGGGGTCTAGCCGATGCAACCCATCGGCTGTCACTGGTCTCGGCTTTGCAACTAGCGGGGGGCACATATCCGCGTACTCATATCCAAGACCCTCGACCGGCCTGCCATTGGTCCATCGGCCGAGGGTAGAACGGTCTTTCCACCTGCTAGCCACTTGGCCACTTGGCCACTTGGCCACTACGTGACAAAAGGTGAAAGTCTATAAATACTCCTCAACCTTCATTGAGGAAAGCATCCACAATTTAGCCTAAGAATCACTATTCATCTGGTAATATCTTTCTTATCTCTCTACAATATATCCTTAGCCAAGTAACAACAACTTACCTCTCTAAGTTTACTGACTTGAGCGTCGGAGTGAGTACGCTCGGCCAAAGCCGAGCCCTCAGTTTGTTCATCGTTTCAGGAGACCGCAAGGAGGATTCAAGCAAAGACGTCATTCTACAAGCCACGGGTGGTAACAATACTTGCTCTGGAATTACACCCGGAACAGCAACATATTACACGGAATAAACAAATAAGAACCTCATGAACATCATCCACACCATTTCACGGAATAAGCATATGTCATGAATACACATACAAGTATAACTAGCCATGCCAGATCACCCAAACTATCACTTTTGAATATCATTCCATTAGGTTACCGTACTCAACATACATTACAAAACATTCAAATAACACTTTATAACTATCACACCCTACCAACTCTCGTGAAGTCAGAACCTCACACAAACATTTATACACATTATAGACCCGTAATCACATCCAACCAGTCAATCCTGATCACGTAAGTTACCATTTGATAAAGGTTACCTCTCGCTCGAGTTTAACTCGTATGCCCCTCATAACATATTCTCCCATTCACATAACCATCACCCCTTGCCAAATATAACCATACAGCTAATACTCAACTACTAGCAACCGCCTCCTAAGACCACGTCTTATACTTCCTCACAACCGTACATATCAATCCGGCCTCTACAAAATCAACCTCTTTAGAATTGTTATCTTTCTTATCTATCATCACCTTTAACCACTAGTGGCAACACCACAATACCACCACTGCTCGTATAACAAATCTCTTATACTCACCTCTAAATAAAACAGTTCATTTCCCATCTTCGGTTTGCATTCCAAATAATGACATCAAATCCACCAACAAAATTTACCTCAACATTCTTCCCACTATTATCCTTAATTGTATCGTCATCTAACTCTCCACCAAAATCTCATATCGTGCAGATACTCTACCAACTTCTTACTCCCTTAATTCCTCGAAACTCATGACTAATCATGTTGTCCTGAAACTCCTATATAACCATTAACTCACATCCTTATGATAGTATCATACATCTCGACGATTCCTTACTTCTATATCACATAACTCCGGTCAACATTTTTCTCAGCTTACTTTTATCCTTCTTTTCTCTTTACACTCAATAATACCAATTAATAGTTCATCTCCTTACTCCTTGTACCTAACTCTCTAGTAATCCAGTTACCTTTTCGTTGCTCTAAAACTCAAATTCCATTATTTCATATCAGTACCATCTCAATCTTTCTTACCATAGATCTTCTCTCATCATGTTATCACTCACAAACCAAAACTCGTTTCATACCGTTAATTGCCCAAGAAAAGCACACACTAGTTTTACCTCTTAATAAACCAAATCTACCAAACTCACTCACCATCTAGAAATCCACGTCGCGGCATGTCTCCATCTAAGCTCACTATATACCACTCTTCTCCATCCCTCTACAACGACCTTTCATGACATATATTCTTAACCAACACAATATAACCATCTCCCTCCATAATTTCTTACACATCTCAAGTTGCTACTATCCACATACTTCCTTTCAACCTTTTCATTCTCACGTTCCTTACCCTTACATCACTCTTTGCTCATATACACTTACCTTTATATTACTTAAATTCGCAATTATATCACTCACAACGTCTCACAAAACTTGCACCATGCCTCAATCAACTCATTAATGTTCCTTTTTCTTTTTCTACTATCCATCACAACCACATATAACTCATATCCTCCCCACCGAACTCATACCCACCATAAGGTGCCACTCACTACATCATAAGATTGGGTAACTTATGCATCAAGACTGACACATATGTAAAACAATGCATAAAGAAGCAAATAACACCTTTGAATTAAATATAATATGCAACGAAGTCAAAAGCTAAGCATATGACCCAAAACAGGGGTCACTAGATCGAGTACATCCTACTCGATCGAGTAGGTGAAGGTCAGAAGCACGTATAAGAAATTACCAGGGCTACTCGATCAAGTAAGGGTTACTCGATCGAGTAACAAGAGGTGCACTCGATCGAGTAAGGGCCACTCGATCGAGTACCCTACGCATTTCTCAGCACTGTCCAATTTTCGTAATACGGTCATATCTCACTCGTTTCTTGGTCATTTTAGGCGTGTGAGCTATCGTTAAAATCGTAAAAGAACAAGCTATCACCTTCAATTAGAATCACATCAAAATCATATATAAATCTCAAGTTATAATAGTTTAAAAACCACTTTGTTGTAATCGAACCACATAATTATTTGATTTTCTCTTTCAAACAACTTAAACATCAACAAAGTGAATAAAAGCGACTCGATACTTGTAAAACCACTATCCCTAACCACATGTTACTATCTACCAAAACCCAAACAATAACATCTATCATGCTCATACAGCATTCAACTTATCAATCATGTACTACCCGCATGTTTTAACTTTATAACTTTTCGTAAAACAAAACATACTCATACCTTACAAATCCTATTTCCATGTTACTAATACAACAATAGTACAAATCCACTTCGTCACCTAAACATATTCTTAATCACAAAATTCATATTCTCATGCAATTGTCACTCCATCTTTTCCATTCAATTCTTCCATTTCAATCACATTCTTCATATAACAAGTGCATATGATACAACAGTAGACAAGTATATGAACTTATTATATAACTTTAAGCAAACAAAATCATGTATAATTATATCACATCCCCTAATCGCATGTTACTAGTATAGCCACATTATAAATCATCCATCCTGCAACATCATTATTCATCACATATTATCACATATGAACTACTTCCCTTTTCCACCGCATCATTCATCCTTCTCATATACTTTTCCAACAATTCCAAACAATGTATCATCCATCATATACATATAAACATTAGTAAACACATAGCGATCCCAACCACAGTTCATGTTATCATAAACAATTACCTTCATCTTTTTCATCACACCTCCATTCAACCACATAACACTTATCCATCCAACATATTCATACAACACATCATTCAATAGGCATGCAATAGAATATTAACAAGCACATAGCGATCCCATGACACTCCATAGTGACCGGTTTAAAATTGTAGGGCGAGTTCGTGACTTTAGGACGTCTCCCAAACCTTTGCATTAGCTCCTAATAACTCCTACCCCGGTTTATTTTATTTGAATCCCTAGATTCATTGGGTTCATTAGTTACAGGTTCCAAAATCGTCGCTCTGATACCACTTTGTAACGCCCCCATACCCTAAGTGCCTTACCAGGACCACTTAAAGCATGGAAGTGCTACCATCTCGGTTACCCGAGGCAATGAATATCAAATAGACCATAAAACAACGTACTTTAATAAAATATTTTAAGTGAATACATCAAAACCCAAAAACTGTAAAGTATGATACAACCGTTCCAAAACCAAAACTAACTAATGAAAATACAATGTTCAACATAACAGCGGAAGACTTCTAATAGACTCGTGGTGACACATGTCCAGCTATCCCTTGCGCATCCAAATCATACCTGCTCAATAACTGCTCACCACCCCCGAATGGATCACCACAGTTTTTAAAGCATTTAAACGGGGTCAATTACTGATTACACAACATAAGATAAAACAATATCAACAATATACACAATCACCCAACTCCGTCATATCACCAATCACCTGACTAGCCTGAAGGTCTAGTCCTGCCAGATTACAGCCGCAACCAGTAATTCTCACCGCCAGTGGGGGACCGCAGCCGTACCCACCTAAGCCCCGCTCATCTCATCCGAGCGATAACCCATATTCCTTAATGTGCACATCCCCTCTATGGCGGGTTCCACAGAGGGTGAATCAAGGGCGTGAAGCCACTCCCGCAAGTGACTCCACTCAGCCGAGGACGCACCTCGTGAACCACAGACAAACAATCACAACCAACTACAGAATCACAATCACCAATTCCAATACGATATACACAAATGTTATTAATCAACAACCACCAACAATCAATCAACCAACACATATGTAACCAATAACTGAATAGGAAATCCTACCTGGAATAAGCAATCACAAGACCGTCACAAGAAGCTAATAAAAAATGCTCTTCTACGAATCTCCTCCTATAAACACATATACAATCATGCAATTACTACTAAGCCAATCAAACACCCAAAACCCCCAAATCTACCCAATTAGGGTTTAACCAAAATTGATGAAACAACATAAAAATTATACTAGGATCTTACCCTCAACGCTACTGACTCAACGGCGTAAAGAACACTGAATTCCGAAAACTCAAGCCTTGGGATTTGATAGCAATGCAAAGAAGAAGAAGTAACGTAACTTATTTTTATCTCTTATGAATTTAGGTTAGGGTAAAAGTGAAAAGAAACTGACGACTTATGTTTTTATATCATTCTCGCATTGCTAACAAAATCCGACAAAATAACCCGTAAGACTCGCTTACTCGATCGAGTAAGTGACTTACTCGATCGAGTGCCCCTGTGACACCCTCATACTCCAAGTGCCTTACCAGGATCACTCAGGTATAGGAACGTCACCATCTCGGTTATCCGAGGCAATGATAATCATCAGACAATAAAGAAACATACTTAAATAGTAAATAACGGTTAACGTGATTACATGCCAAAAAGCAAAACTGATAAAGAGATACAAGTTCTCCAAAACTGTCTACTATCAAAAGACTATAAAACTATCAGACACATCGTAAGACTTCTAAACTGCATCGTGGTGACTCCTCCCAGTTATCACATACGCATCAGCTCATACCTGCTCAATAACTGCTCACCGCCCCCGAATGGATCACCACAGTTTTTAAAACATTTAAACGGGGTCAGTACTGATTACATAAAAACAAATGCCACAAAGAAACAATGTCACAAACAGTTCAAGCAGTTCACACAAATCCCGAGTCTCCATCTCCAAACTCCACACAACTGACTACACACTAAAGTGTCTAGCCCTGCCAGAGTACCTATCGCAACAAGTGCTCCACACCGCCAGTGGGGGACCGCAGCCGTACCCACCAAATTCCCGCTGATCTCCATCGAGCGATAAACCCAATTTCATTAATGTGCACATCCCCTCTGTGACGGGTTCCACAGAGGGCGAATCAAGGGCGTGAAGCCACTCCCGCAAGTGACTCCACTCAGCCAGGGACACGCCCCGAAAAACACAGACAGACAATCAGCAATCACAAAACAACTCAACAATATACAGCCAACAACCGTCAAAATCAACCAACAATATAACTAACCAATAATCACAACAACAATCACCACACATTATGTAGTCAATACTGAGTAGGGAAACCCTACCTGGAAAAGCAATCACCACAGAAGGTCTAGCAGCTAATCAAAATCGTTCTTCAATGAAATCACCTCCTATCAAACATGCAATCATACAATCACCATCTAATAAACACAATACTCCCAAAACCCCCAATTTATCCAATTAGGGTTTTAACCAAACTCAATGAAACAACATAAAAATTATAAAAGGATCTTATCCTCGACACGACGAACTCAACGGTGTAAAGAACGTGACGATCCGACAACCTTAACCTTTGGGATTTGATAGTAACGCGACGACGGGGATAACGTAACTTCTTTTCTCTTTGAAGGGTTTTTAGAAAAAGTAAAAGTGATGAATAAAGTGACGGAAACTTTTAAATATGAATCACGCGTTATTAACAAATCCCGTCAAAAACAACCCGTAAAAGTAACTTACTCGATCGAGTAAGTAACTTACTCGATCGAGTAAGTAACTTACTCGATCGAGTGCCCCTTACTCGATCGAGTGCCACACATACTCAATCGAGTACCCATCAGACAAACTACTGTTTCATATAAAAACATACTTACTCGACAGAGTAAGCCCTACTCGATAGAGTACCCATAGACATAGAAAACCGTAGTATTATAGTCTTCCCTCCTTAGAAGGAACTTCGTCCCCGAAGTTCAACCCATACTCAAAAACAAACAATCATACTAACTCGATCAAGACACAACAACGCAACTAAGAACTCAAAACAAAACTCCAACCTACCAAACATGAACTCGTAACACCAACTCCACCAACTATTCCTACCTCCACAACATGGCTCACGATATCGTATCAACTCCATTATATCTCTCTCGACACTAACTCCATACACTACCAACTATCGTCCACAAACGCTGCTAGCTCTGTAATATATCATCCACTAGCAAATTCAATATCAAGACACTCATAGACATCAAACGGAATGTTACATTCTACCACCCTTAAAAGGAACTTCGTCCTCAAAGTTTACTCACACTCATAAACATCATCATGCCACTGTCAACACTCTCGAACTCCTAAACATCATCATCCAACTGTTAACACTATCGAAGTATTCTTCCATTCCTAAACACCGAACTACTACAAGCACGGCCATGCCCTTAAATAAAATCAATCAGAACAAATATCCATCATTTATGCCACACCAACACTCTACTTCCAATTATACTACCACATGCACAACCATGAAACTCTCTTTTATCGCATCCTACTCCTCTTAAAACAAATGTTACGTCCTCGTAACTCACTAATACTAAATCCTTAGCTATATCTTCTCCTTATCGTCATCACCACGACATGTCAAAGATAATCGCCTATAATCTAGACACTCACCATTCATATAACCACGGCTCTCTTACTTAAACAGTTCTCCCACCTCAATTCACTCGGCACACCACCTAACTATACCACAAAATCTTTAACATAACCAATACTCCAACTCTTCCACATTACCGCAACACGACATACCTCTCTATATAAACTATATAAACTCCTATCGTCAAAAGCATAGCTCACGATTCACACTTATTACGTACACTCATTCTAGATCCTCAAGTTCTTTTCTTTCATCACTGCAAAACTCATACGTGACTTAACATGACACTAAATCCAAACACCCTACACTCACTATCCCAAAATCTGATTATGAACCCCCTGCAGCGTCCATATCAGTACAACACATGTTCCACAAATCACTTACCATGACTATGTCTACTGATGCCTCATCTTAAAACAAGATCAAAATTACTATAACAACTTCTCACAACTGTGTCCCACCAACAGAATATCACTATACCATGACAACAATGAAAACATACCCAACTCTCTTTTATATCATACTGTACCCTCATTCCCAAACTAAAACTAGTAAGAAACATCAATAAACAAAACAACTGTCTATCTGTACAAACTGAAACTCTCAGGAAGCAGCAGCAAACAAAACAACAATCTATGTATGACTGGTATGTACTTTTGAGAACTCGTATCATAATCATCCCACCTACTCCACCACAACCGGTGACAGCATCGCAACACCGCCACCAACAGCCGCACCGCAGTGCGAAAACACCCGCATCACAACACGAAGTATCGTGCCCGGATCACCACCCGAGGCAAAATAACCACATCGATAGACATCACAACCACATACAATTCCCATAAACACTGACTCGGTATAACTTTCCGGACAAGAAAATTTACTCAAAACTGCTTTACTAGATCATAATACAACATATTATACGGAATAAACATACAAGAATCTCATGCATATCATCCATACCTTTTCACGGAATAAACATGTATCATCAATACACATACAATTTTAACTATTCATGCCAGATCAATAAAATTATTACCTTTTGAACCTCATTCCATTAGTTTACCGTACCCAACATATATTACAGAACATTCTGATAACAGCTTTATGACTCTCACACCATACCACTTATCGTGAGGTCAGAACCTCACACCAACATTATGCACATCATAGACCCATAATCACATCCAACTAGGCAATCCTGATCACGTAAGTTACCACTCGCTAAAGGTTACCTATCGCCCGAGCTTAACTCATATGCCCCTCATAACATATATTCCCCATTCGCATAACCATCACCTCATGCCAAGTATAACCATACCATTACTACTCAACTACTAGCAACCGCCTCCTATAACCATATCTTATGCTCCCTCACAACCATACACATCAATCATGTCTCTACAAAATCAACCTCTTTAGAATGGCCATCTTTCATATTCATCATCACCCTTAACCACTAGTGACAACACCTCAATACTACCATCGTTCGGACATCAAGCCTCTTACACTCATCTCTAAACATCACGGTTTCTTTCCTATCTTTGGTTAACATCCCAAATAACCTACATCAAACCCATCAACCAAATTACCTAAACATTATTTCCAAATCCATCCTTAATTGTATCATCACCCAACTCACCACCAAGATCTCATATCGTGGAAATTATTTACTCAGCTTCTTACTTTCCTTAATTCCCCGAAACTCATGACTAATCATGTTGTCCTTAAACTCCTATATAACTGTTAACTCAAGTCCTCATGATAGTATCATACATCTCGACGATTCCTTACTTTTATATCACATAACTCCGGTGAACATTTTCCTAGTTTTACTCCCCTCATTCTTTTTTTTTACACTCGACAAAATCAATTAACCATTCAACTCCTTATTACTTCTACCTAACTCTTTAGTGCTCCGGTTACCTTCTCATTGCTCCAAAACTCACATCTCATTATTTTATATCAGTATCATCTCATTCTTTCTTACTATGGATTTTCTCTTATCATGCTATCACTCACACTGATCATTTTTTTTTTCATCTAGAATCCCAAAACTCATCTTATATCGTTACTTGCCTAAGGAAATCACACATTAGTTTCACCTCTTGATAATACAAATTCCCAAACTCACCCACTATCTGCAAATCCACATCGCGACATGTCTCCATTAAATTCACTATATACCACTCTTCTCCATCCCTCTACAACGATCTTTCATTACATACATTCTTAACCAACACAATCTAACCATCTCCCTCCATAATTCTTTACACATCTCAAATTGCCACTATCCAATCCTTCCTTTCAATCTTTTCATTCTCACGTTCCTTAGACTCACATCATCCCATGCCCACCTTCACTTACTTTTACATTACTTAACACACAACCATATCACTTATTTCCTCTCACAAAACATGCTTCATGCCTCAATAAACCTTACCAATTTTCCTTTTGTTTTTCCACTATATACTACAATCACATATAACTCATGTCCTCCCACCGAACTCATACTCACCACAGGTGCCACTCCTTACGTCATAAGATTGGGTAACTTACGCATCAGGACCAACACATACGTGAAATAACGCATAAAGAAGCAAAATAACACCTTTGAATTAAACTTAATAGGCAACGAAGTCAAAAGATAAGCATATGACCCGGAATAGGGGTCACTAGATTGAGTACAAGCCACTCGATCGAGTTAGTGACTTACTCGATCGAGTAGGTGAAGGTCAGAAGCACGTAAAACAAATTACCAGGGCTACTCGATCGAGTAACAAGAGGTGCACTCGATCGAGTGAGGGCCACTCGATCGAGTACCCTACGCATTTCTTAGCACTGTCCAATTTTCGTAAAACAGTCATAACTCACTCGTTTCTTGGTCATTTTGGGCGTGTGACCTATCGTTAGAATCGTAAAAGAACAATATATCACCTCCAATTGGAATCACATAAAAATCATTTATTCATCTCAAGTTATAATAGTTTAAAGACAACTTTGCTATAATCAGACGACATAACTATTCGATTTTTACTTCCGAACAACTTAAACAACAACAAGTAAACAAAAATAACTCAATACTCATAAAACCAGTATCCCTAACCACATGTTACTATTTACAAAAGTCAAACAACAACTTCCATCATGCACATACATTATTCAACTTACCACTCATGTAATGCCCACATGCTTTTATTCTATAACCTTACATAAAAACAATGACAATATATATAACATAAAATTCCCATTCATGCGTTACTAACATATCAACATTATAAAAAAAATCCACTTCAGTCATATAAACATGCTTAAATCATGAAATCATATTTTTAAGCAACATTATCCATCATCCATCATACACGTCATCTAACGCATGCATATAGTATCCAGCTTTATTATATAACTTCACGGAACAAAATCATGTATAACCATATTACATCGCCTAATCTCATGTTACTAAGATTGCCACATTATAAATAATTCATCCTGCAATACATTATTCATCACATATTATCATATATGAACTACTTCCTTTTTCCACCACATCATTCATCATTCTCATATACTTTTTCAACAATTCCAACCAACATTGTAAACCAACTATCATTCAACATGCTTTCAACCAACAACATACAAAATCACACTGATTCATGCCACACATCGCTATATAGGCACACAATTCATAAAATAAACACATAGCGATCCCGACTCATATCCCATGGTGACCGGTTCAAAATTGTAGGGCGAGTTCGCGACTTTAGGACGTCTCCCAAGTCTTTACATTAGCTCCTACACCTTCTACCCCGGGTTCATTTTAATTTGACTCCCTATGTTCATTAGGTTCATTGGTTACAGGTTTCAAGATCGTCTCTCTGATACCACTTTGTGACACCCCCATACTCCAAGTGCCTTACCAGGACCACTCAGGTATAGGAACGTCACCATCTCGGTTACCCGAGGCAATGATAATCATAAGGCAATAAAGAAACATACTTAAATAGTAAATAACGGTTAACGTGATTACATGCCAAAAACCAAAACTGATAAAGAGATACAAGTTCTCCAAAACTGTCTACTATCAAAAGACTATAAAACTATCAGACACAGGGGAAGACTTCTAAACTGCATCGTGGTGACTCCTCCCAGTTATCCCATACGCATCAGCTCATACCTGCTCAATAACTGCTCATCACCCCCAAATAGATCACCACAGTTTTTAAAACATTTAAACGGGGTCAGTACTGATTACATAAAAACAAATGCCACAAAGAAACAACGTCACAAACAGCTCAAGCAGTTCACACAAATCCCGAGTCTCCATCTCCAAACTCCACACAACTGACTACACACTAAAGTGTGTAGCCCTGCCAGAGTACCCATCGCAACAAGTACTCCACACCGCCAGTGGGGGACCGCACCCGTACCCACCAAATCTCTGCTCATCTCCATCGAGCGATAAACCCAAGTTCATTAATGTGCACATCCCCTCTGTGACGGGTTCCACAGAGGGCTAATCAAGGGCGTGAAGCCACTCCCGCAAGTGACTCCACTCAGCCAGGGACACGCCCCGAAGAACACAGACAGACAATCAGCAATCACAATACAACTCAGCAATATACAGCCAACAACCGTCAAAATCAACCAACAATGTAATTAACCAATAATTACAACAACAATCACCACACATTATGTAGTCAATACTGAGTAGGGAAACCCTACCTGGAAAAGCAATCACCACAGAAAGTCTAGCAGCTAATCAAAATCGTTCTTCAATGAAATCACCTCCTATCAAACATGCAATCATACAATCACCGTCTAATAAACACAATACTCCCAAAACCCCCAATTTACCCAATTAGGGTTTTAACCAAACTCAATGAAACAACAAAAAAACTATACAAGGATCTTACCCTCGACACGACGAACTCAACGGTGTAAAGAACGTGACGATCTGACAACCTTAGCCTTTGGGATTTGACAGTAACGCGACGACGGGGACAACGTAACTTCTTTTCTCTTTGAAGGGTTTTTAAAAAAAAAAAGTAAAAGTGATGAATAAAGTGACGGAAACCTTTAAATATGAATCACGCGTTATTAACAAATCCCGTCAAAAACAACCCGTAAAAGTAACTTACTCGATCGAGTAAGTAACTTACTCGATCGAGTGCCACACATACTCGATCGAGTACCCATCAGACAGACTACTGTTTCATATAAAAACATACTTACTCGGCAGAGTAAGTCCCACTCGATAGAGTAACCATAGACATAGAAAACCGTAGTATTACAGTCTCCCCTCCTTAAAAGGAACTTCGTCCCCAAAGTTCAACCCATACTCAAAAACAAACAAACATACTAACTCGATCAAGACACAACAACGCAACTAAGAACTCAAAACAAAACTCCAACCTACCAAACATGAATTCGTAACACCAACTCCACCAACTATTCCTACCTCCACAACATGGCTCACGATATCGTATCAACTCCATTATATCTCTCTCGACACTAACTCCATACACTACTAACTACCGTCCCAAAAATTGAACAAAATAAAATTGATAGAATAAGGGCCTTTAAAAAATTACGGAGTAGGTACATCAATCTTAAATATTTTTTTAAGCATGCAATTACCAGATTTACATATTTTTTAATTCTAAAAAAGAAATTATCATGTGATTCTCATGAAGTATAACTATTACCAAAGAAAAAAAAATAACGTAATATTTTTATGACTAATTAAAAATAATAAAGAATCTCAAAAAATTACTTTAAACGCTACAAGGAAAAATAATGAATTTCATCACTACCGCTGAAAACAACAAAATAAAAAAAAAATTGGTTAACACGAACACAACACAAAACTTAAATGAGTCGGGTTAGGGTTGAACATTTTTACACGAACCCGACACGAATAACTCATTTATTTAAAAGTGTCATACTATGTTTGGGTTGAGTCAATAATTCAACCAAACAACTTAAAAATAAGCATTTACATTCATCATTTTTGTGATATTACGCCTATAAAGCTTAGTTTATTTGATTAGTTTATTGGGTTAACTGGATTAAGTAGTACATTATTTTATATACTTGATCCGTCGAATTTGTCCAAATGTACATAATGTCATGCCGTTTTTCCAAGCAACTCAGTCATAGCGTCGTCCCAAATGATAAATTCACATAGTGTCCGTCTTCAATGAGAATTTGTGTAAACATTGTACCTATTTTATTTCACCATTGAATGCATCTACACCAAAATGGTGGAAGTTCCATCCAATAATTCTATTCACTATAATCGTTTATTACATTAATATTTTTTTAAAGTTAATCATTATATCAATGTTCCTAAAAACATACTCGTGCAATTTTTTAAGGGTTTAAAACTAATGTAGTCTACCATGAAATTTTCCAATATTTGAAATGATATTAGATTGTTTTAGTTAATTCTATATTTATATTTTTTGAATTGTATTGTAAACCCTTTTAAATTTTGTCAATTGTTTCGATTTTATAGCGATATTTACATTGTTAGCTATTTATTATTTTCCATAAATTGCATTAATATAGTATATACTATATATCATATTTTAACGTTGAATTCTTGCATTTTTTTTTCACAGATTTAAAACATGTTTAAGTTTTAAACCCTCGCAATTTTTAGACGTGTTTTAGTCAACATTTTTTAAATGTTAATCATTATATCAATGTTCTTAAAAATATAACCGTGCAATTTTGCACGAGTTGAAAACTAGTATTATATTAAAGCTGAAGCCGTCTACCCCTTTGACTGCCACGTGGCATAGCCATTAGAAACACTTTGTATTAAAATATTATATTATATTGTATTATATTATATTATATTATATTATATTGTTAATTATTAGTTATTGGTGCCGTTTGGCCTTGATTTTATAAAATAGCTTTTCCTTTTAAAAAGGAGTTTATTCATAAGCTACTTTTTGGAAAAATTTTGATTGTTTGGCCATAACTTTTGTAAAAACTACTTTTTATAAATTTTGGTTGTTTGGCCTAACTACTTACATCCAACTTTTTTGTTTTTTTTTTCTTATTAACCATGTTATTTTTAAAATTGAATACAAAGTAATATTTAAAAAATTTATGTAACCACTCGACAACTACATAAAACTATATAATTATCGTTCAAAATTATAATTTTACACACCATTACCTGATACTTTGATGGTATATGTCGGTGTATGTCAGGGAGGCAATGAATTGAGTAGCAGAGAGAAGATGGAACATACCATTATTCAGTATATAAGGGGTAGGGGTTTCTGGAGGCAAAATAAAAAAGTCGCAAATAATTGGGTTTTTTGGCGCAAGGTGAAAACAACTGGATTATTTGGCACTTTTGTGAAAAGTAGAATGAGAAGTAGAAAATATCTACTTCTACTTTTTGGGGTCAACAAACAGTTTTTGACTTCTTAAAAGTAGTTTTTGATATCCCTAATTTATAGTGTTTGGCCAAACTTTAGCTTTTTCATTTACAAAAACACTTTTAAAGCTTGACCAAACACCACCATTAATTAGTTTGAAGAATCATTTTAAAAAGATCCATAGTTGACTTCATCTAACTGAGGTTAGTAAATATGTTTGCTCGAATTTCTATTTTTTCTTGATTTAACTAAAAATATTGTTACCATATTTACCAAATTCCAAAACTTTCCCCATAATCCTCATAAAATATTGTGAAAGGAGGTAATAAAGAGGAAAGCAAGACTAAATCAAAGAGGAAGAATGGAAATAAGTGAGAATGGCACCATGAACAGCAATCATAGAGAATCTCAAATTCTCCAATGACAATTTCATATTTTCCTTGTGTAGATTCGCCTTTCTTTGTAATTTATTGTAGCACCACGTACGTAACCTTGCTTCGAATTAAATCTCTTGTAAGTTTTATCACGCCATTGTAGGAACTTTTGATGGGATTTTGCTCTAAATCGAGGATTATTTCTGTAGCGGAAATGTATTGTTTACTTAATTGGTACAACGAGAGTATGAGAAAGCAAAATACTTTGTATGTCATGTTGTTTTGTTTTAGCTTGTGCGTAGTGAGAATAGATATTTGAGTGATAATTTGAGTGTATGTGCCCTTGATGAGTGATGATAGTCTTATTTATATTACAAAGGCCATTTGTGAAGTAACATAGTAACAACGTACTTCATGTTTTCTTCATTTACAGTAATTTAGATTTAGAAGGCGTTATTTAAGGCATAGAAAGCGTATTACGATCTTTATTTTTTTTTACACTAATCTATACAATATAATTAAAAGGCTCATGTGACATGGCAAATTAAATGTGACATGGCAAATGTGACAAGGCCAAATTAAATGTGACATGGCAATATCATAATCCACATATTATCAATCTATACAATATAGTTTAAAAGACTATATAAAACATTAAATTTTATTCCATGAGCCATTTTTACAATTAATTTATATTTTGTATTTGATTATATAATATTTGCTTAGTGACAAATTACAATACAATATTGACGTTTTGACGGATAATTCTTACTAAAAAAACACAAATTGAATGATAGTTGAGTTAGTGCCCCACCAAAAAAAAAAGTAAAAGCCTATTTGGGGGTGTATATCAATTATAAATAATTTTCTATAATAAAAAAATACCACATGAACACCGAAACTTTGACTATTTCTAATATTGCGGTCATACAAAAGAATGGTCTCACAAAAAAGATTATCTTTATGTAGAATTTAGAACATAATCAACACAAATATTTATTATAATATTTATGTCATAATAATGAAAAAAAATGATGCTCAAAAGTCATGAACTTTGCTCCATATTTATGCCTGTAATAAATTTGATAGTAATAAAAAGGCATGTTCAAAAGTCATAAAAAATATCCTCAATTTTTTTAAATATTTTTGACGGATGAAAATTTTGTGAGACAAAAAAAATCTAAAATTTTAAATGCAAATAGCATAACAAACATTAAAATTTGGCCTTTTAAATTTCTAGATAAATTAAACAACAATTAAAAATCAAATAAAATTCATACTAAATTTTAAATTTCTACTTTATTGTTAGAATATTCTAAGCAAGAGATAAATATCACATAATTCTAATTTTACGCCGTTTATAAAATAATAAAGAATTTGTAAAGATTAAGGGCAAATAATAAAATACTTAACATTAAACATTGACCTTTTAATTTTTCAAACTAGAATAGGTTAAACGACAAATAAAAATTTACATCACTCTAATTTTAAACTGTTTATATGTGCAATTCCCTCTTAAATCTTATTGCAATAAACTTGCTGAATTCCTTTAATTGGATACATATATAAACCTATAAACATAATTTATAAATAAAAAACAAGGCAAAATATCTACAATCTTTTAGTTTCGTAAGATAACTCCCTAAACAATTCTCATGCAATGTGGATTTTGTAAGAAAAAAAATTAAAGCAAGCCTTTTACATTTCATTTCTCCTTACTCTATATTTATGTCTATATTAAATTTGCTAATAATGAAAAAGAATGCTCAAAAAAATCATAAAACTTTGCTACATATTTATGTATATATTAATTTGATAATAATAAAAAAGACGCCAAAAGTCATAAAACGCATCATCATTTGGCTATAAATGTTTGATGGAAGACAACATTTGTGAGCCAAAATAAGCCAATATCTTTTTGCCTTTATCGTCAAAATAATTGTAAATATGTGTCAATAATCTTTCTTATCATTTTATCAGCATCAAGGTAAGTGTATTAAGGTTTTAAATTAATAATTTATTTATTTATTTTTAAGTTCCATTGGCTATGAAGTACTCTTCACATTTTAATCTTCACATATATGTTGTTTTGTTCCATTTAGGGGCTATCAAGATTTGTGGAGTTGTGGTATTCAAAGGTAAATATACTTACATCTTTATGATTCTATGCCCTCTTGTTTTCATTATTTACGGGAAAACTTAAATTAATAACGATAAATTTAATATTACATAAATCAAATTCCACCATTTTGTTTGTTATTAAACACTCAGTTGTTGTTTTTAGGGATATTTAATTGGAGAAATAAGACTATATGAATAACAAAATACTAGAATTGCATAAATAAATACTCCCTTCATTCCACTCAATACTATATTATAAACTAACTACAATATTGACAACACGAATTGAATATGAATGAATAATTGTTTTTAGGTTCATAAAATTTTTTTAGGATTTCAGAAACTTTCAAAAGTATGTTTTATTTGGGTATGTATTGCTTTTTTTATTTATCATTTTTCCTTTGAATAATAGCTCTCATAGAAAAAAATCCTATTGACATGGATAATTGCTAAATGTAAATTATTATCTAATATATCTACGTACATGTCATATTATCTATCTAATGTATATATACAAAACATATCATGAGATTGCAATGAAATTTGTAGTAGGCTACTATATAGTTAACTCATTTGATCATTTATGCAAAAATTTAAAATTCATGATTTTTGACAAATTGATATAGATGGTATACTAAGACTAACATGTATTAAACTTCATAACTATGTTACTATAAAAAATATAATTTATCAGAATTAAAATATTGAGAAGATAAAAAGCCCTATAATCATATATGTTTTAAGCTCCTTACATTGTGAGATTTATCATTCTCAAAAAAAGAAAGAAATAAAAAAAGAGAAAATAATTCAGCATTATGCATTAATTTGCCCTTTCATCTTCACTTACTAACTTTTATTTATCCTAAATGACAAAGGGACGTTCAAACTTTCACATAGAAATTTTAGTACAAAATCTATAGAATCTAATTAAAAGACAACCTTAACCATTTAACTTTTTTTTACATGGATGCCATGAATTACTGAACTCATTGATGATTTGAAGGTATTTTTTTATTTTTTTAAAACTACATGTTATTAGTATATTAATCAAAACAACAACTAAAGTACAGTATATAGTTTAGTTGTTAAAGAAATAAGGCTTTAACTAACTAAATTTTATGTATTTCAAGACTACATTTTTTTAATGGATCAACTAATTGCTCGGACAAATATAAACAATACGATAAAAATAACAAAACTAAAACAGATAAACCCGTGAATTTAACGGGTCACAAACCTATTTTAGATTTAGAAGGCATTTTTTAAGGCATAGAAAGCGTATTACGATCTTTATTTTTCCAAAAAATACGAGAATTGATTGTGCGTGATTTCAATTCACTGGTGATAGTATCCATTTCAGTGCTTTATGGAACAAAAAGGGCTCCGTAGTACAGTACAAAAAAATGAGTGGCTTAGTTAGTATTCCGTAAGATAGAGATATTCATTTTAACATTAAAATGGGTTAAGTATGAAAACAAATTTTATATTTCCGAATTCCGCCCTTGAACAAGATATTGTGTTAATTGGACGATGAAGGAGACATTAACTCTCATGTTAAGAGTTATGAGTTTTTTGTAATGATTTTATTATTGATCGTGGCTCATATTAAATTTTTTATTAATAACAATAGCCTGTTATCAGGTGGTAAGTGGTAATCGTGTCGCAAAAGTTTAATAACATAGTTGCACAATTCATCGGTAGATGTCTAGACGGTAGTGAAGTTAGGATTTGATGCCAGGGAGATGGAGAATTTCGGGGGGGGGGGGGGGGGCTTATAGAATAAGGTAATCTAGGGGAAAAAACCGAAAATTTAAACTACAATTTGAAAATTCTTTTTTTCAACAGGAAAACTGGCCTCTATTATCCCTCTAGCTCTACCATTGCATTTTCTAATCTTACCAAAAATGGTCTTTTGTTTAGTTTGAAACTGTAAAATGAAAATCTATAATCGAACAGTGAAAGTAGTTTATCTCCAATCAGCTTTAGTTCGGCTCCATTCGATTCGATTCGATTCGATTGATTCAGCTCCATTCGATTCGATTCGATTCGATTCGGTTCGGCTCTAAAAAGCCAGAAAGAATAGGGTCTAAGCCTGCCGAGTTTCCTCTTAAACAAAACCATAAATTGGCCTTCCCATTGGGCCCCTTACTCGAGCATCTGGAAAAGTTTACATAGAGAACTAAATTAATTGTTTCACTTTTTATTTTTATTATATTTTGAATTAATTAGAATTTTATTAGTTTTTTTTTTGTGTGTTTGTATTAATATTATTGGAGGATGACATACTCACATATCAATAACAATGCATGAGATTGGAAATAATGGCTATGGATCTTCTTTATAGATTTTTTTCTTTGTTTCGATGACTCTTTCACTTTTGTCGGTTTTTTTTTTTTTTTTTTTTATAATGGTGTATTTGAAATATCGAATGGTAGCAAAAAATTTTAATAAGTTGTTGACATGTTGTTACATTATTGTCCTTCACTCTTTCCTACACTTTAATCTCATTTGTAACACTTATGTTCTATTTTTATTTTGTCAAATAGGTTACAAATCAAATTGCTTAGCCAAACTGTTAAAGTACGATGCACATATGTCAATTTGATCTTATATATCATAATGTTATAATATGCATAATAAATATTATGCATGATTAGTAATTAGTTAGAAATCGATTCTTATTCTCCAAATTCATTGTTCCAATTCCAATGCTTCCACGCCTTTAAATCAATTTTTTTGTTTTCCATCAAATATACTATTCTGTAACTCACAATATTTTTTGGATAAATATTTCGTATGAAGTATAATACGGAGTAGTATTGTTTTGATTATAATTTTTGATGAATGATCGAATATGAAGAAGCTATGCTTGGAATAGTATATGCATAAATCTCTATTTATTGCGTGATTGCGAGAAATATGTAATTAGTTTTGCTCATCTTGTACTACTAATAATAACTAGTTTTGGAACCCGTGCACTGCACGGGTGGTAACGGAAAGTATTATTAAAAGTAGAAACTTACGTATATATTGAAATGAGTAAATTAATAAATTTTAGAAAATGTTACTTTGTCTACCCATACACTTTTGTCTACCCTATTAAACTTTTGAAATACTCCTTTTTCTCTCGAATTTTCTAACTTGTGAGACGTGAAATCTGAAAAGTGGATATATAATTATTGTAAATTTTGTAACTTGTTTATTTACGCAATATAGATTTGATTATACTCATTGTTGTAACCTTGCTTTTTATTTATCATACTACCCCTATTGTTTCTTCTCTAATCAATTCTCTAAATTCTCTCTCATTTCCCCTCCCATCCACCATCGTTTGGAAGCAGTGTTCGTCAACTGACCGACTACCTCAAGACCCACCAACAGACCCTCCACCGCAGTGTAACCGCACCTAACACCTCGGACCATGACATCCCTCTCAGGTCTTAACCCCTCTACTGCTCCCCCCCCCCCTCCCCCCCCCCCCCCTCCCAACCCAACTCGGCCCCCACCTAACCAACACCCAACAATTCATATCCTACCCCCTCCTGCCTCCACCATCCCCTACATCCCCCACCATGCCTCCAGCAGAACCACCTTCCCGACCCAAACCCATCCATGATCCCTAACCCTTCTCGTAACCTTATGAGACTCCTCACCCCATCACTACCCACCCAAACCCATCCATGATCCATGATCCCTAACCCCGCCCATTCATTCGCTTTTTAAGTTGTCATTGAGTCATGTTACCACTTACCTCTCAACATTTTAAATCATTATGTCATGCAACACAGTTAATTTGAGATGATTTAAAATGGGAGATTTGAGATAAAAAAATTTTGCTAACTGATGGGGCATATTCTGCACCGCTGACCAAGTCAACACATTGAGCAAGGTCAAAGATATCCACAGCAAAGTCAACGACTTAGACAATCTAGCCGATGCAACCCATCGGCCTGTCACCTGGGTCTCGGCCTGACAACTAGCTAGCCGGGGCACATATCCGCGTACTCATATCCAAGACCCTCGGCCGGCCTGCCATTGGTCCATCGGCCGAGGGTAGAACGGTCTTTCCACCTGCTAGCCACTTGGCCACTTGGCCACTACGTGACAAAAGGTGAAAGTCTATAAATACTCCTCAACCTTCATTGAGGAAAGCATCCACAATTTAGCCTAAGAATCACTATTCATCTGGTAATATCTTTCTTATCTCTCTACAATACATCCTTAGCCAAGTAACAACAACTTACCTCTCTAAGTTTACTGACTTGAGCGTCGGAGTGAGTACGCTCGGCCAAAGCCGAGCCCTCAGTTTGTTCATCGTTTCAGGAGACCGCAAGGAGGATTCAAGCAAAGACGTCATTCTACAAGCCACGGGTGGTAACAATACTTGCTCTGGAATTACACCCGGAATAATTGGCGCCGTCTGTGGGGAAAGACACTAGAAGCTAGTCACATTCATTCCCAAACAAAAATATAAACACAAAAAAAAACCCACCCCAAAAGCTAAGAAGATGTCGAAACAACAAGAGGTATTCATTCGTGAAACCGAACTACACCAAGATGATACCTTCCAAAATTCGGAGTTCGCAGACCCTCCACCGGCGGAGTAATCCAACCGGAATTCGGGATTCCAAATATGCCGGATACACCGCCGCCCCGACCAGGTCACCATCATGGGACATGTGGTTGACGCAGCAAAACTGAAGATGCTCCTGGACCTAATTGGGAGTACGCCGGCTCACACTGTCACGCCGACAAGAGCGGCGAAAACCGTCCAGGAGACCAGGGCCCAAAATGTGACCCCAAGAAACTTGAACGGAGCATTAGGAGAAGGCGACTGTCAAGACAGGAGGAGCCCAAAGTGGTCGTGGTAGACCTAAGTCCTTCTCGCACTCGTGAGGGGACAGCGTCGCCGCGGCACGCACGGACGAGGCACACCCGGAGGAGCGAAAGAAGCCCAACTCGCCGAGTTGGAGAAGAAGCCCGACTCACCGAGTCGGAGGAGAAGTCCTTCTCGCTACGAGGAGAGAAGCAGGGACTAGGAATGCGAGGAGCCGATCGCCGCGTGTCGTTCGACATGTGGTCGGCCGACCCCTCAGCGCCTACGTCCCAGAAGTCCAGGTGCCAACCAAGCTCAAGTTGCCGCCCATATCATACAAAGGAGATAGTGATCCAACCGACCACGCCGAGGTTTTCGAGTCTTACATGTCGGTATGGGAGTAGCCCGATGAGGTCTGGTGCCGAGTCTTCCCAACAACTCTGCATGGGATGGCTCAAAATTGGTACAAGGGGCTGCCCGACGGCTCGGTATACTGTTACGCCGACCTAAAGGACGCCTTTTAGTGAAGACTCTTGCAATAAGAGGAGGGCCGTGGAGACATCGGATCTCCTAACTATCAGGCAGGAGGGGGGCGAGACTCTGCGGAGCTATATGAAGAGGTTCGACGCCAAGGTTCAGCAGATTCGGGAGATTAATCCCGAGTGGCGCCCCTTCGCCTCGATGAAAGGCCTCCCAAGGGGAGCCTTAAAAACGAGCTCATCAAGTGCGGCGGCTCGACCTTGACGCCGCTTTAAAATGGTCGAACAAGCCATTAAGGTGGAGGACTACCACAACACTGGTTAGGCCCAGCCGAGGCCGAACACTCAGAAAAGAAAAGCCGCCGGGAGGACGACCTGGGTGAAGGACGCCGCGACAATAGTAGGTCACGGTCTGACAAGTCCGCCAGGAAACAGAACCGGTTGGTACCGGGGAGTTCGGGAACGTACTACCGCAGCGGTATAAAAATCGCACCCCCGGTCGTATCGACCGCCGAAGTCTTCGCCCGAGCAAAAACGAGGGCCATAAATGGGAAAGACCCCCAAGGCGAAGGGGGACGGTGACACGAGCCAAGATCTTTGTGAGTACCACGGCCACACCGGTCACCTTATCGACAACTCGCCGCATCTCGAAGAATGCCATTGAAGAGCTGATCCGGAAGGGGAGCCTCGGCAAGTACGTTGCCAAAGGCCAAAAAACTGACGCCTGCGGTTCAGACAAGAAATCCGTCTTTGAACGGATAGGAGTTATCCATGTTGTCATCGGGGGCAACGAGAACGGTGGGTCCGCTCATGGGTACAAACGGCACCTGAACGACCTGTATCAGGCCATCAACTTTGTGCCCAACACAGCGGTCCCCGCTTCCAACATCCCCGACATGACTATTGGGAAGAAGGACTATGCGGGAGTCATCGCCCCTCACAACGACCCACTTGTAGTCCATTTGGACATATCCAACCACCTGGTCAAGAGGTGCATGATTGACACAGGCGCCTACACGAACATCATGTTCAGAGAATGCTTTCTCAACCTCGTCCGAAGGTTGAAAACTTAAGCCCCCGCACCAGCCCACCTGTCTGACTTTTCGGGGCCGACTGGTACCCACAGGGTCAATCGGGATTTCGCCGGTGATGTTCGGCGAGGGTATACTGCCAAGAATGTCCTAGCTGAGTTCGTGGTCATTGACGGCTCGTCCGTCTACAACGTTCTCATAGGCCGAGTCACGCTAAGCGAGGCTGACGCGATGATGTCCATCCGGGCCCTGACACTGATGTATGTCTCAGACCGGGGGGAAGCGCATAAGCTCGTCTCCAAGGACGAGAAGGACGAAGTGGTCAATGTCCCGATATCTGCCAGAGGGTGCAACATGCAATCCTTCAAAGTGGCGAAGAAATCAGAGAAGGGAAAAAGCCCATCCTTACAACAAGAGGGCAACTTCATGGAGGCGACCGACGACTGACTAAGGAGGGTGTGTCTTTGACGAGCCATGAGGACACTGTCAACCTCGGGAAAAACTCTGTATAGCGGCGGAGGTGTCCAAGACAGCTGTAGACACCCCGACGCATGTTTAAATCTAATGTAGAATAATCCAAGTTTTTCACCAAAGTGTTCATTTTTCCATAAGTCACCCTCAAGAGACAGACGCCAGCTCACACTGTCACATCGATAAGAGCGGCAGTCATCAACAGGAAGCAGATTACCGTCGTAGTCACCCCAAGTAGTAGACGCCACGGCAGTCACCCCAAGAGGTGGACGCCGTCGCAGTCACTCCAAGTGGTAGACGCCACGGCCATCATCATCAAGAAATAGACGCCACCACACTTTGTCACATCGACAAGAGCGGCGAGTCATTACAAGAAGCGACGCCTTGACTCACATGTCACATCGACAAGAGCGGCGGTCATCAACAGAAGCGGATTACCGTCGCAGTCACCCCAAGTAGTAGACGCCACTAGCAGTCACCCCAAGAGGTGGACGCGTCGCAGTCACTCCAAGTGGTAGACGCCACGGCCGTCATCATCAAGAAATAGACGCCACTCACCTTTGTCACATCGACAAGAGCGGCAGTCATTACCAAGAAGCAGACGCCAGCTCACACTGTCACATCGACAAGAGCGGTAGTCATCAACAGGAAGCAGATTACCGTCGCAGTCACCCCAAGTAGTAGACGCCACGGCGATCACCCCAAGAGGTGGACACGGCGTCGCAGATCACCTCAAGTGGTAGATGCCACGGCCGTCATCATCAAGAAATAGACGCCACCACACTTTGTCACATCGACAAGAGCGGCCGTCATTACCAAGAAGCAGACGCTGGCTCACACTGTCACACCGACAAGAGCGGCAATCACCCTCAGGAAGCGACGCCGCGGCAGTTACGGCCAGCGCAGTTGATACTCGCAAAAACGATCAAAACGCCTTAAAAGCGTTTAAACACAGTTGGGATGCGCACTCTAGACTGCCTCGGCCAGGCCGAGGCGAAAACAAAAAGACAACTCGGATTTAAGACGAAAAAAAGACCTCGGCCAAGCCGAGGCAAAGTGAAGACGCTAAGTACAGTTGATACGCTCAACTATTAGCGCAAGGAAACTCAAAGTGAGGTAAAGACCTCGGCCAAGCCGAAGGCAAAAGAAACGAACTCTTATTAAAAATGATAACAAAGTTACAAGTGAGGAGAATACAGACGACGGCCGTCCCCATAGGGATAAGCCAAAACACAACCTACCAAAGTTGTACAAAATACAGGGAAAGAAAAGCAAAAAGTTACAAATATGTAATTTGAAGCGCCAAAAGATGGCAGGGAGGAAGGGCTTAATAATTAGCTCCCGACAGTGAAGCTATCCGAGACGCGGGTGAGCTTGGTGACGACCGCCCGTCTCCCTATGCCTGTTCTTTGCTTGCCATCGTTAGCGGTAGCAAACATCTTCTTCAATGGGCAACCCAGCAGCGTTCTTAGCGGCCTCGGCTTCAGCGACCTCGGCCTTAGCCTCGGCGAAATTTTGCCTTCATCCTCTCGGCTTCGCTTGGCCGCCCTAGCCTTCTCAAAGAAGGGCCGCCTTCTCGCCGCCTCTTTCTCTATCTTCACCCTCACCGCCTCCTTGGCTTTCTCCTCCACGGCTTTCTCCTTAGCTTCGAGCTTATCGTCAAACAGCTCGTCAAATTTGCCCCATGGAAAGGAACCATCAAGAGGAAAGAGCTCCCCAATCACTTCCCCTGGCGCGGTTTCTTCGCCGGATCCCGTATTGGGCGCACATATCAGGAAGCATGGCGGTCTGGAGCATCTCAATGTCCTCCTCCTTTTGTCTAATGATGGCCTCCTTGCTCCAAATTACCTTCCCCTGGATCTGAAACTGGCCCCTGAATTCATTCCTCTGCTGGAGATAAAGGTCGGCGTGCCTCTGAACAAGGTTACACTTCTCCAACAGCTTAGCAGCTTCGGCCGCCGCAGCCTCGGCCTTGGCTCTCTCAGCAAGGACCTCCTTTTCAGGGTCCTCCCGAGTTTTCTCTCAGCCAAGAGCGCCTTCTCAGCATCTCCCCTAAGCCTCTGCTCATTGAGGAGGTCCAGCTTCGCCGACACGGCCACCTGCTTAGTGGCATTACGCTCAAGAACAGATTGAGCCACGGCTTTCTCCTGCTCTATGATACGAGCACCGGTCAGCGCGTTCCACCTCGCCAACTCCTTGATCAGCTTCGTGCCTTCCACTATAAGCTGGGAGACGGAAGCCTTCTGGGATGAGGAGTCAATGGTGACGCTTTGATCACCAAACCGCACTTGCGGGAAGCCTTCCGGGATGAAGAGACAATAGTGACGTTTTGATCATCAGCCTGCACGGGGCTCTTCTCCACTCGCTGCTCATTAAGAGCAACGGCCGACAACGACTGATCTGCACGAAATTTAATTAACGCATCCATGTAAACATACATGGACATACCGAAGAGCCTGTCATCGGAAACGTCTAATAAACCGGTTAAATCTGGGCCACGGGATAGATATGTACCGTGCTTGGCCTTCTTGGCCGAAGGACGCGTTTCCTTTGGCCGCGATTTCAGATAGTCGGAGCGGTGCTCCTTCCTCTTACGGACAAGGGGAGATTCCTCTGCATCAGAGTCCCCCCCATCGGTAATATCAACGATCTCCACCGTCTCCTTCTTAGGGGGGAGGGGGATGGGAGATGGAACCGGTGTCGACGCCGTCGCCGCCAAAGACTTTGTTTTCCGCATCCGGCGCGCCATGCTGCTAACGACCTTCGCCTGGGCCTCCACCATGTTCAAGCCCTTTAGCTGTTGATCCATGAGATCATTCGGCGACGTTCTGCGGTCACGGGTCAAAGCCTTAGGGTGCAAATCAGCAACGGTCTTATCCTTGTTCAGCCCCATTCTCCGGAGGATATCCTCAGACAGGTCCGGTCCAAAATGGTCTGCAAAGGAAACAAGGCAAGAGTTAAGAAGAAATAAATCGAAGTTCAAACAGAAACGCTAAGGCAGAGATGGGCCTCACACCGACCCCACTCACCCTGCGCTAGGGCCGGTATGAGGCCGACATGGCAGAGCGGCTCATCCTGAAGAATGATCTGCGTTGGGGGAATCCATCTTTTCGGCACCCCACTCTTGTCCGCCTCAAAAAGCCTCATCGCCAGCTTCTCATCCGCCTTAAGAGGAACCTTGCTGGCGTCCATCTTAAGCTTTTTCCGGGAGACCCATCTGTCATGCTCCGCCTTAGTCTCGCACCGCAAATTAACTTGGTGCTGGAAAGACCGGGGCAGCGGATAGTCATTTGGCACCTCAACATACACCCACCGACCTTTCCAGTCTTTGCAGGAAGAAAGTTTATCAACGGAGACGTAACCCGGCTCCATTTGCACACTGTACCATCCGACGCGACCAGAAAACGACGGCTTAAGGTGGTGAAGACGACGAAATAAATTAACCGTTGGAGCCTCTCCCTTGAAGAGACAGAGCCAGACAAAGCCGACTATGGTCCTAATGGCCAACGGGTGCAGTTGGGCCACGGCGACGTTCATGGCCCTAATAATGGCCATAACGTATTCATTCAGCGGAAACCGGAGCCCGTACTCCAAGTGCCGCATGTATACGCCGATGTAACCCGGTGGAGGGCAACAAACGGCCTGACCCTCCTCAGGGACGACAATTTTGTATCCCCTGCCAAAGTGGAAATGGCCCTCGAAAAATGTCTCGCCGGAACAACCGGCGAACTTATGGGTCCAAGAACGGTCAAGGCGGACCTTACAGGCGTCCCCGTGATCCATGACGTACTGCCTCCCCTCATTAGGATGAGCCCTTCCAGCATCATCACCGAAATCGTCATCATCATCATCATCCTCCCATTCCTCCAAAATTTGAGGATCAACTTCAGGAGAAGGAGACCTAGGGCCCCCAGACTTTATCGGGCGCGTCCGGTATCCCCCCCTCATCAAGACGCGACGGGGAACCCCCCGGCGCAGAAGTGCTAGCCCCGGCATCGGCAGAAGACATGTTCACGACAATTACTTAACAAAAAAAAAGAAAACTTGTTTGTTTACCTTGAAGAAAAACACTGGCCGGAGTAACAACTCTGAAAATTAGAAGACAAAGAAGCCCTTGAAAGTTTAGAGATGAAAATTTCGAAAAAAAAATTTTTGGAGAAAATGAAATTGGTGGCCAAATTCACGGAACAACTGCCCAATTTATAGGGAAAAGCCCATGAAGAAGGACCAATCAGGGCACAGCCCATGAAGCGTCAACCAACCAGCGAACAGACACGTGTCGGACATGCAACCACGGGATGTCAATCGTTGCAACAGTTGAACGTCAATCAATGCAACAGTGATCAAGCGTCTTCAACACGCCCCTTCATGTCTCTGCCTATTCATCTTCCTCAGCAAATTCCTAAGTATCTGCTCTCCGCCGGCCACATGGTCAACCAAGTTAGAAAGCACCGGCCAGGGGGCAATCAAAAACAACCGGCACTCTCAACCCTGGTCTCGGCCAGCGTCACCTTCTTTTCCACATCGGATGCCCTTTACACATCCATGTGGAGGGGGGATATGGTACGGCCTAAGCAGAACCAGGCCGAGGTAGAAGAAGCCGATACAGAAAAAGTTTCAGAAATTACTTGCGCAGAATATACGCTCAACATACATCGGAGCCCATACCACGACATAGACTACGCTGGGGGCAAATTGATGGGGCATATTCTGCACCGCTGACCAAGTCAACACATTGAGCAAGGTCAAAGATATCCACAGCAAAGTCAACGACTTAGACAGTCTAGCCGATGCAACCCATCGGCCTGTCACCTGGGTCTCGGCCTGGCAACTAGCCATCCGGGGCACATATCCGCGTACTCATATCCAAGACCCTCGGTCGGCCTGCCATTGGTCCATCGGCCGAGGGTAGAACGATCTTTCCACCTGCTAGCCACTTGGCCACTTGGCCACTACGTGACAAAAGGTGAAAGTCTATAAATACTCCTCAACCTTCATTGAGGAAAGCATCCACAATTTAGCCTAAGAATCACTATTCATCTGGTAATATCTTTCTTATCTCTCTACAATATATCCTTAGCCAAGTAACAACAACTTACCTCTCTAAGTTTACTGACTTGAGCGTCGGAGTGAGTACGCTCGGCCAAAGCCGAGCCCTCAGTTTGTTCATCGTTTCAGGAGACCGCAAGGAGGATTCAAGCAAAGACGTCATTCTACAAGCCACGGGTGGTAACAATACTTGCTCTGGAATTACACCCGGAACACTAACATCTTAGCTTATTTACTCATTATCTTTCAATGTCATAATGTTTTGCATTAGTTGTTAGATAATTTTTATAAAGTCACTCGAACTTATAAAAATTGAAAATAATACTAAGTATCCAAATTGAATTTTTAATAATTTTATATTATCTATTACTCATGATCTGAAATATATTATGTAATAATTACTTGAGAAATTATAGCAAATTATATTTATTTCTAATTTTTTTTTTTTTTTTTGTAAAACCCAATATCAGAATAAAGTAAGATTATTTCAAGGTAATGAAATATTGTCTTTTGCTTCTTTCGTTAAACGACGCACTTTGATTTAGTGAAAGAATCAAAATTTATGATTAGTAGCAAACTTACTGGTCATAGTTGTTTACGAGATACGATTTTGACAATGAGTCATTGGCTTGAAAGATTGGTTTAAAAAAAAACAGAGAGAGAATCTTGATTTAAAACTTAAGTTTGTTAATATTGCAATTTATAATATGAATTGACCAGATTAAATATTATACGATCCTATTGTTTATTGTTGGATACGGTCTATTATCACTAAATAACTTGAAAATAGCTTATCCGAAGATGACCCGGACTCGACTATAATTCTTGCAAACCCAAGATGACTTAACTCGAACTAATCCGATCAGAATTCGTCCGGATTGACCCATTTGCTAAGTCTAAACCCAGTGACCTATTTGTATGACAGATGTAAAGACATTTTAAGTTGATAGTTGGGTTTCATTTCATCTATTTCACATATTTTAAAGTGGTGATATACTGAAGGTCATTTTCTATTCGTGAGAGGTGACCCACGTGCGAATAATGGATCTTGGGTTTTCATCCAATACAATGACAAAATTAAGATGAACAACATTTTGCAGTAGTAAGTACATGATCGTAGTGCTGACCTCTTTAAGTATATGATCAGTTCCAATAGTTACCATGGACAATTGGCATAGCCTATACGTGTGGCAGAGGCGAAAACATGATGGTGCGACGAGATGATGGTGGTCGAAGGTGGGTGGCGTTTGAAAATAACCATATGATCGTAGTGGACAATTTCGCACACATATTATATGTGTTCAAAGTAACAGAAGATCAGAAAGAGTAACAATTAATTCATACACTGCGGGGATACCAAGTCCTAATAGTCTAATAGTCTTGGTGATATTAATGATTAAAGCTAAAAAAATGGATATTAGTGGCTAAAAATGGCAGAAGATAACATGCATTTTTTTTTTTCTGAAAACAATTGTTATTCACTTATACTTCGTATTTGCTAAGTTCTTTCTCTACCAAAATCATACCGTAGTAAATTTGGAAATGATTGTATGCTAGTATCTTTCCAGAATCAAGAATCAAGGCTTAAATTTCGGTTTGTTCAATTTTATGCACTTTCTAATATCTTACTTTAGGATTTTTAACGTGTCATTTTTAAAAATTTAAAAATTTAGTGGGGCCAAGTAAGATGACTAATTGATAATCATTAGTTATTAGTTACTAATTTTGAATTATGATGATTAAAATAATTATGATTAAATTATATGATTTTTAGTTTATGAAAAGTTTAGGATAATATGATTTAAAGTAAGATTTTTTTTTTTGAAACTTACTGGAGAATTCTTAAAAATATTCAAAAATATCAGCATATGTATTTATTCTAACCTTAATTAGTCAGATTTAAAACTTAATTAGTATATTCTTTAAAAGATACTCAAAAATTATCCTAAAATCGTAATTGAACAAATATCCTAAGATGTAGGTTGTAAAATCTAGGGAAATAAGTTGCAAACGAATCTTTAAGATGGTATAAGTTGTAAACGAAATTTTAGGATGATTTTTAATTGAGTTAGGAAACATTATATATTATTGTCGTTATTAAAGTTTGAGATTTCGTATTATATGGCTAAGCGACGACTTGATTAGTTAGTTTGTATAAATGGATAGCAAATTATATATTTGTATAAATGGCAAGCAATATTAAATATATCATACCTAGTTGATTAAATATATCCCGAATATCTAGGCTTCAGTTTAGGAAACTGTATCATATTTGTTAGAAATACAACAAATGACACGTGGCATATGAATAGGTGTTGACACGTGTCGATTAAATAGGCTGCTGGTTATTGCTTTAATATAATATATGATGATATGATGATTATTAGAGTTAGGAAACATTATATATTATTGTCGTTATTAAAGTTTGAGATTTCGTATTATATAGCTAAGTGACGACTTGGTTAGTTAGTTTGTATAAATGGATAGCAAATTATATATTTGTATAAATGGCAAACAATATTAAATATATCATACCTAGTTGATTAAATATATCTCGAATATCCAGGCTTCAGTTTAGGAAACCGTATCATATTTGTTAGAAATACAACAAATGACACGTGACATATGAATAGGGGTTGAGACGTGGCGATTAAATAGGCTGCTGGTTATTGCTTTAATATAATATATGATTATTAGAGTTCACCTATAATGTTTTGATCCTTACTTTACTCTCTTACTTTTTGTCCCAAATTTAATCTTATATATACTACGGAGTATATTATTAGAACACAAAATGTGATATTTTAAATTGGAAGAATTGACGGGAATAATCCGAGCTTTATGACATCTTCCAAGAATAATCTCACCTTTCAATAATCCGAAAATACTCCCATCTTTTGACCTCATCTTCTCTAAACAATCTCTCCGTAAAAATGACTTGTTATAGTAGGTAATGTGAGTGTCTTCAAATTGTTATTTAGTTATTTTACTTCACATAACCATTTCTCTCTCCTTCATGATAAACAAATATTACAGTATAAGACAAAATATCTACAACTTAACATGTACATTGTCTAATTTACCGATGCAAGTAATTTATGAACAATGAATATACGGTAGTGATGATAAAATCTAAACATATGCAAAATTGAATGTAATTGCTGCACGTAGGTAGCATAGTATTGACTGAATACACCCAATTTAGACAAGAAACAGAGTGAACAAAGGACGCAATAACTAGTTTCTATGGTTAGCAAAATTTTCCCCCGCTTTTGCATTAATTCAAGTGTGAGATCAACACTTTTTGAGTACTTTTTCCTGTGAATGAAAGAGTATGGTGAAATAGGATTTTAATGGCAACATGTACAACTTATTTAACAATGAAGGAGTATGGTGAAATAAGATTTTAATTGATCGGAAGTTTTTGCTTATGTTAACAATTGAAGAGTATGGTGATTTAATTCACCTATGTACTGCTTTTGATTGAAATTTTTTTATTACTTGATTTTGGCCGATGAAATGAGTTCTTTAATGGTGTTCTTTTATCGTTCATCTTTTCTTAAGTTTGTTTAGATTAATTTATGTGGGTTTAGAGTGTGGGAGATGAAGGGATGAAATAATTACTCCCTCCATACCAATTCAAAGGTAACATTGACCAAAATGACACTATTTATGTTCGTAGAGAATCTTCGATATTGTTCTTAATCTATAAGACAAAATATAGTCATCTGAGATCTTGTTTGATTTATCGTCATGAATGCTACAAAAATATCAATTTTTTATAATTTTTAATAATGTGTAACTATAGATATTCACGTTGCAAAATGTGTCTCGACAAGTGTGAAAAAGTCAATGTTACTTTTGAATTGGTATGGAGGGAGTATAAAAGTAAGTAAGAGACTTGAAACCTTTTAATCAGGTAATAGGTAAAAGAGAGTGTTTAGAGAAGACGCGGTTAAAAGGTGAGATTATTTTCGGATTATTGAAAGGTCGGATTGTTCTTGGAAGATGACACAAAGGTCGGATTATTCCCGACAATTCTTCCTTTAAATTTCGTGTCTTTTTAAGTGCATCCTGCTTGTTGTCTTTGATAACTGATAATGCAGCAGTAGGTCCTTTGTTCACTCTGTTTCTTGTCTAAATTGGGTGTATTCAGTCAATACTATGCTACCTACGTGCAGCAATTACATTCAATTTTGCATATGTTTAGATTTTATCATCACTACCGTATATTCATTGTTCATAAATTACTTGCATCGGTACATTAGACAATGTACATGTTAAGTTGTAGATATTTTGTCTTACTAGGTTTGGTGCCCGGCTACGCCCGGGCTAACTTTATTTACCATTTAAATTTTATTTTCTATGAAATATGATACGCTAAATTTGGTTAACACATACATTTATAATTTATATCTTGAAATTATGATGAGATGTAAAAATCATCAACAAATTATGAGACACGTTCACCACTCCCGCTGTTTATATTATTACTTTCACTACATCCCTTGTTAATACTATTTCTTCGGTTACTGTTGTTTGTTTAACTACTCCTGCTATTTTTACTGTTAACCCGTTAGTTTTGTCAAACTCATATATTTAAATAAAATTAATATTTTCTTAAAATCGAATTGTTATTTAATTTTTCATACTCTCTCCATTGTTCCTACGTTACTTTCATTACATGTGTTGTGACTACTATTACTTTCACTTCTCCCGTCGTCATTATTTTTTTCTTCATTACTCCCGCATTTATTATTGTTAATTTCACTACTCCCATTGTTGCAAGTATGGCTTTCACTACTCTCGTTGTTATTATTGTTGATTTTACTACGTACAATGCGTGGATTAGCTTACCAATCGATTCAACAAATATAATATTATTAGATTTATATATTTAAATAAATCTGAAATATTAAATTAGAATATTATCAAAGAGCAATCATTATTTTTTACTAATTAAATTACAAATTTAATGAATTATGAAATATTACATTTTTTTGGAAATCTAGATCGATTTATTTATCTTTTAATTGTTTCCAAAATATAGCATATTTACATTATACTCCCTCCATTTTTTAATATATGACGTTTTGCTTTTTTTGAGGCGAATCTTTGACTTTAATATTTACAAAAATATATTTGGTAAAAAATTATAAAAATTATACCATTAAATTTCTTATGAAAAACTCTTTCATATGAGTATACATATCACTATATTTAAGCATATAATTTGAGAGATATTGAAGAGAGAAGTGTGTGTCTCGAAATGTGAGAAAGTCATATATAGAAAAATAGAGGGAGTATTTGTGTATATTAAATAACTAACATCTTTATACTAATTAATACCATAAGTGGGGTCTATTTATTTTAAGGAAACTTACCATATTCTGGTATTCTCTAAATGTATATTTCAACCAAAACTATATAATATTTATATTAAAGTCCCTTATTCAGGTCCATCACACAGTGCTATGATTAAAAACTATATAGTATAATTAATTTCTATAAATTTATTTAATTACATTGAAGTCCCTTGATTTCTGGAATTAATATATAGTATTGATAAGTAATATTTGTTTATCATGAAGGAGAGAGAGAAATGGCTATGTGAAGTAAAATAACTAAATAACAATTTGAAGACACTCACATTAGCTACTATAACAAGTCATTTTTATGGAGGGATTGTTTAGAGAAGATGAGGTCAAAAGATGGGAGCATTTTCGGATTATTGAAAGGTGGGATTATTCTTGGAAGATGTCATAAAGGTTGAATTATTCCCGTCAATTCTTCCAAATTTAAATTATTAAAATAAATAATTTATTCGTAAAAATACATTTCAATTTTTAGGGGTTTTGCGGGGTTTAGGGTATTTTCATTCACTCAATCAAACCCAAAGAAAAAAAAAATCAAAGAAGAAGAACACAAAAATGGCAGGAAGATTAGGGAAAAGAGTAATCAGATTCGCGAACCTTCCAATCAAGCTTCTCATGCCTACTTCCTTCTCCAACATCTCCGAAATCGCTCTCAAAACCATTCCTTCCGCTTCCAAGGTAATCTAATTTAATCAATCATTCTTTGATTTTATTCAAAACCCTAATTCCCAATTCAATTTATTATTATATTCGAATTTGTTGAATTCCAGATCGAGATCAAGAGGGTATTGGAATCGCTATACGGATTCGAGGTCAAAAAAGTGGAAACCCTAAACATGGAAGGGAAGAAGAAGAAGAGGGGTGGGATATTGTTAGCTAAACCCGATTATAAGAAGGCTTATGTAACCCTAAAATATCCGTTGTCGATTTCGCCTGATCTTTTTCCTATTAAGGCGATTAAGGAGGATAAGGCGGAGTTGGATAGACAGAGGAAGACTAGCATTGTTGAGGCTGAGGGTCAGAAGAAGTCACATTGGCTTGAGGAGAAGCGGGCTCGGAATGAAAAGACTCCACATCGTGCTCGTCCTACTCGTCTTCCTCGTTCTCCTCGTCGTGGTGGTAGGGAGGAGACTGCCAAGTTCCCTTGGACTAGTATGAGGAATGCTGGTTCTGCTAATAGGTAGATTTAGATTGCTTCTTGTGTTTGTTTTTAAGTTTGGTTATTTGGTGATTATGTTATGTGGAATGATGGAAAATGTTAGTTGTTTTCGGGTTTATGGATGATTGTTTATCGTGGTAATGGAATATTTGATAAATTTGGTTATGAGAGGTGAATAAGTTATTTGGTGTCATGAGAAGTGTAGAAGTTGTTGATTGAGTTTATGAGTGACTTCGTCCTGATAACAAGTTCGTTAATAAGCTCATTTTGGAGATTTTTTATGTGGAGGTGATGGTGTTATATGCACTTGGGTGTTATGTATTGTTGCCAAAGCTGTTTTGGTGAGTTTAAACGATTTTATCAATTTTGGAAGATGAATGATATGTCTTGTTATCATGATTTCTTTTGTGTACTTCTGTTTGTACAACAATTAAAGAATCTGCCTTGACCGTGTTCATCTGGTCTAGTGTTTGATCCTTGTTATAAAGGCTTTCAAGGAAAGGCAAAACACCAGCATGTGATCTTGCTTGTAAGATAATATGATAATATGGGATTGTTGATAGTGCTAATTTGTTATATGGAAGAGTAAATATGATATCCGTTTACATGTGGCCGTACAATGCTACTTATTAAACTGTATGCACTTGCTGCAAAGGTAATGAGCTGTTACACACTTACACCTAAGATTGTTCTAGTTCCCATCTTCTGTTGGGATTCTCTGTTCCATTCGACAGCTTTGGCTTAGTGCTATATTCTATGAAAGTAATTTGACATGTTTACTTCTTAAACCTCAAGTAATTGTTTTTGAAGAAAAAGCGTTTTGGTAGAGGGATTATAAAGGAACACTTTGATGTCTTTGAGAGTCCTTAGATTATAGCTTAGGAAATGGATTGTCTCCTTCCAAGGTTTGACTGTCTCCGTTGGCTGATTTTCTTTTGTTCTCCACTGTCTGCCTCAACCTTTCCATTGAAACTAGCTGCATTTATAATCTTTCTCAATCCTAGCATCCAACTTGAGGTGCTGTGTTGCTTGTTGATCAGCTTCTCATACTCTCTTTGGAGCTCTGAATAGTCTCTCTGCAGCTCAAGCATCTGCTCTTTCACCTTCTCAAGTTCGGTTTTAAGCGTGTTTATTTCTTTCTTCGCAGATAACCAGCTTTCTTCACCTTCACATTCAGCAACATTTTCTACTTGCTCCTTGCTTTGCATAGCTACCCTCATCTTTGCTTGCTCGGAGAATAAGACCTGTTGAATACTCGCTTACGTGCAATTCATATGTAAGATTTTGTTGAGATAATTTGGTTCCTTTCATGTGCAAGCTTACAGTTAGAACAAACTAGTTCTCAGATATACTCTTATGCTGTCATTTATTATCCGTGAGATTTTGATGGTTGAAATTTTTATCTCATGCATGATGAATCCGGCCTTTTGTTTTCTAGTAGATACTATGATAGAAAGATAAGTTTTCCCGAGAAATATTGACAAGCGTAGCATATGTTTTATATCATTCTAGCTAATATTATCTTTCACTGTGGTGGAGGCGTTTCCAAAACCAAAGAAAGATTTTCGACTTTGTCGCTGTAGAAATCAATGTGAATGGGTTAGCTGCAAAGTTAGCGTTTAGAATATAGTCATATACTGGCATACTGCTATCAAACCCAGAATATTACCTGTATAACAGTTTTGAGAGGCAAGCGGTCATTCTGTGCAATATGCATGCAAGCGTCAAATGATAGCTTCTGACAGCTCATTACTTTACACAACCTCTTACGATCATGCTCTTGCAGCGAAGGATGAGTCTAATAAACAATGATTCAGTAAGTGCTCTCGGTGGTATTGCTAGAAAGTGTTGTTGAAGTATACGAAGTATATAGTTGTGTACCTTCATATAGATGTCAATTGCTCTGTATAGGCCATCATGGCATATTCTGGCATTTTCTGGCAACGCCTCAGCTAAAGCTTGGAATGTGGAAATAGTAAGATTTGGGTCAGTTGCTATTTCAGCTAAGTAGTTGTCGAGGAGCTTACTAACTTCCAAATTTTCAAAGTTCTGGTTTTCCTGTTCATGCATCAGAAAGTATTCCACTATTCTCTGAACAGTGTCGGTGTTGTACATTGTCTTCTTTTCTGGTGAACTGTGACAGAAATTTAGTATGGTTCAATAATATCTCTCTAGTTAGATGGGAGTGTAAATCCTCGCTTATTGAAAAGTCTGTTAAACAGGCATACGCTATTTCCTGTCGTGTCTTGTTTTGATTCACTAAAAGCATGAGACAGAAAACTCACCTTATTGGCTTTCCTTGGTCTCGGCTGTCGTAGCTAAAGATTAGTAAGTCTTGCACAGTGGCATCAAGCAAGACTAGCCCTGCTCTCTTCTCAAGCTCTGAGATTAAGGCTGGTGTTATTGAGTACATCATGGCCATCTTTAGCATCCATAATAAAAACTTGCAGGAAACAGCTTCTTTCTGTGGAGGAAGTATGCTGACAAGGCTTTCTATGATTATCTTTTGCTCTTTACTTTGGCTGATTGGGGCTTCTTGGATTCTTCCACTTACTATACTTAATTGCAGCTCGCCACTGCCAAACCAATGCTCTCTTTGTCCTAGTACCTCTTCTTCCATGCCCGGCAACCATTTCTCTGCATAATGCTTAATACACAAACCTATGATCTCTGGTTTAGTGCCTTTTGACTTTAATGCTGCTATTATTCTGACAAAATGGTCTATACGCAAGTTCGCAACATCATCAAACCACCAAGTTATATCATCATTCAGCTCTCCAACCGACCTCTTGTCTTGAAAAGCCTTCCCAGAAATTGAGTCACAGCATCTCCTTACGATTTGAAGATTTTCTGCCCAAGGAGATAAATTTTCGCAAGTTTTGAGAACCATAATGGAGTCTCTCCACGAAGCTAGTACTATGAATGTTAGGAAGGCTTCGGTTTTGGATATTAAGTTTCCTTCTTCAAACTCCTCTGTCATTTCTAGCAGTTCCGATGCACACCTCAGTGGAGCCACATTGTTTGGACTCAGTTCTAGTGGGAGACCATAACAAAATTTTAGAACAACTTCAAAAGTAGCGGCTCCTCCTGGGAAATTGTCAAGTTTAGCATCATTTCTGTAGTCTGAGTTAGCAGGATGGAGATCTACCCTGCCTATGTATCCACTCTTTGAAAGGACTGCGTACTGTTCAAGAAAACCATGGAGGTGAGAAATGTGAGTTCATGACAGTATGCAATTTGAGGTGATAAATTATTTTGAACTATTTCCACGGGCGTTTGAGTTAGGATTCGGGAAGAAGTGCAGTTCGACCTGAATAATGGGTTAGGTCCGCCCCTGATTACACCATTATTCAGTACCTGGGTGTAATATAACCTGTTATGCAAAATATTAGTCTTTTTGTCTACATGTTGTTTCCCTAATATACAGACCTTACTGTCCTGTGAGTCTGTGACTCCTGTCCTTAAACTCATTTGATGCTAATTGCTGATCGACTTAGCCTTCCCTGGTAATTACTTATTTGTAGCTTTACAAGTTGCCTGACAAAAGCAAGTAGTGTGTGTTTTTATCTGTGAATGTGAGGGGGGGTTCTATGTCATAATTGGGGTTACATGTTCAACTTCTATGCTATTGCGTATATCACATACATCTTTTATACGGAGTATAATATTATCATCATTATAGCTGTATGCTCATCTTTCCTTCCAGATTAACTACGGAGTATTTTTCTATATTTTTTTTTTTTTTTAAATTATTATTAATGGTTAGCCTTATAAGATGATTCATGTTGACCCCAAACCATTTTTTTTTTATTAAGGCTCTGTTGCTGGTGTTTGTTGTTTGTGTTTTACTGCTGCTGGTGGAAAATTGTCGATACTACTGTGCTAACTTCAGTAGTAGAAGAGTATCTTTGCCTCATTCCCTTCCCAAATAAAATAAAACTTAAATGTAAAATTTAGGACTGCCAGATCTTTTTATGTTAAGTGAATGTAGGGATAGCTATACCTTGTGTACATTAAAGGTGATGTCCTCAACTTGAATTGATAGATCTGTCGGAATGTCTGAAGTCACAGACCTGCATATAGAACAAAATAGATGCTATTTATACGAGGTAGAGATGAACAAAGGAAACAAAATAGTAGGTTCACGGCTTTACCATGAACGATCCTTCTTTTCAAAGTTTTGAGCCATTGTGTAGCCTTTGGTAGGAATCATAAGCTTGCCAGGAGTTTTGCTGGTGTCGTCACAGACGTACATTCGGGACTGAGCCTGAGTTTGATTGTGGTACTGCTGCATTGTTGCCCTGAGTCTGAAGCAATGTTCTGCAGTTCTTATTGAGTGAGATTCAGGTGTGGGACATTGCTGGACTAATGCTTGAGAGTTGAGTTTGTGGTTTTCGGACAAGAAGACAGCTTGAGAGTAGTTGAATGTCTGTATTCTTCACAGTTATTGGCAGTTTCTCACTTTCTTGTGTCTTTAATATTAGAACATGATTAGACATAAAAAGATAAGATGTGTATCTTTCATGGGTCAGGTGCAAGAATTTGAGGTTTTAGACGTATCATAACTATATTCTTGACATGAAGAATGTTTTTTCCGACACTTCGGTTGATGCAGGCCACACATACACAACTGCACAACTAAGGACACTGCTTTTATAGTTAGCAGAGTTGTACACTTGTACCAAGTGGTGGGTAAGTGAGTGCAGAGCTGTAACTGGGTCACTTGGAGTGGTTTCTGGTTAGTTTTTATCGGGTTCAGATTTGGTTGGGTCGATATCATTTTTCCAGTCAAGTTGGGTCATTTATTGGGTTAGAATTGGAAGACACTTTACAGTACATTTTCAAGCTTGGAGCTGTAATTTCATGTTTAGAGTATTATATTAGTACTGTATTATTTTGTTTTCAAGTCAGGAGTATCGGGTTAAGTAAATGTCGAGTTAATATTATCCGAATAATTGTTGTTGTCAAATCATTAGTGTGCGGATTATACTCTACTTGGTTAATCGCAATTTGAGTTGGTTTGTTACAAAGCAAATTAAATTAATTATGGCTGGGGTCCTTGGTTGTGTGGAGTTGGTTTTGATCCAACCAATTTTTAGGCTTTAATAAGGTAGAGTCCACAGTCAACCGTCATCATCACCAACACTGCGGGCTCCACAACCGATCACCACCATCAGCCCCCTAAAAACCCTAACCTACCACCTCCATTCAACTGTAAAACTAGCCCACCACCCTTAACCAGTCGAAAAGCCAGCCCCAATACCTCGAGGCCTTTAATCATCTGTAAAGCTTACCCTACTAGCGCTAAAACAATTAAAAAACATCTTGTGCTTCCTAAAACACCAGCTTTAACCACTGAGAGTCTGAAACCCGTGCTCCTTATGTTAAATGTAACATGTAACAGTAATTATTGTGTGAGACGGTCTTACATTAGAGACGGTATTGTTATGTAAAAAAAGGGAACTAGTTTATTAGCATTAAATAGTTTTTTTTTTTAAAAAAATGGTTAAGTCTTAGTAGCAGTGCAGATCCTCTGTCCCATTTCATATCACATCTTATGTCCCATCACTTCTCCTATTGACACATAAGCCATTTGATATATATTATTATCATTTTTATTATCTTATGTGTGATGTGTCAAGATCTTAAGGTAGGGGACACAATATGGGAAATAAAAGTGGGACAAGTGATCTCAATTCGTCTTAGTAGAGCTGACAAAGAATGACACGACACAACCACGACAAAAAATTAACAAATTTGGGTCAAGGCTTGATGACCCATTTATATGAGTGGGTCGACATGATCACGACCCGATATTTACTCCCAAATTCCCAATCATATTTCAAGAATGAGAGGGGAAATTACGATGGGCCCACAAAGCACCTATACAGAACCTCCAAAAGTCAAGACTGTCTACGACTTTTCAACTTCTCCTTTAGTCCTATTCCGGCAATCCCTCCTTCCTCGACCACACACCCACTACGAATTACCAACCCAATATTCAAACCGATTTAAAAAATGAGAGCACCCGTAAACCCGGTTCAGCCCGGGATCGAATCCGACCCCAGGGTCCCACTCACCAACCTCGCCGCGATCCAAACCCGACTCGACTCACTGAGCAGCCACCTGTCCGATTCAGTCAACTCGCGCACTGTCCTCCCGGTCCACCAACTCGACTCGATCTCCTCCGAGCTGTCCTCCGCCATCCAAAATGTCATAATCAACGGCGCCGCCCTCCTAGCCACCCTCACCCAACCCCAACCGAACCTGATTCCGAAACCCGAACCCGAGGATACGGAGATCGTGGAGGTTGACGCAGTGGAGCTGCTTGCGGAGCAGGTCCACGTGTGCCACCTCTGCGGTAAGGGGTTCAAACGTGACGCTAATCTCCGGATGCACATGCGGTCCCACGGGGATCAGTACAAGACCTCGCAGGCACTTGCCAAGCCGGTCCAGGACTCAACAAAGTCAAATGGGGACAATATAAAACGAATGAAGTTCTCGTGTCCGTATTCCGGATGCAACCGGAACAAAAACAGCCCGAATTTCAAACCGTTAAAATCAGTTGTATGTGTGAAGAATCATTTTAAAAGAAGTCATTGTCCGAAGAAGTACAATTGCGAGCTATGTAATAATAAGAAGTTTTCGGTTATTGGGGATTTGAAGAATCATATGAAGGTGTGTGGGGAGGAGAAGGGGAACTGCAGGTGCTCTTGTGGGACCGGGTTTTCGAGCAAGGATGAGTTGTTTGCTCATCTGGCATTGTTTCAAGATCATTTCCCTGTCTTTGATCGTTCTTCTGAAAAGGATCAGCTCGTAACGGCTTCTGGTTCTGGTGTAGGGTCGAGTAGTGGTGGCGGTTTTGGTGGTGGGTTTGAGTATGATCAGTTGTTGGAGGGGTTTATGGGGGGTAATTCTATAGACGAGTGTTTTAGATTTTGATCTTGTTTGTGTTTTTTTGAGTTTTACTTGCTTTACTTGTTACTCCCATTTTTGGATTCATCGTGTCAATATACATATACTCTCATAACAACATTGTTCTAACATAGCAGTCCTTCATAGTCTTACTCGAGTTTCTTTCAATGGCGGAGCTAGGGGAGCCTGGGAGGGCCAGCAGAGGCGCTTGGCCTTGCTGAATGATAGAAATTTCAAAGTTTTTTTAGTTAAATTTCTTCAACTCTCTTCAAGTTCTTATACTAAAATTGTTCGAGCCCTCTAAGTGAAATTCATAACTCCGCCACTGGTTTCTTTGAATATACTTGTATACATTGGTGCATCATTTTAACTTGGAAACAATCTTCGCATTTTAGTTTTCTGGTAAATGTAACCACATATTGCTGAAGAGTTCTTTTTGAGCTGAAAATGTACTACCTTGAGCAATTTAAAATAGGATGAAGTTGATCCTAAGCATTTGTAGCTAATGAGAAATCTGAAGTTGACTACAATATCCGTAATGAACAAAGTAGAATCTAAGTAAATGAAAACAATTTTTTTAAATCGTAGTTCTCGAAAAAATGATTGATTTGAAAAAAAAAAAAAAAAAACATCACTTTATGAGCTTGTAAAACGAGTTATGGCCTCTTTAAGTTTTCCGCATAAAAAATTTGGATATTTTTTATAAAGTGGAAAACGTCAGGGGTACCGCGTGAATTATCCGGAAAAAAAAAGTGGTGCGTCAAGGCTATAATCAGCAAACATTGCATCAGCTTAGCTATCAGGTGAAATCAGCTATTGCCTATTGGCTGATGCTATGTATTATGCATACAATGTTAAAAATGTTTTTCCCCTCTACTTGTTAATCACGGGAAGTCTAAACTCCAAACTACTTTTGAGAAGATATAATACCGAGTATTAATGAAGTCACCAATGAGGATTGATTGGTACTTTGGTAGTCCTATAGGGTTTAGATGAGACCTAACAAAATTGATACGATCCAAATTAAATAGACCAAAACTCGAAAACCACAAACCGCGACTACACTCAACCAGAAAATAGGCCAATCTAAAACAACACGCCAAGAAAATGATTGTGACTCGACCCAAAACCAAATTTTCTAAAATGACTAGACCCTGTTGTGACCAAGCCTAGAATCAACTCGAGTAATTCGTTTACTGGATCTAGTTTAGACTAAGGTTCTATACAGATGATAGGTGCATGCTCCAATCCTTCTTTCTGTTCACTTTAGATCAAATAATTCGTTTACCGGATCTAGTCACTTTGTTACTCCTCTCGGCTCTCACGCCCTAGCAAAGCAGTATCATTGTAGCCATACCACTTCCATTCAAGTGGCAAGGACTCCCTTTGTCCCCAATCATTTATTTATTTTTTAAAATTCTTTATGAGGAGTATTTTTAATCAAAGACAAACAAATGATAAAAGATATTGCGTAATTTTTATTAAACTTGATTAAACTAAACCCGACTTGAATGACTCGACCTAAACTAGTCACGACTAAATCCCGAGATGATGGATTTGAAACGGAGTAGTCAGGAATGTTGTTTAACAATTCCCGGGACCATGAAAAATATCTCCCCATCTACAAAATATCTGAATTGTCCAGTCAAATAGCAACGGCACACAGATGATGATTAAACAGGCTGAGTCGAGGTAATAGCAATCACGAGAATGTTGCTTAACAATTCCTGGGATTTTGAGCACATTGTACTTCCGTCTCCCCTCTAAATTTGACATTCAATATTTCAATTCAACTGTTTTGATGCTATACCCTTATTTATACCGGTCCCGTGATTCAGACTTTGAAATTTCAGCTTGAATTTTTCAGAATTAGGATGCATATAATACAACACAAAAATATGTATTCACATATAACAAACGTACACTTTTACTTCATTATATTCTCGTACGTCCAATCCAATTAGCTCAAGTTTTGCACACAAATACAAAAACAACAAAAATGTCGATATCTTTGGAGGCACGTGCAATGGCAGGAGAAGATTATGCAAACTTTGGCATGGAAATGGAGGAATGGGAGCGGGCTGACTTAGAAGAAACACCAGCTCATCTACTGGCCTATGAAGACGACGAAGAACCATGGTTTCTCGGGAGAAATAGTAATGCTACTGATAGTATATGTAGCGATGGTCATGATGAGGTTAGAAATGAGGATCGTGAAGAAGTCCTTGGGAAGTCGGAAGAATGCACAAAGTTGAAGGGAAGATTTCGCTTAAGAGCGCTAATAATGATGATCGCGGCTGTGTGTAGGCTAATATTGCTTCTAAGAGTGCCAACATTAACGTAATAATCCATTACGCCTAAATAATCAAGAAGTCATTGTCCGAAGATGTACAATTGCGAGTGATGTAATTAATAGGAATAATTATGATAGATGAATTATAATAGTTAGGTCTCAACCATGGTATTGGTTGAGATGATTCATCTATTATGGTATTAGAGCCAGCGTGACCAAAGGTCATAGGTTCAAATCCTTGCAACCTCCACAAGTGTTCTTGTGGGACCGGGTCACTTGGCATTGTTTCAGGATCATTTCCCTATCTTTGATCGTTCTTCTGAGAAGGATCAGCTCCTGACGGGTTCTGCTTTGGCTTCTGGTTCTGCTGTAGGGTCGAGTAGTGGTGGTGGGTTTGAGTTTGATCAGTTGTTGGAGGGGTTTATGGGGGGCAATTCTATAGATGAGTGTTTTAGATTTTGATCTTGTTTGTGTATTTTTTTGTTTTACTTGCTATACTTGTTACTCCTAATTTTGGATTCATCATGTCAATATACATACTTGTATCAACATTGTTCTAACATGGAAATCTATATACATACATACTTGTAGCTACATTGTTCTAACATAGCAGTCCTTCATAGTCTTACTCGAGTTTTCTTTCAGTGGTGGAGCTAAGAGAGGGCTAATAGAGACGCTTACTCTGTTGGACGATAGAAATTTCAATGTTCTTCAGTGAAATTTCTTAGAACTTCTTTCAAGTTATTCTTATGCTAAAAATTTTCAGCCCCGCCAAGTTAAATTCGTGGCTCCACTAGACCACCACCGGTTTCTTTGAATATACTTGTATATTGGGGTGCATCATCCTAACTTGGAAACAGTCTTCTCATTTTAGCTTTCGTACAAATGCAACTAGTCAACAACATATTGCTGCAGAGCTCATTTTGAGCTGAAAATATACTACTTTGAGCAACTTAAAATAGAATGAAGTTGATCCTAAGCGTCATAGCGAATGAGAAATCTGAAATTGACAGCAATTTCCATAATGAACAAAGTAGAATACTAGAATCTAAGTAAATGAATGCACATAAGACCTTTTCATATAACTGAATATTTCCAATCATTGTTTATTTTTGGCGCAAATTCTCATTTATGATGACAATATTCCGTCATAAGCTTCTGACAAGTGAAAGGGGGCTGAGACGGTCTGCATTTCTGGTGGCAACTTTTCAGGTGCAATAACTTTGAATTGGTGGAGTAGACAGACTTAGCATTTATTCCCTGTTTATTTCAATAACAATTTTAAAATAGGCCGGTCACTTTCATGACTAAAGACGAAAAGGTGAAAGTAGAAGATCAAATAAATGGTCCAAGAAATTGGAAAAAATAAAGGAGCAAATAACTTAGCCTTATTCTATAACAATTGGTCTTCCTTGAGACTGTCATATCTGTTTTAAAAATAAAACGGTTGTATTCATCCCAAGGATAAAACACCTCAAGTAATACCTCATATAAAATAACACAAATGTAAGACAAGATTTTTTTTGGTTTTCTCTGTACATTATGGTTTTATCACATCTAACAACTTGTCAGTTGTCTCGTTTCTTATTTAAGGCTATATGCTCGTCTTAAACAATAGTTTATTTTATATACCCTCTATTTCATTAAATAACCTTGATTTTTCAATCATTCACAATAGAAACAAACGAGAAATATAATACGCGTAGCTTGAAATAAAGACAAAGTCTTGGAAGCTGTCAATAATAATAAAAAAAAAAAAAAAAAAAACAAAACTTGCATCAAGGCTTGGATCAGCAACATTGCATCAGCTAAACTATCAGGTGAAATCAGCAACTGCCTATTGGCTAATGCTATTATGCATTGTGCATACAATGTTAAAAATGCTTTTCCCCTCTACTTGTTGATCACGGGAACCCTAACCTCTCAATTTCTTTTGAGAAGATATATTAATGAAGTCACCAATGACTCAATGAGGTTTGGTTGGTAGCCTTCTAGGGTTTAGAGGCGACCTAGTAAAAATGACATGATCTAAAGTAAGCAGATTAAAATTCCAAAATCACAATTCTGGATTATATTCATCTAGGAAATAGCGCCATCTAAAACAACAGGCCAAGAAAATAAATGACTCAAATAATTCATTTATTAGATCTAGTTTAGACTAAGGTTTTATACTTTTATTCAGCTCTTTGTTCACTTTGGCTCAAATAATTTTTTTCCCTGTGACACAGTGCGAATACTTCGTTTACCGAATTACCGGATCTAGTCACTTTGTCTCTCCCGTTACAATCTGGCAAAGCAGTATCATTGTAGCCATACTACTCCCGCTCGAGTGACAAAGTAGTTATTCTAAAAAAAATTTACTCCATTGCAGTAATATGTTTACCTATTTTATATTTGATGTCTCATTCATCTGTTTATCTTTTTATATTGAAAATGTTTTAAATGGTAATTTGATCATCCACATAGCCCATTGTTCACGTGTCATTCAAGATTCAATGATAATATCCACAAATGATCACCTCCTTCCTCCTTAGCCTTCGTGTAAAAAACAAAGGTAAATAAATGACCCAGCCGACGAGAGTATTAAATTTGACATTGCATAAATTCTACTAAACTTGGTAAAACTAACCCGAGATGACGGATTTGAAGCAAAAAAGTTGGGAATGTTCAACAGGGAACATGAAAAATATCTCCCATTTACGAACATGAAAAATATCTGAATTGTCAAGACAAATAGCTACGGCAATTCAAAGGACAAATATGATGATTGTTAGCCTCTGTCCATGTAATAGCAATCACGGGAATGTTGCTGAACAATTCCTGGGATTTTGAGCACATTTTACTTCCGTATCCCCTAATCTTTTGACATTCAATTCAACTAATTTGATGCTATAATCTTTCTTATACCTGTTCCGTGACCCGGACTTTGAAAATTCAGCTTGAATTTTTCACAATTGGAATGCATATGCACGTATATATAACGCATAAAAATATGTATTCACATATAACAAACGTACACTTTTACTTCATACTTCATAATATTCTCAAGTTCGCACAAAAATACAAAATCCAAAAAGAAAAAAAAAACGTTAATCTCGGAGAAAAATTAAGGTGACAATGTCGATATCTTTGGAGGCACGGGCAATGGCAGGAGAAGATTATGCAAACTTTGGCATGGAAATGGAGGAATGGGAGCAGGCCGACTTAGAAGAAACACCAGCTCATCTACTGGCCTATGAAGATGACGAAGAACCATGGTTTTTTGGGAGGATTAGTAATGCTACTGATAGTATATGTAGCGGTCATCATGATGAGGTTAGAATTGAGGAACATGAACAAGTCCTTGGGAAGTCGGAAGAATGCACAAAGTTGAAGGGAAGATTTCGCTTAAGAGCGCTAATAATGATGATTGCGGCTGTGTGTAGGCTAATATTGCTTCTAAGAGTGCCAACATTAACGCAATGAGCCATTAAATAATCAAGCTGATTACTCCGTATATGAAAGGCTAGCGAGAATCTGATGGGCATTTGGAGTTTTGTTTTATGTATTAATATTTCTTCAAGTCGAAAAAATAAAATGGAATAATATATATTGACATTTCTTTTATAACAAGGACATCAAAGTGTAAAGACCATTAACACTAAACACAACCAGGATTTGTACCTTAGTCTTGTATGAGACGGTCTATGTATTCCTCATTTAATTCAAGGATTACTTGACCGGTCGCACAAGTAAGGCCGGGAAAAATAAGTCCTTTTGGAAGACAGGTTTACCTCTAGGGTTGAATCATCGACCACCAGACAGTTCGATGGCATCCTGATTATGAATAGAATCGTCACCCCAGTCGAATCTTCTCTGCAGTCTTTCATATTCTTGTCGGCGAGTAACTTCGACATGCTGCCATTCTTCCCATCTTTCAGCGAGACCCTCGCCTTCAAGCATCCGCACCACCTCGGACATCGTTGGACGGTCTTCGGGTGAGGCTTGCGTGCATAATAACGCAACTTTGATCATCATCTCCACCTCCTGAATATCATAGTTCTTACACAAATTCTTATCGACTATAGCGTCTAATTTCTTCTCTCTTTCCAGCTTCTTCACCTGTTTCCAGTTCAGTCAAAATTTAGAGACAAGAAGCTGCAATATTAATCAAGGACTAAAAACATATTCCTTCGATCCCGAATTTTTCAAAGGGTCCGCAACAATTTCCCTTTTGGGACATCCAAATTGGTTCTTGAGATTTCACTTTGTTGAATAAAAGCTTCGTTGAAATTGATTGCAACTCGGGCAGTCAATCTCGAGATAAAAGCTTCGTTGAAATAGACCGTCTCATTAACTGATAGAATCCAATTATTGTGGATTCGTCCATAGTTTTAAAAGAAAAGAGAAATTACTTTAACTGCCAGCAATAAGGTAGTACCAAAAGAGAATGATGTGATTGTATCTTACATGATCAAGCAAGAGTACGTCATCTTCTTCTTCCAAGCGTGAAAAATCAATAGCCCTTTGGCCTGTCACGAGCTCAAGAAGCGTAATGCCATAGCCAAAAACATCTGTCCTCTCTGATGATTTTCCAGTGGACAAGTACTCGGGAGCTATGTGTCCCATGGTCCCACGTACTTGTGTCGTCACATTTGTCTTTTGCACATCTACCAGCTTTGCTAAGCCAAAATCACCCACTACTGCTTCAAAATCTTCATCTAAGAGGACATTAGCAGCCTTAACATCACGATGGATGATCTTTGGGTTGCAATGTTCGTGAAGATACTCTAATCCACGCGCCGTTCCCAAGGATATTCTTTTTCTTGTCGACCAATCCAAAACAGCCTCCCCTGGTTTTAACTCTGCAGAAGAATTATGACCGGAAAAATGAAAACCCATGGTGGCATACCACTTTTCTTTGAAGGCTTAGCTAGATTTTTAAGAGGCGGTCGTTCGCATTACAGACTTTTATGGTACTACAAACAGTATCTAAGGTCTTAAGGGTAATGCAATTTGCAAAGAAATCAAACATGATCACTTCAACTCTTCGCTTTCAGAGCCATTGGCATGTCCGACATAACACTCTAGGATATGGGCATGGAACCCGTCCCGATCTTTGTCAGTCCGACACCTCACCTTGAAACGAGGCGAGAGTCTTATGTATGACCGCGTTTAGTAAGATTCTGAAGGATTGTTAGCCATATTTAGGTCCCAAACACATTTCTAATTTGCTTCCAAAAACTAAATATTTTAAATTTTTTGTTGATGTTCTTTTTGAGAACGTGCACACGAATCCCGTGTCTGGTAACGTAGAACACTATCAGATTCGTAAAGTGAACAAGAAACATCATAATATCATATACGATCAAGAAGAAAAGGATGGTACCCCTGAGGCGGTAAGCAACGCTTAGGTTCTTCATAAATGGGTACACCAAAAGTCGTTCAGTTGGAGTAGTACAAAACCCAATTAGGCGTAGTAGATTCTTATGCACAGCGACGCTAATCATCTCAACCTCACGTTGAAAAGCTGCATCCCCTCCCGGGCTTTCATAATCAGTTAATCGTTTCACCGCAACCTTGGTACCATCACCAAGCAATCCTTTATAAACCTTGCCAAAGCCACCTTGACCAAGAACGTTTTTCTCATTGAAGTTGTCTGTTGATATCTGCAATTCCCTGTATGCAAATCGCTTAAGCTGCCCAAATGCAATTCTACGATCAACTTCACCTGTAAAAGTACGCCGACAAAAAAAGGGTTCAAGGCAAATAAGAGCTGTACATAAATGGTTTCATACTTCATATATTTTTATCATTCATCTACATGAAGTTCCAAGCATTCACAAGCTTCAGCACATTATCAGTGATTATCAAACTTCAAACTATCATTCCCCCTTAAAAAGAACACTATTCAGTATTCACTATACAACACAACGTGATTATTGAGAGGATTGCCGGAAAAGGGCAGTACACATGACCCGGTATCAAAATCCATCAGCATAAAAACTACTCTCGTGACTCCCTTAACACCCAAAAAAATAGTGCTTATTTACCACAATTTAGTTCCTTATTCTGATCTTAGCCTAAATAAATTTTGTAATAACCATCCATACGAGAAATACTGGGTTAACTAAAACTCAAAACCAGTCTGTTCTGACAAAATACATAAGATAAGTAAGCCGTAACAAAAATGGAAGCTAGAAAGGTAAAGAGCGAACAACAGACCTGCAACATCAACATAAACTTCACGCTTGAAACCCTTATATCTACTTTTGCACATACATAACAAGAGGACTCCAATAAGTAGTATTCCAACAAGCCCTCCAATTACTCCTACAATAACTCCAACTTTTGATTTGTTTGAAGAACCTGACATAGTGCAGCACACCAATCATTAAACCAAACCTCAACTGTAACTTTACAATCTAAGAATTGAGATATTTAAAGATGAAAAGGCACCAAAGTATACACTCCTACCTGTTTCACTGTTATCAGATGCACACAAATGATGAAGATCGCCACCACAGTTCAACTTATTACCGGTGAAACTGCAACCAATCAACCAATGAAGGTCGTTTCCACTCAATCAGTTTTTTTTTACCATCACATTCAGAGAATCGGTACTGAAAGCGTGACAAGATTAGCTCTAAATTGAAGTTTATCATACTTGTATTTTGGAATCTGAAAGAGTTGTTCAGGAACTTTCCCACTGAGTTGATTTGAAAATAGCTGGCTGCCACCCAAAGCATAATTCATGAGACATAGTAGTAGAAACTCATAAGTTCTGGCAGTATCTTTATCTTAAAATTTTGTAACTGAAATAAAAAGGTTGAAGAAAACACAGATAACAAAGTACGACATTTTTTTATGTTCACTTACAGGCTAATTAAGCTATTCAGTGCAGATAGTGACTCCGGGATAGTCCCAGTGAGATCATTATTGCTCAAAATTCTGCATAAAATGAAAAAAAAAATGGTATAACTAAAGGTAACCAAACAGAAGAAACCATGATTCAGTACAGTATAGCACAAATGGTATCACTTACAAATATTTAAGATTTTTAAGATTACCAAGGGAGGATGGTATTTCACCAGTCAAACGGTTACGCTCTAAATCCAAGTTTGTTAGACTGGTCAAATTTCCAAACTCTTTAGGAATTTGGCCAGTAATGGCATTCCCTTCCAGAGACCTGCACAGCCAATACAATTCACATTATCAACCAAACCAGCTAGGGTTTGCAAGGGTTAAGGGAGTCACTCAAACTCCCTATGATTCACACATACCAAATTATCAATTCCCGAATTGTTTGTGTAGCAGTTCGACAAAATTTGTGTTGAATACTCCAAAGTCACAAATTAGTAGATGATACAGATAATGAAAAAATAGGAAGAGAAGAGAAAATAAGCAATGTGGTGCTAAGAAAGTAGACGCAAAAATATGGGCAGATTATAGTGTCTTCTTTTTTGCATTAATCCATCATATTCCAAGCCAGAATAGTGAGACTCTTCCTCCGTTAATGATATAAGAACATTACTACCAAAAATAAAACCGCTTCACACTGAAAGTGTTTCCAATCATATAGCCCAGATACTCCATAGTTACGAAGCAACAATACAACAATAACAGAAGTTCCGCCTAATACTATGGGACCAAACCTCCCAAACTGTGTATGCATCATCACATAATGCTTCATTGCTTCCTTTAAAATTTACAAACTTATAATAGTCATGAAGCATTATAGAACATACCAAAAACCAACTATTCGTCTTGTTCTTCGGTTTTCTAGGATTACTCATGAACTTGGCATATGTTCAGGTTTCATAGTATTTCAGCTAAATTAACCCATAACACTAATTTTCTCTTCAGCTACTTTCTATGCAATACTAAAAGTTGCGCAAGTCTGAAGGAACGGCCACAAGGTCAAAATAACCAGAGTTGTTTGAATTTCTGCTAATTTCTATACCATCATGAAAAATTAGTGAAAAACACGTGCAAGATAAGATCTTGATAGGGCCAAATAAAAGGGCAGCCCGGTGCTCGATAGGGCCAAATGTTGACAAAAAATTGGACACTGTACCAAAACATCCCCTTTCTTAGTGCAATTGCACAACATGAAAAGTAAACTTACAGAGATGTAAGGGTTGTAAGGGCGCCAATTTCAGGAGACAAAGTTCCAGGAAATCCCATCGATGACAACGTCCTGTGACCAAACTAAAATTAGACAACAATATCAACTAAAATTAAGATTTCAAGAACTTCTCCGCACCATAGGAGAGCCTGAATAAGCTAGAGTTCAACCGAAAAGCAAAACATGTACAAGAGTTACTTACAGAGAATACACCAAACCAGAGTTGCACATGACATTTGACCAAGTGCATGGACTCACTAGATTGGGGTTCCAGTCAGCCAGCTGACTTGATGAACCATTTAAAGAAAGTTTCAAAGCATAAAGTGCCTTTCCTGACAAGAGAAACATCAGAAAGTTCATAATTCCTATACATGATTGTGAAAAGGCATATAGATTAACTTGTAGTCATAGATGATAAGGAGACAAAAAACATGGGACCAAAATATATGGATCCGGTCAAATTGGTGGCAATCTATGGAGTACGCCAGTGCAGGTACCTTCTCCTTTGGGGGAGGGGAAAAGGTGAGAACTGAAAAACCCCCCACACAACCACGAAAATGTGAGGTAACCTCAAAAAATATAAGCAGCACTAGATTGTAGTTTTGCATACATTGCCCAATCAAACTAACAGTCACTTATCAATACCTTGAAAGTCCGCCATATGACAAGGAAGCAAACACAGAAAGGCTAGAACAACAAAAGATAGTTGTAGCTCCATCAGCAATGCCATTCTCACGGATGCCAATTACTAACTACATGGAAGTCAACAAAATAAGCAACACATCTGCACAAGGGAAAGAAATAGAATGAAATGAAGTCAATCATCAGTTTCAGATAGCATCACTGACACAGTGAATTAAAATTAAAAAAACGTAGTAAAATAAGATGTACAAGTCATATGTAAGCTATTTAGTCAGAAAAATCACTGAAACACGTTGGCGTCAAAATTGCCCTTAACCCTTTACAGCAAAAAAGAATGTACAAAAAAACCGAGAATTGAAGGCAATTCGTCAAAAATTCTTTGATTAGAACATCTTTCAAATTCTACCTCAATATAGTCTAGCCTAAACTCTAAAAAACTATCTACTGGAAATTATATTCTGAAATTCCCTCGGCGATTTTTAAATCCCCAATATTCAACAACCTCAAGATCATCAATGCTTTATGCTTCACCCACCATCACTAGACTTTGCAGTTACAGTCTTCCACCCACTTGCTATGAGGCCCCTATCATTTACCAAATTAAGAAATAAACTCCCAATTTAAGAAAGTTTGCATCTTTTAACCCAAATTTACAAGATCACATCATTCAATCATTCAATTACTAAAATCCAATACACACTTTAAAAACCAACCATTTTAGGGAAAACTTGCAATTTTTTTCATATTACTAAACTCAGACATAATCCCACTTCACACTTCACTAAACAAATCAAATTCAAAATCAATCATTTAAACTACCACACAATTAAATTCCAACAAACTAACAATCAATACCCATAAAACAAAGATCTTGAAACTCATTAGTTAAGTAATGGAACAATAATTAGTGACATTATTAATTAACAATAAATACCCAGTTCACATAAATTAAAAAGCAGCACTTGTGACGTCTCACAACCCGCTTTCCTCTTTAACATTATTTAAATCGGTTATGAGTCGTCACAAGTAAGAATTTGTAAAAGAGAACAGGGAAGTGAAGAGATTAACAACCTGGTACAGAAGATATGAACAGAAGAAATTAAAGAGGATAGAGGAAGAAGAGTTGATATAATTTTGACCAAAATAAATGATTTAGAAAGACAAAGCTTTTTGGTTACTTTGCTGACAATTGAAACTGTTCTCCCTGTTTTATGCTCGTTGTGTCTGGTACACTGAATTTTCTTACTCTAAAATGAGATTGATTTACACAAAATAGTAACTTAACATAACACAATACAATAATTTTGTTCCCCAAATTCCTTTCTTCTTTTCTAAAGTGGTCTTCCAATGTGTGCTACCTAAGTGTGTAACTTAAACTATAGTATGATTGTATGAGTAGATTAGAAGATTTAATTAGTGGTCATACTTTAATCAGAACCTAATCACAGTTAGAGTCTAAGGTATTCCAATTTATCTGTTTTTTTTTTGGACGGTAGGGTCTAATAAGTCTTGACGGGTATTATTTGTCTTAAGTTTAAAACGCGTCAAATACATATCAAATCACATAATAAGTTGCCAATAAAATGTCAATAGTTATGTCTTTATTACTACTTGACCCGTCTTAATCTTAAGACGAATATTGTCCATCTTAAATGAGAATATGTATTAATTATTTTACGAATTACGAATGACTTTTGTTATTAAATAGTTATACTTTTATAAGACGGTTTTACACATATTGTGTACAACGGTTACAACAACCATCAATAATGATAATCCAGTGTTTAATACTTGTAGAAAATGTACTACAATCACATTATAATAGATTTGCCTAATATTGTCTTACATAACTATTTGTGTTTTTTAAATGTTCAAACTTGAAAATAAGAAAAAGATTACAAAAGAAAGTTAGATTGAAACTATTTGTAAAGAATGAATCCACTCAAAATAAAAGTATACTTTTATGAAAGACCAAACGATACTCTAAAATAAATAAATGTGAAGAAATGATCTCATAGAGAGTAAAGAGAACAACTAAAAGCAATTCAATTTTATGCATCTAGAAGATAAGAACCACAACATTCTCCATAAATCCACCAATGAATTCTTGAGCTTGGTAAATTGAAACTGTAAAAATATGTCAAGAATATATGCATTCATGATTCATCCTAAATCCAGTTGCAAAAAGTGACATCTTACACGAAAAAGACTAAAAAAAATTCCGACCTACCGGATTCGAACCAGTGACCTAAGGATGTCTGACAGGTTTACCCTACTACAGTCCTCCGCTCTACCAACTGAGCTAAGGTCGGATGTTGATTCATTATTGCTTTATCTTTATTATTTTCCTACATTCTCTAGACTCGTTGCCGACACTTTCGTCTACTAAAAAATGTACTCCGTATTTGTACGCACTACACAACTCTCTCCATACTTTAAATTGCAACAAAAATTAAACTTTTTGGTCAGAGCCGTCAAACTTATACAACATTTATTAGAGAATTTTAAAAGTTAATATTTGACAAAAATATATTTATATCTATTATTCAGATTTCTTTCACATTCTATACCTTATATAAAAAGAGGATACTCTCCTGACACCTATTTTCACATGCTTCTATCCTTATGTGACGTCAGTATTTACAGTCCTGCCATTACTGAATTTTTTATTCTAAAAAATCTGGCTCTTCTTTTCCCCTTTTCATTCATCTATCTGCCGTTTCACTCTATCATCATCTTGATTCTTGCATCACTTAGCCCTCTCCTATATCATGCTCATCAGATTCATCTTTTTTGTATACCTTACTCAATTATACTCCTTTTACTATCCAAATGATTAAATTCTCTCTATTTCCAAACCTTCTGTTCTTCCCCAAATCACTCAACCCTAATTTCAGAAACCGGTTTTTGTCCTTCTGTTCTGGGTTACGACGTGGCATACTTCAACAACGATGACTTCTTGCGCTGTCAAAACGTTGGCGAAAACCGAGCCGATGTTATTCAGCTCAAAATGGTAAGATCTTCATTAAATTGTTAGATTTAATACACTGTTAATTAGGCTTACATATTATGATTTGCTATTTGTCTAAGGTTTGATTGAAGGCTGGTTGTTTATGATTTTTTATACTCCCACACTATATGCTGTTATTGTCCTTCCTTTGTAGTTTGTAGTATTTATTTACTTGTTTTTTTTCATTTGTAGTTCGTAGCTTGATCCTTCATCAAACTTGTTGCTCATAATAAAAGTAATTTCTTTACTTTTTTCTTAATATTTTGGTTTTATTTAATTTTTTTTTTTCATGAATCATTATTACTCTTGTTAATTTTTGTGTTCAGAACTGCAGATCAAAGGCATATATCATCAGACGGAAAAAAAATGACTAAATTTCGGGGTAATTACCCTTGGGCATGGGTTGTAGCCAAATGAGCCATTGTTGGCAGAGTAGTAGCTACTCTCCTCGCTGATTCCCATGTTTGAACCAAACCCACCGCCGACTTGATACCCCATACGCATTCCACTTCCTATGCTCATCCCATAGTTGCTACTAGCCATTTGGTTGCCACCCATACCCAGGCCTGCCGAACCCATACTTGAGTAGTTCGACTATTCTGACATTTGCCCACCTCCGAGACCACTCCCAAACCCACCTTGGAAACCATTGTAAGAGCTCATGCTACTCATTGATTCCCCAAAGTAGCTAGCTTCCTGATCTTACTCGCTGTGGGAGCTCTGAAAACGGAAGGCCATGGCCATTTCTCCTAAACATCCCTTTGGAAATTAAGCTCTTGTTTTGCTTAGCTCAATGCCTTCAGGATTGTGAATTGTTGCGTTTATATAGTGGCTAAATTGTGGAGAAATTACATCCACCATCTCTACTTTCACCTTTTGAAAGTTCTCTGTTCCACCTTTGTTGGTGTGAAAATTAGAATTGTTAAAGTGAGGATATAATTTTTCTTAAATAATGAAGCCTATAATCTAAAGAAATTTAAAAAAAAAATGCCATATAGTCAGGATGTATGATTACATGGTATATTGGCGAACCTAAAATTCGTCGCTCCGATTTGGTGGATCCTGTCCTAAAAGTCCTTGTCTTTTATCGGGTTTGAAATTCCTATGTTGCCATATTGACACTTTTTAGAATATTTTCAATTTCTTAGTATTACTAAAGTTAGCAGCTGAAAGCATACCATCATCTTTAAATCTTACGATGCTATAACCTTTAGTTGCCTAACATTATCATGAATCGTATGCTTATATATAGACTAAATTCCGCTGTCTTTCTTTTTTCTTTTTTGTAGTGAATTGATACCAAAATCATCTCATATGGAACGTAGTTGTCTTATGAACGGATGCGTTTGTGGGTAATGAAGCCGAAAGCACATAATTTTGAGTGCAAAACAGGCCATTTGAAGGCTTCTTGGTCAGTTGTGATCAACTCCTTGTTCTTTTTGTTAGCAGGATATTTGCTTAATACTTGCTTCCTTTGTATAAACTACTGACTACTATCCTTTGAAAGGGTGCTTAAATCTTGGAATTTTAGGAGTGAGATTTTATTGAGACCGAAATTAACGTGGATCTTTGATCATAATTTGATATTCAGAGCTAATGACTCCCGCAGCACAAAGTATTCCCACAAGTCAGTATATACTATGAAGTACTATAATACTCCGTACAGGTTGATAACCAAGATAGCTCTTGTCTAATGTTGTCATGTATTATGTATGTTCAAAATGTTTGTAGATTAGAATAGATGTTATAACGGGGGTGAATCGAAGAGGAATGCACCCGTCACAAGGTTGTGACGGATATTAGCCGTCAAAAATGAGAATTTTTGATCAAAAAATGCTTTTATAAAATAAAAATATGAATTTTCAACCACAAGCTAACAAAAGAGAGGTGTAATGGAGGTGAGACAGATACTGATGAGGATGGAAAATTGAGAAACATAAGTGAATTTTTTTTTTTTTCAGAAGTGGGAGGCATGATCGCAAAGTATAACAACTAAAAGTCAAAAAAGCAATTTAAAGAACAACCTAATTGCACTTCTGTAAATATTTACGTCATCCAAGTTTACAAGCACACTACAAATAGGGTCTGCGAGCTGGAAATAATATACCTCAACTAATTTTAATTTGAATGATTTATCAGGTTAATTTTTATGCTACATTTTTACTGTTCCTGATAGCTAAGACAATTGTATGTGTCATGTGGGATAATTAAGTGATAATTCTGTTGGCAAATGGGATGATTTGTGCCCGTTTAACAATTCGGTTACATACAGCTGTTTTAGGCGATATTTTGTATTTTTGTAGTGTTGTGAATCAATAGTTAGAGGTAGTTATTGAATAGTTACGATTTTTTTTAGATCTCTGTATAGATTGAGCAGTCTCACCCTAATTGTTTGCCGAACAAATTGTTGAATTTTTTTGTAGCCTCGACCTCCCTTGGAGTTCAAACCACCGACTGAGAAGATAAAATGTCTTCCTTATACAGGTGAATAACCTTTTTTCGCTTGGTCTTACCTTATCTTATATGGTAGCAAGCTGATTGAATCTGTTTTCTATTAGAAAGTGAAATTGATGATTTAGTTTACGATATAGGAATGGCTCAATTTGTGAAACTTTTTGCTGAACCTAGGGATCCCTGTCAAGGACGCTGAAACTTCGGTATGTTGCCACTTCTCACTTGCTTATTTTGCCAGCATTTTTAGATGAGTTATAAACGTTATTTACATCTACTGATCGTACAATCGCCTAATTTCTTATGTTCGTGCTTAAAGGAGATGATTTGTGGTGTTAGTAGTATATCCTTGGAGCTTAAAATAATCTCAGTAACACCCTAAAAGTGGAGGGAAAGGGAGGGGAGGGGGAAGGAGGGAAGAGAAAGGGAGGTAAGGGAAGGGGAGGGCACATGGGATGTGGGTGTTTGGATATCATTTCCTTCCAAATCTTGCCTATTGTGGAGAGATTTTGATTTGCCCTGGAGGAGGGAAAATGAATTCCTCCAAATCTCTCCCCCTCCATTTCCCTCCACCCTCATTTGCTATCCAAACAAGGGATTTTAAATCCCCTACTCTCCCTCCCTTTCTTTTCCCTCCAATTCTTTCAATCCAAACACATCCTTAGTATATGCGCTCCCAACATTCTCATCCGTAGACCCCTGTGAGACACACTGAGGTATTGTGGCAGTTGATAAGCGGCTTATGTTGAGCATTTACGAGTGCAGGTACAAGATTTATATCGAAGGAAATGCATGGTCAGTTAGTGAAAAGTACATTCTAGCTTGTGACGCGATGACACTCCTTATAAACCCGATCTACTATGACTTCTTCTCAAGAAGCTTAATCCCAATGAAGCATTACTAGCCTGTGAACCCGAACAACTTGTGTAAATCTATCAAGTTTGCGGTTGACTGGGGAAACAATAACACCGATAAGGTAATCACAATAAATCTTAACAGGCGCGACATAGCATGAAATTATTTGTATCGGAAAGAGAACTTCTGACAATAAATCTTAACAGGCGCGAGAGATTGGAAAAGCTGGTAGCGAGTATATAATCAACCAGATCAAGATCAAACATGTTTACGACTATATGTTCCATGTACTGAATGAATATTCAAAGCTTTTAAGATATACACCGAAAATACCTGAGGGAGCAGAGGAACTATGCTCAGAGAGATTTGCCTGTAGTCCACCGGGTTTGGAAACGCAGTACAAGGTTGATACCGTGGTAAGCGGTCCATCAAAGCAAGGCCCGTGTACCTTGCCTCCACCTTATGGTTCAGATACTCTTGAAGCTCTTCGGGATCAAAATGCCAAGATCAAGGAAGTCGTGGATATGTGGGAAAGCGGAAGTGGTTGAAACTTGAGATTCCTGAATTATATAGTAATCACATTGCTTATAGTCGGCCTAACAAACTAACTACGCGAAGCGACTAACAAATCTTTTGCCAATGCTTGTACAGCTTCAGCTTTCGCTGTCGCCGACAATTTTGATTTGAATTTCTTCTTTCAATCAACATTCAGTTGACAAATTAAACCCACTTCATTCACCCAATCAACTTATTTTTCCCAATGCAATCAAATATAATATGACACAGAATTACACACCAATATTAATTACCAAAAAGAATTGTACTTATTTCGTCATTCACATTTATATTGTCCCTATTTGACTTTAATTGTCGAACAATGTTACCTATTCCAATATTCAGTCACGATAATGCGATATACAACAGAAACAACTGTGACAAAATGATGAGATGATTTAAATGACGTAAATAAAATAATGAAATGGTAAGTATGATTGAAATATATAAGGAAATAATTTTGTGTGAATGAAATAATATGGTGTTAATGAATCACTTATGATGGAGGTAAGATAATGATGATGATGCTGAGAACAAAAAAGATGAATGACATGAAAAACACTTTTAGTGGCAACTTTTCTTTGTTGAAATTACGTTATGCTTGTATCGTATTTGGTAATATTGATTTTTATTTCACCGATTCCTTTAAAAACCAATTAGATATTAAAATCAATAAATTACAATTACAATAGCGATTTTTTTTAACGTTTTGAGTTTCCACATTGTTATTTTATCAATTATGTTAACAAAAAAAGCGCTTTAGTATAAATGAATTTACAATTAAATGTTGCTGTCAATATAATTTAATGGTAAGTGAATTACAAACAAATAACTAAAAAAGGAGATATATTGTATATACATCTACCTATTAACAAATAATATTCAGAATAGATGAAACTCCTTTCATAGTCTAATACCGTGACTGCGTTTGTCGTACTGACGTCATTTAATGTATATTTTATATAAAGTTAATTTCTTCTATACAAAGTTATACAAATTCGTAAGATGATACAAAAAATTAATATCTTTCAATGTAATTTAATTGAAACATTGTCCAGTCTGCGTTTCTGATTATCGTGTTTTTTTTTTTAAAAAAAAAAAGGACTATACTAATTCATAAAATCATTTTGAAGTAATTTTATATTGAATATGTGTAATTTAAATTTAATCTCTGCTAACTCATATAAATCTGGTTGCCGCTAAAAGAAACTCAATCCTTCCCAGTAGTTGAATTTGTGCGCCACGTATTTTAAATGCCGTCCTCCTAAGCTACACGTACCTTACAGATGGCAAAAAAATTAAAAACGAAAGGTCATGTTGCATGCACGTAAAAATATGTATAAATAAGATACATGAGGTGATAACCTGAAAACAACTAATCGTTATAAATATTTTGCGATGGGTATTAGTTTTCATCTTTACTTTTCAAATTTATTTGCACAACGTTGTTCTTTCGATTATACATTTTCCTGTACATACTAAACTGACTTTGTTATCTAATTTTGTGCAGACACTTCAGGAATACAACGATGTCCTGTTGAAGTAAACTTAAAAATTATTTTAAATGAAATACTTAAAATGACTTCGATTCTCGAATGCGAGAATTCGGTATTCATGCGCTATCAAGATGAACTTAGAGGTTACGTTCGCATTCGCACTGATCATTCGTCTTCCGAAACATTAAAAATTATCGGGATATCGTCCAAGCTTATCGGACCGTCCCATCAAAATTGCGCGAGAAAGGCTATAAAATTTTTGAAGAGCTTATATGGATTCGATGTCCTTGATTTCAACTACTACGAGATGCAACAGGTACAACACAACTACAACACTTTAAAAGCTGCCTACTACACGGTCACAGACATGAAATACTTCCTGAAATTGAACTTCTATCGCTTTCAGATGAGGACTGAACAAGTTAAACAGTGAACTCGGCTTTATCAAAACAGTAATGTTAGTAGTAATGTAAATAGAAAAATAAGGGATACAATAATTGTATAATATATCCCCTGTTGTTTTTTTTTTTAATGTTTATTTGTAATTATAAATAAAGTAATGTTTTTCTACACTTTTTATATCGAATTTTAATATTAGTCTTTATTATTTACAATATTAAACAACTTAAAAATGGTTGTATAATCGTCTGCAAATACAACCGCTGCAATTGAAAAACGTTGGATGCCGCGTGCGGAGCACGCGGCTTTCCAACTAGTTTTTTAAAAAACCAACATATGAATAGACAAAAATACCATTAATGCAACTTTTTAGAAATGCGTAAAATGAAATGGAAAGAAGGCGCCACATGAGAGCATCTTCAATGGTAAGCTAGTTCCTACTAACTTACTTATGCGGCTATGCCATCATCAATTTTTTACACAACAATTTTAAGCTACAATTTGCTCCAATGGTTTAGCTAACTTATTACTAATAGCTTAATTGGACCCATTTAACACACTTTTCTATTTATTTATTCAATTTCCAAATTTTCAACATAAAATTAAAACTTTATTAATATGACCACTATTTTTCTATTGATTACATTTATTTAGTGGGTCCATTTAGCAAGTAGCTTCATAGAGCTGCTAACTCAAAAAATTTTGAGCAAAGCTAGTCTACTTGGACAACTTCAATGATTAAGCTAATAGCTTATAATTTTATAAAATTACAAGCAAGTGCTCAAATTAAACCATTGAAGATGTTATGAAGAGTTTATTATAACTTCATATCAGTAAGTATTTTCATGATAATGAGAATGATCTCGTTTATAGTGAAAAAACTGTAAGTCATTATTAGAGTCTTGAAGTAATCACATACATAAAGTATAAAAATAATAATCATAGGAAGTGATAATCGATATACAGTAAGTCTCTCTTAACGCGACATTATCCATCTTAAGCTTAAGACGAGTCAACTACATACTCCTTCCATACCACACCAATGGTAACATGGACCCACTTTTCCTCTCACAAAAAGTGGGTCTATGTTACCATTGGTGTGGTATGAAGGGAGTATCACTTATGTATATAACGATGTATAGAAAAAAACAATATATTTGTCTTATTTTTTTTTGGTACATATGAGGGGCGAAGCCCATATATTTATCTTATAGACACGAGTGGTATGATACCTGATCAGTCTTAAGTTTAAGACGGGTAATGTTGTTTTAAATAAGAAAATGTGATCGACATAAGACATTGATTATATTTGGATAGAAAATTTTAAAATGTACAAATTACCCCCCTTTTATTTATTGAAAATGTTAAACTTATCAAAATAATTCATCTCGGTTATCTTATATTAGGATCAACAATTGGTCTCCCTTGTGACGGGTTACCATTTGTGGCGGATATTTTGTGAGATAAAATGGTAACAAAATGGGTTAGTGGAGAAAGAGGACCACGTGAATAGTGTTGCAGAGAGAGAAAAAGTGGGTACTTTGTGAGGTAAAATGGTATCCGTCTTCAGCTTGTGACGGATATGTCATGTCTTCAATGAGAATTTGTGTAGGATCAATTGTTGAACACTACCTTATAAATACACATCTTTTCATACTACTACTTTTTAATCATTTTTTTTTTGTAAAACACTCCCTTAAATATATGTTTTTATGTTAAACACTCCCAAAAAGCAATTTCAGGCAAAAAAAAGTCAAGTATTCGACATTGACCACCGGAGGCACATGGTGTCTTTTATTTTCCTTAAACAAACCCTGATTTCCCTCTACTTTTTGCCCCCTTTTTTATTTTCCCTCCCAAAATCTTTCTTTCCTCTTTATTAACCATTAGTGTAAATGCACGGTAAAAATATGCCTTCTAATTTTCAGTTTATTAGTTATGGATTTTAGATTTATATATTGCGAATTTTTATAAAAATAACCAATATTAAAATTAATAAAAAAAATGAATAATTCCATGAATTGTGTTTTTTATGAAAATATTTTAACTACATCAAATTTTTAAAAAAAAAAAAAAAACTTTTTTCGTCAAAAAATAAAGGAGATACAATTTTATGTTAGATTATTTTAAATGGAAAATTAGTTTAATAAATGAAAATCTAATTTGTTTCCATATATAAGTTTGAGCACTTTGGAGGGAAAACTTTAGAAAACTTTATATATAGGAAGATTTATACTTTTAAAATTTGCACCTCATTAATATTTATCAGTTCACTCCATTGTATTTTGATATGAAACAAAAAAATTGAAATGGAAAGCTAATAAAAAATTTTATTTAAGTTGTGAATGTTTTTTGTCACAAAGCTAATAGTAAACATGTGTCAAGTTATTATCTACAGTAATAATTATTGCATTACTGAAAAATTTAGCAACTTATAATTTATAAATTAATATTAATTTTATTTTATCTTAATGAAAAAATCATAATTGTGAATTTATATAAAAAATTAGAGTTTATTATAAGAATATATTCATTGAAAAGATAATAATGTAATGAGAGAAAACTTTATTTATTACCTTATTTAGCTAGATGCTTTTTGGAGGGAAAATTAAGAGAATTTTTATTCTCTTAATAGTAGGGGGATTTTTCTTTCTTTCTTTCTTTCTTTCTTTCTTTCTTTCTTTCTTTATCTCTCTTATTACTCAAATTATATCAAGTTGTAGTTTTTTTATTAAACAAACCATAGTTTATTTGTTAATTATACTACTTGATTTTTAATTAAACAATAAGTCTATAACCCTAGTTTATTTGTTAATTATACTACTTGATATTTGTTAAAGCATTGTAAAATTAAACTAACCTTGCTTTATTGCAAAAAGAAACTTTTTATTTAACGCAATTATTTGTTGATTATACTACTCGATTTTGATAAAACATTTAAAAAACCTAAAGTTGCATGCAACAAATATAGTTGAAAGGGTTCTAATTGAGTATTATTATTTACTTAAGTAATGAAAAAGTACAAACCTGATGAATAAAGCTTGATTAGAGTAAGAAGGAGAGGATTAGATGATGAGAGTGAGGAGAAGAAGATTAGACGATGAGATGTTTGGTAAAGAAGGAGAAAAATGGAATTACGATTGGGAGAATTTCAGTGTAGTGTTGAAGAAGCCGAGTACTGGAGAGTTATTGCGCGTAAAATGCTGAAATGAGGAGTTGGATTAAAGAAAACATCAGAAATCACATGATTCACGTAGTCAACGCCGGATACTTGACTTTTTTTGCCTGAAATTGCTTTTTGGGAGTGTAACATAAAAACATATGTTTAAGGGCTTGTTTTGCAAAAAAATGATTAAAAAGTAGTAGTATGCAAAAAGGTGTATTTATAAGGTAATGTTCAACAATTGCCCTTATGGCCTTATACTAATATGAATCTCGTATATAAGGCACCTCACACAAGAATTTATGTTACCCAAATGGGTAAGAAGACCGAGCATCGGTCAACGGTCTATTGAGAGTAATAATGGTTAAAAAAAAAGGTATGCATTTTTTCAACACAAATTCTCATTATAGACGGGGATAACCGTTTTATAATAAGAGACGGGTCGAATCCTTCTCAGTGGAAAGGCAAGTGGAAAACTAAGTGGATTACCATTTGACCTCCCACTTGCCTCTTTATGAGAGGGATCCGACCCGTCTCTCATTATAGACGGATATCCCCGTCTATAATGAGACTTCCTGTTTTTTCAATTGGACTACTATCCAAAAATCCACTTGGCCGGAGATGTTCAAATGAATGAGACAGTGAACCATCAATAACATTGCAAGAGTACAGTAAATGGCTGCACCCAAAACAAAACAAATGCTCTCTGTAATATAGGGGTAACTATAATCTATATGCTTTCAAATATTACATTATACAATATAAATATATTGTTACTTGCTCTATCCCAAAATTCTTTTCATCCTCAGTAAAACTTTGATGTCTATCATTCTCCTTGGATGCCTTAACAAGCAGCCATTTTCTTCGACGTCAGGTACATATCGTGTTTTCTATACAGTGGTCTCAGAGCAGAATTGGTATACAGGTTCTGTATGTCAGCAAACTACATCATATGCTTAAGCTTACTATCCTCTAAGAAAGTTTTCTGGCATACGAGTATCTTTTCATCATTGTTTGCCTCGATATCTATAATCCGTGCATCCCATCTAAGTCTTGTTGCAAGCGCCCTAGCTAATTCAATCGCTGATGATGTATCACGGAATACAGCCCAACCCTGACAAACCAAAATGTCTTTAGTAATGAATTAAGATGGAAAAATGCAAAAAATGTCACTAATTTAGTTCCCTTTTTTTCAGTAGTCTTTATTTTAGGTAATTCCAAAATATCCTCTATGTTGTTGATGCAGGGCAAGTGTGAATACTGAATACATTCAACCCTCTTATCCCTTCACAATATTCCGTTGAGACAAAGAGTATATAAGATACGGAGTATGAAACATAGTAATTACGCGTATTAATGTACCTCTGGACGAAGCAGTCTGTCTATTTCTACAAACAAATCAAGCATAGGGCACTTTTGATGCAGATGAGTCTCAAGTGACAGCAGTCCATCAGCATGTATCATGTCATAAGATCTTGGGTATGATGGAAAAGCTTCACTCCTGAAGAATATATGCATATAGATAGATTCAGTTAAGATAACGGTTTTACACCAAAGAATTGCTGATATAACCATTGATCAGCCAGTAGATAACTAATGAAGTTAGCAGTCATTCTTGAAACTCATAAGATGTATATTGACTATCTCGTACAATATGGAGGTCTTATACAAGTATACAGTTATTATAAGCGCAACTTCAGGAGTCAGGAGACTTACCAATCATGTGATGTGCCAATGAATCCTCTATCCTGAATAAAAGGGAGTGAGTTAGGCGCAGTTGTAGGAACCACGTTCATGACCCACACATTTTTTCCGGCTTCTAGTAGTGCATGATTGAACCCACCAAACTGAGCATTCATATCTAGTACATTCCTCAACATGTTGAAAGGCGCGGAAGGATCCTCATCACCAGGTCTCTTCGGATGATCAGAGAATATCTGGGGTGACAGCAGCGACCAGTATTCCTGAACTGCTGCTTTCCACTTCAAGGAATCCGCAGAGAACACTTCCGCAGAAACACCTATTATCAATTTAAAGAGACAAGCTCGAAGTTATAGACCAAAAGGCAACAATTACTGTACCGAACTGAAAAAGATTCAAGTCATTCCCCAACAACAACAACAACATTACCCCAGTGCCTCAATGGCTCCCGCAAATTGCGGGGTAAGAGGGGGTCGGATGTACGTAGCCTTACCCTTGAGTTAGCAACACAAAGAGGCTGTTTCCAAATGACCCAAGATGAAAATTGCGTCGAGAACTGCATCGAAGGACCACTACTTCACAAGAGAAAGAAGCGCAGCCACTTTAGTGAGCCATTCAAGTCATTCCCCATACAAAAAAAATATCTGATTCAAACCCACTGTTTAAAACCCGCACACATTATTAAAATCCCAAAGCAAATTGATTGCTGATCCATTTCATATGAGAATTGAGAAACATCTAGTTCAATCAATTTTCCCATAAGGGTTTGTTAGCGCCAAAGTATATAGATGTAAAGCAAAACCATCTAGTCCAATCAACTTTCCCATAAGGGTTTTTATACAGGTTTGAAATGGGATTGACTTGGACCAGTGATCCGAAGATAATTTTGCTCGGTTTTGGACTTTTGGATAATTTTGAATCAAATTCAAAATCGATCAATTGCCATGTGATTACACTTAGCAGCGCACAAGAAATATAGTGAAGCTAATGTCAATCAGCTCAATCGGTAAGGTGGTTGTTGGTCATAATGATGCCATCAGTTAAAAAACCATCAGATCAAGAACTGTCATATGGTCCCCTCTGAATTATTAAAAAAAAAACATCCAAAAACAACGAGGTCGATGAAACAGAAGAAGCAGGCTACCGTGACTTGAGAGTTCAGTGGCATTCAAAGCTGCTCTTGAGGGCCAAGTTCTGCGCTGACCGATAGATATCCATCTCTGGTTATGAATTCCACCGATGCATAGAGTAAGAGGCTGATTGTAAGGAAATTCAACATCATAGCTTTTCTTACAGATAGGAGGGGTTGAGCTGTGCTTCCTGATACACAACGCAACTACTTTAAATAGGCTACTTAGACAGATCAAATCGTAAGGTAGAACATAAATAACCATGCAGTATACATTTTTCTATTTAATTATTCATTGGACACAAATTATTGTAAAATGAGAATTTTTCATACCGTGATGCATAACAATTTCTTAAAGTGGTCTTTCTCCAGATGACCGTATCTTCTTGTTGTGACAGCATACTCCAGCATAGACTTTCTGCAAATTGCTGCACAAACTGCCATTTCTTTTGGTTGTCTACATTGTCGACTGATCCACGTACGCTAGCAATTGGCGATGTCCACACAAAATACCCACCTGGCCTTAGCAGTCTGTCAGCTTCAATCAGAAACATTCCATCTGCATAAAGTCACATTGATTTATATTATCCTCTGCTATGCTTTTAATCTGTCATTGATTTCTCTCTCTGTGTTACTAATCCCTCTGTCCATGAATAAACTTCCCAGTAGCCATTCTGGGATGTAATAAATAACTTCCAAACTTCAAATCTTTCTATTTTATACATTATTTGTGGTCATTATGGTTTGCGACCCCACATCTTTCATGAACTTCATTTCCATCCATGGGTTACTATGTTCCTCAATTTTGCGCAAAACAACCCAAGAAGGTTATCCATAGACGGAGGGAGTATTTTCTTCTTGTATCCATGTATACAGGAATGGAGGAATAATTCTAATAGGTGTACCTTTTTTATCCCACTCGATACCACATCTAGAACAATGCAACATGTCATAGGAAAGAGATGAGAATGGCAGACGTTTCGAATTGAAGGAAGCAATCATTGCAGGAAGACCTCTCTCAAGTGTTATTTGTACTTGACTACCAGAGGATTCGTAATTTGCTATGCACATAGTCAACATGTTTCGGGAGAAGAGATGGGCTCCAAAACTACCATATCCACACCCTATGTCCAAAACTGTACTTATCTGAAAATTCAGAATTAAAGTATCAGCAGAAGATTAGGTCATAGGTGATTTTTTTTTATAAACTTCTACACGGACACTTATATCGAATGCAAAAATTCGCGTAAGAAGATCATAAAAGTATAATTAAACAATAAACATTAGAGATTTCAATTAATATTTATTTTAAAATAAAAGTGCACAGTTCCAAAATTTGATGTTAATATGAACCTTGGAAAATCACCCTATCATCTTTAATCTTACACATTTATCTTAAAAAGTTACTGAGTTACTGGCACCAGGCTTTTATGTATCAGTTCGAGTCTGCAAATCAACTGTCATGGCCTGATCTCAAACAGTAAAGCTTCAAAACGTGGTCATGGATACCTTCAAAAAAATCATAATAAAAACAGACGCAGTCCAGCGCTCCAGCCTAAAATTAACCCCATAATTGAGACCTCACGGTCAAGCAAACTGCTAGAATATTTCTAGAGATAACTCATTTTGTACGAACTACGATAGTAGATGAGAAGAGACAAGGTTTCCACTTCACAAGTAACAAGTATGTGACTTTAAGAAACAGCGTACACATACCCCTGCCTGGTTGAAGTCAGACACACTTCTTAGACCAATCATATCTGCAATTTGATGCGCGTAGTCTTCAACCCCATCAAACATGAGGGAGTCTGATCGGAAGGATATCTGCTCTTCATCCAACATCATCAATCTGCAACACATGCTTATTACTTCAGTTGACATTCCGATGAGAATAAGCACGGCTGACAAAAAGAAATACAACCTCGATCCCAAATTTATTTCCTATTTGACTTCGATGGTCAATTTTGACCATCAACTTTTCCAAACATATGAAGAGATACAATGAAAAAATTGTCATACTTGATCGATCAAAGAACTACGGAGTATTTTTAATCATTTAAAAAGGTCTTTAAGTATAGAATACGGTGAGAAATGTTATCAAATGGGGGTAATATAAATGGGATGGTGAGAAGATACAAATAACCAACAAACCTCTTCGTTACGGTTCCAGAGGTCAGAACTTCTTGGGCAGAAATCTTGACATTAGCATACCAGATCACATCTTTACCAGCAGGCCATCCCAAAGGTGGCTTATAATTCTTTGGCGGATGAATCACACACCCTAGTCTTGATCCTTTTCCACAATGACGATCCAACTGTGAGCCCTGAGCGCTCTTGGAAAAGTTGAAGCAAGGCACATGGTTTTCATATTCCCTAGAGCAGAATTCAATCTCTTTGAGTCTTGAGGAACCAAGAGAGAGCTCTTTAATATCTGAAATGTCAATGGCAAGCTTCTCTTGGAGTTGGACCCACCAGTAGCGATCACGGAAATAATCTGGTGATGCTCTTGAGGTAGAGATCATCCATCTCAGACATCCAAAAAGTACAAAAAAGGTGGAGGCAGCCAGTACTAGCTTGAGCAGTCCACTGATCAAGTTATGCTGGCTTTTAGTATTACCCACAAAACAACGATCCTCGTTACTTATTTTGGAAGATGCACTTGGCAAAATCAAATCAAGGGAACTCCGCAAATAGTCAGAAATGCGCTGGTAAAATGAGTTGCCCTTTTCTGATCCCCTTTTTCTTTTCACCTCATTCTCCAAATCATTTACAAGAAGGTTTTCCTCAGACAAACGTCCACTGGATCCAGCTCGATGATGTGGTCCAACCATGCTATAAAGTCTACGATACAAACTAAGGTGGACCCTCCTATAAGCTGAAACACCACAACAAAAAACAGCAACATTACCCCATGCCTCAAGGGTTCTCGCAAATTGCAAGGTAAATTCTTTTGTAATACGCCTAAATTCAGTTGTAACAACAATAGTGAAGGGAAGGAGAATGGAAGAGCGACTTTCAAATTTCCCTCCAAATCGTCCTAATAGAGAAAAAATTTGGGAATTTCTCCTATTTACTCACCTTCCCTCCAAACAAGGGATAAAATTCTAATACAGAATCAAATTGACATTAACACCCACATACACAAAAATCACCAGTTCACCACCACACACAAAAATCACCAGTCCAATCTCCTTGTGCGTTCTTTAAGGATACGTAAAATGACAACCCTCTAAATCTATGATAATAGATGGTGGGTTTTTCAGGTTCTAAGGCGAGATTTCAAGATGTCAAGATCTTAGGATGTGTTTGGATTGAGAGATTTGAAGGGAAAAGAAAGGGAGGGGGAGTAGGGGATTTAAAATCCCTTGTTTGGATAGCAATTGAGGGTGGAGGGGAAGGGGGGGAGAGATTTGGAGGGATCCAATTTCCCTCGTCCACGCCTAATCAAAATCTCTTCACAATATGCAAGATTTGGAGAGAAATTGTATCCAAACATCCACACCCCATTTCCCCTCCCATTCCCTTCTCTCCCTTTCCCTTCTCTCCTTCCCCCTCCCCTCCCTTTCCCTCCACTTTTGCTATCCAAACACACCCTTAATGTTTCACCTTGTCCTACCATAAGACCATCTTATCCAACTACTGAAGTGAATTTTAGTGCATATCCATAATCTCACACAGTAGGTTCCGTCATTGGCGAAATGCAGGGAACCTAACTAATAAGATAAGTAGAAGGGCTACTAGAGTTGAGTTAAATTTCCCACCACCCAATTCACACAAAGCTCAAGCACGACTCGAAACTCGAAACCGACTAACTACACTCATTTAAACAACCAAATCAATCACATAGAATGCATAACAAACAGATCAAGAAAATACACATTAACAAGATCAATCAGACAAACATCACATCATCATAATTAAATCTTGTGATTAGAATTTTGGATCAAAAGGTGAGATGGGTACATTGCAAAATCCATTAACTACAGCTAATAACATTAAATGATTACAATAAATCATGATTTCCGTAGTAACCCATTAAAATACAATGAAAGATCTAAGCTTTGTAGTAAATGAAGGTAAAAAAAATGCAAACCTGAGTAGAGAGGGGTAACTAGATGGTGAAAAAGTTGAGTAATTTGGAAATTGGAATCAAGTGAAGAAAAACACCATGAAATCCCAAATCTGAGAGTAAGAGTGACAGTCAGACAGTGAGCTTGGCTACACTTCTCTGGTTTTTGACTGTTTCAATCTCCTTCATGCCCCGCTCTTTTTTTCACACTTATTATTTCCTGCGTTTTTACCGCACATAGTCGGTCGCACTGTAAACTGTAAACACCGTGTACGTCCTTTTCTTACTGCTCCATATGCGAGATTCCGACATGATCCCGACATGAAGTTAACGGGTTAAGGTTAAATTGAAAATCGAAACTAACAACTAATACGGAGTATTAATAACAAATAATCCCCTATTTACTAAATGAATAGGCGAAACTCTAACTTTTCCCGCCTAAAATATATTTCCTAAAATAGTGCTTCGTATTTTTAGCATAAGGTGTGGACATGATAATAAATGAATATAATCTTTTGTATTTAAATATTTATATTTAATATTTCACATTCTGCACAAATTTATCTCCGATTTTTTTAGGATAAAGAAATTCTTTTTTTAAAGAACTTTTAATAAAAATTTATTGACTTTTTATAATAAGAAGTTCCGGCTAAAAAATATGATATTAGTAAATACTCTGTATTTGATAAAATTCATTAACTTTTTAGAATAAAAATTTGCAGCTAAAAATATGTTACTAGTAAATATTTGTAAATTAACATCATTAATTTCTTGGTAAAAAAAAACAAAAAAATAAAAAAAAAATACTCATTTTATTACTTCTTACGATTTAAATTTTTATTTATTTCTCTAATCAAAATACATTAAGGAGAAACATGAAAAATAAGTGAATTGTCAATTTAAATTCTATAAATAATACACTAAAAAGTATAAAACTATATAAATACCATATATATTGCATATGGTCTATATTATTAACTCTATAAATACCACGCATTCATTGCGCGGGATCTAAATTAGTTGAAGAACATTTGCTTTGATCAACAAATCAAAAAACGTTAAACTAATCGACCTAAAACAATCGATTTTTCTAAAATCAAAACAACATTAAAACTAATCGATTTTTTAAAAATCAATCGCTATTCAACATCGACGCATTACTCCGAACCGTCGACATTTTCTAATGAATTTCCAATTATACCGCTCACTCTCTCTTCTCCTAATATAAAACTAAATTAGATCTCGCGCAATGAATGCGCGGTATTTATAGTGTTTTTTTTGTATTACTTAATAATGCTAAATTAACACCTCATTAATTTTTTTTTATATTTCCCGTCATTATATTTTGATATAAGGAAAAAAAATAAACTGAAAAATTATTCAACAAAATTGAGTAAAATTCCACTGTAAAATTATAGTGGTATCTCATTAGTTATTCATTTTTCTCGTTATGTATTTCGTTTCGAGTAAAAAAAATTAAAACTGAAAATTAATTAAAGAGAATTAAGTAATGTACTGAACTGTATTTTTTTTAAAAAAGTATTTTTTATACCACAAAACTAATGGTTTATAGTAGTTTTATATTATTTATATATTAATTAAAATATTATAGTTTAATGTTTAGTGAAAATTATATATTGTAGAAAGATAAGGAAGATATTGAGGTGGGCTAAGTTTGGCCAGGTTGATGATGCCGTTCGGTGTCCGGGCAAACTTATATTCTTCACCCGTGCGCCGTCTGTGGGCCAAAATTATATAAAATGATGCCGTTCGGTGTCCGGGCAGGTAAGTTCCTCGGCGTACTTGTCAGCGCCAGGGGAATTGATGCCAATCCAGAAAAAGTCCAAGCAATACTGGACCTGCCGGAGCCGAGGAATAGAAAAGAGGTTATGATGTTGACCGGGAGGATGGCGGCTTTAGCCCATTTTATCTCTCGGTCAGCCGACAAGAGCACCCCATTCTTCAAAGTATTGAAGGGGAATAAAGACTTCAGCTGGGGGGAGGAGCAGAGCACAGCTTTCAAGCAACTGAAAGCTCATCTTCAAACTCTCCCAACCCTGTCCAGGCCGATGCCGGGGGAGACGCTATATCGTACATATAGCGATTACCTCGGCCACGGTCGGTGCCGTGATCATCGAGAGAAGAAGACAAACAAAGAACACCCAATCTACTTTTGTCACCATACATTGTTGCCCGCCGAAAGAAACTACCCGCCGATTGGACCTTTCTTTCGTTGTCGTCGTTGCCGCAAGGAAACCGAAACCCTACTTCGACGCACATCCCGTGACGGTCTTAACCGACCAGCCATTGGAGAAAGCATTGGAAAAATTTGAACAGTCCGGCAGGCTCATCAAATGGGCAAGAGAGCTATCCCCGCTTCGGCATTCAGTACAAGCCGAGGCCCTCGATAAAGGGACACGCACTGGCAGATTTCCTGGCCGAGTGCACATACCAAGAAGAGCAAAACCCCGGAGTATGGGAAGTATAAACCGACGGGTCCTCCACGGCGAACAACTCAGGAGCCGGCATACTTATCATCAGCCCAAACGGGGACGAGTTTGAGTACGTCAGACCAAGTCACTTCGGGTAGAACAGTCTTTCCACCTGCTAGCCACTTGGCCACTACGTGACAAAAGGTGAAAGTCTATAAATACTCCTCAACTCTCATTGAGGAAAGGATCCACAATTTAACCTAAGAATCACTATTCATCTGGTAATATCTTCCTTATCTCTCTACAAAATATACTTCGCCAAGTAACAACAACTTATCTCTTTAAGTCCACTGACTTGAGCGTCGGAGTGAGTACGCTCGGCCAAAGCCGAGCCCTCAGTTTGTTCATTGTTTCAGGAGACCGAAATGAGGATTCAATCAAGGACGTCATTCTACAAGCACGGATTTTTTATTTGAGCCGCCGGCATCAGTCTTTTGGCCTTTGGCAACATATTTGCCGAGGCTCCCCTTCCGGATCAGCTCTTCAATGGCATTCTTCAGATGCCGGCAGTTGTCCTGATTGGTCGGATTGAGTGGGCTTTGCCCTATAAATAAGATAGTTAGCCCCTCATTTTGGCTTTCCAATTCCGTTTTCTTCAAAAAAATTTCTCTTGCTTAATTTTCTTCAACTTTCTTCGAAGCAACCTCTCTCTAGTTTCCAAGTTACTCGGCGTAACACTCTTCCCAAGGTAAACAAACCAATTTTCAATCTTTTCTGTTAAGTTTTCGCTGTGAATCATGTCTTCTGCTGATGCCGGTCCTAGTAACCGTGCGCCGGGGGGTTCCCCGTCACGTCTTGATGAGAAGGAGATACTAAATGCCATCCCGATAAGGTCTGGGGGCCCTAGGTCTCCTTCTCCCGAAGTTGATCCAAAAGCTTTGGAGGATTGGGAGGATGATGATGATGTTGATGATGACGATGATGATGACGGTGATGATGCTGAAAGGGCTCATCCTAATGAGGGGAGGCAGTACATCATGGATCACGGCGACGCCTGTAAGGCCTGTCCTGACCGTGCTTGGACCCATAAGTTCGCCAGTTGTTCCGGCGAAACGCTTTTCGAGGGCCATTTCTACTTCAGCAGGGGATACAAAATTGTTATCCCTGAGGAGGGTCAGGCGGTCTGTTGCCCTCCTCCGGGCTGCATCGGTGTATACATCAGACACCTGGAGTATGGGCTCCGGTTTCCTCTGAATGAGCACGTTATGGCCATAATTAAAGCCATGAACGTCGCCGTGGCCCAACTGCACCCGTTGGCCATTAGGACTATAGTCGGCTTTGTGTGGCTCTGTCTTTTTAAGGGGGAGGTCCCGACGGTGAACTTATTCCGCCGGATTCATTGTCTTCGGCCGTCGGCCCCTGGTCGCGTTGGGTGGTACAGCGTGCAGACGGAGCCGGGTTACGTCTCCGTTGATAAGCTTTCTTCCTGCAAGGACTGGAAAGATCGGTGGGTGTACGTTGAGGTTCCGGAGGATTACCCATTGCCCCGGTCCTTCCAGCACCAAGTCAATTTGCGGTGCGAGACTTAAGGCGGTGCATGACAAATGGGTCTCCCGGAGTAAGCTTAAGATGGACGCCAGCAAGGTCCTTCTTAATGCGGATGAGAAGCGGGCGATGAGGCTGTTTGAGGCGGAGAAGAATGGGATGCCGAAGGGATGGATTCCCCCGACGCAGATCATTCTCCAGGATGAGCTGCTCTGCCACGTCGGCCTCATACCGGCCCTCGAACGGGGTGAGTGGGGTCGGTGTGAGGCCCATCTCTGCTTTTAATGTTTCTGTTATTTGAACTTTTATTTATTTCTTTCACTTGATTGTTGCTTCGTTTCCTTTGCAGACCATTTTGGCCCGGACCTGTCAGAGGATATCCTTAGGAGAATGGGGCTTGCCAAGGACAAGTCAGTTGTTGATACGCATCCTAAGGCCCTGGCTCGTGATCGCAGAACGCCGCCGAATGATCTCATGGATCAACAGCTGAAGGGCTTAAATTTGGCGGCGGCCCAGGCGAAGGTTGCTGGTAACATGCCGCGCCGAACGCGGAAAACAAAGTCTTCAGCGGCGACGGCGTCGACATCAGTTCCACCTCCACTCCCTTCAGTCGAAAAGGAGATGGTGGAGGTCGTTGATATTACCGCCGAGGAGGTGGTCACCTTGGCAGTGGAAACCCCTCTCCTCCGCAAGAGGAAAGAGCCCACCCCTCTCAAAGCTGATGCTCTGCCATCGCGCCGCAAAGAAATGCGGCCTCCGCCCAAGAAGGCCAAGCATGGTACAGATCTATCCTGTGGCTCAGACTTAGCCGGTTCATTAGGCGTTCCTGATGACAGGCTCTCTGGTATGTCCATGTATGTTGACACGGATGCTTTAATTGAATTTTTTGTAGATCAACCGCTGCCGTCTACCGGACACAATGTTGAACGGCGTCCTGAAAAGCAATCTGCGCAGGCAGGTGGTAATAGTGACACTGTCGTTACCTCCTTCCCGAAGCCTACCCCCTTACAGATTAAGTCGGAGGGCCTAAGTTTGGCCAGGTTGCTGTCGAAGTGGGCTGATACGGCCGGTGCTCTTATTGTGGAGCAAGAGAAGGCCATTGCTGAAGCTGCCCCACAACTCGAGCGGCTCAGGCTTGAACTCGACGCAGCGAACAAGGAGGCTGAGAGGGCCAAGGCTGAGGCTGAAGAGGCAGTCCGTGCTGAGAGGAAACTTAGGGAGGACGCTGAAAATGCAGTCCTCGCTGAGAGAGCCAAGGCTGAGGTCGCGGCGGTGAAGCCGCTAAGTTCTTTGGAGGCGCGTGACCACCTTCAGAAGGTCGCCGACTTTAATGCTAAGCAGAGGGAAGAATGGAGGTCCAGGTTTCAGGCCCAGGGGAAGGTGGTCCGGAATAAGGATGCTATCATCGACCAGAGGGAGTTGGACATTAAGACGCTGCAACGCGAGATCCTCCCTAACATGTGCGCCCACACGGACCGGCCGAGGAAGCCGCCAGGGAAGTGATTGGGGAGCTCTTTCCTCTTGATGGCTCCTTTCCGTGGGACAAATTTGACGAGCTGTTTGATGACAAGCTCGAAGTTAAGGAGAAGGCCGCGGAGGAGAAGGCCAATGAGGAGTTCAGGGTGAAGAAAGAGGAGGAGGAGGCCGCGGAGAAGGCGGCCCTTGCTGAGAAGGATAAGGCAGCCAAGGAGGAAGCTGAGAGGATGAAGGCAGCTGAGGCTGAGGCTGCCAAGAAAGCTGAGACTGCCAAGACAGCCTCTGGGTCGCCCACCAAAGACGATGCTGCTAACGTTGCTGATGGCAAGCAGCAACAGGCATAGGGAGATGGGCGGTCGTCACCAGGCTCACCCGACATCTCGGATAGCTTCAGCTGTTCGGGGGCCAATTATTAAGCCTTTCCTCCTTGCCATCTTTTGGCGCTTCAACTGACATGTCTGTAACCTTTTGCTTTTCTACCTCGATATGACTACGGTGGGGATAAACACTTTGATGGAAAAATTGGGTGATTCTTCATTTGATATAAACATGCGTTGGGGTGCCAACAACTGTTTTGGACACCTCCGCCGCTACACAAAGTATTTCCTGAGATTGTCAGTGTTCCAATGGCTCATCAAAGGCACACCCTCCATGTCGGTCAGCCGGTATGTACCCGACCTCATTTCTTCAACCACTTTGTAGGGACCCTCCCAGTTGGCCGTTAGTTTACCATGAATGTTTCCTTTGTTGGTGGCGGCCGACTTTCTTAGGACTAGATCCCCTACTTTCAAATCCCTTTTGTGGACTCTCCGGTTGTAAGCTCTTCTCATTCGGTTTTGGTATACTGCCAAGTTGAGGCGTGTTGTATCTCGGCTTTCTTCGACCAGGTCTAGGGAGGTTCTTAAACCTTCCTCATTTTCAACCGGGTTAAAGGTGGTCTGTTTCAACGTCGGCACCGTTGCTTCAACCTGGCGGGGCGCCGGACCGTAGACTAAGTGGAATGGACTGTACCCCGTTGCTTCTTTCTCCGTGGTTCGCAGGGACCACAGGACGCCGGGTAGTTCATCGACCCATCTTCCCTTTAGGTCTTCAACCGTCTTCTTCAAACCGTTGAGGATTGTTTTATTGGCTGCCTCCGCCTGTCCGTTGCTCTGTGGGTGGCAGACGGAGGAGTATGCAAATTTGATACCAAGTTCTTCCAACCAGTTCATTATTGTGTCACTCCAAAACTCTCGGCCGTGGTCGAATACCATGACTTGGGTAACCCAAAACGAGTTATGACATTTTCCCAGATTACCTTTCTTACGGCCGCCGTCGTCTTCGCAGGTACTGCTACAGCTTCAACCCATTTGGTGAAGTAGTCAACGGCGACAATCAAGAACTTTCTTCCGCCGGATGCCGTTGAAAATGGCCCTAGTAGATCCATCCCCCACTGTGCAAAAGGAAGGGGACTAAGTACCGGCTGCAGGTCTCGGGATGGCGCATGTATCACCGGAGCATGCATTTGACAGTTGTTGCACTTTTTGGTTTTGGCTCTGGAATCCGCAAGCATGGTGGGCCAGAAGTAGCCGGCTCGGAGAGCTTTGTGGGCTAGTGTTCTTGCCCCCATGTGATGGCCGCAGATGCCTTCGTGAATTTCTGTCAGTATTAGCTCTGCGTCGGCTGGGCCGACACATTTCAAGAGTGGCCTTGTCACGGACCTCCTGTATAATTCTCCTTCAAACACCGAGTACCTTGCTGCGATCCTCTTTATCTTCTGTGAGAGACTGCGGTCCTCCGGTAATTCATTTGTCAATTTGTATTTCATTATCGGAGTCATCCACGTCGTCTCGGTCTCTATGTGACCCACCATGCCGACGGCCTCAGTAATGCTCTTGGCATTTCTGATGTCCACCAGCACGGTTCGGCTGACATTCTTCATGGTTGAACTGACAAGCTTTGAGAGAGCGTCGGCTCGGTTGTTCTCAGACCTGGGAATGCATTGTATCTGAAAAGATTTCAACTTTGAGGTGTCAGCTTTTACCCTTTCCAGGTATCTTACCATTCCGTCGTCTCGAGTCTCGTACTCTCCCCTGATTTGATTAGCCACTAAAAGTGAATCTGTTTTCAAAATGATGTGCTCCGCCCCGGCAGCCCTAGCTAGCTCGACTCCGGTTATCACCGCCTCGTATTCGGATTCGTTGTTTGAGGCCGAGAAGGTAAATTTCAAAGCGTACTCAAACTCGTCCCCGTTTGGGCTGATGATAAGTATGCCGGCTCCTGAGCTGTTCGCCGTGGAGGACCCGTCGGTGTATACTTCCCATAATCCGGGGTTTTGCTCTTCTTGGTATGTGCACTCGGCCAGAAATCGCCGGTCGTGTCCCTTTATCGAGGGCCTCGGCTTGTATCGAATGCCGAAGCCGGATAGCTCTCACCGCCCATTTGATGAGCTGCCGGACTGTTCAAATTTTTCCAATGCTTTCTCCAATGGTTGGTCGGTTAAGACCGTCACGGGATGTGCGTCGAAGTAGGGTTTCAGTTTCCTTGCGGCAACGACGACAAAGAAAGGTCGCTTTTTCAATCGGCCGGGTAGTTTCTTTCGGCGGGCAACAATGTATGGTCGACAAAGTAGATTGGGTGTTCTTTGTTTGTCTTCTTCTCTCGATGATCACGACCGACCGTGGCCGAGGTAACTGCTATGTACGGATATAGCGTCTCCCCAAAGATCGGCCCGGACGGGGTTGGGAGAGTTTGAAGATGAGCTTTGATTGCTTGAAAGTCGTGCTCGCTCCTCCCCCCAGCTGAAGTCTTTATTCCCCTTCAATACTTTGAAGAATGGGGTGCTCTTGTCGGCTGACCGAGAGATAAAATGGGCTAAAGCCGCCATCCTCCCGGTCAACATCATAACCTCTTTTCTATTCCTCGGCTCGGCAGTCCAGTGTGCTTGGACTTTTCTCGGATTGGCATCAATTCCCCGGCGCCGACAAGTACGCCGAGGAACTTACTGCCGGACACCGAACGGCATCATTTTATATAATTTTGGCCCACAGACGGCGCACGGGTGAAGAATATAAGTTTGCCCGGACACCGAACGGCATCATCAACCTGGCCAAACTTAGCCCACCTCAATATCTTCCTTATCTTTCTACAATATATAATTTTCACTAAACATTAAACTATAATATTTTAATTAATATATAAATAATATAAAACTACTATAAACCATTAGTTTTGTGGTATAAAAATACTTTTTAAAAAAATACGATTCAAAGACATTACTTAATTCTCTTTAATTAATTTTCAGTTTTAATTTTTTTTACTCGAAACGAAATACATAACGAGAAAAATGAATAACTAATGAGATACCACTATAATTTTACAGTGGAATTTTACTCAATTTTGTTGAATAATTTTTCAGTTTATTTTTTTTCCTTATATCAAAAATATAATGACGGAAATATAAAAAAAAATTAATGAGGTGTTAATTTAGCATTATTAAGTAATACAAAAAAAACACTATAAATACCGCGCATTCATTGCGCGAGATCTAATCTAGTTTTATATTAGGAGAAGAGAGAGTGAGCGGTATAATTGGAAATTCATTAGAAAATGTCGACGGTTCGGAGTAATGCGTCGATGTTGAATAGCGATTGATTTTTAAAAAATCGATTAGTTTTAATGTTGTTTTGATTTTAGAAAAATCGATTGTTTTAGGTCGATTAGTTTAACGTTTTTTGATTTGTTGATCAAAGCAAATGTTCTTCAACTAATTTAGATCCCGCGCAATGAATGCGTGGTATTTATAGAGTTAATAATATAGACCATATGCAATATATATGGTATTTATATAGTTTTATACTTTTTAGTGTATTATTTATAGAATTTAAATTGACAATTCACTTATTTTTCATGTTTCTCCTTAATGTATTTTGATTAGAGAAATAAATAAAAATTTAAATCGTAAGAAGTAATAAAATGAGTATTTTTTTTTGATTTTTTTGTTTTTTTTACCAAGAAATTAATGATGTTAATTTACAAATATTTACTAGTAACATATTTTTAGCTGCAAATTTTTATTCTAAAAAGTTAATGAATTTTATCAAATACAGAGTATTTACTAATATCATATTTTTTAGCCGGAACTTCTTATTATAAAAAGTCAATAAATTTTTATTAAAAGTTCCTTAAAAAAAGAATTTCTTTATCCTAAAAAAATCGGAGATAAATTTGTGCAGAATGTGAAATATTAAATATAAATATTTAAATACAAAAGATTATATTTATTTATTATCATGTCCACACCTTATGCTAAAAATACGAAGCACTATTTTAGGAAATATATTTTAGGCGGGAAAAGTTAGAGTTTCGCCTATTCATTTAGTAAATAGGGGATTATTTGTTAAGATTATAGAGAAGGGAGGAATTCATAAATGATAATTGTATTATTGAATGATATGATTTGATGACAATACATAGACGATGTATATAATAGATGACGATACTGTAAACCCTAGACGGTAGCCGCCCTAATGGGCCTAATATTGGACCTATTATCCTAATACCCTCCCGCAATCGTAAAGACAGTACATGTACGAACTTTACGATTGGAGAAATACAAAGAAAGTATAAAAAGAAATCGTCATCTATTCTTCATCTTCGTGAATAGACAAGAAAATCAAAATCTTCATCTCTTTTCCATCTTCATTAATTTCTTCGCAAGGTTGGTAAGATAAACGAGTATTAAGACTCGTTAGAAATCTATTCGAACAAGAACGTTAAGTTTTTCGGACCTGTCGAAAAATGAGTTAATTTGCAGGAACCCTAATCGAACCTGACAAATATCAATAAAACGGAAAATTATCCGTTAATTTCAAAATTTGGAGAACGTTGATTTTTTCGAACTCCAAATATATCAATTTAAATACCACCTTGAAGAAGAGAATTTAAATCAAATTTCAAAAGAAAAGGAAGAGATTGCCTTTTTTTTTTTTTTTTTTTTTATTTGTTTCAGCAAAAAGAAATATGGGAATATGACAAATTTCGATGAAAGAAAAACATCCATCCATTTGAATGTTGAACAGCAAGAAAGCATCATCATTGAATCAATGGATAACTTCAATGGTATTTTATCAAATTGCCATTACACCATCAGTGGACGAATTTTTTTTTTTTTTTTTTCAAATCAGAAATTATTATTTGTTGTTGAAAATCCTACCGGTGGGTGTAAATTTCCGGCCACCCACCGGTAAGAATGCGGAAGCGGTTTATAGAGACCTCAAGAACGAGGCTCTGATACCATGATAAGATTATGGGGAGAGAATTGCATAAATGATTTGTATTATTGATTTGTGATCATTGATCAGAATACATAGAGTATATATATATATATATTAAATCACAGTACTCTAACACTCCCCCTCACACGAAACCATGTCAAGAAACCATCTCAACCAAAAGCTTAAGCTGATGGTTGAAGTTCCTTGATTCGTTTTATATTCTAACACTCCCCCTCACACGAATGCCCTTTTTTTTTTTCTTTTTTGGGCTTAAAGTGTGGGTGCAGGCGGGATTCCCTGGCCTGTTCTGATTATCCACTTTAGAAGGGAGGGGGTGGGATTCGAACCCGTGACCTTTTGGTCACCAGGCTCTGATACCATGTTAAGATTATAGAGAAGGGAGGAATTCATAAATGATAATTGTATTATTGAATGATATGATTTGATGACAATACATAGACGATGTATATAATAGATGACGATACTGTAAACCCTAGACGGTAGCCGCCCTAATGGGCCTAATATTGGACCTATTATCCTAATATTATTTGTTATTAATACTCTGTATTAGTTGTTAGTTTCGATTTTCAATTTAACCTTAACCCGCTAACTTCATGTCGGGATCATGTCGGAATCTCGCATATGGAGCAGTAAGAAAAGGACGTACACGGTGTTTACAGTTTACAGTGCGACCGACTATGTGCGGTAAAAACGCAGGAAATAATAAGTGTGAAAAAAAGAGCGGGGCATGAAGGAGATTGAAACAGTCAAAAACCAGAGAAGTGTAGCCAAGCTCACTGTCTGACTGTCACTCTTACTCTCAGATTTGGGATTTCATGGTGTTTTTCTTCACTTGATTCCAATTTCCAAATTACTCAACTTTTTCACCATCTAGTTACCCCTCTCTACTCAGGTTTGCATTTTTTTTACCTTCATTTACTACAAAGCTTAGATCTTTCATTGTATTTTAATGGGTTACTACGGAAATCATGATTTATTGTAATCATTTAATGTTATTAGCTGTAGTTAATGGATTTTGCAATGTACCCATCTCACCTTTTGATCCAAAATTCTAATCACAAGATTTAATTATGATGATGTGATGTTTGTCTGATTGATCTTGTTAATGTGTATTTTCTTGATCTGTTTGTTATGCATTCTATGTGATTGATTTGGTTGTTTAAATGAGTGTAGTTAGTCGGTTTCGAGTTTCGAGTCGTGCTTGAGCTTTGTGTGAATTGGGTGGTGGGAAATTTAACTCAACTCTAGTAGCCCTTCTACTTATCTTATTAGTTAGGTTCCCTGCATTTCGCCAATGACGGAACCTATCTTGTGTGAGATTATGGATATGCACTAAAATTCACTTCAAGTAGTTGGATAAGATGGTCTTATGGTAGGACAAGGTGAAACATTAAGGGTGTGTTTGGATAGCAAAAGTGGAGGGAAAGGGAGGGGGGGGAGGGGAAGGAGAGAAGGGAAAGGGAGAGAAGGGAATGGGAGGGGAAATGGGGTGTGGATGTTTGGATACAATTTCTCTCCAAATCTTGCATATTGTGAAGAGATTTTGATTAGGCGTGGACGAGGGAAATTGGATCCCTCCAAATCTCTCCCCCCCTTCCCCTCCACCCTCAATCTTTATCCAAACAAGGATTTTAAATCCCCTACTCCCCTCCCTTTCTTTTCCTTCAAATCTCTCAATCCAAACACATCCTAAGATCTTGACATCTTGAAATCTCGCCTTAGAACACGAAAAACCCACCATCTATTATCATAGATTTAGAGGGTTGTCATTTTACGTATCCTTAAAGAACGCACAAGGAGATTGACCGGTGATTTTTTGTGTGGTGGTGAATGGTGATTTTTGTGTATGTGGGTGTTAATGTCAATTTGATTCTGTATTAGAATTTTATCCCTTGTTTGGAGGGAAGGTGAGTAAATAGGAGAAATTCCCAAATTTTTTCTCTATTAGGACGATTTGGAGGGAAATTTGAAAGTCGCTCTTCCATTCTCCTTCCCTTCACTATTGTTGTTACAACTGAATTTAGGCGTATTACAAAAGAATTTACCTTGCAATTTGCGAGAACCCTTGAGGCATGGGGTAATGTTCTTGTTTTTTGTTGTGGTGTTTCGGACTTATAGGAGGGTCCACCTTAGTTTGTATCGTAGACTTTATAGCATGGTTGGACCACATCATCGAGCTGGATCCAGTGGACGTTTGTCTGAGGAAAACCTTCTTGTAAATGATTTGGAGAATGAGGTGAAAAGAAAAAGGGGATCAGAAAAGGGCATGTTACCAGCAACCTTCGCCTGGGCCGCCGCCACATTTAAGCCCTTCAGCTGTTGATCCATGAGATCATTCGGCGGCGTTCTGCGATCACGAGCCAGGGCCTTAGGATGCGTATCAACAACTGACTTGTCCTTGGCAAGCCCCATTCTCCTAAGGATATCCTCTGACAGGTCCGGGCCAAAATGGTCTGCAAAGGAAACGAAGCAACAATCAAGTGAAAGAAATAAATAAAAGTTCAAATAACAGAAACATTAAAAGCAGAGATGGGCCTCACACCGACCCCACTCACCCCGTTCGAGGGCCGGTATGAGGCCGACGTGGTGAGCGGCTCATCTGGAGAATGATCTGCGTCTTGGGAATCCATCCCTTCGGCATCCCATTCTTCTCCGCCTCAAATGTGACCTCTCATCGCCCGCTTCTCATCCGCATTAAGAAGGACCTTGTTGGCGTCCATCTTAAGCTTACTCCGGGAGACCCATTTGTCATGCACCGCCTTAAGTCTCGCACCGCAAATTGACTTGGTGCTGGAAGGACCGGGGCAATGGGTAATCCTCCGGAACCTCAACGTACACCCACCGATCTTTCCAGTCCTTGCAGGAAGAAAGCTTATCAACGGAGACGTAACCCGGCTCCGTCTGCACGCTGTACCACCCAACGCGACCAGGGGCCGACGGCCGAAGACAATGAATCCGGCGGAATAAGTTCACCGTCGGGACCTCCCCCTTAAAAAGACAGAGCCACACAAAGCCGACTATAGTCCTAATGGCCAACGGGTGCAGTTGGGCCACGGCGACGTTCATGGCTTTAATTATGGCCATAACGTGTTCATTCGGAGGAAACCGGAGCCCATACTCCGTGTGTCGATGTATACGCCGATGCGGCCGGAGGAGGGCAAGACCGGACCCTCCTCGGGGATAACAATTTTGTATCCCCTATTTGAAGTAGAAATGGCCCTCTAAAAACGTTTCACGGAACAATCGGCGAACTTATGGGTCCAAGCACGGTCGGGACGGGCCTTACAGGCGTCGCCGTGATCCATGATGTACTGCCTCCCCTCATTAGGATGAGCCCTTTCAGCATCATCACCGTCATCATCATCGTCATCATCAACATCATCATCATCCTCCCAATCCTCCAAAGCTTTTGGATCAACTTCGGGAGAAGGAGACCTAGGGCCCCCAGACCTTATCGGGATGACATTTAGTATCTCCTCCTCATCAAGACGTGACGGGGAACCCCCCGGCGCACGGTTACTAGGACCGGCATCAGCAGAAGACATGATTCACAGCGAAAACTTAACAGAAAAGATTGAAAATTGGTTTGTTTACCTTGGGAAGAGTGTTACGCCGAGTAACTTGGAAACTAGAGAGAGGTTGCTTCGAAGAAAGTTGAAGAAAATTAAGCAAGAGAAATTTTTTTGAAGAAAACGGAATTGGAAAGCCAAAATGAGGGGCTAACTATCTTATTTATAGGGCAAAGCCCACTCAATCCGACCAATCGGGACAACCGCCGCATCCGAAGAATGCCATTGAAGAGCTGATCCGGAAGGGGAGCCTCGGCAAATATGTTGCCAAAGGCCAAAAGACTGATGCCGGCGGCTCAAATAAAAAATCCGTACGTGTAGAATGACGTCCTTGATTGAATCCTCCTTTCGGTCTCCTGAAACAATGAACAAACTGAGGGCTCGGCTTTGGCCGAGCGTACTCAATCCGACGCTCAAGTCAGTGGACTTAAAGAGATAAGTTGTTGTTACTTGGCGAAGTATATTTTGTAGAGAGATAAGGAAGATATTACCAGATGAATAGTGATTCTTAGGTTAAATTGTGGATCCTTTCCTCAATGAGAGTTGAAGAGTATTTATAGACTTTCACCTTTTGTCACGTAGTGGCCAAGTGGCTAGCAGGTGGAAAGACTGTTCTACCCGAAGTGACTTGGTCTGACGTACTCAAACTCGTCCCCGTTTGGGCTGATGATAAGTATGCCGGCTCCTGAGCTGTTCGCCGTGGAGGACCCGTCGGTTTATACTTCCCATACTCCGGGGTTTTGCTCTTCTTGGTATGTGCACTCGGCCGGGGGAAATCGCGGTGCTTTGTCCCTTTATCGAGGGCCTCGGCATGACCGAATGCCGGCCGGATAGCTCTACCGCCCATTTGATGAGCTCACGGATTTGTTCAAATTTTTCCAATGCTTTCTCCAATGGTTGGTCGGTTAAGACCGTCACGGGATGTGCGTCGAAGTAGGGTTTCGATTTCCTTGCGCAACGACGACAAAGAAAGGCTTTTTCAATCGCGGGTAGTTTCTTTCGGCGGGCAACAATGTATGGGCGACAAAGTAGATTGGGTGTTCTTTGTTTGTCTTCTTTCTCGATGATCACGATCGACCGTGGCCGAGGTAATCGCTTTATGTACAGATATAGCGTCTCCCCAAAGATCGGCTGGACGGGGTTGGGAGAGTTTGAAGATGAGCTTTCGGTTGCTTGAAAGCCGTGTGCTCGCTCCTCCCCCGGTGAAGTCTTTATTCCCCTTCAATACTTTGAAGAATGGGGTGCTCTTGTCGGCTGACCGAGAGATAAAACGGGCTAAAGCCGCCATCCTCCCGGTCAACATCATAACCTCTTTTCTATTCCTCGGCTCCGGCAGGTCCAGTGTGCTTGGACTTTTTCTCGGATTGGCATCAATTCCCCGGCGCCGACAAGTACGCCGAGGAACTTACCCGCCGGACACCGAAGTTGCATTTCATTGGGTTGAGCTTCATCTTGTATTTCCTTAGTGAGCAAAATGTCTCGTGTAAATCGGCCAGTGCTCATTTGTCGGACTTGCTTTTTACAATAGCATCGTCGACGTAAGCCTCAATGTTTTGCCCTTTTTGATTTTGGAACACTTTGTCCACTAGTCTTGTGTAAGTTGCGCCGGCGTTCTTCAAACCAAACGGCATCATTTTATACATGTATGTGCCGTTAGCAGTGATGAATGCGCATTTAGGCATGTCTTCCTCGGCCATGAATACCGATGATACCACGAGAAGGTGTCCAGCAGGCTCAAAGATAGTGTAGCTCGCCGTCGTCGCGTCGATTAAACTATCTATTCGAGGCAAGGGATAACAATATTTGGGGCACGCTTTATTAAGATTGGTAAAATCTACACACATCCTCCACGCCCCCGATGACTTCCTCACCATTACAACATTAGCTAACCATTCAGGATAAGTACAAGGCATGATAAAGCCCGCCGCTAGTAATTTGTCTACCTCGGCTTTGATGGCCTCATCCTTCTCTACCGAGGAGTTCCTCATCCTTTGCTTGACGGGGGCGAGCGGTGGGGAGTACGTTCACCTTGTGAACAATTACCTCCCGCTTACGCCCTGGCGTCTCGGCCGCCGAGTAGGCGAAGATGTCTTTGTTCCTCCTCGCCAGTCAGGAGAGCGGCCCCGAATTTTGGCTCCAGGTTGACACCGACAGTTACGGTGCGCCCGGGTCAATTTCCACCTCTTGATCTCGGCTCCTTCGACCATGCCGACGATTTGCATCCATGTGGTCGCCCTCCCGTTGTAAGGATGGGCTCTTCCCCTTCTCGGACTTCTTTGCCACTTTGAGGGATTGCATGTTGCACCCCCGGCGGATATCCGGACGTTGACCACCTCGTCCTTCTCGTCCTTCGAGACGAGCTTATGAGCTTCCCCGCGGTCCGAGACATACATCGGTGTCAGGGCTCGGATGGACATTCCGCATCGGCCTCGCTCGAGTGACTCGGCCTATGAGAACGTTGTAGGCGGACGAGCCGTCAATGACCACGAACTCGTCTAGGACATTCTTAGCCGCATCCCCTCGCCGAACATCACCTTTGGCGATCCCGATCAACCCTGTGGGTACCAGTGGCCGGAAAAAGCGTACAACGGATTGGTGCGGGGGCTCAAGTCTTCAACCTTGAGACCGAGGTTGAGAAAGCACTCCCTGAACATGATGTTCGTGTAGGCGCTGTGTGTCAATCGGCACCTCTTGACCAGGTGGTTGGATATGTCCAAGTGGACTACAAGTGGGTCATTTGTGAAGGGCGATGACTCCTCGTAGTCCTTCTTTCCAATAGTCATGTCGGGGATGTTGGAAGCGGGGATCGTTGTTTTGGGCACAAAGTTGATGGCCCGATACGGCTCGTTCAGTGCCGTTTGTGCCCATGAGCGGACCCACCGTTCTCGTTGCCCCCGATGACAACATGGATTACTCCTATCCGTTCAAAGACGGATTTTTTATTTGAGCCGCCGGCATCAGTCTTTTGGCCTTTGGCAACATATTTGCCGAGGCTCCCCTTCCGGATCAGCTCTTCAATGGCATTCTTCAGATGCCGGCAGTTGTCGGTTAGGTGACCGGTGTGGCCGTGGTACTCACGATCGGCTCGTGTCACGTCCTCCCTCGGCACAGGGGGCCTTTCCCACTCTCGACCCTCGTTCTTGCTCAGGGCGAAGACCTCGGCGGCAGATACAACCAAGGGGGTGTGATCATTGTACCGTTTTTGGTTGTACGGTCCCGAACTCCCCCCGGCGTCTGCCGAGCTCTGTTTCCTGGCGGACCTGTCAGACCGTGACCTATTGTTGTCACGGCGTCTTTCATCCGGGTTGTCCTCCCGGCGCTCTTACTCTCGAGTGCCGGCCTTCTTGGGGCCTACCTAGGTTTTGTGGTAATCCTCCACCTTAATGGCTTGGTCGGCCATCTTCCTGGCGGAGTCTAAGTTCAGGCCTCCGCACTTGATGAGCTCGTTTTTTAAGTCCCCTCTTGGGAGGCCTTTCATCAGTGCGAAGGCCGCCAGCTCGCTGTTCAGCTCACGAATCTGCTGAACCTTGCCGTCGAACCTCTTCACATAGCTTCGGAGAGACTCGCCTCCCTCCTGTTTGATAGTCAGGAGATCTGACGTCTCGACGGCCCTCCTCTTATGCGAAATCTTGGGCCAAAAATATGTCCCTTAGGTCGCCGTAGCAAAGTATATTGACCCATTGGGCACCCCTTGTACCCGACTTTGTGCCATCCCACGCAGGTCGTTGGGAAGACTCGGCACCAAACCTCATCAGGCTGCTCCCATACCGACATGTAAGACTCGAAAGCCTCGGCGTGGTCGGTTGGGTCGCTTTCTCCTTTGTACGATATGGGTGGCAACTTTAGCTTAGTCGGCACCGGGACCTCTAGGACGTAGGGGTTGAGGGGCTGTCTGACCACGTGTCGAATGACACGCGGCGATCGGCTTCTCGCATCCCTAGTCCGGCTCCTCTCCCCGTGGCGGGAAGGGCTTCTTCCCCGACTCTGGTGAGTGGGGCTTCTTCTCCGACTCTGGTGAGTCGGACTCCTTCTTCGACTTTGGTGAGTCGGGCTTCTTTCACTCCTCTGGGGCATGCCTCGTCGGTCTTTGCGGCGACGCCGTCCTCCCCGCGAGTGCGGGAAGGACTCAGGTCTACCACTAGCACACGGGCTCCCGGCGTCTTGACGGGGCCGGCTTCTTCCGGTGCTCGTTCAAGTCTCTCGGAGTCACATTCTGGGCCCTGGTCTCCTGGACGGGTGCCGCCGCTCTTGTCGGAGTGACAGTGTGAGCCGGCGTTCTACCTATTAGGTCCAGGAGTAGCTTCAGTTTAGCTGCATCAACCACATGTCCCATGATGGTGACTTGGTCGGGCGTGGCGTGTCAGTATTATTGGCATCCCGTACTCGGTTGAATTACTCGGTAGGTGGAGGGTCGCGCAACCCCGTAATTGTGGACGGTATCATCTTGGCGAGAATTCGGTTTCGTCGATCCACGAATACTTCTTGTTGTTTCGACATCTTCTTAGCTTTTTGGGTGAGTTTTTGTTTTGTGTTGTTTTTTTTTTGTTTGGGAATGAATGTGACTAGCTTCTAGTATCGCTTTCTCACAGACGGCGCCAATTGTTCTGGGTGTAATTCCAGAGCAGTTACTTGTTACCACCCGTGCTTGTAGAATGACGTCCTTGATTGAATCCTCCTTTCGGTCTCCTGAAACAATGAACAAACTGAGGGCTCGGCTTTGGCCGAGCGTACTCACTCCGACGCTCAAGTCAGTGGACTTAAAGAGATAAGTTGTTGTTACTTGGCGAAGTATATTTTGTAGAGAGATAAGGAAGATATTACCAGATGAATAGTGATTCTTAGGTTAAATTGTGGATTCTTTCCTCAATGAGAGTTGCGGAGTATTTATAGACTTTCACCTTTTGTCACGTAGTGGCCAAGTGGCTAGCAGGTGGAAAGACTGTTCTACCCGAAGTGACTTGGTCTGACGTACTCAAACTCGTCCCCGTTTGGGCTGATGATAAGTATGCGGCTCCGAAATTCGCAGTGGAGGACCCGTCGGTGTATACTTCCCATACTCCAGGGTTTTGCTCTTCTTGGTATGTGCACTCGGCCAGAAATCGCGGTGCGTGTCCCTTTATCGAGGGCCTCGGCTTGATCGAATGCCGAAGCCGGATAGCTCTCACGCCCATTTGATGAGCTCACGATTTGTTCAAATTTTTCCAATGCTTTCTCCAATGGTTGGTCGGTTAAGACCGTCACGGGATGTGCGTCGAAGTAGGGTTTCAGTTTCCTTGCGGCAACGACGACAGCAAAGGCTGCTTTTTCAATCAGCGGGTAGTTTCTTTCGGCGGGCAACAATGTATGGCTGACAAAGTAGATTGGGTGTTCTTTGTTTGTCTTCTTCTCGATGATCACGATCGACCGTGGCCGAGGTAATCGCTATGTACGGATATAGCGTCTCCCAAAGATCGGCACTGGGACGGGGTTGGGAGAGTTTGAAGATGAGCTTTCGGTTGCTTGAAAGGCCGTGCTCGCTCCTCCCCCATTTGAAGTCTTTATTCCCCTTCAATACTTTGAAGAATGGGGTGCTCTTGTCGGCTGACCGAGAGATAAAACGGGCTAAAGCCGCCATCCTCCCGGTCAACATCATAACCTCTTTTCTATTCCTCGGCTCCGCAGTCCCAGTTGCTTGGACTTTTTTCGGATTGGCATCAATTCCCCGGCGCCGACAAGTACGCCGAGGAACTTACCCGCCCGGACACCGAAGTTGCATTTCATTGGGTTGAGCTTCATCTTGTATTTCCTTAGTGAGCAAAATGTCTCGTGTAAATCGGCCAAGTGCTCATTTGTCGACTTGATTTTTACAATAGCATCGTCGACGTAAGCCTCAATGTTTCGCCCTTTTTGATTTTGGAACACTTTGTCCACTAGTCTTGTGTAAGTTCGTGGCGTTCTTCAAACCAAACGGCATCATTTTATACATGTATGTGCCGTTAGCGGTGATGAATGCGCATTTAGGCATGTCTTCCTCGACCATGAATACCGATGATACGACGAGAAGGCGTCCAGCAGCTCAAGATAGTGTAGCTGCCGTCGCGTCGATTAAACTATCTATTCGAGGCAAGGGATAGCAATCTTTGGGGCACGCTTTATTAAGATTGGTAAAATCTACACACATCCTCCACGCCCCCGATGACTTCCTCACCATTACAACATTAGCTAACCATTCAGGATAAGTACAAGGCATGATAAAGCCCGCCGCTAGTAATTTGTCTACCTCGGCTTTGATGGCCTCATCCTTCTCGGCTGAGGAGTTCCTCATCCTTTGCTTGACAGGGCGAGCAGTGGGGAGTACGTTCAGCTTGTGAACAATTACCTCCCGGCTTACGCCTGACATCTCGGCCGCTGAGTAGGCGAAGACGTCTTTAATCCTCCTCAGCAGGTCTAGAAGAGCGGCCCTGAATTTTGGCTCCAGGTTGACACCGATAGTTACGGTGCGCCCTGGGTCAATTTCCACCTCTTCGATCTCGGCTCCTTCGACCATGTCGACGATTTGCATCCATGTGGTCGCCCTCCTGTTGTAAGGATGGGCTCTTCCCCTTCTCGGACTTCTTTGCCACTTTGAGGGATTGCATGTTGCACCCTCTGGCAGATATCTGGACGTTGACCACCTCGTCCTTCTCGTCCTTCGAGACGAGCTTATGCGCTTCCCCGCGGTCCGAGACATACATCGGTGTCAGGGCTCGGATGGACATTCGCATCGCCTCGCTCAAAGTGACTCGGCCTATGAGAACGTTGTAGGCGGACGAGCCGTCAATGACCACGAACTCGGCTAGGACATTCTTAGCCGCATCCCCCTCGCCGAACATCACCGGCGGTCGATCGACCCCGGGGTACCAGTGCCCCCGGAAAAAGCGTACAACGGATTGGTGCATGGGCTCAAGTCTTCAACCTTCAGACCGAGGTTGAGAAAGCACTCCCTGAACATGATGTTCGTGTAGGCGCTGTGTCAATCGGGCACCTCTTGACCAGGTGGTTGGATATGTCCAAGTGGACTACAAGTGGGTCGCTGTGAGGGGCGATGACTCCCTCGTAGTCCTTCTTTTCAATAGTCATGTCGGGGATGTTGGAAGCGGGGATCGCTGTTTTGGGCACAAAGTTGATGGCCTGATACAGCTCGTTCAGGTGCCGTTTGTGCCCATGAGCGGACCCACCGTTCTCGTTGCCCCCGATGACAACATGGATTACTCCTATCCGTTCAAAGACAGATTTTTTATTTGAGCCGCCGACATCAGTCTTTTGGCCTTTGGCAACATATTTGCCGAGGCTCCCCTTCCGGATCAGCTCTTCAATGGCATTCTTCGGATGCGGCGAGTTGTCGGTTAGGTGGCCAGGGTGTGGCGTGGTACTCACAAAGTAATGGCTCGTGTCACCGTCCCCCTCGGCACTGGGGGCCTTTCCCACTTCCGACCCTCGTTCTTGCTCGGGCGAAGACCTCGGGCGCAGATACAACCAAGGGGGTGTGATCATTGTACCGTTTTTGGTAGTACGGTCCCGAACTCCCCGTCGTCGCCGAGCTCGTTTCTGGCGGACTGTCGGGCCGTGACCTATTGTTGTCACGGCGTCTTTCATCCGGGTTGTCCTCCCGCGCTCTTACTCTCTCGAGTGCCGGCCTCGCTGGGCCTACCCGAGGTTTTGTGGTAATCCTCCACCTTAATGGCTTGGTCGGCCATCTTCCTGGTGAGTCTAAGTTCGAGCCTCCGCACTTGATGAGCTCGTTTTTAAGTCCCCTCTTGGGAGGCCTTTCATCGTGCGAAGGCGCCGCTCATTGTTCACTCACGAATCTGCTGAACCTTGCCGTCGAACCTCTTCACATAGCTTCGGAGAGACTCGCCTCCCTCTGTTTGATAGTCGGGAGATCGACGTCTCGACGGCCCTCCTCTTATGCGGGAATACTTTGGGCCAAAAATATGTCCCTTAGGTCGCCGTAGCGAAGATATCGACCCGTTGGGCGACCCCTTGTACCGGCTTTGTGCCATCCCACGCGGGGTCGTTGGGAAGACTCGGCACCAAACCTCATCAGTCGCTCCCATACCGACATGTAAGACTCGAAAGCCTCGGCGTGGTCGGTTGGGTCGCTTTCTCCTTTGTACGATATGGGTGGCAACTTTAGCTTAGTCGCACCAGGGACCTCAGGACGTAGGGGTTGAGGGGCTGTCGACCACGTGTCGAATGACACGCGGCGATCGGCTTCTCGCATCCCTAGTCCGGCTCCTCTCCCCGTGGCGGGAAGGGCTTCTTCCCCGACTCTGGTGAGTGGGGCTTCTTCTCCGACTCTGGTGAGTCGGACTCCTTCTTCGACTTTGGTGAGTCGGGCTTCTTTCACTCCTCTGGGGCATGCCTCGTCGGTGCTGCGGCGACGCCGTCCTCCCGCGAGTGCGGGAAGGACTCAGGTCTACCACTAGCACTCTGGGCTCCCCCGGCGTCTTGACAGGCGGCTTCTTCCAAAGGTGCTCCGTTCAAGTCTCTCGAGTCACATTCTCGGGCCCTGGTCTCCGGACGGTGCCGCCGCTCTTGTCGGAGTGACGGTGTGAGCGGCGTTCTACCTATTAGGTCCGGGGAGTAGCTTCGGTTTGTTGCATCAACCACATGTCCCATGATGGTGACTTGGTCGGCGGGCGGCGGCGTGTCAGTATTATTGGCATCCCGTACTCGGTTGAATTACTCGGCGGTGGAGGGTCGCAACCCAGTAATTGTGGACGGTATCATCTTGGCAGAATTCGGTTTCGTCAGTCACGAATACTTCTTGTTGTTTCGACATCTTCTTAGCTTTTTGGGTGGGTTTTTGTTTTGTGTTGTTTTTTTTTTGTTTGGGAATGAATGTGACTAGCTTCTAGTATCGCTTTCTCACAGACGGCGCCAATTGTTCTGGGTATAATTCCAGAGCAGTTACTTGTTACCACCCGTGCTTGTAGAATGACGTCCTTGATTGAATCCTCCTTTCGGTCTCCTGAAACAATGAACAAACTGAGGGCTCGGCTTTGGCCGAGCGTACTCACTTCGACGCTCAAGTCAGTGGACTTAAAGAGATAAGTTGTTGTTACTTGGCGAAGTATATTTTGTAGAGAGATAAGGAAGATATTACCAGATGAATAGTGATTCTTAGGTTAAATTGTGGATCCTTTCCTCAATGAGAGTTGCGGAGTATTTATAGACTTTCACCTTTTGTCACGTAGTGGCCAAGTGGCTAGCAGGTGGAAAGACTGTTCTACCCGAAGTGACTTGGTCTGACGTACTCAAACTCGTCCCCGTTTGGGCTGATGATAAGTATGCCGGCTCCTGAGCTGTTCGCCGTGGAGGACCCGTCGGTGTATACTTCCCATACTCCGGGGTTTTGCTCTTCTTGGTATGTGCACTCGGCCAGGAAATCTGCCAGTGCGTGTCCCTTTATCGAGGGCCTCGGCTTGTACTGAATGCCGAAGCCAGATAGCTTTAGTGCCCATTTGATGAGCCTGCCGGACTGTTCAAATTTTTCCAATGCTTTCTCCAATGGTTGGTCGGTTAAGACCGTCACGGGATGTGCGTCGAAGTAGGGTTTCAGTTTCCTTGCGGCAACGACGACAAAGAAAGGCCGCTTTTTCAATCAACGGGTAGTTTCTTTTCGGCGGGCAACAATGTATGGTGACAAAGTAGATTGGGTGTTCTTTGTTTGTCTTCTTCTCGATGATCACGGATCGACCGTGGCCGAGGTAATCGCTATGTACAGATATAGCGTCTCCCCCAAAGATCGGCCGGACGGGGTTGGGAAAGTTTGAAGATGAGCTTTCGGTTGCTTGAAAGCCGTGCTCGCTCCTCCCCCGCCTCCTCCCCCCAGTGAAGTCTTTATTCCCCTTCAATACTTTGAAGAATGGGGTGCTCTTGTACCGACCGAGAGATAAAACGGGCTAAAGCCGCCATCCTCCCGGTCAACATCATAACCTCTTTTCTATTCCTCGGCTCCGCAGTCCGGTGATTGCTTGGACTTTTTCTCGGATTGGCATCACCCCCGGCGCCGACAAGTACGCCGAGGAACTTACCGCCCGGACACCGAAGTTGCATTTCATTGGGTTGAGCTTCATCTTGTATTTCCTTAGTGAGCAAAATGTCTCGTGTAAATCGGCCAAGTGCTCGCTGTCAGACTTGATTTTTACAATAGCATCGTCGACGTAAGCCTCAATGTTTCGCCCTTTTTGATTTTGGAACACTTTGTCCACTAGTCTTGTGTAAGTTGCGCCGGCGTTCTTCAAACCAAACGGCATCATTTTATACATGTATGTGCCGTTAGCAGTGATGAATGCGCATTTAGGCATGTCTTCCTCGACCATGAATACCTAATGATACCTCGAGAAGGCGTCCAAAGCAGCTCAAGATAGTGTAGCCTGCCGTCGCGTCGATTAAACTATCTATTCGAGGCAAGGGATAGCAATCTTTGGGGCACGCTTTATTAAGATTGGTAAAATCTACACACATCCTCCACGCCCCCGATGACTTCCTCACCATTACAACATTAGCTAACCATTCAGGATAAGTACAAGGCATGATAAAGCCCGCCGCTAGTAATTTGTCTACCTCGGCTTTGATGGCCTCATCCTTCTCGGCTGAGGAGTTCCTCATCCTTTGCTTGACGGGCGAGCAAAGTGGGGAGTACGTTCACTTGTGAACAATTACCTCCCGCTTACGCTTGACATCTCGCCGCCGAGTAGGCGAAGACGTCTTTGTTCCTCCTCGCAGTCAGGAGAGCGGCCCCGAATTTTGGCTCCGGTTGACACCGATAGTTACGGTGCGCCCTGGGTCAATTTCCACCTCTTCAGTCTCGGCTCCTTCGACCATGTCGACAGTTGCATCCATGTGGTCGCCCTCCTGTTGTAAGGATGGGCTCTTCCCCTTCTCGGACTTCTTTGCCACTTTGAGGGATTGCATGTTGCACCCTCTGGCAGATATCTGGACGTTGACCACCTCGTCCTTCTCGTCCTTCGAGACGAGCTTATGCGCTTCCCCGCGGTCCGAGACATACATCGGTGTCAGGGCTCGGATGGACATTACTGCATCGGCCTCGCTCAGAGTGACTCGGCCTATGAGAACGTTGTAGGCGGACGAGCCGTCAATGACCACGAACTCAGCTAGGACATTCTTAGCCGCATCCTCCTCGCCGAACATCACTGGCAGCCCGATCGACCCGGGGGTACCAGCCGCCCCGGAAAAACTGTACAACGGATTGGTGCATGGGCTCAAGTCTTCAACCTTCAGACCGAGGTTGAGAAAGCACTCCCTGAACATGATGTTCGTGTAGGCGCCTGTGTCAATCAGGCACCTCTTGACCAGGTGGTTGGATATGTCCAAGTGGACTACAAGTGGGTCGCTGTGAGGGGCGATGACTCCCTCGTAGTCCTTCTTTTCAATAGTCATGTCGGGGATGTTGGAAGCGGGGATCGCTGTTTTGGGCACAAAGTTGATGGCCTGATACAGCTCGTTCAGGTGCCGTTTGTGCCCATGAGCGGACCCACCGTTCTCGTTGCCCCCGATGACAACATGGATTACTCCTATCCGTTCAAAGACGGATTTTTTATTTGAGCCGCCGACATCAGTCTTTTGGCCTTTGGCAACATATTTGCCGAGGCTCCCCTTCCGGATCAGCTCTTCAATGGCATTCTTCAGATGCCGGCAGTTGTCGGTTAGGTGACCGGTGTGGCCGTGGTACTCACAGTAATGGCTCGTGTCACCGTCCCCCTCGGCCTGGGGGGCCTTTCCCACTTCTGACCCTCGTTCTTGCTCAGGGCGAAGACCTCAGCGGCAGATACAACCAAGGGGGTGTGATCATTGTACCGTTTTTGGTAGTACGGTCCCGAACTCCCCCCGTCGTCTGCCGAGCTCTGTTTCCTGGCGGACCTGTCAGACCGTGACCTATTGTTGTCACGGCGTCTTTCATCCGGGTTGTCCTCCCGGCGGCTCTTACTCTCTGAGTGCCCGGCCTCGCTGGGGCCTACCCAGGTTTTGTGGTAATCCTCCACCTTAATGGCTTGGTCGGCCATCTTCCTGGCGGAGTCTAAGTTCAGGCCTCCGCACTTGATGAGCTCGTTTTTAAGTCCCCTCTTGGGAGGCCTTTCATCAGTGCGAAGACCGCCACTCTTTGTTCACTCACGAATCTCGCCGAACCTTCGCGTCGAACCTCTTCACATAACTTCGGAGAGACTCGCCTCCTTCCTGTTTGATAGTCAGGAGGTCCGATGTCTCGACGGCCCTCCTCTTATTGCGGGAATATCGGGCCAAAAATATGTCCCTTAGGTCGCCGTAGCAAGATATCGACCTATTGGGCGCCCCTTGTACCGCCTTTGTGCCATCCCATGCAGGTCGTTGGGAAGACTCGGCACCAAACCTCATCAGCCGCTCCCATACCGACATGTAAGACTCGAAAGCCTCGGCGTGGTCGGTTGGGTCGCTTTCTCCTTTGTACGTTATGGGTGGCAACTTTAGCTTAGTCAAGATCGGGACCTCTAGGACGTAGGGGTTGAGGGGCTGCCCGACCACGTGTCGAATGACACGCGGCGATCGGCTTCTCGCATCCCTAGTCCGGCTCCTCTCCCCGTGGCGGGAAGGGCTTCTTCCCGACTACGGTGAGTGGGGCTTCTTCTCCGACTCGGTGAGTCGGACTCCTTCTTCGACTTTGGTGAGTCGGGCTTCTTTCACTCCTCTGGGGCATGCCTCGTCGGTCTGCTGCGGCGCGCCGTCCTCCGCGAGTGCGGGAAGGACTCGTGTCTACCACTAGCACTCGGGCTCCCGGCGTCTTGACAGGCCAGCTTCTTCCAAAGTGCTCCGTTCAAGTCTCGGAGTCACATTCGGGCCCCGGTCTTCCGGACGGGTGCCGCCGCTCTTGTCGGAGTGACAAGTGTGAGCGGCGTGCTACCTATTAGGTCCAGGAGTAGCTTCGGTTAGCCGCATCAACCACATGTCCCATGATGGTGACTTGGTCGGCGGGCGGCGGCGTATCTGGTATTATTGGCATCCCGTACTCCGGTTGAATTACTCGGCGGTGGAGGGTCGCGCAACCCCATAATTGTGGACGGTATCATCTTGGCAGAATTCGGTTTCGTCGGTCACGAATACTTCTTGTTGTTTCGACATCTTCTTAGCTTTTTGGGTGGGTTTTTGTTTTGTGTTGTTTTTTTTTGTTTGGGAATGAATGTTACTAGCTTCTAGTATCGCTTCCCCATAGACGGCGCCAATTGTTCCGGGTGTAATTCCAGAGCAGTTACTTGTTACCACCCGTGCTTGTAGAATGACGTCCTTGATTGAATCCTCCTTTCGGTCTCCTGAAACAATGAACAAACTGAGGGCTCGGCTTTGGCCGAGCGTACTCACTCCGACGCTCAAGTCAGTGGACTTAAAGAGATAAGTTGTTGTTACTTGGCGAAGTATATTTTGTAGAGAGATAAGGAAGATATTACCAGATGAATAGTGATTCTTAGGTTAAATTGTGGATCCTTTCCTCAATGAGAGTTGAGGAGTATTTATAGACTTTCACCTTTGGTCACGTAGTGGCCAAGTGGCCAAGTGGCTAGCAGGTGGAAAGACTGTTCTACCCTCTACCGAGGGACCCATGGCGGCCGGCGGGCCCCGTTGACTCGCCGCCGAGGGGTCTTGGATATGAGTTCGCGGATATGTGCCCCTACCGGCTAGTTGTCCTAGCCGAGGCACGAGAGACAGCCGACAGTGCGTCGGTTTAGGGTTGTCTAAGTCGTTGACTTCTTTGTGGATATCTTTGACCTTGCTCAATATGTTGACTTGGTCAGCGGGTGCAGAATATGCCCCATCAATTTGCCCCCAGCGTAGTCTATGCCGTGGTATGGACCTTCGATGAGTGTTGAGCGTATTCTGCGCAAGTTGAAATTTTCTGCCCCGGCTTCTTCTACCTCGGCTTGGTTCTGCTTAGGCCGTACCATATCCCCCCTCCACATGGATGTGTAATGGGCATCAGATGCGGAAAAGAAAGTGGCGCTGGCCGAGACCGAGGTTGTGAGTGTCGTGTGATTTTGATTGCCCCCAGCCGGTGCTGCCAAGCTTGGTTGAATCAGCGGGCCGTTTGGCAAGTGGATACCAAGAGGTGTGTTGAATAAGATACGTCGATTGGCATTCTGTCAAGGAGCGTGTTGAATAAGTTTTGTAACTGTTTGTCGATTGACATTCCATGGCTGCATGCTTGACAAGTGTCTCGTTGTTGATTGGCTGATGCTTCATGGGCTTTGCCCTGATTGGTCGGATTGAGTGGGCTTTGCCCTATAAATAAGATAGTTAGCCCCTCATTTTGGCTTTCCAATTCCGTTTTCTTCAAAAAAATTTCTCTTGCTTAATTTTCTTCAACTTTCTTCGAAGCAACCTCTCTCTAGTTTCCAAGTTACTCGGCGTAACACTCTTCCCAAGGTAAACAAACCAACTTTCAATCTTTTCTTTGTTAAGTTTTCGTTGTGAATCATGTCTTCTGCTGATGCCGGTCCTAGTAACCGTGCGCCGGGGGGTTCCCCGTCGCGTCTTGATGAGGAGGAGATACTAGATGCCATCCCGATAAGGTCTGGGGGCCCTAGGTCTCCTTCTCCCGAAGTTGATCCAAAAGCTTTGGAGGATTGGGAGGATGATGATGATGTTGATGATGACGATGATGATGACGGTGATGATGCTGAAAGGGCTCATCCTAATGAGGGGAGGCAGTACATCATGGATCACGGCGACGCCTGTAAGGCCTGTCCTGACCGTGCTTGGACCCATAAGTTCGCCAGTTGTTCCGGCGAAACGCTTTTCGAGGGCTATTTCTACTTCGGCAGGGGATACAAAATTGTTATCCCTGAGGAGGGTCAGGCGGTCTGTTGCCCTCCTCCGGGCTGCATCGGCGTATACATCAGACACCTGGAGTATGGGCTCCGGTTTCCTCTGAATGAACACGTTATGGCCATAATTAAAGCCATGAACGTCGCCGTGGCCTAACTGCACCCGTTGGCCATTAGGACTATAGTCGGCTTTGTGTGGCTCTGTCTTTTCAAGGGGGAGGTCCCGACGGTGAACTTATTCCGCCAGATTCATTGTCTTCGGCCGTCGGCCCCTGGTCGCGTTGGGTGGTACAACGTGCAGACGGAGCCGGGTTACGTCTCCGTTGATAAGCTTTCTTCCTGCAAGGACTGGAAAGATCGGTGGGTGTACGTTGAGGTTCCTGAGGATTACCCATTGCCCCGGTCCTTCCAGCACCAAGTCAATTTGCGGTGCGAGACTTAAGGCGGTGCATGACAAATGGGTCTCCCAGAGTAAGCTTAAGATGGACGCCAGCAAGGTCCTTCTTAATGCGGATGAGAAGCGGGCGATGAGGCTGTTTGAGGCGGAGAAGAATGGGATGCCGAAGGGATGGATTCCCCCGACGCAGATCATTCTCCAGGATGAGCTGCTCTGCCACGTCGGCCTCATACCGGCCCTCGAACGGGGTGAGTGGGGTCGGTGTGAGGCCCATCTCTGCTTTTAATGTTTCTGTTATTTGAACTTTTATTTATTTCTTTCACTTGACTGTTGCTTCGTTTCCTTTGCAGACCATTTTGGCCCGGACCTGTCAGAGGATATCCTTAGGAGAATGGGGCTTGCCAAGGACAAGTCAGTTGTTGATACGCATCCTAAGGCCCTGGCTCGTGATCGCAGAACGCCGCCGAATGATCTCATGGATCAACAGCTGAAGGGCTTAAATTTGGCGGCGGCCCTGGCGAAGGTTCTTTGGTAACATGCCGCGCCGAACGCGGAAAACAAAGTCTTCGGCGGCGACGGCGTCGACATCGGTTCCACCTCCACTCCCCTTCTTAAAAAAGGAGATGGTGGAGGTCGTTGATATTACCGCCGAGGAGGTGGTCACCTTGGCAGTGGAAACCCCTCTCCTCCGCAAGAGGAAAGAGCTCACCCTCTCAAAGCCGATGCTTCGATGCTCGCCGCCGCAAAGAAATGCGGCCTCCGCCCAAGAAGGCCAAGCATGGTACCGATCTATCCCGTGGCTCAGACTTAGCCGGTTCATTAGGCGTTCCGATGACAAAGCTCTCGGTATGTCCATGTATGTTGACACGGATGCTTTAATTGAATTTTTTGTAGATCAACCGCCGCCGCCTACCGGACACACTGTTGAACGGCGTCGAAAAGCAATCTGCGCGGGCGGTGGTAATAGTGACACCGTCGTTACCTCCTTCCCGAAGCCTACCCCCTTACAGATTAAGTCGGAGGGCCTAAGTTTGGCCAGGTTGCTGTCGAAGTGGGCTGATACGGCCGGTGCTCTTATTGTGGAGCAAAAGAAGGCCATTCTTGAAGCGCCCACGCTCGAGCGGCTCGGGCTTGAACTCGACGCAGCGAACAAGGAGGCCGAGAGGGCCAAGGCCGAGGTCGAAGAGGCGTCCGTCGAGAGGAAACTTAGGGAGGACGCTGAAAATGCAGTCCTCGCTGAGAGAGCCAAGGCTGAGGCTGCGGCGGCTGAAGCTGCTAAGCTGCTGGAGGCGCGTGACCACCTTCAGAAGGTCGCCGACTTTAATGCTAAGCAGAGGGAAGAATGGAGGTCCAGGTTTCAGGCCCAGGGGAAGGTGGTCCGGAATAAGGATGCTATCATCGACCAGAGGGAGTTGGACATTGAGACGCTGCAACGCGAGATCCTCCCTAACATGTGCGCCCAATACCGGGACCTGGGCGAGGAAGCCGCCAGGGAAGTGATTGGGGAGCTCTTTCCTCTTGATGGCTCCTTTCCGTGGGACAAATTTGACGAGCTGTTTGATGACAAGCTCGAAGCTAAGGAGAAGGCCGCGGAGGAGAAGGCCAAGGAGGAGTTCAGGGTGAAGAAGGAGGAGGAGGAGGCCGCGGAGAAGGCGGCCCTTGCTGAGAAGGCTGAGGCGGCCAAGGAGGAAGCTGAGAGGATGAAGGCAGCTGAGGCTGCTGAGGCTAAGGCTGCCAAGAAAGCTGAGACTGCCAAGACAACCTCTGGGTCGCCCACCAAAGACGATGCTGCTAACGTTGCTGATGGCAAGCAGCAACAGGCATAGGGAGACGGGCGGTCGTCACCGAGGCTCACCCGGCATCTCGGATAGCTTCACTGTTCGGGGCCAATTATTAAGCCTTTCCTCCCTGCCATCTTTTGGCGCTTCAACTGACATGTCTGTAACCTTTTGCTTTTCTTTTCCTTGTATTTTGTAAAACTTTGGTAGGTTGTGTTTTGGCTTATCCCTATGGGGACGGCCGTCGTCTGTATTCTTCTTACTTGTAATCTTTTTTTTAATAAAGCTTGTATTTTTGGCCTTCGGCTTTGGCTGGGGCTTTGATCACAATTCCTCACTTGTCTTCTTGCGTTATTAATTGAGCGCTTTTTCGTTTTTACCTTCGGCCTGGCCGAGGCAGTTAGAGTGCGTATCTGTTGTGTTTAACGTCTTTTCTTTAAACATGTTAGCATGTTGGTCACTTCCTCTTTCACTCTCGGTCTGGCCGAGGCGTCCGATTTACGTTTCCAACCGCCGTTGTAAACATGTTAGCGTATCGACCGTTGTGTCCCCTGCCAGGCCTTCGGTTGGCCGAGGCGGCTAGAGGTTACGGCTCGACAGCGTTCGTATCTGTAGACATATTGATCGCTTCTCTCGCCGGGCCTTCGGTTGGCCGAGGCGGCTAGAATTGCGTCTCAACTGTACTTATACGTTCCTAAGGCATGTTGGTCGCTTTCGCGAGTATCAACTGCGCTGGTAGTGACTGCCGTGGCGTCTACTTCTTGGGGTGACTTCCCGGCTTGGGCCGTGGCGTCTACCTCGATATGACTACGGTGGGGATAAACACTTTGATGGAAAAATTGGGTGATTCTTCATTTGATATAAACATGCGTTGGGGTGCCAACAACTGTTTTGGACACCTCCGCCGCTACACAAAGTATTTCCTGAGATTGTCAGTGTTCCAATGGCTCATCAAAGGCACACCCTCCATGTCGGTCAGCCGGTATGTACCCGGCCTCATTTCTTCAACCACTTTGTAGGGACCCTCCCAATTGGTCGTTAGTTTACCATGAATGTTTCCTTTGTTGGTGGCGGCCGACTTTCTTAGGACTAGATCCCCTACTTTCAAATCCCTTTTGTGGACTCTCCGGTTGTAAGCTCTTCTCATTCGGTTTTGGTATCTTTTGCCAAGTTGAGGCGTCTTGTATCTCGGCTTTCTTCGACCAGTGTCAGGGAGGTTCTTAAACCTTCCTCATTTTCAACCGGGTTAAAGGTGGCTGTTTCGAACGTCGCACCGTTGCTTCAACCGGGCAGGATCGCCGGATCCGTAGACTAAGTGGAATGGACTGTACCCCGTTGCTTCTTTCTCCGTGGTTCGCAGGGGCCACAGGACGCCGGGTAGTTCATCGGCCCATCTTCCCTTTAGGTCTTCAACCGTCTTCTTCAAACCGTTGAGGATTGTTTTATTGGCTGCCTCCGCCTGTCCGTTGCTCTGTGGGTGGCAGACGGAGGAGTATGCAAATTTGATACCAAGTTCTTCCAACCAGTTCATTATTGTGTCACTCCAAAACTCTCGGCCGTGGTCGAATACCATGACTTGGGTAACCCAAAACGAGTTATGACATTTTCCCAGATTACCTTTCTTACGGCCGCCGTCGTCTTCGTAGGTACTGCTACAGCTTCAACCCATTTGGTGAAGTAGTCAACGGCGACAATCAAGAACTTTCTTCCGCCGGATGCCGTTGGAAATGGCCCTAGTAGATCCATCCCCCACTGTGCAAAAGGAAGGGGACTAAGTACCGGCTGCAAGTCTCGGGATGGCGCATGTATCACCGGAGCATGCATTTGACAGTTGTTGCACTTTTTGGTTTTGGCTCTGGAATCCGCAAGCATGGTGGGCCAGAAGTAGCCGGCTCGGAGAGCTTTGTGGGCTAGTGTTCTTGCCCCCATGTGATGGCCGCAGATGCCTTCGTGAATTTCTGTCAGTATTAGCTCTGCGTTACCGGGCCGACACATTTCAAGAGTGGCCTTGTCACGGACCTCCTGTATAATTCTCCTTCAAACACCGAGTACCTTGCTGCGATCCTCTTTATCTTCTGTGAGAGACTGCGGTCCTCCGGTAATTCATTTGTCAATTTGTATTTCATTATCGGAGTCATCCACGTCGTCTCGGTCTCTATGTGACCCACCATGCCGACGGCCTCAGTAATGCTCTTGGCATTTCTGATGTCCACCAGCACGGTTCGGCTGACATTCTTGATGGTTGAACTGGCAAGCTTTGAGAGAGCGTCGGCTCGGTTGTTCTCAGACCTGGGAATGCATTGTATCTGAAAAGATTTCAACTTTGAGGTGTCAGCTTTTACCCTTTCCAGGTATCTTACCATTCCGTCGTCTCGAGTCTCATACTCTCCCCTGATTTGATTAGCCACTAAAAGTGAATCTGTTTTCAAAATGATGTGCTCCGCCCCGGCAGCCCTAGCTAGCTCGACTCCGCTTATCACCGCCTCGTATTCGGATTCGTTGTTTGAGGCCGAGAAGGTAAATTTCAAAGCGTACTCAAACTCGTCCCCGTTTGGGCTGATGATAAGTATGCCGGCTCCTGAGCTATTCGCCGTGGAGGACCCGTCGGTGTATACTTCCCATACTCCGGGGTTTTGCTCTTCTTGGTATGTGCACTCGGCCAGAAATCGCGGTGCGTGTCCCTTTATCGAGGGCCTCGGCTTGTACTGAATGCCGAAGCCAGATAGCTCTACTGCCCATTTGATGAGCCTGGCGGACTGTTCAAATTTTTCCAATGCTTTCTCCAATGGTTGGTCGGTTAAGACCGTCACGGGATGTGCGTCGAAGTAGGGTTTCAGTTTCCTTGCGGCAACGACGACAACAAAGGCTGCTTTTTCAATCAGCGGGTAGTTTCTTTCGGCGGGCAACAATGTATGGTCGACAAAGTAGATTGGGTGTTCTTTGTTTGTCTTCTTCTCTCGATGATCACGGCAGATCGACCGTGGCCGAGGTAATCGCTATGTACAGATATAGCGTCTCCCCAAAGATCGGCTGGACAGGGTTGGGAGAGTTTGAAGATGAGCTTTCAGTTGCTTGAAAGCTGTGCTCTGCTCCTCCCCTCAGCTGAAGTCTTTATTCCCCTTCAATACTTTGAAGAATGGGGTGCTCTTGTCGGCTGACCGAGAGATAAAACGGGTTAAAGCCGCCATCCTCCCGGTCAACATCATAACCTCTTTTCTATTCCTCGGCTCGGCAGTCCAGTGTGCTTGGACTTTTCGGATTGACATCAATTCCCGGCGCCGACAAGTACACCGAGGAGCTTACCCGCCGGACACCGAAGTTGCATTTCATTGGGTTGAGCTTCATCTTGTATTTCCTTAGTGAGCAAAATGTCTCGTGTAAATCGGCAAGTGCTCATTTGTCGGACTTGCTTTTTTTACAATAGCATCGTCGACGTAAGCCTCAATGTTTCGCCCTTTTTGATTTTGGAACACTTTGTCCACTAGTCTTGTGTAAGTTGCGCCGGCGTTCTTCAAACCAAACGGCATCATTTTATACATGTATGTGCCGTTAGCAGTGATGAATGCGCATTTAGGCATGTCTTCCTCGACCATGAATACCGATGATACCCGAGAAGGCGTCCGGCAGCTCAAGATAGTGTAGCTGCCGTCGCGTCGATTAAACTATCTATTCGAGGCAAGGGATATCAATATTTGGGGCACACTTTATTAAGATTGGTAAAATCTACACACATCCTCCACGCCCCCGATGACTTCCTCACCATTACAACATTAGCTAACCATTCAGGATAAGTACAAGGCATGATAAAGCCCGCCGCTAGTAATTTGTCTACCTCGGCTTTGATGGCCTCATCCTTCTCGGCTGAGGAGTTCCTCATCCTTTGCTTGCCAGGGCGAGCAGTGGGGAGTACGTTCAGCTTGTGAACAATTACCTCCCGACTTACGCCTGGCATCTCGGCCGCTGAGTAGGCGAAGACGTCTTTGTTCCTCCTCAGCAGGTCTAGGAGAGCGGCCCTGAATTTTGGCTCCAGGTTGACACCGATAGTTACGGTGCGCCCTGGGTCAATTTCCACCTCTTCAGTCTCGGCTCCTTCGACCATGCCGACAGTTGCATCCATGTGGTCGCCCTCCTGTTGTAAGGATGGGCTCTTCCCCTTCTCGGACTTCTTTGCCACTTTGAGGGATTGCATGTTGCACCCTCTGGCAGATATCTGGACGTTGACCACATCGTCCTTCTCGTCCTTCGAGACGAGCTTATGCGCTTCCCCGCGGTCCGAGACATACATCAGTGTCAGGGCTCGGATGGACATTACTGCATCGGCCTCGCTCAGAGTGACTCGGCCTATGAGAACGTTGTAGGCGCACGAGCCGTCAATGACCACGAACTCAGCTAGGACATTCTTAGCCGCATCCCCCTCGCCGAACATCACTGGCAGTCTGATCGACCCCAGGGGTACCAGGCCGGCCCCGGAAAAACTGTACAACGGATTGGTGCAGGGGCTCAAGTCTTCAACCTTCAGACCGAGGTTGAGAAAGCACTCCCTGAACATGATGTTCGTGTAGGCGCCTGTGTCAATCAGGCACCTCTTGACCAGGTGGTTGGATATGTCCAAGTGGACTACAAGTGGGTCGCTGTGAGGGGCGGTGACTCCCTCGTAGTCCTTCTTTCCAATAGTCATGTCAGGGATGTTGGAAGCGGGGATCGCTGTTTTGGGCACAAAGTTGATGGCCTGATACAACTCGTTCAGGTGCCGTTTGTGCCCATGAGCGGACCCACCGTTCTCGTTGCCCCCGATGACAACATGGATTACTCCTATCCGTTCAAAGAGGGATTTTTTATTTGAGCCGCCGGCATCAGTCTTTTGGCCTTTGGCAACATATTTGCCGAGGCTCCCCTTCCGGATCAGCTCTTCAATGGCATTCTTCAGATGCCGGGAGTTGTCGGTTAGGTGACCGGTGTGGCCGTGGTACTCACGATCTTGGCTCGTGTCGTCCCCCTCGGCCTGGGGGGCCTTTCCCATTTCTGACCCTCGTTCTTGCTCAGGGCGAAGACCTCGGCGGCAGATACAACCAAGGGGGTGTGATCATTGTAACGTTTTTGGTAGTACGGTCCAGAAATCCCCCCGGCGTCTGCCGAGCTCTGTTTCCTGGCGGACCTGTCAGACCGTGACCTATTGTTGTCACGGCGTCTTTCATCCGGGTTGTCCTCCCGGCGGCTCTTACTCTCTGAGTGTCCGGCCTCGCTGGGGCCTACCCAGGTTTTGTGGTAATCCTCCACCTTAATGGCTTGGTCGGCCATCTTCCTGGCGGAGTCTAAGTTCAGGCCTCCGCACTTGATGAACTCGTTTTTTAAGTCCCCTCTTGGGAGGCCTTTTCGTCGGTCGAAGGCCGCCGACTCGTTGTTCACTCACGAATCTGCTTGAACCTTGGCGTCGAACCCCTTCACATAGCTTCGGAGAGACTCGCCTCCCTCTGTTTGATAGTCGGGAGATCCGAGCGTCTCGACGGCCCTCCTCTTATTGCGGGAATCTCGGGCCAAAAATATGTCCCTTAGGTTGCCGTAGCAAAGATATCGACCCATTGGGCGACCCCTTACCCGACTTTGTGCCATCCCATACGGGGTCGTTGGGAAGACTCGGCACCAAACCTCATCAGTTTGCTCCCATACCGACATGTAAGACTCGAAAGCCTCGGCGTGGTCGGTTGGGTTGCTTTCTCCTTTGTACGATATGGGTGGCAACTTTAGCTTAGTCGCAGGGACCTCTAGGACGTAGGGGTTGAGGGGTGTCGACCACGTGTCGAATGACACGCGGCGATCGGCTTCTCGCATCCCTAGTCCGGCTCCTCTCCCCGTGGCGGGAAGGGCTTCTTCCCGACTCGGTGAGTCGGGCTTCTTCTCCGACTACGGTGAGTCGGACTCCTTCTTCGACTCGGTGAGTCGGGCTTCTTTCACTCCTGCGGGGCATGCCTCGTCGGTCTTTGCGGCGACGCGCCGTCCTCCGCGAGTGCGGGAAGGACTCAGGTCTACCACTAGCACTCTGGGCTCCCTCGGCGTCTTGACGGGGCTAGCTTCTTCCGGTGCTCGTTCAAGTCTCTCGGAGTCACATTACAGGCCCTGGTCTCCGGACGGGTGCCGCCGCTCTTGTCGGAGTGCGAGTGTGAGCGGCGTGCTACCTATTAGGTCCGGGAGTAGCTTCGGTTCATTGCATCAACCACATGTCCCATGATGGTGACTTGGTCGGCGGAGCGTGGCGTGTGCTGGTATTATTGGCATCCCGTACTCGGTTGAATTACTCGGCCTAGGTGGAGGGCCGCGCAACCCTTAATTGTGGACGGTATCATCTTGGCGAGAATTCGGTTTCGTCGGTCACGGATACTTCTTGTTGTTTCGACATCTTCTTAGCTTTTTGGGTGGGTTTTTGTTTTGTGTTGTTTTTTTTTTTTTGGGAATGAATGTGACTAGCTTCTAGTATCGCTTTCTCACAGACGGCGCCAATTGTTCCGGGTGTAATTCCAGAGCAGTTACTTGTTACCACCCGTGCTTGTAGAATGACGTCCTTGATTGAATCCTCCTTTCGGTCTCCTGAAACAATGAACAAACTGAGGGCTCGGCTTTGGCCGATCGTACTCACTCCGACGCTCAAGTCAGTGGACTTAAAGAGATAAGTTGTTGTTACTTGGCGAAGTATATTTTGTAGAGAGATAAGGAAGATATTACCAGATGAATAGTGATTCTTAGGTTAAATTGTGGATCCTTTCCTCAATGAGAGTTGAGGAGTATTTATAGACTTTCACCTTTTGTCACGTAGTGGCCAAGTGGCTAGCAGGTGGAAATACTGTTCTACCCTCGGCCGAGGGACCCATGGCAGGCCGGCGGGCCCTGTTGACTCGCCGCCGAGGGGTCTTGGATATGAGTACGCGGATATGTGCCCCGGCTGGCTAGTTGTCCTATGCGAGGCACGAGAGACAGGCCGACAGGCTGCGTCGGTTAGGCTGTCTAAGTCGTTGACTTGCTGTGGATATCTTTGACCTGTACTCAATATGTTGACTTGGTCAGCGGGTGCAGAATATGTTGACTCACGGAGTGAGTACGCTCGGCCAAAGCCGAGCCCTCAGTTTGTTCATTGTTTCAGGAGACCGAAAGGAGGATTCAATCAAGGACGTCATTCTACAAGCACGGGTGGTAACAAGTAACTGCTCTGGATTTACACCCGGAACAGTCTTTTCTCGTTATGTATCTCATTAGTTATTCCGCACCCGCCGACCGAGTCAACATATTGAGCAAGGTCAAAGATATCCACAAGCAAGTCAACGACTTAGACAGCCTAACCGACGCAGCCCGTCGGCCTGTCTCTTGGGTCTCGGCTGGTACAACTAGCCAGCCGGGGCACATATCCGCGAACTCATATCCAAGACCCCTCGGCGGCGAGTCAACAGGGCCCACCGGCCTGCCATGAGCCCCTCGGCCGAGGGTAGAACGGTCTTTCCACCTGCTAGCCACTTGGCCACTACGTGACAAAAGGTGAAAGTCTATAAATACTCCTCAACCCTCATTGAGGAAAAGATCCACAATTTAACCTAAGAATCACTATTTATCTGGTAATATCTTCCTTATCTCTCTACAAAATATACATCGCCAAGTAACAACAACTTACCTCTTTAAGTCCACTGACTTGAGCGTCGGAGTGAGTACGCTCGGCCAAAGCCGAGCCCTCAGTTTGTTCATTGTTTCAGGAGACCGAAAGGAGGATTCAATCAAGGACGTCAATCTACAAGCACGGGTGGTAACAAGTAACTGCTCTGGAATTACACCCGGAACAATTGGCGCCGTCTGTGGGGATAGATACTAGAAGCTAGTTACATTCATTCCCAAACAAAAAACCAACCCAAAAAGCTAAGAAGATGTCGAAACAACAAGAGGTATTCGTGACTGACGAAACCGAATTCTGCCAAGATAATACCGTCCACAATTATGGGGTTGCGCAGCCCTCCACCGGCCGAGTAATTCAACCGGAGTACGGGATGCCAATAATACTGTGATACGCCACGCGCCGACCAAGTCACCATCATGGGACATGTGGTTGATGCAAAGAAATCGAAACTACTCTTGGACCTAATAGGTAGCACGCGCTCACACCGTCACTCCGACAAGAGCGGCGGCACCCGTCCCAGAGACCAGGGCCTTAATGTGACTCCGAGAGACTTGAACGGAGCGCCGGAAGAAGCCGGCCCCGTCAAGACGCGGGGAGCCCAGAGAGTGCTAGTGGTAGACCGAGTCCTTCCCGCACTCGCGGGAGGACGGCGCGCCGCAAAGACCGATGAGGCATGCCCCAGAGGAGTGAGAGGAGTCCGACTCACCAGAGTCGGAGAAGAAGCCCGACTCACCAGAGTCGGAGAAGAAGCCCTTCCCGCCACGGGGAGAGGAGCCGAACTAGGGATGCGAGAAGCCGATCACCGCGTGTCGTTCGACACGTGGTCAGACAGCCCCTCAACCCCTATGTCTTAGAGACCCCGGTGCCGACTAAGCTAAAGCTGCCACCCATATCATACAAAGGAGAAAGCGACCCAACCGACCACGCTGAGGCTTTTGAGTCTTACATGTCGGTATGGGAGCAGCCTGATGAGGTTTGGTGCCGTGTCTTCCCAACGACCCTGCATGGGATGGCACAAAGTTGGTACAAGGGGCTACCCAGTGGGTCGATATACTGTTATGGCGACCTAAGGGACATATTTTTGGCCCAGTATTCTTGCAATAAGAGGAAGGCCGTCGAGACATCGGACCTCCTGATTATCAAGCAGGAGGGAGGCGAGTCTCTCCGAAGCTATGTAAAGAGGTTCGACGCCAAGGTTCAGCAGATTCGTGAGCTGAACAGCGAGCTGCCGGCCTTCGCGCTGATGAAAGGCCTCCCAAGAGGGGATTTAAAGAACGAGCTCATCAAGTGCGGAGGCCTGAACTTAGACTCCGCCAGGAAGATGGCCGACCAAGCCATTAAGGTGGAGGACTACCACAAAACATGGGTAGGCCCTGGGCCGAGGCCGGCACTCGAGAGTAAGAGCGCCGGGAGGACAACCCGGATGAAAGACGCCGTGACAATAATAGGTCACGGCCTCGACCTGGCCCGCCAGAAATGTAACTCGGCGGGCGCCGGGGGGAGTTCGGGACCGTACTACCAAAAGCGGTACAACGATCACACCCCCCTGGTCGTATCTGCCGCCGAGGTCTTCGCCCTGAGCAAGAACGAGGGTCGAGTGGGAAAGGCCTCCGTGCCGAGGAGTGACGGTGACACGAGCCGATCGTGAGTACCACGCCACACCGGACACCTAATCGATAAATCGCCGCATCTCGAAGAATGCCATCAAGAGCCGATCGGGAAAGGGAGCCTCGGCAAATATGTTGCCAAAGGCCAAAAGACGATGCGGCGGCTCAAATAAGAAACCGTCTTTGAACGGATAGAGTGATCCATGTTGTCATCGGGGCAACGAGAAAGGTGGGTCCGCTCACGGGCACAAACGCACCGAACGAGCCGTATCGTGCCATCAACTTTGTACCCAAAACAGCGGTCCCCGCTCCAGCTTCCCCGATATGACTATTGGGAAGAAGGACTACGAGGGAGTCATCGCCCCTCACAGCGACCCACTTGTAGTCCACTTAGACATAGCCAACCACCTGATCAAGAGGTGCCTGATTAACACAGGCGCCTACACGAACATCATGTTCAGAGAGTGCTTTCTCAACCTCGGTTTGAAGGTTGAGGACTTGAGCCCCTGCACCAATCCGTTGTACGTTTTTTTCCGGCCGGCCTGGTACCCCGGGGTCAATCGATCACGGTGATGTTCGGCGAGGGGAATGCGGCTAAGAATGTCCTAGCTGAATTCGTGGTCATTGACGGCTCGTCCGCCTACAACGTTCTCATAGGCCGAGTCACCCCGAGCGAGGCCGACGCAGTGATGTCCATCCGGGCCCTGACACTGATGTATGTCTCGGACCGGGGGGAAGCGCATAAGCTCGTCTCAAAGGACGAAAAGGACGAGGTGGTCAATGTCCAGATATCTGCCAGAGGGTGCAACATGCAATCCCTCAAAGTGGCAAAGAAGTCCGAGAAAGGGAAGAGCCCATCCTTACAACAGGAGGGCGACCATATGGATGCAACTGTCGGCATGGTCGACGGGGCCGAGACTGAAGAGGTGGAAATTGACCCAAGGCGCACCGTAACTATCGGTGTTAACCTGGAGCCAAAATTCAGGGCAGCTCTCCTAGACTCGTGAAGAAAAACAAAGACGTCTTCGCCTACTCGGCCGGCCGAGATGCCGGGCGTGAGCCGGAGGTAATTGTTCACAAGCCGAACGTGCTCTCCACCGCCGCCCCGTCAAGCAAAGGATGAGGAACTCCTCAGCCGAGAAGGATGAGGCCATCAAAGCCGAGGTAGATAAATTACTAGCGGCGGGCTTTATCATGCCTTGTACTTACCCTGAGTGGTTAGGTAATGTTGTAATGGTGAGGAAGTCATCGGGGGCGTGGAGGATGTGTGTAGATTTTACCAATCTTAATAAAGCGTGCCCCAAAGATTGCTATCCCTTGCCTCGAATAGATAGTTTAATCGACGCGACGGCATGCATGCTACACTATGCCGACTCGCCGGACGCCTTCTCGGGTATCATCGGTATTCATGGCCGAGGAAGACATGCCTAAATGCGCATTCATCATCGCTAACGCACATACATGTATAAAATGATGCCGTTTGGTTTGAAGAACGCCGCGCAACTTACACAAGACTAGTGGACAAAGTGTTCCAAAATAAAAAAGGGCGAAACATTGAGGCTTACGTCGACGATGCTATTGTAAAAAGCAAGTCCGACAATGAGCACTTGGCCGACTTACACGAGACATTTTGTTCACTAAGGAAATACAAGATGAAGCTCAACCCAATGAAATGCAACTTCGGTGTCCGGGCAGGTAAATTCCTCGGCGTACTTGTGCCGCTGGGGAATTGATGCCAATCCGCACAAAGTCCAAGCAATCCCGGACTGCCGGAGCCGAGGAATCGAAAAGAGGTTATGATGTCGTAGGGAAGATGGTGGCTCTAGCCCGTTTCATCTCTCGGTCAGCCGACAAGAGCACCCCATTCTTCAAAGTGTTGAAGGGGAATAAAGACTTCACTGGGGGAGGAACAGTAGCACTTTCAAGCAATCGAAAGCTCATCTTCGACTCTCCCAACCCCGTCTGTGCCGATGCTAGGGAGACGCCGTATCAGACATAGCATTACCTCGACCACGGTCGTCTGCCGTGATCATCGGGAAGAAGACAAACAAAGAACACCCAATCTACTTTGTCACCATACGTTGTTGCCCGCCGAGACAAATTACCCGCCGATTGAAAAAGCGCCTTTCTTTGTCGTCGCCGCCGCAAGGAAATCGAAACCCTACTTCGACGCACATCCCGTGACGGTCTTAACCGACCAACCATTGGAGAAAGCATTGGAAAAATTTGAGCAATCAGGAAGGCTCATCAAATGGGCAGTAGAGCTATCCGGCTTCGGCATCCAATACAAGCCGAGGCCCTCGATAAAGGGACAAGCACTCGCAGACTTCCTCGCCGAGTGCACTTACCAAGAAGAATCACACCCCGGGGTATGGGAAGTATACACCGACGGGTCCTCCACGGCGATCGGCTCAGAGCCAAGCATCCTTATTATCACCCAAACGGGGACGAGTTTGAGTATGCCTTGAAATTTACCTTCTCGGCCTCAAACAACGAATCCGAGTACGAGGCGGTGATAACCGGAGTCGAGCTAGCTAGGGCTGCGGCAGGAGCACATCATTTTGAAAACAGATTCACTTTTAGTGGCTAATCAAATCAGAGGAGAGTACGAGACTCGAGACGACGGGATGGTAAGATACCTGGAAAGGGTAAAAGCTGACACTTCTAAGTTGAAATCTTTTCAGATACAATGCATCCCCAGGTCTGAGAACAACCGAGCCGACGCTCTCTCAAAGCTCGCCAGCTCAACCATCAAGAATGTCACCGAACGTCTTTGGTGGACATCAGGAATGCCAAGAGCATTACTGAGACCGTCGGCATGGTGGGTAACATAGAGACCGAGACGACGTGGATGACTCCGATAATGAAATACAAATTGACAAATGAATTACCGGAGGACCGCAGTCTCTCGCAGAAGATAAAGAGGATCGCAGCAAGGTACCTGGTATTTGAAGGGGAATTGTACAGAAGGTCCGTGATAAGGCCACTCCTGAAATGTGTCGGCCCAGCCGACGCGGAGCTAATTCTGACAGAAATTCACGAAGGCATCTGCGGCCATCACATGGGGGCAAGAACACTAGTCCACAAGGCTCTCCGAGCCGGCTACTTCTGGCCCACCATGCTTGCGGATTCCAGAACCAAAACCAAAAAGTGCAACAATTGTCAAATGCATGCTCCGGTGATACATGCACCTTCCCGAGACCTGCAGCCGGTACTTAGTCCCCTTCCTTTTGCACAGTGGGGGATGGATCTACTAGGGCCGTTTCCAACGGCATTCGGAGGAAGAAAGTACTTGATTGTCGCCATTGACTACTTCACCAAATGGGTTGAAGCTGTAGCAGTACCAGCGAAGACAACAGCAGCTGTAAGAAAGGTAATCTGGGAAAATTTCATAACTCGTTTTGGTTTACCCCAAGTCATAGTATTTGACCACGGCCGAGAGTTTTGGAGTGACACAATAATGAACTGGTTGGAAGAACTTGGTATCAAATTTGCATACTCCTCCGTCTGCCACCCACAGAGCAACGGACAGGCGGAGGCAGCCAATAAGACAATCCTCAACGGTTTGAAGAAGACAGTTGAAGACCTAAAGGGAAGATGTGCCGATGAACTACCCGGCGTCCTGTGGTCCCTGCGAACCACGGAGAAAGAAGCAACGGGGTACAGTCCATTCCACTTAGTCTACGGTCCGGCGATCCCGCTAATTGAAGCAACGGTGCCGACATTCAGAACGGCCACCTTTAACCCGGTTGAAAATGAGGAAGGTTTAAGAACCTCCCTAGACCTGGTCGAAGAAAGCCGAGATACAGCACGCCTCAACTTGGCAGTATACCAAAACCGAATGAGAAGAGCCTATAACCGGAGAGTCCACAAGAGGGATTTAAAAGTAGGGGATCTAGTCCTAAGAAAGTCGGCCGCCACCAACAAAGGAAACATTCATGGTAAATTAACGGCCAACTGGGAGGGTCCCTACAAAGTGGTTGAAGAAATGAGGCCGGGTACATACTGGCTGACCGACATGGAGGGTGTGCCTTTGATGAGCCATTGGAACACTGACAATCTCAGGAAATACTTTGTGTAGCGGTGGAGGTGTCCAAAACAAATTGTTGGCACCCCAACGATTGTTTATATCTAATGAAGAATCATCCAAGTTTTCCATCAAAGTGTTTATCCCCTCCGTAGTCATATCGAGGTAGACGCCACGGCCCAAGCCGGGCAGTCACCCCAAGAAGTAGACGCCACTAGCGATCACTACCAGCGCAGTTGATACTCGCGAAAGCGACCAACATGCCTTAGGAACGTATAAGTACAGTTGAGACGCAATTCTAGCCGCCTCGGCCAACCGAAGGCCTGGCAGAGGAAGCGATGAATATGTCTACAGATACGAACGCTGTCGCGCCGTAACCCCTAGTCGCCTCGGCCAACCAAAGGCCTGGCAGGGGACACAACGGTCGATACGCTAACATGTTCACAGCGGCGGTTGAGAAGCGCAATTCCGACGCCTCGGCTAGACCGAGAGTGAAAGAGGAAGCGACCAACATGCCAACATGTTTAAAAAGACGTTAAACACAGTTGAGATACGCATTCTAACTGCCTCGGCCAGGCCGAAGGTAAAAACGAAAAAGCGCTCAATTAATAACGCAAGAAGACAAGTGAAGGATTGTGATCAAAGCCCCGGCCAAAGCCGAGGGCCCAAAAAGATAACAAGTTTTATTAAAAATGATTACAAGTGAGGAGAATACATACGACGGCCGTCCCCATAGGGATAAGCCCAAACACAACCTACCAAAGTTTTACAAAATACAAGGAAAAGAAAAGCAAAAGGTTACAGACATATCAGTTGAAGCGCCAAAAGATGGCTGGGAGGAAAGGCTTAATAATTGGCCCCCGAACAGATGAAGCTATCCGAGATGCCGGGTGAGCCTGGTGACGACCGCCCGTCTCCCTATGCCTGTTGCTGCTTGCCATCAGCAACGTTAGCAGCAACGTCTTTGGTGGGCGACCCAGAAGCTGTCTTGGCAGCCTCAGCTTTCTTGGCAGCCTCAGCCTCAGCAGCCTCAGCTGCCTTCATCCTCTCAGCTTCCTCCTTGGCCGCCTTAGCCTTCTCAGCAAGGGCCGCCTTCTCCGCGGCCTCCTCTTCCTCCTTCTTCACCCTGGCCTCCTCTTTGGCCTTCTCCTCCGCGGCCTTCTCCTTGGCTTCAAGCTTATCATCAAGCATCTCGTCAAATTTTGGCCACGGAAAGGAGCCATCAAGAGGAAAGAGCTCCCCAATCACTTCCCTGGCGGCTTCCTCGGCCAGGTCCCGGTATTGGGCACACATGTTGGGAAGAATCTCGCGTTGGAGCGTCTCAATGTCCTCCATGATAGCATCCTTATTCCGGATCACCTTCCCCTGGGCCTGAAACCTGGACCTCCATTCCTTCCTCTGCTTAGCATTAAAGTCGGCTACTTTCTGAAGGTGGTCACGCCCCTCCAAAGAGCCTTAGCAACTCGGCAGCCTGCGGCCTCGGCCTTGGCTCTCTCGGCCGAGGATCGCTGTTCGGCGTCCTCCCGAGTTTTCTCTCAAAGACGGACGCCTTTTCACCTCGGCCTTGGCCCTCTCGGCTTCCTTGTTTGCAGCGTCGAGTTCGAGCCCGAGCCGCTCGAGCGTGGGGGGGCGCTTCAAGAATGGCCTTCTCTTGCTCCACAATAAGAGCACCGGCCGTATCGGCCCATTTCGACAGCATCCTGGCCAAGCTTAAGCCCTCCGACCTAACCTGGATGGGGGTAGGCTGAGGGAAGGAGGTGACGACGGTGGCATCTTGACCACTTGCCTGCGCAGTTTTCTTCTCGGCACGCCGTTCAACAGTGTGCCCGGTAGACGACGGCGGTTGATCTACATAAAATTCAATCAAAGCATCCGTGTCAACATACATGGACATACCGGAGAGCCTGTCATCAGGAACGCCTAATGAACCGGTTAAATCTGAGCCACAAGATAGATCTGTACCATGCTTGGCCATCTTGGTCGGAGGACGCATTTCCTTGCCAGCAGCAGTAGCAGCAGTAGAAGCAGAAGCATTAGCGGCAGCGGTAGGCTCTTTCCTCTTACGGAAGAGAGGGGTTTCCACTGCCAAGGTGACCATCTCCTCGGCGGTAATATCAACGACCTCCACCGTCTATATCTGGACTGAAGGGATGAGAGGTGGAACTGATGTCGACGCCGTCGCCGCCGAAGACTTTGTTTTCCGCGTTCGGCGCGACATGTTACCAGCAACCTTTGCCTGGGCCGCCGCCACATTTAAGCCCTTCAGCTGCTGATCCATGAGATCATTCGGCGACGTTCTGCGATCACGAGCCAGGGCCTTTGGATGCAAATCAGCGATTGTCTTGTCCTTGGCAAGCCCCATTCTCCGGAGGATATCCTCAGACAGGTCCGGGCCAAAATGGTCTGCAAAGGAAACGAAACAAGAGTTAAGTGAAAGAAATAAATTAAATTCCAAAAAACCAGAAACATTGAAAGCAGAGATGGGCCTCACACCGACCCCACTCACCCTGTGCTAGGGCCGGTATGAGGCCGACATGACAGAGCAGCTCATCCTGAAGAATGATCTGCGTCGGGGGAATCCATCTCTTCGGCACCCCATTCTTCTCCGCCTCAAATGCCTCATCGCTGACTTCTCATCCGCATTAAGAGGGACCTTGCTGGCGTCCATCTTAAGCTTACTCCGGGTGACCCATTTGTCATGCTCTGCCTTACTCTCGCACCGCAGATTAACTTGGTGCTGGAAGGACCGGGGCAGCGGATAGTCATCCGACACCTCAACGTACACCCACCGCTCTTTCCAGTCTTTGCAGGAGGAAAGTGAAGGAAATGTAGATTCATATACATATTTAACATACTCATATATGTCTAATTAATTTGTCATAAAATTAAAACGGATTTTATGCATGCAAACAATAATATAAAAGATGAGAAATAATGTCCTTACATAGTTGATTTCGGACTTAAGGGCACAAAAGAGATCACCTTTCTCTTTTGTTCTTGAGCTTATCCTTATGGAAGAACAAAGATCTAAGAATAAGATCTCTCCCTAAGCTTTATACCCAAGGCTTTCTCTTAATTAGAATTAATATTATGAGTACTAGATAATATTAATTCTTGTAGAAAAATGACCCAAAAATATTGTTTGTGCTCTTGAATATTCGGTCAAGAGTAAGGGGATTTTGGAGTTTATTTCTCTAGAATTCTCATAAATTGTAGAGAGTATTTGTAATTTTCTTACACTAGAAAATTCTCTTGTTGTATGAATGAATTAATTGGAAAAAGAAAACTTTTCTTTTCTCTTCATGGTGGCCGAAATTATGGCATTTGGTAGGTTGCCCAATAGCTTTTATTTTTGCTCTTCACAAGAGACCAAGCATGCAAAGCCTACTACCTAGTGTTATGATTGTGTTTCCATTTAAAATAAATAACACAATATATACTCTAAACACACCCATAATTTCGGTTTTATGTATAAAATGGAGAAACCATTTTATTTTGTCATTTGTCAAATTTGTCACATGTAACATGTTACATGACATGTTACAATGAAATGTATTTTTATCATATTAAAAATCAACATACTCATAAAATATGTCATTTACAAAATTGACTAGTAATTCGTAATTACTCGTACCAAAAAAAATGTTTCCAAATTATAAACTACAACATTCTGTATTTATAATAATTTATTCATTCCGTTTCAATTGTTTCTTTAAACAATAATTTCATCCGAGTAATGATACAATTCGATTACTCAGACCGTATCTCATTTAATCACATTTCAATTTGATACGTAAATTTTACTTCCAAAATCGTCCGTCAATTTTTCAAGTAATTTAATTAACTCGTAACGTTATACGATTAATTAAATAATCAATTAAGAGTGTTGCCCTATAGGTATGACCTAGGGGGTCAACTGATCACCACCGTCGCACGACAGTAATGTCAAACTCTAGTCAGCCAATCATTACCGATATATGTTGACCAGTTGACAGTATAAATACTTCCCAATTGTATTCTTTAAAATGAGATTTAATAATGATATTTAAATCATGTAATCGCACTATTGTTGAGGACACATTTCCCAACAATCTCCCACTTGTCCTCGACAAGTGTGCGTTACCAATTCTCTTGTCCTATTACTATCTCCCACTCAATGCAAGGTGTCTTTCGTGTCGTACTTGCAAGTGATCATATCGAGAGTGGTTTCCTCGATCCGGAGAATAAGCGATTGACCGGATTTATCCACTCGGATACCTTCCGAGCGTGGCCACGCATTTCGATTCATTACTCCTCGAGTGGCCCCGAGATATTGATTTAACCCGACAAGGGGATGGACAATTCCTATCGCACTCATTCCCTTCGACTAGCCACACCATCATAACCCAAAATATGCCCATTTGACCCCATTTACGAAGGTCGTAGTAACACAAATCAAAGTTAATCGAAATCGTGCCATCTTAGGTGAATAGTCTTTAGTCAAAAGAATCGACTCATTAGAATACTATAGCAGCTCTCGCCACGACCAGGCTATATAAATTTGTCAGAACTCTATAAGCGGTCATAAGGCCCGACAAGGTGTTCCTAACATCTGCCTATGTGATCGACTAGTCATCTCACATGACTGTATGGCACTTGAACTTGCCATCAATCGCATCACACTCTAGTCACTTCGAGACGTCACCTCATACAAGTGACTATGGGCGAATACCATGCTAATCCGTGTTCACTTTAACGGGGTTCAATTGTCTCTACAACCCGTTTGGATGTAACAAGGTATAATAAAAGAGTTTTAAAGTAAAACTCGAACGACAAATGCGATTATCACATATGAATAGTCAATGCTTGATTACTATTTCATGTTCTATAATCTAATTTGATCTTGTATGTAGTTGTTCATTTCAATTCAGTTGAAATGGCATGACTCATCATGTTTAGCCTTTGAGAAGGCTTTGGTTAGTAGGTTTTATCAATTTCTTGTACCTTACTCAACCTTACTACATACTCGTTTTCCTTTGTAATGTATACATTTGCATTACAAAACTTTCTGAGTACGTGTCGAGATCCAATCAAGACATAGGCCCTCTAGCCTAAGAATAGCTCCCACTGTTTTCACAGTGTGCGGGACTCATCCTTCTTGCACATCTCATGATTGCAAGTGTACTCAATTTCCGTTATAAATATCTCTTATTGTTCTTTATTGTCCAGAACGATTCTAGAAAATCTACTTCTTAAATATCATAACCACAATGGTATCTTAACCATTCTGATGTGTTTTGATTATGGTTTTGTCGGAAACCATGCGCAATCTCAATTGTCAATTGTCACTTGTGTAACACCCTTACACAATATTGCATCATAAACACTTTGCTTTACTTCCTTAATGCTTCTGCAAGCACTTAAGGGTAATCTTTATAGCTTACTTGGTAAAGATTACTTAAATTCGATTTTTGAAAACAATTCATCATACTCAAAGCATATGAAGTGTTATACATCATTTCTTTTTAATTGATTCGGCAGCGGAAGCAAATGAAATCAATCAAATATGTTCAATTTAATTGAACTAGTCATGAATCTTATCAACATAAGACTTCTTACAGACGCTAATATCATATGGATTTATCTTCATAAATCCGGATATTCAAGATGTATTATAATACTCCAAAAGTCTTAAATCATTCTCAATGATCAATATGTCATCCACATATCGGACTAATTAAAAACTTCCGTAACTCCCACTAAAATCCATGTATAAACACAACTTCTCGACTTATCGAGAAATGTTTTATCGCATGATCAAAAAGTTGATTCCAACTCATTGATGTCCTACTTAAGACCCTCTCTTAAGTTCCACATTATCTTAGGATTGCAAGAATCTTCAAAACTCAAGACATGTATTGAATACATTCCTTCTAATTGAAGAAGTGGGTTTTAGATTCACTCGCTATGTATTTCATAATAATGAAACACAATCCCTAAGAAGATCCAAATAGACTTAAGTATTTCAATTGGTGTAAAAACCCTTTGCAACCAATCAACCTTGAAATCTCTCTTTATTAGTGCAAAACCCTTTGCAACTAATCAAGCCTTTTTATTTCGGATTTTCATGGCTCTAAGCCTTATATTGAGTTGTGACTTAAACACTCTTATGTAAGTCATATATTCATTACTTTCTAGAAGTAATCAATTTGAATCAAACGATTTCTTTGTAAGTTATAAGCTCTTTACTTTCTTAAAAGTAGCATGAATCCATCATTTTCAACAATTTGACGAATTTAACCTCCTAGGTTTTAAAGAAACAACATCTTACACAAAACGTCTCATGTAGCCAAGAAAGACCAGTTTCTTGCGACATAGCATTCTTTGTGGCTTGAATGCGACATAGCATTCTTTGTGGCTCTTGAATAAATTCTCCCACTCTGTCTTCTAGAAATAAACTTGTATTTTAGAAAGACAGCTTCACGAGCCGCAAACCCGTCGTACTCGTGATAATTGAAAAGGGAAAAAATGGGCCTTTGTTTCTTGTGAAAACTTACAAACATGGTACCCTTACCATTTCATATCTCATATGATTCGTATTAGTGGAAAAATAATTTAGACAAAAATGATAAAATCCCCAAAAGGATCAAGTAACTCAAAGTAACTTGATTGAAGTCCAAACCATATCGAATAGCGTTTGAATTCTTATCCATCCACACATTATTTCATAATGCGTGCTAAGAGAGATTAACTTGTGATACTATATCACATTTCCTTTGGCTTATATCAAAGTCTTCACTTTGATAATCCCATCACGACTATATCGTGATTCCTTGAACTCTTGAACTTCTTCAAAGATTTTTCAATTTACCTTATTAAGTGAACACACTAGTGTCAACTTAAATCGTTGGTAAAAGAAAATGATCAACCTATTTTGGATCAATGATTTACAATCTCGATCTCCTTTTCAAACAAAAGGCACGAGACATCTTGCTTTGAATACAAGATACGCATATACCATTAACAATCTAATGGTTTCAAGAGTACTCGATAACTCTTTGCGTTCATCATTCCAAAATTTAAGGTTTAATCTTGGGTTACCAATTTGAATCTTACATCATCTACATGATATATCATTCTAGTTTGGTTTAGAATATAATCACCTTGATAATGGGCTTGCCATACATCAAATCGTGGTGTATAGGGTCACAAAAGTGAAACCTCTTTTGTATCTTAACAAGTTTATATTCTTATTTAGAATTTATGTACTTAATAGTCACAATTAAGTACAACTCCAAACCCAAAAACTAGATTGAGTACACAATTACTCTATCTCTCGATATTGTTGTTGCTAGTCGTCATATTCTAATCATCTTATGTGTCGAAAACAATGATGAAAACCTCCACTGGTTTCTAATATTGACGAAGTAGTACTAGCAAAATTTATGTTTAATCAAATAAACATTTAAAGAAGAAGGTCCCATTAGATGTCCCACAACTAACTTGTTAATTCTTCAATAATTTGGGGTAGTTTCCTTTCTTGTGTCCAACATTTAAGACAATGGAAACTTTATCGGTCGGGATTGATAGGTTTAGTATTGTCATTCTCAACAACTTTACCTTTAACATTACCTTGTATCAATTCCATTATAATCTTTACTTCTTGAACCTCGTCCTCATCTTAACGGTTTAAGAAAATGCTCCCACTCATTTCAATGAGTCTTTGCTTTGAGTAGCAAAATTGAATTCATGAAGAACACTCTTCATTTGTTCGTTTTAGTCTTAAAACTTTCATTGAAGTGGGTGCGTTATTTTGGTCAATTACGAATTCTGAAAATCTAATCACCAAAACAATTTATCGCTTCAAGGTACTTAATTTAATTAAGCATATGAAACATAGTCCATTGTAAGTAGAAGTGTTAGTCAAGAATCAAAAACCTGTTTGATAATGAATAACTTTAATCTATACTCTTTACAAGAGATCCTTAGCAATGGTTAATTTGAGGTCATAAGAAGAAAAATCAAATTTTGTCTTTGGTCACGATATTTTAATGGAGATTTGAATCAAAAACGAAATGATATCGTATATGAATTGTGGTAAAGAAATAGAACAATATGATAACGGAATAGTGGAAAACTCAACATTTATCGTTTTAATAATAATACTTGTAAATAACAAGTAAAGCATTTACATAGTGACCTCTACCCAACTATGATAAATGATTCCAAGACCCAAATTCATATCGACTTAGGCACGGTATGGCCGATGAAACCCTTATCAATATAACTCGGTGGATTAACGCTTTAATCGATTCTACTTTTAGAACTCTTGGTCGATAAAATTACTCTAATATTTATCTATAGCCGGAACACATGCGACTACGGTCACGAATACTTCCGTTGAGCTCAATCCAAATTTCGAATAAATGTGTCCATGATCCAAATCCACATCAACTTGGGCACGGTATGGCCGATGAAACCCTCATCAACATGAATTCGGTGGATTGACATTTATCACCCACTTCCCCTACGTAACAAGGTTTGTACCCCGGTAGGGCCGAGTGCACTCCCTCACGAAATAGGTTTTCATGGTTTCTACTATTTGGTAAGGCTATGTCTCAATTGTTTTGTTTTAGCGAGAGGTCATGTCAATTTATTATCTATCACGTTTTAAGTGAACTAAAGCGGTGAACTACGATAATTCTAATTGACACGGTCGATAAACTCGATAAAAGAAGATGCATGTTTAGTTATGGCGATTTAGCGATGCATGTGACATAAAATAAAATGCAAAGCATAAAAATAAATAAATCCTAGTATGGCCTTTCCTAAAATAGAAAAACTCTTTAACTATTACATATTCGGAAACCAACTCCATTGGTCCCTTGAACTTCGGTTGTGGCACGCATCTCGAGGTAACACCGTCTTTATGTATCGCCATTCTTGAAGAAATCCGTCTTTAGGAACTCCGGAATGAATAAAATTACATAATAAATTACATAATTTCCTATTATACATTTGTAACTAAAATAAAATAAATCTATTAAATTACAAAACGGTGATACGAGATCACAATAAAAATTACAACCGAATCGATATTCCCATACATTTCGGGAAATACCAATTAAAATCTAAGGCCATACTAAGTAAAATTACATAATTCAAAATTACATAAATTAAAATTATGACAATCATAAAGAAAAATGCAGCATTATAATATGTATGAACATGCTCAATTTTTATGCTAAATCGCCTTTTAGTTAGCCAATATCGTATATTACTCGGTTTTTACGGATTTGCGTGATTTCAACATTTTATAATCACAAAAATGCACAAACTCATATTTATGCATAAGTTAATTACCCTAACCTCTTAGGACTCAAAATATAGTCTCCACTAGTAATTTGACCATAATTAACTTTTATTTACAAAATTGTTCATAAATGGACAAAAATTTACAAAAATAAGCTATTAAACTTCAAATAAATCCAAAAATTTCAAATAAATTCAAAATTTGAAATTTAAATTCATGAACATTCTGGAAAAATTCCATGACACTCATAATGTTCAAAATTTTAGGTTAAAAATTTCGAAATTTTTCCGGAAAAACAATGTTGCGGTTTATCGATATTTAATAAAATAATCATAAAAACATGGAAAAATTATTTTCATTAACTTTTCAATTTTAGATCTGAAAAATATAATAAATTGCAACATTAGACGTTTTTCCTAAGTCATAGATTATGTTTTATTAATTTTCAACTAATAATGTCACTATTTATGCCATTTTTCTTCAAAAATTCATAAATCATGCTAAAAGACTTCTTTATAGCCAATTATTTTACACACATCTTGTAAAATTGCATGTGACAACATATTAATTTTCTATGACCAGATTCGAAATTTAACTCATATTAACCTATTTTTCTCTTAAATCCGAATTTAATGATGAAAAATTCATTTTTCGAGCATAACTAGTCCAACAATTATGAAAATTTACAGGTTATCTCCAAATAATATATGTAACTACATATCCAAAAACCAAGTGAAAATTCGAAGTATAGCTAATTTTCGACCAAAAATGACATTTTTACTCATAAAATCACATTTAAATGTCATTATTATTAAATATGAACAATAAAAATCCGAAAAATTAACCAAAATATCCTAAAACACTTTAGGACCAGAAATATTAACATGCATGTAATTAATTCGTGATATATCATAATAACACAAATTTTACAAGTTTTATTTGTTATTCATATAACTCGGAAAAACTTTTAACCAATTTGCATGCAAACAACCGTGGCTCTTGATACCGATTGAAGGAAATGTAGATTCATATACATATTTAACATACTCATATATGTCTAATTAATTTGTCATAAAATTAAAACGGATTTTATGCATGCAAACAATAATATAAAAGATGAGAAATAATGTCCTTACATAGTTGATTTCGGACTTAAGGGCACAAAAGAGATCACCTTTTTCTTTTGTTCTTGAGCTTATCCTTATGGAAGAACAAAGATCTAAGAATAAGATCTCTCCCTAAGCTTTATACCCAAGGCTTTCTCTTAATTAGAATTAATATTATGAGTACTAGATAATATTAATTCTTGTAGAAAAATGACCCAAAAATATTGTTTGTGCTCTTGAATATTCGGTCAAGAGTAAGGGGATTTTGGAGTTTATTTCTCTAGAATTCTCATAAATTGTAGAGAGTATTTGTAATTTTCTTACACTAGAAAATTCTCTTGTTGTATGAATGAATTAATTGGAAAAAGAAAACTTTTCTTTTCTCTTCATGGTGGCCGAAATTATGGCATTGGGTAGGTTGCCCAATAGCTTTTATTTTTGCTCTTCACAAGAGACCAAGCATGCAAAGCCTACTACCTAGTGTTATGATTGTGTTTCCATTTAAAATAAATAACACAATATATACTCTAAACACACCCATAATTTCGGTTTTATGTATAAAATGGAGAAACCATTTTATTTTGTCATTTGTCAAATTTGTCACATGTAACATGTTACATGACATGTTACAATGAAATGTATTTTTATCATATTAAAAATCAACATACTCATAAAATATGTCATTTACAAAATTGACTAGTAATTCGTAATTACTCGTACCAAAAAAAATGTTTCCAAATTATAAACTACAACATTCTGTATTTATAATAATTTATTCATTCCGTTTCAATTGTTTCTTTAAACAATAATTTCATCCGAGTAATGATACAATTCGATTACTCGCATCAGTATCTCATTTAATCACATTTCAATTTGATACGTAAATTTTACTTCCAAAATCGTCGGTCAATTTTTCAAGTAATTTAATTAACTCGTAACGTTATACGATTAATTAAATAATCAATTAAGAGTGTTGCCTTATAGGTATGACCTAGGGGTCAATCGATCACCACCGTCGCACGACAAGTAATGTCAAACTCTAGTCACCAATCATTACCGATATATGTTGACCAGTTGACAGTATAAATACTTCCCAATTGTATTCTTTAAAATGAGATTTAATAATGATATTTAAATCATGTAATCGCACTATTGTTGAGGACACATTTCCCAACAGAAAGCTTATCAACGGAGACGTAACCCGGCTCCGTCTGCACGCTATACCACCCAACGCGACCAGGAAACGACGGCCGAAGGTGATGAAGCCGACGGAATAAATTAACCGTCGGGACCTCCCCCTTGAAGAGGCAGAGCCACACGAAGCCGACTATAGTCCTAATGGCCAACGGGTGCAGTTGGGCCACGGCGACATTCATGGCTCTAATGATGGCCATAACGTATTCATTCAGCGGAAACCGGAGCCCGTACTCCAGGTGCCGGATATACACGCCGATGCAACCCGGGGGAGGGCAACAGACGGCCTGACCCTCCTCAGGGATAACAATTTTGTATCCCCTGCCGAAGTAGAAATGGCCCTCGAAAAGTGTTTCGCCGGAACAACTGGCGAACTTATGGGTCCAAGCACGGTCAGGGCCGACCTTACAGGCGCCGCCGTGATCCATGACGTACTGCCTCCCCTCATTAGGATGAGCCCTTTCAGCATCATCACCGTCATCATCACCGTCATCATCAACATCATCATCATCCTCCCAATCCTCCAAAGCTTTTGGATCAACTTCGGGAGAAGGAGACCTAGGGCCCCCAGACCTTATCGGGATGGCGTCTAGTATCTCCTCCTCATCAAGACGCGACGGGGAACCCCGGCGCGAAATACTAGGCCGGCGTCGGCAGCAGGACATAGTAGCAACAATTACTTAACAAAATAAGAGATTGAGAAAAGTTTGTTTGTTTACCTTGAAGAAAAGCACTAGCCGAAGTAACGACTCTGAAAATTAGAAGAGAAAGAAGCCCTCGAAAGTTTAGAGAGAAGAAAATTTTAGACAAAATGAAATTGGTGCCCAATTTCAGGGACTAACTGTCCTATTTATAGAGGAAAGCCCATGAAGAAGGACCAATCAGGGCACAGCCCATGAAACGTCAGCCAATCAGCGAACAGACACGTGTCAGACATGCAACCACGGAATGTCAATCGTTGCAATAGTTGAACGTCAATCAACGCAACAGTAACCAAGCGTCTTCAACACGCCCCTTCATATCTCTTTGCCTATTCATCTTCCTCAACAAATTCCTAAGTATCTGTTCTCCGCCGGCCACATGATCAACCAAGCTAGGTAGCACCGGCCGGGGGCAATCAAAAACAACCGGCACTCTCAACCCAGGTCTCGGCCAGCGTCACTTTCTTTTCCACATCGGATGCCCTTTACACATCCATGTGGAGGGGGGATATGGTACGGCCTAAGCAGAACCGAGCCGAGGTAGAAGAAGCCGGAGCAGAAAATTTTTACTTACGCAGAATATACGCTCAACACACATTGGAGCCCATACCACGGCATAGACTACGCTGGGGGCAAATTGATGGGGCATATTCTGCACCCGTCGACCGAGTCAACATATTGAGCAAGGTCAAAGATATCCACAAGCAAGTCAACGACTTAGACAGCCTAACCGACGCAGCCCGTCGGCCTGTCTCTTGGGTCTCGGCTGGTACAACTAGCCAGCCGGGGCACATATCCGCGAACTCATATCCAAGACCCCTCGACGGCGAGTCAACAGGGCCCGCCGGCCGGCCATGAGCCCCTCGGCCGAGGGTAGAACGGTCTTTCCACATGCTAGCCACTTGGCCACTTGGCCACTACGTGACAAAAGGTGAAAGTCTATAAATACTCCTCAACCCTCATTGAGGAAAGGATCCACAATTTAACCTAAGAATCACTATTCATCTGGTAATATCTTCCTTATCTCTCTACAAAATATACTTCGCCAAGTAACAACAACTTACCTCTTTAAGTCCACTGACTTGAGCGTCGGAGTGAGTACGCTCGGCCAAAGCCGAGCCCTCAGTTTGTTCATTGTTTCAGGAGACCGAAAGGAGGATTCAATCAAGGACGTCATTCTACAAGCACGGGTGGTAACAAGTAACTGCTCTGGAATTACACCCGGAACAATATAATTTGATGAAGTGAATACAATTAAATTATCAATAACTTCTTTATTTAAAAAAAAACTTTTTGGAAGGAAGATTTGTGAGTTCACCTATTCTTTTAGTAAATAGGAGATTATAAACACCGTAATTTGAATTTTTTTCATATTCTCACTAAAAATCACTAAAAAAACCGCTCACAAAGCAATAAAAAAACGATTTGCAAACTTTGTAATTTCGTCACCACCAACAACAAAGCTTCAATTCCACCACCAAAATCAATGAATCGAGCACGTAAGTAATCTAAATCTGTTATCTTTTTATTAATTTTATAATTATTTGTAGATTAATAAGTAGAATTAAGGGGGATTAGATTAGAATCATCAATGTTAGAACGAATTAGAATAGAACTGATTAGCGTAGAGCGATCCTCACGCCCAAATCTAGGCTAAGACGAAATTATTTAAAAAAAAACGAAAAATATCCCGGACGTCTCTCAGAAACTCACCCACTCCCCAATACACACACGTCCATCCGTAAGCTTGGACGTGTATGGCTCAGGTCTGATCTAAGTCTGAGCGAGTTGGTGAGGAGGAGGCTGAGTGAGTGGGTCAAGAGACACATGTTTCTTTTGCGTCCGTCGTCAAGATTAGAGGGACGTAGAAGGGAAGTTAGCAGCGGGCGTCGGAAGATGGTTCTAGTAGCACCATGGTCCCTAAAAAGAAGAAAGGGAAGAAGGACACTCTTGGATTATTTCTGAGAGTGTACATGTTGGGCCATTGGTTAACCACATGATTCCTAATTTTAGGGTATGTTTGGATAGCAAAAGTGGAGGGAAAGGAAGGGGAGGGTGAAGGAGGGAAGGGAAAGGGAGAGAATGGAAGGGGAGAGGGGGATTGGGTGTAGGTGTTTGGATACAATTTCCCTCCAAATTTAGCCTATTGTGGAGAGATTTTGATTAGGCTTGGAGGAGGGAAATTGGATCCCTCCAAATCTCTTCCCCTCAATTTCCCTCCACCCTCATTTCCTATCCAAACAAGAGATTTTAAATCCCCTATTCCCCCTCCCTTTCTTTTCCCTCCAAATCACTCAATCCAAACACACCCTTAGGGGTCACATTGCATACTCCTTATGGTCGGATTCTATTGACGTTGGTCGACCAGTGACGGGTTACCACCGATACGGTAAGGTGGTGGAGTTGACTGCGTATGAGCTGCCTTTGGAAATGAGGTATGTGGTTTGTATTAGTGTTCTTGGGCACCTTTGAGGGTGCATTGTTGAGCACTTAAACATACCCCTTATTTATGCTTTCGTTGAGAGCCGGATATCAACAACTTTCACATGTCATTTGGAGAGATCATCATACTCCTCTACGATACTGCATAGATCTTAGGTATTCAAATGGATGGTGACATTTGCATGGTAGAGGGTGATGACGGGGCTTTTGGTTGATCCCCTTATGTATGTTGGGGGCACTAGATGAGTTGAGGTTGCCTTTTAGGACATACTTTGATCTCCCTTATCTATAAGAGAGGGGGTATTTTGGTTCAGGCGATGAGTGAGATGACGAGGATCGGTGTTAGAGTCGACGCTCTTCGTTGACAGAGTTCGTCGTTGTTCCCCTTGCTCGCTGATAGTGAGAATGTAGGATTCTATGCGTGGGGTGTCAGTGCACTAGCCCACATATACCAACAGTTGGGTATGTCTTCATGTACTAGTGTGAAGACTATTCCTGGTTGCTTGTCGTTGTTGCAAGCGTTGATCTATGTGTATTTTCCTCTTTTTAAACCCGGTCCACCCTAGGCGATGGCGGCGGCATAGATTAGGCGCCGTGTTGGAAATTTGTTGAAATTATATAAAAAGTAATAATTTATCTTTTTTGTAGTTACTTAAATATTGATTTGTTTAATAATTCTACCATGTACCAGAGGCGTCGTTACGGGGGTGCAGTGGGTGCGCTTGCATCCCCCTGATTTCAGAAAAATATGTTAATATAGATAAAGATACATCTAAAGACTAGAAATCTATTATGGTGCAATGGTTAAGAAACTTGGATTTCATCCAACAGATTGCGGGTTCCAAACTTTTAGTAGATATTTACTTTTTTATTATTTATCAAAGAGATTGATCTTTCCTAGGGCCTAGACTAGTACAGAGTAATACAGAGTACTGTACTAATAGAGTGATAGTGGTGTGGAAAAGTACCCAGTAGACGAGGAGTTGCAAATTGCAATAAATGACAGTTGAGGATTTTATGGAGTATTTCTGTAAACAATAATTCTTGTGAGACAGTGAGACGGTCCCATTATATACAAAGACAACTAACTCATTTATTAGCATTAAATGAGCAACTTTTTTTATAAAAATGAACCGTCTTACAGTTTGAGACCGTCTTATTCTATAATTTGTGTTATTTAAATTGGTCTGTTTTGGTATCTTTCCATAATTATGTTTTTGATCATCCATTTTATATGATATAGGGAGTATAGTTTGTTTGAATTAATACAACATTCTCTCTTGAAAGAGGCTATTAATTTGAAAATTTGACAGCATACAGTATTAACGAGACGCCTAACTTTGTAATATTCGATTAATTTTATCATTTTTTTAGAAGCATATAAATTTGCACCCCCTTTAAGCAAATCTTAGATACGCCACTGCCATGTACATCAAATTAAATGATTTTACATGGAAAAGTTATAGAGCAATAGTTATTTCTTATAAACTAACTATTTACAAACGCTACCAAAGTAAAATCTACACCAAAATCATATCATATAAAGTTGTAAATGCCACGAATGTTGTAAATGCACATCGTGTTATATTCAACCTTAACTACAAGATTTACAACCTATATTTTGTGATAGTTATTATATACCCCATCCGTTTCGTTTTGTGTGTTGTCTTAAAGAAAAGTATTTGTTTTGATTTAATTGTCGTTTCGTTTTAAGGAAAAATAATATACAGTCGGATAAAAATAACACTTGATGCAAAGATTCATGTTTCTTTTGCAATTATCAAGACATATTTATTTATGTTTAACTAATATTCTATACTAAAATTAATATTCTATACTAAAACTTTGGAGATACGGTCTCTCGCTAAGTTATTAAGAGACCACTTTCCTATTTATGTATTTTTCGTACCCCGTTTATCGTTTATTGTGGTTCGAAATGCCACTTTTATTTGGGTCATGTCTTCATAATTATCGTACCTATTTTATTATATATTGTAAGTTATAATCATTTTTATTAGTACCTCATTTAATAAAATAAGAGACCTACATTCAAAATGTTCTTTCACAATCTTGCACAAATCCTAGTACAACATGTAAAACGAAACAAATGAAATATATATATATATATATATATATATATATATATATATATATATATATAACTGTTGAAAAATGTGAATACTCCACGTGGCGTCGTGGTATATTGAGTCGTAATTTCAAATATTAGTAATGACTTAATTATTAATTACATGCATTAATGCAACATATATATCAACAACAATTTAATAAAACTTATTTATTAAATTACATTTAAAAAGTACAGTGATTAATTTTAAAACATATTTTGAGAAAATTATAAAACTAAAATTTTAAATCGAATAAAACTCATTTGTATGAGTATAAGTTTTTATATTGGAAGAAAAGGAATCATTGTAACACCCCCTCATACCAAGGTACCTTACCAGGACTACCCAAGCATGAAAGGCTGTTACCATCTCGGTTGCCCGAGGTTAGTATATATCAAAAGCGTCCGTCCTAAACACATTTAATAGAAGTACTGTAAAGTATTAATGTTTACAACAATCCAAATCCAAACCAAAACCAATAAAGTGAATACAACTGAGGACAACTACAAAATCATAGCTAAGACTCGTGGATCGTGATACTACAATCGGTGATGACGACTTCCCCATGACCACCCAAGCTCATCAAATGCAATACCTGTCAAGTCTGCTCACCATCCCTGAATGGATCACCGCAGGTTTTACAAAACAACAACAACGGGTCGGTACCATTCAATCAATGTAAGACAACAAACAATATAACCGGCTGATCATCCTCCATAGTAACCGACTACACACCGAAGTGTGTAGCCCCCGCCATTACCCATCGCAACGCAGGTAATCCACTCCGCCGATGGGTGACCGCAGCCCATCCCCACCAAGTCCAGCTCATCAACGAGCGACTAACAATCCCTGTCCCTTAATGTGCACATCCCCTCCCATGGCGGGTTCCACGGAGGGCGAACTAGGGTGTGAAGCCACTCCCGCAAGTGACTCCACCACAATCACACAAACCACAAAGATCACATTTGTCCACAACACAATCACCTCACCACCGTCACCACAACACCCATACTCCGATGATCGCCAGATAACAACAATTACAATACAATAGTAATCTCAATCAATTAACAGTACTGAGTAGGGGAAAACCCTACCTTTTCGCAATCCGATATGCTCTAATCAATCATACAATACGCAGAGCAATTACCACATCATCACCAACAGTAGAATAAGAGACTACACGCAAGGATCACGACGATTTGAACACACAACGAGAATGAGGATGATTAGAGAGTGATTAGGGAGAGATCGTAGAATGATTAGGGTTGGAATGATGTTTAGAAACTGACGCGGAATATAAAAATAACCTTAAACATTCCCTAATCAAACCGTCGAAATAACACTCCGCCAAACCGGACACTCGGTCGAGTAAGTGTATACTCGGCCGAGTGTCCCATACTCGGTCGAGTGTTAACTATACTCGGCCGAGTGTTCCTCGGCAGAACCAAAACAACACACAACCTCAAAGACTACTCGGCCGAGTAGGCGCTACTCGGTCGAGTAGTCACCAAGGAAAATCTGTAGTGTTACAATCTTCCCCCCTTAAAAAGAACTTCGTCCCGAAGTTCACACTCTACTATAAAACAAAGCACAACACTACGCCACAAGACTATACCAACCACATATAACAACACCAAGGAACTACACAAGTCACCTCAAAAATCATTACCCCGACTCAAAGCAAAACAACAAACAAAACAAAACACGACCGCGAAGTTCCAACCCAACCTATAAAACATGGACACTTAACACCAACTCCACAAATCACTCTTCCTTCCACAACATGGCTCACGATATCGTCTCAACTATAGCATAGGCTCCCAATACTGACTCCATAACATTACCCAATAACCACAATATAATGTTGCCAACCTTGTATTACTTCCATAACACTCAATAGCACTCAATTCACAAAAGAAAAACAACCATCAAAACGGAATGTTACATTCTACCATCCTTAAAACGAACTTCGTCCTCGAAGTTTACTCAAACACATAAACATCATCTTCCAACTGTCAAAACTATCAGACTCATAATCGTCATCATTCAACTGTCAACACTATTGAAATATTCTCTCATTCCTTAACATCGGACTACTACAAGCACGATCATGACCTTTAATAAAATCAACACAAATATCCGTCCTTTATGTTACACCAACACTCTACTTCCAATTATACCACCATATGCACAACCATAAAAATCTCTTTTATCGCATTCTACTCCTCTTAAGATAAATGTTACGTCCTCGTAACTCGCGAATACTAAATCCTAGCTATATATTCTCCTTATCCCCATCACCACCGCATGTCAAAGATAACCACTTATAATCGAGCAGTCGCCATGCATATGACTTAGGCTCTCTTACTTAAACAACTCTCATCCTTCAATTCACTCGTCACACCCCTAACCTATACCTCAAAATCTTTAACCTAACCCAAAACTTCAACTCTTCCACATTACCGCAACACGACATACCTCTCTATATAACTATATAAAACTCTTATCGCCAAAAGCATAATTCACGATCCACACTTGTTACGTACACTCATACTAGATCCTCAAGTTCCTTTCTTTCATTACCGCAAGACTCATACATAACTTACCACGGCACTAAATACCCAACACTCTATACTCACTGTCTCAATAAAGGATTATGAACCATCTACATATATCAGATCATTACCATTTCTACTAAAGCCTCATCTAGAACAAGATCAAAATTATCAGAACAACCTATCACAATCGTGTCCCATCAATGAGAATATCACTATACCATGATAACAACGAAAACATATACAACTCTCTTTCATATCATCCTCTACCCTCATTCCCAAACCGAAACTGGTAAGAAACATCAACAAACAAAACAACAGTTTACATGTCTAACCGAGACTCACAAGAAACAACAGCAACAAAACAACAATCTGTGCATAACTGGTCTGTACTTTCGAAACTCAAATCGTAACCACCCCGTATACTCCACCACAACCGGTGACGGCATCGCAACACTGCCACCAACAGCCGCACCGCAGCGCGAAAATGCCCGCATCACAACATGAAGTACCATGCCCGGATCACCACTCGGGGCACAACAACCACATCGATAAACATCTCAATCGCATATAATTTCCATAAACACTGACTCAGTATGACATTTCGAGCAAGAAAACTCATTCACAACAGTTTTACTAGATTATAACACAACATATTATACGGAATAAACTGACAAGAATCTCATGAACATCATCCTTACCATTTCACGGAATAAACATGTATCATCAATACACATACAATTTTAACTATCCATGCCAGATCAATCAAATTATTACCTTTTGAACCTCATTCCATTAGTAGACCGTACCCAACATAAATTACAAAACATTCATATAACAACTTTATAATTATCACACCATACCACTTCTTGTGAGGTCAGAACCTCACACAAACATTTACACATATCATAGACCCGTAATCACATCCAACTAGTCAATCCTGATCACGTAAGTTACCACTTGACAAAGAATATCTCTTATCCAGACTTAACTCAAGTGCCCTTCATAACATATCTTCTTTTACACACAATTATCACCACCCGGCGAACGTAGCCATATCCTCTGTACCCAACTACCAACGAATACCTCATATATCCATACCTTAAAATCCCTCATAACCAAACATTAACCACCTTCACAAAATCATCCTCATTAGAACAACTAACTTCCCCAAAATAACATCATCCTCAACCACTAGTGACAATACTATGACACCAATATTTTTCATGTGACTACTCTCTTACTATCACTTCTTAATATAACAATCCCTTTCCTCCCTTTGGTTCTCATCCCAAACAACAAACATCAAATATATCAACAAAAAAATCACCTCAACACTATTTCCAATTTCATCCGTAATTGTATCGTCACCCGACTCACCACCAAAATCTCATATCGTGCAAATTCTTTACCCAACTTTTGCTTTCTTTAATTCCTCGAAACTCATGATTATCATGTTGTCCTGGAACTTCTACATAACTGTAACTCAAATCCTCATGATAGTATCATACATCTCTACGATTCCTTACTTTTATATCACATATCCTCAGTGAACATGTTCCTAGTTTTACTCCCCTTATTCTTTTCTTTTACCCTCAACAAACTCCCTTAATGATTCCACTCTTCATTATTTCTATCTAACTCTCTAGTGCTCCGGTTACCTTCACATTGCTCCAAACTCAATTCCCATTATTTTATGTCGATATCATCTCACTCTTTCTTACCATGGGTCTTCTCTCATTATACTATAACTCCCAATTGTCACTAATCTATCCATAAAGTCAACGTTTAAAGTTCAAACAATTGCATCTCCCTTTTTACATCACTAGGAAACCAAAATTTAACTCATACCGTTAGCTGCCCAAGGAATTACTCACTAGGCTCACATCGTGAAAATTCCAAATTAAATTCCCAAACTTGGTCACATCTTCAATTCCACGTCGCGACATATCTCTATCTAGGTTCACTATATACCCCTCTTCTCCATCCATCTAAAGCAACCTTTCATTACATATATCCTTAAGCAACACAATGCTAACCGTCTCCCTCTATAAGTCCTTACACATCCCGAAATGTCACTATTCATATCGCTCATCTCAATCTTCCATTCTCATGCTTCTTTACACATACATCACCCTTGCCCATATACACTTACTTTTATACTACTCAATACACGACTATATCACTCATCATATCTCACAAAACATGCTCTTTATCTCGATTAGCTCATCATTCTTCCCTTTTCTTTTTCCACTATCCTTCACAACCACATTAACACATGTCTTCCTTACCCAACACATGTCCCTCATAAGCCGTCATTCTCCATGTCATAACTTCCGGTAACTTACGTATCAAGACCGTCTCACATATAAAAGAATGCGTTAAGACTCAAAACATACATGTGTATATACCCTACGACTCAAAACAATGTAAAAACATAGCCACCAGCTCAAAACAAAAGTAAGGACATAGCCACCCACTCAAAGTGGCCGCCCAATGAGGTACTCGATCGACTACATAACATACTAGGTCGAGTACAAGGTACTCGGTCGAGTAATCAGTATTACTCGGTCGAGTTTTCGACTCGAAGCAAAATCAATTATCGCAGAAGGATTACTCGGTCGAGTATTGGGAATACTCGGCCGAGTAGACCTTACTCGGTCGAGTATGAGACCACTCGGCCGAGTTCACGACTCCGGACGCTAAAAAAAGTATTATCACGAGAGAGATTACTCGGCCGAATATGGAATACTCGGTCGAGTATAAAGGACACTCGGCCGAGTAGGGACTACTCGGTCGAGTATAGGCGCAGATTCAAAGACCGTCCAATTTTTGTAAAACAGTCGTATCTCACTCGTTACTTGGTCATTCTGGGCGTGTGACCTATCGTTAGAATCGTAAGAGGACAAGCTATCACCTCAACTTGGAATCACAGCAATATCATTTCTCGAACTTGACTTATAACAGTTTTAAGACAACCCTTCCGTAATCGGTATTCAGATAAATCAAGCTTTCTAATGCCAAAACAACTTGAACATGCATAAGGCAACAAAAACAACTTAATACTTCTAAATACCAGTACATGGATGAACTTTTATCATTCTCACATGAAAATTAAACACGACATTCATATGCATAGACACATGAGCTTAATCACATGCTACTACTAACAACCAAACATTAACATCATCATGATCATATAAATACATCCTACCTCACATTACATATACTCCAATTATTTCACCTTTCGTTAACACAATTAAACAAGATTTTCCATCTATATATGACACTCCACACCCCGTTTCAAAAGCCAAGCAGTAACCACATAACATGCTCCAGGTTCTGTCACACGCAACTACGCACTTCCTTTATCATATACCACCATGGTCAGATCCTTTCATTTCATCCAACAACAATACAAGGCTCAAGTTACAAGTATTACACACACATGACTCAACATACAAAATTTTCCCCCATGTGACCGGCTTGAGATTGTAAGGGCCTTAGTGCGACTCCGGGACGTCTCCCAAGTCTTTGCGGTAGCTCCAAACAACTCTCCCCGGGTTCATTTTATTTAGACTCCCTAAGTTCATTGGGTTCATTTGTTTTAGGTGCCGGAATCGTCGGCTCTGATACCACTTTGTAACACCCCCTCATACCAAGGTACCTTACCAGGACTACCCAAGCATGAAAGGCTGTTACCATCTCGGTTGCCCGAGGTTAGTATATATCAAAAGCGTCCGTCCTAAACACATTTAATAGAAGTACTGTAAAGTATTAATGTTTACAACAATCCAAATCCAAACCAAAACCAATAAAGTGAATACAACTGAGGACAACTACAAAATCATAGCTAAGACTCGTGATCGTGATACTACAACTGGTGATGACGACTTCCCCATGACCACCCAAGCTCATCAAATGCAATACCTGTCAAGTCTGCTCACCATCCCCGAATGGATCACCGCAGGTTTTACAAAACAACAACAACGGGGTCAGTACCATTCAATCAATGTAAGACAACAAACAATATAACCGGATGATCATCCTCCATAATAACCGACTACACACCGAAGTGTGTAGCCCCGCTGCATTACCCATCGCAACGGGTAATCCACTCCGCTTGATGGGTGACCGCATGACCCATCCCCACCAAGTCCGGCTCATCAACGAGCGACTAACAATCCCTGTCCCTTAATGTGCACATCCCCTCCCATGGCGGGTTCCACGGAGGGCGAACTAGGGTGTGAAGCCACTCCCGCAAGTGACTCCACCACAATCACACAAACCACAAAGATCACAATTTGTCACAACACAATCACCTCACCACCGTCACCACAACACCCATACTCCGATGATCAGCAGATAACAACAATTACAATACAATAGTAATCTCAATCAATTAACAGTACTGAGTAGGGAAAAACCCTACCTTTTCGCAATCCGATATGCTCTAATCAATCATACAATACGCAGAGCAATTACCACATCATCACCAACAGTAGAATAAGAGACTACACGCAAGGATCACGACGATTTGAACACACAACGAGAATGAGGATGATTAGAGAGTGATTAGGGAGAGATCGTAGAATGATTAGGGTTGGAATGATGTTTAGAAACTGACGCGGAATATAAAAATAACCTTAAACATTCCCTAATCAAACCGTCGAAATAACACTCCGCCAAACCGGACACTCGGTCGAGTAAGTGTATACTCGGCCGAGTGTCCCATACTCGGTCGAGTGTTAACTATACTCGGCCGAGTGTTCCTCGGCAGAACCAAAACAACACACAACCTCAGCACTACTCGGCCGAGTAGGCGCTACTCGGTCGAGTAGTCACCAAGGAAAATCTGTAGTGTTACAATCATAAATCGCGTTTTTTATGCGCAATCATAATTCTTATATTTTGGATAAATTGTCGGTTTATAATAAATTAAAAAGTAGCAGTGGAGATAAAATGATATAATAATGGACCCAAAAACCATGAAATGACAATTTGGGTTCAAATGGAAAAGAGGGAGAAAATGAAATATTTTATGAGTTGGGTTCTTATTTGTGAAAATTGATATACATTAGATAATTAAGTAACAATTAATCCTATATTTTTTTTGCTCGTGCTAGGTTGGTAGCTAAAATAGGAAAACATGCTAATGATAGTGGGATGTCCCATCTTCACGTGAATATTATTGTTGATGAAATGCGCATATTCAATTCTTTAGAATCAACTAATTTCTCGAATGTCAAACTTAGAGACTGCTGTAAGTAAGGGCCTTTTATCACTGGAGCTTCTTACAACGAGAAAAAGGGCCAATAAACACCCTAAAGAGTAGGTCATTTTGAAACGGGGATGTAATCACGTTTGGCAATGCTACCGTTTGTTACAGGTGATAAATATTTACATTTGCAACAAATTAAAAAGCAAAGAAACGTTCACACAACTATATTATTTACATTTTGTTTCTGTTTTACGATTTGTTTTTTTTTTGGGTTAATTGATGGGAATAATCTCAAACATAGTTCTCCTTCTTATATTAACCCAAATTATTTAATAAACCGTAAAAACCCAAACTATACCATCATTTAACTTTCTCGGCCATTTGGCTAAGATCGAGTGTAGTATCTGTTCTTATCGGTTTAATATCTGATAGGTGGTCTATATGCCCACTTACAATATTAAATTTATTTTTTTAAGAGGGGAGGTCCATCAAGGTAGCTTGCTGCCTGAGTCTTCACGTGTCGCCCATGCGTTGCACTACTACACGGGCCTAACACACCTCTCCTAAGAAAAGTCTGTCAAAAATAAAATAAAATAAAATAAACTTTAGTTGCTTTGGTGGAGGGCAACCTGTTGAACATGTTACCCCTTAATCCTAAATCAAGTTAAACCCTTATTTTATGAACTTATTCATTTCCTGTTTTAACTTTTTCACTCTTTCACCTTCTCCTACTCATTCACCACCATCATCCATCATCATCTTCATTCCTTTTTCCGGACGCCGTTGTAGCGGGCTCAATGGAGACGGTATTTTTTTTTAAAAAAATAATAATAACTGACACGTCAGTCGTATACCTGTCAAAAATACCAACTGGCTCTAACTAATATAGCTAGAGAAGTCGGGTCGATCTCCACAGGGAGATGGGAAGATGTCAGCTTTGTCTAAGTTTGTCTCGGTAACCAAAATGGGGAGTTTTAAATGATTGATTCTAAACTAATGAGAGTAAGGAAGAGAAATAAAGTAGAGAAAATAAGGAAGAAAAACAAGGGTAAATCAGATTAAAGGGGGAAATATGCTAGGAATCGGTCTACCGTGGCAGTTACACTATCGGATCAACTGAGTCGATTAAATTATTGATAAGAAGAGCGAGGTCGTCACCTTTCGGTCCTTAAACCTACGATTATACCCTTTCGGTCTCTAATCGCCCTAGGGTCTTCCTAACTTAGCTTTCGCCCTAATTAGGTGTCACCTATTGTAATTAAGCAAGCCTTCCCTTCCAATCTTTCGATCCAGGTCGGGGATAACTAAATAAATCGGTCTCCTGCATGCATTCATTCAACCTAATCACAATTATATTGCTTAATACAATTCTTGTCGCAAAGCTAACCTAATCATGTCGATCCTAACATGTTTCTACCACGGTTTCCCTAATCCTAACATATTAAAGGAATTAGCTACGCCTCATCATCGAATTAACAAAAACAACGTATAAATAATTAACACTAAACATTAAAGCGAACTAATAAAGATCGAATAAGGTAGAGATGAAATAATAGGGGAAAACAACAACACAATAGCAATAGTAATTATAATTAAAAGATAAAAGAAGAATGATAGTACCAATCGTAATCCAATTCCGAGTAGAAAAGTATAGAGTAAAAATGTATGAGAGAACTAAGAGTGTCGAAGAGAAGGGAGAGAGAGAGAGGAGTTACGTTGTTCACTCCTCTAGTCTTATACGAAAAATCCACTCTAAACCTAATCTATGGACTAATTACAAAAGCCCATACGAAATTAGGCGGAAAATAAACAATAGCAGGACAAACCACTCGATCGAGTGGAATTAAACCACTCGATCGAGCAACTGAGCACAAAACCTCTCGATCGAGTGGAATTAAACCACTCGATCGAGTACTTCTCGCAATGTCTTATCTTGTATAAACTTGGACTGCTCGATCGAGCAACTTGGAGCATTCGATCGAGCAAGAAATCACTCGATCGAGCTGTTTAAGCACGTTAAACCTTGAAATACTTCCCGAATCCAGCTCACGCGTCTTCCAAATGTTAGATTTCCAAGCTCCGGCTCCTCGTTCTCCATAAATGCATGCAAATGGGACGAATTAAGGCTCGATTTAGCTCTTCTTTGGTTAATTCCTGCAAATTACATAAAACGAACCAAAGTAGAATATTCGGGGGTATTTGTAGCTAGATGCTACATAAAAAGTACAGAAATGCGTGTAAAAATGAGGTAAAAACCTTATATAGAATACACGCATCAAATCTCCCCAAACCAAACCTTTGCTTGTCCCCAAGCAAATATGAATGCAACTAAGAAAGAACAGTGGAACGGGACCAACGTATCAGCTACAAATCAGCCACCAAAACCAATTTAATGCAACAAAATGACAAAGTGGCAAATAAGAAATGCAAACGAGTTAAACGAATGTTCCAAACTCACTGAACCGTCGACCTTGCAAGACTCAAAAGATATCGGACTCTCACGGGTCGCTCGTCACTCAAAATTAGACACAAGGTGAGTATAAATGTGAAAGATAGACAGAAGTAAAGACACTCACCTAACTCGACCTATAAGAACAAGCATGCAGTTAACATGAATAAAGTCTCTACAACCATACATATGCATTCCAACTATACTATTGACCAAGACACATGCCGAGGACTTACATTTAGGTAAGTGAGGTAATGGGTAAGAAGGGGCTAAAATGAATTTGGATATGTGGGGTTAATAGCCAGACTAGCAACAACAAATCCAAATATAACTCCATCCCATCTTCATACTCAATATAGCAAAATAAAACAGTGCAAATTCCATGCATTAAACTCACTAAACACCAATACTTGTCAACTCCCAATAAAGTATAGATGAAACATGGGAGTAAAAATTGTTCATACAATTTCTCGTTCTTTTTTTTTTCACATGACTTATTTTTTTTTCTTTTTTTCTTTTCGTTTTCCGTTTCCGTTTTTTTTTTTCTTTTTCGTTTCATTTTTTTTCAACAATTCTTTTTCTTTCATTCCCTTCAATTCTTCCACCATCTTGTGAAATCAGATAGAATAACCATATTGCAATAAAACATTCCAACAACTATTCGTCACTAGCTCGGCTAGGGTAAGAAGTATTATAGAAAGTAGCTGATAGGACAAAAAGGCAATTTGGCTATGTGGGGCTCATGGGTAGAATGAAATAAAGGGGAGTGCCTCTCCTAACATGTGTCACCATCCACAGACCGAATGCATACATGTATTAAGAAGACTAGACACATGCTTATGCAAATTGATGTCACATGCCTTAAAGAGAGTACTACTCACATCCTAAACGAAACCGGTCATGAATGTCACCAGTTTATAAAGCTCTAACCTCAGAATGTAATGTAGCTTGCCGATATGATGAATCAAGTCTATTCGTTCAGATAAGAGAGAAACAAAAACTCGTAGATCATGCACATAATCATGCCAACTAAATGTCAAGAATATGCAAGGCTAAAGTAAGGATTCAATGTAGCATCAAAGTTCAAACATTCCGACTCAAATTAAACATGAATTTTTTTTTTTGATTTTTTTTTTGAAATTTTTCTAATTTTTTTGAATTTTATGTTTTTTTCGAACTAATTTAAACAACAATGCATTCGAAATTAGTTAAACGTGCAAGCGAAAATGCAAGAAAACATGCAGACAGACATAGATATGGATGTATACCTCCCCAAACCAAACCGTACAATGCCCTCATTGTACCAAAATCAGGGAAAGAAATGCAAACTAAAGAGAAAAGGAGAAGTGGAGTCAGAAAACTTACAAAATGTCATAAGGAGGGACCTCCCCAAACCGACCATGAACATGGGCGGTCAAAGAAAGTCAAGCAGTAGCTCCATAGACGTAAAATAGCTGCTGGAAGACGAACCACTCGATCGAGTAACTTGGAACTGCTCGATCGAGTGAACTGGTAAATGGAAGGACTCGATCGAGTAGAAACAGCTCGATCGAGTAAATGTAACACCCCCATACTCCAAGTGCCTTACCAGGACCACTCAGGTAAAAGGATGCCACCATCTCGGTTACCCGAGGCATGATAATCATAAGACAATGAAGAAACATACTTTATTAAATAAGTTTAAGTGATTACATTATAAAACCAACTGTAAGCAAAATACAACTGTTCTCAAACTATAAACCAACTGAAAGGAACTGTCCTAACAAACACAGCGGAAGACTAAAGACTCTGATATGTGATGACTCCATCCCCAGCTAGATCCCACGCGTATCCAAGATATACCTGTCAAGAAACTGCTCACCACCCCCGAATGGATCACCACAGTTTTTAAAACATTTAAACGGGGTCAGTACTAATCACACAATTTATATAATCCAACAACACAACAAACAACACAGCTCAAACGGTCACACAAACACAATCACACCCACTCCAATCAATCTCCGTCACCGACTGTCCACTGGACCAGCCCTGCCAGTGGGGGACCGCAGCCGTTCCCACCTAAGCCCCGCTCATCATACCGAGCGATAACCCTGTCCCATTAATGTGCACATCCCCTTCCGTGGCGGGTTCCACGAAGGGCGAAACTAGGGCGTGAAGTCACTCCCGCAAGTGACCCCACTCAGCCGAGAATGCATCTCGAGAACCATCAACAGCAATTACAACCACAAACACAGTACAATCATTATATCAAACAACCAAATACAACACATCACCAATATCCCATTATGGGACTAATACTGAGTAGGAAATCCTACCTGGAAAGCAACACAATCATCAGACGATCTAGCAGCTGTCTCAAAACCTCTCCTTTACAAATCCTTCTCCTATCACATAATCACATAATCACAATCTAACCATAACAAATCATAAAAACCCCCAATCCGAAAATTAGGGTTTAACCAAATCAAAGGAAAGACAATAAAAAGGGTACATAGATCTTACCCTCGACGCAAGGAACTCAACGGTATAAACAACGACAAGAACCGACCGTCTGAACTCCGGAAATTGCTAAGAATGCGATTAGGAAGATGAACTTGTTTGCTTTCTCTCTTAAACAGAAATTTAGGTTTTGGAAAAGTGATTTGGAAACAATGACGGAAGTGTTTTATACTTTAATCGCATTATTAACAAAACCCGACAAAACAGCCCCTCAAATGGGGCTACTCGATCGAGTAGCTAAGGTACTCGATCGAGTGCCCCCTTACTCGATCGAGTACCCTAGTTACTCGATCGAGTACCCAACAGGTCAGAAACTATTTTATATCGCAGAACTCCCTTACTCGACAGAGTAAGGCCTACTCGATAGAATACCCCAAGACTCATAAATACGGAGTATTACAGTCTTCCCTCCTTAAAAAGAACTTCGTCCCCGAAGTTCAACCCATACATGTAAACAAACATACTAACTCGATCAAGACACAACAACGTGACTAAGAACTCAAAACAAAACTCCAACCCAAACATGAACTCGTAACACCAACTCCACTAACTATTCCTACCTCCACAACATGGCTCACGATATCGTATCCACTCCATTATATCTCTCTCAACACTAACTCCATACACTACCAAAATACTCATAATGACACGTCTGTCGCGTACCTGTCAAAAATAAACCAACTGGTTCCAACTAACTAATATTGCTAGGGAAGTCGGGTCGAATCCACAGAGAGGTAGGAACTTTTCTGCTAAACTAAGCTCGCCAAGGTAACCAATATGGGGGTTTTAAAATGTGATTTCTAAACTAACAGAGTAAGGGAAAGAGAAATAAAAGGAAGGAGGTTAACAGATAAAGGAGAATAGCTAAGACAAACGGTTCACCATAATTATCTGGTCGAGTAATCTAGGTCCCAGGTCAATGCAATACGGTCTAAGGGGTAGCGAACGTCACCTTTCGGTCCTTAATTCACCCTAAAGCGTAAACAGTTTAACTTTCGCCCTCGCTGCAATACTCTATTGTTCGCTACTAGTCTCCCTCTTCCAACCTTTCGGTCCAGGTCAAGGTCCACTAAGAATAAGGGTCTAATTGCGTCGACTCAATTAGGCAATTACAGTTATTTGTAGCATTTAAACAACAAAGACGATACCGGTATTGACCTAGTAAATTGATTACTCTCCCTTCAAATCATGGGTCCCCTAGAGTCTTAGCATAGGGATTTAGCTACTCATAATTATCAGATTAACAATTCCAATAACCAAACAATTCAAACTAAACATAATGAATGATATAATTGATTGAACGATAATCAAGTAAAGAGGGAAAAGGAATTAAAAGCAATAAATACGATAGGGAAATAATTAAATTGATAATACCGAATCCGAGTAGCAAGGTAGAGAGTAGAATTCCCAAAAGAACAGTGACCAAAGTACGAGTGAAATGTACGTCGTAGGAGAGATCGGAGTAACGTAGTGTTCTCCTCAGTCTTATACTGAAAAATTGTCTTAAACCTAATCCATGGACTGATTACAAAAGCCCATAAAGGATTAGGCGGAAATAAACCAAAAACACACGAAATCCCCTCGATCGAGTAAGTTGATCACTCGATCGAACTCTAAGTCACTCGATCGAGCTAGAACCACCTCTCGATCGAGCACTGCATGCTGAACATCCTCGATCGACTCCTTAATCTGGTCGATCGACCAATCTTGAGTGTGTAAAGCATTCGATCGAGCTACTAAAGCACTCGATCGAGCTATATAGGCGCAACAGGACTTGAATATCTTCCTTAACTCAGCTCATACGTCCTCCAAGTGTAAGATTCCTTAACTCCGGCTCCTTATTTCCCATGAATGCGTACAATTAGGACAATTTAGGCTCGATTTAGCTCCTCCTCGGTTAATTCCTGCAAATTACAATAAACGGACCAAAGTAGAATACTCGGGGGTATTTGTAGCCAGATGCTACATAAAAAGCACAGAAATGCGTGTAAAAATGAGGTGAAAACCTTATATAAAAGACACGCATCAAATCTCCCCAAACCAAACCTTTGCTTGTCCCCAAGCAAATATGAATGCAACTAAGGGTGAACAACAGAACGGGACCAACGCATCAGCTACAAATCATCCAATAGAACCAATTTAATGCAACAAAATGACAAAGTGGCGACTGAAAAGTGCAAACGAGTTAAACTAATGTTTCAAGCTTACTGAACCGTCGACCTTGCAAGATTCAAAGATGTCGGACTCTCACGGGTCGCTCGTCACTCAAAATCAGGTATAGGGTGAGTATATATGTGAAAGATAGGAAGAAGCAAGACACTCACCTAACTCAACCTATAAGAACATGCATGCAGTTAACATGAATAAAGTCTCTACAACCGTACATATGCATTCCAACCATACTAGTGACCAAGACACGTGCCGAGGACTTACATTTGGGTTAGTGAGGTAATGGGTAAGAAGGGGCTAAAATGAATTTGGATATGTGGGGTTAATAGCTAGGCTAGCAACAACGGATCCAAATATAGACCGCATCCCAACTTCGTACTCATAACAGCAAGATGAAACGGTGCAAAATTATGCACTAAACTCACAAAACCAAAAGTCGTCAACTCCCCATAAGATATAAATAAGGCATGGGAGTGTGAAACATTGTGCAATTCTTATTCTTTTTCATTCATTTTTTTTTCATTTGAATTTTCTGTCTCTTTTTTTTTCTTTTCGTTCCATTTTTTTTCAACAATTCAACACACTTTTTCCCCTTTTTTTTTCTTTTTCTTTCCCTTCAATTCTTCCACCATCTTCCGGAATCAGATGAAATAACCATATTGCAATAACACATTCCAAGAACTACTCGTTACTAGCTCAGCTAGGGTAGGAAATATTATAGAAAGTAGTTGATGGGACAAAAAGGCAATTTGGCTATGTGAGGCTCATGGGTAGAATGAAATAAGGGGAATTGCCTCTCCTAACACGTGTCACCATCCACAGACCGAATGCATACAGGTATTAAGAAGACTAGACTCATGCTTATGCAAATTGATGTTACATGTCTTAAAGAGAGTACTACTCACATCCTAAATGAAACCGGTCATGAATGTCACCGGTTTAATAAGCTCTAACCTCAGAATGTATTGTAGCTTGCCGACATAGAGTATCAAGTCTATTCGTTCAGATAAGAGAGAAACAAAAACTCGTAGATTATGCACCTAATCATGCCAACTATCTGTCAAGAATATGCAGGGCTCAAGTAAAGATTCAGAGTAGCGTCAATGTTCAAATGTTCCGACTCAATTTAAACATGAAAAGTTCGAAAATTTTTAAATTTTATGATTTTTTTTTGTATGATTTTTAGAATTAATTAAAACAACAATGCATGCGGAAATAAATAAATTAAAACAAGCAAAAATGCAAGAACATGCAGACACAGATATGGATGCATACCTCCCCAAACCAAACCGTACAATGCCCTCATTGTACCGAAAATAGGGAAGAAATGCAAACTGAAAGGGAGAGGAAGAGTGGAGTCGGAAAACTTACAAAACGTCATATAGCGGGACCTCCCCAAACCGACCATGAACATGGGAGGTCAAAGAAAGTCAAAGTGTGGCTTTGTAGACGTAACACAACAGCGGCTGTAGGTCATATCCCTTCGATCGAGTACGTGGAATGGCTCGATCGAATGTTTTGCAGCATGAGTGGACTCGATCGAGCACTGAGTCACTCGATCGAGTAAGCATGGATAGGGATCTGGTCGATCGAGGACATGACCCCTCGATCGAGTAGCGCGATCGAAAGTGCTCGATCGAACACAAAAACCTTCGATCGAGTACTTTTAATCTGCAAAAGACGTATAAAAGCAAGGAAGCACAAATATTGTTCAAAAGGCAGCGTCTAATGTCAACGTAAAGCTAAAGAAAAACATAAAAACCAAATAAAACAAATAGTTCAACAAAAGCTACAAATAAAACTGTCCGGGCTGCCTCTCGGAGAGCGCTGGTTTAAGAGGTCCCGCACGACCTTTCTGGCATCAATTTACTGGCGCGTCGAGCTCGTCGAAGCGCAGGACTTCAACGCGGTTGTCCGCTTCACTCGCCTCGTGGTAATGCTTCACGTATTGGCCATTCACCTTGAATCTGTGGCCCTCGGAGTCTTCAAGTTCTACGGATCCAAATTTGGTGACGGCCGTCACCGTGTATGGACCAGTCCACCTGGACTTCAGCTTGCCAGGAAATAGTCTCAACCGGGCATTAAACAGCAACACCTTCTGCCCCACATGAAACTCCCGAGGTAGGATTCTCTTGTCATGCCATCTCTTCGTCTTTTCCTTGTAAATGCGTGAGCTGTCATAGGCATTAAGCCTAAACTCCTCTAATTCATCAAGCTGCAAAAGACGATTCTGACCACACAATTTAGGATCATAATTAAGCTCGCGAATTGCCCACCAGGCCTTACATTCCAGCTCAACAGGTAAGTGACACGATTTCCCATAAACTAACCTATAAGGTGATGCACCAATTGGTGTCTTAAAGGCAGTTCTATAAGCCCATAATGTGTCATCTAGCTTAAGACTCCAGTCTTTCCGTGATTTAGAAACTACTTTAGACAAGATCTCTTTCAGCTCGCGATTAGAGACCTCTACCTGACCACTAGTTTGGGGATGATACCCCAAACCACGCCGGTGTTGGACACCAACTCTAGAAAGTATGGAGGTGAGTTTCTTTTCCTTAAAATGCATCCCCCATCACTAATGACGACCCTAGGGACACCAAAGCGGGGAAATATGATCTTTTTGAACATTTTTATCACGGTCTTACCATCACAATGAGGTGAAGCAATTGCCTCAACCCATTTTGACACATAGTCTACTGACTACTAAAATGTACTGTTACCTTTCTTCGGACGGGAATGGTCCTTGGAAATCAATGCCCCAGACATCGAAAACCTCAACCTCTAGGATGCCGTTTTGTGGCATCTTATGTCTCTTCGAAATGTTCCCTGATCGTTGGCATGCATCACAAGCTGAAACAAAAGACTTGGCGTCAGCAAACAAAGAAGGCCAGTAAAAACCAGACTGAAGTACCTTAGCCACGGTACGCGATGGACCGTGGTGACCACCATACGAAGAGGAGTGACAGCCTTCCAGGACTATTTTGGTCTCCCACTGCGGAATACACCGTCTGTAGAGACCGTCTGCGCATTCCTTAAACAAGTAAGGATCATCCCAGAAGTACTGCTTAGCGTTATAGAGAAAACGCTTCTTCTGCTGAGAAGAAAGATCAGGTGGCAGCTTGCCACTGACAACGAAGTTAGCTATATCTGCATACCAAGGTTCCTGGTCAACAATAGACGATATAACAGCAATTAAAGTATCGTCAGGAAAAGAATCATCAATAGGTAGAGAATCTTCCCCTTCTTGTCGCATCAGTCGCGACAAGTGATCAGCTACAACGTTCTCAGCTCCTTTCTTATCCTTAATCTACAGGTCAAACTCCTGAATAAGGAGTATCCATCTCAGTAGCCGCGGTTTAGCCTCCTTCTTGGCAAGAAGATGCCTCAAAGCTGCATGGTCAGTAAAAACAGTGACTTCTGACCCAACTAAATAAGTGCGAAACTTCTCTAAGGCATAAACTACAGCTAATGCTGACTCCTTCGAGTGGTAGTGTACTTCACTTGAGCCTCATCCCAGTTCGGCTCGCATAGTAAATAGCATTCAAGGCTTTGTCTTTCCTCGGGCCTAGCACCGCTCCTAGTGCATAGTCACTCGCGTCGCACATGATCTCGAACGGCAAGTCCCCGGTTGGGAGGTCAGTATGATCGGCGCGGAGACTAAGGCCCGCTTTAACTTGTTAAAAGCAGAAAGACAAGCATCGTAAAAACAAAAGGGGCATCTTTAACAACATTTGTGTAAGTGGTTTAGCAATTTTGGAGAAATCCTTGATAAACCGGCGATAAAAGCCAGCGTGACCAAGGAAGCTCCTCACCCCCTTAACATTAACGGGAGGTGGTAATTCTTTGAATCACTTCCACCTTTGCTTTGTCAACTTCTATTCCCCTATCAGAGACTAAGTGCCCTAAGACAACTCCCTCGTTGACCATAAAGTGGCACTTCTCCCAGTTCAGCACAAGGTTAACCTCAATACAGCGCTGCAACACTTTTTCAAGGTTAGACAGACAGTTAGAAAAATCACTTCCATATACGCTAAAGTCATCCATAAAAACTTCCATGATAGACTCAATATACTCTGAAAATATCCCCATCATACACCTTTGGAAGGTGGCAGGGGCATTGCACAAACCAAAAGGCATTCTGCGATACGCAAAAACACCCTTAGGACAGGTAAATGTAGTCTTGGCCTGATCATCTGGGTGGATAGGGATCCGAAAAAGAACCACGAATACCCATCTAAATAGCAGAAAAATTTATGAGAGGCTAACCTTTCTACCATTTGATCAATAAAAGGAAGGGAGAAGTGGTCTTTCTTGGTGGCGGCATTCAGTTGTCTGTAATCTATGCACATCCGCCAGCCGGTCACTACTCGGGTGGGTATTAATTCATTCTTCTCATTCTTAACTACAGTTGTCCCTCCTTTCTTCGGGACTACCTGTACTGGGCTTACCCATCTAGAATTACCTACCGAATAGATAATACCTGCATCCAGCAGCTTCATTACCTCAGCCATCACAACATCCTGCATCTTCTGGTTCAGCCGACGCTGACCCTGCCTGCAAGGTTTGTGATCCTCCTCCAGCTCTATCCTGTGCATACAAATATCGGGACTAATCCCCGTGATATCGTCCAGTGAATAGCCCATTGCTTTCCTGTTTTTCTTAAGTACTGACTAACAAAGAAGTCGGTGATCATCGCTAAGCTTGGCACTAACGATGACGGGATATCGCTCAGTATCGTCTAGAAAAGCATATTTAAGATGATATGGGAGAGGCTTACGTTCCGGTACCTTTACCTCAATGGAGCAAAGTGCGATCATTTGCTCCACCGCTCTCCGTCATGCTCATCTAAATCATCAACAAGCAAATCTAACGCGGCGTCATCGTCCTCGGGCTATCCGCACACTCATCAAAAAGCATGAGAGCTTCCAGTGGGTCCTTCATAAAAGAACCCGACCGGAAGTCATAAATAGACTCATCAATGATATCGACCGAATAGCAGGTGTCCTCTATCATTGGGTGGGCTAAAAACTGGGTAAACTAAATGTGATAGCGTCATCCCCCTACCGCAAGAGTTAGACGCCCTTGTCGACATCAATAACGGCCCGGTTTGTACAAAGGAATGGTCTTCCTAAAATAATTTGGGTCGGGTGTCCTCGCCTATATCCAATACAATGAAATCTCTTGGGATGTAAAGCTTGCCTATTTTCACAGCACATCCTCCAAGACACCTAAAGGCCTCCTAACAGATCTATCACCATCGTAGGGTAATGTTAGTCACCTTGAAGTGACTCATCTTCAATTTCTTGCAGACAAGAAGGGGCATGACACGACACGGCACCTAAATCGCAAAGGGCATTATCAATAATCATATTACCTATGACACAGGTAATAGAAAAGTGCCGGGTCTTTCATTTTTGGAGGGGCCTTATTTAACAAGAGGTTACTAGACTCTTCCATAAATGAAATCGTCTCAAATTCGCTCAAATTCCTCTTACGCGTCACAATATCCTTCATAAACTTAGTGTAAGTAGGAACTCGAGTAACAAGTTCGAAAAAGGGACAGATTACGAAGGTTCTTCACGATGTCCACGAACTTACCGTCATTGTTGCTCGACCCTTGCGTCCTTCGACGACTTGGGAAGGGTACCCTGGTAGCGATAAGTGGTCCCGCAACCTTTCCTTTACCCTTATCAACGCGTGGACGTCTCCACAAAGCAGGGGAAGATGACACGGTGGTGGTATTAGATCTTGAATTAGGAATTCCGCTACTTGATGCAATCGGATCGAGTACCTTCACCGGTCGATCGACCGTTTCTTCTTCAATATCACTCGATCGACCTATCTTGACACTCGATCGAGTGTCTTCTTCAACATGGTCTCTCGATCGAGTAACTTGGAGTTCTATACTTCTCGATCGACCGCCAGTGTCACTCGATCGAGTGACTGGATGATTAGAACCGCTCGATCGAGTAGATGAGTTGCTCGATCGAGTGGTCACTGCACACGCAGCAAGTATTTCCTGCAAGAACTCGTCTAAATCATCATCTGAATCATCATTAGCTGCCAATATTTTGTCTTCTTCATGAGGAGGGTCATTTTGGAAGTTCATTGCACCGATCGGGTCACAAGTTGGAAGAAACTTGGCTTGATGATCCGTCTTTCGTGTCAATCGTGCGACTTGTTCTTTCAATTCGATATGACCGTATCGATTTCGTGACATACTCAAAGATAATGGATTTCAACTCGGCAATTTCCTCTCTTGCAGAGGGAGAGGCGGTCGTGATCTTGGCGTAGAAGGGGCAGCAACGCTCTTTATCTCTTCATATAGCTGGGAGAAAGGAACTCCTTGCTTGTACCTCTTATATGCAAGAGCGCGCTCTATACTCGCTACACATTCGTAGAGGTCATGTCCTTCCTCGCCACATCTACCACATGGCTCTGTATGCTCTGTAATCGTAGGCATATTGTCAACCAACCTTCGAAGCAACAGCTAATCTGCAAAACTGTCAAAAACTTGCAGAAAATAAGATCAGCCTCAAGGAATAAATTCCTTGAGACAAAAGACAAACTTAATTTAAGCAACAAAATTGCGCCACCTCCGCAAGAACGGCGCCAAAATTTGACACGTCGTCGCGTACCTGTCAAAAATAAACCAACTGGTTCCAACTAACTAATATAGCTAGGGAAGTCAGGTCGAATCCACAGAGAGGTAGGAACTTTTCTGCTAAACTAAGCTCGCCAAGGTAACCAATATGGGGGTTTTAAAATGTGATTTCTAAACTAACAGAGTAAGGGAAAGAGAAATAAAAGGAAGGAGATTAACAGATAAAGGAGAATAGCTAAGACAAGCGGTTCACCATAATTATCTGGTCGAGTAATCTAGGTCCCAGGTCAATGCAATACGGTCTAAGGGGTAGCGAACGTCACCTTTCGGTCCTTAATTCACCCTAAAGCGTAAACAGTTTAACTTTCGCCCTCGCTGCAATACTCTATTGTTCGCTACTAGTCTCCCTCTTCCAACCTTTCGGTCCAGGTCAAGGTCCACTAAGAATAAGGGTCTAATTGCGTCGACTCAATTAGGCAATTACAGTTATTTGTAGCATTTAAACAACAAAGACGATACCGGTATTGACCTAGTAAATTGATTACTCTCCCTTCAAATCATGGGTCCCCTAGAGTCTTAGCATAGGGATTTAGCTACTCATAATTATCAGATTAACAATTCCAATAACCAAACAATTCAAACTAAACATAATGAATGATATAATTGATTGAACGATAATCAAGTAAAGAGGGAAAAGGAATTAAAAGCAATAAATACGATAGGGAAATAATTAAATTGATAATACCGAATCCGAGTAGCAAGGTAGAGAGTAGAATTCCCAAAAGAACAGTGACCAAAGTACGAGTGAAATGTACGTCGTAGGAGAGATCGGAGTAACGTAGTGTTCTCCTCAGTCTTATACTGAAAAATTGTCTTAAACCTAATCCATGGACTGATTACAAAAGCCCATAAAGGATTAGGCGGAAATAAACCAAAAACACACGAAATCCCCTCGATCGAGTAAGTTGATCACTCGATCGAACTCTAAGTCACTCGATCGAGCTAGAACCACCTCTCGATCGAGCACTGCATGCTGAACATCCTCGATCGACTCCTTAATCTGGTCGATCGACCAATCTTGAGTGTGTAAAGCATTCGATCGAGCTACTAAAGCACTCGATCGAGCTATATAGGCGCAACAGGACTTGAATATCTTCCTTAACTCAGCTCATACGTCCTCCAAGTGTAAGATTCCTTAACTCCGGCTCCTTATTTCCCATGAATGCGTACAATTAGGACAATTTAGGCTCGATTTAGCTCCTCCTCGGTTAATTCCTGCAAATTACAATAAACGGACCAAAGTAGAATACTCGGGGGTATTTGTAGCCAGATGCTACATAAAAAGCACAGAAATGCGTGTAAAAATGAGGTGAAAACCTTATATAAAAGACACGCATCACATAACATCAAACGGAATGTTACATTCTACCACCCTTAAAAGGAACTTCGTCCTCGAAGTTTACTCAGACTCATAACACCATCCTCCAACTGTCAACACTATATAAAATATTCCCACACTTCGAAGCATCACACTACTACAAGTACGGCCATGGCCTTTTATAAGTATCATCCACAAAACAAATCCCTCCTTTACGCTACGCTAACACTCTAATTCCAATTATATTACAGCATGCACCACCATGAAACTCTCTTTTATCGCATCCTACTCCTCTTAAGACAAATGTTACGTCCTCGTAACTCACTAATACTAAATCCTAGCTATATCGTGTCATTATCCTCATCACCACCGCATGTCAAAGATAACCACTTATAATCTAAACACTCGCCATGCATATATCCAAGGCTCTCTTACTTAAACATTCCTCATACCTCAACTCATTCGTCACACCACCTAACCTATACCTCAAAATCTTTATCTTAACCCAAAACTTCAACTTTTCCACATTACCGCAACATGACATACCTCTCTATATAAAGCACCTATCTCCCAAACGCATAACTCACGATCCACACTCGTTACGTACACTCACACTAGATCCTCCAGTTCTTTCCTTCATTACCGCAAGACTCATACATAACCTAATATGACACTAATTCCCCCAACACCCTACACTCACTGTCCCAACAAAAGATTATGAACCACCTGCAGCTTTCAGATCATTACCACACATGTTCTACGGACCACTTGTCATTACCATGTCTACTAAAGCCTTATCTAGAACAAGATCAAAATTATCAGAATAACCTCTCACAACCGTGTCCCATCAATAGAACATCACTATACCATGACAACAACGAAAACATATACGACTCTATTTCATATCATATTATACCCTCATTCCCAACTTAACTTGGTAAAGAAAACATCAATAAACAAGACAATGTCTATCTCAGAAACCGAAACTCGCAGGAGCAACATCAAACAAAACAACAAACTATGAATAACTGGTATGCACTTTCGAAACTCGAATCATAATCATCCCGCCTACTCCACCACAACCGGTGACGGCATCACAACACCGCCACCAACAACCACACCGTAGTGCGAAAATACCCGCATCACAACATTATGTACCGTGCCCGGATCACCACCCGAGGCACCACAACCACACCGATAGACATCACAATCGCATACGATTCTCATAAACACCGATCGAGCATAACTTCTCGAGACAAGAAAACTTACTCAAATCCACTTTATTAAATCACCACGCGACATATTATATGGATAAACAGATAAGCATCTCATGAACATCATCTCTACCATTTCACGGAATACACATGTGTTATTAATACACATAAAATTATAACTAGCCATGTCAAATTAATCAAGTTATTACCTTTTTGGATATTATTCAATTAAATTACCGTGTCCAACCTATATATTACAGAACATTCATAAAACAACTTTATAATTATCACACCATACCACTTCTTGTGAGGTCAGAACCTCACACAAACATTTACACATATCATAGACCCGTAATCACAACCAACTAGTCAATCCCGACCACGTAAGTTACCACTCAACATAGGTTACTAGTCACCCGAGCTTAACTCGTATACACCTCATAACATATTCTCCCTTTCGCATATCCATCACCCTTTGCCAAATGTAGCCACACCATTAATACTCAACTACTAACAACCGCCTCATATAACCACATCTTATACTCTTTCATAATGTACTTATCAACTGGTCTCGCAAAATCAACCTCTTTAGAATTGTTACCTTTCTAATATACCATTACCCTTAACCACTAGTCACAAACCATAACACTACCTGTCCAGGGCATCAAACCTCTTACACTCATCTCTAAACATCACGATTTGTTTCCTATCTTTGGTTGACATCCCAAATAACGAACATCCAATCCATTAACAAAATTACCTCAACATTCTTCCCAATACTATCCTTAATTGTATCATCATCTAACTCTCCACCAAAAATCTCGTATCGTGCAAATACTCCACCAACTTCATACTCCCTTAATTCCTCGAAACTCATGATTAATCATGTTGTCTGAAACTTCGTATAACTATTAACTTACTTACCCTTGATAGTATCATACATCTCGACGATTCCTTACTTTATGTCACATAACTCCGGTGAACTTTTTCTCAACTTACTTTTATCCTTCTTTTCTCGTTATACTCAAAAATACCATTAATAGCTCAGCTCCTTATTACTTCTATCTAACTCTTTAGTGCTCCGATTATCTTTCCATTGCTCCAAAACTCAAATCCCATTATTTCATATCGATATCATCTCACTCTTTCTTACCATAAATATTATCTTATTATGCCATTAATCACTCTTGCCTCTAGTTTATCCATAAAATCAACGTTCACTGTTCTAACAATTGCATCTCCTTTGTACCTCTCTAGAAATCAGAATTCCTTATGTACCATTAATTGCCCAAGGAAATCACACAGTAGTTTCATCTCTTAATAAACCAAATCTCCCAAATCCACCTCGCGACATGTCTCCACAAAGTTCACTATATACTACTCTTCTCAACTCCTTTAAAACGCACTTTCACTACATATATCCTTACTCAACTCTATTTCTAACCATCTCCCTCCATAATTCTTTACACATCTCAAGCTGCCAATATCCGCATCCTTACTTTTCAATCTTTTTATTCTCACATTCATTATACTCACATCATCCCTTGCCCATATTCTCTTACTTTTACATTACTCAACACACAATCATATCACTCATCCCGTCTCGCAAAACGTGCTCTATGCCTCAATAAACTATACCAATCTTCCTTTTCTCTTTTTTCACCATCTATCATAATCACATATATCTCATGTCCTCCCCACCGAACTCATATTCATCATAAGTGCCACTCTTTACATCTTAAGATTGGGTAACTTACGCTTCAGGACCAACACATACGTAAAACAATGCATAAAGAAGTAATACAACACCTTTGGATTAAACGTAATATGCAACGAATGTCAAAAATAAACATATGACCCGAAACATGCATATGACCTGCACAGACCCCACTCGATCAAGTACCAGAACCTACTCGATCGAGTTGAGGCTACTCGATCGAGTGCCCAACATGCTCGATCGAGTGCCCCGACTCTTAACCCAAAAGACCTTTCGATCTCGACTTACTCGACCGAGTAGCCAGGCTACTCGATCGAGTGACCCCATACTCGATCGAGTGCCCGAGGTACTCGATCGAGTGCCCAAAAACACGATTCTGGTCAAAATAACGACAAATACCCACTCGATCGAATCATGTAGACTCGTGAATACTACCCGCATGTTATCTCACATACCCCCAACGTACTATGCATTCATTATTATTTCAACATTATGATTACAACTATGCATTCAAATCTGCGCGACTCCTCATACAATCAACATAATAATCTACTTCGTGTTATCAAGTGCCACGTTATAAACAACCATCATGCTTTTCATCCAATTTGGTATAAAAAACACATATCATTGAACCTCTATTCTTCATGTTACTACTTACCAAAAGCCAAACATTACCATCTATCATGCTTATATAACATTCAACTTTCAATCATGTATTACCCGCATGTTTTTAATTTTCATAACTTTTCATGACACAAACCACACCCTTACACTACAAATCCTATTTCCATGTTGCTAATACAACAACATTACAAATCCACTTCATCACATAAACACTTCCATAATCAAGAAATTCATATCCTTACGAAATTGCCACTTCATCTTTTCCAATCAATTCATCTAGTTCAATCACATACTTCAGCTAACAAGCGTATATGATACGATAGTAGACAATTATACGAACTTAATATATAGCTTTACGCAAACAAAACTATGAAAACAAATCTTATCACACCCCCTATCCACATGTTATTAGGATTGCCTCATAATAAATCATTCATCCTACACATCATTATTCATCACATATAATCTATTTCCTTTTCCCACCACATCATTCGTCATTCTCACATACTTTTCCAACTATTCCAATCAACATGGTAAACCAAGTATCATCCACCATATTGTTACACAATTTACAAAATAAACACATAGCGATCCCGACTCATATCCCATGGTGACCGGTTCAAAATCGTAGGGCGAGTTCGCGACTTTAGGACGTCTCCCAAGCCTTTGCATTAGCTCCTACAACCTTTACCCCGGGTTCATTTTAATTGACTCCCTAGATTCATTAGATTCATTGGTTACAGGTTTCAGGATCGTCTCTCTGATACCATTTGTAACACCCCCATACTCCAAGTGCCTTACCAGGACCACTCAGGTAAAAGGATGCCACCATCTCGGTTACCCGAGGCATGATAATCATAAGACAATGAAGAAACATACTTTATTAAATAAGTTTAAGTGATTACATTATAAAACCAACTGTAAGCAAAATACAACTGTTCTCAAACTATAAACCAACTGAAAGGAACTGTCCTAACAAACACAGCGGAAGACTAAAGACTCTGATATGTGATGACTCCATCCCCAGCTAGATCCCACGCGTATCCAAGATATACCTGTCAAGAAACTGCTCACCACCCCCGAATGGATCACCACAGTTTTTAAAACATTTAAACGGGGTCAGTACTAATCACACAATTTATATAATCCAACAACACAACAAACAACACAGCTCAAACGGTCACACAAACACAATCACACCCACTCCAATCAATCTCCGTCACCGACTGTCCACTGGACCAGCCCTGCTAGTGGGGGACCGCAGCCGTTCCCACCTAAGCCCCGCTCATCATACCGAGCGATAACCCTGTCCCATTAATGTGCACATCCCCTTCCGTGGCGGGTTCCACGAAGGGCGAAACTAGGGCGTGAAGTCACTCCCGCAAGTGACCCCACTCAGCCGAGAACGCATCTCGAGAACCATCAACAAAGCAATTACAACCACAAACACAAGACAATCATTATATCAAACAACCAAATACAACACATCACCAATATCCCATTATGGGACTAATATGCGAGTAGGAAATCCTACCCGGAAAGCAACACAATCATCGACGATCTAGCAAATTGTCTCAAAACCTCTCCTTTACAAATCCTTCTCCTATCACATAATCACATAATCACAATCTAACCATAACAAATCATAAAATCCCCCAATCCCAAAATTAGGGTTTAACCAAATCAAAGGAAAGACAATAAAAGGGTACATAGATCTTACCCTCGACGCAAGGAACTCAACGGTATAAACAACGACAAGAACCGACCGTCTGAACTCCGGAAATTGCTAAGAATGCGATTAGGAAGATGAACTTGTTTGCTTTCTCTCTTAAACAGAAATTTAGGTTTTGGAAAAGTGATTTGGAAACAATGACGGAAGTGTTTTATACTTTAATCGCATTATTAACAAAACCCGACAAAACAGCCCCCGTAAACCGGCTACTCGATCGAGTAGCTAAGGTACTCGATCGAGTGCCCCCTTACTCGATCGAGTACCCTAGTTACTCGATCGAGTACCCAACAGGTCAGAAACTATTTTATATCGCAAAACTCCCTTACTCGACAGAGTAAGGCCTACTCGATAGAGTACCCCAAGACTCATAAATACGGAGTATTACAGTAAATGTGGTTTTGGCTTTGGTCGATCGAGGACAAATATTACTCGATCGAGTGAAAATTACCCCAAAAAGCGCTCGATCGAGTAGTCTACTCGATCGAGTGAAGTAACCTGCAAAACACGCACTTCAAAGCAGGGAAGGCATAAAGAGTTCGTAAAACAGCGTCTAAAGTTCAACAAAAAGCTAAAGAAAAATAAAAAGTTCAACAAAAGTTCAATAAAACAGTCCGGGTTGCCTCCCGGAGAGCGCTGGTTTATGAGGTCCCGCACGACCTTTCTGGCATCAATTAACTGGCGCGTCTAGCTCATCAAAGTACAAGACTTCAACACGATTGTCTGCTTCATTCGCCTCGTGGTAATGCTTCACATATTGGCCATTCACCTTGAACCTATGACCTTCGGAATCTTCGAGCTCCACGGATCCAAATTTGGTAACAGCTGTCACCGTATAAGGACCACTCCACCTGGACTTCAGCTTGCCAGGAAACAATCTCAGTCGAGCATTAAACAGCAGCACCTTTGGCCCAACGTGGAACTCCCGAGGTAGAATTCTCTTGTCGTGCCATCTCTTCGTCTTTTCTTTGTAAATGCGCGAGCTATCATAGGCATTAAGCCTAAATTCTTCCAACTCATCTAGCTGCAAAAGACGATTCTGACCACACAACTTAGAATCAAAGTTAAGCTCACGAATTGCCCACCAAGCCTTACATTCCAATTCAACAGGTAAGTGACATGATTTCCCATAAACTAACCTATAAGGTGATGCACCAATTGGTGTCTTAAAGGCAGTTCTGTAAGCCCATAATGTGTCCTCTAACTTAAGACTCCAATCCTTTCGTGATTTAGAAACTACCTTAGACAAGATCTCTTTCAACTCGCGGTTAGAGACCTCAACCTGACCACTAGTTTGGGGATGATACCCCAAACCTCGCCGGTGTTGGACACCAACTTTAAACAGAATAGAAGTTAGTTTCTTTTCTTTAAAGTGCATTCCCCCATCACTAATGACGACCCTAGGGACACCAAATCGGGGGAATATGACCTTTTTGAACATTTTTATCACGGTCTTGGCATCACAATGGGGTGAAGCAATTGCCTCAACCCATTTGGACACATAATCTACAGCCACTAAGATGTACCTGTTACCTTTACTAGACGGGAACGGTCCTTGGAAATCAATGCCCCAGACATCGAAAACCTCAACCTCTAAGATGCCGTTTTGTGGCATCTCATGTCTCTTTGAAATGTTCCTTGATCGTTGGCAAGCATCACAGGCTGAAACAAAAGACATAGCATCAGCAAACAAAGAGGGCCAGAAAAAACTAGACTGAAGTACCTTAGCCACGGTACACGATGGACCGTGGTGACCACCATAGGAAGAGCAGTGACAGCCTTCTAGGACTACTTTGGCCTCCCACTGCGGAATACACCGTCTGTAGAGACCGTCTGCACATTCCTTAAACAAATAAGGATCATCCTAGAAATACTGCTTAGCGTTATACAGAAAACGCTTCCTCTGCTGATGAGAAAGGTCAGGCGGCAGGTTGCCACTGACAACTAAATTAGCTATCTCTGCATACCAAGGTTCTTGGTCAACAATAGACGATATAAGAGCAATTAAAGTATCATCAGGGAAAGAGTCATCAATAGGTAAAGAATCTTCCCCTTCTTGTCGCATCAGTCGCGACAAGTGATCAGCTACAACGTTCTCAGCTCCTTTCTTATCCTTGATCTGCAGATCAAACTCCTGAAGAAGGAGTATCCATCTCAATAGCTGTGGTTTAGCCTCCTTCTTAGCAAGAAGATGCCTCAAAGCTGCATGGTCGATAAAACAAGAACCCGACCCAACTAAGTAAGAACGAAACTTCTCTAAGGCATAAACTACAGCTAGCAGCTCTTTTTCAGTGGTAGTGTACTTCACTTGAGCCTCATCCAGAGTTCGGCTCGCATAGTAAATCGCGTTCAAAGCTTTGTCTTTCCTCTGGCCTAGCACCGCTCCTAGTGCATAGTCACTGGCATCACACATTATCTCAAACGGCAAGTCCCAGTCGGGAGGCTGTATGATCGGCGCAGAGACTAAAGCCTGCTTTAATCTGTGAAAAGCAGAAAGACACTCATCAGTAAACATAAAAGGGGCATCCTTAAGTAGCAGCTGTGTAAGTGGTTTAGCAATTTTTGAGAAGTTCTTGATAAACCGGTGATAAAAGCCGGCGTGACCAAGGAAACTCCTCACCCCCTTAACATTAACAGGAGGTGGTAATTGCTGAATCACTTCCACCTTTGCTTTATCAACTTCTATTCCCCTATCAGAAACTAAGTGCTCTAAGACAACTCCCTCGTTGACCATGAAGTGGCACTTCTCCCAATTAAGCACAAGATTGACTTTAATGCAGCGCTGCAACACTTTATCAAGGTTAGACAGACAGTTAGAAAAATCACTTCCATAAACACTGAAATCGTCCATAAAAACTTCCATAATAGACTCAATATACTCTGAAAATATCCCCATCATACACCTTTGAAAGGTGGCAGGGGCATTACATAAACCAAAAGGCATCCTGCGATAAGCAAACACGCTTTGAGGACAAGTAAATGTAGTCTTAGCTTGATCGTCTGGGTGAATGGAGATCTGAAAGAACCCTGAATACCCGTCTAAATAGCAGAAAAATTTATGAGATGCTAACCTTTCTACCATTTGATCAATAAAAGGAAGGGGAAAGTGATCTTTCTTGGTGGCGGCATTGAGCTGTCTGTAATCTATACACATCCGCCAACCAGTCACTACTCGAGTAGGTATTAATTCATCCTTATCATTCTTAACTACAGTTGTCCCTCCTTTCTTCGGGACTACCTGTACTGGACTCACCCATTTAGAATTGCCAATAGAATAAATAATACCTGCGTCTAGCAGCTTCGTTACCTCAGCCATCACAACATCCTGCATCTTCTGGTTCAGCCGGCGCTAACCCTGTCGGCAAGGTTTGTGATCTTCCTCCAGCTCTATCCTGTGCATACAGATATCGGGACTAATCCCCTTGATATCGTCCAGTGAATAACCCATTGCTTTCCTGTTTTTCTTAAGGACAACTAACAGAGAAGTCAGCTGATCATCATTAAGCTTAGCACTAACAATGACTGGATATTGCTCAGTATCGTCTAAGAAAACGTATTTAAGATGAGAAGGAGGAGGCTTACGTTACGGTACCTTTACCTCAATGGAGCAAAGAGTGCTAATCATCTGTTCCACTTGTTCTCCCTCACGCTCATCTAAATCATCAACAAGCAATTCTAACACAACGTCATTGTCGTCTGGGCTATCTGCACACTCATCAAAAAGCATAAGGGCTTCTAGTGGGTCCTTCATAAAAGAACCCGACCAAAAGTCATAAATAGACTCGTCAATAATATCAACCGAATATCAAGTATCCTCTATCATTGGTCGAGCCAAAGTACTAGGCAGACTGAAAGTGATCGCGTCATCCCCTACTGCAAGAGTCAAACGCCCTTGTCTGACATCAATAATAAATTTGTGTACAAAGGAAAGGTCTTCCTAAGATAATTGGGGTCGGGTGTCCTCGGCTATATCTAAAACAATAAAATCCATTGGGATAAAGAGCTTGCCTATTTTCACAGCACGTCCTCTAAGACACCTAAGGGCTTCCTAACTGATCTATCAGCCATCTGTAGGGTAATGTTAGTCACTTTAAAATGACTCATGTTCAGTTTCTTGCAGACAGAAGGGGCATGACTGTGGACAGCGGGCCGCCCACGGGGGCGCTTGGGTTGGAAAAGAGAAACAAGCGTTTGCATTTTTGTATGGAGTCGCCACCAATTTTTATGGGAAATTGGAACCGTTCGAATACCTTGTGTCATGTCAAGACACAAAGTAGAGACATGAACACTAAGCAATCGTTACCCTTAGCATTCTATGTCTATAATGACTCTCGTGGATGCCAATGAACACGGGTGTTAACAGATATCTGGAGTAAGGGGTGAGGGTACGTATTAGGAAGCTCTTTTGATCGAACACCTAATCCCGCCCGCCTCGATAGCGGCCTCTAATAATGATTAGGGAAGTTATTCGTACTTGATATATTGTCGATTATATGCATGCAATGCAACATCCAAGTTTTGATCCTAGCATATGAAGAATTAACTAAGTCGGTGAACAATTAGTTTAGCATACAATTGGGTCGAAGTAGGATTTAATGTTCAATTACATGTGAAAACATACAAACAATAAAAGAAATACAATAAATAAATTACAATAATGAAAATTACAATAATTACAATGGAATAGGCGATTTATGTCGAAAATACCTCTAAAACGGATGATTTGAGAAAAAGAATAAAAAGAAAGAATCAAAGAAATCAACGAACAGGAATTATCGTGATATTACGGTTAATAGTTAGTTAATATGTAAACTAATTAAACTAGGTCAAGGCAGAAACGGAGTTCAGGGACAGAACTCAGCCAGGAACAGGCGCAGCAGAGCTGCGTCCTTTGGAATAGGCGCAGCAGACGCTGCGTCTGTTCCTTGGCTCAGTTCTGGCTTTGAAGCCGTAATTGCAAGCCGTTAATGTTAATTGGGGATTTAATGATCAATTGGTATTATTTATTCGGATGAAAGTGATTAATGGGTTATTTAACATATGAAGGGGTCATGAAAACAATAAAACATGAATAAGACGGATTTGAACGAATTAACATAAGATGGATTAATGATAGAAGTGAAAAATATTAATGAGTGAACAAATTAAATCAATTAATTAAGTTAGATACAAGGGATTAATGACGAATATGCGATGAATATGACAAAAGATAGGTGAAAAATATATCAAAGACGAATTCCAGAAACCCAATATTGATGAATTGAATCTCTACAACCCGGAATTGAATTTAATGGCGAAAACCCGCAAATATTGGATTATTTGGGATTTAAGTTGGATTTAATAATTAAAACATATTAATGATGATGATTAATATATACATGTGAATTATATTCTATCATGACGAACAATTATCAAACAAACGAAACAAACAAAAGGATTTTGGTGAATAACGAGAGATTTAACGAAGAAGAAAGGAAGCAGAGGCTGCGGCGGCCCTCACGAAGAGGCGCAGCAGAATCGCGCTCCTTCGAAGAGGCACAGCGATTCTTCGCGTCCTTTCTCGACGGTTATCTACTGGAAATCCGTAAAAAGAGGTTTTAAAGCATGGTTTTAGAAATCGGTTTTAAGAGGTATTTTCGACATAAACCTTACAATTGTGATACAATAAATAAATACAATAAATAAAGAAGGATTATACACCCTCAGACTTACATGTTGACGAAACGAGAAGGACTAAGATATCGATTAGTGATGCTCGACGCGAATGCAAAGAAAGTGCCCTCGTAAGAGGAAAAAGATTAAGTTAATTAAGTTAATTGATTGTGGAGTTGGTCAAATTGGTCGGTCATGCAAACGAGGCTGGTACTCAGAAGGATCCGAGCTTACGTGGTCGAATGTTCAAGCATGTAGACGCCAAAAAGTAAGAACAAAGGTCTAGAATGCAAAGGGAGAAGAGAAGGGCGGACACTCGCGTGAGAAATATGAGGAGTGAAGGCTCCTATTTATACTAATCACGTGAAGGAATTAGGGTTTCGGAGACTCTTTGGAAGTGAATCTCGGAAAGATATGAAAAAGATACGAGAAATACGCAGAAAAGGGCCTGGGAAGAGGCGCAGCAGCTCCTGCGTCTCTTGGAAGAGGCGCAGCACCTGCTGCGTCTGTTCCCAAGGGATTTCCTCCCGCGGAAGAAAGATCTCAGTGTTTGAGTTATGGTAGGACGGAAATAATTCGGTTTTCCTTAATATCTTATGTGAATATTACGGGAAATTGTTTACTAAAAGATAAAATTTATGAAATATGGAATAGAAATATCCGGAACATTCTAGAACATTCTGACTCGGGATTTAACGGTTATCGGAAAATGGAGACGGTTTTAGGCCCGGACTCCGAATGTACTCTAATTACTGTCAAAACGATCGTATCGGCACGTAGATGACAACTAAGAGGTAGACATTAATATTTGAGTAATCACTTGACGATAATCTTACGAATTGTCACAAATCGTTCCGCGTACCAAACATGCGGCCCAATCATCACCGGGTTGTTTGCGAGGGGTGTAGAAATGAGGTATCTACAGAGCCCCCACTTTGACTGAGGCTTGGACAAGGCAAAAGTCAAAGTATAGCCATCAGGTCAGTCGAAGATTACAACCTGACGACTATGGCGACGCGAGGCGGCTTAAGGGGTCTGAGCCAAGGACCTGTCGTCGGGAACATTTTAGAGTCTGTCGACTATCGGGGAGGATCGTTTAAAGTCCATTAGACTACGTAAGGAGGCTCGCCAGCCATAAGAAGAGACCATACCTGAGACTTCTTTCTCGAGATGCTTCCGGAGGTGCGTAGGAGCTAAGGTTAAGCGTAGGAGCTAAGGGTGAGACCTAAAAGATACATAAGGATCAACGGGAAGCATCAACGGGAAGGAGGCCAAATATAAGTTCAACTTTAAGGGATAGCTAAAGCTTGGGTATAGGAATCTATTGGTTTGGGAACTTCTGGAGAACGACACCTTGTCGAACTCCGCGAGGAAACACGAAATATTGTAAGTAGCAGGACACAGGCGGGAACTGCTGAGAGAAAACTGCTTGGGTAGTCTTCGGGAAATAATTGCGAGTAGCAGGACACAGGCGGGAACTGCTGAGGGGAAATCTGCTTAGGTAGATATCAATCCTCACATCTTGAGAGGGACAGTATGTCCGCTTACTCTCGCTGGAGACATGATTGGGATTTATTCTTCTTGTCATGAGAGGGAAAGTATATCCGCTTAATCTCGCTGGAGACATAATGAAGGTGTATCGAATTTTGTGAAGGAATAAATGTTCGTTGCGACAAGCAAAAGGTCTCAGAAGGAATAAATAACGTGCGACAGTCTGCTGCTGGCTTGGAAATGCGGGCCGGAACGAAAGAAAATTTTCAAACAGACCAAAAGAATAAAACTAGCATCGGGGAAGAGGCGCACCAAAGATGGGCCCACAAATAACGAACTCATAACGAATTTTTGAAAATCCGTATGGAGGGAACACAAGGAAGAGGCGCAACAAGAGCTGCGTCCCTTGGAAGAGGCGCAGCGCCTACTGCGTCTATTCCCCAAAGTGGTTTTTCTGCGTAAAAACGCGATGAATCAGAGGGATTGTTTCATTTGCTCGAAACACAAATCATACAATTTCTCTCTCAAATCTTCACCATTTCTGCCAAGGTTTGATCCAAAAGTTTGCATTAATCATGACTAATCGAGGTATGTGTCTCATTCTTGCATTAATCATCCACATTTGTCCAATTTTGAGCCGAAAAAGTTAGGGTTTATGACCCATTTGACCGAAATTTTGGGGCTTTTCCCCCAAACGCATTTGCCTTGTGAAATTGGCATTAGAAATGGATAGTAGGTAATATTAGGAACATAACCATGTATTTGCCTTGGATTTTCGTTAAGTTTTGAGCCTTTGAGTGAAATTGAGACGGTTTTACAGCTAAACCGTAAACCGCTTCGAAAATAGCCTTAGGATTGCCCATTTGCGATGGAACTTGATATTTGGGATCCTTGAATGATGGGTAAACTTTCTTCCATCTCGGAATTTTGGTTTGTGATGGCTTTTTCAAGACACTTTTCTAGGGCATAATCACCGTTATAACGAAATGCTGCTGAAATTTTGACTCGAACCCGGAACTAGGCTTCAAATTAGACTTGACTTGACCAAAATTACCACATGAGTGATCGGGTAGGTGGGAATATGGCCAAGGATGGCAAGAAGAGAGCGATTTCAGGGCTTCCGAAGGCTCGAAAATCCCTTAACCAAGGCTTGTCGTCACGTGACGCGGCCTAAATTTGCTTTAATGTTGCAGGTGATGAGGCTTCTACTTCTGGGAGAGCTCCCATGGAGATCGACGCTGCTACTGTAGAGGAGGCTTTAGAGCAGGCCTTCACCGCCGCGGTGATGGCTGCTGGGGACGAGATTCACGAGGAGGAGGCTGTCGAGGAGGAGGAGGCCCCGAGACGGGCCAACGTCGGACGAGGAGGTCGTCAGCTGATAGGAGCTCCTGCGTGGGCTGAGACTTGGGAGAGCAGGCATCTGGTGTGGGCTGCAGAGGGTCACCTGTCCTACAGGACGGTGAAGAGTTTGGTAAATAGGAATTCACTACTCATTACTCATCCTTTTTCATTCATTTGTTCAAATTTCTTTCAAACTTCATTCAAAACTAAAGATATCTTTGTTTCAAATCACAATAGGAGGCCGGGAACATCAGGTCGTTCTCGCGTTACACGACAGCGATGGAGCACTACGAGCGGCTGTCGGCGGAGGAGAGGGCCATGATCGAGCGTGGAGCGTTCGGTCCTTTGGTGCAGATCTGGAGGGACTTCGCGAAGAGGAAGTTGCGGGCTAACCTTAGCCTGGTCCGCGCTTTATTGGACCGATTCTGGGATACGACTTCTACGTTTCACATGCCTTTCGGTGAGGTGGGAGTCACTCTGGAGGACTACGACATGATTTCTGGTCTGCCGTGTGGGACCGAGGAGGTGGAGTGGCCGGAGACTGCCATGAGGGCGGACTCGGCCGAGGCGAGGAGATTGATCGGCTGGAACTTGTCGCCGAAGGCTGTTCTGATCTGCGGATTTGATACCCGATTCTTACGTTCGAGACTACTTTGCGGGGAAGACCCCGGCACTGGTGACGATTGACGGGAGGGAGACGGCTCATCCTCCTGTCTACCGAGCGAGAGGGCTCGTGCCCGTGGCTCAGTGGTTTCGTCTTTGATTTACCTCGGAGACAAGGGCGAGAGGTCATCGACGACGAAGCTTCTTCCCTTCCTTTATGACCGAGTTCCCTAAGACGTTGGGACTGGGTCACTGCTGGTTTTGCGGTCCTCATCCGCTTCATGAGGGCCATGGTTCGTCCGGAGTTGATGGAGAAGGGGACTTCTCCTGGTGCTGTCGGACCTGGACTATTGCTGGAGGTATGAACCTTCCTTTAGACCAAAGTAAATTCCTTTCTTTAAAAGATCATCATTGATTATTTTTGCTTTGCAGGCGTGGGTGTACTCCTACTTCCCGGGCCTCGCGCCCAAGAGGACGGAGCCGCTGGAGAGGGCCTATCCCGTGGTGAGGGATTGGGTGATGTGCCGAACGAAGAGCAAGCGTTCTTCTCACAACGTCTACCGGCGGGACGTGAACGCTCTTCAGCTGAGCAGCGCGAGTATCTTACTTATATTCACTCGTGCTTCTTATATTTGCTTTTTATTTGATCATAGGAATGACCCTTTCTTTATCTTGTCATAGTGGGTGCCCAGACCTTGGGTGGAGTACGCTGGAGCGCCTCCTTTCGTGGCTAAGGTCCTTCGACCTAGGAGCCTGAGCCGACTGCTGTTGAGGACGTCGATGGGTCCTGTGTGGTACTTGGGCGAGCGCTTGGCTCGTCAGTGCTCGCGAGACGTGTTGACGGTTCCCGTCGATCCTCCCAGGACGATGTTTAGGGAGCCTTCTGAGGCTGAGAGGGAGGCGGACTTAGCTGGTGCCAGTGGCGACGCCCTTCTTCTTCCTGACGAGGACTACTCAGCGTTCCTTTACGGGAGGTTGGCGTACTGGCCGGTAGTGGTGAGTATCTTTTACTTTTCCTCTTGATTCGATTTTGATATTTATGATGAAAGATCATCGATTAAGGAGAACCATTTGTCTTTGCAGGAGGTCGAGGCAGCGGGCATCGAGCCCCCAGAGTACCCCGAGACCCTTGAGTACACTGACGCGACCGGGAGGACGACGATCTCCGAGCTGCGTGACTTTGACTTAACTGTGACGGATGCTGGCCTGGACGACTGGCAGCATCTGATTCGGAGGGTGGGCCTCTAACTTGTATAACTTTTGTGTAAGAACACATTTGATTGAGTTTGTTCAATTGTTGAGAATTTCTTTTTGAAAATGCAGGTTGCGCCGTCTCGGTTTGTGGCGTTGTGGAGGGTGGCCAACCGGCTGCGAGCTCCTGCCGTCGAGGCATTGTCGGCGGCCGAGGTCGTCAGGTATGAACCTTACGCCTAGTTCCATTTTTGATTTTTGATTTTCCGATTTTGCTTGAATCGATTGACATGAGCCAATTTATCTTTTACAGGGTGACCGCGAGCTGGAGCGAGAGTTGACCCAGTCTCGAGAGGAGACAACTCGCTTGTTGAGGGAGCTCGAGGTTCGGGACGCCGAGATCGCCGTTCTTGTGGCGAGAGTTGCAGAGTTGGAGGGCGCCCAGCAGTAGTTTTGTGTAGCTTTTTTGTCGTATTTTGCACATTTGTACATTTGGACATTGATCTTGAACATTTTTTGGACTTTGTTTGGGGCTCGAGCCCCCAGTTTGTACATTTCCTCCGTTTGGTATATATATGACGGCCTGAGTGCCTTTGCTGCTGGGTTTTGTTGCTTGTATCTGCAGGTTAGTTTCGAACAGGTTTGGTAGATGACGGTTTACGCCGTCATGCTGCCGAAATTTACATAGAAAACACGCAAGGCATACATTCATATATACATACGGCCTTAATTAGCGCAAAAGAGAAACTCAAAAGAATGCGAAAATGCAAAAATTTTGCCGAAAATGACCGGACGGTAGGGAGGGTTACCCCCTAAAAAAAGGAAAAAAAGGAAATCTATAAGTTAGAAATGTAGAAATGAAATTAAGAAATAGAAATTAATATATACATGTTGAGATTCGTTAAAATAAATGAATTAAAATGAAAATTATTTTCCTAAAATGAAAAATGAAATTTATTTCCTAAAATGAAAATGAAATTTATTTCCTAGAATGAAAATTTGCACATGTGGTAAAATGGCGAAAATGTCGATGTCGCCTCGAAATGCGTGCCCGCATAAATTAGGAAACTTGAAACATGGTAATCTTCTCGTATTTACCAAAATAATAACCCGTAGGAATAGGAAATTATTCGTCATGGAACTAGGAAAGATCCAACGCGGAAAATCACAGGAGTGAAGCTGAGGAAGAGGCGCAGCATGAGCTGCGTCCCTTTGAAGAGGCGCAGCATGAGCTGCGTCCCTTTGAAGAGGCGCAGCAGGTGCTGCGCCTGTTCCCAAGGTGTTATGTTCTGACGGATTTTTGAAAATAGCAATCAGTATAAATAGAAACGTCGATGGAGCTTTTATTCACACAAATCTTCCGTCTCTTCTTCGTCTAATTACATAAAATTCTCAAAATAAATTTTTTTTCATCATGAATACTTTGGAGATCCGCTTGAAGGAATGGACCAACGAATTTTCAAATATGGGGAAGCATGATATGGGTGCTTATAATTTTGGATCGTTGTTGAGTTTGAAACTCATCAAGGTTGTTAAACCGTTCTTGGATGCTTGCCTTGACTATTGGGACCCGAACTACCATGTTTTTGCGTTCCCTGGAGGCGATATTTGCCCATTTCCTGAAGAAATTGCTGCTATTGGTGGGTGGGACCCTGAACACTTGCTTGCCATTCCTTCTACTTTGCAAGGGTACAAGAGCAAATTTAGAGAGTTGCTCGGATTGACTAGACTTGAGGTGGACCGTCTAGTTACCTCAAAAAGAGTGAGAATGTTGGACTTCATAGATCGATTCATCAACAGGGCCGACCCCACCGTTTCTCATGTTGCTAGGCGGAGGCCATTTGGCTTTTGCTTGTTGCATGTGTATGTCTTCCAAGGGCATGTTGATGAAGACTTGAGAGGTGATCCCCGTCTTGGGCCTTGTTGAGCGGATGGAGTGCGCGCAGAGCCCACTTGCTTATGCTTAGGAGAGATTATTTTGGGCTTGGATAATAGGAAATCCAACCGCGATCTACCGTATTTGGGGAGTCCCGTCATTTTGCTGGTAAAAGACACCTTTTCTATTCTTCGTTTTTTTTTGTTTCTTTTTTTTCGTTTTTTTTTTTTGTTTTTTTTTTTTTTTTTTTTTTTTTTTTTTTTTTTGATGTCTAATACCCGCTTTTTGGTAGGTTTGGCTTATGGAACGGCTCCGATTGATCGAGCCCCCAGTTCATGCGCTTTCCTATCATGCTCGCTCGATTGCGATGAGGACAAGGTTGTACATGGTGGACTTCACTCGGGTTTGTGATTATTGGAAGAACAAGCTGAAAAGCGACGATGGCCCGTTGATTAGGTGGGTCGTACCGTGGTGGCACCTCAAGTCCGTCACTGGAGTGTCTTCTTTGGATCCCACTAGGTCCGTGCGCATTCCTGGATTGGAGTTTATGGTGTGCATTTTTCCGGAAAGGCTGATGAGACAAGTTGGGCTGAAACATATGATCCCGAGGCTTGATACCGTCCCGCAGACTGCTATGGCGCTTACTACAGAGAGCCGGAGAGAGTGGGCCATTAAATGGGCCCAAAGAAACATGTGGTTCTTGAGTTTCTCCGCCAATGCCTTGTGGGTGTCGGATTCTTATCTGAGATGGAGAAAGGCTACTACTCCGGAAGAGCGCGAGAAATTGAGGAAGCGCGAGCCTGTTGACTACAAGGTGCGCGAGGTAGAGAAAGAGAAAGAGAAGCATCTGACAGAGGGAGAAGAAGAAGCCGGGTTTCAAGTCGTTCATCCTTCGAAGAAACCAAAGATTACTCCTGTCGCGGAAATGGTGATTGGCAAGAATGGAAAAGCTAGGCCTCGAGAAAGACCGTTGGTGATTAGGTCTGAAGTAGCGCAAGAGCGTCCGGCTCGAGGTCGTGACAAGAAATATGACAAGAATGACAAGGGCAAGGGGAAGATGGAAGAATAGCCCGAGTCTCTTTATTATTATTTGATTATTATTATTATTATTATTATTATTGTTGTAATAAAAAGGGTGGGGTTTTTAGAATCCTAGCCTATTCTATTTTTATTATGTATCGTACTATTATTATTAGAAAATGAATGAAATAAAAAAGATTAAATGGTTATGAAACCGTTGTGATTTTCTATTTATTATTCTTGTCGAATTTCAAATGCAATGCAAATGTCCTTCTATTTACATTTTAGATATAATGGGTTGAATCCTGTGAAGGATTGCCTACGTATTCACTTAAAAAGCGAAATCAAACCCTTGCGCGTAGTTCGAGTAAATGTAAAAGAATAATTGTTCTAAGCAAGAGCTTGTAATGAACTTTAGAAAAGAAGCATGAGCTTTTGCTTACTCTGAAGGTGCGAATTTAGTTTATTCGATGATATGAGGATGACGAATTTGTCAAAATGCAAGAGCACAGTGACATTAGCTTATTTCAGCTTGGCCAGGGGCCGTTTATTTAGTGCCACAAGAGCGACACGTGGGGTTACGCGAGGCGCGTTTTCATTCCTATTCTAGGCATAGTATCGTTTCAATTGGTCAAGGTTTGTTGGGTTTGAAAACTCATTCCCGTCTAGGTCTGTGATTCTAACCGCATCCCCTGGGAGTATGGATTTGACTAGAAATGGTCCGGCCCAATTAGGTTTGAATTTTCCCCGTGGGTCAACAGGTAAAAGAGCTCTAACCGATTTAAGTACTAAGTCTCCTTCTTTGATGTTTCTTGGCCTAACCTTTTTGTTGAAAGCTCGTTTGATACGTGCTTGATATGTTTGGACATTATGCAAGGCGCGTAGCCTGCGTTCATCCAGGAGGATGAGTTCTACATATCTATCCCTCTTCCAATCGGCTTCCGAGATTTGACTTTCGAGTAAAATACGCAAGGATGGTATTTCTAGCTCGACTGGTTGTACAGCTTCCATGCCGTAGGTCAAATAGAAAGGAGTAGCCCCAGTGCGTGTCCTGATAGATGTACGATACCCCCACAAAGCAAAGGGTATCTTGCTTGGCCAATCTCTATAGTTGTCAATCATTTTCTTGAGAATCATGACAACATTCTTGTTTGCCGCCTCTACCGCGCCGTTAGTCTGTGGTCTATAGGGCGAAGAGTAGTGATGCATAATCTTGTATTTGGCTAGCAATTGCTCGGTCTCAGCTTGGAAATGTGATCCGTTATCGCTAATGATCTCATGTGGGCAACCATATCGACAGATGATGTTGTTTTGTATGAACTTTGCCACATTTTTAGCTGTAAGACTAGTGTAGGAAGCCGCTTCTACCCATTTGGTGAAATAGTCAATTGCTACTAGAATGAAACAGTGACCTCCTGTTCCGGCCGGGGTTATCTTCCCGATTATGTCAATTCCCCATGCAGAAAATGGCCAAGGGGATGTCATCGTATAGAGCAATGAGGGAGGGACATGTTGCACATTCCCGAAGATTTGGCAATTGTGGCAATGGCTTACATATTTGATGCAATCGGACTCCATTGTGGTCCAATAATATCCCAAACGTGTGATTTTCTTTGCCATCATGGGCTCACTCATGTGAGGACCGCATTCTCCCTCGTGGACTTCTTCCATCACCTTTCGTGCCTGTGAATGATCAAGGCAACGTAGGACTACACCAAGAGGTGTTCTTTTGTATAATTCTCCTTGCATGAGAACGTATTTGTAGATACCCGTATCCGTCGATATTGGAATTTATAGAGAACCCGACAAACACCCGATGATGATAGGACACATGTATTTATTTAGTTCTCATTGTCATTATTTAGGTTCGTTTTACGATGTAGAATGAGCGTTGTCGACGGAGTATTTTAATTTAAATGATATTTAAATTAAGGTCTTTTTTTAGGTGATTTCAATTTATTTTATTTTATTTTGAATTTATTTTCTTAAATTTATTTTATTGAAAATAAAATAAATATTTGATTTGAAAAATCATTTTATGAGTATATTTGATTTGAAAAATCATTTATTTTAATGTGTTAATTGATTTAAAAAATCGATTTAAAAATCGAGAAAAACTCGTTTTAACCACACGTATTGGAGCTCGATTATAGCTCGGTTTTTGAGCCCATTTTCTTTACGAGTTGGCACGAATCTCGAGTACACTAACCAACCTAGGCTTCTCCCCATCCAACCCCAGTTCGAACCCCCTTATCCACATCCCAAATCTCGTCCCAAGCCCCCCAACATAGCCCAACTCCTTCCCAACCCGTGTTCAACATAGCCCGTTTGTTTTGCTCCAAACTTGGTCCAAACCCGCAACCCATCACCACCAACCCGTACTCCACACTACCCACCATTCCCACGCCCAAACCCACCATGAAACCCCTCCACAAAACCCGTCTCCAACACTCCAAAACAGGCCCCAAACAACACGACACAAACAGCCCCCTGTTTTCGTTCAGCTCAAACCCGAGTCCAAAACCCGCTCCAAACACCTGCAAAACCCGTGACCATTAAACCTAACCCATACCCTAGTATCCTACCCATATTACCTTAGCTTAAACACCAAGAAAACCCCCCATAAAAACCCTAGAAAACCCCCAAAAGCTGCTGGACAGCAGCTATGCTCAGGGGAGCCCGTCTGCCTCTCCTCCCTTTTACCCTACTTTAACTCCTTATAAATACCCACCCTTCACCATACATTCATGGCTCTAAGTTCTCCATACATACAACCATCATTCACAAGCTTTAAACTCCAGAAAAAAACCCTAATTGCCTCTCAAAAACCCTCCACAAAACCGACTTGCAAACTGGAACAGTTTGTGTGTCCTCTTCGAAATACAATTCGTTCCTCCTTCAAACATCCATTAAAATTCGAGTTTCTTGTTCCTAATTAACCATACAACATCCATCTACACATTAGAAAAAGATTTACGAGCCAAATTGCCCTTGAGGGTACACGAATTCCCTCGAAAAACAGAGTGTTATACACTCTGTTTTCGCGGCTTTTCCTGTCTGTCCAGTTCTATTTGTGCTCGTTTTTCGTGCCCAATAACTCAAAACGAGCAGGGATTGTTTTAATATCTCTATTCTCCTCTCTTTCTAGTTTTCAAAACATCTTTTAAATCGAATTTTCACCGTGAAACGAGAGAGAAATCGCAGTTTGGAAGTTGTTGTCCAGATTTGCAAAAAACGTGTTATTTGCTTTGTTTCTTCGTCGACGACGGCCTCTCGAGATAAAATCTACCATCGATTACGACCCAAGACGGTGTCAATAATACATGTAGGTTGAGGGTGCATCAAATCCTCCTCTTTCTCCCTTTTATTTCGTTTTTTTATGTTTGTTTTTTATTGTTTCGTTTTATTTTGTTTATCGTTTGTTATCGTTAACTATGAAACTAGTTTAGTCCGAGTATGAGTTAAAGTACCACCACGAACACCCGCGTTGACTTGAGATGGGAAAGAAATCCGCTACATCAGTCGGTCGTATCCCCCGTCTCATTTACATATCCTCGTGTTCAAGGTAGGGCAGTAATAAAACGATCTCTAACTTCATTCCTCGCTTTTGACCCCTCGTTTGTTTCGACCAATTCGACCCACCCTAAGACCCGTTGCATGTTAGTTCGACCTCTGATTGTTAACATATAACTCGTTTAGATGACATTAGATCAGTTTAATAACCTAATTAGACACTTTAGGGTACATCGACGTAGCTTTAAAAATCAACTGATAATTCTATAACCTAATTGAATGCATCTCTCTCTTTCACCTAATTTCTCGCTAGTATAAGAGTGCGTGATTAGCACCTTCTTATTAACACTCGACGGGTTAATTTAATTAGCGAACTTGACCTAATTTGACCCCTTAGGCCGTGTAGAATACACTTTTGCGCGACATCCTTCCAATCGATCAACGTTGTTTCTAACTCGTTTTCTAACTTGTTTCCTATCCCGTTTCGCAATCATCTATCTAACCTAATGAACCTGACCTAGGACCTAGGGTTGGACGTGGCTTTAGGCCGTGAGGCTTGGCCATGTCCATTGGTCTTTCTTGTTTCGTTTGTTTTTACATCGTTCGTTCTTTATTTGCTTTATCGCTTGTAATTTATCGTTTGTTCATCGAGTTGTAATTTTCAAGTTAGTTTTCTTTTATCGAGTCAAAACCTCTTTCTAAAAACCTTAGTCTTGTTTGGTTAGATGGTTGTGCCCCAATGCAAGTAAGAGCGTAGTAAATCGCATGTTGTTTAAAGCAACATGGCCCGATTTATGCTAATGCATGCTTTGGTGTGTGACCCAATGTCTAATTCGTTAAGATTAAGTGAAAGCACACATTACGAGGAGTGACCCAAGGCCGTGAGTCATGTAAGCCGTGGGCCACCCCTTTGTGCACGTTTTTCTAGGCCGAATGGCCGTGTAATGTGTCATGTACGGTGTTGTATATAGCAATTGTATTTAGATCGAGTTGTATCTCTAATTTCTCGTTGTGTCGGCATGAAATGCCTGGGTTGTAATAGGGTAGATCCCAACGGCTCCCCCATTCCCATCAAGCCTTGTTTGCTTTGTTTTGTATGTTGTTAGATCAATCAACCCACATGCTAAATTACAACTTTGACAAAGTTAGTTTAGTTGCATCTAAAACGACATAGAAATTGTTGTCACATGTTAGGGTTTTAAAATGATGTTTGCATATCATATATCGTAGTAGCTATGACCTTGTTTGAAATCCGATACTTGACTTAGTAGAGGCCGTTATCGACGGGCGGGGTTAGGTGTCCTTATGGGCTTCCTAACACGTACCCTCACCCCTTACTCAAGATCTATGGTTTGTGGATCCGTCTAAATACCATTGGATTACGAGAGTCATTCTAATCGAGTGATATAGGGTACAAGTCTTTATCTTTAATCACTTGTAGTCGATTGGCTTTATGCTTTTCGATGAAAGGTGTAAAGTTGACTTGAACGGTTCCAAGTTCCCAAAAAACTTGGTGGCGACTCTAATTTGTCTTAATTCGATTCGAAAGAACCTCGAGTCGATTATGCCTAGTGTGGATCCCGCGGACGCAGTTCCCGAGGGCCTTGTCCACAGTTTGGCGACTCCGCTGGGGAAAAGAGGACTAGTTACACTTTATTTCTAGGGTCTTTTCCTCCGAGGTGAAACTTGAAAAGAAAGTGTTGGAAAGTAAAATATTACTCATAGTGCTACGATTCATGCATAAACCCTTAAGGATTTTCCCGGGCCGTCCCAGCGTTTCTTTGTGATGCGTGGGGGGCGACGTCCCACTATGCTAGGAAGCTGCACATTGCTCGCTTCCACTTCACCTCGCGTGGTTCTTGATGGTGGGGACGCTCTTCTAGGTACTTTACCTTAAGGCCCTTGCTCTATAAGACCGCAAAAGGATGGAGGGCATAGACCTTCTTGTAGAAGACTTGCCGAGACTTAGAGATGTCTAGGATCATACATCCTTATAACATGAGAATGACAATGTGCGAGTTGTTTTCCCGAGTCTTTTCAAAATTTTCCATGTCCTTTTCAAAACCGAACTTTTGAACACCTTACTTTCAAAATAGCATGGTTTTAAAAACGCGGAATGCTGCCCAAATAGGACTAGAAATTTCGGCCAAAATGAGCTTTTATAGCCGGCATGCTGCCCATTTCAAATCTCATTTTCAAATCGATCCTTCGTTTTTTTCAAATTCAATCCAAATCATTTCTTGAACCTTAACCAAGCATGAAATGCGTCGAGTTGTGTCCGGGTCCTGGCCGTGTTTGGCTAGGCATGTTTCGTTCTAAGAGTCTAGAACACGACCTTGTTGGGTCACCCAAGCTCACCTCTTGGGCTTCGAGTCATGTTGGTCGACCATTTGGTCTAGGATAGTCCACAGAAACGTCCAAGCTAGGCCCTTTAGGACGTTTCACTCGAACCTAAGGACTATGTTGGTCCAATCACGGGTTTAGTCACACCGAGTCCAGTTTAGAATCGAGCTATGACAGCTTGAGTCATGTCGTCTTGTCGAGTCTAAAATGAATCAAGGTCTAAATCCAACCGTGAGTCGAACCTTTTGGTTAGTCAGTCTCAAGTCGAGTCTTTGCTTGAGTCAAATTGGTGTCGTGTCCTTAAGTGTGCAGGGGCTCTTACTTTAAATATTGACTCGGTTCGGAGTTTTCTTGTAGAAAGGCCGCCCAAAACCCGACGTCAAGCAATGGAAGATGCTATCAACAAGCTCACCGAGGCCGTGAACCTCATGATGACCCGAATGGATGCAATCGAATCTAAGCTGGGTGAAGATTCCCCTCTATCTACCCCACCTCGACCGATCCGGAGAAACGGTTCAAGTTCATCGAAGACCGTCTCGAAACTCTCCCGGGGAAGAACATCCACTATGAGAATGCTAGGGCCTATGCCCCGATTTAGGATAAGTTGCCCACGAACATGGTACTCACTTTGACATCCCAAATTTCAAGGGCACCGAAGATCCATCCACCATGTTAAGGCCTATAAAGGGTACTTAGCACTTTGAAGGGAGTACTGCCGACATGCTCTCCGAAATTTGTACCCAATCTCTCGGATGAACACCAAGGCGTGGTTCTATAATCTTGACCTTAAGAACTTCCCCACTTTCGAAGATATCACGGTGGAGTTTTGTAAGCACTATGCTGACAATGTCGAGATTCAGACCAACATAAGAACGCTAGAGGTTATGACACAGAAAGACAGAGAAGGCTTTACTGAATTCCTTGCAAGATGGCGCGCTGAAAGCGTGAAATTAGCCAAGAAGCCTGACGAAGTTGAAATGGTAGATAAGTTCGTAAAGAATCTACGACCTATTTACCGCAATGCTCTGAAATACCAGAATTTTGGCTCTTTCAAAGAATTGATAAGAATCGGGATAAAGGTAGAAGATGATGTCATAAGGGCAGAGGCTAAAAAGCCGAAAGGGCAAGGCTCAAGCAGCGTCCCATATTGATGAAGCCATCAATCTCTTAGAAGGGCAATCGAAGAAGTCGCAGCGCCAAACACCTAGGGCATTCATCGATATCGGATGCACTTATACATATGCTCTCCAAAGGCTCATAGCCCAAGGAAAGCTGAAGCCTATTGGTCCAACTCCGGACCCTCCCGCTGATCAACAAGGTAAATGGTATAAACCAAATGCCTCTTTGTGCCTTTCATCAAGGGAAAGGCCATGATCTCGAAAGGTGCTATCGATGAAGCACGAAATCCAAGACATGATTGAGAATGGAACACTCCCGATCCCAACTGTTAAACCCAATAACATCACTAATCCATTTGGCGATCACGCCAACTTTGTTTCTGTCGAAGACAATGTCGATTATTCCTATCTTATCCACCCATGTCACTTGAAAGGGGTGTTTATCGGGAAAATATTGGTGGATTGCCTTGAATTCTTTCCAAACCCGAAGAATGAAATTCAAGTCAGGAGTCTTGCTCTAGAATGTACTCCTCTCGTTAACGAAGTTAATAAAAGACAATTCGGTTCACCAACCTTTATCACTGGCGTAGATCCTCAGAGGACTACCTCGGGATGAAGGCAGACCATCAAAGGGATCAAGGACCAGAGCCGGGTATCTAAGCTGACAGCTGAACAAGAGAAAGCTCAAGACCAGATTTGAAAAATTATGAGTCGGGATCTATTTTCTTTTCTTAGTCGAGTCGAGTCTAGGACTTTCTTTTCTTGAAGTTGAGTCGTTTGTCCCGCGATGACCTAGGGTGTGTCCTAGGAATCGTTCCTTTGAGTCTGTTAAGCAATTGCCTTTCCAATAAAAAGTTGCAGTTTCGTTTCCAAATATGTCTTGTTTCCCATCCTCAATCATTCCGAAAATATGATAAAATGCACAACACACTCAAAGGCATCCTTGGGGTGGAAGTATGTCCCATTTCAAAAGGTAAGGATACTTTAGGATCCCGTGTCTGTTTCCTTTACCTATTCCATGTCTGGCGGTAGAAAACCTCCATCTGAACCAATGTTTGTGACAAGCTTTTAGATGTTTCTATGACAAACCCGGACTAGCTCCTTATTTCCCCTATCGATGATGGAAGGCAAGTACTTTCCCCAACAAAATCATCCCATCTCGAAGAGAGAAGATATCAACCCGTTCTAACAAGGAATTGTTAGTTCTAACCCAATTTAGTTGGCAAAGCCCAGTTTTCAAGGTGTATCCATTTATGACTAAGAGAATGAATAGAAGACCATTTTCAAAGAGAGAAAAAAGATGAAAAAAAATGAAAAAAAATGAGAAAAAGAGAAAAATTGGAAAAATGAAAAAAACGAAAAAAAAAATGAAAAATGAAAAAAAGATGAAAGAAAAAAAAAAAAAAAGATGTTATTGCGGAATGCTTTTTGGTTGAATGTCGAAATTACGGAAGCCAGAATTCAAGTCAAGTACCCATAGTTGAAGTTCAATGGGCGAAGCCCAAAAGCGTAAGTAGTGACCTCTTTACCCTCTAAGTCCTTCCTGAGACGGTTACAAGGGGATAGTCAGGAATTTTGAGAATCATTCTGCTTGTGCTGTTACACCCAGCCTTTAGGGTCCAGATATGGAGATTTGAACCCACATTATTTTCCAACCCATTTGCACTCGGATTTCATCAAATCTGAGACACCATTTCCAACCACGTTATAAGCCATAGCCATTGGCCTTAGCACCACAAAACGAACCTTCAGAATGATGGTTTACCTTTCAAACCTATTTTTACCAAGCTCCACATCCCAAAGAACCACAACCTTTTGTTACCAGCCCTAGACACGGGATTTAACAGTACCTTACAGGCTAGAATGGGATACGACATGATACCTTAGGTGAAACCTTTGAGTGTGTACACACAATAAAAATGCCATGATTATGCACCTTGATCGAACTACGTCGGATTTGATTTCGCTCCACGCGAATACGTAGGCAGTCCTTCTGAACAAGGGATTCAATCCACTCATCAACCAAGTTGCCATCTTGTCGGTTCTTACGGGTCTTAACCAATTCCAAATGAAGCCACCTTTATTTGAGTCGGTCTTAGCACTCGATGTAGGCTAGGATAAGGATATAGGTTCGGATGAATAGTATTAAGTCTCATAATGAGCTTTATCTAATGGTTTAGGCAAAGATGTTGAGTCACATAGATGTGGGTTTGTGTTGGGAACAGAAAATATGAAAAAACCCGCTGAAAAGAAAGAAGGCGTGGAAGAAAAATAGTAAAAGCCCGCTGAAAAGAAAGAAGGCGGTGGCAAGAAATGATGAAAACTCGCTGAAAAGAAAGGAGGCGAGGAGAAGAGTGGCAGAATGTTCCCAACAAGAGTGATGTGTGATGTCCAACTGTTCTCATAAAATCAGTTTGTGTTTAGTGTCTAGGCGAAGCTAACGTTGTTGCTCCGTGAGTTTAATCCACCTTGTCAATGCCAAGTGATCTTGATTCCCGTGTGCGCTCGGGAGCACGCCCATGACATACGATATCTACATCCCAAGTCCGACGACCTTGTGATTCCCGTTTGTCATCTTTTGGCGTCAGAATGGCCAATTTACATTTCTACCCCTAACAAGTCAATAATTGAATTAAAACCCGTGCACACTTACGGTTTTATTTTCCTTTTTGTTTTACGGTAGCGGGCTACGCCCACGTTGTTTACGGGTCATACAGAGTGTCTGAGTCGTATTTCCTGCTCACCTATCAAGGTTCAATTTCAAAATGCGAAATATTTCAGAATTCCGAAATTTCAAAAAAAATTTGCACCAAATTTTGGGTCGACGACCCAACATCCAAGGGATTCATTTCAAATTCAATCAAATTCAAAATTTGGGTCGATAGCCCAATTATTCAAAATTTTCAACATGTTCAAATTTCGGGTCGATGACCCAATCTTTCAAACTCAAATTTCGGGTCGATGACCCAACATTCCAAGTGATGTCAAATTCAAAATTCGGGTCGATGACCCAATTATTCAAAATTTTCAAATTCAATTTTCGGGTCGATGACCCAGTATTTCAAATAATCCAATTTCAAGATCGATGATCCAAATGTGCTTATGTGATGATTATTGCTAGTACATTTTCTATGTTTCAAATATAACAGGATATGCTTCAACTGGGGGCTCTAAAGTCTTCGACTTTAGAGCCATCACAAACTAGGGGCTCTGAAGCCGTTGGCTTCAGAGACCATTATCAAGATGAAAGGGATGACATCCACTCAGAATTCAATTCAATACAAGAGTATGAAATGGAAGAATTCCGTAGCTGAAAGCAAGTGATGAAAGCGGCGGCAACCTCCTCAGAAAGTCCCGTCCCATTTGGACACCTGCCAGCAGATGATAAGCTTTGGGCAAGTGTCAACAGATGATTAATTTCGGACAAGTGCCAGCAGATGATAAATTTCGGGCACGTGTCAGCAGATACGAATTTTGGACATACGCCAGCAGATGATAAACTTTGGGCATGTGTCAGCAGTCGCCGAACTACGACGCGGGTTTGATTCCGTCAGAAACGGATACGTAGGCGCCTAAGGATAAGGCTCAATCCACTATATATGCAATTTATGGGTCGATGACCAACGGTGACAACTTGACACAACAGAAGCAAGAGTCAATCCCCAACGAAGTTTTGGTATGATCTCTTCTTATGGTCAAGCGAGCTTATATACGCAAGTCTAATAGACTATAAACGACCCATGAGAATCCTCGGTCGAGAGGGACTGGGGTATACTTTGACTTTCGCCTTGTCCAAGCCTCGGTCAAAGTGGGGGCTCAGAGATACCCGTATCCGTCGATATTGGAATTTATAGAGAACCCGACAAACACCCGATGATGATAGGACACATGTATTTATTTAGTTGTCATTGTCATTATTTGGGTTCGTTTTACGATGTAGAATGAGCGTTGTCGACGGAGTATTTTAATTTAAATGATATTTAAATTAAGGTCTTTTTTTAGGTGATTTCAATTTATTTTATTTTATTTTGAATTTATTTTCTTAAATTTATTTTATTGAAAATAAAATAAATATTTGATTTGAAAAATCATTTTATGAGTATATTTGATTTGAAAAATCATTTATTTTAATGTGTTAATTGATTTAAAAATCCAGAAAAACTCGTTTTTACCACACGTTTTGGAGCTCGATTATAGCTCGGTTTTTGAGCCCGTTTTCTTTACGAGTTGGCACGAATCTCGAGTACACTAACCAACCTAGGCTTCTACCCATCCAACCCCAGTTCGAACCCCCTTATCCACATCGCAAATCTCGTCCCAAGCCCCCCAACATAGCCCAACTCCTTTCCAACCCGTGTTCAACATAGCCCGTTTGTTTTGCTCCAAACTTGGTCCAAACCCGCAACCCATCACCACCAACCCGTACTCCACACTATCCACTATTCCCACGCCCAAACCCACCATGAAACCCATCCACAAAACCCGTCTCCAACACTCCAAAACAGGCCCCAAACAACACGACACAAACAGCCCCCTGTTTTCGTTCGGCTCAAACCCGAGTCCAAAACCCGCTCCAAACACCTGCAAAAGCCGTGCCCATTAACCCTAACCCATACCCTAGTATCCTACCCATATTACCTTAGCTTAAACACCAAGAAAACCCCCACATACAAACCCTAGAAAACCCCCCAAAAGCTGCTGGACAGCAGCTATGCTCAGGGGAGCCCGTCTGCCTCTCCTCCCTTTTACCCTACTTTAACTCCTTATAAATACCCACCCTTCACCATACATTCATGGCTCTAAGTTCTCCATACATACAACCTTCATTCACAAGCTTTAAACTCCAGAAACAAACCCTAATTGCCTCTCAAAAACCCTCCACAAAACCGACTTGCAAACTGGAACAGTTTGTGTGTCCTCTTCGAAATACAATTCGTTCCTCCTTCAAACATCCATTAAAATTCGAGTTTCTTGTTCCTAATTAACCATAAAAAATCCATCTACACATTAGACAAAGATTTACGAGCCAAATTGCCCTTGAGAGTACACGAATTCCCTCGAAAAATAGAGTGTTATACACTCTGTTTTCGCGGCTTTTCCTGTCTGTCCAGTTCTGTTTGTGCTCGTTTTTCATGCCCAATAACTCAAAACAAGCAGGGATTGTTTTAATATCTCTGTTCTCCTCTCTTTCTAGTTTTCAAAACATCTTTTAAATCGAATTTTCACCGTGAAACGAGAGAGAAATCGCAGTTTGGAAGTTGTTGTCCAGATTTGCAAAAAACGTGTTGTTTACTTTGTTTCTTCGTCGACGACGGCCTCTCGAGATAAAATCTACCATCGATTACGACCCAAGACGGTGTCAACAATACATGTAGGTTGAGGGTGCATCAAATCCTTCTCTTTCTCCCTTTTATTTCGTTTTTTGATGTTTGTTTTTTATTGTTTCGTTTTATTTTGTTTATCGTTTGTTATCGTTAACTATGAAACTAGTTTAGTCCGAGTATGAGTTAAAGTACCACCACGAACACCCGCGTTGACTTGAGATGGGAAAGAAATCCGCTACATCAGTCGGTCGTATCCCCCGTCTCATTTACATATCCTCGTGTTCAAGGTAGGGCAGTAATAAAACGATTTCTAACTTCGTTCCTCGCTTTTGACCCCTCATTTGTTTCGACTAATTCGACCCACCCTAAGACCCGTTGCATGTTAGTTCGACCTCTGATTGTTAACATATAACTCGTTTAGATGACATTAGATCAGTTTAATAACCTAATTAGACACTTTAGGGTACATCGACGTAGCTTTAAAAATCAACTGATAATTCTATAACCTAATTGAATGCATCTCTCTCTTTCACCTAATTTCTCGCTAGTATAAGAGTGAGTGATTAGCACCTTCTTATTAACACTCGACGGGTTAATTTAATTAGCGAACTTGACCTAATTTGACCCCTTAGGCCGTGTAGAATACACCTTTGCGCGACATCCTTCCAATCGATCAACGTTGTTTCTAACTCGTTTTCTAACTTGTTTCCTATCCCGTTTCGCAATCATCTATCTAACCTAATGAACCTGACCTAGGACCTAGGGTTGGACGTGGCTTTAGGCCGTGAGGCTTGGCCGTGTCCTTTGGTCTTTCTTGTTTCGTTTGTTTTTACATCGTTCGTTCTTTATTTGCTTTATCGCTTGTAATTTATCGTTTGTTCATCGAGTTGTAATTTTCAAGTTAGTTTTCTTTTATCGAGTCAAAACCTCTTTCTAAAAACCTTAGTCTTGTTTGGTTAGATGGTTGTGCCCCAATGCAAGTAAGAGCGTAGTAAATCGCATGTTGTTTAAAGCAACATGGCCCGATTTATGCTAATGCATGCTTTGGTGTGTGACCCAATGTCTAATTCGTTAAGATTAAGTGAAAGCACACATTACGAGGAGTGACCCAAGGCCGTGAGTCATGTAAGCCGTGGACCTTGTTTGAAATCCGATACTTGACTTAGTAGAGGCCGTTATCGACGGGCGGGGTTAGGTGTCCTTATGGGCTTCCTAACACATACCCTCACCCCTTACTCAAGATCTATGGTTTGTGGATCTGTCTAAATACCATTGGATTACGAGAGTCATTCTAATCGAGTGATATAGGGTACAAGTCTTTATCTTTAATCACTCGTAGTCGATTGGCTTTATGCTTTTCGATGAAAGGTGTAAAGTTGACTTGAACGGTTCCAAGTTCCCAAAAAACTTGGGGGCGACTCTAATTTGTCTTAATTCGATTCGAAAGAACCTCGAGTCGATTATGCCTAGTGTGGATCCCGCGGACGCAGTTCCCGAGGGCCTTATCCACAGTATTGGAAAGCTAGTAGTCGTATAGCACGTTGTCCCCTCTTATCCATATCCGGTGGATATGTACCATTAAGCTTAAAATTCAGGATTGCTTGGAACCAGGGTTCCTGTGCGATTTCCTCTTCATCGGTGATTTGGTGGACATAAGCCGGCTCTGACCATCGTTCGATGCACAAAGGCATTTCCATCATGTGATCTGGCACATTGATCAAAGATGCAAGTTTCGCAAGAGCGTCTGCAAATTGATTTTCTTCCTGAGGTAGGTGTAGGTACGTTACGTGATCAAAGAATTGAGCGACCCGGTCTATTCTAGCCTAATAAGGTGCGAGGCTTTCGCTTCGGATTTTCCAAGATCCTGTAACTTGGTTGATGATTAGTGATGAATCCCCATGTACTCGGAGGTTTTTGATGCCTAAGCTCACTGCCGCTTGTAGTCCAATGAGACAAGCTTCGTATTCTGCAGCATTGTTTGTCACCTCGAAGTCGAGTTTTGACAATTGGTGTATGCTCGCCTTCAGGAGAAATGAGCAACACTCCTATTCCGAATCCTCTTAAGTTCGATGCTCCATCAAAGTATAGGTCCCAGGAGTCTACATCAGTTTGGAGTATATCCTCGTCTGGAAATGACCAAGTATCTATTGTTTGTGCGTCGTTGATAGGATTTTCTGCGAAGAATTCGGCGACGGCGCGACCTTTTATAACTTTCAGTGGTACGTATTTGAGGTTGAATTCTGAGAGCATCAGGGTCCATCTTGCTAGACGTCCACTGGATCCATTTTGGAGTATATTTTGACGGAGTAGCTAAGCATGTAATGGCGTAGCTTCTTCGTTGCCCACACAAGAGCGAGGCATGTCTTTTCGAGTTGTGAGTTTTTGCACTCGTACTCCAGGAACTTCTTACTAAGATAGTAGATAGCTCTTTGTTCACTTCCTACAGTTTGAGCCAGCATGGCACCCATGGCTGTTTCAGTTACTGTGAGATATAAACCAAGAGGTTGATCTCGTTGTGGTGGCATGAGCACTGGTGGTTTAGCCAATATTTCCTTGATCCGGTCAAATGCCTTTTGACAATCATCATCCCACATGGTGTGGTCCGTTTTCTTGAGTTTCTTGAAGATAGGCTCACAAATCATCGTAAGTTTCGATATGAATCGACTTATGTACTGCACTTTTCCCAGGAATCCTCTGACTTCTTTTTCTGTTCGAGGTTGTGGCATTTCTATCAGAGATTTTATTTTGGAAGGATCTATTTCTATACCTCGTTGGCTAACAACGTATCCCAGGAGTTTGCCAGATGTTACCCCGAATGTGCATTTTTGAGGATTGAGTCTCATGTTGTACTTTCGTAGCCTTGTGAAGAACTTGCGAAGGTTCGCAATATGTCCCTCTCTTTCCTTGGATTTGACAATCATGTCATATACGTATACCTCAACTTCTTTGTGCATCATGTCATGTAGGAGTGTAGTTGCGGTGCGTTGATATGTAGCTCCGGCGTTGATCAATCCAAACGGCATTACCGTATAGTAATAGGTTCCCCATTGGGTGACGAATGCGGTCTTATGCATATCTTCCATGGCCATCTTGATTTGGTTATAACCCGCATACCCATCCATGAAGGATAGTAATGTGTGGTCTGCAGTATTGTCCACCAATATGTCGATGTGAGGTAGAGGGAAGTCATCTTTTGGACTTGCTTTGTTTAAGTCCCTAAAGTCAACGCAAACACGGATTCTCCCATCCTTTTTGGGTACGGGTACTATGTTAGCTACCCAGTCAGAATACTCGGAAACTTTGATGAACCCGGCTTTGAATTGCTTGTCAACTTCTTCCTTAATCTTTAGAGCCCATTCTGTTCTCATTCGTCGAAGCTTCTATTTTACAGGTTTGAAACCTGGCTTAATCGGAATCCTATGTTCAGCGATATCCCTGTCGATCCCTGGCATGTCTTTGCAGGACCAAGCGAAAACGTCTTTGAATTAATTTAAGAGGTCTATGAAATCGGCCCTTTCGGTAGAGGTCAAGGTAGTCCCTATCCTAAGTTCTTGGGGTTTTAGTTCGGTTCCTACATTGATGGGTTCGGTGTCCTCTATTACCGGTCCCCCTTCCCCTTCCTGTAATATTTCTTTGGCTACGTAGGGAGGTATTTCGATCGAGTCTGGGTCTTGGTCATCCTCAGTATCATCATAAACAGAATTGCACTCAAGATAACACAAAGAGTAAGCAGAACCTGATTTATTTATATTAAAATTTGAGTAGAGTTGAAACAAAGAAGCCAACTGATCCATGGTCAGTGGCGGCAAAGGAACAGTGGTTGGGGCATTCCCCGAACTACTGTGACTACTCGAGGCTAAGCTAGGAGAAACAAAGGGAGTGGGGATGACGACAGGAGTAGACTCTCTAATGACTTCTCTCGACTCCGACTCTGACTCCGACTCCGACTCGAACTCATCGTCTTCTGGTTCTCCTTTGAACATCTCTCCTTCTCCAGTGGTGAGCTTGAAGAGTCTTCCTTGATTGTTGGTCCACTTGATTGATTTTCTCCATCCTTTCTGCTGTTTTGCGTTGGTTTCTGTGATTAATGCGGTGGGGTTGAAGCGATAGTCTTGAAGTATCATGGTAATGATCTCATCCTGCGCGGCCTTGACGAATCGATCTTCTCCAAACAATAGGCTAACAGCTTGTTCGTCTAAGCAAGGTGCTTGACGTGTTTTGACGGTAGGAACCGTTTCTGGAGGGATAAAGTAGCAATCGTGAAAGATCTCGATTCCGGCTAGCTTCCTCTCGAGATAATGACAAGGTTCGGGAAATCCGTGAAAGAGTTCTAGACTTCCTTCTTGAACAAAGTACCCATTTAAAGTAGGGAGATAGGGTCGCATTTGGACTCCTACGTGCTTACGGTTTTGGACTTGGGCAAGCATTTCGAGAACCTCCTCTTTCGTGGGTTTGTACCCTAGTCCAAGTGGTATCCTCGTTGAGTTACCTTCCTTGTATGGTGCGAAGGTATTCTTCCGAATAGGGTTCAAAGGCATTCCGGGGAAGTACCCCTGGGATTTGAGTATGTGGTTGACCACCAAGTTGGAGTAGGGATTATAGTATAAGGGTGCCAACTCACTTTCTATGACACTTACACTTTGGAAGCCCCCAAGTTCGTATACGGGATCCGCAAGGACTTGATTGTTATTTGTTTTTCGATTATTGCCTTGATGGGTGAAGTGATCGTCACTACTTTGCCATTTAGTGGGATCTTGATCTTTTGATGAAGGGTGGATGTTACCGCTTTGGAAGCGTGAATCCAAGGCCTTCCCAGAAGTATGTTGAATGAAGCTTCAATGTCCACTATTTGGAAGTTAACCTTTCGTTCGATTGGTCCTGTGGGTATGGTTAAGTTAGCAAGTCCTACTACCTTTCGTCGTGTACCGTCATATGCACGCACACTTTGATTGGTAGGGGTCCAATCCGACTCTTTCATACCTAGCTTGTATGCCGTTTTGAGGGGTATGACGTTGACCGCGGAGCCATCATCCACCAAGGTCATTGGCACATTCTTTTTTAGACAAATGACAGTGATGTATAGAGCAAGGTTGTGACTAGCGCCAAAAGGTGGCAAATCTTCGTCTGAGAAAGTAATAGGATTACTTAGCTTTGGTGATTCTTGGAAGACCAAGTTGACCACATCTTCAGGAGTGGAGTTATGTGCTACATTTAGTTTGGCCAAAGCTTGCAGTAAAGCTTGGCGATGTGGGAATGAGCTTGCTACTAATTGCCAGACTGAAAGATCAGCCTTTGTCTTCTGTAATTGCTTGAGCAAATGATCAGTGGAGTCATCTTCGTTGTCATTTGGTGTGATGACGTTGGTTGGACCATTTTGAGTAGTGCTTTGATATGGACGACCCGAACGAGTTAGGTGGTCCACATCTTGGTCTTCACCATTTTGGACTATTTCTTTGACTAGGGAGTTTTCAATGAGATATTCGTCCTCATCATCGTCGGCCCAAACTCCATTGATTGCAGCTAGTTCCCTCATTCTCATGATGTCATCTTCTAGTCGTATGATTTGGTCGACTAGTTTATCCACTACGGTGACTACTTCTTGCATAGTGGCATTTTGAGAGAAGATTAGTGGCACATGTTCTTCGGGTGTTGCGTTGGGATCATGTAGAGTTGTCACCATATTTTCTAATTCCCAAACTTGCCTATCTACACTCCTTGCCCATGTGATGAAGTCGGAAATGGTAGGGGAGATAGTGGAGTAGAACCCATCATTCTCGATTGCATGAATTTCATTTTCGACTGGAGAAATGAGGTGTGAGCAATCTAAGGTAGATTCATCACTTGTGATCACTAGAACTCCAAGAGGATTCTGAGTGTTGTTGGGTTTACCTCCCGGTGGTATTGGTAGTCGACCATCTTCAATCATGTCTTGAAGCACATTTTTCAACTTGTAGCATTTTTCTGTGTCGTGCCCCTTGCCCCTATGGTATTCACAGTACGAATTCTCGTCCCAGAACTTGGACTTTCTTTCGGGTTCGGGAGTAGGTCCAATAGGTTGGAGTTTACCTTGCTTCATTAGCCTTTTTAGGGCGTTGGAGTAAGTGTCCCCAAGGTTTGTGAATTTCCTTGGTGGGGTACTTTTCTTGGATGGCTCGAGAAGGTTAACTTCATCGGTCTTGCTAGTGGAGCCGTATGAACGACTTGTGGAACCTTGGTATCCTCGGCCTACCGTTTTGGACAAGAGTCCTTTACGGATGTCATCTTCAATCCTTGTCCCTAGTACGGTTAAGTCCTTGAAGGTTTTGATGTTTTGGTATCTCAAATGATTGGCATAGATGGGTTTGAGATTATCCACAAACTTCTCCACAAGAGTAGCCTCATCCGGGCGTTCAACTAGTTGAGTGCTAGTCTTCCTCCACCTACTTAGGAAGTCGGTGAATCCTTCTTTGTCATTTTGGGTAAGAACCTCTAGAGTACGCATGTTTACTTGGATCTCGGCATTATCCGCATATTGTTTAGAGAACTCGATTGCGGCATCTTCCCAAGTAGCGACCTTCTTGTGATCTAAAGAGTAGAACCATTGCCTCGGGATGGTGTCAAGAGATGAAGGAAAGATCCTTAAGAACATCTCGGGTTTGATGCCTTTGATAGACATGTAATCCTTGAAGGCACGGATGTGGTTCAAAGGGTTCTCGTGTCCCTTGAACTTAGGGATATCCGTCATATTAAAGTTAGTTGGCAATTTGGAATTGACGGCCTCATACTTGCGATTGTTCTCCCTATAAATGTCATCACCCTTAAGGTACATCAATTGATCCTCTAAGTATTGGAGTCTTTTCTCAGCTACAGTCATCCCCATGAGAGGATTTTCATCCTTGGATTCGTTGTCAGAGTCACGTAGTACCTCACTTTCATGAGGAGGCAACCTTCCCTCTACGGCATAGATACGGCCCTCGATGAGCTCAAGGCGGTCATAGGTTTGTTCTTGGGTAGCTTGAATTTGGGCTAGCGCGGCTAGGATTCGATCATTACCATCTTGAAGTTGGTGGAGGTTTGTTTCATCACTTGATCCGGGCATCTTGAAAACTGGATAAGAGATGGGCGACGAATCAAAACACGATCGACCATTCTACCACACTTGCTAAAAGAAAGAAATGTTTTGACTCGTGAAGTGGGTGTGTGCCACTTGTGTTGAGTGAGCTTTGAAGAAGGACAAGGTTTTTGAAAATGTGTGTCCTAGTCAACTATAGTGTAGTTGTAGGAGTGGACTCGAAGTGAGGTTTTGAAATGGACTTGTGGCCCGAATTTTGACACGACAAACGGACAGAGTTTTGACCGGATTTTGCGCTAATTGGAAGCCTATTTCGAAATTTTTGTTTGAAAATGGGTTTTGATTTTTGAAAAATCGTCATGGTTTTGTTTAGAAGTGGTGATCACGTAAGGTATACACATTTATACAAGAATTATAACGGGATGTTGAGTGCATTTAAAAGGGTTTTGGTTTAAAGGGTGGGTTGCCATACCGAACCATCAAACCCGAAGTCTGTGGAGAGGCTCGTACCAAACAAGAGTAAGGCCGATTCCTAGTCCATTTCCTCAAGTAGTGAAGGCCCTTGATACAAACAAGAGTAAGCATCATGGTATGGATGACGTCAATCGCTATCCATCCTTAGGCCCAAATAAGAATTAGGGCCGTTTAGACGGGACTATTGGTCGAATGGGTTGGGTTGGGCCTAGGAAGGCCGAATAAAACGGTCTAGGAAGACCGAGTTATGAAAACCGACAATTGTCTTGTACAAACTATTCCCTAACCTTGTTCAAGTTTCACCCTTGCTACACGTAAGTGTATTATCCCCAGCGGAGTCGCCAAACTGTGGACAGCGGGCCGCCCATGGGGGAGCTTGGGTTGGAAAAGAGAAACAAGCGTTTGCATTTTTGTATGGAGTCGCCACCAATTTTTATGGAAAATTGGAACCGTTCGAATACCTCGTGTCATGTCAAGACACAAAGTAGAGACATGAACACTAAGCAATCGTTACCCTTAGCATTCTATGTCTAGAATGACTCTCGTGGATGCCAATGAATACGGGTGTTCACAGATATCTGGAGTAAGGGGTGAGGGTACGTATTAGGAAGCTCTTTTGATCGAACACCTAATCCCGCCCGCCTCGATAGCGGCCTCTACTAATGATTAGGGAAGTTATTCGTACTTGATATATTATCGATTATATGCATGCAATGCAACATCCAAGTTTTGATCCTAGCATATGAAGAATTAACTAAGTCGGTGAACAATTAGTTTAGCATACAATTGGGTCGAAGTAGGATTTAATGTTCAATTACATTTGAAAACATACAAACAATAAAAGAAATACAATAAATAAATTACAATAATGAAAATTACAATAATTACAATGGAATAGGCGATTTATGTCGAAAATACCTCTAAAACGGATGATTTGAGAAAAAGAATAAAAAGAAAGAATCAAATAAATCAACGAACAGGAATTAGCGTGATATTATGGTTAATAGTTAGTTAATATGTAAACTAATTAAACTAGGTCAAGGCAGAAACGGAGTTCAGGGACAGAACTCAGCCAGGAACAGGCGCAGCAGAGCTACGTCCTTTGGAATAGGCGCAGCAGACGATGCGTCTGTTCCTTGGCTCAGTTCTGGCTGTGAAGCCGTAATTGCAAGCCGTTAATGTTAATTGGGGATTTAATGATCAATTGGTATTATTTATTCGGATGAAAGTGATTAATGGGTTATTTAACATATGAAGGGGTCATGAAAACAGTAAAACATGAATAAGACGGATTTGAACGAATTAACATAAGATGGATTAATGATAGAAGTAAAAAATATTAATGAGTGAACAAATTAAATCAATTAATTAAGTTAGATACAAGGGATTAATGACGAATATGCGATGAATATGACAAAAGATAGGTGAAAACTATATCAAAGACGAATTCCAGAAACCCAATATTGATGAATTGAATCTCTACAATCCGGAATTGAATTTAATGGCGAAAACCCGCAAATATTGGATTATTTGGGATTTAAGTTGGATTTAATAATTAAAATATATTAATGATGATGATTAATATATACATGTGAATTATATTCTATCATGACGAACAATTATCAAACAAACGAAACAAACAAAAGGATTTTGGCGAATAACAGAGGACGAACGAAGAAGAAAGGAAGCAGGAACTGCGGCAGCCTCACGAAGAGGCGCAACAGGAACTGCGCTCCTTCGAAGAGGCGCAGCAGTTGCTGCGTCCTTTCTCGACGGTTATCTAGTGGAAATCCGTAAAAAGAGGTTTTAAAGCATGGTTTTAGAAATCGGTTTTAAGAGGTATTTTCGACATAAACCTTACAATTGTGATATAATAAATAAATACAATAAATAAAGAAGGATTATACACCCTCAGACTTACATGTTGACGAAACGAGAAGGACTAAGATATCGATTAGTGATGCTCGACGCGAATGCAAAGAAAGTGCCCTCGTAAGAGGAAAACGATTAAGTTAATTAAGTTAATTGATTGTGGAGTTGGTCAAATTGGTCGGTCATGTAAACGAGGCTGGTACTCAGAAGGATCCGAGCTTACGTGGTCGAATGTTCAAGCACGTAGATGCCAAAAAGTAAGAACAAAGGTCTAGAATGCAAAGGGAGAAGAGAAGGGCGGACACTCGCGTGAGAAATATGAGGAGCGAAGGCTCCTATTTATACTAATCACGTGAAGGAATTAGGGTTTCGGAGACTCTTTGGAAGTGAATCTCGGAAAGATATGAAAAAGATACGAGAAATACGCAGAAAAGGGCCTGGGAAGAGGCGTAGCAGCCCCTGCGTCTCTTGGAAGAGGCGCAGCACCTGCTGCGTCTGTTCCCAAGGGGTTTCCTCCTGCGGAAGAAAGATCTCCGTGTTTGAGTTATGGTAGGACGGAAATAATTCGGTTTTCCTTAATATCTTATGTGAATATTACGGGAAATTGTTTACTAAAAGATAAAATTTATGAAATATGGAATAGAAATATCCGAAACATTCCAGAACATTCTGACTCGGGATTTAACGGTTATCGGAAAATGGAGACGGTTTTAGGCCCGGACTCCGAATGTACTTTAATTACTGTCAAAACGACCGTATCGGCACGTAGATGACAACTAAGAGGTAGACATTAATATTTGAGCAATCACTTGACGATAATCTTACGAATTGTCACAAATCGTTCCGCGTACCAAACATGCGGCCCAATCATCACCGGGTGGTTTGCGAGGGGTGTAGAAATGAGGTATCTACAATGACGCTAACACTGGCTCCTAAATCACAAAGAGCATGATCAATGACCACATTGCCTATAATACAGGTAATAGAAAAGCTGCCCGGGTCTTTCATTTTAGGTGGCCCCTTATTTAAAAGCAAATTACTAGACTCTTCCATAAATGAAATCGTCTCAAATTCACTTAAATTTCTCTTACGCGTCACAATATCTTTCATAAACTTAGCGTAAGTAGGTACCTGAGTAACTAGTTCGGAAAAAGGGACAGTTACCTGGAGGTTCTTCACAACGTCCACAAACTTACCGTACTGTCGCTCGATCTTTGCGTCCTTCAGACGACCTGGGAAGGGCACTCTGGTAGCAATGAGTGGACCCGCAACTTTCTCTTTACCTTTATCAATGCGTGACATCTCCGTAGCAGGGGAAGATGACACGGTAGTGGAATTAGATAGTAAAATAGGATCTCCGCCACTTCTGGTACTCGATCGAGCACAATTACCACTCGATCGAGTGGTTTCACATTGCAATATACTCGATCGACCATTCTCCTTACTCGATCGAGTGATGTCCTTTTCTGATTTACTCGATCGAGCGTTTTTATCACTCGATCGAGTGAGTTCTTCAGCAAATTTAGTCGATCGAGTAAGGATATCACTCGATCGACCATCCTCAATTTCTGCACTGCTCGATCGAGTGATGGGATGAATTGATTCACTCGATCGAGTTGATTTTTCACTCGATCGAGTGTCTGCATTGCACGCAGCTAGTAGTTCTTCTAAAAACTCATCTATATCATCCTCCGGGGCATCGTCAGCTATCAAAACCCAATCTTCTGGTACTTTTGGCCCCTCTTGAGTAAGGCCAACTTGGAGATTCGTCGCTTTAACTAGATTGCATGTCGATAGAAGCTTGGCTTGGTCACTCGCGAGTGTTAACTGCGCGACTTGTTCCCTCAGTTCCGCTATGACCATTTCTTTCCTATTGCACTTCTCATCAAACTGTTGTGATATGCTCATCACAAAGGATTTTAATTCTGCAATTTCTTCATTTGCAGAAGGAGAAACTGGTTGCGGCGCTGGCGTAGAAGGAGTAGAGACATTCTTTATTTCTTCATACAGCTGAGAAAAAGGAACTCCTTGCTTGTACTTCTGATAAGCAAGAATGCGCTCTACACTTTCCATGCACCCAATAGGGTCATGCCCTTCCATGCCACATCTACCACATGGCTCTATATGCTCAGTAATCGAACAAACCTGTAATTTAGACATTCTGGCAGATAGACTTACAGAGCAACGAATTACCTGCAAAACTAATCAAACTTTGCAGAAATGAGATCAGCCTCAAGGAATAAATTCCTTGAGACGAGAAACAAACATAAATAAAGCACAAAATTGCGCCACCCGGCAACGGCGCCAAAATTTGACACCTCAGTCGTATACCTGTCAAAAATACCAACTGGCTCTAACTAATATAGCTAGGGAAGTCGGGTCGATCTCCACAGGGAGATGGGAAGATGTCAGCTTTGTCTAAGTTCGTCTCGGTAACCAAAATGGGGGGTTTTAAATGATTGATTCTAAACTAATGAGAGTAAGGAAGAGAAATAAAGTAGATAAAATAAGGAAGAAAAACAAGGGTAAATCAGATTAAAGGGGGAAATATGCTAGGAATCGGTCTACCGTGGCAGTTACACTATCGGATCAACTGAGTCGATTAAATTATTGATAAGAAGAGCGAGGTCGTCACCTTTCGGTCCTTAAACCTACGATTATACCCTTTCGGTCTCTAATCGCCCTAGGGTCTTCCTAACTTAGCTTTCGCCCTAATTAGGTGTCACCTATTGTAATTAAGCAAGCCTTCCCTTCCAATCTTTCGATCCAGGTCGGAGGTAACTAAATAAATCGGTCTCCTACATGCATTCATTCAACCTAATCATAATTATATTGCTTAATACAATTCTTGTCGCAAAGCTAACCTAATCATGTCGATCCTAACATGTTTCTACCACGGTTTCCCTAATCCTAACATATTAAAGGAATTAGCTACGCCTCATCATCGAATTAACAAAAACAACGTATAAATAATTAACACTAAACATTAAAGCGAATTAATAAAGATCGAATAAGGTAGAGATGAAATAATAGGAGAAAACAACAACACAATAGCAATAGTAATTATAATTAAAAGATAAAAGAAGAATGATAGTACCAATCGTAATCCAATTCCGAGTAGAAAAGTACAGAGTAAAAATGTATGAGAGAACTAAGAGTGTCGAAGAGAAGGAGAGAGAGAGAGAGAGAGAGAGAGAGAGAGAGAGAGAGAGAGAGAGGGAGGAGTTACGTTGTTCACTCCTCTAGTCTTATACAAAAAATCCACTCTAAACCTAATCTATAGACTAATTACAAAAGCCCATACGAAATTAGGCGGAAAATAAACAATAGCAGGACAAACCACTCGATCGAGTGGAATTAAACCACTCAATCGAGCAACTGAGCACAAAACCTCTCGATCGAGTGGAATTAAACCACTCGATCGAGTACTTCTCGCAATGTCTTATCTTGTATAAACTTGGACTGCTCGATCGAGCAACTTGGAGCATTCGATCGAGCAAGAAATCACTCGATCGAGCTGTTTAAGCACGTTAAACCTTGAAATACTTCCCGAATCCAGCTCACGCGTCTTCCAAATGTTAGATTTCCAAGCTCCGGCTCCTCGTTCTCCATAAATGCATGCAAATGGGACGAATTAAGTCTCGATTTAGCTCTTCTTTGGTTAATTCCTGCAAATTACATAAAACGAACCAAAGTAGAATATTCGGGGGTATTTGTAGCTAGATGCTACATAAAAAGTACAGAAATGCGTGTAAAAATGAGGTAAAAACCTTATATAGAATACACGCATCAATAACAACCCCATTTCATCATCTTCATTCCCTTTATCATCTTGTTTTATATTTTGTGATTTTTTTAAACATTTTAGATGCGACGTAGTACTACTTATAAAAGGGAAGGGGTGTCCATGTTTTAAGCCACCAAATGGGTTGACTGGCTACTCTCTAGACCCGGCTATCCAACTCTAAATAAATAAAAAGGAAAATGGGATAGCGCCACCGGGTGATACTCAAATTGAGCACTACCGGGGGTATTAATTAGAGGCGGCAATCATTGACACGACCCAAAAACACGATATGAACCCGACACGAAGTTAGCGGGTTAGGGTAAAGACATTTTCACCCATTTAAGTAATTGGGTTGACACGACACGACACGACACGAAACTTAAATGGGTCGGGTTAGGTTTGATTTCTTTTGACACGAACCCGACACGAATAACCCATTTATTTAAAATTGCCATAATATATTTCGCTTGAAAAAATAATTCAACAAAACAACTTAACAATTAACATTTTCATTCATCATGTTTGGAATATTAGGATTACAAATTGTAGTTTGTTGTATTAGTTTATTGGGTTAAATGGGTTAAAAATGATCTTCTTAAAGATAAATGGGTTAAATAGGTCGGGTTGGGTTATAGAAAATATAAATGGGTCGGGTTAGGGTCGAGTCAAATGACCTGTTTATTTAATTGGGTAGGGTTAGGGTTGGGGTAGTGGTGACCCATTTAATATTGACACGAACACGACACGACCTGATCTGTTTGCCAAGTCTAGTATTGTAGATACCTCATTTCTACACCTCCCGCCAACCACCCAGCGATGATTGGGCCGCATTTCTGATACGCGAAACGATTTATGACAGTCCGTAAGTTCGTCATCAAGTGATAGCTCAAACACTCAAGTCAACCCCTGGGTCGTCATCTACGCACCGATACGGTCGTTTTGACAGTAATTAGAGTTCATTTGGAGTTCGGGTCAAAAACCGCTTCATTTTCTAAAAAACCGTTTAAATGCCGAGTCGGAATATACTGGAATGTTCTAGAATTCTCTAGATATTTATTCCTAATTAAAATTAATATTTTAAGTAAATATATACCGTAATATTGTGTTTCATAGAATAAGAAAGTGTAAATCTGCCGAAATTCCATAATAAAACGCGGAAATCTTTCTTGCCAAGGAGGAAACCTCTGGGGAAATGACGCAGCAAATGCTGCGCCTCTTCGAAGAATCGCAGTAGTTGTTGAGCCTCTTCTCCAACCCTCTTTTCGCATTGCCTTTCGATGCCTACGTGCTTGATCAATTGACCACTTAAGCTCAGATCATTCTGAGTCCCAGTCACGTTGCATAGACCGACTAATTTGACCAACTCCATCTTTAATAAACCTAATCAATCTATTAAATCCTCTAACGAGGGCACTTTCCACGCATATTCGAGTCGAGCAATCACTAAACGTTAACTTTAGTCAATCTCGTTTCGTCAAACATGTAAGTCTGAGAGTGTAAATCCCATTTTATTATTGTACTTTTATTTCGTATTAATTAATTTAAATCTATATCAAGAGCACGTTCGAAAACCGATTTAAAATCCACCTTTTAAAACCGTTTTACGAAACAGCAGAGGTCAGACGTCGAGAAGAAACGCAGCACGAGCTGCGCCTTCAGGAATGATCGTAGCCTTGTTGCGCCTCTTCCAGAGGTTGCTTGCTGCTCTTACTCTTCTTCTTCTTCCTCGACTTCCTGCAAATTTCCTCCTTTTCTTATTCTTTCATTTTCCTTCATTCTCTTATGTCATTTCAGTATATAAATCATATTTTAACAAATCCTGTTTAATTACAATGCTTAATTTGTCCTTAATCCCGAGTAATTCAATACTTGCGGGTTTTCGTCGTTTTAATTCGAATCGATTCGTCGGGGTTTCGACTTGTTCATGTCGAGGTTCTGGGAGTCCCAATTTGGTACATAAGTTTTCTTCTGAATCTTATTTGTCTAGTTTCATCTTAATCTAACCTCAAGTTTCGTTTTTTTTTGTATTTCCGACACGAGTTCATCGTATAATCATAATCATGCAAACCGCTTTAATTTCTCGTTTTAATTCGTTTTATAACTTGCCCAGATACATATGATCGGTTAAAACACTTCAATTCGAGTCTAATATAGATAATCCATCTTAAATCTACCAACGAACAATAACAATGTTGCGATTCTGACTTCACGGCCATAACCCAACTCGAGAACAGGCGCATGAAGTGCTGCGCCTCTTCTAGAGGAAGCAGCAGATGCTGCGCCTTTTCTGGGTTGGTTTTTGCCTCTGAACTCTTTCTCGCTTTGACGTAGCTCCTAATTACGGTTTAAATCAACTATTATTCGTATTATCACCTCTAATACATATTTTTATACTTTAATTTATTTTCCTCTTATTTTCTTCTTCAAAATCTCGTCTTTGAGCGTGCTTTTGACGTAGATCAAATAAAGCTTATAATCGCATGTAATTCATTTTTTCATTATTATTATGTATGATTTAATTGTATGGTATTCCCATGTATTGAATCGAACATTTACTTCGACCAAATTATTTGCTAAAACACGTGTTAACCGAAATAGTCTAATTTCACATGCTAGGATTAATCCATGTTTGTTGCATTGCATGCATTACATCGACGACATATCAAATATGAACAACTTCCCTAATCATTAGTAGAGGCCGCTATCGAGGCGGGCGGGATTAGGTGCTCGAATTAAAGAACTTCCTAATATGTACCCTCACCCCTTACTCCAACTATCTCTGGACATCCGTGTCAATTGGCATCTCGAGAGTCATTCTAGACATGGAATGCTAAGGGTAACGAGTTCTTAGTGTTCATGTCATTACTTTGTGTCTTGACATGGCACGAGGTATTCGAACGGTTTCCAATTTTTCCAAAATAAATTGGTAGCGACTTCACAAATGCAGGCTTATTCAACCTTTCACCGGTTTCAATTCCTCACAAATCGGTAACGGCCCATGACATGCTTTGGCAAACCAAGGTTCCGTGGGATAAGTGCCGCCGCCTCAAAACCACAACACGCGGGTGCACGCGGCGCGAGTGGTATTTTGTCCACAAGTATTAATATAGTAAAACGAAATTTATTTTTGCAATACGTATTTTACTCATTGCAGTACTTTTACACTAAATTTTCCATTTACGGACCCTTCACTAAAAAAAGCTCACTAACTCATTTCTCCATAACCCCAACAATTATATCTTCCAAATAATTAAAACTCTTGAATCAGCTAAATTTCTTCAATTATACACACAACATGATTGTAAAACATTCATTTAAATTGCTAAATGCAAGTTGTGTACAAATTAATCGATTAAATCTTCAATTATAATCATACATCCTCTGCCGCTTTCTACAACATTTCATCAATCAATTCAATCAATTTCAATCATCATTGAATAAAAAAAAACAACAATTAATCAATCAATATCAGTAACTACTAATTAGTGGAGTAACTTGTAAAATACTAAAATGAATTTGGTGTAATTGTGTGTTTGCTTAACTAGCCTGCTAGAAATTTGGGCGTTTGTGCATGAAGGAATTTAGGTTTTTTGTAAAATTAGGATTAGGGAAGAAAAAGAGGGGATCAGATGGTAACATGCGGGGGTGGTGGGTGGCCACGAGCGGCAGTGGTTGGAGGAATTCGAAGGGACAGATATTTTTTTTCTTCAATGTAGTATAATAAGAGAGAGACAAATGAGAAGGGTAAAACGGTCAAAAATGTACCGTGTCGAGTAAAATGTGTGCTGCGAAAATCAACACTTTAGTAAAATACCTTGATTTTTTCCAATTTCTCTCCTAAAATTTGAATTTTGAACCAATTAATCAAAAGGGGTAGTTTAGGAACTATAAATTGCATAATTAATTACTCCGTATAATTATAACAGAAATTGTAAATCAGAAAATAGTATGATCTCCTCGCTTTTTGCCACGTTTAGTAGAGGAATGGCAACAAACAATATACTGGCTTGCATGGTAAATGAGGGATGTGTTTTGCAATCTTCCCGGCCAAATGCATAAACATAAGATACTAATATACATTTGAAAAAAGAATTTGAGTGCTATTTGATTCGTGGGAAAGGGAGTGGTTACTACTCAATGGTTCAAAACATAGTAACACGCGTAATATCGTTATCTTCTTCACTGATTGATTGTATTAAGTTTTCTCGTTTGTTGACGTATAGATGAAGAACACATTAGACTAAAAATGAAGTAGATGAAGAACATAAAATGAAGAAGAAACGTAATTGTTTCCGTGGATTGTTTTGTGTAATATATGTTAATATTAAATAAACGGAATTACTTTTTCCCATACGAGTTTTACTCTTTCACATACATTTTGCCATAAAATTTCCATAAACTACCCTTTATAAAAAAAAAATGTATTCTCTCTTACCATTTTTTCTCAAAACCTAATCAATTTTTATGCCCAAATACTTCAATTATTCATTACTAGATCAAACAAGCAAATCTTCAGCAAATGTTCGACTTTGTAATTAAATTACACAAGACTTAATTTTAGATTGAATTGGTTTATTATTTATGTTCAATTAGGTATCAGGATTGATTTTTAATTAGAGGTATTGGTATAGAGGTGATAGGTGGTGTGGAGAAGAGGAAGAATACTTCAGCAATGAGGTATTTAAGGATGGCGACGAGTTAGACAGTACAAGTGCCGACATGCCGGTGTATTTACCGGCTATCAAGATCCGAGCAGTACAACCAACTGGAAAATGAAAACTGCTCTTGCAACTTACAATTGTTCATTAATTGTGATGTTGTTAAGGACGAGGGGTAGTCAAATCTGGGGAAGGGAGGGTTGGGTATGGGTCGTCGGATGGGCGATAGGGTGGTCGGTCTGGGTCGGAGCAGGGGGGTGTGGGCGAGGAGAGTGACGTAGAGGGAGGGGAAGTACGGGCCAGGGGGAAGGAAGTCGAGTTCGGCCGGAGCAAGGTTTGCCGGCGACTGATCGAATATGGTGAATGGAAGTGGTGATGCAAGATGAGGGAGGGGATGAAACAAATTAATCGGGTGAGGGAATGAAAATATGACAAGGGTTTATGTGAAAGAGTAAAATCCGTATGTGAAAAAGTACGTCCCTAAATAAATTATTTTGGTATAAAATATTATAGATAAAAATTAGTTAAATTAGAGTTTTATTATAAAATTACATAACTACCCATAAAGTTTTGGCGCAAAAATGAAAAATGACATGTAATTTTTTATTTTAATAATTTTTTTATTTTATTTTTTCTTTAATTATGGTGGCTCCGAGATTCAGTACTACCGGGCAGCGCCGGGATTCAGTACCATCGGGTGGCCCCCTATCGCCATCCAAATAAAAAAGAATTGGTTTGATAATGGAGATCGATCCAAGTTGCAATAATTAAGTTGATTAATTGAGTGTAGAAAAGTGAGAAAGAGAGAATGAATGATCGAAAAGAATGATTGAATGAAGTAAGGAAGAGAAAGTTTACTTGTACTGGTGTTTAAACTAGTGTAGTGTACTATACTACTAAAGTGATGTGTAGTTTCAACCAAGTAAATTAGCTAAATTAAGTAAAGGATTAAATTATAAATTAAATATAAAAGAGGTGGTAATGTGTTTAAGTATACGGTTGGGTGGTGAATATATATATGGATATTGGTTATATGGGGTGGTCACTGGCGGGGGAGACCTTTCTTGCGACTCCATACATATATGTAAGAGGACGTAGAAGATGAAGAGGACAACATAGAAAAAAATTGATAGGAAGAAAAGAAAAAATAAATTTGGAGCAATTGAAATTGAGGAATTAAAAAGGAGATTAAAAAAGGAAAAGGAAGAAACAGGGAGAACAGTTAAGAACGGGAGGAAGAGGAAAAAAGCAGTAAAAAGTGGGAGGAGAAAAAGATGAAAAAAGCAGTAAAAAGTGGAATGAGAAGAAGATTATAAGAGAAGAGAAAAAAAAAACATAACATAGAAGAAAATAATGAAGCTTACAAGATGATAGCAAGCAACTGAATTTAAATGGATGGAATGGTTTGAGTTTTTATAGGTAATTGAATAGTTTGGGTTACTATAATCAAGACAGCCATAGTTGGGACTATTCCAATCAATTAACTCTGTTTATTTTATTTTATTTTCCTGAATATATTCTGTCATGTACGCTCAAATTCTTCAACAATCTTTCTCCATAGTCGCAAAATGTAGACAATATATAATGCCAACGATTAGATAGTAATATAGTGTGGCGATTTATTTTTTACCTTTTTTTTAATCATATACTCTATTTAGCAAATAAAAATATATTTACATTACAAGAAATTGACATTTGCGTCACGAAATATGCTATGACAATTGATAATCCGCGGCTAGTTAGCCACCGAAAAAAAATTCATTCACAAACTTAGAAAAAAATTATGCCCGGACAATTTTTTTCGTGGTCACAATTCACTTGCGCCACGAATTAGCTTACAACTCTGGCTCGTTCTTGCCATAAATATGTCATATCCGTGGCAAGAATGTATTTAGCACGATCTTTTATTGTAACAAATATTTTTTTAGCCACAACTTAACAAGCACTCGTGTCTAAGATTTTTTTAAGCTTGAATCTAAAATATAAATATTTTTTTTTGGCAACCGTAAAGAAAGATGTCCTAGCTAATCATCGCTTTGCTTGCAATGCAATTAAACGATCTAGGGATATAACTAAACGATAAACATTGGAAAAATCATAATATATTCTTGTTAAAGCAAACATAAACAATGTTTGTTAAAAAAAATACAAAAGTTGAATGCAATTTAATCAAATATAGATAATATATGAAAATAAATTCAAATATACAGTCAGAAATTTCGATTATTTAGGAAATATTTGATATTCTTTTATTTAGTTTGGATTTTTCTATATGGGACCCTTATGTTTTTAAGCTTTCGCCATGTTATCTCTATACTCTTAATATTTAGTCTCCCTTAAGACGGATATATCTGTTTTAAAAGTAAAACGGGTCAAATACTACACCACTTGCCTAGATAAGACAATTATTTTGCTATTATCTAGGACTTTTAAAAACATCAATGATACCCATAATGTTTTTAATTAACTAAGAACCGTGACCTTATTATTGTTTTTCGTCAATAACTTTCGTTAATTGCCTTGTAGGCGGCTGATGTGGAATTTTTGCTTTTTATCATCGACCCCTTTCTCTCCCCTTTGTTTTGTACCCCCAGTTACCCTTAATCAACATTACTCAACAAATGAGTTCAACTTAGAAGCAAAACACGATATATAAAAATAATTAGGGAATTTCAAACGCATACTCAACCCTATTAACCTAAGCTAAGTAGCTACCAATCAAAAGTGCTCGACCATTACAATGCTCTTGTTAATGTGTCCGCATCCATATTTATAGGACGTCAAGCTTAGCGTAACCTCTATCGGCATCGCCATCGCTATACTTCATCTAAGCATGATCATCAGATTATGTACTCGACGAGTCTCATTTAAAATAATCATTCCGGAGTCTCGGATTTTATTGTAACAATTTTCAACTTAAATTCACAATTACACCACCCGAACGATGTATTATATTTATCCCTCATTAATGTGTCCGCATCCATATTTATAGGACGTCTTTCACTTTCGAGACATGCAAAATAATCCGCACGAAGAGACATGTTACGACCTTGTATCTTGTTGCCCTATCTTTTCAAACCAAATCCGAGTCAAAGTGTGGTCTACAATGCCTAATTTAACCCTTATTTAGTTGAAATGAACCTTATGTTCGTTATAAAATGTTCCGAGTAATCGACATCGTTGCTCCCGAGATCCTAGACGTAACCTATACGAAGTTCAAAACGTAAACGTATTACACTAATTGAATTTAAGATTAGAAAACAAAAGGAAAAAAAGTCTTGAACGTGTATTGTTCCCATCCAGACCTAGGTCCAGATAATAGTACATATCCAAGCCTAGGGTGGAACGTGTGCTATTCACGTCTCGACCTAAGTCTGGACGTGCATAGTACACATCTAATCCTAGGTTTTGACGTGTATTATACACGTCTTTCCTTTCTCTTTTTACGTAATATAATTCGAAACGTAATTTAAAGTCTGTAAACACCTCTCTAACATCATTACTAATTTGAATGTTGTCTATGTCGTTGTGATGAAATCTGTTTCAGTTGGAGGTTGCGAAGGCTCAAAACGAAACAATTGCTTTATTTACGTTAATTGGTGGTTACGAATTGTTTGATTACGTTATGTTGAAAACTGTCTTTTTTTTTGAAGAAGAAAACCATATTTTTTTGAAATTTCTAAGTTAAGTTCATGTGGAATGAGGTTAGAGAGAAGCTAAGTGGAAAATTATGAAGTGGACGAAGTTGGAAGTTCCCTAAAAATTGTAGACGATTATTAATAATGTGTCGACGCCGAATAACAGCACCCTGTAGAAATGGGTGTATTAGGGCTAAGACAAATGACGTGTTTTTTTGTAGTTGGGTTGGATTCGAGTTGCGAGATTGATGATTTACTTGGAGCTGATACATCTACGAACCCAACACGACACGATCTGGGTTGTTTGATTTTAAAACAACATAATCCCCTTCCCCGTCCTATTCACCTACTAATAACCCAATTTCTTTTTTTTTCCCACAGGTCGATGCACATATTACAACTCCAAATACGCCACTATATATTATGGAAGTTTGATATTTTTATTGTACTCATAAAGACAATCAAATAACATCTTGCATAACTATATTTCTCTTATTTAGTGCAAAAAAAAATTCTGAAGATTATTTACAATCATAAAAACATAAATGACGGGGAATACTTCTTGATAAGTATAGTACTATGCATAATACTTTTTTTTTTAACATGGTATCAGCCTAACATTGATCTTCTCAAAAACTCTTCCGCTTGCTACAAAATTGTGTTTACTCCGCCGGCCGGAGATGGTCGTCTTATACCATCTCCGACGAGTATCTCGTTCCTAACTTTTACACATACCGCTTTCGTTCGTTTTTTTTTCATCAATAAAATAATTCTGAGCAAATATAAACCCCATCCACCCCACCCCACCCCACCCCACCCCAAATTCCCAGTATCCCTGCCAAATACCATTTACCCTAAATACCCTTCGTCCCTGTCAGCCAACAAAAAAACTGCCAACAATCCCTCATATTAAATCCAACCACTTGCCAATCTTCGTCTCTGACCTTCCATCATATCCGCCGCTCCCTGACCGAGCCCATCCTGTGCCCCACAACCAGACCACAACTCCTTCTCTCTGCTGCCCTTTGATACTCCACCAGACCATAACCCATATCGCCCTACCACCGTAGCCTTTAGCCTACCACTGTCCCTCATTCCTATGCCTAGATTATTATTTTAGGAAACCATAAATAAATCTCTACCCTCATGTGGTCCTTTCCTCATTATTGTTGTTGTTGTGCCGTCGTATAATCACTCGGTTGATTCCGTCCACGCCGCGCCGCCCTCATACTTGTCATTATCTATGGTTGCTAAAACAACCCTATGTGCCATGTTGCTTCAGCAACCGCCACCGTCATCCCATTTCGCTATGATGCCTAATCTAAAACACCGCCATGTCCATCCGGCTTCTTCACATCCGCCTCGGGTTCGCCCAACAACCACCCCTGCCTAACGGGTCGGGTGGTATGACTTCGACGTCGTTTACTTTATACACATTTGACGTATGCTTTCTTGGGTTTAGTAATTGTTTTTATTTTGTTTGTCCTATTGAGTTTGCTTCGACCCTCATAGTTACAGTGTTTCACGAGTTTGTCTCGGTCCTCGTGCACCAGTTGTTTCGTTCATTTATTAGTCGGTGTTTCACGAATTTGCTTCGGCCCTCGTGCACCTTGACATTTTAGTTTTGTGTCTCCGATTGTTTCGACTCTCGTGCACATTTAGTTTTATTTGTATTATTTATGTGTGGCTCTTCCAGTGGCACGTTCTCCGAGAAAGGCAAGGGCACTACATCCGGTTAAAGCGTCAACAACGATCAACTCGGCTCCTTTACGTGGCATCATCAACTATTTTTTTTAGTCCAGTCAAAGTGTCCGTTTAACTACCGCTTTGACTGAGGGGGTGTATTAGATATATTATATAGTATAAGATATTAGGGAAGATATTATTATGTGTTGTATCATAATAATATCCTATAGAATATTAGGAATATTCTTGGATTATCTTCTAAGACGGTCTACTATATAATGTAACCGACTCAATAATAATAATCACGTCATTCAATTATCTTCCTTTTGTTATTAACACTTTGTTATATTTTTTGCACAAAGAATAAGAAAGTTCAATAAATAAATGTAAGGAAAATTTCTAATTTGGGTACCTGAGATTTGGGTAAATACCAATTTGGGTGCCTAAGGCTTAAGTAATTCCAATTTCAGTAGGTCTCATGAGAGACCGTCTCCCACTAATTTAGTGGGAGACATAATAGGAAAAAAAGAAATCCAGTAGGTCCCTCACCCCATTCTTAATAACGCTATTGAGAGGCCGTCTCTCTGGAGTTTTTGTGTTTCAATTCGAGCAAGATTGATTGTATTTGCAGCTTGGGTAACTAAGCTTTTGTTAGTTCCATTTAGAGTGTCCAAGTTTATTTATGCTATCACTTTGAGTAATTTTAATTAAAAATAATTTTCATTTCCATCATATTAATAAAAAAAGATATTAGTTATTTTTTAAAAACATGATAAACATCATTTTATAAGTCACTTGATATTTATATTTAGTATCCCTTATTATAACAGAAAATTATTTGCGAATAAAATAAATAAATAAACAAACAAACTTAGATTCTTAGGGTAGTTGTAGTTGTAATTGTAACTAAAAATATGTTACTACTAAATAAATAAATTTAAATATTGACAAAGTAAATACATTTTTGTAACTTAGTAGTTTTTTATAATTTTTGTGGTTTTGAAAATTAAGATTATAATGTGTTGAATATTCTACTAAATTTTAATTTCAAAATAAAAATGTAATTCTTACTTTGTTATATATTTTTTTTGATATTTTAAACTGATATTTAAATACAATAGATTTTACATGAATATTGGGTTACCCATTTACAATAAGTCCGGATCACGTTGCACTTATATGTTTAATTTATTTTGAAATCATTTAACTTATTTAGAATTTTATGAAACTTATCAATTTTCTTTTTAAAAAATAAAAAAAATAGCGATTTGATTTAAAATTAAGAATATTGATTAAATATCTAGCAAACTAAAAACATGAATCTTTTTTAGTTTTAAAAAAATCATATTTTTTAATTAGCTAAATTTAATTAGTTTTTCATATTAATATCATAAAAAAGACAAGTGAATTTTGAATCAAAAGGTATCTATCTAAAATAAAACAAAAGAAAAACCTTCGACACCCTAAATGGAACTCATCAAATTTGAGGCACCCAAAGTGAAAATTCCTTTATAAAACCTAAGGTACCCAAACTTAAATTACTTAATCCTCAGACATCCAGATCAAATCCTAAATGGAAATTTACATAAATGGGTAGTTAATTATACCGTCAAATTAACTTTATGAAGACGAGGTGGTTATTTTGCATGAAATTCGGCTATCCAAAATGGATATAAAATTTAATCCAAATCATCAAAAATAGAAAAGTATGATGTCTCTGTTATCCTAAACTTTATGGTGATAGCATTTAAAAAAAATGTCAAAAAAAAATACTGTAGTACTGTAGCTTGAATCCCAAAGAAAGAGAAAAAAAATGGGGTGAGAGAGGCTCGAACTCTCGACCTCAGGATTACTCAGAAGCTATGAGACCTACGCGCTAGCCAACTGCGCCACCACCCCTGTTGTTTAAATTCTGACTTTTCACCTTTGTATAACCTAAAGAACATAAGCTGTTCAACATGGTGGTGACAGCCACAGGTATGTTATTCTATGCATCCAGTAGGCAATCACTAAACGAATTAATGACCTTTATAGATGAGAGATTTTGCGACGATAAATCTATAATTCTATAAATGAATATTTTCCATTTGCCCATTTCGTCTACTTAAATGAATCGTTCGACCATTTTACCAAAAGAAAATTATAGGATGTTTACGCACTTTAGTAGTTTTAATTTGGGATTCAAATTAGTTGTTCCCTTGAGGCTTGATGTTTACGCTTTACCTCGTGCTCAAGTTGAATAATAAAACCTTCCTACATATCGGATACCCAAATGTTAATGTTTGAAACTTTGAAAAATATGGGATGCCACTGTGTGCTGGAATGTCGAAAGAGGTGCATAATGCTATGGCACGAGCACAAGTTATTGTGAAAGATTAGGGCATGTATTTATGCGCGTCATGCGCGTGTTATGAGAAGAACAAGCCACTGTGCGTTCCTAGACTACATGCCCTGCTTGGGACACTATTTCTTGCATCTTCTTCATTTCTATTAGATAAGCGTCATAGCTCCATAAAAAGGATCATGCACAGATTTCATACCTATATCCTGAATAGTTATGGACAACTGGACACAAGGGTATGACCTAGCCCACCTAGGAGCTGAAAACTCGAAGGAACATAGCTTATCAGCCATATCATTCCAACTGACCGTGTTGATCAAATAACGGTATGCAATGTACTACTCCGTATTATAAATTCTGATTGTGAGTATATATTGTACACAACTGAACCCAGTATGGAGGAAGACCCGGGAGTTGCGTCAAAATGAATTGGTGTCTGATACAACAATAAATCTACAGGGCATAACAGAATTGTGTAGAACAAATCGACAAGGCCGACAATGTATGTACATCTGCTACTCTCACTTTAGCTGCAGCTAACCAGCAGCAACAACATTTTCCAGCACCATTTCCAAATCACTCAATCTGTATTATAAGAACATGAAGCGCCAATGAGTGGTGTGTAAACAAACATAATTTGGTCACGTCAGAAAAGGTGTGGTTTAAAACACAACACATTCGAAGAAAGATAATTTGCATACGCGTATATCATACCTTATGGAACTTAAGTCGGGGTAAATTGCAATTGCTTCAGAAAAGTCCTATAGATAAATTAGAAATTTGGGTTAGCAATTCTATCATATGAGCCCATTATGGTTTCAATTTGTTGCAAAGGCAACCGCGTATGGAATGTAATTAACCTGATTTGAAGTGGAAGGTGTGTACGTCACCACACAAGACATTCCAGCTTTTGTCGCAGCCTGTATAGGAAAAACAGGTTTATTTGTCTAACAAAATGAGATGTAAATATGCATCAAGATTCTGTGTGCAGGTGGTCTACGTTATCAGACAGTTCATAAACTTGTCTACCATATTCGACACTCAGCCTTTGGGCATGGATACGACATTTAGACACTTCATTCGAAGACAAAGTACGAGGGTTCAGTACAATAGCTGAGTGATACTTCGACACAAGCCTATGACTAATATTTCGACCTGTGTTTGAGTAACATTGCATGTGGTGGTAATAATCAGAAGACAGTGAGCTCATGGTGTTCAGTTGAAAACACTGAAGAGCCCAACGGTTACATTTGAATTCAGAAGTCTGAACTACATGGTGGCCAAAGAAAGGGGTTTGATTAAGAAACCTCAAAGCTCAGGGTGGACTGTGTTGGCGTTATAATAAAATGAAGCGTACCTGTAGACCGATGATACTATCTTCCACCACCAGACAGTCTTTCTCCGACACCCCTAGCCTCTGCATCATTTGGAAAATTACAGTGTTAATTATGTGGAATTCTGAATTAAGAATGAGACATGTAATATAAGATTATAAGTCCCTTCATTTGAATCAAGATCTACCTGAGCAGCTGTGATGTATATTGACGGATCAGGTTTCTTTTCTTTGACGTCATCTCCTACAACATGAGCGCAGAAAGATGAATAACTAAGAGCAAAGATGTTGCATATACAGACGGCAAAGAGTTAAGACAGACTACAAACAAAAACTCATAAGGACATTGTTGACAAACCTGCAAGAAAGCAATCAAGCCCATGGAAACGATCCTGTACAAAAAGAAAACATGTGTCAAGATAGGAGCCATCAGGTTGGAACCTAAAAGTCTATAACTATTCTGTAGTTAAAGAACGGGCATTACCAATCCAATCAGACTCTCGAGAGTGAGTATAACTGAACTTTTGGTTGCAGCCGAGCAAACAGCTAGCTTTTTTCCCTGCGAATGTGAAGATTTTAAGTTCATTACTTGTACATTGACAAGATTTGTCAAAGAGAAAAACTTCCAATTAATCGTATTTGTCTATATTTAAGTTGTAAATACAACTATACAACTCAATGACGGAGCAGCAAATGAATAATATCTTGAATGGATGACTGAGACTTATAAATTAGCAGTTCAACTTACTGCAGCCTTTGCTTCATCCATCAATTGCAAAACCCCAGGTCTTGGTTGCACCTGATGAATTCAAGAGTTCACAATTACACTTTGGATTTGCCGGTGTTGAAATAGTCTTGGAAAAAGAATGAGAATAGAAACAGACTTACAGAACCAGACTTGATAATTTCCTGGTACCTTTCGGTTTTCCAGTCCTGCAGAACTATAAGTGCGATTAATGCAGTACAATCTCATCATGACGTATTATGCCAAATACATTACCAGCAGAACTAATGCAAGGACCGCAAAATAACAAGCCTAACAAACAGGGATCGGGATAGTAAGAGAACCTGTAGGGTGTCGATCAGCTTAGCCCGGTCAGCATCATTTTCGGGAGGCGTCTCAAATACAGTTGAAGTTGGCCATCCATTCTCCTTGAAGTACCTTGCAATCCATTTTTAGTGAATCAGTCAAATATACTATAAACATATCCATCAGCCTATTCTATCAAATGCTGGGTTTCTGGTTATACATTTACGTCTATACTCAAATTACCGATTAGAAGCATTCCTAATATCGAAAGGTAAACAAATGAATAAGACGCCGAAAAATGTACTAATAGGTAAACAAATGACTGGTACGGAGGAAGTATTTCATTAGATAAATCTCGCCTTAATTTTCTATAAATAATGACGGTCCTTTTAAATATAGACATTCAAAAAGGCGTAAAGGTAAATAAATAATTGAGACGGAAAGAGTACCAACGCATTTTAGGTTTGCCACCACCAATACGATTCTGAAGAACATCATAAAACTCAACGTCCCAATTAAGCGACCCGTCAACATCAGCAGGACAGCGCACATTGAAGAAAGCAAAGGCGTCATTGTAAGCTTGACGGTGTAAATCCTCGGATTCTAAAATAACGCCATCGCAGTCGAAAATGAGTGCGTGCAGTGACCCGTATACGGTAGTTGAGTGGCCTCGTTTCGGCTTTGCGGCGCTGAGGGGATAACGGATAGTGGTTGAAGAGAGAGAGTGTGTGGCACGTGAGGTGAATGAGGTGGAAGACGGTGGCGAGAGCGATGACGGTGAAGGAGATAGAAGAAGGCGGTGGTGTTGTTGGTGTTGGGGTGGTGATAGTGTTGAAGGTGTGGCGCTCATTGCCATCCTGATCCTGTTTTCTGTTAGTCACTCAACTACCTTTGTTTTTTTCTTTTTTTTGGAGGTGTGTCCGTTTTTTTCTTCGGTTTTTCAACGAGGTTATATGACCTTCTCGACCCGATCTTCTCGAAAGCTGATCCGATAGAAAGCGGAAACTAGGAGAATCGAAAACGAGTTGAGGCTAAATTGATGACTTATTGCAGGGCTTATTAGTTTCTACTAGAACCCGACCTGAATCGGTTCGACTTAACTCATGAATGATATATGCTAGTTGGAAAGCCCGTGCGATGCACGGGGCTCCAATTAGGATTATCTTTAACAATGTGCATGCAGAATGTTCCAAGAATTTGTTGAACAACATATTGTAAACGTTAGTTTACATTGTCATGTTTGGTAGCAGAAGTCAACTAAACTAAATATAAAAAAAAAAGTCCAAATATGTTAAAAATTGGAACGCATAAAACTTCTGGTTGATTTAGTTGATTACTGCTAGATCTTCAGTCCCTGTAACGTAAAAGTTACTCTATTTGGTATTAATTATATCAGTTGTATAACATTCAAAGAGACAGTTGTATTATTCAATTATGTAGTTACTTATTTTTATTGTTGTAGGTACCATAAGTTTTTAGTTAACATAAGACGGTATTGCCAAATGTGGTTTAATTCTACCAAAATAAACATGTGATAATTGAAGCTAACCTTTATGTACTTCGGAAATTAGATTAACCTACAATATCTACCCATATATTCGACTCTGTAAGAATAAGACGGTGTAAAAGCTGAATGAGGGTACGCAAAACAACAGGTATCTCGATCATATATGTAGCATGTTTGGAGAATTTGTTATATCTTTAACCAATAGAATTTGTTTTCATAATTTACAATTAAGACTGATTATTTCCTATGAACTTCATGTAAACAATATCTTTCGTGTGGCATTGGTATACTTGTTCCCTATCATCAATGTAGAGCATTCATCCCTTGGTGATGTTGTTTTTTTACGTTGTTACTTAAAGCTAACCATGACTAAAATCTAAATTCATATAAATTTCAACATGATTAAGTGACTGCCCCTTGCCTCTATTTATCGTCATGGCGTAGCATGACCTCAATGGATATTGTCTCCGGTTAAACACGAAATATATTTTTGTATCTGAGAACCCATCATTATCCCCGTGTACATCTATGAAGATATGAGTCATTAAAGTTGCATGTCTATTATATAGATGTATCTTTATATCTTAGAGAATAACTAACTACTCTAATAACTAAATACTCCATCTGTCTCAATAAAATGTTTACATATGCTTCATATACTCTCTCCGTCCCGGTGCAATAGTTATCTATTTTCATTTTTGGGTGTATCATTGAATAGTTATCTATTTCCATTTTTGGCAACCTTTTGTGGCTCATGTGCATGTGGTCCAAATTCACTCATATTTATTTCCTTAATCTTTGTGCCAAAAGTAATAGATAACTATTGATCCGGACGGAGGAAATATATACATAAACACCAAGGTACAAAGAGAGGGGAATTGATTTTATATTTTTAAAAGATAAAGTAGAGAGTATAAAACATACCTAAAACAGAAACGTGAACTATTGACTGAAACACTCAAAAAGGGATAGTGTAAACTATTGACCAGGGAGGGAGTAAATGTTTAATTTTTTAGAGTTTAGGATAGATAGTAGGTATTACTTGTAAATCCGATTAGATCTATATTAGTTTTATTAAAAAAATTGATTATAGGAATAGTTAACTGGCTATATGATTTATATTAACTTCATTGTGTATGTACTTTATTGTGAAATTTTCAAGAGCAAATTTCGTCTTGCCGAGTCCAACTCAAATACCTAGTCAAAGTCGCGCATAATGAAAGTAATAAATGACTCATTTAAAAGCAAGGATGTCATATGGAGAAGGGGCATGAACGATGGTGGAAACCATAACTGCCTCAAGAGTTATGAAGATGTAAATATTAGCTTTATGTATGTCTTAACGCCCATAGTTGACATGATGTACAATTTAATACCGGCCTAATAAATCGTCATTTACATTCACTCCAACTATAACAAATGCACTGATATAATTGAACACTTTTAATTGAGTTTGCTTTCTAATAAAAGTGATTTTTTATATTTACGATAAATGTTAACATTTATTACGAACCAATTGCTTATTTATTATATTTATCACAATTATGGTGTATATACATATGTTACTCTGTATTAATCTACTAATAATGTTTACCACCATCATTATACAGCTCTGTTTGACTATATGCCCATTTTTTTTAGAAAACTAGTTTTAGACCCGTGCAAAAATATGCACGGGTATATTTCATGTAATAATAAAATAACACAAAATGATGTTTATAATAATAATAATAATAATAATAATAATAATAATAATAATATATTTTATAATTATGCCCGTGCGGATAGAATTTTACGGGATTTAATATTTAAAAACTTGAATAAATAAGGTACTAATAAATTTATCATTTGAAAAATTTAAATAGTTTTGAAACTCTTGCATTTACATATAGAAGAACTTTATTTTCAAACTAAAATCAGAAATATTAGAAGAATTAATGAAATGAAGAAAATAATGTACATATATACCGTAAACACAGAAAATGCAAAGAAGGGGAGGAATGTCAATGGCAGTGGGCTCCGGAGCCACAAATGCGATTTTGGTGAATATATTTTAACATGGACGAACATGAAAATAAACGACAATATTAGACCTGTAAAAATATGACCCGATTTTTTTAGGGTCAAACACCCGTAAATCTTGACCCGCGACCCAAAATGACCCTGAATCCGAAATGACCTGTTATTCTAAGGTCGAAAATCGACCCAACCCGTTCGACCCGATGGTTCAAAAATAAATGAAGAATATTATTAAAATAATAATATTTTTATTTTATATTCGAAATAATAAATATAAAATATAGTATATTATTTTATATTTTTAATTAAAAAATTTATTTAAACGTCAATTTTATATCATTTAATAATAAAATAATTATTAAAATAATGAATATAATATTACTATTAATATTAAATATAATTTAATTTTAAAAAATGTTTTTCGGCTGGAAAATGGTAAAATAAAATACGTCATAAACTTTTATCTGACCCGTATTCTGACCCTAATCTGACCCAAGACACCTATAACCCGACCTGTAAGGCCCGACTCGAGACCCGACCCGTTTGACAGGTCTACACGATATTATTGTCCACTACGGTAAAACAAAAAATGCAGAAGATATAAAACACAAGCAAACCAAATAAGCCCTGATTAAAATATGGACAAAAAATATTACTTATCTAGGAGATTCCTAACCTAGAAGCTCACACTTAGGCCGCCTCACTCCTTCATGACTCCATCTCACCTCATCTCCCCATCTTGTTCTTTTTTCTCCCCTAAACTCTTTACATCCTTTTTTTGGTTTTTGCAATAAAACTCTCTCTACATCTGCAGATCATTTAATCTTTCATCCCTCATATTACCCAACTTAAACAACCTTTTTTCATCTCTTCTCATTTAATGCATAAAAAAGCTTTTCGATAGATCAAATTAACAAATCTATTTAAAACTATAGGATCAGAACTGAAGTTTGAAGTTAATTATTAAAGAAAACAATTAGAAGAAATTCTTGTATGCATGCTCTAAAACTTATATTGAATTTTTTTTATATTCACTTGCATGTATTTTAAAGTGTATATATTTTTTTCAATTTTTATAAACTTTATATCGGTAATTTCAAATTTATTTATTTTTATTGTCGTTCTATATTTTAAAGTGGTTGTAAATATTTTTTTTTAGGTATTTTGTAAATTTGTTTCCATTGTACTGTATCTACCTCTAATACAGTATAAAGATGCATTTTCATAAATTGTAGATTTACCTAAATCACGATACTTCATACAATATCTATATTTGAAATAAATTGTCAATTTTTGGGTTTGTAGTGCATTTCATAGATTTAATCTCATTATTATTTTTAATTTTTTTATTTATTTTTATAATAAATAATTGAAATTCTAATATTTTTAATTTTTTTTTTGTAGCTAATCAGTTGGATCTGATGATAATTGTCTTTTTTAAAAAAAAAACATAAAATTACGAAATTGAATTTGTTCACAATAGTAATTGAAGCCCAAAATTTTCATATTCTGTTTTTTGTACTAAATCTCATCGATTTAATGATTTTTAAAAATTTTAAATATTTTTAGTTATGTTCATTTAGTAATTTTACAGATCTATTTAATTTTTTATCTTGTTGTTTAGCACATAAAAATATGTCAGATTTACCTTTTTTATGCATGTACTATGTTTTAGTTTATGATTTGATGTAAATTAAAACATTTTAATAAATGCATAGTCAAATTCTGAAAAGAGGAATGAGAGAAATTAAATAACTGAAAGTGAGTGTGGGGGATTGATTTGAAGAGAGAGACTAATTAATTATCATATAAATCATGGCGGGGTCCACATTTAAAATATATCCCTAAATTCAGCAACCAATGAGAAGTCACGAAAAAACCTAGCTTTTATACTAGGTAGATATACAATGTCTAATTGGTTTTGGTTTTGACTTTGCTTTTATAAGCGTTTTTTTTGTCAAAAAATTATTAAACATTTCTCTCGTTTCCAATAAACTAAAGTACTTTGTATTTAAACATTTTTCCCCTACTATCTTAATTATTTACCAAAATTTTGTTATACCCTGCCAAATGTTGATTTTTTTTTCTGTGACTTGCTGAATATATTATTTTTGGTTACAAATTTAAGGTTGGCCGAAAATTATCGAATCGTATCAATTCTTTTAAACATTAGAACTCACTCTGGTTCTCCTCTTCTATTATATACACCGTACTTAATAGTTTATCTTTCGGAATTTTAAGCGAATTGTGCATTTGGTATACTATTTCAATGCACTAATATAATTACCTTATTGGTATACATCAAATGTAATAAAAGATTATTTATAGAATTAGGAGTCAAATTTGTATTATAGTCCACTTAAACTAAATTTTATACGTAGTAGTAATAAGTCATGACTTAGTAGTAGGACCAGATCAACGTCTAACATGGTTAGGGCACTTCAAAATCATACCTCTACCCAAAACTCATATACGGGGTATTTATTTATAGTTTTACACTGTCATTTATGTTTAAGTAGTTTGCAGATATTGGATTTGCTAACATAACTTGAAAATGGTCGGCAAAAGTGGGATGTTATGCACATAAACGTCACTATAGTATCATACGGAGAATTAAATAATCCACTCATTCTATTTTTATTGACCTTTTTTTCCAAAATTTATCCCAAATCAACCATCCTCTGATAATGATAAAATCGATGGACTATTACTAGTACCCCTAATCTTATACTATTAATCATTTTATTAAGATGAAATTCTCTCCCTTCTTCTTAATTAAGGGATAGAGTAGTAATATCACCTATATTTCTTAAATTTTTCAAAATGAAAATAAAACAATAAAAATGGAATGAATAACTATTATCTTACACTAAGTATACTCTAATTTTTTATTGCTTAGATAAGGTAACTATTTGATTTTCTTTGGACGTTCTAGTGAAAATTAATTTTGAAGCTCAAGCCATCATTGTAACACCCCCATACTCCGAGTGCCTTACCAGGACCACTCAGGTATGGAGACATCACCATCTCGGTTGCCCGAGGTATGATAATCAAACAACAACGATAAAGAAACAACATTTATTATTAATAGTTTAATGAATGAAAACAATCCTTGAAACCAAACTGAAAGTAAGATACATTATTCCAAACTGTCTACTCAAACTGAAATATAAATAAATGCTAAACTACAGCGGAAGACTCTATCGTCATGTTGTGGCCATCCCAGCTATCCCCGTATCATCTCTATACCTGCTCAATATCTGCTCACCATCCCCGAATGGATCACCGCAGGTTTACAAAACAACACCGGGGTCAGTACTAATCACACAATCAAAACAGAAAACAATAATAAGACAAACAGACAAACCGAACCGCACACACACACACATCCAACCAACCGTCTCCATCATCGATCGTCCCTTTGGACCAGCCCTGCCAGTGGGGGACCGCAGCCGTTCCCACCTAAGCCCCGCTCATCGTACGAGCGATAACCCTGTCCATTAATGTGCACATCCCCTTTCGTGGCGGGTTCCACTAAGGGCGAAACTAGGGCGTGAGATCACTCCCGCAAGTGACCCCACTCAGCCGAGAACGCATCTCGAGAACCATCAACAACACAACCACAATCACAAACACAATTACAATCATCAAATCAATTAACTAACTACAAAGACATCACCAATATCCCATTATGGGACTAATACCGAGTAGAAATCCTACCCGGAAAGCACACACGCAGACGGTATCTACGGTGTTTGTCTCAAAACGCCTCTTCTATGAATTCTCCTCCTAACATATAACACACGGATACTACTATTCAAACACTATTCATAAAAACCCCCAATTACTAAATTAGGGTTTCACTAATCTTAACAAAACGTTATAAAAATTATGCTAGAAGCTTACCCTCGACGCAAGGAATCCAACGACACAAACTACGATGCAAACCGACCGTCTGATCTCCGGGAATTGTCAAGAACGCGATTAGGAAGAAGAACCAGTTGCTTTCTCTCTTAAACAGGTTTTAGGTTTTGTAAAAAGTGATTTAGAATAAAGACGAATATGTTTAAATACCTTAATCGCGTAATTAACAAAACCCGAGAAAAACCCCCGATAAACCGGACACTCGATCGAGTACCCAAGGTACTCGATCGAGTACCCCCCTACTCGATCGAGTGCCCCTGACTACTCGATCGAGTGCCCAACAGTCGAAACTATTTTATTCTCGCGACATACCCTTACTCGACAGAGTAAGGGCTACTCGATAGAGTATCCCCAAGACCATAAATACGGAGTATTACAGTCTTCCCTCCTTAAAAGGAACTTCGTCCCCGAAGTTCAAACTACTACCAAACAAAGGTACTCCCATAAGCTTCCCGACTCGAAGGTCAAAATAAACACAACGTAAAACATGCTACTAACCCAACTTATCCCGACAAACATACCGACACAACATATACAAGGGTGTAAAAACTCTCGCGATCATCTCCTACCCCCCTAAAAGAAACAAGGTTACGTCCCCGTAACCATACATACCTGATCAAAAAGGAAAGGGTAACGCTCTTTCATGATATCCTCCGCCTCCCATGTAGCTTCCTCGGTCTCATGGTTAAACCAAAGGATCTTAAGCAAAAACTGTCTCACCCCTCCCGGTCTTTCTAACTTTTCGGTCTAGGATCCGCTTAGGCACCTCAAGATATGATAAAGACTCATCCGACTCTAAGCTCTCGCCTCCAACACATGTGATGGGTCACTCACATACTTCCGCAGCTACGATACATGAAACACATTATGCACTCTCTCCAAAGCAGCCGGTAACGCCAAACGATAAGCCACTTCCCCAACTCGCTCTAAGATCTCATAAGGTCCTATAAACTTCTGACTTAGCTTGCCTTTCTTCCCAAACCTCATGACTCCGCGCATAGGAGACACTTTCAGAAGAACCTTGTCCCCAACCTGAAACTCTATATCCCGACGATGTAGATCCGCATAACTCTTTTGTCGATCCCTGAGCCGCTCTCATCCGTTCCCGATCATCTTAACTGTTCCACCATCTCATGTACCATCTCTGGTCCTAAAACCTTTGCCTCAAAGACTATCGTCCCAACAGATCGGACTCCTACACCTCCTCCCATACAAAGCCTCAAACGGTGCCATACCAATACTAGTGTGATAGCTGTTGTTGTAAGAAAACTCTATCAAGTCCAACCTCTGCTCCCAGCTACCACCGAAATCCATCACACACGCTCTCAACATATCTTCCAAGGTCTTGATTGTTCTCTCAGTCTGCCCATCTGTCGCAGGATGAAATGCTGTACTCATCTTCAAAGCTGTTCCCAACGATTCCTGCAACTCCTTCCAAAACTTTGATATGAACCTCGCGTCTCTGTCAGACACTATGTCCTTAGGGACTCCATGTAACTTAAGCACGTTCTTTCGATAGGCCATAGCCAGTTGTGCCTTAGTCCATGTATCTTTCATTGGAACAAAGTGAGCTGACTTGGTCAACCGATCCACTATCACCCAAATCATATTGTTACCTTGTTGACTCTTAGGTAAACCCACAATGAAATCCATGGAAATGGATTCCCACTTCCACTCAGGCACCTCCAAAGACTGAACCTTACCTTGTGGTCTTCTCTGTTCCCCTTTAACTCTCTGGCATGTCAAGCAACGGGACACAAACTCAGCTGTCTCTTTCTTCATCCCAGGCCACCAAAACGTTTTCTTCAAATCTTTGTAAAGCTTGTCTCCACCCGGATGAACTGAATATGGTGTGCAATGCGCTTCTGTCATGATTGTCTTTTTCAACTCCTCGTCATTAGGAACACACCACCTACCATCAAACCTCAAACTACCATCTGTATGAATGGAAAACCGGGACACCGTCCCTTTCTCTACTCCAGCTCTCCACTCCACTATTTTAGGATCCAAAGCCTGTTTACCTCGAATATCATCATAAAACTCCATATGTACTGTCATATCACCCATGGCATCTCCTTTCTGCAACATATGAATCCCAAAGCTCGCTACCTCATCCCTCAGCCTCATCAAAGATAGAGCTGTACACAAAGAATGTACACTCTTCCTACTCAAAGCATCAGCTACAACGTTGGCCTTTCCTTCATGGTAGATGATTTCCATGTCGTAATCACCAATCAGCTCCATCCACCTCCTCTGTCTCATGTTCAACTCCTTCTGCGTGAAGATGTACTTGAGACTCTTGTGATCAGAAAATACCTTAAAAATTGCTCCATAAAGGTAGTGCCTCCAAATCTTGAGAGCAAACACCACTGCACCCAATTCCAGGTCATGAGTAGGGTAATTCTCCTCATAAGGCTTCAACTGCCTAGAAGCATAGGCGATCACCTTACCATTCTGCATCAACACACATCCCAACCCATTCTTCGAGGCATCTGTAAAAACCTCGAAATTCTCGCTTCCTTCAGGCAACGCTAGGACAGGAGCCGTGGTCAAACGCTCCTTTAATGTTTGGAACGCCCTCTCACAACTCTCGTCCCAACGAAACCTGTTCTCTTTCCTCATCAACGCCGTCATCGGTCTAGCTATCTTGGAGAAATCTTTCACGAACCGCCTGTAGTATCCAGCTAAACCCAAGAAACTCCTTACCTCAGCAACATTCTTCGGTGCTTCCCACTTTGTCACTGCCTCTATCTTCGCCGGATCCACAGCTACCCCATCTTTAGAGATTACATGCCCCAGAAAAGCAACTTTCTCCAACCAAAACTCGCACTTGGACAACTTAGCATACAACTCATGATCTCTCAACGTCTGCAACACGATCCTCAGATGCTCCTTATGCTCCTCCTTAGTCTTTGAGTAGACTAAGATGTCATCGATAAACACCACCACGAACTGGTCCAAGAACTGTCTAAAGATCCTATTCATCAAATCCATAAACACTGCCGGCGCATTGGACAACCCAAACGGCATCACCACATACTCATAATGGCCATACCTCGACGTGAAGGCTGTCTTCGGTATGTCCACCTCTCTAATCTTCACCTGATGGTACCCTGACCTCAAATCGATCTTAGAAAAGACCGTTGCACCACTCAACTGATCAAACAGGTCATCTATCCTTGGCAAAGGATACTTGTTCTTTATCGTCACACGGTTCAGCTCCCGGTAATCTATGCATAACCTCAAAGTTCCATCCTTCTTCTTCACGAAAAGAACTGGTTCTCCCCAAGGCGATACACTTGGTCTAATGTATCCCTTCTCTATCAAATCATCCAACTGCTTCCTAAGCTCCTCCATCTCCTTAGGACCCATACGGTACGGTGCCTTAGAGATTGGCCCCGTTCCTGGCTTCAACTCAACGGTGAAATCTATCTCCCTCTTCGGTGGCAACCCGGAATCTCTCCTCGGAAAGACATCTCGCATACTCTCCCACCACGGTATCTCCTCAACCGCCGGCTCTCTATCCGATCGTCTCTCACATGGCACAAAATCGAGGACATCCCTTCCTCGATACGACTTCAAAGTGACAAATTTGCAATCAACTTAACTTTGGGTTTGACTAGAAACCCACGGTATGACACACTAACTCCCTTAGGACCTCTTAGGGACACTTTCTTTTGATGACAGTCTATCTTGGCTTTGTACTTTCCTAACCAATCCATCCCAACTATCATCTCAAAACCATTAAAAGGAAACTCTAGCAAGTCTACAGGGAAATCGACTTGCCCAACTATCAAAGACACATCTCTAAACAGCCTCCCACACGATACAGACTCACCTGAAGGTATGAAAACTTGCTCCCTAACAGACTCATATACTCTCAAACCCAATCGCTTTACATGACTCGAAGACACAAACGATCGAGAAGCCCCGAATCAAACAAAACAAACGTAGGAACGCCATTAACAAGAAATGTACCGGTGATAACGTGCTCATCCTCCTCATTTTGCCTTCTTGTCCATCATGAACGACTTGCCACTTGTCTTCCGCCCACCTCCTGGACAAGATCTTGGCTGATGCGGTCGGCTTAGCACCCGACCCTTGATTGTTGTTGTTGTTCATCGGCGTCTTCGGATAAGAATTACCGCCGTTGCGGTTGCCTCCACTGGTAGCTCGACCTCCACGGTTTGGCCATGATCCGGTGATGCATGTTGCTCGCGAAGCTCTGCGCGCAGTCTCGGAAAGATCCCGTACACTTGTGCACTCATGTCTCTTGTGGCCTACGCCACCACAACCGAAGCGCAGTCACTCCCCGCCTATTGCTCACACTCCCACGGCCTCTCCAAAGGAAGTTCCAACACTAAACCCGGATCCGAAGAAAACCCCTTAGATTGATTGTGGTTGCCTTTCTTGAAATTAGATTGGCCACCACCCTCGCTCTCCGACTTCCTCTTCTCTCCACCTAACCTCTCCTTAGCCATCTCCACTAGCCTCTCAGCTCTCCCAGCCCTCTCATATGCTTCCTTCACATCAGTAAGGACTCCCACGGGTAACTTATCCATAATTGTCGTGGTTAGCCCTCTCTCAAACCTCAAAGCAAGATTCTCCTCACTCAAACCCATGTCCTCTGCATATCTGGATTTCTCATTGAACTGCCTGTAGTACTCACCACGAGACATCTCACCGTCATCTTAAACTTGTCGAACTCCTCCCTCAACTTACTCCTCACATGTTTCGCACGAACTCCTTCCTCACATGACCCCCTACTAAACTCCTCCCAAGGTATAGCAGGTAACCCCCGGTTGGTATATATCTCCTTGGCACTCACTTTCACTGAGTCCCACCACTTGCCATTTTGCCTCCCTCGGATAGAATGCGGCTGATCTACTCTCATCTCATCGGGACGCGAACTAAATCTAGTATGTTCTCCATCTCTCTCACCAACTATCAGTGTGGTTAGGCTCCTCAACCCCCTTGTACTCCTTCGGGTTAAACCTCGCGATATAGAGGCTGACTTTAGCATGGTCAACCTCCTTCTCCTTACTCTTATCCTTGTCCTCGTTCACTCTCTTCAGGGTCTCCGTGAGAGCGTCTTGGTGTTCCAACATCTTAACGATGTCATCCGTAGTCATAAGTTCAGCTCTCGCGTACAAGGCATTTCTCTTTGGCGGCATCTTGAAGCTATAGAAGAAAGGGATAAACATAAACACGCGTACTAAACCTCAAAACACGAACACGCGTTGCCCAAGACCTACTCGATCGAGTATCCAAACCCACTCGATCGAGTAACGGGCTACTCGATCGAGTGCCCCCGTGTACTCGATCGAGTACCCCAACTCCGAACTAAACAGACCTTCGATCTCTAACCCACTCGATCAAGTATCTAGGCTACTCGATCGAGTGACCCCTACTCGATCGAGTACCCCTAGTTACTCGATCGAGTGCCCCAAAACTCGATTCGGACTCAAAATCGCCATAAACCTACCCGATCGAGTCGGTCTTACTCGATCAAGTACCCCAATACGTAAGAGCTACCCGCATGTTACTTCGTATACTAACATGCCAAACTTTATAAAACCACATTATATTCTAACAAATAGGCTACGCATCTATTCTACTAATCAACAAGATCAACTCATCATGCTATTAAAGCCACATTATAAACATCCAACATGTTATCATCTCATTAACATGTTCCACATATCATTTTATTTCACATGCTCAACTTCCTATTTCAACACCAAACAATCAACACACTTCATCACTTTGTTGCACAAGTTAAACAATCACACAGACGACTCAACAAACACGTTCCCATGTGACCGGTTCAAAGTTGTAGGGCGACCCCCGCGACTTTAGGACGTCTCCCAAGCCTTTGCACTAGCTCCTACAACTTTTACCCCGGGTTCATTTTAATTGACTCCTATGTTCATTAAGTTCATTGGTTACAGGTTTCAGGATCGTCGCTCTGATACCATTTGTAACACCCCCATACTCCGAGTGCCTTACCAGGACCACTCAGGTATGGAGACATCACCATCTCGGTTGCCCGAGGTATGATAATCAAACAACAACGATAAAGAAACAACATTTATTATTAATAGTTTAATGAATGAAAACAATCCTTGAAACCAAACTGAAAGTAAGATACATTATTCCAAACTGTCTACTCAAATCGAAATATAAATAAATGCTAAACTACGGCGGAAGACTCTATCGTCATGTTGTGGCCATCCCAGCTATCCCCGTATCATCTCTATACCGCTCAATATCGCTCACCATCCCCGAATGGATCACCGCAGGTTTACAAAACAACACCGGGGTCAGTACTAATCACACAATCAAAACAGAAAACAATAATAAGACAAACAGACAGCCGAACTGCCACACACACACACATCCAACCAACCGTCTCCATCATCGATCGTCCTTTGGACCAGACCCTCGCCAGTGGGGACCGCAGCCGTTCCCACCTAAGCCCCGCTCATCGTACGAGCGATAACCCTGTCCATTAATGTGCACATCCCCTTTCGTGGCGGGTTCCACTAAGGGCGAAACTAGGGCGTGAGATCACTCCCACAAGTGACCCCACTTTCCCGAGAACGCATCTCGAGAACCATCAACAACACAACCACAATCACAAACACAATTACAATCATCAAATCAATTAACTAACTAAGACATCACCAATATCCCATTATGGGACTAATACCGAGTAGGAAATCCTACCTGGAAAGCACACACGCAGACGGTATCTACAAATTTGTCTCAAAACGCCTCTTCTATGAATTCTCCTCCTAACATATAACACACGGATACTACTATTCAAACACTATTCATAAAAACCCCCAATTACTAAATTAGGGTTTCACTAATCTTAACAAAACGTTATAAAAATTATGCTAGAAGCTTACCCTCGACGCAAGGAATCCAACGACACAAACTACGATGCAAACCGACCGTCTGATCTCCGGGAATTGTCAAGAACGCGATTAGGAAGAAGAACCAGTTGCTTTCTCTCTTAAACAGGTTTTAGGTTTTGTAAAAAGTGATTTAGAATAAAGACGAATATGTTTAAATACCTTAATCGCGTAATTAACAAAACCCGAGAAAAACCCCCGATAAACCGGACACTCGATCGAGTACCCAAGGTACTCGATCGAGTACCCCCCTACTCGATCGAGTGCCCCAGCTACTCGATCGAGTGCCCAACAGGTCAGAAACTATTTTATTCTGCGACATACCCTTACTCGACAGAGTAAGGGCTACTCGATAGAGTACCCCCAAGACCATAAATACGGAGTATTACAATCATATTATAGTAGTTCAAGACCAGATAAAAAATTGTGTCACCGTACGATTACTTCCGGAATATTTAAAATTGAAAAAGCACGTCTTGTTTAAGATGGAATATCCTTCTTAAATCTTAAAACGGGTCAAAGACTACCACATAGTGTTAATAAAGACAAAACAATTTGACATTTTCTAGGCAATTTGTCATGTAATTTGGTATATAATTGACCCGTTTTAAGCTTAAGATGAATAGTGTCCATCTTAATTGAGAATTTGTGTAATTTTTTAAATGAACTAAACTTTAGTATGTAATTATTAACATGAATCTTGTATCTATAACCTAGATATATGAAATTATTTGAAGCTAATAATTATTTTTGTAGACTCCAAATAAGAACAATTGTCGGCATACATTATTACTCATTTACACACTTGTTTCATCAATATATATTTGGTACTTTGAAGGAACAATTGCATTTGATAGTACTCCACATATGATAATGATAATGTGGGTCCTATTCATACAACAATTGGTCCTTGCTTTACCGGTCTTAACATAAAACAACATGGAGTAGTCAAATAAACCTTTTAGAAACTCAAAATTTAAAGGTGTTTTCAATATTGTTAATCATACAAATCCTCTCGATATATTATTTTCTCCTACAAAAGAAATTCACTCGGAAAACACTATGCCAATATCACAAATACTCGTGGAATATAAAGTACTAAATTGCCTCCTATAACACTTTATTTCATTTATTTTCTACTTATATTAGGATAAAATTAAATAAAATTTGCTTTGTTCTTAAGAAATTTACTTTTCTAAGGATCATTTTTTTTATATAAATCTACTTTTATTAGGATACATTGAATGACATTTTAGTTCATTTTCAACTTAAGATAAAATGAGAAGTTGTTACTCACAATTACATATAAATTTATAATCACTAAAATCTACATATATGTGTGTATGATTTAATAAATTCAATCTACTTATATTAGGATATAAAATTAAATAAAATTTGTTTTTTTAAGAAATCTAGTCTTATTAGGATAATTTTATAAATTTAATATTTTTTTTAGAATTTTAAGCGAATTGTGCATTTGGTATACTATTTCAATGCACTAATATAATTACTTTATTGGTATACATCAATAATGTAATAAAAGATTATTTATAGAATTAGGAGTCAAATTTGTATTATAATCCACTTAAACTAAATTTTATACGTAGTAGTAATAAGTCATGACTTAGTAGCACTACTACAGATACAGGCTATAACAACGGTCAAAAACCGTTGTTATATAAAAAAGCGGACGTTGTTAAAGCGTCCGTTATAGAAGGTTTTAACAACGGTTGCTTTACTTAAGGAAACCGTTGTTAAAACTATTAACCACGGTTTTATGTATAAAAACTCGTTGTGGAAAGTGTGACTCAATTTTGGGGGGAAAGTTATAACAACGGGTTTTAATATACAAAACCGTTGTTATAACTAAAGACAACGGGTTGTTTGTAAATACCCGTTGTTGTTTGTTCTTAAAAAATAAAAAAAAATTAAATTAAATATTACTAGATGCATGCATAATTACGGCCCGTTAGAATTCCGATGCATGCATTATTACTGACATCACTGTACATATGAACGGATAATATGGAATGAGAAGGGTTAGTAATAAGATTTGAAGCAGCATTATTGAGAGATATGATGATGATTATGGCACAACTTCCTAACATATATATTAATTAAAAAGCAACTCAACCCACACATTGCTTAGTATAAATACATTGCATTATCTCAACTAGCATTTCCATTATCTCAATATATTCATCTCCAAACCCTAACTGCTAAAACAAACTCTACTTAATCTTTCAAAACAAACTCAAAAAACTCCAACAAAATGAATGATTTCATCCTTAAGACTCTTACCATGATCGAGAACAACAACAGTTTCATCCGCCGTTTGCTCCACATTGAGGAAAGTTTCAGGAGCTACCTTGCGGATGCTCGATCCGTACTAAAGGACGCCAAAAAGATGGCTTGACATAGCAGCAGCAGTTGCAGCTATATGACGATATAGCAACTGCTGAACGGAACCTCCAAATAGCCAAGGAGTAGAGGACGGATATCATAGAAGAGAATAAGACTCTCTATGAAAATATAAGAATTGTATTTTTATTAATGTAATTTTTTTTTTAATTTATGTATATATATATATATATATATATATATATATATATATATATATATATATATATATATATATATATATATATATATATATATATATATATATATATATATATATATATATATATATATATGGGTTCTAGTAAGGCCCTCATATATAATGAGTCCCTAAGTCTTTATAAAAGCCTTTGGATATAGTGGATGGAGGGATGAGATTCAATCAAAATGAAAGGCTACAAACTAATCTCACTAAACAAAATGCTTATTACTCTAATTTCCTCCTCAACTCAATTATTCCCCTCATTAATCATTCATCTCCTCTCATTATCACAACCACACTACTTCTCTCTATCTCACTTCTCTCATTTCATAAACCAAAAAAAAAAACCATACAAAAAAACCAAACAAAAACAAACACCACCTCCGTCCTTCCTCCTGCCGCCAACCACCCCACGGCCACCCGTACCACCTTTCTCCCTCCAGATCCCGCACCTCCTTTCCTCCACACCTCTCCTCCTTCTACCCCCACCACCTTCCTCCACCCGCAACCCAACACCAGCCGGCCACCATCAACCAACAACAACAACGACAACATCCAGCAACAACAACCAGCAACAACCAACAACAACACCACCAGCCTCCATCAACCAACAACAACGACAACAACCAGCAACAACAACCAGCAACAACCAACAACCCAACAACAACCGGCCTTCCCCTCGCCCCCTCCAGATGCGCCGCCTCCTCCTTCCCGCCGTTGGTGTTGTCATTGGTGTTCATGTCGTTGTCGTTGGTGTTGATGTCATTGGTGTTGTCGTTGTCGTTGTCGTTGGTGTTGTCGTTGTCGTTGTCGTTGGTGTTGTCACCCTCACAACCACAACCAACCCGACATCCCTCTTTCTCTCCCATTTCCCGCCACCTACAGCCACCCTCACGGCCACCCAGAACCACCACTCGACTCCTCACCACCCTCGACCTAGATCTGTCCATACCCAGACCCAAACCAACCCGCAACCCCTTCAAAAATGAAGCCCTAAACCGGGTCACCAAAGTCCTCATATTCGTTCAAATTTCAAATTTTAAAATTCAGATTTGCTTATTTTTTTTTTTTTTTTAAAAAAAATTTTCGTCTGGTTTTTTGTTTTATTATTGTTATTATTGTTATTTGGTTTTTATTATTGGTATTTGGTTATTTGTTATTTTTCAAGTTTTTTTTTAAATTTCATATTTTGGGCTAAAGTTATACAATAATCAAAATAGAGTTATACTGTTAATGTCTGAAAGTTATACATTGTATAAATTGAAGTTACACAAATTTTGAACTAAAGTTATACATCTTGTCTATTAAAGTTATACACTGCGTGCATTAAAGTTATACACACGATATATAAAATTTTTTGTTATTTCAAATTTCGTACAACTTCAGTGGTCATTGTGTACAACTTCAATGCCCTTATGTGCAACTTCAGTGATCATTTATTTCAGATTTTGTATATATTGTTTTTGGTTTTTTTTTTTTTTTGTTTTTTAGTTAAGAGCTGTTTTTTAAGGGTTTATTTTTGACTTGTTTTTGTTTTTGTTTTTTGTTTTATATAAAAGTTCACTATTTGCGACTAAAGTTATACCCTTAAAACATTAAAGTTATACTATTTACGACTAAAGTTATACCCTTAAAACATTAAAGTTATACTATTTACGACTAAAGTTATACACTTTTTACAGTAAAGTTACACTATTAACATCTAAAGTTATACATTGTATAAATTGAAGTTATACAACCATTCAAGTTTGTTTTGTTGGTTTTTTTGTTAGGTTTGGTTTTGGTTTTTTTTTTGTTATTTGTTTTTTTTTTACTTATTGGTTAATTTTTTATTATTGTTATTGAAGTTTTTTTATTGTACTTTTTTGACTTATTGGTTTTTTTAATATCATCTTCTTATGTGTTGTTTCAAATCTGAATTTATAGTTCTCAAGTTATACAATTTTGAACTAAAGTTATACAAATTTGGACTAAAGTTATAAAAAAAATGACTAAAGCTGTACTCTTATGGAATAAAATTATACAATTTTGGACTAAAATTACACAAATTTGGACTGAAGTTATACAAATAAGGACTAAAGATATACAAATAAGGACTAAAGTTATACAAATAAGGACTAAAGTTATACAATTTTGGATTAAAGTTATACAAATTTTGACTACAATTATACAAAAAATGATTGAAGTTATACTCTTATGTAATAAAGTTATACAATTTTGGACTAAAATTACACAAATTTGGACTAAAGTTATACAAAAAATGACTGAAGTTATACAAATAAGGATTAAAGTTAGTCAAACAAGGACTAAAGTTATACAAAAACTGACTAAAGTTATACAAATAAGGACTAAAGTTATACAGATATGAACTAAAGTTATACAAATAAGGACTAAAATTATACAAAAACTGACTAAAGTTATACAAAAAAGGGCTAAAGTTATACAAAAATGGACTAAAGTTATACAAATATGGACTAAAGTTATACAAAAATTGACTAAATTGTATAACTTTAGTCCATATTTGTATAACTTTAGTCCATTTTTGTATAACTTTAGTCCTTATTTGTATAACTTTAGTCCATATTTGTATAATTTTAGTCAAGTTTTGTATAACTTTAGTCCTTTTCTGTATAACTTTAGTCAATTTTTGTATAACTTTAGTCCTTATTTGTATAACTTTAGTCCATTTTTGTATAACTTTAGTCCATTTTTGTAAAACTTTAGTCCTTATTTGTATACCTTTAGTCCATATTTGTATAACTTTAGTCCATTTTTGTGTAACTTTAGTCCTTATTTGTATAACTTTAGTCCATATTTGTATAACTTTAGTCCATTTTTGTAACTTTAGTCCTTATTTGTATAAGTTTAGTCCATATTTGTATAATTTTAGTCAAGTTTTGTATAACTTTAGTGCTTTTCTGTATAACTTTAGTCATTTTATATCATTTTTATATAAAAATGTCAAATAATAGATTAAAATCAACAAATTATAAGAATTTTTATATAGCTAAGATTAAAATAACAAATTTTATGAAAAATATTTTAGTAGATCTTAGATGAAAAAAAAGTATCTCACACAAAAAAAAAAACGAGATTTAAAACCCGAAATCTTAAAAAAAAAAAAAAAACGTTTAACAAGAAGAGATTTGAGAAAATGAATAAAAAATGAGAACTAACAAAATAAAAGACAATTAAAATAAAATAAAAGACAACAAAAAAATGAATGGAAAAAACAACTCAAAACATACAAATTAACACCAAACGAAAAAAAAAAACGAGGTGAAAAAAAAAAAAAACCGAGGTGGCGGCGGTGGGGTGGCGGCGGCGGGGGTGGTGAGTTGGTGTCGGGTGGGGTGGTGGTGGGTGGTGGTGAATGAAGATGAGAGGAGTGGGTGATTTATTTGGGTTTTGGTTTTTTGGGTTTTTTTAGAGGGGAGAGAAAAGTGAGATGTAGAGAGAGGAGGATGAGTTGTGATAATGAGATGATGAATGATTAGTGAGGTTGTTTTATTGAATTGATGAGTTAATTAGAGAAAAGGTGGAGGGATTAATTTGTAGCCACATATTGACATCAAATCCTAACCTTCCATTGCCTTGATCCAATGACCCTTAGAAGGACTTATGGACTCAAATACATATGTTGGCCTTAGTTGATCTATTCTCTCTCTCTGTCTCTCTCTCTCTCTCTCTCTCTCTCTCTCTCTCTCTATATATATATATATATATATATATATATATATATATATATATATATATATATATATATATATATATATATATATATATATATATATATATATATAGTATTAGGTTCAAGAAAGTCCATGTCTTACATGTGAGTCCATAAGTTCCCTTTAGAGCCATTGGATGAGGAAGATGGAGGGTTGAGATTGGAAGCAAAAAAAGTAGGATTAATGTCTAATAAAACACTCCCCCTCTCTACTTTACTAATCCACACTAATCAAATATTAATCCACTATATAACCTTTATTTTTCCACCAACTTCTCTCTCATTCACAATTCACTTCTCTACTCCCTCTCTAAAACCCAAATTAATTCAAAACCCAAATAATACTCTCATCCTAACAAACCCAAATAATTCAAAATCTAAAAAATAAAAAAAATTCCCTCCATATTACTCTCCACCCACCTCCACCGGCCCCACTACCGACCACCACCCTCACCCTTCATCCCAACACGGCCTACCCACACTCGACAGCCACCACCGCTGTAACACCCCCTCATACCAAGGTGCCTTACCAGGACCACCCTACCATGAGAATGCGTTACCATCTCGGTTGCCCGAGGTTAGTACATATCAAAAGCGTCTGAACTGAGCACATTTATTAAAGTAATGTAATTAACAAAGTTTACAACATCCAAAACCAAATACCGTCTAATGAAATACAACTTCGAAGTCTTAATAATAAAAGAAACTCGCTAAGACTCCGACGGTGATGCTATGACTCATGGTGGTAAATCTCCCAAGATAATCCCCAAGCTCTCACTAGCAAAACCTGTCAAGCCTGCTCACCATCCCCGAATGGATCACCGCAGATTCCACAAACAACAACGGGGTCAGTATTATGCAACAAACAAGACAAACAAATGCAATACTCGTCTGATCATCATCAACTCCCAATCACCCTGTCTCACATAGTATCCGACTACACACTAAAGTGTGTAGCCCCCGCCAGATTACCCATCGCAACGGGTAATCCTCGCCGCCGATGGGTGACCGCAGCCGATCCCACCTAGTCCAGCTCCTCACGAGCGACAACTATCCCTGTCCCTTAATGTGCACATCCCCTCCCGTGGCGGGTTCCACGGAGGGCGAACTAGGGTGTGAAGCCACTCCCGCAAGTGACTCCACCATAATCACAACCACATGACATTACTGTCATCTCAATCCCCTCACACCAACACTGTCACAACAATCTCCATATTACGATGATCAACAGACAACGATAAATACAACAACATGTCATGTAAAGCACAGTAAACTGAGTAGGGAAACCCTACCTTAGCAATCACAGCAGTAAGCAACACGGACAATCAAAAAGGCTCCTCTACGAAGTCTTCTCCTATACAATGATCATACAACACAATTACACTTTGTACAATTCCCAACATCCCCTTCCATATAAATGTATAGCAACCCGAAACGATGCAATAATTACAAAGATGTACTTACCAACAGTGCAACAAGAACTTATACGCAAGAATCACCGCAATTATCCACACAAAGATGCTACGAAATGCTCAAAGGAATGATTAGGGAATGATTTGGGTATGATTAGGGTAACGTAGAATTGATAACGCTGTGAAAAGTGATATTAGAAACTGACGCGGAAATATAAAATACCCTAATCACTCCTTAATCAAACCGTCGAAATATAACTTCGCCAAACCGGACACTCGGTCGAGTGCAACAACACTCGGCCGAGTGTCCAATACTCGGTCGAGTATTCACTATACTCGGCCGAGTATTCCTCGGCAGAACCGAAACAACACCCACTAAGAGCACTACTCGGCCGAGTAGGCTCTACTCGGTCGAGTAGGCTCCAAAGAAGATCCGTAGTGTTACAATCTTTCCCCCTAAAAAGAACTTCGTCCCGAAGTTCACACTCTACTACACACAAGCACAACACCACGACACAAGACTCTAACAATCACATGAGACAACTCCAAGGAACTACACAAGCATCACAACAAGTTACCCAAAACGCATCTCCCGACACGAATCAAACAAAGCAAAGAAAACACAAAACACTATCGCGACCATCTCCTACCCCCCCTAAAAAGACAACGGTTACGTCCCCGTAACCAAACATACCTGATCAAAAAGGTTAGGAAAGCGGTCTCGCATAGCTTCCTCGGGTTCCCATGTGGCTTCCTCCACATTATGATTAGACCAAAGGACCTTGAGTAAGACCGTCTCACCATTCCGGGTCTTACGAACCTTGCGATCAAGAATCTCCTTAGGAATCTCAGCATAGGACAAGGATTCATCAAGTTCGATGTTCTCCATCTCGAGGATGTGCGACGGATCACTCACATATTTCCGGAGTTGAGACACATGAAAAACATTGTGCACTCTATCCAAAGTCTGGCGGTAAAGCTAACTTTGTAGGCTACCTCGCCAACACGGTCCGAGAATTTCATAAGGGCCTATAAACTTTTGGCTTAACTTACCCTTCTTCCCAAACCTCATAACACCTCGCATAGGTGACACTTTCAAAAGCACCTTGTCACCTACCGCGAACTCAATGTCCCTGCGGTGTAAGTCGGCGTAGCTCTTCTGACGATCTTGAGTTGCTCTCATCTTTTGGCGAATCAACTGGATTTGCTCAACCATATCTTGAACCAATTGTGGCCCTAAGACCACTGTCTCGGAACTATCATCCCAACAAACTGGACTTCGGCATTTCCGGCCATACAAAGCTTCAAAAGGTGCCATCCCAATGCTTGTATGATAACTATTATTGTATGAAAACTCGATCAAATCAAGTCTGTCTTCCCAACTGCCTCCAAAGTCCATAACACATGCCCTTAGCATGTCTTCTAAGGTCTTGATGGTCCGTTCTGTCTGACCATCGGTTGCCGGATGAAAAGCTGTACTCATCTTCAAAGTTGTACCCATCAACTCTTGCAGTTCTTGCCAAAACTTTGATATGAACCTCGCATCACGATCGGAAACAATATCTTTCGGAATACCATGCAACCGAACCACATGCTTTCGGTAACCCAATGCAAGCTGCATCTTAGACCAAGTATCCTTCATGGGGACGAAATGGGCTGATTTGGTTAGCCGATCCACAATCACCCAAATCATGTTGTTACCTTGCTGTGACCTAGGTAACCCCACAATAAAGTCCATGGAGATCGACTCCCACTTCCACTCAGGCACTGTCAGAGACTGAATCTTACCTTGAGGTCTCCTTTGTTCACCTTTGACCCTTTGACAGGTCAAACATCTAGCCACAAACTCAGCTACGTCTCTCTTCATGTTCGGCCACCAAAAAGTCTTCTTAAGGTCTCTGTAAAGCTTATCACCACCCGGGTGAACTGAATAAGGAGTGCAATGAGCCTCAGACAAGATCATTCTCCTCAACTCTGCATCGTCAGGAACACACCATCTCCCATCAAAACGAACACTCCCATCTGGATGTATAGAGAACCGGGAAGCTGCTCCACTCTCTACCTTTGACTTCCACTCCTGGATCTTAGGATCAAGCTCTTGCTTACTTTTGATGTTTTCATACAACTCTGGCTCGATCGTCAAATCCCCGATGGTATTCCCCTCTCGAATCATAAAGATCCCCATTCCAGACATCTCATCTCTCAACTTCAGCAAGGACATAGCTGTACATAGCGAATGAACGCTCTTCCTACTCAAAGCATCAGCGACAACATTAGCTTTACCCTCATGATAGATGATCTCCATATCATAATCTCCAATCAGCTCCATCCACCGCCTCTGTCGCATGTTAAGCTCCTTCTGAGTGTGGATATACTTTAGACTCTTATGATCGAGAGAACACCTTAAAAGTTGCGCCATAAAGGTAGTGCCTCCAGATTTTAAGAGCGAACACAATCGCACTTTTGACTCCAAATCATGAGTAGGGTAGTTCTCCTCATATTGCTTCAAGCGCCTCGAAGCATAAGCTATCACTTTCCCTCCCTGCATCAAGACACAACCCAAACCGTTCTTTGAAGCGTCGGTATAGACCTCAAAGTTCTCACAACCCTCTGGCAAGGCTAGGATAGGAGCTGTGGTCAAGCGTTCTTTTAAGGTCTGAAACGCCGTTTCACAACTCTCATCCCAAACAAATCTGACTTCTTTCCTCATCAAGGACGTCATAGGCCGTGCTATGGTAGAGAAATCCTTCACAAATCTCCGGTAGTAGCCGGCAAGGCCTAAGAAACTCCGGATCTCAGCAACATTCTTCGGCGATTCCCACTTGGTAACGGCCTCAATCTTACTAGGATCCACAGATACCCCCTTCTTGGATATGACATGGCCTAGAAAAGCCACTTCCTCTAACCAGAACTCACACTTGGATAACTTGGCATAGAGCTGATTTTCTCTCAAAGTCTGCAAGACTATCCTCAAATGCTCTTCGTGCTCTTCCTTGGTCTTGGAATAAACTAGGATATCGTCGATGAAAACAACCACAAACCTATCCAAAAACGGTGTGAAGATCCGGTTCATCAAATCCATAAATCTTTCTTTGGCGCATTGGTCAACCCAAAAGGCATCACTACATACTCGTAGTGACCATAACGAGATCGGAACATTTGTTTTAGGAATATCTTCGTCGCTATCCTCGGTGATGATACCCCGACACGAGATCAATCTTAGAGAATACACCAGCTCCACTTAAGCGATCGAACAAATCATCAATCCTCGCAACGGATACTTGTTCTTCATCAACCCGATTGAGCTCTCGTAGTCAATGCACAATCTCATACTCCCATCTTTCTTCTTTACAAAAAGAATTGGAGCTCCCCACGGTGACACGCTAGGCCTGATATAACCCTTGTCTAACAACTCATGTAACTGCTTCTTCAACTCAGCCAACTCTTTAGGTGCCATACGATAAGGTGCTTTAGATATAGGACCCGTTCCCGGCTTAAGCTCCACGCTGAAATCGACATCCCTCTTGGGAGGCAAACTCGGTATTTCCTCAGGAAATACATCTTCAAATTCTTTCACCACGGAAATCTCAGAAGTTGTCGGCGGCTCTACTCGGTGATCTCTCACATGACAAAGGATTAAGGGGCACTTCTTCCTTAAACATGACTTTAAAGTCATAACCGCTATAAACCTACACTTAGGCTTTACCACAAACCCTCTATAGGACACCTTAACACCCTTGGGACTCTTTAAAGACACTCTCTTCTGTCTACAATCTATCCTGGCATCATACCTACCTAGCCAATCCATCCCGACAATCACCTCAAACCCATCCTTAGGAAACTCTAACAGGTTTACTGGTAAATCTACCCCTCCAATCACCATAGATATACCCTTATATAACTTGAGACACGACACAGACTCCCCCGAAGGTATGAACACATCATCTTTTACAACCTCAAAATTGCCCAAACCCATAGACACAGCATGACTTTTAGACACAAACGAATGTGTAGCCCCGGAATCAAACAAAACAAAGGACGGTACATTATTAACAAGAAAGGTACCGGTAACTACATGAGCATCATCCTGTGCTTCCTGCTTATCCATCATGAAGAGCTTTCCACTATTCTTCTGTCCTCCACCCTGAACTGAAGCATTGGAGGTACTAGGCTTAGCTGCCGAATCCTGGGTGACACTGTTATTCTGGCGCTGGTAAGTGAAAGATCATAGATCCATATTAGACTCTCTAATAAAATTAATTTATCTCATAAATTGATGTTTATGTGATCTATGTAACATGCATGCTAATATGAAAGCATAAAAACAAAGTATAAGGAAAAACAATTTCCTTACATTGAATATAAGGTAAAATGGGCACAAATTAGTTCTCCTTACTAATTTGTTCTTGAGCTAAATATATGTGGATGATCCTCCTTGTATAACCTTCAACTAGAAAGTCTCCTCCAAGTAGCACCCAAGAACAACCCAAATAATATTAATAAGTAAGAACTAGTAACTTATTAATATGTGCCCTTGATAATAATACTAGTAATATTACTAACTATTCTTAGTAATAATAGTATACTAGAGAGGAATTATTGTAGAGAGAAGGAAGAGCTTTTTTCACATGCAAAACATAATGATATATGTGTAAGTAAGGTAGTGTGAAGAAGTGAATAAATAGATGGAGTGAAGGAAGGGAAGTGGCGGGTGGAATATGATGGAGTGATGGAGTGTATAAACTTTGTCTTATATTTTTCATCTTACATCACATGCAAAATCTTATATAAGATAAATTATGGTAGTATACAAAATAAGGTAAAATGATTATGTGAGTAATCATCCATTACACTTATTTTACACGGTCCACATGACCATATACGGGTCCATGTTGGTTTTTATATTTGTCGCACAAATCCGTGTAATTATCATATTAAACATCGTATCATGTTTAAATGCTTCCATAATAAATTCGTCCAATTCACTCTGTAAATATACGTGTACCACTACACATATTATTTACGTACTAATATTAATCACATTAATCAATTAGTACAATTTTAGTAAATTAACAGTTAATTAACTAAAACCCGTTTCCCAAAACTTATTATTTAATTATCGCATAATTAAATAATAATCGCCGCTCCTCGAGTTCGCAACTCGAAATCTCTCTAACAATAATCGACTAACCTCTTAGTCTATAAATCAAGGGACTAAAGGAATTGTATCTCATACAATTAATTAGTTATCAATTTGGGTTCGTTCCTTTAGGTGTGACCGAAAGGGTCGATTGATCACCGCCGTCTCACGACAATAACGTCAAACTCTAGTCACCCAACCGTTATCGATTTACGTTAATCAACCGACGAGGATCAAATAATTAAATATCCGATGATATTCTATTAATGAGATTTATTATGTTAACGCACTATTGTGGAGGACACTAACTCCAACAATCTCCCACTTGTCCGACACAAGGTGTGCGCTACCAATTCTCTTGTCCGTTTTAATCTCCCACTCAATGCAAGGTGTCTTTCGGGTCGCACTTGCACATGAACACATCGCGAGTGGTTTTCTCGATCGGGAGTGTGACTACCAGACCGGAAAAATCTCTCACAGATTACTTCCGAGCGTGGCCACGCATTTGTAGTCATTAACTCCTCGAGTGGCCTTGAGATATAGTTACCCAACGTGGGTGGACAATTTCGTATGCCCTATCTATCCTATTGCTGTCTGACTCACCATGACCTAGTAAACGCCCTTTTGGCCTCCTTTCACGGCACGACCTAGGACAAAAACCAAAGTCACTCTCGGAAAGCGCACTGCTCGGATAATAGTCTCCAGTCAAAAGAATCAACTCATTAGAACATCTTAGAGATCCCCGCCATGACCGGGCGTCTATAATAGAACTTAGGGACTCTCTAAATGGTCACCTTTGTCCCAAGCAAAGTGTCACACACTCCGCCTATGTAATCGACAGTCATCATATATGACCTTATGGTGTTGAACAACCATCAATCGACTCACAATCTAGTCACTCCGAGACGTCACCTCATTAAGTGACTAGGGACAAAATACAATGTTCATCTTATTCACTTGAATAGTGTTCAACATTGTCTCCACAACTTATTCAGATAAACAAGGTATTAAAATTTAGTCACACTAAATAAAAAATTCATAAAAGAATTAATACGAAAACAATGAATGTGATTATCATATATATAATAAAAGATACACTATCCAATTATTACATATCCATAATCTAAAGAAAATCTGGTACTCGTCTCAATCCCATAGAGACGACATGACCATCATGCTTAGCCTTTGATAAAGGCTTGGTTAAAGGATCAGCAATGTTGTCATCTGTCCCAACCTTACAAATGTCAATTTCCTTCCTTTCCACATAATCTCTAATTACATGGTATTTCCTTTCAATGTGTCTAGATTTGTTACTAGACTTAGGCTCTTTGGCTTGAAAAATTGTGTTAGAAGAGGTTTTGGCACGAAATTTTTGGGACATGCATACCTACTGATCTCAAAAGGTTTGTGGAATTTTTTGGTGATTTGTCAAGTAATTTTGCTAATTTTAATGATTTTTGGTAGAAAACCGAGTCAAAATGTCGCATTTTAGTGAAAAATTGACTAAAATTAGTTAAATGTTGATTCGGTGCATGGCCTTTTTATGGTATTTCATGCATGTTTTCTACTGATTGTATGCAAAAGGTTGAAGGTTGGTTCGAATTTTTTGCATGTTTATTGATTTTTGAGTAAAAAGTCGATAAAAGTCCAATTAATTAATCATTATTTCGAAATTTTTGATTCTGCCCATGATAAATTTATGTACATTTAAGAATATTATTTAAATGTCAAAAGTGATTTTGCATGTGTGTTTTCACTTTGTTTTGATGATTTATTGGTTTTAGTGGTTAAAAACCGATAAATATCGATCTTTTTCTTCACAAAATTTATCCGAAATTTTTGGGCATCTTTTATGACTTTTTGGTGTTCTTGGGAGTGTTCCAGAATACTAAAAATTTTTGTTTCAATTGTTTGGGTAATTTTTCAATTATTTTGGATTTTTACTTAAATATTATGATTTTTCGAATTTAATTAGCAAATTATCACCAAACCAAACTAATAATTTGTCATAAAATTAGTGAGGACTAATTTTGAGGTTCAAAACAGTTTGGACTATTAGTTTGGACTTAAATGAGATTTAAGAGTTAATTATTGATTTTTACATGTTAAAAATCGATTAAATCCACAAAACCGAGATGGATACCAATGAAGATAGGTAGGGCGATTTTGGCATCATATTTACAGCATTTTAAGCATATTTATTTAAGTTGAATGAATGATTGTCATTTATTTAAAGTATTTATCTTTTGTACCTAGTATGGCCTAGTTAATTTTTAATCGTTATTACCCGAAATGAATGGGAATATCGATTTGTTTGTAATTAAATACGATCTCGTATCGTCGGTTTGTAATTAATTAATAGTTTTATTCATTTTATTAATTAATGTATAATAGGAATAGCTATGTAATTAATTTGTAATAGTTATTTTACCGGCGTTTCCAAAAGACGGATTACAACGAGACGGAGTCTATTTTTGGAAGGTGTTCCAAATCCCACAAGGAAGAGCCACTTAAGGAATGAAGAGGCAAGGGACCAAGGAGTTGGTTTCCGAAGTGTAATAGACTAGTTGTTTATTAACTAGGAGGCCATACTAGGATTTAATCATATGCTTACATGTTTGCTTGTTTTATTTTCGCGCATGCCAAAATCGCCATTCACATGCATTTTATTTTGCGGTTGTCAATTCACGTCATTTACATTCACTGAATTAATTCACTTATAAGGAATTTATGACTAAATTGACAAGATCTCTCACTTAACTAAAATTGAGATTAGCCTTACCAATTAGTAACACCTATGAATCTCTTGTTCATTAGAGCCACGCTCGCCCAAGCGGGGTGTTCTCTTTTTACCTTGGGTAAGTAGGGTGGTAAGCGGTTATCACACGCCAAAATTGGTTGGACTCAACGGGATATAAGACGGTCTTGTGTTCCGGGGCTAGTAGATAAATTTGAGGAAATTTGTCGACCAAGAGTTCTAGAGGTAGAATTAGTCAACGTGACTTACCGAATTTACGCAATTATGGGATGTTTCGCCCAAGCGATGCTCATTTTTGTTTAATATTTGGGTCTTGGAATCATTTATATAATTTAGTGGGAGGTCATTATATAAATGCTAAAACTTGCTAAACATGTTTTTACAAGTAATTTTTAAAACAATGAATGTTAATTTTCCCTTTTTGTTGTAGCATTTTAATTCGCAATGGCAACTTCATCAACTCCATCGACTACTTCACTAGGCAAAGATTCATGGCTAAGGTCCGTAATGGACAAATGTATTTTAAAAGATGACGGTAGTAACTTTCTTGAATGGGAATCCAACATCAAAAGTGCCGCGTTGTCCGACAATGTGCTCACTTACTTGACCGATGCTCCTCCTATTGAGCCCGGTGCAAGAGCTTCATCGGCGGTGCGGACCGCCCATGATGACTATGTGAGGATGTTGAATGATATCAAGAATGTGTTGATATGGTCAATATCGCCAAACCTCAAGCTATCATGCATTTCTTTAAATGCTTACGAGATATTCACTCGTATGATCACTATGTTTTCACAAACACCTAAAGTCCGTCAATACGATGCGGCGGCACGCTTCTTTGAAGCTAAGCTTGAGAGGGGCCAAAAGGTTGGTCCCCATGTCCTTAAAATGGTCGAATATGTTGACATCCTAGAGCGTCTAGGGTGTAAGATTCCTAAAACTCTTGTGGTGGATCGTATCCTTCACTCACTCCCCACCAAGTTTGCCCACTTTAGGGTAAACTACAACATGAATGGTATGGATAAGAGTTACCATGAAATTCATGCACTCCTCACCCAAGCGGAGAGGGATATGGAGGCTAGTGGGAGTGAAAAGGGAGATGTTTTAACCATGAAGTTAAAGAACATGTCTCTTGGAGTCAAGAAAGGAAAAGGGAAAGAAAAGTCCCAATTCAAGAAATCGTCAAAGAAAATTGACAAGGGAAAGGGGAAGGCCGTTGTGAATGGCAATCCCAAGGCAAAAAGTGTCAAGCTCTCCGAGGCCGAATGTTTCCATTGTAATGGGAAGGGGCATTATAGGAGGAGTTGTCCCAAATACTTGGAGGATCTCAAGGAAGGGCGTGTGACGCCTATTGGTATGATTTCCTCTCTCTATGTGATAGACGTTAATTATGCTTGTACTTCCACTTGGGTACTTGATACCGGATGTGGCTCTCACCTTTGTAACCATTTGCGGGGTATAAGGGACGTGCAAGCACTAGCAAAAGGTGATGTGGATCTCCGCATGGGCAATGGAGCTAGAGTAGCCGCCGTTGCCGTAGGGACCTATGTGCTCACTTTAGCTAGTGGTTTAGAGTTGTATTTAAATAAGTGTTATTTTGTACCAACTTTAACTAAGAACATCATCTCCATTTCGCGTTAGACACGAAAGGTTTTTGTTTTATGATTAAGGACAAGTGTTGTACTTTTTCTTTAAATGATGTGGTTTATGGCAAGGCCATTTCAATTGGAGGCATTTATGTTTTAAATGATGTTAATGACGTTTATCATATGGAAACTAAAAAGCTCAAAAGGGTGATCCAAACGAATCCTACCTTTGGCATTGTCGTTTAGGCCACATAAACGAAAGACGCATTAAGAGACTTGCTTCATCAAAAGTGCTCAAACCATTTGGTTTCGAATCTTATGGTACATGCGAGTCTTGCCTTTTAGGCAAGATGACTCGTGCACCTTTTTGCGGGAAAAGGGACACGAGCTAGTGAGGTTTTGGCTCTCATACACACGGATGTGTGTGGACCATTAACCATCACCGCTAGAGGAGGTTTTCTCTACTTCATTACTTTTACTGATGACTTAAGTAGATATGGGTATGTCTACTTAATGAAGAACAAAAGTGAAGCCTTTGACAAGTTCAAAGAGTTTCAAAAGGAAGTAGAGAACCAATTGGATAAAAAGATAAAGACTCTACGGTCCGACCGTGGTGGTGAGTATCTAAATATTGAATTTGATTCACACCTAAAAGATTGTGGTATAGTATCACAATGGACTCCTCTAGCACACCGCAATTAAATGGTGTGGCGGAAAGGAGAAACCGAACTTTACTTGATATGGTTCGGTCAATGATGAGTCTAACTGAGCTTCCTAGTTCATTTTGGGGTTTTGCCCTCTTTCTGCAGATATTTTCACTAAATCGAAGCCCGACTAAAGCAGCCGATAAGACTCCATATGAGATATGGACAGGGAGAGTCCCTCATTTGTCATTCATGCGTATTTGGGGTTGCGAAGCGTACGTTAAGATCAAGTCTGACAATAAGCTTGCACCCAGATCTGACAAATGTCTTTTTGTAGGATATCCAAGGGAAACACGTGGCTATTACTTCTACAATAAACACGAGAACAAAGTGTTTGTGGCTCGTGATGCTGTCTTCCTAGAAAAGGAATTTATTTCTAAGAGACAGAGTGGGAGAAAATTTGAACTTGAAGAAGTTCGAGAGCCACAAACCGAGAACGAGGTAGAGGAGAACGTGGAGGAAAGCATTCCCTCTTCCTCTGAAACGGTAATTATTCCTAGAAAGTCAAGTAGGATTTCTAATCCACCTGATCGCTACCTTGGTAACATCGAAGAGGATGGTGTTTTGTTACTTCTTGAGAGTAATGAACCCACTACCTACAAATCGGCCATGTCTAGTCCCGACTCCTCGCTTTGGCTAGAAGCCATGCGGTCCGAAATGGATTCCATGTACGAGAACCAAGTATGGGACTTGGTGGATTTACCTGAGGGAGTGCGACCTCTTCAGTGTAAATGGATATACAAAATTAAACTCGGCGTGGATAAACATGTGGATGTTTACAAAGCTAGATTGGTGGCAAAAGGTTTCACCCAAGTTCATGGTTTACACTATGACGAAACCTTCGCTCCGGTCGCTATGCTTAGGTCCATTAGGATAATCTTAGCGGTTGCCGCATTTCATGATTATGAGATTTGGCAAATGGATGTCAAAACCGCCTTTTTGAATGGGATTCTAGAAGAAGAGGTGTACATGATACAACCCGAAGGTTTTGTGGATACATCTAACCCTAAGAAGGTGTGTAAGCTCAAGAAGTCCATTTATGGTCTTAAGCAAGCATCTAGGAGTTGGAACCATCGCTTTGATCATGTCATTAAACAATACGGATTCACTAGAAGTGTGGAAGAACCGTGTTTATACATGAAGTTTAGTGGGAGTAAGGTTGTATTCCTTGTCCTATATGTGGATGACATATTGCTCATTGGGAATGACATTCCATCGCTCACTTCCGTTAAGGAGTGGCTAGGGAAACACTTCCAAATGAAGAACTTGGGAGAGGCACAACGAATCTTAGGTATCCGGATCTACAGGGATAGGTCCAAGAGGATACTAGCATTGAGTCAAGAAGCTTATATTGACAAAGTTCTTGACCGGTTCAATATGAAAGACTCCAAGAGAGGATTTCTACCTATGGGCCAAGGGATTACTTTGAGCAAGTCACAGTCTCCCTCTACCCCTAAGGAAATTGAACACATGAAGACCGTCCCTTATGCTTCCGCTGTTGGGTCTATCATGTATGCTATGATTTGCACTCGTCCCGACGTTGCGTATGCCTTGAGCATGACAAGTCGGTATCAAGCCAAGCCTGGTGAGAGTCACTGGATAGCCGTAAAGAACATCCTTAAGTACTTGAGAAGAACTAAGGATTCGTTCTTAGTGTTTGGAGGAGAAACTGAGTTGTGTGTAAGAGGTTACACGGACGCAAGTTTCCAAACTGATCGGGATGACATGAAATCCCAATCCGGCTACGTTTTTATGCTAAATGGAGGAGCCATTTTGCTTTGGAAGAGCTTCAAGCAAAGTGTTCTGCGGATTCTACAACAGAGGTGAGTACCTTGCGGCGTACGAGGCTGCGAAGGAAGCTGTTTGGATTAGGCAATTCATGGAGGGGCTAGGAGTAGTCCATTCCGCCAAAGATCCTATCACTCTATATTGTGATAACAGTGGAGCTATTTTTCAAGCCAAAGAGCCTAAGTCTAGTAACAAATCTAGACACATTGAAAGGAAATACCATGTAATTAGAGATTATGTGGAAAGGAAGGAAATTGACATTTGTAAGGTTGGGACGGATGACAACATTCTTGATCCTTTAACCAAGCCTTTATCAAAGGCTAAGCATGATGGTCATGTCGTCTCTATGGGATTGAGACGAGTACCAGATTTTCTTTAGATTATGGATATGTAATAATTGGATAGTGTATCTTTTATTATATATATGATAATCACATTCATTGTTTTCGTATTAATTCTTTTATGAATTTTTTATTTAGTGTGACTAAATTTTAATACCTTGTTTATCTGAATAAGTTGTGGAGACAATGTTGAACACTATTCAAGTGAATAAGATGAACATTGTATTTTGTCCCTAGTCACTTAATGAGGTGACGTCTCGGAGTGACTAGATTGTGAGTCGATTGATGGTTGTTCAACACCATAAGGTCATATATGATGACTGGTCGATTACATAGGCGGAGTGTGTGACACTTTGCCGGACAGTGACCATTTAGAGAGTCCCTAAGTTCTATTATAGACGCCTGGTCGTGGCGGGGATCTCTAAGATGTTCTAATGAGTTGATTCTTTTGACTGGAGACTATTATCTGAGCAGGTGCAGTTTCCGAGTGACTTTGGTTTTTGTCCTAGGTCGTGCCGTGAAAGGAGGCCAAAAGGGCATTTACTAGGTCATGGTGAGCTGTATTGTGCAATAGGATAGATAGGGCATACAGAAATTGTCCACCCACGTTGGGTAACTATATCTCAAGGCCACTCGAGGAGTTAATGACTACAAATGCGTGGCCACGCTCGGAAGTAATCTGTGAGAGATTTTTCCGGTCAGGTAGTCACACTCCCGATCGAGAAAACCACTCGCGATGTGTTCATGTGCAAGTGCGACCTGAAAGACACCTTGCATTGAGTGGGAGATTAAAACGGACAAGAGAATTGGTAGCGCACACCTTGTGTCGGACAAGTGGGAGATTGTTGGAGTTAGTGTCCTCCACAATAGTGCGTTAACATAATAAATCGACTCACAATCTAGTCACTCCGAGACGTCACCTCATTAAGTGACTAGGGACAAAATACAATGTTCATCTTATTCACTTGAATAGTGTTCAACATTGTCTCCACAACTTATTCAGATAAACAAGGTATTAAAATTTAGTCACACTAAATAAAAAATTCATAAAAGAATTAATACGAAAACAATGAATGTGATTATCATATATATAATAAAAGATACACTATCCAATTATTACATATCCATAATCTAAAGAAAATCTGGTACTCGTCTCAATCCCATAGAGACGACATGACCATCATGCTTAGCCTTTGATAAAGGCTTGGTTAAAGGATCAGCAATGTTGTCATCTGTCCCAACCTTACAAATGTCAATTTCCTTCCTTTCCACATAATCTCTAATTACATGGTATTTCCTTTCAATGTGTCTAGATTTGTTACTAGACTTAGGCTCTTTGGCTTGAAAAATAGCTCCACTGTTATCACAATATAGAGTGATAGGATCTTTGGCGGAATGGACTACTCCTAGCCCCTCCATGAATTGCCTAATCCAAACAAGCTTCCTTTCGCAGACCTCGTACGCCGCAAGGTATTCACCTCGTTGTAGAATCCGCAGAACACTTTGCTTGAAGCTCTTCCAAAGCAAACAGCTCCTCCATTTAGCATAAAAACGTAGCCGGATTGGGATTTCATGTCATCCCGATCGTTTGGAAACTTCGTCCGTGTAACCTCTTACACACAACTCGCTTTCTCCTCCAAACACTAAGAACGAATCCTTAGTTCTTCTCAAGTACTTAAGGATGTTCTTTACGGCTATCCAGTGACTCTCACCAGGCTTGGCTTGATACCGACTTGTCATGCTCAAGGCATACGCAACGTCGGGACGAGTGCAAATCATAGCATACATGATAGACCCAACAGCGGAAGCATAAGGGACGGTCTTCATGTGTTCAATTTCCTTAGGGGTAGAGGGAGACTGTGACTTGCTCAAAGTAATCCCTTGGCCCATAGGTAGAAATCCTCTCTTGGAGTCTTTCATATTGAACCGGTCAAGAACTTTGTCAATATAAGCTTCTTGACTCAATGCTAGTATCCTCTTGGACCTATCCCTGTAGATCCGGATACCTAAGATTCGTTGTGCCTCTCCCAAGTCCTTCATTTGGAAGTGTTTCCCTAGCCACTCCTTAACGGAAGTGAGCGATGGAATGTCATTCCCAATGAGCAATATGTCATCCACATATAGGACAAGGAATACAACCTTACTCCCACTAAACTTCATGTATAAACACGGTTCTTCCACACTTCTAGTGAATCCGTATTGTTTAATGACATGATCAAAGCGATGGTTCCAACTCCTAGATGCTTGCTTAAGACCATAAATGGACTTCTTGAGCTTACACACCTTCTTAGGGTTAGATGTATCCACAAAACCTTCGGGTTGTATCATGTACACCTCTTCTTCTAGAATCCCATTCAAAAAGGCGGTTTTGACATCCATTTGCCAAATCTCATAATCATGAAATGCGGCAACCGCTAAGATTATCCTAATGGACCTTAGCATAGCGACTGGAGCGAAGGTTTCGTCATAGTGTAAACCATGAACTTGGGTGAAACCTTTGCCACCAATCTAGCTTTGTAAACATCCACATGTTTATCCACGCCGAGTTTAATTTTGTATATCCATTTACACTGAAGAGGTCGCACTCCCTCAGGTAAATCCACCAAGTCCCATACTTGGTTCTCGTACATGGAATCCATTTCGGACCGCATGGCTTCTAGCCAAAGCGAGGAGTCGGGACTAGACATGGCCGATTTGTAGGTAGTGGGTTCATTACTCTCAAGAAGTAACAAAACACCATCCTCTTCGATGTTACCAAGGTAGCGATCAGGTGGATTAGAAATCCTACTTGACTTTCTAGGAATAATTACCGTTTCGGAGGAAGAGGGAATGCTATCCTCCACGTTCTCCTCTACCTCGTTCTCGGTTTGTGGCTCTCGAACTTCTTCAAGTTCAAATTTTCTCCCACTCTGTCTCTTAGAAATAAATTCCTTTTCTAGGAAGACAAAGATCACGAGCCACAAACACTTTGTTCTCGTGTTTATTGTAGAAGTAATAGCCACGTGTTTCCCTTGGATATCCTACAAAAAGACATTTGTCGATCCGGGTGCAAGCTTATTGTCGACTTGATCTTAACGTACGCTTCGCAACCCCAAATACGCATGAATGACAAATGAGGGACTCTCCCTGTCCATATCTCATATGGAGTCTTATCGGCCGCTTTAGTCGGGCTTCGATTTAGTGAAAATATCGCAGACAAGAGGGCAAAACCCCAAAATGAACTAGGAAGCTCGGTTAGACTCATCATTGACCGAACCATATCAAGTAAAGTTCGGTTTCTCCTTTCGGCCACACCATTTAATTGCGGTGTGCCAGGAGGAGTCCATTGTGATACTATACCACAATCTTTTAGGTGTGAATCAAATTCAATATTTAGATACTCACCACCACGGTCGGACCGTAGAGTCTTTATCTTTTTATCCAATTGGTTCTCTACTTCCTTTTGAAACTCTTTGAACTTGTCAAAGGCTTCACTTTTGTTCTTCATTAAGTAGACATACCCATATCTACTTAAGTCATCGGTAAAAGTAATGAAGTAGTGAAAACCTCCTCTAGCGGTGATGGTTAATGGTCCACACACATCCGTGTGTATGAGAGCCAAAACCTCACTTGCTCGTGTCCCTTTTCCCGCAAAAGGTGCACGAGTCATCTTGCCTAAAAGGCAAGACTCGCATGTACCATAAGATTCGAAACCAAATGGTTTGAGCACTTTTGATGAAGCAAGTCTCTTAATGCGTCTTTCGTTTATGTGGCCTAAACGACAATGCCAAAGGTAGGATTCGTTTGGATCACCCTTTTTGAGCTTTTTAGTTTCCATATGATAAACGTCATTAACATCATTTAAAACATAAATGCCTCCAATTGAAATGGCCTTGCCATAAACCACATCATTTAAAGAAAAAGTACAACACTTGTCCTTAATCATAAAACAAAAGCCTTCCGCGTCTAACGCGGAAATGGAGATGATGTTCTTAGTTAAAGTTGGTACAAAATAACACTTATTTAAATACAACTCTAAACCACTAGCTAAAGTGAGCACATAGGTCCCTACGGCAACGGCGGCTACTCTAGCTCCATTGCCCATGCGGAGATCCACATCACCTTTTGCTAGTGCTTGCACGTCCCTTATACCCCGCAAATGGTTACAAAGGTGAGAGCCACATCCGGTATCAAGTACCCAAGTGGAAGTACAAGCATAATTAACGTCTATCACATAGAGAGAGGAAATCATACCAATAGGCGTCACACGCCCTTCCTTGAGATCCTCCAAGTATTTGGGACAACTCCTCCTATAATGCCCCTTCCCATTACAATGGAAACATTCGGCCTCGGAGAGCTTGACACTTTTTGCCTTGGGATTGCCATTCACAACGGCCTTCCCCTTTCCCTTGTCAATTTTCTTTGACGATTTCTTGAATTGGGACTTTTCTTTCCCTTTTCCTTTCTTGACTCCAAGAGACATGTTCTTTAACTTCATGGTTAAAACATCTCCTTTTTCACTCCCACTAGCCTCCATATCCCTCTCCTCTTGGGTGAGGAGTGCATGAATTTCATGGTAACTCTTATCCATACCATTCATGTTGTAGTTTACCCTAAAGTGGGCAAACTTGGTGGGGAGTGAGTGAAGGATACGATCCACCACAAGAGTTTTAGGAATCTTACACCCTAGACGCTCTAGGATGTCAACATATTCGACCATTTTAAGGACATGGGGACCAACCTTTTGGCCCCTCTCAAGCTTAGCTTCAAAGAAGCGTGCCGCCGCATCGTATTGACGGACTTTAGGTGTTTGTGAAAACATAGTGATCATACGAGTGAATATCTCGTAAGCATTTAAAGAAATGCATGATAGCTTGAGGTTTGGCGATATTGACCATATCAACACATTCTTGATATCATTCAACATCCTCACATAGTCATCATGGGCGGTCCGCACCGCCGATGAAGCTCTTGCACCGGGCTCAATAGGAGGAGCATCGGTCAAGTAAGTGAGCACATTGTCGGACAACGCGGCACTTTTGATGTTGGATTCCCATTCAAGAAAGTTACTACCGTCATCTTTTAAAATACATTTGTCCATTACGGACCTTAGCCATGAATCTTTGCCTAGTGAAGTAGTCGATGGAGTTGATGAAGTTGCCATTGCGAATTAAAATGCTACAACAAAAAGGGAAAATTAACATTCATTGTTTTAAAAATTACTTGTAAAAACATGTTTAGCAAGTTTTAGCATTTATATAATGACCTCCCACTAAATTATATAAATGATTCCAAGACCCAAATATTAAACAAAAATGAGCATCGCTTGGGCGAAACATCCCATAATTGCGTAAATTCGGTAAGTCACGTTGACTAATTCTACCTCTAGAACTCTTGGTCGACAAATTTCCTCAAATTTATCTACTAGCCCCGGAACACAAGACCGTCTTATATCCCGTTGAGTCCAACCAATTTTGGCGTGTGATAACCGCTTACCACCCTACTTACCCAAGGTAAAAAGAGAACACCCCGCTTGGGCGAGCGTGGCTCTAATGAACAAGAGATTCATAGGTGTTACTAATTGGTAAGGCTAATCTCAATTTTAGTTAAGTGAGAGATCTTGTCAATTTAGTCATAAATTCCTTATAAGTGAATTAATTCAGTGAATGTAAATGACGTGAATTGACAACCGCGAAAAATAAAATGCATGTGAATGGCGATTTTGGCATGCGCGAAAATAAAACAAGCAAACATGTAAGCATATGATTAAATCCTAGTATGGCCTCCTAGTTAATAAACAACTAGTCTATTACACTTCGGAAACCAACTCCTTGGTCCCTTGCCTCTTCATTCCTTAAGTGGCTCTTCCTTGTGGGATTTGGAACACCTTCCAAAAATAGACTCCGTCTCGTTGTAATCCGTCTTTTGGAAACAATAGGTAAAATAACTATTACAAATTAATTACATAGCTATTCCTATTATACATTAATTAATAAAATGAATAAAACTATTAATTAATTACAAACCGACGATACGAGATCGTATTTAATTACAAACAAATCGATATTCCCATTCATTTCGGGTAATAACGATTAAAAATTAACTAGGCCATACTAGGTACAAAAGATAAATACTTTAAATAAATGACAATCATTCATTCAACTTAAATAAATATGCTTAAAATGCTGTAAATATGATGCCAAAATCGCCCTACCTATCTTCATTGGTATCCATCTCGGTTTTGTGGATTTAATCGATTTTTAACATGTAAAAATCAATAATTAACTCTTAAATCTCATTTAAGTCCAAACTAATAGTCCAAACTGTTTTGAACCTCAAAATTAGTCCTCACTAATTTTATGACAAATTATTAGTTTGGTTTGGTGATAATTTGCTAATTAAATTCGAAAAATCATAATATTTAAGTAAAAATCCAAAATAATTGAAAAATTACCCAAACAATTGAAACAAAAATTTTTAGTATTCTGGAACACTCCCAAGAACACCAAAAAGTCATAAAAGATGCCCAAAAATTTCGGATAAATTTTGTGAAGAAAAAGATCGATATTTATCGGTTTTTAACCACTAAAACCAATAAATCATCAAAACAAAGTGAAAACACACATGCAAAATCACTTTTGACATTTAAATAATATTCTTAAATGTACATAAATTTATCATGGGCAGAATCAAAAATTTCGAAATAATGATTAATTAATTGGACTTTTATCGACTTTTTACTCAAAAATCAATAAACATGCAAAAATTCGAACCAACCTTCAACCTTTTGCATACAATCAGTAGAAAACATGCATGAAATACCATAAAAAGGCCATGCACCGAATCAACATTTAACTAATTTTAGTCAATTTTTCACTAAAATGCGACATTTTGACTTGGTTTTCTACCAAAAATCATTAAAATTAGCAAAATTACTTGACAAATCACCAAAAAATTCCACAAACCTTTTGAGATCAGTAGGTATGCATGTCCCAAAAATTTCGTGCCAAAACCTCTTCTAACACAATTTTTGAGTTTTTACTAATTATCTCATAATTCATAAAAATGCTTAAAATCAACATGCAAATTACAAGCCTATGCTCTGATACCACTTGAAAGATCATAGATCCATATTAGACTCTCTAATAAAATTAATTTATCTCATAAATTGATGTTTATGTGATCTATGTAACATGCATGCTAATATGAAAGCATAAAAACAAAGTATAAGGAAAAACAATTTCCTTACATTGAATATAAGGTAAAATGGGCACAAATTAGTTCTCCTTACTAATTTGTTCTTGAGCTAAATATATGTGGATGATCCTCCTTGTATAACCTTCAACTAGAAAGTCTCCTCCAAGTAGCACCCAAGAACAACCCAAATAATATTAATAAGTAAGAACTAGTAACTTATTAATATGTGCCCTTGATAATAATACTAGTAATATTACTAACTATTCTTAGTAATAATAGTATACTAGAGAGGAATTATTGTAGAGAGAAGGAAGAGCTTTTTTCACATGCAAAACATAATGATATATGTGTAAGTAAGGTAGTGTGAAGAAGTGAATAAATAGATGGAGTGAAGGAAGGGAAGTGGCGGGTGGAATATGATGGAGTGATGGAGTGTATAAACTTTGTCTTATATTTTTCATCTTACATCACATGCAAAATCTTATATAAGATAAATTATGGTAGTATACAAAATAAGGTAAAATGATTATGTGAGTAATCATCCATTACACTTATTTTACACGGTCCACATGACCATATACGGGTCCATGTTGGTTTTTATATTTGTCGCACAAATCCGTGTAATTATCATATTAAACATCGTATCATGTTTAAATGCTTCCATAATAAATTCGTCCAATTCACTCTGTAAATATACGTGTACCACTACACATATTATTTACGTACTAATATTAATCACATTAATCAATTAGTACAATTTTAGTAAATTAACAGTTAATTAACTAAAACCCGTTTCCCAAAACTTATTATTTAATTATCGCATAATTAAATAATAACTGCCGCTCCTCGAGTTCGCAACTCGAAATCTCTCTAACAATAATCGACTAACCTCTTAGTCTATAAATCAAGGGACTAAAGGAATTGTATCTCATACAATTAATTAGTTATCAATTTGGGTTCGTTCCTTTAGGTGTGACCGAAAGGGGTCGATTGATCACCCGTCTCACGACAATAACGTCAAACTCTAGTCAGCCAACCGTTATCGATTTACGTTAATCAACTGACGAGGATCAAATAATTAAATATCTGATGATATTCTATTAATGAGATTTATTATGTTAACGCACTATTGTGGAGGACACTAACTCCAACAGTAAGATCCACCACCACCGCGGTTGTAACCGCTCTGGTTACCCTGTCCACCTCTGTTGCCCCATGAACCTCCCGGTCGGCTACTAGCAAAACTCTGAGTCGGCCCCTGAGAGAAATTTCCTGATCGAGCTCCTGAACCATTGCCGGGCTTGTAGCTCGTGCATTCCCGCCTTTTGTGGCCTATACCACCACAGTTGAAGCACGTAAGGTTGGTGTTGTCACTTACAGCCCGACCTCCATTCTTTCCCCAGCCACGAGAACCTCCAGAGAAACCAGCTCCACTAGAGAAAGCTTTAGCATGGTTGAAATTTCCTTTCTTGTTGGTTGGCTGATTGTTGTTCCCACTATCAGCCTTCCTCTTTCTCAGTGATCCTCTCCTCGATCTCCTTGAGAGATCCACCATTCTCTCAGCTTGACCCGCTCTCAGATACACTTCCTTAAGGTCAGTAGCAACCCCAGCCGGCATACGACTCACGATCTTAGCAGACAAACCCCTCTCAAAACGGAGAGCCAAACCTCTTTGCCCGAGCTGTAAATCTTCCACATAACGAGATAACTCCATAAATCGATGATAGTAATCAGTGACCGTCATCTCCTCAGACATAGTGAAAGATTCAAAGTCGGATCTCATCTTGTGTCGAATATGCTCCGGCACAAACTGCTCTCTCATAGCACTCTTCAACCCAGACCACGGAATAGCCCCTTCCTCCTGGTAGTAAGCTCTAGCATCCTCCTTGACGTTCTGCCACCAAACTGCAGCTTCTCCCCTTAGGTAGTACACAACCTGTTCAACAATCATATCCTCGGGGCACTTAACCATTTCCATGAGAGCTTCAATCTCACGGTGCCACTTCTCTAGCAGCTTTGGTTCGCCTACCCCGTCATATGTGGGAGGGAGGAAACGAGCAATGTTGATGCTAAGCTGGGTTGCATCCATCGTCTTCTCGTTTCCTTTTCCCACATTTTTGAGAGCTTCAAGAAGAGCCTCTTGTTGCTCAATCATGCGAGCAACCTCATCAATAGACATCTCCGAAGCTTGGATCTGTGCGGGAGTTCTTTTGGGCGGCATTTTGGTGATAAGAAAGAAAGAAACGTAAACACATGCTCAAAATTTAACATCCCTCCGCCATAAGAACACTCGGCCGAGTGTACATCATACTCGGTCGAGTACTGATAACTCGGTCTAGTACCTTTGCAGATACTCGGTCGAGTATCGACTTCAGAGACAAACGCCAAAACACCAAAAAGAACACTCGGTCGAGTGTAACAACACTCGGCCGAGTGGCCTATACTCGGTCGAGTATACTCTCATACTCGGTCGAGTAATCACAAACAGTAGCAACTGCTACTTCTTATCAAACAACACTCGGTCGAGTTTTGGCTACTCGGCCGAGTACCCCATACTCGGTCGAGTGCCTTCCCGCTTTCGGCCGAGTTACGCCATAAAAAGATTTACGATTCCCCTATCATGCTCACTTGTTCATGACAAATACTTAAGGATTTTAAAACCACGTTAAAATCACGTCAGCATGTAATGCATATATTAAACTTTAACATCATATTGTAATCGTATCAACATCCAATTTGCACATATGCTAAATCCAACACCGAAATCACAACCCGTTTCATCAATTACTTATCCCATCACATCAGTTAAGAACTTCATCACACATATATGCAACTATCGACTTTTACCAACATGTATCTTCACATAAGTGCACATACAAAGCCTAGTCCTCATCACACTTTCCCCCATGTTACCGGCTCGAGTTAGTAAGGGCCAATGTGCGACTCCGGGACGTCTCCCGAGTCTTTGCGGTAGCTCCAAACAACTCTCCCCGGGTTCATTTTATTTAGACTCCCTAGGTTCATTAAATTCATTTGTTTAGGTGCCGGAATCTTCGGCTCTGATACCACTTTGTAACACCCCCTCATACTTAGGTGCCTTACCAGGACCACCCTACCATGAGAATGCGTTACCATCTCGGTTGCCCGAGGTTAGTACATATCGAAAGCGTCTGAACTGAGCACATTTATTAAAGTAATGTAATTAACAAAGTTTACAACATCCAAAACCAAATACCGTCTAATGAAATACAACTTCGAAGTCTTAATAATAAAAGAAACTCGCTAAGACTCCGACGGTGATGCTATGACTCATGGTGGTAAATCTCCCAAGATAATCCCCAAGCTCTCACTAGCAAAACCTGTCAAGCCTGCTCACCATCCCCGAATGGATCACCGCAGATTCCACAAACAACAACGGGGTCAGTATTATGCAACAAACAAGACAAACAAATGCAATACTCGTCTGATCATCATCAACTCCCAATCACCCTGTCTCACATAGTATCCGACTACACACTAAAGTGTGTAGCCCTGCCAGATTACCCATCGCAACAGGTAATCCTCGCCGCCAGTGGGTGACCGCAGCCGATCCCACCTAGTCCAGCTCCTCACGAGCGACAACTATCCCTGTCCCTTAATGTGCACATCCCCTCCCGTGGCGGGTTCCACGGAGGGCGAACTAGGGTGTGAAGCCACTCCCGCAAGTGACTCCACCATAATCACAACCACATGACATTCTTGTCATCTCAATCCCCTCACACCAACTTTGTCACAACAATCTCCATATTACGATGATCAACAGACAACGATAAATACAACAACATGTCATGTAAAGCACGATGGCGAGTAGGGAAACCCTACCTTAGCAATCACAGCAGTAAGCAACACGGACAATCAAAAAGGCTCCTCTACGAAGTCTTCTCCTATACAATGATCATACAACACAATTACACTTTGTACAATTCCCAACATCCCCTTCCATATAAATGTATAGCAACCCGAAACGATGCAATAATTACAAAGATGTACTTACCAACAGTGCAACAAGAACTTATACGCAAGAATCACCGCAATTATCCACACAAAGATGCTACGAAATGCTCAAAGGAATGATTAGGGAATGATTTGGGTATGATTAGGGTAACGTAGAATTGATAACGCTGTGAAAAGTGATATTAGAAACTGACGCGGAAATATAAAATACCCTAATCACTCCTTAATCAAACCGTCGAAATATAACTTCGCCAAACCGGACACTCGGTCGAGTGCAACAACACTCGGCCGAGTGTCCAATACTCGGTCGAGTATTCACTATACTCGGCCGAGTATTCCTCGGCAGAACCGAAACAACACCCACTAAGAGCACTACTCGGCCGAGTAGGCTCTACTCGGTCGAGTAGGCTCCAAAGAAGATTCGTAGTGTTACAACCGCTTTACGCCACACCCACCCCACATCGCCGTACACCCTACCCACCACACCCGACAGCCACCACCACCTCACGCCATACCACCACAGTCCGCACACCCTACCCACCACACCCTGACAACCCAGCCTCTCCTCTCCACTTCAACCACCACCAGATTTACTCTCCTCTCCGTCTCACACACCACCACCCGCATCACCACCAACATAAACCCACCAGGACACCGCCGACCACCCAACTACCACCACCACCCGATCTACTCTCCACTGTCGTTGTCACCACCACTGTCCTGCCTCACTCCTCCCTCCCTCACGCCCTACTTCCGCCTCACAACCAACCCGATCTTTTTTTTTCTTCTTTTTTCTTATTTCTTCAATCTCACGTGAATGTGGGTTTGTTGTTTTGCAGTTTGTTTTATTTTTGTTTTGTTTTTTAGTTGTAGATGTGGGTGGGTTGTTGTTTTGTTTTTTTTTCTTCTTTCTTCAATCTCACGCCCCATTTGTTTTTTTTTTCTTGTGACTTTTTCTTTGCTTTTTTCTTTTTCAGATCTACTTTTTAGAGGTGGGGTTCTTTTCTTTGCTTTTGTGTTTGTTTATGGGTGTGGACGTGTGGTTGCGTATTCTCTGTTTTTTTTTTTTTTTGAAATTTCTTATCTATTTTAGTAAAATAGGATGGTGGTGGTTATTGTTGTAAAATATGATCCTAATATCATTTTTTTAAAAACGAGATGAGGGAGGAGGAATTATATCATTTCTTTGGTATATCTTCAACAAATGAAGATAAATACTAAAATCTGAGTATATTGGTGTTAAAATTACAATTTTCTGTTAAAATTACAATTTTCTCCATTAAAATTACACTTCTTGTTGTTAGAATTACACTTTTTTCTGCTAGAATAACACTTTTTTAGGCTAAAATTACACTTTTTGTTGTTAGAATTACGCTTTTTTCTGTTAAAATTATACTTTTTTCTGCTATAATAACACTTCTTTCGGCTAAAATTACACTTTTTGTTGTTAGAATTACACTTTTTTTTGTTAAAATTACACTTTTCTTCATTAAAATTACACTTTTTTCTGTTAAAATTATACTTTTTTCTGCTAGAATAACACTTTTTTCGGCTAAAATTACACTTTTTGTTGTTAGAATTACACTTTTTTCTGTTAGAATTACACTTTTTTCTGTTAAAATTACACTTTTCTTCATTAAAATTACACTTTTTTCTGTTAAAATTATACTTTTTTTGCTAGAATAACACTTTTTTCGGCTAAAATTACACTTTTTGTTGTTAGAATTACACTTTTTTCTGTTAGAATTACACTTTTTTTCTGTTAAAATTACACTTTTCTTCTTAAAATTACACTTTTTTCTGTTAAAATTATACTTTTTCTGCTAGAATAACACTTTTTTCGACTAAAATTACACTTTTTGTTTTTGTTAGAATTACACTTTTTTCTGTTAAAATTACACTTTTCTCCGCTAAAATTACACTTTTTCTGCTAGAATTACACTTACTACTATTGGACTAATGTTACACTCTCCATGGACTTGGTCATATTCTCATATTCTCATTGGACTAATGTTACACTCTCAATGGACTAAAATTACATTCTCAGTGGACTGAAATTATACTTTTCTGGACTAAAATTACACTTTTCTGGGCTAAAATTACATTCTCCTTGACTAAAAATAACAATCTCATTGGACTGAAATTAAACTTATCTGGACCAAAATAACACTTTTTGTCATTAAAATAACACTCGTAAAATGCTAAATTACAATAACTTGTGATAAAATTACAAAAATTCAAAATATTATTCGTTAAAATCACTCGGAAAAGATTGAAGTAAAACTAGTAAAACGCTAAATTCTCGAAAATATTCCTTAAAATTACACTTTTTGCAGTTAGAATTACACTCGTAAAATCCTAAAATGTCGAAAACTTGTCTCGAAAAAAAAACGAAAAAAACCGAAACAGGAAAAATGTTAATAAAATTTTCATAAACTTTGAAGTATAAGACAAAATATGGTGTTAATTGTGTATGATAATGAATTAGTGAATGTATTATTAAAACTAGAGAGAGAAGTGAGTTAATTAGTGTTAAGTGTGTTTTTTGCTTTCAATCTCAACATTCCACCATGCATGATCCAAGGGTTGTGGGAGGGACTTATGGACTCAAAAAATATAAGGGACTTAGGAGAACTTGACACTATATATATGTATAGTGTCAAGTTCTTCTAAGTAGGCGGTAGTTGTGGTCATGTGGGGCTGTGCGAAAAAGAGGAGAAAACGGCTGGGTGGGTGGTGTAGATCGAGGAAAGGAAGGTGGTGGTGTCGGGGCTGTCGGCTAGTGGTGGTGTCGGGGCTGTCGGCTGGTAGGTGTGGGTGGTGTTGGAACGGTGGTTGGTGAGTGGGTGGAGTCGGGTGGAGGTAAGTGTGTGGGGTGGCGGTGGAAGTGAGTGGTGGTGAAAGGGATGAGGAGGTGGCTGGCGAGATCGGTTGGCTGTGGGGGTGGCGGTGGGGGTGGGTGGTACCCGGTGGAAGGTTTGGTGAGGAAGAGGGCGGGATTTTTTTTATTTTTTAGGATTTGAATTGTTTGGTTTTTTAGAGAGGAGAGGTTTTTGAGAGTAAGAGGTTTTGAGAGAGAGTGTGAAAGGATATTGTGTGGATGAGAGATAAGTAGGTGGGAGGAAAAAGGTATATATATTAAATTAGTGAATAATTAGGATTAATTAGTGTGGTAGTGAGAGAGTGGGTTTTGTTAGCTTTAATCTCCTTTTTTGTGTGTAAATCTCAGCGTTTCATTTTCTTCATCCAAGGGCTATAAGGAGGACTTATGGATTCAAATGTAAGAGGTGGACTTAGATGAACCTAATACTATATATATATATATATAGAGGAAGGATCAAGTGAGTCCACCTTAAGTCATTGAGTCCATAAGTCCTTTTTAAGGCCATTGAAAAGATGAGATGAGGGGCTAAGATTGAAGGGAAAAAGTAGGGGATTAAGGCTAAAATAAGGGGATTGAAGCTAATTAATTACTTTCCCTTACTACCTCCACTAATCAACCACTAATTTTACTATATAACATTTATTTTCCACTCACTTCTCTCTCATCTCACACAATTATCATTCCTCTCATCTCTCTAAAAATCAAAAACATTCAATTCCTCTCAAAAATACAACAAAAATCAAAAACCAAATAATTCAAAAAATTTAAAAAAAAAAAATTTCCCCCTCATTCACTCACACCCCCGCCACCACCACGACACACCACCCACCACCCACACACCCGCTACCACAACCACGACACACCACTCACACGACCATGACACACCACCCACACACCCGCTACCACAACCACGACACACCACTCACACGACCACGACACACCACCCACACACCAACACCCACCAACCACCTCGTCAACACCCCCATACGTGCAACCACCACCCCGACCCGACACCACCTCCTCTGTTCCTCACTCTCCCTCACGCCCCCAGATCCGCCACCCCGGCCCGACACCACCTCCTTTTACCCTTCCCTCACGGCCCCACCGTATCCTCTCCACCATCAGCCCGCGCACCTCCCTCCCTTTCTCCCTTTTTGTCCAGACCGAGCTCCTACACCTCCATAGCCCAACCACCTCCCTCCCTTTTCTGCCACCGCCACCCTCACTCACCACCAACAACATCCACGACAACAACAACCCGCCACCAACCAATCACCACCACCATCCCACATCCCAAAAAAACTAGATCTATTCACACCCACCCCCACGACGCACCTCCGCACTCCCGGCCTCCTTTCTCGCTGCCTCTATCCTCTCCTCTTTCTCGCTGCCATCAACAACCACCTTCAACTTTTAAAAAAAAAAAAAAAATCCAGATCTTGTTTACGTGTTGTTTACGTGTTGTTGCTGTTTGTTTAAGTTGTTCAAGTAGTGTTGTTTGTTTGTTTGTGTTGATTTGGTCAGATCTTGTTTAATGTTTGTCCTTTTATTTATTTATTATGTTGGTAGTGGGAGTTGTTGGCTGCCAACTTTGTTATTTGTTATTTCTTTTTTTTTTCTTTTTTTTCTTGCATTATTAATTTCTCTTGTTTTATATTTTTTTTTGTTATACTTTAAACTTGGATCTATTTTTTTTTTTTTGTGTTTTGGGATCTTGTTCTATATTTATTTTCAGATTTACACTCGTATCCTATATATTTTTTCAGATTTGCACTTACACTCGTATTTCTTTACATTTACACTCGTATTTCTTTACATTTACACTTATATTTCTTTACATTTACACTTATATTTCTTTACATTTACACTCATATTTCTTTACATTTACACTCGTATTTCTTTACATTTACACTCATATTTCTTTACAATTACACTCGTACTTCTTTACATTTACACTCATATTTCTTTACATTTACACTCATATATTTGTACATTTACACTTGTTAAATTTATATAGATTTGCACTAATATATTTTTGTGGATATGAGTTGGTGGTGGAGGACGACGGTGGCGGTGTTTCGTGGTAGTTGGACTAAAGTTTTACTCGTAAAGGACCAAAGTTATACTTATAAAGGACCAAAGTCACACTAAAAGGACCAAATTTACACTCTTAAACCTTCAAATTTACACTTAAAATACTACATTTACACTCGTAAAACCTCACATTTACACTTGTAAAATGTTAAAATTATATAAATTCAAAATTTCCGTCACAAAAAAAACAAATTTACATTCTTAAAATGTTACATTTACACTCGTAAAACCTCACATTTACACTTGTAAAATGTTAAAATTATATAAATTCAAAATTTTCGTCACAAAAAAAAACAAATTTACACTCTTAAAATGTTACATTTATACTCGTAAAACTTCACATTTACACTTGTAAAATGTTAAAATTATATAAATTCAAAATTTCCGTCACAAAAAATCAAATTTACACTCTTAAAAATGTTACATTTACACTCGTAAAACTTCACATTTACACTTGTAAAATGTTAAAATTATATAAATTCAAAATTTCCGTCACAAAAAATCAAATTTACACTCTTAAAAATGTTACATTTACACTCGTAAAACTTCACATTTACACTTGTAAAATGTTAAAATTATATAAATTCAAAATTTCCGTCACAAAAAATCAAATTTACACTCTTAAAAATGTTACATTTACACTCGTAAAACTTCACATTTACACTTGTAAAATGTTAAAATTATATAAATTCAAAATTTCCGTCACAAAAAATCAAATTTACACTCTTAAAAATGTTACATTTACACTCGTAAAACTTCACATTTACACTTGTAAAATGTTAAAATTATATAAATTCAAAATTTCCGTCACAAAAAATCAAATTTACACTCTTAAAATGTTACATTTACACTCGTAAAACATCACATTTACACTTGTAAAACTCATACACTCGTAAAACATCACATTTACACTTGTAAAACTCATACAACATGACATTTATATACTGAAATCTAAAACTCAAAAATGATTAATTAGGGGCTAGAGAGAGAAAGAAAAATTAATTAGTGTATAGAAATTTGATTAGTGGTAATTTTTTTTGGTAATTTTCAATCTCAACCACCCATCTCAATCCAACCATCCACATTTTTTTCCTTTTCTTTTTAATGGCCTTTAATCAAATTCATCTCAACCATCCATTGAGTCCATCCAATGGCCCTTAGAGGGACTTATGGACTCAATGGCCCATGTTGGACTCATTAGATCTTACCTATATATATATATATATATATATATATATATATATATATATATATATATATATATATATATATATATATATATATATATATATAGAGAGAGAGAGAGAGAGAGAGAGGCGGGATCTCGTGAGTTGGGGTCTTACGGTGAGTTGTGAGTTTGGAAAATCTAGACCATTGAATTGAGTGAGATCAACGGCGCGGGATTAATAACTTCTCAAATAAAAGCACATCCAATCTCTCTCTCTTCTCCAAGAATTAAAAAAAAAAAACAAAAATTAAACCCAACTCTATCAGAGTAACACTGGCAAATCATTCATATGATTCCACCAAAAAATTCCTTAAATCGAACGATGAAAAATCTCAGTTTCAAAATCAATAAATTAATAAATCGAATCAATTAATCGGCTATGCAATTACTTGAACCAGCACCATTATTATCACTGAGTCGAGTGCGAGGTCGGGTAACTCCCTGAGTCGATCACGAGTTGGTTCGTGGTTCGGGTTTTCGGTGGAGATTTCCATTATTATCACTGAGTCGAGTGCGAGGTCGGCAACTCAGTGAGTCGATCCCGAGTTGGTTCATCAATTCAGATGGATTACTTGTAGACAAATTGATGAAAAAATGTATGTGCTCAGGCGCGGTGGACTCGAGTCCGATGAGCACGATGGTAGGACAGAAAATAAGGCGCGGTGGCCTGAATTCAACAGGTAGACAAGGCATGTGGCCGGAAAATAAGGCGTGTGAGATTAACGCCATTAAGAATCTGCTGCTGAGACTCAGCGATGACAACAGTAAGATCTTTAACTTCTAGGAGAAGCTTCTTATCGCCGGAATGAGACGACGCCGAATCTAACTCGGTGGCGGAAGCGGCGGCTGAGAATAACGGCTGGCGGCGGTGGGGACTGCGGCGGGAGGCAGAGGAGGAGAGAGAAAACGAGGGGAAGATTCTAGAAGCGGTAGTTTGTGGAGAAGTGTGTGAGAAGATGAGGATTGGATTAGAGTTTGCGCATTTCGCCATTGTTATTGTTGTTGCTGACTTGCTGTTGTTTGAGCTTCACATCCACAGAAAGGATGACTTTTTGTTGTTGTTTGGTGTTTACTGAGTTTGGCAGTTCGTAGTTTTGTGGAATACGGAGATTGATTACGGACGAGAGTTCGATTCTCACAGCTGCGATTTTTGTGTTTTTTTCCGCTAGAATTCCCAAGTTTTGACATACCAGGTGACTTAAATTGTTGGTGCACAATAATGAGTTACAATGATTCCCATAAGAGTTGGACGATCTTTCATTATTGCATTTCAAATGTGACGTAATATTCTGATTTTTTGTTGAATGCTTATGAGTTACACCGGAATAATATCACAATAACAGTAGAATAACAGCACAATAACACGTGGTAAAAAAAAAGAAAAAAAAATCAAAGTAACAGCAGAATAACATCACAATAACAGCGAAATAACAATAACATGTGGTAAAAAAAAAAAGAGAAAAAAAATTAAAGTCGTTAAAAAAATCAAAGTGGCACCGCAATAATATCACAATAACACCAGAATAACAGCACAATAACATGCGTAAAAAAAGAGTAAAAAAATCAAAGTAGTAAAAAAATAAAAGTAAAAAAAATCAAAGTGACATCGGAATAACATCACAATAACAGCAGAATAACAGTAGAATAACAGCGCAATAACACGTGGTAAAAAAAGGAAAAAAAATCAAAGTCGTAAAAAAAATCAAAATAACAGCAGAATAACATTACAATAACAGCGGAATAACAATAACATGTGGTAAAAAAAAAGAGAACAAAAATCAAAGTCGTTAAAAAAATCAAAGTAAAAAAAGCACAATAACAGCATAATAATACGAGGTAAAAAAAATAAGAGTAAAAAAAATTTCAAGTAAAAAAAATCCGGTACAAAAAGAAAAAGAAAAAAAGGTAACATAATGAGTAAATTAAAGAAAAACATAAGAGAAAAAAAAAATCAAAGTGGTAAAAAAAAAGGCATAATAACATGAGGATAAAAAAAGAGAAAAAAAAAATTAAAGTAAAAAAAAAGTAACATTAGAAAAAAGAGAAAATAAGTAAATGACAATGGTTTTATATGACATGTAAGATTTGATCTTGGCCACTCATCTCTAATATAATCTAGTGGCTAAGATTCCCCCAACTCACAACTCACCATAAGAACCAAAATCACCAAATCCAATCTCTCTCTCTCTCTCTCTCTCTCTCTCTCTCTCTCTCTCTCTCTCTCTCTCTCTCTCTCTATATATATATATATATATATATATATATATATATATATATATATATATATATATATATATAGTGATAAGTTCTTCTAAGTCCCTTTTTTTTTGAGTCCATAAGTCCTTCCCACAACCCTTGGATCATGCATGGTGGAAGGTTGAGATTGAAAGCAAAAAAACACACTTAACACTAATGAATTCACTTCTCTCTCTAGTTTTAATAATACATTCACTAATTCATTATCATACACAATTAACACTATATTTTGTCTTATACTTCAAAGTTTATGAAAATTTTGTTAACATTTTTCCTGTTTCGGTTTTTTTTTTTTTTTTTTCGAGACAAGTTTTTAATTTGTTTCGTATTTTTTTTTTTCGAGACAAGTTTTCGACATTTTAGGATTTTACGAGTGTAATTCTAACGGCAAAAAGTGTAATTTTAAGAAATATTTTCGAGAATTTAGCGTTTTACAAGTTTAACTTCAATCTTTTCCGAGTGATTTTAACGAGTAATATTTTGAATTTTTGTCATTTTATCACAAGTTATTGTAATTTTAGCATTTTAAGAATGTTATTTTAACAACAAAAAGTGTTATTTTAGTCCATATAAGTGTAATTTCAGTCCAATGAATTTGTTATTTTAGTCCAGGAGAATGTAATTTTAGTCCAGAAAAGTGTAATTTTAGTCCAGAAAAGTATAATTTCAGTCCACTGAGAATGTAATTTTAGTCCATTGAGAATGTAACATTAGTCCAATGAGAATATGAGAATATTACCAAGTCCATTGAGAGTGTAACATTAGTCCAATAGAGCTAAGTGTAATTCTAACAGAAAATAGTGTAATTCTAACAACAAAAAGTGTAATTTTAGCCGAAAAAAGTGTTATTCTAGCAAAAAAAAGTGTAATTTTAATAGAAAAAAGTGTAATTCTAACAACAAAAAGTGTAATTGTAGCCGAAAAAAGTGTTATTCTAGCAAAAAAAAGTGTAATTTTAACAGAAAAAAGTGTAAATATTACCAAGTCCATTGAGAGTGTAACATTAGTCCAATAGAGCTAAGTGTAATTCTAACAGAAAATAGTGTAATTTTAACAACAAAAAGTGTAATTTTTTAGAAAAAAGTGTTATTCTAGCAAAAAAAAGTGTAATTTTAACAGAAAAAAGTGTAATTCTAACAACAAAAAGTGTAATTTTAGCCGAAAAAAGTGTTATTCTAGCAAAAAAAAGTGTAATTTTAACAGAAATAAGTGTAATTCTAACAACAAAAAGTGTAATTTTAGCCGAAAAAAGTGTTATTCTAGCAAAAAAAAGTGTAATTTTAACAGAAAAAAGTGTAATTTTAACAGAAAAAAATGTAATTTTAATGAAGAAAAGTGTAATTCTAACAGAAAAAAATGTAATTTTAATGAAGAAAAGTGTAATTTTAACAGAAAAAAGTGTAATTCTAACAACAAAAAGTGTAATTTTAGCCCAAAAAGTGTTATTCTAGCAGAAAAAAGTGTAACTTTAATGGAGAAAAGTGTAACTTTAATGAGTATAAGAGAAAAAAAAAGTAAATCTAAACCAAAAAATAGATCTAAAATCTAAAATTTGAAAAATGTAACAATAATATAAGATCTATTTACTAGATCTAAGATTAAAATAAAAAGATCTCACAAAATATGAATAAGATCTAATAAAAATTTATAAACGAAATTTTTTTAAAAAAAATGTGTAACAAAACAAATTTAGAAGGAGGGGTATGAAAGAAAAAAAAAACAATAACTACATCATAAAGGAGAACAAAAAAAGAAAAAAAAAAGAAAAAAAAAAAGAAAACAAAACAATAATAATATCAACCAAAGTGGTTGACAGTCGACAAACACACTATTTAAAAAAAAAAAAAATCAACTACAAACAACAACAACACGCTAACATCAACGACCCCTAACGAAATACCCACAAAACGGAAAAAAACGAGATGAAGAACTCGAAATCTTAAATTACCCCACTTTACCACCATTAAAAGCGTAAAAAAAAAAAAAACAAGTAGATCTTAAATAAAAACGAATGCGGTGAAGGGGACAAAGATAAAGAAAAATATGGAAGGTGGTGGCGGATGCGGGGTTAGAAGAGGCGGCGTGACATGCGGCAGTAGGGGAAGATGGTGGGTGGAGGAGATGAGAAGGTGGCGGCTGTGGGGTTTGGTGTTGTCGGTGTCATCAGAGGAGAAGGAGGGTGGCGTCGGGAGGAAGGCATGAGTCGTGGACGTGGTAATGAGGGGCGTGAGTAGAGGAGGTGGTGGAAGTGCGGTGGTGGTTGTGGTGGTGGGTTGTCGTCAGGTGGAGAGGGCGAGATAGGTGAGGCTGTGAGTGGTTGGTGGTTGGTGGTCGTGGTCGTGGGGTCGGATCTGAAGTGGTGGGAGGGCGGGTGTTGTGGTTGTGGGGGGATGGAGGGTGGGTGGTGGTCGTGTGGGTATGGGAAGGTGGGGTGTGGGCTGGTGGCGGGGTAGGAGGCGTTGTGGGGTTATGGAGGGAATTTTTTTTTTTAGATTTTGAATTATTTGGGTTTGTTAGGATGAGAGAATTATTTGGGTTTGGAATTAATTTGGGTTTTAGAGAGAGAGTAGAGAAGTGAATTGTATGAATGAGAGAGAAGTTGGTGGAAAAATAAAGGTTATATAGTGGATTAATATTTGATTAGTATGGATTAGTAAAGTAGAGAGGGGAAGTGTTTTATTAGGCATTAATCATCCTTTTTTTGCTTCCAATCTCAACCCTCCATCTTCCTCATCCAATGGCTATAAGGAGGACTTATGGACTCAAATGTAAGAGGTGGACTTAGATGATCTTATTACTATATATATATATATCGGTTTTTCTAACCTATGCCCACTAGGCATAGGATAAGAAAACAAAAATGAAAATAAATAAATGTATTTATTGTAAAGAAAAGTAAAAGTAATAGGATATTCCAATTTCCCATAAAAACATCAATTAATTCTTTCCATTTTTGTTTTCTTATCCTATGCCTAGTGGGCATAGGTTAGAAAAACCGTATATATATATATATATATATATATATATATATATATATATATATATATATATATATATATAGAGTCGGGATCCGGTGAGAACTCCTAAATATTTGAGGATTGAGTAACGAATAAAGTATCACACCATATACAAAACAATATCGCGAGGAAAATTGATGAGACAAAACCACCTAAAACTCAAAAAATCAATCGTCATTTCTCTCTCTAAAATTTTTACCAAAATCAATTAAACATCTCAAACGAAAACTTCACAAAATCCTCTCTAAAATCTCTACTTGAAAATCCGCAAAAACTTAAAATTCAAAGACGATTTCAACTTCATTTCAACATTATAGATGTATTCGTTCATTAGATTGAATAATCTTACCATAATTCTCTCCAAAATCGTTGAGGTACATTTGTTTCTCATCTTTATCCATTTCTGCGATTTTTTTCAACTTTTGTAGCAATAAATTGATTATACATTTTGATTTTGTTCGAATTTATTATATGTATGTTGAATTAGATGAATTTAATAGGATTAAATCAACAAAATCGAACTAATTATCGAGTTATTTAGGGTTCTTTCGTGTTCTTCTTTGTAAATTTCTAAATATCTTACTTATAAATGATTTTAAACGTTTTTCGTTCATAATATCGACACATTGAATCAATTACTATCATCAATTGAAGTTTTAGTTGTTTGTAAGATGTCTTTTTTGTTTTAATCGCTAAAATTAGGGTTTAATATTGATCGATTGTGAAAATTAGGGTTCAACTTTGTTTAATTGTGAAAATTAGGATTTCATATTGTTTTAATCGCGAAAGTTAGGGTTTAACATTGTTTAATTGTGCAAAATTACAGTTTCATATGATAGAATTGAAGTAATCGTTTGTGTTCAGTAAGATGAGTAATGTCGAATTACATGTTGGCTATGATAACGGAAAACGTGTGATATTGTTGTTTGTATGATGTGATCTTTTGAATGTGAATATTCGTGGTACTCTATTTTCATACATTTTGGCAGGTTGACTACTACATAATTAAGTTGTAAAATGTCATCAAGGCACTAAAATGCTATAGTATATGGTGTTTTCAATGTAAAATGTCACTGATTTGCAGTAAAATAATGTAAAATGTTGTTGTAAATGCTGTAATATGGTGTGTTTTTTATATTTGTTGTATTTTCTTTTGTCTGAAAGATGATGTTTTGTACTTTTTTTTTTCCTTTTTTTTGCAGATTTCTTCGCTTTTGGAGGTTACTTAAGAGTATGTGTGCATGTTGGCGAAGTCTATACTGCATGATCAACTAAACAAATCATGTTTTGTTATTCATTTCTCTTATAAAGACAAATTCTGTATTCTTAGATATTGTTTCAAGCGATTATAAATTTGTATTATTTTTTTTTTTTTTGCATTTTGGAGTTGGAATGTAATGTAATGGTAACAATATTATAGTTGTATCAGGATTTGCCTCTTTTTTTATGTTATTAAATAGGGAATATGGTTCTTAAAGTATTTCATTTTTTTTTGGTAAACAATATCACACGTTTGTTTTAACAATATCACAAGTTTTAGTAAACAATATCACATTTAATTATAAAAAAATATCACCTTTCATGACACAATATCAAATGACTTTGAGAATAATATCACACTATTAGTTTAACAACATCACAAGATGTGGTAAACAATATCACACTACTGGCTTAACAATATCACAAGATGTGGTAAAGAATATCATAAAACAATATCACCATTATTGTGTTAATAATATCAAATGATTTAGTTCTTTCAAAAAAAATATCAAATGATATGGTAAACAATATCAAGTTATTGTGCTAATAATATCACACTATGCTATTAACAATATCATATATTTATCTTTATTTGCTAGATTACAAACAGTTATAAGAAACAATATATATCTTCATAAGTATCACGTCATATTGTTCTAGAAGCATTACCGAACAATATCAAACTTCAACACATCCCGGTATCACACTTTATCCAAAACAATATCACATTCACAAGAAATCTTGAAACACTCAAACTTTTTGTTATTGAGAAATAATATCACAGCATATAAGATAAAATATCATTGTTGATTCTAAACAGTATCACAAAATTACAACGACAATAATATTAATTTATAACGAATATAACAAATTACTATCCTTCCAAAATTACATCAATCAGTGCATATTCAATTAAAGTTCTGTCAACACAATCTGAGTAAACAGATTAGTTCCTTTCCCTTCTTCTACCTTTACCAATTTCTTTTTATTATCCTTTTTGGTATCTTTTTCCAGCACAATCTTCAACTTCTTGCTTGACGTTTGTTCAACCTCATCTTGTTTTAAACACCAGTACAACCGTTTTATATAACCATTTCATGACCATGACTCAACTTAATGCAGCCACCTGACTATCTATTCAACTTTCAGGAACTCAATTACATCAAACCATTAGTATGACACCAATGAAGAATATCATTGCATGAAACTTCATATCCCCTTGGAAAGTAACACCGATCCTTAGCTTCATTTCTGACTTGGTTTTATCAATTAGCTTCTTTGGACGCATCATGAGACTTCATATCCCCTTCAAAGTGGATCTGCCATTCCCAGTAAGCAAACTTGTGAGAGAGATATACAAGGATGCAAAATAAAGCTCGTCGAGAGGAATGAACCATACAGTGTTGTGGCGTCTACTTCCACTTCATCGATGATCCATCTCAAAGAAAGAAAAGGTGGCCAACACATTTACTCCGCATGATTCTTCACCTTTAAGCCGCTTAAACAACCTGGTTTACGTAACCAACAATCTAGTAGGACAAAGTCCAACCTATTGTACCAATAGAAGAAAGTGGATTAATCAAAACTCGAATCCACCAATGAATTAAGAGCACTCACAGAAAATATGAGCAAGGCCACAACTGAAATTAGACAAATCCGATCTAATTAATTTCAATACCTAATGAAAACAATGGAATAAGAAGAACCAACAACAATATCTTAAAATTTATGTTGTGCTTGCTGCTCAACAAGATGAAATGGTGATGGTCAAACAAAATACCAAAACTCAATAAACAAGCAAAATGTAAATTAGAAACATATGATGACAACTCAACATCAAATCTATACCAAAACCAAACATACACCAAACTTGGAGACTCATTTGGCAGGTAAATTAAGCCTTAAGCCCAAAGCTTCTTAGGCCAATTTGGACCAAGTCATATCTCTGTCCAATAGGCCGCTCAAAGCTATACAACTTTCACGATCTGACAAAAAATAGCACAAAAAAATACAATGTAAACAAACAAGTAGTAATTGATTTCTGACAATCAAAGTAAAAAGGATGTAATAAAACAATATCACACAGTCTGCTAAATAATATCACATAGTCTTCTAAAGAATATCACACTGGATACTTTAGTAGCAAATACGTGATATTTATAAGATGTCAAACAATTTAGAACCTAAATCGACGAAATGTATACTACTACTAGCTAACAGTAAAGAGTAACAATGTAAAACAGATGTAAATCAATCTGACACAAATTTAAAAATATTTGAAACAAGATACTACACATGTAAATTAGGTTTACATGACAACAAAACTCGAACAAAGTGAAATAATTTAAAATCGCAATCAAATAACAAGACTATGAATCAATCTCATCAAAATTATAAATCGAGAACAAAAAAATCATAACAACATGTGAGTTGAACATAGATCAGAAAAAAGTACTAAATATATAACAAATTCATAACTTGTTCGAATTAAATTAACCTAGATATATGAGAAAGAAGACCAATAAATCATATGAAATCCTCACAAATTAAACCTAATTTAGGAAAAAGAGATACAAAGCATTGAAATAACGATGAGTAGCTAGTTAGCTACAAAATCATAACAAACGCAGTAAGATGAGTAGTAATTGCAAATATATGTAGCGAAACAACAATCACATGAAAATAAAACTGAAATTAAAAACTAAAGATAAAGTAGATGTACCTGACATCGTGATTTCGATTGAAAGAGTATGACCGTTGATAAGAAATAGAAGAATGACAAATGATTGGTGAGATTGAATTGAAACAAAAAAATCACGAAAACAGGAAAATTAGGGGTTGCGTAGAAGAAGCTAGAAGGTAGAGAGAGAAAGGCTTTGGGTGAGAATGAATGAATTATGTTTGTTTCGATGGAGTAAGGAGTATATATGTGCGCCCGCGAAATTACCATATTACCCTTACTTATCGGCACTAAATCATGGACATTGGATCTCTTAGATCTGACAGCTAGTATTAATCCTCAATCCTCAAATATATGAGTCATACTCACATGATCCCATTCCTATATATATATATATATATATATAGAGGTGGGATCCGGTGAGAACGATCACTCGGTGAGAACGGTGAGAACGAACTAACTGTACCAACTTAAATAACCACTCACGTGATTTAGTGACCCACAACCAAACCCCAACTTACATTCTCTCCCCTTATCCTTCTATAATTTTCAACTCCTTCATCCTGATTAACGAGCACCAACATCACCACTGATCTCATTTTCCGGCCACGGAATAACCACCAGAGGTTACGTTCATGAGCCACTTCGACGGTAACGCCGGTGACCTCGTGCACCTCTTCAGATCCGGAATTGCCGGGGTATCTCATAAGGACAACCCACCATATCACCAACCCGAGGCCAACTTAGGAACCACCGTACCGACAACACCTGCCTCACCTCCTCCCATTCGTTGATTTCCCATCTTTTTCAATGCATCTACGCTATTTTTTTATGTATCTAACCATTGTTTTAATGTACCTAACATAAATACACAAAATTAATTGCTAGGTACATAAAATTTGGTTTGAGATACAACAATATTGAACCCAGATACACTAATTTGGTGTAGCTCAAATTGATTTTGTAGTTCATCAAAGTGGCCATGTTAGAAGGAGAAAGTAAAGGTGATGTGGTTTGACGCCACCGAGGGTCAGTTGATGATGGCGAAGGTGTCGGTTAAAGGTTACAATAACCACCTTAACAGACGACTCCAGTGAGATTTCAACAACCTCAGACGACTCCGGTGTCAGTATCGCTAATCTAGTTATAATCGAACCTAGAGTAGTCAAATAAACCTTTTAGAAACTCAAAATTTAAACGTGTTTTCAATATTGTTAATCATACAAATCCTCTCCATATATTATTTTCTCCTACAAAAGAAATTCACGCGGAAAACACTATGCCAATATCACAAATACTCATGGAATATAAAGTACTAAACTGCCTCCTATAACACTTTAGTTCATTTATTTTCTACTTATATTAGGATAAAATTAAATAAAATTTGCTTTGTTTTTAAGAAATTTACTTTTATAAGGATCATTTTTTTTTTTGTAAATCTACTTTTATTAGGATACATTGAATGACATTTTAGTTCATTTTCAACTTAAGATAAAATGAGAAGTTGTTACTCACAATCGCCTATTTACTAAATGAATAGGCGAAACTCCAACTTTTCCCACCTAAAAATATTTCCTAGAATAGTGCTTGATATTTTTAGCATATACTATATGTGTGGACATGATAGTTATAAATGGATGTAATCTTTTGTTTAAATATTTATAACATTTAATGTGTCACATTCTGCACAAATTTATCTCCGATTTGTTTAGGATAAGAAATTCTTTTTTTTAAAAAATTTATTGACTTTTTATGATAAGAAATTGCAGCTAAAAAATATGTTATATTGGTAAATATTTGTAAAAGAACATCATTAATATCTCGGTAAAAAAAAAAACAAAAAAAATACTCATTTTATTACTTCTTACGATTTAAACTTTTATTTATTTCTTTACTCAAAATACATTAAGGAGAAATATGAAAAATAAGTGAATTGTCAATTTAAATTCTATAAATAAAACACTAAAAAAGTAAAACTCTATAAATACCGTGCATATATTGCACGAGATCTACATTAGTAACGCTATAAATACCGTGCATTCATTGCGCGGGATCTAAACTAGTTACATATAATTTATAATCACTGAAATCTACATATATGTGTGTGTGATTTAATAAATTCAATCTACTTATATTAGGATATAAAATTAAATAAATTTTTTTTTTTAAGAAATCTAGTCTTATTAGGATAATTTTATAAATTTAATATTTTTTTTAGAAATCTACTCTTATTAAGATAATTTATTAAATTTTTCTTTAAATTATAGGATTTCTAAAAAAACTGGACTCTCTAATATCGTTCGAAAAGTTTCTGCTTTATATATATGTATTAATTGACTCGGTTGACCTTGATAACGAATTTGTTTAATAATGGTGCAAAACGAATTGGGCATTCATCTTACGGACTAGTTATTTTCAACTAAACTAAAATTAACACACATGTATATTGTTTTAACAAGAAATTACTCATCTAAAATTATATATATGCTGATAATGAACTGATACTGACTCAGACCAAACCCAACCCTACGTATCACACAGAGGATGACTAAAGCTGATCATGAGTCCGATCGGCCCCATGCTAAAAAAAACCTTCCCAATTGCATGGGTTGGGCTGGGTTGAGCCTAAATTTGGGCCTGTTTTGTTTGCCCAAGCACATCCACATCGGGCTAAAACGTGCTTTTTAATTCTACATAAGCTAATTTTTCAGTTTTTTTTATCAAGTATCTATTCTTTTGCTCTTTCCTAGTACACTATTAATCGAAAATGAAGTCGATTAGGCAAACTGATCACGATAGAAAATTAGGAACATGCGTGAGATGGCGATTAGACCACAACCGCGCTATTGGGAATTTGAGAATATTAATGACTTAATTTGGGGGCTAAGAACTTAGGAATTCATCATTTATATAATATGAAAAATATTTAAATAACAAATTTTTAGTTTTCTACGAATGCAATGATGTCCTTTGAATCAACCAACTCTTATTTTTTCTAAAGGTTCCGGCCGGGTCAAGCCAAAATTTAGGCAGTAGGAGTGGCCCATACCCAACCCTAAAGTTGCATATACCAGTTTGGGCGGGGACATAGGCTTTTTTCGGGCCAAAACTTACTTGAAGCCCAAGTCCCCGCATAAAAATCGGGATGAGTCAAGATGGGCCATTGGGCTCGGGCCCTATGATCAGCTCTACTGATTACCCAATATAAACGGTAACTGACCTAAACCTGTTATTAAATACAACCCGAACATGATATGACCCGACTGACTTTAACTCGACCAAATGATGTCTCGACTGATGGGTCTCATTTCTTGTGGCACTCAAACTATCCTCGTGATGAGACGGTGTTATTATAGGTTTAAATTAGAAGGTTGATTTGGTAGATTTATTGAGGTGAAAAGTTGTATTTTTGTGGTTGTTTGAGGAATTGTCAATGTCATTCGCTATTGGACAATTGACGAAGTTTGAGTGTTGAATCAATTTCGATTGAGTCCGAGGAACAAATCACGGAACTTGTTGTAAATGGAGTTAAGTTGGAGGTTGATGCCAACTTTCAAAACATTCGCTATAACATCTTTTCACTCAAAGTCAATCAACCTAAATAAACGGCTAATGCACAATGCAGAAGCAGAAAAAACTCAAGTTAAAACCTGGGCTCTAATATCAATTGTTGTAACAGAGACGTTCCATACTGTCGTTATCCAACAGTTGCCCTAATCAACTAATTGTTCGGTAACGGGACGCGTCCGTTATAACGTAAAGCACCTCGATAGAATTCGGCATACGTGACCAATAAAAAGTCATAAACTCATCAATTTTATTAGTTTCACAGAAGCAATTGTTAGTTGTCACTTCACATCAGCAGCGGATCTTATTTATGCCAAGAGGAAGCCCGACCTGCGCTAGTTTTTCATATTTATATGTAAATTATCATTCGGCCCCCATTGGCTCAGTGATTAAATACTAAATATTAACACACAGTTAATAGTTATAACTTCGATCCTCTTATCATTTGCTCCAAGAACCGCCACTGCTTCTCATTCTTCATAATACATTGAAATTTTTCATAAAAATTTGTCAATTACTGCGAATTGAGTCGATAACCTAGATTATGACCAAGACCTTCACAAATTGTCTATGTTTAGATAGTGTAGATATGTTGCTGGGAGCCATAAATAGGTTTGAAAAGTTTGAACAACAAACGAGGTTTACAGAATGACAGTCAAACCAATAACTCAAACAAATAAAAATGGTAGAGGGTAGCATTCAAAACCCAGTGACCACCTTAGACAATAGCATCAATCAAGGACAATAATTCTGTCATCACTCTTGCTTCTAAAATTAATTACCGGAATCTTCGGACTTTCACTCTACTCACTCTTTGGCTCTTTCTTATAGGCACTATCACTTTCATGCTTTTAATATGTTAAATGGGTTAATTTGAAGACCACAATAACTTGAAAATATTACTTTTTGTTATCCATTTTAATTAGGATTTAAGTCGAGTAAGATTAGAAACGCCGTGACATTTCAGGAAATCAAACATCTTGGCAATTGATCTAAGTGCTCACACAGCCTGATGACGATCATTTTTGCTATAAATATTAAATACTGCGAATTTTTCAGGAAATAAGTCGTGTTTCAATTGTGCCAAAGTAACAAAGTTCACCAATTCTTGTTTAAGACTGTTTCAAATAACTCTCATATTCGATTAAAATAGAAGTGAAAATAATAAAAGAAGGCCATGAAAGATTTTATGCTAAGAGTCTTAAGACGGTTTTAAGAAAGACCAACCTGAACAAATTTAGCAGCACAGGTGTGATAAACAGAAAGAGTGGGGTGATGCATGCAAAAATAATAAGATGGTGATCGAAGGTTGATGTTGATGACACATTGCTCACATGCTACACTAAATTCTGCATTTCTGCTGATCCCAATGACAAAAATTACTCTACACTGTCACTATTTTACTATCTATTTATATGAAAATTTACTTTTCACACTTACTACTTCATTTTCAACTTCTTTTGGGTAATATTAATTCAACACTTCGTATGTTTATTACTGCACAACCTTGACTGCCTGAAAACTTGCATGTGTTACTGCAGGAGCTGATCCCCTCATTACATGCCTCCTGATCACATATTAACATATACTCTTTCCGTCCTAATCATTTGTTTGTTTTTTTTATTCTTTGTGACGGGTACACAAATGTAACATTGATGGCTTTATTAGTGTTTAGGCATGTTATTTCGATTAATTAAAAGTATGTTACTCGGATTTCATTGTATATATCGCATACAAGCTTGTATCTAAGGCGCTGTTTGGTTGGGTTTCGACTCATGAAAAACCGTTTCATAATAATTTGAACATCTGCTACATTCATGTCACAATCTGGTGACGAACACAAGAGCGTGAGGTGATATAAAAACCCGCAATGACAGATGTTATATCAAACGTAATATAAATTTATTAGCGAAAGTTACATGAATGAATGAATGAATGAATGATAATCGCAAATTTAATATTGACTAATTTAAATAGGATCATACGTCAACATTTGATCTGATATATTATATTCAAATGCAACAAATACAAATTAAAACAAAACAAAAATCCAAAAATCGTGCATTTACAAAAGCCAGGTGATTTTTTTTACTGTTATACTGCTACGAGTTACTGCATGGCTAGGTTTCTAAAACTAATGTTAAAAAATAAGAGTAGTTCGTATTCTTTTTTTAAGGGTTATATAAATGGTTTTTACAACAGCACATCCAACCCAAAGGCTTGTAATTGGAGTACCTGTTGTTATCCCAAGAAGCCGAGTCATATACTGAACTCGGCCTCGACGGTCGAACACGGCCGAGACTCGGTATGCTGGGGACTTGAACCGCGGCGCATGGGTGGCAATTGTTGCATTTATTGTAGCAGCTTGGTGGTCTTGATCCCAACCTTGATTTATCTTCATTTAACTCTCCCTGCACATTTTTTATACATTCAATTATTTGATACGGTGATATCACGTGTCTGATACTTGACACTTTAACTAAAAAACATGAAACATTATCGCGAACAATGCTGTATTCTTTGATTTAATGAGAACTAGTTTTATACCCGTGCAATTTTGCACGGGATTAGATGTTTAATTACTTGACGAAATGTTTAAATATTGAAAATTAAAATTGCACATAATTATAAAATTTGAATTTGAAATATATTAAGTTGTTAAAACTCTTATACAAATATATTGTACACAAAATGATGATTTAATCATCTATATATAAATGAAATAAGAATTAATTTGATTTGTATTGAAGTAATACCCTATGAGTGTTTTTTCTCAAAAATAAAAATAAAAAAATGAAACATTATCATAAAATAACATTTGTAGCCGAGTCAAAGTAACATAGGGCGTATATGGCTAGGAAAAAAAAGTGGAATTACGTACTTACCCTTGCATTATCAGGAAGATGTGGCTGCTTGATGAGGGCAGAAACAGGGGAATAAAACAGGAATAAACTTAGGAGGAGTAACATAATGTACATATTATAGGCCATTATGGAATATTCCGATCATTTAGATAAACCGGTAAGGGGTTGATTAAAAAACGGAATACTTTTCGAGTCGAATTAAAAAGTTAAACATAGTAGTAGTAGATATTAGTGTAAGGGAAAGTGGAGAAAAGAGAGAAAAGAGTGGAAGTGAATGAAAAGAAGGGAAGAGATGGTCTGGTCTTAATTAGAGAAGAGTAAAGAAATGAAAAAGTAGGAAAAAATTTAGAGAGACAGTAGAAGTGATAGGAACAAGTCGAAAGGAGGGTACTCTATTCCAAAGGGAACCTCCCAAATCACTTGGGGTCCTTTTTCTTTTTTTTTTTTTTTTTTTTTTTTTTTTGTTGTACTGTACTGTCTACTCAACCAACCACTCATATAAAACAATTGGAATCATGTTTAATACAGTCAATTTATAACTTGTTATTATTAGTGATGTTTGACTAGGGTTTACTGTGTTTTTGTGTTGTTTGGATGAATGTATTTAATGATATGGGTGTGGTTTTCGAGTTTTCGTAATTTGGTTAGTACTCCCTCCGTTCCAATAATTTGTTTATCTTTGATTAAAATAGCCTTCACGGATAATATAAAAGGTAAACAAATGATCGAGGTGGAGGAAGTAAGTTGTATCGGAATGAAATGGGGAAAAAATTGGACTACGGATTTAAATCCTTGTAATATGTATGACTGTATGAGAATTTGAAGGAAAATGATCTCCTGCTTATACCTGAACAAATGGTGACTCGCTCAATGACGGAGCTAGGATTTGAAATCAGCGGAGCGGAAAATTTCAACAGGGACGAACAAGTAATGATATAAAGGAAACTCGAAAAAAGTTCAAAAATTTTAACTAAAAACTTCGGAATTTTAATCTTTCAACAAGGGCGAATGCCCCTACTAAACCTCCCCTCACTCCACCGGACCACCGCTAACTCACGGAGAAAAGGAACATACATCGGAGGTATTACCTCCAACTTTTTTGTTTTTGAGCATTTATCTATTTTTTTTGAGCTTATTTCCACAAACTTTATTTGTTTTTGAGTATATGTATGTTTTTTTTGAGCTTATTAAATTTTATAACTTAGATTTTAATTTTTTTTCGTCAAAACTCAAATTTTACTAAACTTATATGTAATGTTTTTGAGTATTATTGTAATTTTTTAGAGTTTAATGTTTTAGTAAATAAACTCAAAAAAATTATATTAAAACTCAAATTTTAAAACAAAGCTCAAAAAAATTATTATAATGCTCAGAAACTATGAATTGGTGGTAATACATTAGATGTATAATCCACTTACTGCTAACTCACTAGGTGTCATTGGTCCTTACTCAACTAACCACTCATATAAAACAATTGGAATCATGTTTAATACAGTCAATTTATAACTTGTTATTATTAGTGATGTTTGACTAGGGTTTACTGTGTTTTTGTGTTGTTTGGATGAATGTATTTAATGATATGGGTGTGGTTTTCGATTTTTCGTAATTTGGTTAGTACTCCCTCCGTTCCAATAATTTGTTTATCTTTGAGTAAAATACCCTTCACGGATAATATAAAAGGTAAACAAATGATCGAGATGGAGGAAGTAAGTTGTATCGGAATGAAATGGGGACAATAATTGGAGTACGGATTTAAATCCTTGTAATATGTACTGTATGAGACTATGAGAATTTGAAGGAAAATGATCTGCTTATTCCCGAACAAATGGTGACTCACTCAATGACGGAGCTAGAATTTGAAATCAGAGGAGCGGAAAATTTCAACAGGGACGAACAAGTAATAATGATATAAAAGAAACTCGAAAAAAGTTGAAAAATTTTAACTAAAAACTTCGGAATTTTAATCTTTCAACGAGGGCAAATGCCCCTACTAAACCTCCCCTCACTCCACCGGACCACTGCTAACTCACTAGGTGTCATTGGTCCTTACTATCAAAGAAAAAGTTTGAATCTTGAATGAAAAAATATTTTACCTTTTTTTTTTTCTTTTTGTTGATGGTAAAAAAAGCATTTAAACATCGGTGTCACAAGGGTATCTTGATTTTCCTATGATAAAATCGATTAAAAAACAGGCAGGAGTGTCATAGGAATATAGGATCCTTGAATATCATCATCATGGCATGAGTAGCTAGTTAAGAGACATACAGATACAGTGAACTTGAAGCATTATTCAACTACATGAAATACTCCAGTTAAAAAGTAGGCCTATATTATAAGAGCAGGAAATCATACATTAATCAACAGACCTCAAGAAAAAAAGCACCTAAGAAAAAGAACTACAGTCGGTAACAAATCAATGTGTACAGACAGCAATTACAGAATGTTTTCACCTGGTAACTCAGCCAACAAGGTATCATCACGTCGCCACCTCAGTATTCTCCCTTGGTCGAAACTACAGAGGGAAACTTTACAGTCAGTCAACTATCCACTGCCGGATGTCGACTACCTTAGTTGCTAACGTTATTGCGAGGTGGTACTCTAAACCAAAACCTATCCGTAGCAAAACTGTCCTGTGGCTCTTTTTACACCAAATACAAACAAACATGGATAGAATGATAGATCTACCAGACCTTGCTCCTGTTATCGTGTCCCGCGCTGTCTGTACAAAGAAAATGTGACAATTAAATAGATGTCCAGAAACTAATCACTTCATGAACCAACTACTTCATTATTGCTCGGAGCCTTTTGTCTAGCAATGGCCTGAATTGGTTGGCCATTCTCTTGTGTCAATCCCTTGTCTGGATTTTTTCGATTCATGCTAGCCGCCTGGTTAGATGCTCGCTTGCTTTCAAGTAATTTCCCGTTTTTTGCAATTGCTAGAATGAGTTCCAACTGTTTCTGCTGCTGGTCCTACACAACCAACTTAACATTAGGACACAACACCATCACATCATCAATATTACCCTAGTGCCCTAAAAGGCTCCTGCAGATGGCGAGGAAGGAATCGAGATGTACGCAGCCTTAAACACAAATAAATTATTTCTGTGTCACCCATAAAGAAAATGGGATCCTGAATGGGCATCCCAACTTCCATCCATTAACTGTAAAAGTGGCACCACAACATCCAACAAGACTAGTTATGAGTACTTATTAAGCATGTTTGATGCACATTAATTAGATGATCCAAAGAGCCAGTATATGATCAGATGAACAGTGATTTGTTAAATATCATCTTCAGTAAAATAACCACCTCTGTCACTGATACTGTATTGTACAAGCTATAATAACAGATGAATGTAGGAAACAATTTATTGGAAGAGTCAAGCTTACAGTCAATAACTCTATTCCATTATTGATGAAGAGGAGGCAACCAACCACGCAATCATTCATACCGTAGGACAAGACTCTATCACATGTGACGACGACCCAAATCCTTATAATTTCCTGATTTGAACATAGGGCTGATGGTTTTGTTTCACATTAATACCGTCTCATATAGGTTTTTGTGTATAATACCAAATGGTACTTCTCTTGGATTACTGCTTTCTTACCTGCATTGCGAGCAAAACCTTCTGAACTTCAGCAATTTCATTTTCAAGTACGTCTTCCTGCACTGCTAAATCACGAATAGCTTCGGAATTCTTTTGAGCCAATGCTGCAGCCTTCAAACATGATCACAGTTACTAGCAAACAAAATAAAGGAAGACTAAAAGGAGATAACAAATGACATTGGTAAATTGCATGGCTCATGAACACATGAATTTTGACAACTACACCAACCTTCTTCATTAGGTTATAGACATATCAAATATACGAGGATCCCACTTTAGTTCTAACAATTTATAAACCTAGAAAAAACAATTATCTGTAACACTTGCGGCTTGGCCACTAGAAGAATAGATTTATAATCCAAGAAAACCAAAGCAAACAACACCTTAAATGCATACTCAGTACATCTAAAACCATGTCAGACGCAGAGAATAGATAGGGTTAAGTAGGTTTTGCTATGAAGCCATAAAATGTAACTTCGAAACCAACTGAACAATTATTTTCATCCTTAAACATAACTTCACTCAATGAGACTATATCAGACATTATATGTTCGTTTAAATTTGAGAAGAGTTTCTATGCAGCATAAGAAGGGAGAGGATAAAAAACATTTGTTTGGCTGGCAAGCATGTAATCGAAGTCCCTCCAACATATGAAAGATTTGGCGGGAAAACGACATTGCGCCACTCCCCCGCCCTCTTAAAAGTCCATCCAGACATAGTGTTAGTCTTGTAAGAGACCTTCCTAGTTGCGAAATTGAGATCATATATTCACAGGTCTCATATTGTGTGTCATCGTTTATATCCTCCGTCCTAGTCCTAAACCTTACTCCTTATACATTACCACTAAAATAAACACACTTTTATTCCTCAATCTTGTTCATTTGTTTACCTATTTCATTTTAGGTATCTGTATCTCACTCATTTGTTTACCTTTTTAAATGTGCACATTAATCAACCAATTAGAAAACACTACAGTTTGGTTCTCTTTTCATACAAAGGCAAAAAATGGTCCTTTCCCGAATAGCCTTTGTGCTAAAAGCAAACGTTAACAGATGGCTTCAACAGATGTAGTACTTCATAATTTATTTATGTTCCTGGTGTGTCAAAAGCCAATTAGAGTGAGTCGTAAGCCTCATAACTCATAGGGCGCAAAATGAAACAGATTATCCGCTTCCCCTAATTTCACATTGACATTTGACATTCCTCAAATCATTATCATCCTATAACCAAACTGCATCGAACCATCTTTTCTTTTTAAGGTCTTTCTTCGTACACAGCGTCTTTTCTAACCATTTTCTGCGCCATAATAATACGTTTCACATATCTGAATGGCTACTATCCTAGTGTCCGTTCTATTTTCTATTAGCTAGCATTCATGCTAAGCATACAATGCATAATTACAGGTACTATGGAACCAAAAAAACTACTACTACTTCCGTATTTTAATCAACAAGTAAACAAATGATTGAGACGGAAGGAATACTATAAACAAGTAACAAAACATATATACAAATCATCAAATCAATTGCATAACATAAAGCTGAGAACAACCTTAGAAATGGGATCCTTCAGAGCTTTCCTAGTAACCCGAAACCGATTCCCCAGCTTCTCAAGCTGCCTAGAAAGCATCCTAATAATACCAATTGAACTCCTCATACTCTCCTCCAACTTCTCAACCCTCTCAATCAAATTCCCACTCCCATTTCCGCCTTTCGACCCGCAAACCCGACTCCATTCCCGCCTCCGGATAACAGACCCCAATGCGACCGCGCCTGTCAACAACCACACCAACACCCTGTTACCCAGTACCACTAACCCGTTATTATTCTGCTTAAAATAAAACCAATTCACAACACAGCCCACTGAAATCACCATTGAAGAGATCACACATAATGACTCCATTAATGAAAGGAATGCATCAAAAGTTGATGATTTTGATGGAGTTTTTTCATGGTGTTCGATTGAAGAGTGGGGAGAATCATATGCTTTGATTTGTGAGTTATGATTAGGGAATAAATATAGGGTTTTGTGAATTGGGTGTTTGATTTTTTGTAAGGATTGAAAAGGGTTGTAATTTATGGGAAATTTGGGGTTTTTCGAAGGGTTGAAGAATTTAATTCGATGAATTGAATTGGATAGGGGATTTTGAAGAATGAGCGACATATTTGGGTAAGATTTCCTACATCAGAATTCAGAAATGACGAAGAATGTTGCAGTTAAGTGTAGAGCCAGCAAAATTGACCCGACCCGTGCCCGACACGAAACCGAATTGAGGATACGAGATTCACCCGTAATCCGAATTGACCAATTTTTACCCACCCGAATTTTTATTGTTGCACACGATTCATTATCCCTAAAGGCCTAAATGACTTGATGATAAACAAACCCGAAAATGACCAACCCCGAATTGGCTCGGTCCGCCCAATCTAACCCAAATTCTGGTAATAAATTGACTCTCGGTTGACCCCTTGTCAAGTCTTGATAAGTGAGGCCTGAGAATTTTTTTTTCTTCACCTCTATGATTAGAGAGAGCACTAAAATTGGTGAGAGACGGTTTTCTATTAATCTAAACTCCATACACTTTAAACTTTGCTTAGTTTCAATTTAGCTTGCTCGTAAGTTGATTTTAGTCTAGTTTCGGCCTTGTAAATTCAGCTCAGGACTCATTTTTATTCTTCACTTCACTTGGAGCCTGAGCATCCGCAAAGGTGAGGCTCCCCATTTCTTCTCTTTCCTTTTCTTATTCGTCCACCTCATTTTCCACTAACTTTTTCATTTACCCTCCCCATTTCATAATTACATTTATGCAACAATGGGGTTCCCCAATTCACACACAAAATTTTGGAAACCTCCCCAAAAGTTACACAAATTACTTTACTTTTTTTTTTTGGGACCTCCCCCTAAAAACAGTGGAGCCCCATTTTATGGAGAGGTTGGTGCAACAATAGGGTTGCTCATTTGAGGAAAGAGAAAGCAAATGGAGAGGTGATTTCTCTCCTTTGCGGATGCTCTAATGGACGCCCCATAAGCGAAACTTTTGGAGACCAGTTCCCCGTTCAGTTTTGATTGAGTCCTATAAATTCGGTTTATTTTGCTCAAAAGGAAAGGGCCTTCATGCACATTGAAGAGTATCTCCTCTTCCTCTTATTTCCTCTTTTTCCCTCTATTTTTTTGACACCTCATTTTCCACTGTCACCATCCTCCTCCAAACTTTTCTTCCATTTTTTCCCCACATCAAAGAGGATCCTCTCTTCTTCCTCTTTTATATTTTAATTATTTTTATAATAGTTGATAAATTTATAAACATAAATTATAATCCACATGGTCTAAGTTTATGGGAGAATGGGCAAGACAAGGGCAGGATTAACTTCTAAAAATAGAGGAAGTCTTCCTCTTCCTCTTCCAAAGAGGATGTCCAAATTGGTTCCACATTGAAGAGGACATCCTCTTAGAAAAGAGATAGTGCTAAGAGGATGCACCATCCTCTTCAATGTGGATGCTAAGAGTTAAGATGGATCATATGTCCAAATTTTGGATTTTTGTGACCATTTGTAAATGTAAAGTCAAGGTCAATGAGCATATACAACAATAAGTCTCCCTTAAGACAAACAAATGATTATAGCTTAGCCGACGGTATTATACTTTGAGAAAAATATGATTAGCGGTGGAGCGAAGGAGGCAACAGGAGCGACCCTCCACCTCTTAAACATGACAAACTTGAATACACACACTTCCAATCATTTTCCTCTTTTTGGTTCGACAAAGACGTGTTTCCTAATCAGTTTAGAGCACGGTAAGGGCCTAATGAGTAAATACCCTTTTACCTAACTTTGGAAACCAACAAACCACATTAGTAACCAAAAAATCTCCATGTACAAGAATTATCATCCTCTAATGAAAAGCATTCTCAGTGTCTGTTAAATAATGCAGTTTTGTACCCTAGTACTGTACTCCATTAAACAAGGGATGGCCACAGATTATAATTACACACAAAAACATTCAAAGAGACGATACAACCAATTCCTAGTATCAAATTCTACAGTCAACAAGCTTATGACTCATCCCTCCCTCGTGATTTCATCAAATACAACAGGCACCCGCGTTCCACACGTGAGCACTTGAGGAGAAATGAAGAGTTCGAGCTACGTAAAAGAAATCCTTGATATCAACGATGACGTGACACTTGAAGCCTCTTGCTGACTTGCATGTGATAATACAGCCCAACCAGCAACATCTGGAATTTCAAGGCTAGGTTGTCATATGCAGCGAAAAAAAGAGCCACTGTGATCAACAAATATGAATATCAGTATGTCACTTGGCAATGGCATGCTGTGAATATTGCTACAAAGAGCAAGTTCCTATTACCCTTGGGCCTACTTAGGGTGGAGGTAACTAATATGGGAGTAATAGCGAGGGAGGGTAATGGTAACCAACCACACAAAGGGGCAATAGTTACCAACTTACGTGCAGGGTAATGCACTTACGCGCTGAAAAAAATTAACCACTGAAATTTAAGGTAAAATAGAGACTTATTTTGATGAAGATGTCTTCTATGATCTAGAATATCAACAATTAGAAGAGAAACACAAGCTTTAGAATAAAAATAAATAAAACAAAATCCCACAGCTTGTAGACTCACTTGTAATAAAATCAGACTTGTACGATGTCATGTCTCTGAACCATCTTCTTCTTCTTCAACAGTTGGAAGTCCACTCTCTCTGGCAAAACCCGGATTGAGGAACTTTGCAACAAAAGCCCACAGCTTGTACACATCCTCAAAGTCTGACAAGAAGCTTAGAGATGCCGTAACAACTTCCACTCTGTAAAACCCACTTTTCCCATCAAGCCGACCATTTGCCATCGTAGCACCATCCACTATTCTTATATGGCTCAGAATGCCAACACCGAGACTAACACCATGGGCTTCAGCTAGCCTTAGGACAACTTCCGGGTTTACTATCCCTCGGTTTCTGGTCCTCACATTGAATGCAACGGCAGCACCCCTTTCGTACTTAATTTTAGGGCCGTATATCTGGACTAAAGGCAGTGTGTTTTTTTCATCTGGCCCATGGAACCTCAGTTGAAGTAGAGAGGTCACAAGCCAATTAATTAAAAATCGTAGTCTAGAACTAGTCCGGTTTAGACACAACATATTTACATGATCAATATGTCGACATATGATCTCAGGTTCTCTCCTATCTGATTCTTGACCGTCATCTCCATAATCTCCATCACTATACTGATACTCATCAAGATTGCTAGGACAAGCCTCACTTCCTAGTTCCAAGGGGCGGTTATCTTCCGCACTGTATGAGACCCTCCTTCCTTTGTCACCATGATCTTCTTCAAAGCATACAACTTTGCCACCATCTCTCCGTCCAAGTAGCCTGAACTCACCTTCTGTTTCACGTCTTATGGCACCTCCATTTGCCTCTAAACAACTTTCAGAAATCAAGGTTGCCTTGTTATTCGATCTTTCATCTTCGTACTCTTCTTCAATCTCATGAACATTTTCCATACCGTGTGAAACTGATTGAACTGCTGCATCGAATGATAGCATATGATGGTCATCATATGTCGGGCTATTTGTCATGTTAGCCATCGACTTTGGGGAGGATCTCTTCGTGTTTTTCCTCCCAATGAACCACGGGGGAGGTGAAGGAGTGGATCCCTGTGGATCCAGGTGACTGATATTTTCAGAATTTATGGGGCTTTGACCAAGGTCAATCCAAAATGAGTTGTCAGATGACTCATCCTCGCTGAAAATAGGGCTCTTCATCATCTCCCCTACAGAGATGTTCTCAATCTCCTCAAAGATTGTGCCAGAGCCATCTCTGTCAGAGTAATTTTCATGTTCCATCTCAGTGTCAAACACGTCCCTCACTTGAGCTGAGGTATAGGCACCAGAGAAAGCCGGCATCTGTGATCCAGAGCCCTTATGAGTGTCGGATTTTACATCTCCATTTTCTTCAAATCCAAAATCTTCAGTCCCAATCAGTCCATCAAGACCATCAATTGATTCCCCACCCAGATACTGCGGGAAGACTGGAGTGATCTTCACCATCCCAGTACCATTGATCCCAGATTGACTATGAAGGCTTGCCAAAACCGACTTTTTAATAAGAAGGCACCCAAACCCACTAGGGTCAAATCCAAAAACCCGGTAAAATGATGTGATTATAAAATCAGGCCGAAACAAAGACAACCCAAGAGAATCCATATCCTTCGGACCCAAAGCACCCGCATCCAACAACACATGCCAATTGTTTTGCTGTGCTAGAGCCATCCATTGATACGAGTACTTGCAACCAGTCACTCGAGACTGAACAGGAAAGACAAAAAGACCAGTTGCAGAATCCTTCTTCCGCTTCTTCTTGCTCAAAATTTGCTTTCTAAGATCAGCTGAACACGGTTTAAGAGTCGGCCATTTAAACCAGGAACTATAAACTTTAGCCCCTTTCTCTATAGCTTGTTGGGCCATCAAATTCACAGATTGGCTCTCATGATCAAACATAGTCAACAACCTCTTGTTTGTTTCAAAAGGGTATGCTTCAGCAAGCAGTTTAAAGGCCGACCCTCGACTCACAGTAAAAACAATCCCATACTCATTCTCAGGAATGTTCAAATAATCCATAATCCTAGTCTTAATTTCATGCTCAATTGTCCCTCTCTCAGCAGCACCATACAATACATGATTACTCAAATTGGCTGATATTTCAGACAAGCTAAAACTACAAGTATCAAAATAATACAGGGTTTGCAGGTACGAAAACAGCCCAAATCCACAGTAATCAAGACATACCTTAGAACCGGCCCCGGTAAGGTGCTCATACTCATCCAACCTGAGCTGATCAATCCTCTCAGAAGACTGATACTTAGGATACATTGTCAGGAACTTAGAAAAAGCCTCATTAAGGGTAGGAATGTCGCTTTCGGACTCGAAAGTGCGGTCAGCAGCCAATGCAGTAGCTCTGAGGAACTCCTTTAGGGTTTGAAGCCTTGCCAGAGACCGAGACCGGCCCAAGCTTTCATCTTTCTTAAGTTTACCCTCATAATCATTCACTCTATCTGATTTTGAGAGAAACCCATCTTCAGAAGCTTCTTCTAAAGCTTCTCTAAGCTTGTTTTCCTGCAATTTCCTCAGAATTGTCTTATTTTTTCGAACATTTTCGCCTAATTCAGACCCTCCATCTTTCTTTTTCCTTGGTTTTTTGTCTACAATTAATCCAATATAATGTGAAATTGGTTTCCATAATGAGATATGCATTTAATTGACCAAATTAAATTCCCAAATCCCAAATGATTTTAGCAAACAATTGAATTGAATTCCTTGAAACAAAGAATAACAACACAGCAAAAAAGGGAAAGCTGGGAATTCAAATTCAAACCTTGCAAAGAGGGAATCAAAATCAAATCCACTAACTAAGAAACTTTATATTAAATATTTAAGTGATTTGCTTTAAATGAAATCATTTAAAGTTGCAAACTTTGAAGGAATTTCAGCTTGCTTTAACAAAGTATTCAACTAACAGAAAGAATAATTCAGATTCTGAACTCAAAAAAAGGGTAATTTCATCAAAAAGAAAAAACCCAAATTGGACCACATGTAAAGGATTACATGAATTAGATCAAACCCTAGAAAAATTTAAATTGAGTAAAAAAAAAAAACTTGGTTATTATTAATCGACTAAAAGATTCAAACTTTGACAAGAAACCCTAGAAAAATGTTAATTGAGTAAAAAAAAATTAAGGGTTATTTTATAATTAACAGAAAGATTCAATCTTTGACAAGAGAAAGATATTGTTTAGGCATTTTGACTTTACTTTAAAAAGATAAAAAAAAAATGTAAGAAATGCTTCAAATTGAGGTGAATTAATGAAAACCCAATAATAATCTTAGGAAAAGTTGGAAGCTTGGAGTAGAAGATCTAAAAAAAAGGAATTAAAGGAGAGAATCCCTAATTTGGAAGTGAAAAGTGAAATTCCATTTTGACTTTTGGGTGAGTTTAGTGAGACTAGAAGGTGTAGAATTGTAGGTAAATGTTGGGATTTTGTGTTTGGAGAGTTGTGTAAAAAGAAGTGGTTTTGGGAAGGTGAAAAATAGGGAGGTGTGTTGTGTTCCTTTGTGTTGGGGAGGGTGAAATTGGAAAGAGGGTTAGTGGTTTGGAAAGTGAAAGAAAACAAGAATTGGAGTTGATGATTTTAAGTCAACGGTGAGATGATGTGCCATTGTCACATATTGTGCTGATGTGCTGTCTAATTATGCTTATTTTGAATTTCAGATTTTATGTATTGATAGTGTAATAAATCAAAATAAGATGCATTGAGTATTGAGGTAATGGCCAATGGGAGTATAATAGAGAAGTGGTCAAAACATGTTACTTAAAATGTGTATAAAAGGACACAAATTCTCATTTAGGACGGATACTATTCATCTTAAGTTTAATACGGATTAAATATATACCAAATTACCCCGTTTGTTGCCTAGGAAATGCCAAAAAAAAAATTCATTATTAACACCATGTGGTAGTATTTGACCTATCTTAAACTTAAAACGAATAGTGTAGTCTTAAACAAAACTTACTGATAAAAAAAATGGTTGACATGTTGTACTCCCTCAAAGTCTATCATTTGTTTCCTCTTTCTTTCTCCATTCAAGTCACATTTAGTTCTCTCTTTCTATTTTTAGTGTGTCTTGTGTGATCCAAATTCAATTGTAGATGGGTATGTGTGTTGTTCTGAATTTGCAGTAACAATGAAAGTAAAAGAACAGAAGAAGAACCGATTTGCAGCGACGAGGTATGAAGGCCTCTGCCTTGAAAACTATTTCGGCACGACCGTGGTGGCGATCAGCAAGCACCGGTAGTTTCCCAAAGTTTGACACTGCAGCACCGAAACTCGCCCACTCGAGGCCAGGAGCTTTGGAACGAGAGCAAATTCTTTACCCAGAAATTTATAAGAGAGAAGGAGAATGTTTGTGATTGTTGTGTGTTTTTCAGTGACGATTAAGCTCTTATTTATAGCAAAAATAAGAAACAGCTTCCTAAAACCGAGCAGTCAAGAGACTGAAAATGGGGAGAAAAAATCGCACCCACTAACAGTCACAAAGACTGATTAAAACCGCACATGTCAATTGAACTTAGACAGTTCAAAAACACACAAAACCAAAAAGAAAAGGACAAAAGGGGGCCTTTGGCCCGCACCGCAGGTGCTCTACCCAAACCCAAACCCAAAACCGAGCCCGAGCTTGAGCCGGGCCAGGGCGGCGCGCGCGTGTGTGTTGGACCCAAACCCCACGGGCCCAACTGTGGACGCGGGCCCACGGGGGCGCTTGGGAGAGAGAACAAGCGTTTGCATTTGTGGAGTCGCCACCAATTTATTGTGGAAAATTGAAAACCGTTCGAATACCTCGTGCCATGTCAAGACACAAAGTAGTGACATGAACACCAAAAACTCGTTACCCTTAGCATTCTATGTCTAGAATGACTCTCGTGGATGCCAATGAACACGGATGTTCACAGAGATCTGGAGTAAGGGGTGAGGGTACGTATTAGGAAGCTCTTTTGATCGAACACCTAATCCCGCCCGCCTCGATAGCAGCCTCTACTAATGATTAGAGAAATTGTCTATACTCGATATATTGTCGATTATATGCATGCAATGCAACATCCAATGTTTTGATCCTAACATGTGAGAATTAGACTAAGTCAGTGAACACGTAATTTAACATACAAGTGGGTCGAAGTAGGAATTTAAGTTCAATTACATGTGAAGGCACACAAATGGTACAATAAAAGAAATACAATAAATACAATAATGAAAATTACAATGATTCCATTGGATTCATTGATTTATGTCGAAAATACTTTTAAAACGGATGATTTGAGAACGAATGAATAAAAGAATAAACGAACAGGAATTAGGCGATAATACGAATAATAGTTAATTACATACGTAGACTAATTAAACTAGGTCAAGGCAGAACGGAAGTTCAGAGACAAAAATCAACCTGGAACAGGCGCAGCAGAGCTGCGCCCTCTGGAAGAGGCGCAGCAGTTGCTGCGTCTGTTCCAAGGCTGAGTTCTGGCTGTGGAGCCGGAACTGCAAATCGTTAATATTCGTAGGTGAATTTAATGATTGATTATGATATTCGACTCGGATGAAAGTGATTTAATACATTAATTACATGTGAATGAGTCATAAAAGCGATAAAACATGGATGAAACGAATGTGGACGAATTAATTACATGAATGAAAGATTGATTAGTGACATGGGTGAACTAAATAGGTTAAATATGACGAATTAATGAGGAACTAATGACGGATAAACAGATGGAAATATATCAAAGATCGAATTCCAGAAACTCGATATGAATGAATCGAATCTCTACAACCCGGATTGATTTTAATGACGAAAAACCCGCAAATATTGGTTATAAGGGATTTAAGTCGGGATTTAACGACGAATTAAATAATAATGATGATAAATAATATGTTAAATTATTATCGTGTTAAAGAAACAATGAACAATTAATAACGAAACAAAACAATCGAATTATCAAAAGATGGAGGAAGAAGAAAGGAAGTTGGAACTGCGGCAGCCTCACGAAGAGGCGCAGCAGGTGTTGCGTCCCTTCGAAGAGGCGCAGCAGTTGCTGCGTCCTTTCTCGACGTCTGTCCTCTGATAATCCGTAAAAAGGGTTTTTAAACAAGGTTTTAGAAATCGGTTTTAATTGTATTTTCGACATAAATCTTACATGATGATTACAAAAAGGTAAATAACAATAAATAAAGAAGGATTTACACCCTCAGACTTACATGTTTGACGAAACGAGATGAACTAAGTTTATGATTTAGTGATGCTCGACTCGAATGTAACGAAAGTGCCCTCGTAAGAGGAAAACGATTAAGATTGATTAAGTTGATTATGGTGGAGTTGGTCAAATTGGTCGGTCATGCAAACGAGGCTGGTACTAAAAAAGATCCGAGCTTACGTGGTCGAATGTTCAAGCACGTAGACGCCAAAAAGTAAGAACGTGGTCTAGAATGCAAAGGGAGAAGAGAAGGGCGGACACTCGCGTGAGAAATATGAGGAGCGAAGGCTCCTATTTATACTAATCGCGTGAAGGAATTAGGGTTTTCGGAGAAACTTTGGAAGTGAATCTCGAAAAGATATGAAAAGATACGAAAAAATACGCAGAAAAGGACTTGGGAAGAGGCGCAGCACCTGCTGCGTCTGTTCCCAGGTGGTTTCCTCCTGCGGAAGAAAGATTTCCGTGTTTAATTTATGGAATAACGGGATAATCTTATTTTCCTTAATATTTTGTATGAATATTACGGGAAATCATTTACCAAAGATTAAAAGATTGTGAAATATGGAATAGAAATATCCGGAACATTCCAGAACATTCTGACTCGGGTTTCAGCGGTTATCAGAAAATAAAGACGGTTTTAGGCCCGGACTCCAAATGTACTCTAATTACTGTCAAACCGACCGTATCGGCGCGTAGATGACAATTAAGAGGTAGACATCAGTGTTTGAGCAATCATTTGACGATAAACTTACGAACTGTCATAAATTGTTCCGCGTAACAAACATGCGGCCCAATCATCACCGGGTGGTTTGCGGGAGGTGTAGAAATGAGGTATCTACAGAGCCCCCACTTTGACTGAGGCTTGTGTAATATCCCGAAAAAAAAAATATATCATTAAATTTTATAGTCTTGTTATTACTCGTTTATTTAGTTAGTATCGGATGGACATTTGTAAGAAAGACGGACCGAAACTTTGCATTAGCCTTGAAGGCCACGTACCTAGTGGAATTTGACAAGAGGTTGCACGTATCAATTTTAGGACGACTCTTGGTTAAAACAAAAACCAACTAAGCTAAGGGAAGTCACACGCCCTCTTTGTTAGCCATGAATAGTATTTTCGGTTGTCATTTTTTTTAGTCTGAACTTCACATACACACAGAAGCGAGAGAACGAGAGGGGTCACTTGTTCGTAATTTACAATTCCTTAGCTATGTCTATTACTCTGTGTACAACATAAAGTATGATTTCGAGACCCTTTGTCGATATAAGTAATTGTTTACATTTGAAATAAGAGATTAGAAATAATTTGTTTTATATTAGTTTTATTGTTACTTTCGTTTTATGATTGTTATACTGCTCACATGTTATTTTAGTTACCGTCTTATGAATATATGACTATGATAAGGGTACTGTCGTTATAATGCATCATTGGCCAATTGTAGCATTCGGGATACGATTATTGGTTTGAGGTGACATTATGTCGTAACCTGTGTACACAGAAGGGGGCGTTGGCTCCGGAAGTACTCCAAATATATACTCCCTCCAATTTTCTTATATCTTCCCTCTTTCCTTTTTCACACAAGTTTGATTATCTTCCCTCTTTCCTTTTTTGGTAAGTTTCATTCATTTTTTATTAATTTCTCTCTCCTAAAAAATCAACAACTCTCATTACTTTATCTATTCTTTATTCATCATTCATTCTTTATTATTTTCTCTCACCTATAAATTTCACAACTTACAATAATTTATTCTACTTTATTCTTTCTTTCTTCCCCTTTCTTAATTTTTGTGCCCAAAAGAAAGGGGAAGATATAAGAAACTTGGAGGGAGTATAAAGAAAGGGGCGTTGGCCCATGAGAACTAAAGGGGCGTTGGCCCGAGTGAAATTATTCTGTTCCTGTGTACATGGAGGTGGGTCTTAGACCCGGTGTGAGTGCGGATCTCCATAATGTTTCTCTTTTCAATAATGGTAGACCGGCATTAATGTCATATGAATATATATCCTGTTGGTATGGTAGTCATAAAATGTTTGTGGGATACCGTGTTGGTCCATGGCAGGTAATATTGTATTCTGATAAGTTATTGTATTGGGTGATATGATAATAAGGAGAATTTATGAATATAATAATGAAATAAGGCCGGTGGAGGTGACTGGAGTCATACTCAGCCTGTGGTTGACTGATTCCGTTACTCTCATTCTTTTTCAGGTACAAATATCCGGGAAGGTCAAGTGTGAGGAATTTCATATAGAAGATAAAACGTATAAAATGTATAGTTTAGCTTAACTCAGTTTTAGTTTTAGTTTTAGTTTTACAAGTAGTGTATTTATTTTTATTGTAAAAGCCTTGTATTCTCCGAAGGGGGGATACGGCGGTGACGCCCTATATTTTCCGCTGCTGCCTATTGTTAATAAAAAAAGAGTTATTTTGAGCTACCTGCTTGTTTTTCGGGGCGTTACAGCTTGGACAAGGCGAAATTCAAAGTATAGCCATCAGGTCAATCAAAGATTACAACCTGACGACTATGGCGACGCGAGGCGGCTCAAGGGGTCTGAACCAAGGACCTGTCGTCGGGAACATTTTAGAGTCTGTCGACTATCGGGGAGGGTCGTTTAAAGTCCATTAGACTACGTGAGGAGGCTCGCCAGCTATAAGAAGAGATCATACCTGAGACTTGTTCGAGACGCTTCTGGAGGTGCATAGGAGCAAGGTTAATCATAGGAGCTAAGGTTAAGCGTAGGAGCTAAGGGATAGCATAGGAGCTAAGGGATAAGACCTAAAAGATAAGTAAGGACTGTGCTAGGGTGTAGGACCCTAAAGGAAATCATCAACGGGAAGGAGGCCCGAATATAATTTCAAACTAAGGGGTAACTAAGGCTTGAGTGTAAGAACTCTGCCGGTCTGGGAACTTCTGGAGAACGACACCTTTATCGCACTCTGTGGGGAAACAAGAAATGTTGTGAGTACAGGACACAGGCGGGAACTGCTGGGAGAAATCTGCTTGGGTCGTATTCAAACAAACTTCGGAATAACTTGAGAAGGGCGATTGTATGTCGTGAACTCTCGTTGGGGAAACCTTATCAGGAACTTATCTCCATGTCTCGAGAGGGATTGTCTATCCGCTTACTCTCGCTAGGGGAATATAATGAAGGCGTGTCGAAACACCTGTCGGGGAATACTTGCTCGTTGTGACAAGCAAAGTCTTGGAAGCAGTAAATAATGTATGATAGTCTGCAGTTGGCTTAGAAATGCGGGTCTGAGCGAAGAATAATCGTCAAACGGACCTGAAAGATAAAATGGCATTGGGGAAGAGGCGCACCAAAGATGGGCCCACAAATAACGAACTTATAACGAATTTTTGAAAATTCGTATGGAGGGAAGCTAAGGAAGAGGCGCAGCACCTGCTGCGTCTATTCCTGAGGGTGTCTTTCCTGCGTAAAAGCGCGATGAAACAGGGGTTTCATTTCATTTGTTTCGAAACATAATTCATCAATTTCTCTCTCAAATTTCAACCATTTCCGCCAAAATTTGATCCAAAAGCTTGCATTTGCCATGACTAATCGAGGTATGTACATCATTCTTGCATTAATCTTCTATAAAGGACGAATTGGATCGACAAAATTTAGGGTTTTCAACCCTAAAATGTCGAAAATTTGGGGCTTTTCCCCTAAATGATTTTGCCTTGTAAAATTGACCTTGTAAATGGCTAATTGGTAGTATAAGGATCATATCCATGTATTTGTTTCGAATTTTCGTTGAATTTTGGGCATTTGAGTGAAATTGAGACGGTTTCACAGCTAGACCGTAAATTGCTTCGAAAATGGCCTTAGGATTGCCCATTTGCGATGAAACTTGATATTTGGAATCCTTGGATGATGGGTAAACTTCCTAACATCTCGGAATTTTGGTTTGTGACGGCTTTTTCAGGACACTTTTCTAGGGCATAATCGCCGTTATAACGAAATGCTGTCGAAATTTCGACTCGAACCCATGACTAGGCTTCAACTTAGGCTTGACTTAACCCAAATTACCACCACTAGTACAAAAAGTCCTATTGACATCGCCTTGGTTACATCATTTCTTAATAAAAACGATGTAATCTTTAATAATGGAGTTATTAACATCGGTTTAAAAACCAAAACGATGTTATTTATATTATATTAACATCGGTTTATATGAAAACCGATGTTAATATATTGGCATTACATCAGTTTTTTGAAAACCGAGGTTATAACCGTTCACAATTATTTTAAAGGTCTTTCAAATACATCGGTTAGACAACCGATGTCACTAAAACAACTCCTTCACGCGACAAACACGTAATACGTACACCGCTTTCATCAGCAGTTACCACATAATTCCCCTACGCAAAACCCTTACCTCTTTGCTTCCCACACAAACCCACGCAGACGTCGTCGTCGCCTCCTCTTTTTCCGGCCACCACAACCCTTACTTACCCGTCGTCACGCGCACCTGCAAACCCCTCAATCTATTTCCTGCTTTGACCCCGTATGATCTATTAATCAGGTATGCCTGCATCCAAATTTTTCTTATTGTTTCTCCAATTATTTTGCAATTACATATGCTGTAGTCAATTATATGTTACAATTATTTGGTTGCTTGTGTGATATGTGAAAGCAATCTGAAGTTATTTGCGATTGTTAGAATTCAATATAGCGATTTAGGGCTCTGGTACTCCTGTTAATTGTTACGGAGTAATACCGTCTTATGCTACAATTAACACCGTCTTATGCTACTTGGGGTATTTGGGAAGATTCACTGAAGGTGCATTGGTCGACTTTATTGATTGGCAATTTGAATGTAATTTTTGGTAATCAAATTTAACCCAATAGTGATGATAGATCGTTTTCCCCTGCTAATGGTCTGATAGCAGTTTTTAGTGGGGAAAAAAAAATCTTATGCGTGAAAATTAAGTGTCCTGAGTTTTAATTCCTGCCACAATACCAAATTGTAAATTTGTAATAGCTTTGAAGGTTACAATGAGCACATTGCACATTGCTCCCTAATTTCCTGATACTTCTCTTTAGTTGGTATAAACCTCCATTTATAACACGTTGCACATTGCACTGTGAATGCCCCTACTGAAGGCAGTACCAGTACTGGTTCTGTGTCTGATACGAGTTTCGGTTCCGGTTCGGGTATGGGTACGATCAGAACTCTACTAGTGAATGTTTATAATTAGAACTATGGCTTGTATTGGTTGTGGGCTGAGGGAATGAAGCAAATAACTTGTATTGTTTTTAATGTATTTCGATCAGAATTATGGCTGCGGCTTTAGATGTTCATTTCCGGGCTTCTGTCCCTTTCATCGGCTCGTTTTGCTGTTCGAGCTATAATATCAATCTTCCTTTTGTTATCTTGATTGTTGAGCTCTACTAGTGAATGTTTATAATTAGATCATCTGCTTGGCATATACCTGCTAGTAAGTAGTAACACATGCATTTTACTACAGTGAGGTAACGTCGTAAGGTCTATTCTTAAAAGGTAAATGAGTCTCATGACTGGTAAATCTTGTTATCCAATATGATAAGAAGATTTGATACTCTGGAATGTGAAAGAAAATACATCAAACAGTGGAGAGTAGCACTAGTAATGATCCCTAGGGAACTTCTTTGTATATGGTTGGTTGGTCAGTGTTTACTAGGACCACATGCCATAAGCTGGGAAAGAGACTTATAATGACCTTCATTTTCAATTGTTAGGTTATGGTTTTCCAAACTTCCTAATTCATTTTAACAAGACTTTTTTTATACCCTTGTTTAGGTTACCTAAATAGCTACTCTCATATATGGCGGAACCAAGTTTTAAAATTAGCAAGGCGAAAAATCTCAAGGGAACGTGCGCCCCTCCTGGGCGTACTAGCCGCCTTCTCATTCGATACTAAGGGTGTGTTTGGATAGCAAAAGTGGAGGGAAAGGGAGGGGAGGGGAGGGGGAAGGAGGGAAGGGAAAGGGAGAGAAGGGAAGGGGAGGGGGAATGGGGTGTGGGTGTTTGGATACAATTTCCCTCCAAATCTTGCCTATTGTCGATGTAGCTTGTTTTTGTCTCTATCAATTTGACAGTCCGTTGCTAAGTACTCTAATGGTCTTTTATGCCACGCAACATCTCGTGACATTTCAGAAGAAAGATGCTTATATCATTGTTACTGTCCTAATTTACTGCCTTAGCAAAAGGATTTATGCAATATTCTTTGGCCACACCAGCCCAAAGGAGACTTAAAGAGTATGTTCAAACACAATATGATTTATACAACTAGTATTCAAAGTAGGAGAGTAAGAGAACCAGTCTTCTTGTTTAATATATACTTGGTTAACCCATTTAATCCGTAGGTGATCTGCCTTAATAGCCACCCACCAGGTATATTTGCCAACCACAGCAACATTCCAAACAATGCTATTAATAACACCCAGGCCTCCCATCTTCATATCCTGACAGATGCGTTCCCAGGAAATAGGAGGACTCTTATGTTAACTTTCAGTTCCTTCCCACAAAAAATTGAGCCACATGTAATGCAGAACTAGCTGGCTCAAAAACAAAGGTAAGGACCACGACACTCTTATTTACTAATTCCCAAGCACACTCACTACTAGACCCTTCCTCACCCCTAAAATCACCCTTGTCCTCAAGGGTGCAAGGGCAAACCAAAGTTGCTGTATTGCGTACTAGGATGCCAGGATCATATGGCATGGAAATCCAAGTACGACAAACGTCAATACTATGCTGCAATATTACAATTTGAATGCCATGAATCAATCTTGATATTCCATGGTCGCAACCAAATAAATGTTTATACCAAATTTTGCATACTTCCTTTATATTTTGAACCGATCTTAAATCATTCTCTAACCCAAATTCCTTCAGTTTGTACACATTCACACCTAAGATCTTTGATATGCTAGAGCTCATAAACCAATCTATATCGCTCAATAATAGAGGCAACACAACATTTTCAACAAAGTTCGTGGAGTGAAATGTATTTAACATGATAAAAGATTTGAAGCTCACCACAAAACATGGACGCTCAGAGTGCGATTCGATCGTAAAATCTGTTGACTTAGAAGATTATTGACTGAAAAATAGTGTTAGTTGATTGAGTAGTTGCGGCAAATTAATCAGAAAATCCTGTTGAATGCTTGCACTGGTAAGTAGTCTTCCGAGCATTGATACTAAGTTTCCAAAGGAGCAATTGTTCCATATGCTAATAGATGTATACTTTGCCAAGTCAGTGAAGAATCTCATCCACATTTATTCTTTAATTGCATTGTCTCAAATGAAATATGGAGGCTACCCCTGCCAAATAGATAACTTATTTTTTTTTTATTTTTTTTTCTTTATCTCTTTCATATATTATTTTCATAATTGGTATATACTAATTTTTTTTCTTTATTTATTTCCTAAGGTATATAATGGACAAGGAAGCCCCCACGAGCGGAAATGACCATTGTAAGAAGCCCAAACGTAAAGGGAGAGGTGCAACAACAGGTATAAAGGCCAAAAGACCAAATAAAGGGCCTAAGCGTATTGATTTTGATAAGCACGGTAGGCCATATGGACCATGGAGGAGAGATTTTGTTAGAGATATTGGTAAGATCTTAGAAATAATATCAAGATCACATATGAGGATTGGTTCAAAGTACCCGAGGGAATTAAAGATTCAATTTGGAAAGACTTAAAGGTTGTGTTTCATACACTAACATTTGATTTTGATTAAGGACTTTTGATGTTTTTGCTTTCACAATAGTTTGCAGTTTATTGTTTTTTTTATCTTCGAGTTAATGGGATTTCTGAGCCATGTTTATGAATTCTTTTGATAGACCGAATGGAACCTCACTGATGATGCAATGCGTCAGAAGGTACTAAGTAACGTGGGCAAGAGTTTGAGGTTGTTTAGGACAAACTTGACTTGTTCTTTTATCACTAAAACAAGACAACAAAGGATTTATAAGTTTTTTTTTATATAGCTCGCATTGGATGTTGGTTGTATTCTGTCTTAGAGATAATATTGCATATATTTTTGACTCGGATAAGGCGACAAAGAAGACATGGCAGATAAAAAGCTGCTTATCATGGTAAGTTCAATCGACTAGCTAACAACATTAAATTATAGTATGTATGAATGATCGATAATATGATTACTTTTCATGTATTCAATTTCAGGGCTTGGAAAAGATATTCTTTTAGGGCTGGAATACGTGATATGTCAAAAAAATGAACTCCAAATAAAAATGATGGAGGTATGTAGCTGTTTTCGTTAAAAAATTCAATTACGCCGAGTATAGCTGCCTTTGATATGAATTGTACCTTGAATTGCCTTTGGTATGAACTAGTCTTGAGCTACCTTTGCTACCATTTTCTTATTTGTATTGATTGGTAAGGAGTCTTTATAATTATATGATGGCAATGTTAAGAAGCCTTTATAGTTATATTAGGGTATGTTCCTTATTTATGGGCACATGTGAGACTTGGTTATTATTTTGTGTTTATGTTCCTTATAAAATAAGGATATGTTGGGGTATGTTCCTTATAAAATAAGGAAATGTTCAAGGTTTTGACAAGTGAATATTAAGGACATATATTTGTTTATCCTTGTCAGCTGTCTACTTACTGTTGATTTTGTATAAATGTAGTGCTCGAGCAAAAGCAACCTGATTGTCCTTGTTGGCTGTCTACTTACTATTGATTTTGTATAAATCTAGTGCCCTCAACAGCCGCAGAGTTATGAGTGCGGTTATTATGTTATGAAGTGGATGTATGATATTACTGTATGTTATGCATAATCAGAGGACGACATAGTAAAGGTAGCTTCATCTATTGTCTCGAACTGTTTGAATTTTTATGTATAGATATTGTTCGTATAGAATGTCCATGTGTAGATATTGTTCGTATTTTCTAAGTGTGGCCTAATAATCCTTGTTTTTGTATGTAGTGTATTTCAGGTTCGCAAATGACAATTGAACAAATGAACGAGGTTCGAGAGCTTTGGTCGCTTTATTGTGGAAAGAACGTCTAGAGTATGTATGATTTAGATTTCTAGAAATTGTAATTGAAAATACACATTTTGCGTCGTAGAAGCTTGTAGTGTACATTTTAAATTATTTTCAATGGACGGAATTGTATACGCTATGATATTTTTTTGGTATAATAAATATGTAGTTGTGTTTAAAATTGTTGGAAGGAATGAGATGCAGGGTTGTTATTTTTAAATTGATTCATTTTGAAGGCCCCTAACAGTGTAAAAATTCACAAATATCTTAAGAGTAAATCGTCATTCTGAATCATACTACATCAGTTTCATACATCGGTTTCAGACAAAACGATGTAAAATGCCATTTACATTACATCAGTTTCAAACAAAAACCGATGTAATTGAGACACTATTAACATCGCTTTTCGCCTATAACCGATGTTAATAATATACTATTTACATCGGTTTTAGACCAAAACCGATGTAATTAAACACTATTAACATCGCTTTTCACCTATAACCGATGTTAATAATATACTATTTACATCGGTTTTAGACCAAAACCGATGTAATTAAACACTAGTAACATCGCTTTTTACCCATAAACGATGTTAATTTTATACTATTTACATCGGTTCTGAAACCGATGTTTAGCTAAAAATACTAAATACGTCGCCCCCAGAAACATCGCAACAAAAGCTATGTAAATAGGGTAAAATAACCGATGTCAATGAGACTTTTTCTACTAGTGCACATGAGTGATCGGGTTTGTGGGAATACGGCCAAAGATGGCGAGAAAAGAGCGACTTCGGGGCTTCTAAAACTCGAAAATCCCCTAATTAAGGTTCGTCGTCACTTGACGCGGCCTAAAATTACTTTAACGTTGCAGGTGATGAGGCTTCTACCTCTGGGAGAGCTCCCATGGACATAGACACAACCGTTGATGCTTCTCGTGCTCTCGAGGAGGCTTTCACTGCTGTTAGGGCAGCTGCTGAGGTTGCTGAGGACGAGGTCCTCGAGGAGGAGAAGGAGGAGGCCCCGAGGCGGTCGTCAGCTGAGGGGAGGACCTGCGTGGGCTGAGACCTGGGACAACAGACACTTGCTTTGGGCTGCGGAGGGTCACTTGTCCTATAGGACGGTGAAGAGCTTGGTAATCTTGAATTCATTACCCATCACTCATCTTCTTTCATTTCATTTGCTCATATCTTTTCCAATTTTATTTAAACTAAATATAGCTTTTGTTTCAAATCACAATAGGAGGCCGGGAACATCAGATCATTCTCGGGCTACACGACGGCGATGGAGTGCTACGAGAGACTGCCGGCGGAGGAGCGAGCCATGATCGAGCGGGGAGCATTCGGCGCCCTGATGCAGGCTTGGAAGGATATCGCGAAGAGGAAGCTGCGGGCTAAGCTTAGCCTGGTCCGCGCTTTCTTGGACCGATTCTGGGACACGACTTCCACCTTTCACATGCCTTTTGGTGAGGTGGGAGTCATGTTGGAGGACTACGGCATGATCCGTGTGGGACTGAGGTGGTGGAGTGGCCGGAGACTGCCATGAGGGTGGACTCGGCCGAGGCGAGGAGGTTGATTGGCTGGAACTTGGCGCCGGAGGCTGCTGCAGTGCCTGATTTGGTGCCTAGTTCTTACGTCCGAGACTACTTTGCGGGGAAGACCCCGACACGGGTGGTGATTGACGGGAGAGAGACGGCTCCTCCTCCCTGTACAGCTGAGCAGAGGGCCCGTTTGTGGCTTTGGTGGTTTCTGTCTTCGATCTACCTCGGAGACAAGGGAGAGAGGTTGTCGACGAAGCGCCTTCCCTTTCTTTCTGACCTGAGCTCCCTAGGGCGTTGGGACTAGGTCACTGCTTGTTTTGCAGTCCTCATCCGCTTCATGAGGGCCATGGTTCGTCCGGAGTTGATGGAGAAGGGGACTTCTCCTGGTGCTGTCGGCCCTGGACTACTGTTGGAGGTATGAACCTTCATTTAGACTAAAATCACTTCCTTTCCTTGTCGAATTACGAAAGATCGTTATTGACTATCTTGCTTCACAGGCGTGGGTGTACTCCTACTTTCCGAGCCTCTCGCTCAAGAGGACGGAGCCGCTGGAGAAGGCATATCCCGTTGTGAGGGATTGGGTGATGTGTCGCACGAGGAGCAAGCGTTCCTCTCATGGTGTCTACCGGCGGGACGTGAACGCTCTTCAGCTGAACAGCGTGAGCATCTCACTTATATTCGTTTTGCTTCTTTATTACTTTTTAACCGATCATAAGAATGATTTCTTGTTTGTCTTTTCCCAGTGGGTGCCCAGGCCTTGGGTGGAGTACGTTGGCGCTCATCCTTTTGTGGCTGAGGTCCTTCGACCTAGGAGCTCGAGCCGGTTGCTGCTGAGGACGTCGATGGGTCCTGTGTGGTATCTGGGCGAGCGTTTGGCTCGTCAGTGCTCTCGGGATGCCTTGACGGTTCCCATCGATCCTCCTAGGATGATGTTTAGGGAGCCTTCTGAGGCTGAGAGAGAGGCTGACTTGGCTGGCGTTCGTGGTGACGCCCTTCTGCTTCCTGGTGAGGACTACTTGGCGTTCCTCTACGGGAGGTTGGCGTACTGGCCGGTTGTGGTGAGCATTTACTCTCCTTATGTCCATTTCGAAATCATGATGAATGATCATCGATTTGATGGCAATCCTTTGTCTTTGCAGGAGGTCGAGGCGGCGGGCATCGAGCCCCCCAGAGTACCCCGAGACCCTCGATTACACTGATGCGACCGGGAGGACGATGATCTCCAAGCTGCGTGACTTTGACGTGGCTGTGACGGATGCTGGTTTGGACGATTGGCAGCATCTGATTCGGCGGGTGAGCCTCTAATTTGTATGATTTTTTGTGTAAGAACACATTTGATTGAACCTATCCAATTATTGAGAACCTCTTTTTGGAAAATGCAGGTTGCGCCGTCTCGGTTTGTGGCGTTATAGAGAGTAGCCAACCGGCTGCGAGCTACTGCCGTCGAGGCACTTGTCGGCGGTCGTGGTCGTCAGGTATGAACCTTTCGTCTACTTCATTTTTGAATTTTCTAACTTTTCTTATGATTGCTTGAAATGATTGACATGAGCCAATTTTGTTGTTTCCAGAGGGAGCGTGAGCTGGAGCGAGGGCTGGCCCAGTCTCGGGAGGAGACAGCTCGTTTGCTGAGGGAGCTCGAGGTCCGCGACGCCGAGGTTGCTGTTCTCGAGGCGAGAGTTGCGGAGTTAGGCGGCGACCGGCAGTAGTTTTGTTTTGTTGTTTGTTTGTTGTTGGCTGTATCTTGCACATTTGTACATTTTAGGACCCACATTTTGGACATTTTGGATTTTGCTTGGGGCTCGAGCCCCCAGTTTGTTGTACATGTCCCTTTTTTGGTTGTATATGATGGCCTGAGCGCCTTTGTTGCTGGGTTGTGTTGTTTGTACCTGCAGGTTAGCTTTGAACAGGTTTGGTAGATGGCGGTTTACGCCGTCCTGCTGCCGAAATTTACATAGAAATTCACGTAAAACATACATTTGTATATAAGGCCTAAATTAGCGCAAAACGAATGACTCAAAAGTGCAAAAAAAATACAAAAAATGCAAAAAATTTGCCGGAAATGACCGGACGGTAGGGAGGGTTACCCCCAAAAAAAAATGAAAAAATAGAAATCTATAAGTTAGAAATGTAATGTAGGACGGGAGTTGAATGATTAAAAAAAGGAAATAATAAAAGAAATATATAAGTTTGAAATAAATTACATTAAATTGGAGAAATGATTTCCTAAGAAAGAAGAAAATAGAAAGAAATATATAAGTGTGCTAAAATGACGAAAATGCTGATATTGCCCCGAAATGCGTCCCCGCGGAATTAGGAAACCTGGACTATGGTAATTTTGACGTATTTACCAAAATAATAACCCGTATGAATAGGAAATTATTCGCTAAGGAATTTAGGAAAGATCCAACGCGGAAAATCACAGAAACGTTGCTGAGGAAGAGGCGCAGCAGGAGCTGCGTCCCTTTGAAGAGGCGCAGCAGGCGTTGCGCCTATTTCCCGGTGTATCCGTCCTGGCGGATTTTAGGAAACAGATTTTAGTATAAATAGAGACGTCGATAGAGGTTTTATTCACATAATTCTTCCGTCTCTTCCTTCGTCTTATTACATAAAATCCTCAAAATAATCATTCATCATGAATACTTTAGAGATTCGTCTAAAAGAGTGGACCAACGAGTTTTCCAACGTGGAGAAACACGACATGGGTGCGTATAATCTTGGATCATTGTTGAGTTTGAAGCTTATCAAGGTGGTCAAACCATTCCTAGATGCTTGTCTTGATTATTGGGACCCGAATTATCACGTTTTCGCTTTCCCCGGAGGTGACATTTGCCCATTTCCTGAAGAAATTGCTGCGATCGGTGGGTGGGACCCAGAACACTTGCCTGCTATTCCTTATACTTCACAAGGGTATAAAAACAAGTTTAGAGACTTGCTTGGATTGACGAGAACTGAGGTGGACCGTCTAGTGACCTCGAAAGGAGTGCGAATGTTGGACTTTATTGACCGATTCATTAACAAGGCCGACCCCACCATCTCTTATGTTGCTAGGCGAAGGGCATTCGGATTTTGCTTGTTACATGTATATGTCCTTCAAGGGCATATTGATGAGGATTTGAGAGGTGATCCCCGTCTCCTGGGCCTAGTTGAGCAAATGGAACTGCGCAGGAGCCCAGCCTGTTTATGTTTAGGAGAGATCCTATTGGATTTGGATAACAGGAAAGCCAATTGCGACCTACCTTATTTGGGAAGTCCCATTATTTTGCAGGTAAAAGAACACTTTTCTCTTTCTTCTTCCCTTTTTTTTTTCTTCGTTTTTCTTCTTTTTTTTGTTCGTTTTTTTTTCTAATACCCGCTTTTGGTAGGTCTGGATTATGGAGCGTCTTCGATTGATCGAGCCCCCAGTTCATGTTCCTTCTTATCATGCTCGTTCGATTGCAATGAGGACCAGACTTTACATGGTGGACTTCACTCGGGTCTGCAATTACTGGGAAAACAAATTGAAGAGTGATGATGGCCCCTTGATTAGATGGGTTGTACCATGGTGGCATCTCAAATCTGTCACTGGAGTATCTTCATTGGATCCTACCCGATCTGTGCGCATTCCTGGCTTGGAATTCATGGTATGCATCTTTCCGGAGAGGCTGATGAGGCAGGTTGGATTGAAGCAAACAATCCCGAAGCTTGACACTGTCCCGCAGACTGCCGTAGCGCTTACTACTGAGAGTCGAAGGGAGTGGGCCATTAAATGGGCTCAAAGAAACGTATGGTTCTTGAACTCTTCTGTTAGTGCCTTATGGGTATCGGACTCCTATCTGCGGTGGAGGAAAGCTACTACTCCGGAGGAGCGTGAGAGATTGAGGAGGCGCGAGCCCGTTGACTACAAGATGCGCGAGGTGGAAAAGGAGAAAGAGAAACATCTGACTGAGGGAGAGGAAGAAGCCGGGTTTCGAGTTGTTCATCCTTCGAAGAAACCGAAGACCTCTCCTGTCGTGGACAAAGTGATTGACAAGAATGGGAAGGCTAGACCGCGAGAAAGACCGTTGGTGATTAGGTCCGAAGTGGCGCAGGAGCGTCCGGCTCGAGGTCGTGAATGGAAATATGACAAAAATGACAAGGGCGAAGGGAAAATGGAGGAATAGCCCAAGTCTTTATTATTATTATTTATTATTATTATTATTATTATTATTATTATTATTATTATTATTATTATTATTATTATTATTATTATTATTATTATTATTATTATTATTATTATTATTATTATTATTATTATTATTATTATTATTATTATTATTATTATTATTATTATTATTATTATTATTATTATTATTATTATTATTATTATTATTATTATTATTATTATTATTATTATTATTATTATTATTATTATTATTATTGTAATAAGAAGGTGGGGTTTTTAGAATCCTAGCCTATTTTTTTTCTTTTTCTTTAGCATTATTATTATGGAACGTACTATTATTATTATTGGAAAATGAATGAAATAAAGGAGGTTAATTGGTTATGAAACCCTTGTGATTTTCTATTTATTATTCTTGTCGAATTCCAAATGCAACTGCAAATGTCCTTCTATAGTTCTATTTACATTTTGAAATTAATGGGTTGTATCCTGCAAAGGATTGCCTACGTATTCATTAAAAAATGAAATCAAACCCTTGTGCGTAGTTCGAGTAAATGTAAAAGAATAATTGTTCTAAGCAAGAGCTTGTAATGAACTTAGAAGATAAGCATGAGCTTTTTTGCTTACTCTTAAGGTGCAATTGAGTTTATTTGACGATATGAGGATGACAAATTGTCAAAATGCAAGAGCAGAGTGACATTAGCTTATTTCAGCTTGTCCAGGGGCCGTTTATTTTAGTGCCACAAGAGCGACACGTGAGGTTACGCGAGGCGCGTTTTTGTTCCTATTCTAGGCATAATACCGCTTTAGTTGGTCAAGGTTTGTCGGGTTGGCAAATTCATTCCCATCTAGGTCTGTGATTCTAACCGCACCCCCTAGAAGTATGGACTTGACTAGAAATGGCCCAGCCCAATTAGGTTTGAATTTTCCTCGTGGATCGACAGGTAAAAGAGCTCTAACCGACTTGAGTATTAAATCTCCTTCCTTGATGTTCCTTGGCTTGACCCTTTTGTTGAAGGCTTGCTTGGTACGCGCTTGATATGTTTGGACATTATGTAATGCGCGTAGCCTACGTTCATCCAGGATGATGAGTTCTTCATATCTATCCCTCTTCCAAACGGCTTCCGGGATTTGACTTTCGAGTAAGATACGCAATGATGGTATTTCTAACTCGACTGGCTGTACAACTTCCATGCCGTAGGTCAAATAGAAAGGGGTGGCCCCATTGGGCGTCCTAACAGATGTGCGATATCCCCACAAAGCAAAGAGTATTTTGCTTGGCCAATCTCGATAGTTGTCAATCATTTTCTTGAGAATTGTGACAACGTTCTTGTTTGCCGCCTCTACCGCGCCATTAGTCTGTGGTCTATATGGCGAAGAGTGGTGATGCCTAATTTTGTACTTGGCTAGCAATTGCTCAGTCTTGGCTTGGAAATGTGATCCATTATCACTAATGATCTCATGTGGGCAACCGTATCGACAGATGATGTTGTTTTGAATGAACTTTGCTACGTTTTTAGCCGTGAGACTAGTGTAGGAAGCCGCTTCTACCCATTTGGTGAAATAGTCAATTGCCACTAGGATGAAACAGTGACCTCCTGTTCCAGCTGGAGTTATCTTCCCGATTATATCAATTCCCCAGGCAGAAAATGGCCAAGGAGATGTCATCGTATAGAGCAATGAAGGAGGGAGATGCTGTACATTCCCGAAGATTTGGCAGTTGTGGCAATGTCTTAATTATTTGATGCAATCGGATTCCATTGTGGTCCAATAATACCCCAAACGTGTGATTTTCTTTGCCATCATGGGCCCACTCATGTGAGGACCGCATTCTCCGTCATGAACTTCTTCCATCACTTTCCGCGCCTGTGAATGATCAAGGCAACGTAGGACTACACCAAGAGGTGTTCTTTTGTATAACTCTCCTTGCATGAGAACGTATTGGGAAGCTAGTAGGCGTATAGCACGCTGTCCCCTTTTGTCCATATCCGGTGGATAGGTACCGTTGAGCTTGAAATTTAGGATTGCTTGGAACCAAGGTTTCTCTGTGATTTCCTCTTCATCGGTGATTTGGTGGACATAAGCTGGCTCTGATCGTCGTTCGATACATAAAGGCATTTCCACCATGTCATATGGCATATTAATCAAAGATGAAAGTTTTGCAAGAGCATCTGCAAATTGATTTTCTTCCCGAGGTAGGTGTAGATAGGTCACGTGATCAAAGAATTTGGCAACTTGGTCTATTCTGGCTTGATAAGGTGCTAGGCTTTCGCTTCGGATTTTCCAAGATCCCGTAACTTGATTGATGATCAGGGACGAATCCCCATGCACTCGGAGGTTTTTAATGCCTAAGCTCACTGCCGCTTGTAGTCCAATGAGACAGGCTTTGTATTCTACAGCATTGTTTGTCACCTCGAAGTCGAGTTTGACAGAGATCGGTGTATGCTCGCCTTCAGGAGAAATGAGCAACACTCCTATTCCAAATCCTCTTAAGTTTGATGCTCCATCAAAGTAAAGGTCCCAGGAGTCTACATCGGTTTGGAGTATATCCTCGTCTGGAAATGACCAAATATTTATTGTTTGTGCATCATTGATGGGATTTTCTGCGAAGAATTCGGCAACGGCGCGCCCTTTTATACCCTTCAGGGGTACGTATTTGAGATCAAACTCTGAGAGCATCAGAGTCCATCTTGCTAGGCGTCCGTTGAGGACGGGTTTCTCGAAGAGGTATTTGACTGGATCCATTTTGCAGTATATTTTGACGGAGTAGCTAAGCATGTAATGACGTAGCTTCTTTGTTGCCCACACAAGAGCGAGACATGTCTTTTCGAGTTGTGAGTATTTGCACTCGTACTCCAAGAACTTATTACTAAGGTAGTAGATAGCCCTTTCTTCCTTTCCTACGGTTTGAGCTAGCATGGCGCCCATGGCTGTTTCGGTTACTGTGAGATATAAACCAAGAGGTTGATCTCGTTGAGGTGGCATGAGCACGGGCGGTTTAGCTAATATCTCCTTGATTCGGTCGAATGCCTTCTGACAGTCATCATCCCACATGGTGTGATCTGTTTTCTTGAGCTTTTTGAAGATAGGTTCACAGATCATGGTGAGTTTTGATATGAATCGACTTATATATTGTACTTTTCCCAGGAATCCTCTGACTTCTTTTTCCGTTTGAGGTTGTGGCATTTCGATCAGAGCTTTGATCTTGGAAGGGTCTATTTCTATACCTCGTTGGCTGACGACGTATCCCAGGAGTTTGCCAGATGTCACTCCGAATGCGCACTTCTGAGGATTGAGCCTCATGTTGTACTTTCGTAGCCTTGAGAAGAATTTGCGAAGGTTTGCAATATGCCCCTCTCTATCCTTGGACTTGACAATCATGTCGTCTACGTATACCTCAACTTCTTTGTGCATCATGTCATGTAGGAGTGTAGTTGCGGTGCGTTGATACGTAGCTCCGACGTTGATTAACCCAAACGGCATGACCGTATAACAATAGGTTCCCCATTGAGTGACAAAGGCGGTTTTATGCATGTCTTCTAGGGCCATCTTGATTTGGTTATAACCTGCGTACCCATCCATGAAGGACAATAACGCGTGATCTGCGGTATTGTCCACCAATATGTCGATATGTGGTAGAGGAAAGTCATCTTTAGGACTTGCTTTGTTTAAGTCTCTAAAATCAACACAAACACGGATTCTCCCATCCTTTTTGGGTACGGGTACTATGTTGACTACCCAGTCAGAGTACTCGAAAACTTTGATGAACCCGGCTTTGAATTGCTTATCGACTTCTTCCTTAATCTTGAGAGCCCATTCTGTCTTCATTCGACGAAGCTTCTGTTTCACGGGCTTGAAACCTGGCTTAATTGGGATTCTATGTTCGACGATATCCCTGTCGATCCCTGGCATATCTTTGTAAGACCAAGCGAAAACGTCTTCGAACTCGTGTAGGAGGTCTATGAAACTGGTCCTTTCGGTGGGGCTTAGGGTTGTCCCTATCCTAAGTTCATGGGGTTCTAGTTCGGTTCCTACATTGATGGGTTCGGTGTTCTCTATTACTGGTCCCCGTTCCCCCTCTTGTAGTATTTCCTTGGCTATGTAGGGAGGTATCTAATTTGAGTCTGGGTCTGGGTCATTCTTAGTATCATCGTAAACAGAATTGCATTCAAGATAACACAAAGAGTAAGCAGAACTTGATTTATTCATATTAAAGTTTGAGAAAAGTTGAAAGAAGGAAGCCATCTGATCTGTGTTCAGCGGCGGTAAAGGGACAGTTGTTGGGACATTCCCCGAACCATTGTTACTACTTGAGACTAAGCTAGGAGAAACAAAGGGAATGGGGGTGACGATAGGAGGAGACTCCTTAGTGACTTCTCTAGACTCCGACTCTGACTCCGACTCTGACTCTGACTCGAATTCATCGTCTTCTGGTTCTCCTTTGAACATATCTCCTTCTCCAGTGGTGAGCTTGAAGAGTCTTCCTTGATTGTTGGTCCACTTGATTGATTTTCTCCATCCTTTCTGCTGGTTCGCGTTTGTTTATGTGATTAACGAGGTAGGGTTAAAGTGGTTGTCTTGAAGTATCATGGTAATGATCTCATCCTGCGCGGCTCTAACAAATCGATCTTCTCCAAATAGTATACTAACAGCTTGTTCGTCTAAGCAAGGTGCTTGACGGGCTTTGACGGTAGGAACCGTTTCTGGAGGAATGAAGTAGCAATCGTGAAAGATCTCAATTTTGGCTAGCTTCCTTCCGAGGTATTGCCAAGGCTCGGGAAATCCGTGAAAGAGTTCTTGACTTCCTTCCCTAACAAAGTATCCATTTAGAGTAGGGAAATATGGTCGCATTTGGACTCCTATGTGCTTACGGCTTTGAACTTGAGCGAGCATCTCGAGAACTTTCTCTTTAGTTGGTTTGTATCCTAGTCCAAGTGGTATTCTTTTTTAGTTGCCTTCCTTGTAGGGTGCGAAGGTGTTTCTTCGGGCAGGGTTCAAAGGCGTTCCCGGGAAGTATCCCTGGGATTTGAGTATGTGGTTGACCACTAAGTTGGAGTAGGGATCGTAGTATAGGGGTGCCAACTCACTTTCTATGACACTTATGCTTTGAAAGCCCCCAAGTTCATATACTGGATCCGCAAGGACTTGATTATTTGACTTCTTTTCGATTATTGCCTTGATGGGCGACGAAGTGATCGTCACCACTTTGCCATTTAGTGGGATTTTGATCTTTTGGTGAAGGGTGGATGTGTGGACAGCGGGCCGCCCACGGGGGCGCTTGGTGAGAAACGAGGGACAAGCGTTTGCATTTTGTAAGGAGTCGCCACCAATTTTTATGGGAAATTGGAACCGTTCGAATACCTCGTGTCATGTCAAGACACAAAGTAGTGACATGAACACTAAGCAATCGTTACCCTTAGCATTCTATGTCTAGAATGACTCTCGTGGATGCCAATGAACACGGGTGCTCACGGAGATCTGGAGTAAGGGGTGAGGGTACGTATTAGGAAGCTCTTTTGATCGAACACCTAATCCCGCCCGCCTCGATAGCGGCCTCTACTAATGATTAGGGAAGTTATTCGTACTCGATATATCGTCGGCTATATGCATGCAATGCAACATCCAAGTTTTAATCCTAACATGTGAGCATTAATACTAAGTCGGTTGACACGTAATTAGCATACAATTGGTTCGAAGTAGAATTTAATGTTGATTTACATATGAAAACATACAAGAAATAGGATAAATAAAATAAAAGAAGAATTACAATAATGAAAATTACAATAATTACATTAATTACATCGGGAAAGGCGATTTATGTCGAAAATACCTTTAAAACGGATGTTTTGAGAAAAAGAATAAAAGAATAAAAGGAATAAATAAATAAATTAACGAACAGAAATTAGCGTGATATTACGGATAATAGTTGATTAATATGTAAACTAAATAAACTAGGTCAAAGCAGAAAGGAGTTCAGGGACAGAGCTCAACCTGGAACAGCGCAAAGAAATCGCGCCCCGGAAGAGGCGCAGCGATTCTTTGCGTCATTCAAGGGTGAGTTCTCGTCGTGAAGTTTTAACCGCAAATCGTTAATGTCGATTGGTAATTTAATGATTGATTGGATTATTGACTCGGATGAAAGTGATTTAATGTATTAATTACATATGAATTAGCCATAAAAACAGTAAAACATGGATAGGACGGAAACTAAACGGATTATTCATGTGAAGGGACGATGTTAATGAATGATTAATTAGTGGCATCGGTGAATGGAACAAACTAAACAATTAATTAGACTAAATATGACGAATGATGACGAACATGGATGCAAATATATCAATGACGAATCCCAGAAACCCAATATGAACAGATTGAACTTCTAAAATCCGGGTTTGAATATTAAAGACGAAAACCCGTAAATATTGATTATTTAGGACTTAAGTCGGAACAAACGATGAATTAAACATGCTAATGATGAATGAATAATATACATATGAAATTATTAATGATGATGTGAACGAATTAAAGAACAAATAAAAAAGCAAGAAAGACGGAATTACAGAGGACGAGGAAGAAGAAAAGAAGCAGGAACTGCGGCAGCCTCACGAAGAGGCGCAGCAGGAACTGCGCTCCTTCGAAGAGGCGCAGCAGTTGCTGCGTCTTTTCTCGACGTCTGTCTACTGGAAATCCGTAAAAACAGGTTTTAAAGCACGGTTTTAGAAATCGATTTTAATGGTGTTTTCGACATAAATCTTACAATTGATACGAAAAATAAAAGTACAATAAATAAATAAGGATTATACACCCTCAGACTTACATGTTGACGGAACGAGATGAACTAAGAAAATCAACTAGTGAATGCTCGACGCGAATGCAAGGAAAGAGTGCCCTCGTAAGAGGAAAACGATTGATTAATTTAGATTGATTGAGTGTAGTTGGTCAAATTGGTCGGTCATGCAACGGAGAGGCTGGTACCCGGAAAGATCCGAGCTTACGTGGTCGGAAGTCCAAGCACGTAGGCGCCAATTAGTAAGAACGAAGTCTAGAATGCAAAGGGAGAAGAGAAGGGCGGACACTCGCGTGAGAAATATGAGGAACGACGGCTCCTATTTATACTAATCACGTGAAGGAATAGGGTTTCGGAGACTCTTTGGAAGTGAATCTCGGAAAGATATAAAAAAGATATGTAAATCATGCAAAGAAGGGCCTGGGAAGAGGCGCAGCAGCCACTGCGTCTCTAGGAAAAGGCGCAGCACCTGCTGCGTCTGTTCCCAGGAGGTTTCCCTCTGCTGAAGAAAGATTTCCGCGTTTGAGTTATGGTAGGACGGAAATAATTCGGTTATCTTTTGAATATTACGGGATATTATTTGCCAAAAGATAAAATTTGTGAAATATGGAATAGAAATATCAGGAACATTCGAACATTCGACTCGGGATTTAACAAACTATCGAGAAAATGGAGACGGTTTTTGACCCGGACTCGAATATACTCTAATTTATCGCCAAAACGACCGTATCGGGACGTAGATGACAACTAAGAGGTTGACATTAATATTTGAGCAAACACTTGACGATAATCTTACGAATTGTCACAAATCGTTCCGCGAATCAAACATGCGGCCCAATCATCACTGGGTGGTTTGCGGGAGGTGCGTAAACGAGGTGTCTCTGAGCCCCACTTTGACCGAGGCTTGGACAAGGCGAAAGTCAAAGTATAGCCATCAGGTCAATCGAAGATTACAACCTGACGACTATGGCGACGCGAGGCGGCTCAAGGGGTCTGAGCCAAGGACCTGTCGTCGGGAACATTTTAGAGTCTGTCGACTATCGGGAAGGGTCGTTTAAAGTCCATTAGACTACGTAAGGAAGCTCGCCAGCCATAAGAAGAGACCATACCTGAGACTTCTTTCTCGAGATGCTTTCGGAGGTGCATAGGAGCTAAGGGTAAGCGTAGGAGCTAAGGGTAAGACCTAAAAGAGTATATAAGGATTGGTACTAGGGTTTGGGACCCTAAGGAAAGCATTGACGGGAAGGAGGCCAAATATGAGTTTCGACCTAAAGGTTTGGGTATAGGAACTTCTGGAGAACGACACCCTGTCGAACTCCGCGGGGAAACAAGAAATATTGAAAGCAGCAGGACGTCGGTAGAAACTGCTGGGGGAATCCGCTTGCGTCGGTCTCAAACGAACTCAGGCAAGAAAACTTGAGGTTGAATCTGCTTGCGTTGGTCTCAAGCGAACTCTTGTTGGGGAATATACTGACGACTAGGAACATCTTGATCGTCGGGGGAGAAGTCTTGCGTGAGCAGTACTGCAAAATACTACTGCGCTGGACAAAATAAATTGAGCAATACTGCAAAATACTGCTGCGCGGGATAAAATGGGTTTGGACAATACTGCAAAATATTGTCGCGCTGGATAAAATGCGGACCGAAACGAAAGAAAAATCGTCGAAACGGACCAAAAGGATATAATAGCGTTGAAGAAGAGGCGCACCAAAGATGGGCCCACAAATAACGAACTCATAACGAATTTTCGAAAATTCGTATGGAGGGAACAAAAGGAAGAGGCGCAGCAAGAGCTGCGTCTCTTGGAAGAGGCGCAGCACCTGCTGCGTCTTTTCCCCAATTTGGCAATTCCTGCGTAAAAACGCGAAATCAGAAGGTTTATGTTTCATTATTTCGAAACTCATATTCTTCAATTTCTCTCTCAAATCTTCACCATTTCCGTCAAGGTTGGATTCAAAAGCTTGCTTTAAATATGACTAATCGAGGTATGTGTCTTAATCTTGCATTAATCATCCGTATTCGTCGAATTTCGAGCCGCAATAGCTAGGGTTTTCGACCCATTTAATCGAAAATTTGGGGCTTTTCCCCCAAATGGATTTGTTTTGCCAAATTGATGCTAGAAATGGGTAGTAGGCAATGTTAGGAACATAACCATGTATTTACTTTGAATTTTCATCGAGTTTTGAGCCCTTGAGCGAATTTTGAGACGGTTTCACAGCTAAACCCCAAATTGCTTCGAAAATAGCCTGAGGATTGTCCATTGGCGATGAAATTTGATATTTGGAATCCTTGGATGATGGGTAAACTTCCTGTCATCTCGAAATTTTGGTTTGTGACAACTTTTTCAGGGCACCTTTCTAGGGCATAATCGTTGTTATAACGAAATGCTGCCGAATTTTCGACTCAAACCCGGGACCAGGCTTTGACTTGGACTTGACTTGACCCAATTTATCACATGAGTGATCGGGTTGGCGGGAATATGACCAAAGATGGCCAGAAAGGACAATTTTCAGGGCTCCGGAGGCTCGAAAACTCCCTTACAAAGGCTTGTCGTCATGTGACGCGGCCTAAATCTACTTCAATGTTGCAGGTGAAGAGGCTTCTACTTCTGGGAGGACTCCCATGGAGGTAGACGCCAGCGTGGTTGAGGAGGCTTTGGAGCAGGCTTTCACCGACGCGGTGATGGCCACTGGAGACGAGGCACACGAGGAGGCGGAGGAGGAGGAGGCCCCGAGACGGGCCAACGTCAGGCGCGGAGGTCGTCAGCTGAGGGGAGCTCCCGCGTGGGCTGAGACTTGGGAGAGTAGGCACCTTGTGTGGGCTGCAGAGGGTCACCTATCCTACAGGACGGTGAAGAGCTTGGTAAATAAGAATTCACTACTCATCACCTATTCTCTTTCATTCTTTTTGTCAAAACTTCTTGCAAATCTCGTCCAAAACTAAAGATAGCTTTGCTTCAAATCATTATAGGAGGCTGGGAACATCAGGTCGTTCTCGGGTTACACGACAGCGATGGAGCACTACGAGCGGCTGTCGGCGGAGGAGAGGGCCATGATCGAGTGCGGAGCGTTTGGTCCTCTGGTTCAGGTTTGGAGGGATATTGTGAAGAGGAAGCTGCGGGCCAACCTTAGCCTGGTCCGTGCTTTCTTGGATCGATTCTGGGATACGACTTCCACGTTTCACCTACCTTTTGGTGAGGTGGGAGTCACTCTGGAGGACTACGACATGATTTCGGGTCTGCCGTGCGGGATCGAGGAGATGGTGTGGCCGGAGACTGCCATGAGAGCGGATTCGGCCGAGGCGAGGAGGTTGATCGGCTGGAACCTGTCGCCGAGGGCTGTTGCAGTGTCGGGCTTGGTACCCAGTACCTATGTCCGAGACTACTTTGCGGGGAAGACCCCGAAGCTGGTGACGATTGATGGGAGGGAGACTGCTCCTCCTCCTCCTTGTCTGGTGAGCGAGAGAGCTCTGCCCGTGGCTTTGGTGGTTCTTGTCTTCGATTTACCTCGGAGACAAGGGCGAGAGGCTATCGACGAAGCTTCTTCCCTTTCTTGCTGACCTGAGTTCCCTAGGACGTTGGGACTGGGTCACTGCTGGTTTTGCGGTCCTCATCCGCTTCATGAGGGCCATGGTTCGTCCGGAGTTGATGGAGAAGGGGACTTCTCCTGGCGCTGTCGGACCTGGACTACTGTTGGAGGTATGAACCTTCCCTTAGACCGAAATAAATTCTTTTCTTTGTCGAATCACGAAAGATCGTTATTGATTATTCTGTTTATAGGCATGGGTGTACTCTTACTTCCCGAGTCTCACGCCGAAGAGGACAGAGCCGCTGGAGAAGGCCTATCCCGTGGTGAGGGATTGGGTGATGTGTCGGACGAAGAGCAAGCGCTCTTCTCACAATGTCTACCGGCGGGATGTGAACGCCCTTCAGCTGAGTAGCGTGAGTATCCCACTTATGTTTATATCTCTTGTATTCTGCTTTCACTTGATCATAGGAATGATCTTTGCCTTATATTGTCGCAGTGGGTGCCCAGACCTTGGGCGGAGTACGCTGGAGCGCCTCCTTTCGTCGCTGAGGTCCTTCGACCTAGGAGCCCGAGTCGGCTGTTGTTGTGGACGTCGATGGGTCCTGTGTGGTATCTGGGCGAGCGTTTGGTTCGTCAGTGCTCTCGGGGCGCGTTGACGGTTCCCATTGACCCTCCGAGGACGATGTTCAGGGAGCCTAGTGAGGCTGAGAGGGAGGCGGACCTGGCTGGTGCCAGTGGCGACGACCTTCTTCTGCCTGGCGAGGACTACTCGGCGTTCCTTTACGGGAGGTTGGCGTACTGGCCAGTAGTGGTGAGCATCCTTTACCTTCCTTGATTTGATTTCGAGAGTTATGATGAAAGATCATCGATTAATGAGAGCTTATTTGTCTTTGCAGGAGGTCGAGGCGGCGGGCGTCGAGCCCCCAGTGTACCCCGAGACTCTTGAGTACACTGACGCGACTGGGAGGACGACGATCTCCGAGTTGCGTGATTTTGACGTAGCTGTGACGGATGCTGGCTTAGACGACTGGCAGCATCTGATTCGGAGGGTGAGTCCCCACCTTATGTACCTTTCGTGTAAGAACACATTTGATTGAACTTGTTCACTTTACTGAGGATTCTTTTGAAATGCAGGTCGCGCCATCTCGGTTTGTGGCACTTTGGAGGGTGGCCAACCGGCTACGAGCTACCGCCATCGAGGCACTTGTCGGTGGTCGAGGTCGTCAGGTATGAACCTCATTTGATTTCTTTTGATTGATTTTGATTTTCAGTTTTGTTTGAGTTGATTGACATGAGCCAATTTCTTGTTTACAGGGCGACCGCGAGCTGGAGCGAGAGTTGGCCCAGTCTCGGGAGGAGACGGCTCGCTTGTCGAGGGAGCTCGAGTTTCGGGATGCCGAGATTGCTGCTCTTATGGCGAGAGTTGCTGAGTTGGAGGGTACCCAACAGTAGTTCTGCGTAGTTTTGTAGGCTTGTACATTTGGACTTTTGATTTTGGACATTTTTGGGCTTGTTTGGGGCGCAAGCCCCCAGTTTGCTTGGACTTTGGATTTGATTCGGGGCGCAAGCCCCCAGTTTGCTTGTACATTTGTGTATATGATGGCCTGCGTGCCTTTGCTGCTGGGTTGTGTTGCTTGAACCTGCAGGTTAGTTCTTGAACAGGTTTGGTAGACAACGGTTTACGCCGTCATGCTGCCGAAATTCACATGGAAATCACGCAAAACATATATTTTATACACATATGGCCTTAACTAGCGCAAAAGAGACTCAAAAGTATACAAAAGGTGCAAAAATGCAGAAAGCAAAAAAATTTGTCAGAAATTTAGGCGGAAATGACCGGACGGTAGGGAGGGTTACCCCCTAAAAAAAGAAAAAATAGAAATCTGTAAGTGTAGAAATAAAAATGTTGAAATGAAAACAAAAGAGAGTTTATTTCCTAAAAATGAAAAATGAAACCTATAAAATTTAATTAAAATGAAATTTTATTTCCTAAGAATGAAAAAAAAATAAAAAAAGAATTAAGTGTGATGAAAATGGCGAAGGTGTCGATGTTGCCTCGAAATGTGTGCCCGCAAATTTAGGAAGTTGGAAACATGGTAAACTGCTCGTATTTACCAAAATAAAATCCCGTAGGAATAGGAAATTATTCGTTATAGAGTTAGGAAAGATCCAAACGCGGAAATCGCAGGAGATGAGCCTGGGGAAGAGGCGCAGCATGAGCTGCGTCGCTTTGAATAGGCGCAGCAGGAGCTGCGCCTGTTCCCAAGTTGGTCTCTCCTGGCGGATTTTGGAAACAGCAATTAGTATAAATAGCAGCGTCGACGAAGCTTTAAATCATATAATTCTTCCGTCTTTTCTCCGTTAATCTCATAAAAACTCCCAAAATAAATTTTCAAGAGAAAATTTGTCATCATGAACACTTTGGAGATCCGTTTGAAGGAATGGACTAATGAATTTTCGAATGTTGAGAAGCACGACATGGGTGCTCATAACCTTGGGTCCTTATTGAGTTTGAAACTCATTAAGGTGGTAAAACCGTTCTTGGATGCTTGCCTTGACTACTGGGACCCAGATTGTCATGTTTTCGCGTTCCCAGGTGGTGATATTTGTCCTTTTCCGGAGGAAATCGCTGCTATTGGTGGGTGGGATCCTAAGCACTTACCCGTTATTCCTTCCACTTCACAAGGGTATAAGACCAAATTCAGAGACTTGCTTGGATTGACTAGGCTCGAGGTTGATCGCTTGGTTACCCCGAAAGGCGTGAGAATGCTGGACTTTGTAGACCGATTCATCAACAGAGCTGACCCCACAGTCTCTTATGTTGCCAGGAGGAGAGCCTTTGGCTTCTGTTTGCTGCATGTGTATGTCTTTCATGGACACGTTGATGAAGATTTGCGAGGTGATCCCCGTCTTTTGGGTCTTATCGAGCAAATGGAGCTGCAGAGCCCACTTGCTTGTGTTTAGGGAGATTATCTTGGGTTTGGATAATAGGAAATCCAACCGCGATCTTCCCTTCTTGGGGAGTCCCGTCATCTTACAGGTAAAAGACACACCCTTTTTTTTTTTTTTTTTTTTTTTTTTTTTTTTTTTTTTTTTGGGTGTCTAATACCTGCTTTTGGTAGGTTTGGCTAATGGAACGGCTCCGACTGCTCGAGCCCCCAGTTCAGGCACTTTCGTATCATTCCCGTATGATTGCGATGAGGACGCGGTTGTACATGGTGGACTTCACCCGGGTCTGTGATTATTGGAAGAACAAGTTGAAGAACGATGATGGCCCGTTGATTAGGTGGGTTGTACCGTGGTGGCATCTCAAGTCCACATCCTTTGGAGTGTCTTCTTTGGATCCTACCAGGTCCGTGCGCATTCCGGGATTGGAGTTCATGGTATGCATCTTTCCGGAGAGATTGATGAGGCAGATTGGGCTGAAGCAGACTATCCCGAGGCTTGATACCGTTCCGCAGACTGCTGTAGCGCTTACCACCGAGAGCCGAAGAGAATGGGCTATCAAATGGGCCCAAAGGAATATGTGGTTCTTGAGCTTCTCCGCCAATGCTTTGTGGGTGTCGGATTCATATCTGAGGTGGAGAAAGGCTGCAACTTCGGAAGAACGCGAGAGACTGAGGAAACGCGAGCCTGTCGACTACAAGGTTCGCGAGGGAGAGAAAGAGAAGGAGAAGCATCTGACAGAAGGAGAAGAAGAAGCCGGATTTCAGGTCATTCATCCTTCGAAGAAATCAAAGACTACTCCTGTTGCGGAAGTGGTGGTTGGCAAGAACGAAAGAGTCAGGCCTCGAGAAAGACCGTTGGTGATTAGGTCTGAAGTGGGCAAGAGCGCCCGGCCCGAGGTCGTGACAAGAAATATGACAAGAATGACAAGGGCAAGGGAAAGATGGAGGAATAGCCCGAGTCCTTATTTATTATTTGGTTATTATTATTATTGTTGTAATAAAAAAGGAGGGATTTTTAGAATCCTAGCCTATTCTATTTTTCATTATGCAATGCACTATTATTATTAGAAAATGAATGGAATAAAAAAAGGTTGAATGGTTAAGAAACCGCTGTGATTTTCTTTTATTATTCTTGTCGAATTTCACATGCAATGCAAATGTCCTTCTATTTACATTTTAGGTATATTGGGTTGAATCCGGTGAAGGATTGCCTACGTATTCACTTAAAGAAGCGAAATCAAACCCTTGCGCGTAGTTCGAGTAAATGTAAAAGAATAATTGTTCGAAGCAAGAGCTTGTAATGAACATAGAAAATAAGCATGAGCTTTTGTTCTCAAGGTGCGAATTTAGTTTATTTGATGATATGAGGATGACAATCTTGTCAAGATGCAAGAGCATGGTGACACTTAGCTTATTTCAGCTTGGCCAGGGGCCGTTTATTTAGTGCCACAAGAGCGACACATGGGATTACGCGAGGCGCGTTTTTGTCCTATTCTAGGCATAGTATCGTTTCAGTTGATCGAGGTTTGTGGGGTTCGAAAACTCATTCCCATCTAAGTCTGTGATTCTAACCGCACCTCCTGGAAGTATGGATTTGACTAGGTATGGTCCGGCCCAATTAGGTTTGAATTTTCCCCTTGGGTCGACGGGTAAAAGAGCTCTAACCGATTTGAGTACTAAGTCTCCTTCTTTGATGTTTCTTGGCCTAACTCTTTTGTTGAAAGCTCGTTTGATACGTGCTTGATATGTTTGGACATTATGTAAGGCACGTAGCCTACGTTCATCCAGGAGGATGAGTTCTTCATATCTATCCCTCTTCCAATCGGCTTCAGGGATTTGACTTTCGAGTAGAATACGCAAGGATGGTATTTCTAGCTCGACTGGTTGTACGGCCTCCATGCCGTAGGTCAGATAGAAAGGAGTAGCCCCAGTAGGCGTCCTTACTGATGTGCGATATCCCCATAAAGCAAAGGGTATCTTGCTTGGCCAATCCCTATAGTTGTCAGTCATTTTCTTGAGAATTGTGACAACGTTCTTGTTTGCCGCTTCCACCGCGCCGTTAGTCTGTGGTCTATAGGGCGAAGAGTGGTGATGTTTGATCTTGTATTTGGCTAGCAATTGTTCGGTTTCAGCTTGGAAGTGTGACCCATTATCGCTGATGATCTCATGTGGGCAACCATATCGACAGATGATGTTGTTCTGTATGAACTTTGCCACATTTTTAGCCATAAGAGCGGTGTAAGAAGCCGCTTCTACCCACTTGGTGAAATAGTCAATTGCTACTAGAATGAAACAGTGACCTCCTGTTCCGGCTGGGGTTATCTTCCCGATTATGTCAATTCCCCATGCGGAAAATGGCCAAGGAGATGTCATCGTGTATAGCAACGAAGGAGGGACGTATTGTACGTTCCCGAAGATTTGGCAATTGTGGCAATGTCTCACGTATTTGATGCAATCAGATTCCATGGTGGTCCAATAATACCCTAGACGTGTGATTTTCTTTGCCATCATGGGCCCACTCATGTGAGGACCGCATTCTCCGTCGTGGACTTCTTCCATCACCTTTCGTGCCTGTGAATGATCAAGGCAACGTAGGACTACACCAAGAGGTGTTCTTTTGTATAATTCTCCTTGCATCAGGATGTATTGGGAAGCTAGTAGGCGTATAGCACGTTGTTCCCTTTTATCCATATCCGGTGGATAGGTACCATTAAGCTTGAAATCCAGGATTGCTTGGAACCAGGGTTCCTGTGTGATTTCTTCTTCATCGGTGATTTGATGGACATAAGCCGGTTCTGATCGTCGTTCGATACACAAAGGCATTTCTACCATATGATCTGGCATATTTATCAAAGATGCGAGTTTCGCAAGAGCGTCTGCAAATTGATTTTCCTCTCGAGGTAGGTGTAAGTAGGTTACGTGATCAAAGAATTGAGCCACTTGGTCAATCCTAGCTTGATAGGGTGCGAGGCTTTCGCTTCGAATTTTCCAGGACCCTGTAACTTGATTGATGATCAGTGATGAATCCCCATGTACTCGGAGGTTTTTGATGCCTAAGCTTACTGCTGCTTGAAGTCCAATGAGACAAGCTTCATACTCTGCAGCGTTGTTTGTCACCTCGAAGTCGAGTTTGACAGCGATTGGTGTATGCTCACCTTCAGGAGAAATGAGCAACACTCCTATGCCGAATTCTCTTAAATTTGATGCCCCATCAAAGTATAGATCCCACGAGTCTACGTCTGTTTGGGGTATATCCTCGTCGGGAAATGACCAAGTGTCTATGGTTTGCGCGTCGTTGATAGGATTTTCTGCGAAGAATTCGGCGACGGCGCGACCTTTTATGACTTTTAGTGGCACATATTTAAGGTCGAATTCTGAGAGCATCAGAGTCCATCTTGCAAGGCGTCCGTTGAGGACGGGTTTCTCGAAGAGGTATTTGACTGGATCCATTTTAGAATATATCTTGACGGAGTAGCTAAGCATGTAGTGAAGTAGCTTCTTCGTTGCCCACACAAGAGCGAGGCATGTCTTTTCGAGTTGCGAGTATTTGCACTCATATTCCAAGAACTTCTTACTTAGATAGTAAATAGCTCTTTCTTCACTTCCTACAGTTTGAGCTAGCATAGCGCCCATGGCGGTTTCGGTTACTGTGAGATATAAACCAAGAGGTTGATCTCGTTGTGGTGGCATGAGCACTGGTGGTTTAGCTAATATCTCCTTGATTCGGTCAAACGCCTTTTGACAGTCATCATCCCACATGGTGTGGTCTGTTTTCTTGAGTTTCTTGAAGATAGGCTCGCAAATCATAGTAAGTTTCGATATGAATCGACTTATGTATTGCACCTTTCCCAGGAATCCCCTGACTTCTTTTTCTGTTTGAGGTTGTGGCATTTCGATCAGAGCTTTGATTTTCGAGGGATCTATTTCTATACCGCGTTGGCTAACGACGTATCCCAGGAGTTTTCCGGATGTTACCCCAAATGTGCATTTCTGAGGATTGAGTCTCATGTTGTACTTTCGTAGCCTTGCGAAGAACTTGCGAAGGTTTGCAATGTGTCCCTCTCTTTCCTTGGATTTGACGATCATATCATCTACATATACCTCAACTTCTTTGTGCATCATGTCATGTAGGAGTGTAGTTGCGGTGCGTTGGTATGTAGCTCCGGCATTGATCAATCCGAACGGCATTACTGTATAGCAATAGGTTCCCCATTGGGTGACGAAAGCTATCTTGTGCATATCTTCCATGGCCATCTTGATTTGGTTATAACCCGCGTACCCATCCATGAAGGATAGTAATGCGTGGTCTGCAGTATTGTCCACCAATATGTCAATGTGAGGTAGAGGGAAGTCATCTTTCGGACTTGCTTTGTTTAGGTCCCTGAAGTCAACACAAACACGGATTCTCCCATCCTTTTTGGGTACGGGTACTATGTTGGCTACCCAAATCGAGTACTCGGAAACTTTGATGAACCCGGCTTTGAATTGCTTATCAACTTCCTCCTTAATCTTTAGAGCCCATTCTGTTCTCATTCGTCGAAGCTTCTGTTTCACGGGCTTGAAACCCGGCTTAATCGGAATCCTATGTTCGGCGATATCCCTGTCGATCCCTGGCATGTCTTTGTAGGACCAAGCGAAAACGTCTTTGAATTCATTTAGGAGGTCTATGAAATCGGCCCTTTCGGTAGAGCTCAAGGTAGTCCCTATCCTAAGTTCTTTGGGTTCTAGTTCGGTTCCTACGTTGATGGGTTCAGTGTCCTCTATTACTGGTCCCCCTTACCCTTCCTGTAATATTTCTTTGGCTACGTAGGGAGGTATTTCGGTCAAGTCTGGGTCTTGGTCATCCTCAGTATCATCATAAACAGAATTGCACTCGAAAGAACACAGAGAGTAAGCAGAACCTGATTTATTCATATTAAGATTTGAGTAAAGTTGAAACAAAGAAGCCAACTGATCCATGGTCAGTGGCGGCAAAGGAGCAGTAGTTGGGGCATTCCCCGAACTACCGTGACTACTCGATGCTAGGCTAGGAGAAACGAAGGGAGTGGGGATGACAACAGGAGTAGACTCTCTAATGACTTCTCTAGACTCCGACTCTGACTCCGACTCCGACTCCGACTCGAACTCGTCGTCTTCTGGTTCTCCTTTGAACATTTCTCCTTCTCCAGTAGTGAGCTTGAAGAGCCTTCCTTGGTTGTTGGTCCATTTGATAGATTTCCTCCATCCTTTCTGCTGCTTTGTGTCGATTTCTGTGATCAACGCGGTGGGGTTGAAGTGATCGTCCTGAAGTATCATAGTAATGATCTCATCCTGCGCGGCCCTAATGAATCGGTCCTCTCCAAACAAGAGGTTCATGGTGATGGTTGGAGAAATGGTAGAGTAGAGTCTTTCTTTCTCAATTGCATGAATTTCATTTTCGGTGGGAGAAATGAGATGTGAGCAATCTAAGGTAGATTCGTCACTTGTAATCACTAGAACTCCAAGAGGATTCTGAGTGTTGTTGGGCTTACCTCCTGGTGGAATTGGAAGTCGACCGTCTTCAATCATATCCTGAAGCACGTGTTTCAACTTGTAGCATTTTTCTGTGTCGTGCCCTTTGCCCCTATGGTATTCACAGTAGGAGTTTTCATCCCAGAACTTGGACTTTCTTTCGGGTTCGGGAGTAGGTCCAATGGGTTGGAGTTTACCTTGCTTCATTAGCCTTTTTAGAGCGTTGGAATATGTGTCCCCAAGGTTTGTGAACTTCCTTGGTGGGCTAGTCTTCTTGGATGGCTCGAGAAGGTTAACTTCGTCGGTCTTGCTAGTAGAGCCGTATGAACGACTCGTGGACCCTTGATATCCTCGACCTACCGTTTTGGACAAGAGCCCTTTACGGATGTCATCTTCGATTCGTGTTCCTAGTACAGTTAAGTCCTTGAAGGTCTTGATGTTTTGATATCTCAAATGGTTGGCATATATGGGTTTGAGATTATCCACGAACTTTTCCACGAGGGTGGCCTCATCCGGGCGTTCAACTAGTTGAGTACTAGTCTTCCTCCACCTACTTAGGAAGTCGGTGAATCCTTCTTTGTCATTTTGGGTAAGAACCTCTAGAGTACGCATGTTGACTTGGATCTCGGCATTATCCGCGTATTGTTTCGAGAACTTGATCGCGGCGTCTTCCCAAGTAGCGACCTTTTTGTGATCTAAAGTGTAGAACCATTGTTTTGGGATGGTGTCAAGAGATGAAGGAAAGATCCTTAAGAACATCTCGGGTTTGATGCCTTTGATAGACATGTAGTCCTTGAAGGCGCGGATGTGGTTTAGAGGGTTCTCATGTCCTTTAAACTTAGGGATATCCGTCATGCTAAAGTTAGTGGGCAATTTGGAATTGACGGCTTCATACTTGCGATTGTTCTCCCTGTAAATGTCATCCCCCTTAAGGTACATCAATTGCTCCTCTAGGTATTGGAGTCTTTTCTCAGCTGCAGTTGTTCCTAGGACAGGATTCTCATCTTTAGACTCGTCATCGGAAAATTGTAGCACCCCACCTTTAGGGGGAGGTAGCTTTCCCTCAACATCAAAGATACGGCCTTCGATAAGCTCAAGGCGGTCATAGGTTTGTTCTTGAGTGATTTGCATTTGATTTATCGCGGCCAGGATTCGATCATTACTTTCTTGAATTTGCTGGAGGTTCGTTTCACCACTTGACCCAGGCATCTTGGAAACTGGATAAGAGATCGGCGACGAATCAAAACACGATCGACCATTCTATCACACTAGCTAAAAGAGGAAAGATTTGACTTGTGAAGTGGATGTGCGCCACTTGTGTTGAGTGAATTTTGAAGAAAGACAAGGTCTTTGAAAATGTGTGTCCTAGTCAACTGTAGTGTAGTTGTAGGAGTGGACTCGAAGTGAGGTTTTGAAATGGGCTTGTGGCCCGAATTTTGACTTGACAAACGGACAGAGTTTTGACCGGATTTTGCGCTAATTAAAGGCCTATTTTTTTTTCGAAATTTTTGTTTGAAAATGAGGATTTTGAATTTTTGAAAATTCGTCATGGTTTTGTTTAGAAATGGTGATCACGTATGGTTTACACATTTATACAAGCATTACAACGGGATGCTGAGTGCATTTAAAAGGGTTTTGGTTTAAAGGGTGGGTTGCCATACCGAACCATCAAACCCGAAGTCTGTGGAGAGGCTCGTGCCAAACAAGAGTAAGGCCGATTCCTAGTCCATTTCCTCAAGTAGTGAAGGCCCTTGATACAAACAAGAGTAAGCATCATGGTATGGATGACGTCAATCGCTATCCATCCTTAGGCCCAAATAAGAATTAGGACCGTTTAGACGGGACAATTGGTCGAATGGGTTGGGTTGGGCCAAGGAAGGCCGAATTAAACGGTCTAGGAAGACCGAGTTATGAAAACCGACAATTGTCTTGTACAAACTTATTCCCTAACCTTGTTCAAGTTTCACCCATGCTACACGTAAGTGTATTATCCCCAGCGGAGTCGCCAAACTGTGGACAGCGGGCCGCCCACGGGGGCGCTTGGTGAGAAACGAGGGACAAGCGTTTGCATTTTGTAAGGAGTCGCCACCAATTTTTATGGGAAATTGGAACCGTTCGAATACCTCGTGTCATGTCAAGACACAAAGTAGTGACATGAACACTAAGCAATCGTTACCCATAGCATTCTATGTCTAGAATGACTCTCGTGGATGCCAATGAACACGGGTGCTCACGGAGATCTGGAGTAAGGGGTGAGGGTACGTATTAGGAAGCTCTTTTGATCGAACACCTAATCCCGCCCGCCTCGATAGCGGCCTCTACTAATGATTAGGGAAGTTATTCGTACTCGATATATCGTCGGCTATATGCATGCAATGCAACATCCAAGTTTTAATCCTAACATGTGAGCATTAATACTAAGTCGGTTGACACGTAATTAGCATACAATTGGGTCAAAGTAGAATTTAATGTTGATTTACATATGAAAACATACAAGAAATAGGATAAATAAAATAAAAGAAGAATTACAATAATGAAAATTACAATAATTACATTAATTACATCGGGAAAGGCGATTTATGTCGAAAATACCTTTAAAACGGATGTTTTGAGAAAAAGAATAAAAGAATAAAAGGAATAAATAAATAAATTAACGAACAGAAATTAGCGTGATATTACGGATAATAGTTGATTAATATGTAAACTAAATAAACTAGGTCAAAGCAGAAAGGAGTTCAGGGACAGAGCTCAACCTGGAACAGGCGCAGCAGAAACTGCGCCCTCTGGAAGAGGCGCAGCAGTTGCTGCGTCTGTTCCAAGGGTGAGTTCTGGCTGTGAAGCCGGAACTGCAAATCGTTAATGTCGATTGGTAATTTAATGATTGATTGGATTATTGACTCGGATGAAAGTGATTTAATGTATTAATTACATATGAATTAGCCATAAAAACAGTAAAACATGGATAGGACGGAAACTAAACGGATTATTCATGTGAAGGGACGATGTTAATGAATGATTAATTAGTGGCATCGGTGAATGGAACAAACTAAACAATTAATTAGACTAAATATGACGAATGATGACGAACATGGATGCAAATATATCAATGACGAATCCCAGAAACCCAATATGAACAGATTGAACTTCTAAAATCCGGGTTTGAATATTAAAGACGAAAACCCGTAAATATTGATTATTTAGGACTTAAGTCGGAACAAACGATGAATTAAACATGCTAATGATGAATGAATAATATACATATGAAATTATTAATGATGATGTGAACGAATTAAAGAACAAATAAAAAAGCAAGAAAGACGGAATTACAGAGGACGAGGAAGAAGAAAAGAAGCAGAAGCTGCGCGCAGCCCTCTCGAAGAGGCGCGCAGAGAATCGCGCTCCTTCAAGAGGCGCGGCGATTCTTGCGTCTTTTCTCGACGTCATCTCATCGGAAATCCGTAAAAACAGGTTTTAAAGCACGGTTTTAGAAATCGATTTTAATGGTGTTTTCGACATAAATCTTACAATTGATACGAAAAATAAAAGTACAATAAATAAATAAGGATTATACACCCTCAGACTTACATGTTGACGGAACGAGATGAACTAAGAAAATCAACTAGTGAATGCTCGACGCGAATGCAAGGAAAGAGTGCCCTCGTAAGAGGAAAACGATTGATTAATTTAGATTGATTGAGTGTAGTTGGTCAAATTGGTCGGTCATGCAACGGAGAGGCTGGTACCCGGAAAGATCCGAGCTTACGTGGTCGGAAGTCCAAGCACGTAGGCGCCAATTAGTAAGAACGAAGTCTAGAATGCAAAGGGAGAAGAGAAGGGCGGACACTCGCGTGAGAAATATGAGGAACGACGGCTCCTATTTATACTAATCACGTGAAGGAATAGGGTTTCGGAGACTCTTTGGAAGTGAATCTCGGAAAGATATAAAAAAGATACGTAAATCATGCAAAGAAGGGCCTGGGAAGAGGCGCAGCAGCCACTGCGTCTCTAGGAAAAGGCGCAGCACCTGCTGCGTCTGTTCCCAGGAGGTTTCCCCCTGCTGAAGAAAGATTTCCGCGTTTGAGTTATGGTAGGACGGAAATAATTCGGTTATCTTTTGAATATTACGGGATATTATTTGCCAAAAGATAAAATTTGTGAAATATGGAATAGAAATATCCGGAACATTCCAGAACATTCTGACTCGGGATTTAACAGCTATCAGAAAATGGAGACGGTTTTTGACCCGGACTCCGAATATACTCTAATTACTGCCAAAACGACCGTATCAGGACGTAGATGACAACTAAGAGGTTGACATTAATATTTGAGCAAACACTTGACGATAATCTTACGAACTGTCACAAATCGTTCCGCGAATCAAACATGCGGCCCAATCATCACTGGGTGGTTTGCGGGAGGTGCAGAAACGAGGTGTCTACAGGATGTTACCGCTTTGGAAACGTGAATCCAAGGTCTTCCCAGAAGTATGTTGAAGGAAGCTTCAATGTCCACTATTTGGAAGTTAACCTTTCGCTCAATTGGCCCTGTGGCTATGGTTATGTAACATTCCGTTTTGATGGTTGGTCTTATTTTGTGGATTGTATTGGTATTGAGTTGCTAGTGAATGTTATGGAAGTGAGACAAGGTTGGCAACATTATATTGAGGTTAATCGACGGTATTATGGAGTTTATATCGAGAGGATATGTTAACTAGTAAGTGTGCTTGGTGGAGTTAGTGTTAGGTGTCCATGTTTTATAGGTTGGGTTGGAACTTCGGGGACGAAGTTCTTTTTAAGGGGAGAAGACTGTAATACTACAGTTTTTCTTAAGTTGTATACTCGACCGAGTAGAGCCTACTCGGCCGAGTAGTGCTGGTGGTGTAGTCTGTTTTGGTTCTGCCGAGGAATACTCGGCCGAGTATGAAAAATACTCGACCGAGTAGAGGATACTCGGCCGAGTATACACTTTACTCGACCGAGTATCCGGTCTGGCGAGTATTAATTCAGCGGTTTGATGCGGGAGTGTTTAGGGTTATTTTATATGCAAAGGCAGTTTCTAAAACGTCATTTCAACCTTAATCATTCTACGATCACTCTAATCACTCTCTAATCACTCCCTAATCATTCTCTAATCTCTTTGTGTGTGCAATTGTCGTAATCCTTGCGTGTAATCTCTCATCCAACTGTTGGTAAGTTTCATTCCCCATGTCATTTATGTTCTTTTAGGGTTACTGTATATATGGAATTGGGGGAAAAGGGGATTGTGCAATGTGTAATTGGAATTATGTGATTATTGTATGTAGGTGACGGTGTCATGAGGAATTGCTATTGATTGCTTATGTGTTCTTGGATAACGGAAAGGTAGGGTTTCCCTACTCGGTTACTGTTAATTGATTTAAGACAGTGCTTGTGTTGTAATTGTTGTTACCTGCTGATCATCGGAGTATGGCTGTTGTGTTGTGACGGTTGTGGTGTTGTGACAACTGTGATGCTGTGGTATGTGTGTTTGTGGTGGAGTCACTTGCGGGAGTGGCTTCACACCCTAGTTCGCCCTCCGTGGAACCCCTCACGGGAGGGGATGTGCACATTAAGGGACAGGGATTTTCAGTCGCTCGTTGATGAGCTGGACTTGGTGGGATCGGCTGCGGTCACCCACTGGCGGCGTGGTTTACCTGTTGCGATGGGTAATCTGGCAGGGCTACACACTTCGGTGTGTAGTCGGTTACTATGTGAGATCGGGAGACCGGAGAGTGTGGATGATCAGCCGGTTACAATGTTTGTTTATCTTACTTTGATTGAATGGTACTGACCCTGTTGTTATTGTTTTATAAAACATGCGATGATCCATTCGGGGATGGTGAGCAGACTGTGACAGGTAATACAGATGCTTATCTATGGGACAGTTATGGGGAGTCATCACTCGAGTCTAGCTTCCGCCGTCGAGAGACTTAGCTTGCTTTCTTTGTAATTAATAGTTATTTTGCAGTTATGATTTGGTTTGGTTTGGAAAACATGTATTCGCTAACTCTTTATACTTTAATAAAGGTTGTTTGGAATTGGTAACTTTGATATACTAACCTCGGGAACCCGAGATGGTAACATTCCTTCATGCTAGGGTAGTCCTTGGTAAGGTACCTTGGTATGAGGGGGTGTTACAAAGTGGTATCAGAGCCGACGATTCCGGCACCTAAAACAAATGAACCCAATGAACTTAGGGAGTCTAAATAAAATGAACCCGGGGAGAGTTGTTTGGAGCTACCGCAAAGACTTGGGAGACGTACCGAAGTCGCCTTAAGGCCCTTACGATCTCAAGCCGGTCACATGGGGGAAACTGTTGTGTGTTGATTCATGTGAGTTTGATGCCTATAGTTTGAATCTTGTGCATGGTTGGATGAAATGATGAAAGAAGTGGAATGTGATAGTTGTTGAAAGATGCATCGAGGATTGTTGATGTTAAACTTTGAGCATGAATATGTTGGCATGTTAAGTGTTGGAACATGGTAAAATATGAAAGGTGAATTATGAATTTGTATCTGATTGATATTGATCATGAAGAATGTGATCATGTTACCTATTTAATACAATCTTGAGAATGAAGTATGGTAGTGGTACATGTGCATATGAATATGATGATGTCAATGCTTGATTGTTGGTAGTAGCATATGGTTACGGGCAAGTGTCTATATACATGAACGTCGTGTCTAATTTTCATGTGGGTATGATAAGAGTTCACTTTTATACTGGTTTTCTGAAGTATTGAGTTGTTGTTGTTGCCTTATGCATGTTCAAATTGTTTTGGTTTAGGAAATTTGATTTGTATGATGATCGATTATGGAAGAGTTGTCTTAAAACTGTCATAAGTTGAGTTCTAGAAATGATATTGCTGTAATTCCAATTGGAGGTGATAGCTTGTCTTCTTACGATTCTAACGATAGGTCACACGCTCAGAACGACCAAGTAACGAGTGAGATATGACTGTTTTACGAAAACTGGACGATGCTGAGAATTTTGTTAGTACTCGACCGAGTAAAGTAATACTCGACCGAGTAAGGGCTACTCGGCCGAGTATTCCCAATACTCGACCGAGTAATCCTCTGTTATAATTATGTTCGCTTCTGGAGTCGAAAACTCGGCCGAGTAATATAGTTACTCGACCGAGTACCCCATACTCGACCTAGTATGCTATGTACTCGATCGAGTACTTCGATGGGCGGTCATTTTGAGTCGGTGGTTTTGTTCTTACGGTTGTTTTGAGTCGTAGGAAATGTATACATGTATGTTTTGGGTCTTAAAGTGTTCTTTTATATATGTGACGGTCTTGATACGTAAGTTACCAGATGTTATGATATGGAGAATGCCGGCTTATGAGGGATAGGTGTTGGATATAAAGGACATGAGTTATATGTGGTTGTGAGCGATATTGGAACAAGAAAAGAGTAGATTGATGGGCTAACTGAGGTAAAGAGCATGTTTTGTGAGATATGATGAGTAACATAATCGTGTGTTGAGTAATATAAAGTAAGTGTATATGGGCAAGGGTGATGTAAGTGTAAAGAAACGTGAGAAAGAAAGATTGAGGTGAGGGATATGAATAGTGACATAGTGGTATGTGTAAGAATTTATGGAGGGAGACGGTTGGGATTGTGTTGGTTAGGAATATATGTGAGAAAAGGCCGTTATAGAGGGATGAAAACAAATGGTGTATAGTGAGATCGAGTTATGCCGTGATGGGTAGATAGTGGTCGAGTTTGGGAATTTGGAATATCAAGAGGTGAGCCTAGTATGTAATTCCTTGGGAAATTAACGGTATGAGGTAAATTTTTTTTTTGGTTTTCTAGAGATACGAAAGGGAGACACGACTAATTGAAGAGTAACTGTTAGTGTGTGGATTTGAGGGTGACAAGGGGAGTGAGAAGCAAGATGAGAGAGGATAAATGATAAGAAGAATGATAAGATATTGATATAAATTAAGGGAATTAGAGTTGTGGAGCTATGGAAAAACAAATAAATTACTAAAGAGTTAGGTAGAAAGAAAAAGGAGATGAATTATTAATTGGTATTATTGAGTAAAAAGGGGGAAATAAGGATGGAAGTAAGTTGAGAGAATGTTGAACGGAGTTAGAGAGCATGAAGGTAGGAAATTATGGAAATGTATGATAGCCTCACTAGTGGGTGTGAGTTAACGGTTATATAGGAGAGCAGGACGACATGTTAGCCGTGAGTTTCGAGGTATTAAGGGAATAAGAAGCTTGTGGAGTGGATGCAAGATCTGAGAATTTGGTGGAGAATTAGGTAACGATATGATAAAGGATAGAATTAGGAATAATGTTGAGGTAGATTTTGTTGATGGATTGGATGTTCATTATTTGGGATGATAACTAAAGAGAGGAAATGGATTGTTATATTAAGAAGTGATAGTAGAAGAGTAGTCACATGAAGGATGTTGGTGTCATAGTATTGTCTCTAATGGGTGAGGATGATGTTGCTTTAGGGAAGTTAGTTGTTCTAATGAGGTTGATTTTGTGGAGGTGATTAGTATGTTTGGTTGTGAGGGAGTATAAGATGTGGATATGAGGTGTTCGCTGGAAGTTGGGTATTGATGTTATGGCTACATTGCCGGAGGGGTGATAATTGTGTGTATGAGAGGATATGTTATGGAAGGCACCTGAGTTAAGTCCGGAATGAAAGGTATTCATTGTCAAGTGGTAACTTACGTGATCAAGATTGGTTAGTTAGATTTGATTATGGGTCCATGAGGTGTGTAAAACTTGGTGTGAGGTCCTGACCTCACGAGTAACGATGTGGTGTGATAGTTATGAGTCGTTATATGTGTGTGTTCCGCGTCATAAGTTATAATTATATGCGTATGTATGATATCTGTAAGTAATGGTGTGAGGTTCTGGCCTCAAGAGTCATAGTATGGATGGTATTTTAAGGTTGGTATTTGTGATCCCGTCTAATGTGCTGCGTCGTGATCCGTTAGAGCAGATTTAAGAAGGTCTCATGGTCAAGGAAGTTGTGCTGAGTCAGTGTATGCGATTGTAAAAGTTGTGATGACTATCGATGTGGTTGTTGTGCACTGTGCACGGTAATTCGTGTTGTGATACGAGTATTTCGTGTTGTCATAGATTGTTGTTTGTTTACTGCTATTTCTTGTCAGTGTCGGTCGGGGCATATAGACCGCTGTGTTGTTTCCCGATGTTTCTTACCAGTGTCGGCATGGGAGTGAGAATAGAGTATGATATGAAAGAGAGTTGGGTGTGGTTTTGTTGTTGTCATGGTATAGTAATATTCTGTTAATGGGACACAGTTGTGAGAGGTTGTTGGAGTACTTTTGATCTTGTTTTAGATGAGGCATTGGTGGACATAGTCGTGGCAAGAGATTATGGAGCATGTGTGGTATTGAACTGGAACTACATGTGGTTAGCACCTTTCTTGGGACAGCGAGTACGGAGCTTCGGGACTTTGTATCATGTTAAGTCAAGGGTGAGTTTTGTGGTAATAAAAGAGATGAACTTGAGAAGCTAATGTGAGTATGTGTAATATTTTGTGGATTGTGAGCTAAGATCGTGGAGAAGAGTGTATACGTATATAGAAGTATGTCGTTTTGCGGTAATGGGGAAGAGATGGAGTAATAGTAATACTGAGGATTTTATTATATATGTTATGGGAGTACAGAATAATTGGAGGCACGAGAGCTGTTAGAGAAAGAGAGTCTTGGATATAGGAATGGTTGTAGGTGTTGAGATTATAGTGGGTTATCATTGTCATGCGGTAGTAATGAGGATTATGAGGAGTATAGCAAAGGACCTAGTATTAGTGAGTTACGAGGACGTAACATTTATCTTAAGAGGAGTAGGATTCGACAAGAGAGTTTGATGGTCATACAAAGAGTTTGATGGTCATACAGGTGGCAATTGGAAGTTGGAGGGTTGGTGTAGAATAAAGATGGATTTGTGTGATGGTCGATTTTATTACAGGTAATGGCAGTGCTCGTAGTAGTAGGATGTTTAGGAGTGTGAGTAACGGATTGTGTAAGGATGTTTATGTGTGTGAGTAAACTTCGAGGACGAAGTTCGTTTTAAGGATGGTAGAATGTAACATTCCGTTTTGATGGTTGGTCTTATTGTGTGGATTGTATTGGTATTGAGTTGCTAGTGAATGTTATGGAAGTGAGACAAGGTTGGCAACATTATATTGTGGTTATTCGACGGTATTATGGAGTTTATATCGAGAGGATATGTTAACTAGTAAGTTTGCTTGGTGGAGTTAGTGTTAGTTGTCCATGTTTTATAGGTTGGGTTGGAACTTCGGGGACGAAGTTCTTTTTAAGGGGGGAAGACTTTAATACTACGGTTTTTCTTAAGTTGTATACTCGCCGAGTAGTGCTGGTGGTGTAGTCTGTTTTGGTTCTGCCGAGGAATACTCGGCCGAGTATGAAGAATACTCAACCGAGTAGAGGATACTCGGCCGAGTATACACTTTACTCGACCGAGTATCCGGTCTGGCGAGTATTAATTCAGCGGTTTGATGCCGGAGTGTTTAGGGTTATTTTATATGCAAAGACAGTTTCTAAAACGTCATTTCAACCTTAATCATTTTACGATCACTCTAATCACTCTCTAATCACTCCCTAATCATTCTCTAATCTCTTTGTGTGTGCAATTGTCGTAATCCTTGCGTGTAATCTCTCATCCTACTGTTGGTAAGTTTCATTCCCCATGTCATCTATGTTCTTTTAGGGTTACTGTATATATGGAATTGGGGGAAAAGGGGATTGTGCAATGTGTAATTGGAGTTATGTGATTATTGTATGTAGGTGACGGTGTCATGAGGAATTGCTATTGATTGCTTATGTGTGCTTGGATTGCGGAAAGGTAAGGTTTCCCTACTCGGTTACTGTTAATTGATTTAAGATTGTGCTTGTGTTGTAATTGTTGTTACCTGCTGATCATCGGAGTATGGCTGTTGTGTTGTGACGGTTGTGGTGTTGTGACAGCTGTGATGCTGTGGTATGTGTGTTTGTGGTGGAGTCACTTGCGGGAGTGGCTTCACACCCTAGTTCGCCCTCCGTGGAACCCGTCACGGGAGGGGATGTGCACATTAAGGGACAGGGATTTTCAGTCGCTCGTTGATGAGCTGGACTTGGTGGGATCGGCTGCGGTCACCCACTGGCGGCGTGGTTTACCTGTTGCGATGGGTAATCTGGCAGGGCTATTGATAATGGGGATTTGTCGTCGCTTCCCTTATCAAAACAATTTATAAAAACCCAATTAAATGTAGTATTTAGTCGGGTGTCGAACACGAAGACGGCGGGGGTTTCTACTTAGTCTAGGTAAGAGTCAAGTCTAGTCAAAAATTGTAAGGAGGTGAGTTTGGTTTAAACTAGTTGTAACTAATGCAAGTAATTAAGAGAAGTATGTATTCGATTGATTAAAGGACTAGGGTCTTCGAGGTCATCTAAATGAACTATGGGCAAACAAGTCGATTAGAATAGTCTAAGGTGAGGGTTTGTCCTAGGGGCGATTACCAACTTTCATTGAGCAACAACCAATCTAAAACATGCAACAAGACCACCAACAAACTTTCATTTAATAGAGGAATTAAGCTATCAATACAAAAGGTACAAGCTTTCACTCACACAAATCGTCAAACACCTTGTATGCAATGCAAAGAAAGACAATTTCTACACCAAAGACTCAAAACTATCAACCTATCATGCCCAATAATCCGATTTAGACTCCCCCTAAACCCTAGAAGGGTAACTACTCACTCATGTTGAAATTCATCATGCTAACAAAAAGAGAAGAACAAACAACACAAAGAGAAGACATGGAAATGATTATAGCAATTATAAGAGACAAACCAAAATGTAAACAATTGATTAACAAGTGAATAAGGGAAGAGATGTACCAACAAAGTAAAGGTGATTGCTTGATTGAATAATATGAAGGAAAACCTCCAAAATTTCCCAATACAATCTTCAAAAACCAAGTGTAAACAATTGATTCTTACTAATACTAACTAATTTCACTAAGTAATTACTAATTATTAAGGAAAGATTAAAGCTTGATTAAGGAAAGATTACAAATATTTATGGAAAATTCTCAGATCTAGGGTTGTGTGTACAAAGGGTTTAATGAGAGGGTATTTATAGTCTTGCATAAGATTAGGAAGAAAAGAGGAGAAAAGCCCAATTTCGTCAGCTGCTGCGTCCTGCCGGTGGACCGGCTGCCGGTTCGCCTACCGGTAGGGCGGTCAAAATGACTTCAACTTTAAAATTCTAGCTGGCAAGTGTGTTCTGCCGGTGGACCGGCTGCCGGCCTGCCGGCAGAACACTGTCTTCATAATCTTCAAATCTCTTTGATGTTGCGTCTTGCTGGTGGACCGGCTACCGGTGCTCCTACCGGTAGCGAGGTCAAGCCTCTTTTTTCTCCTCTAATTCAATTTAATTCAAGCTGTTGTGTTCTACCGGTGGGCCGGCTGTCGGCCTGCCGGCAGAACACAGCATTCAGGTCTTTTTCTTACTTCTCTTTGGCAAGGGTTGGAAGGTGTTCTGCCGGTGGCCAAACCGGCTGCCGGTCTGCCGGCAGAACACTACATTCAGCAATTCTCACCTCTTCTTCATGTAAAGGCATTGGGATGCCTTTCTTGCCCCGATTCCTCCATACTCGACTCGATTCCTGCAAGAAGATACACCAAATCACAGATACGGGGATCGGGCACAAAATACAAGGAAAGGCATACAAAACCGACTCGATATGAGTCGGAATGCGTAAAAGAAGAGGGAAAATTAGGTGCAAATAAATCATATATCAAACCTCCCCACACTTAAAACTTACTCGTCCTCGAGTAAGTCCAAAATCAATGTACAAGTCCCTACTATAATAGATATGGAGATCGAGTGAGTGCACAATATGAGCATCACTCAACTAAGCTACTACCTAAGCCGATCGAGTATTATCGCACTCAACGCCCCTTCAACTCACAATTTGACACTCATGAGGGAAAAGTGCCCTATTGCAAGGCAAGTTGGGTCTTGCTACAAAATTTTTGACACATTCAACAATTAAGCAGTAATCAACATATAAGATGCATCACAAAAAGTCAAGGCGCATTCCTCATCTAAGCGGCCGTTTTACTTTGAACAATTAAAGGTTTTGGTCGGGAGATACCGTCTCATAGTCTTGGCGGGGTGTCAATGCCCTAGTGGTGGCTCAAGCAACCTCAATATGACAACCAAATGCCTAGGAAACAAATTCAAAGGCGGGAAAGGGGGAAGCAAGGCCTAACCTTCAAGATTTACACGACACACACAAGATTCAACCAAATTGACCCATGACTAAGGGGACCAAGACTACCGACTTCCTTACGGTTTTCACTAATCTCTCATTTTGTTTTTAGAACGGGTGATTTTTGTGCAAAAAGTAACCAAAATCACTCAACTACTCGACTCGTGAGACATGCCCGCAATCTAACATGGAATCCTCTCCTACAAGACCATTTATGAGATTCAAAAAAGGAAAATATGCATAAAGAGAAACAAGGGTTGTAACGGGGCTAGGTGACAGGATGAAACGGGGTTGGTGCAAGCACCATTTTGGGAAAAATGTGGAGGTACACATCAAGAAGTTGCCAAAATTCCATTTCTTCCACTATTATTACAACAAATGAGTAATGTCTACACCCTAACAAAAATTGATTTCCCGAATTAATGCAAACATTGTGCAAACCCGGCTCACTTTGGAAAAACACGAAAATTATCACCTTATTGCAACCAATGAGTAACGTCTACACCCTAACAAGAAATTGGCTTGCCAAAATCAAGCAAAAATTGTGTAAACCCGACTCACTTAGGAAAAACATCAAGTGCCCTTTTATTCTTGTAACGCCTTTTTCTACTCCATTGATGAAAGGAGTGTTGATTGGCTTTTTCTCATCAAACAAAGTATAAGTGCAATTTTTTTTCTTTTTCCTTACATTTTTCTCCTTTTCTATTTCTTTTTCTTTTCTTTTTCAAAACCTCTTTATTTGAACCAACCAAATGAATGCAATTATTCCGACTTAAATCATCAACTAGGACTCAAAACACCCTTCTTCATACAACCAACAACATGTAAGCAACTTTCTTGATAAGGGAAGATTGTTTATGGTATGTAGCTAGTTTTGTAGGTGGCAAGAAAAAGGTTCAAGCTCAAAAGGGTTATCAAAATAGGACCTAGTCTAAAGGGTCGAAAAATTAGGCTTATTTGGCAATGTGAGGCTTAACAATGAAATGCAACTAGTTGTTTCAAAATATGCATATAAATGAACATCTCATGGTCTAAAAGGAAAGGACGTCATGCTTGTGCGTCGTGATATGACATGCCACGCAAGGAGCCTACTCACACCTATGGGAGACCGGGTATGGGTGTACCGATCCCAAGGAGACTCTATCCTCACATTTGAGTAGCTATGTCGAAATCTAGGCCTAGTCTATGGTCTTGGTCTCACATGGTGGTCAAAACTTTCCGCTCTAGCCTCATTTCCCGGGTATTTGCAAGCAAACACCCTAACAAGGAGGTCACAAGGTGCAAGCCACTAAGAGGGGAAAGACACGACCTAGACAATATCATCATAGAGGGTATCATACTCCCTTCTTAGACCAAATTTTGTTCAAAACTTTATATACAAACTCAATGTAACAAAAGGGAACACAACATATATATACATGTGAAACAAATACATGCGAGAAATGGAAATGAACATAAGGTAAACATGTAATAATTTTGACTAATCCTAGCAACACATCAATACCAATAATCCACAAGTTCCCCAAGGGAACATCCAAGGCACAAAATCTCATTCTCCTTCATATATTCAAGAGATAAAAAGAAAGAACGGTAAAGGAGTAAGAGATTAGAACGAGTTTACCAAGCGTCTTCTAGCTCCTTTTTGCCTCGAATGGTCGATGTCTATGCCAAAGGTTAGCCAACAAACAACATATATATACAATGCAATGTTTTTGTAATTTTTGAAATTTTTCAATTTTTAGGCATTTTTTGAATTTTTATCTAATTTAAAGGTATATACAAATATAAACAAATATTCACAAAGTGGATATTTCCCTCCCCACACTTAAACATTACTCGTCCCCGAGTAAGTCTCTAAGGGAACAAGTCTAGGGAGAGAAAAGGTAAAAGAAAGGAACATATTTTTGTATTTTTGAAATTTTAGAAAATAAAAATAACATATTTTTGGTATTTTTGTTTTTGGAAATTAAAATGCATGTTTTTGGTTTTTTTTAGGCCCTCCCCACACTTATTCATTTACATGGGAGGGCAAGTTGGAGAAATAAAAGAACTTGTTTTTAGATTTTTGAATATTTGAAAAGAAATAACATGTTTTTGTATTTTTAAATGGGTGGAATTTCCTCTCCACACTTATTTATTTACATATTTCCAATGGAAATAAATGTGTGGAGGAAATTCGAAAATGAAATACGTGTTTTTGGTGATTTTTGATTTTTCAAATTTTTAGTGGGTTTTTTTTTTCAAATAAGCATGCAATGCATGATCTACCCTATATGCAATATTGAAATACAATGCAAGCTATACTATATGAATGCAATAACTAAATGTGACAATATATTACAAATTTGAAATCTAATGCAATCCTATATGAATGCAACTAAGTGAATTTCTAACTAAATGCATGCGAAAAATTAAACATGAATGAGAGAATTTGGATTAAGGGAAGAGATCATACTTGTCATTTTGGATTGAAAAGGGAGGAAATTGGGCCACCGACTCGTCCCTTGGGACTTAGGAGTCCATCTCATCATCATCATCATCATTTTCTCCGGTAGTAAACTCGGAGCCTTGAATCAAGTCTTCGGGGTTGAAGGTGAAGTCACCTCCACTACCGCCGCCCATGAGACCTCCCGTGAACTCTCCACTCATGTTCATCACACCGCCATCACCTCCCGTAGAAGCATCTCCTATAAAGGCCCCACCGGACCCCGAAGCACCCACATCACTAGCAAAGTAGGGCCGAATGCCCCCTACCCAATGGGCGTTATGCCCCTCCGGTGGAAAGATAGGGGCGGAAAAGTAGTCCGGTTGGAGGTTAAGACCTCCGTGGACCATCGTCCCATCCGCTCTCGGGTAGTTCCCATCGGGCCATGTAAAGTAGGAAGGGTGAGGGGCATCAAAGGGCACGTAATCCCGTCTACAAAAGTCGTCGTAGATCGGGTACATACCAGTGTGATCATAGTAAATACGGTCCAATTTCCGCCCCAAAATATCCCTCTCACTAGTGTCCTTGGCCGTGGCAATATCCATCCTCTCCATCCACTCGGTAAGAGAAGGTGGTAAGGGAGGATAGGAAGGTTGGCTCGAGGAGGACGCCTCACCTTGTTGGAATTGCCAAGGTGGGGGTTGGTGGGTTTGGGGCGCGGTGTATTGTAGGGAGGAAGGAGTGTCCATTCTACGGTCTCTTGTATATACACGTGGAATATTAGGAGGAGGTTGGTCGGTGGGTGGTTCTTCTTCAATATCAAGGAGGTAGTAATCCTTATCCTTCTCAATTTTGATTGCCGTGACATTGGGGAGTGGGATAGAATTCTTGTAATTGATTTGCCAATATTCCTTGTCGTCAATGGGGTTGGTCTTAAGCCAACCAAGCTTGGTCAAATAAGTGTCCCCGGGTATCCAATTCATGGTAGAAAGGTCTACCGGACGGTCCAAATTACGGGCAATACGGGTGATGATGCCACCCACATGTATTGGGACTTTTTGCCCCGGGGAACTAGCAATCTTAAACAAATGAATGGCAAGGTGGTGAGCCACATTAATTATGAAGGGGGTGGGTTTTGTAAACAAGTAGGACCCCAAAATTTCAAGTTCATTGGTCCGGAAAACCCACGGCTCATCCACCGCTAGAACAGTGCATCCCATAAATCGATGCCACACCCGAATGACGGGGTTGTGGCAACTCATTGCGGGCCTTTTCACTCCAACTTTATCCTCTAGGCCGGAAATTGCTCTCTACACTCGGGAATAATGAAAATCAGCGGGTGGGTTATGTGATGGGGCATTTTCCAACCCAAACATGTTAGCCAACCGACCCAATGTAATATTGTGCTCCCGATTCATAAGGCGGAAACTAAGGGTGGCCACTAAATTTGTTTGTCGGTGCTTTGTAATCCGCAAACTACTCAAAAATTCCCAAGTGATACGGGGGTAAGTATATTCATGCATTGAGTACATCCCCCGCATCCTACCCCGGCAAAAAGAGCCTCCGTTTCCCTAGCTAACCCAAGGGCCGACAAGGACGGATGATGTAAAAACTTAGTGGGGGTGGGGGGACGATTTTTGAATAGAATAAACTTACCCTTTTGAGTTTGGGTGGTAAACTCAACCGTAGGAAAATCCGGATCGGGATTGGTGTCACTTGCGGCTCGAGCAATCAACTCCGCTTGATCCCTTGCTACGTCGGCTCTTGTTCTTCTTCCCGACATTGTGAAGATTTGAGGAGATTGGTGAAGGTAGGGGGAGTTTGATTGGGATTTGAGGGAGTTAGGGTTAGAAAGGGGGAAAAATATGGAGGAATGAAGGAGGAGTAAGTTAGAAAGAATGAGGAAATAAGGTTGGTTCACGGGTTAAAATTGGGGCTGTTTAATGCGTTGTGCCGGTATGTGAACCGGCAGCCGGTCTGCCGGCTGAGCACCCCTTCATTTTTTCAATTTTCGTGATTTTTTTCTTGAAAATTTTGACCTCGCTACCGGTGGACGGACCGGCTGCCGGTCCACCGGTAGAACACTCCTCTCACTGCTAATTTCCCTTTGCCATGTGTGTCTTGCCGGTGAGCCGGCTGCCGGCCTACCGGCAGAACACCACTCCACTCAGAAAATCAACTCAACATATGGCATGAGTGCTCGGCCGGTGAGCCGGCTGCCGGCCTACCGGCAGAGTACTCCTCTTCACCAAATTTCAACTTTTTATTCAAGTCTTCACGTGTGTCCAGCCGGTTGGCCGGCTGCCGGCCTGCCGGCAGAACACACTCCTATCAGTAATTCTTCGTGTTTTCAGCAAACCCAAGTGTGTCCTGCCGGTGAGCCGGCTGCCGGCCTACCGGCAGAACACAACACTCATTCAATTTTCACCAAAACAATTTGGTCTCGGTGCCGGTAGGGGCACCCGTTGCCGGCCTACCGGCAGAGCACTACATTCAGCTCTTTTTCACTTGTTTTCCTTCAACTTGCTCAATTTTCTTTAACTCGGAATTTGAGCTTTTTCGTTGACCTCGGGATTCGTGTTTTCCACAACTACGCCGACGCATCATGTCGGGATTTCAGGTCAAACGAAAATAATGCTTGTTTTCTTCAAATGTGACCTCCGTCACCAATCCAAAGTTGACAAAGTATGGTTCCAAAGCTCTCATTATCTACCTAAAATGGGCACAAAAGAGATCTCCTTCTCTTTTGTTCTTGAGCTTTCCTTTTGGATGAACAAAGACCCAAGTGTAGGATCTCTCCCAAGGAATTATACCCAAAGCTTACTCTTAATTAAAATTAATATTATGAGTACTAGATAATATTAATTCTTGTAGAAAAATGACCCAAAAATATTGTTTGTGCTCTTGAATATTCGGTCAAGAGTAGATGAATTTTGGAGTATTTTATCTCTCTAATTTCTTTTTAAAATGTAGAGAGAAAATTAAATTTCTCACACTAGAAATTATGTCTAAAGAATGAAAAAAAATTAGAGAAGAAAAACTCTCTAAATGGCCTTGGTAAAACCGGTGGGGGGAGGGATTGGGTAGCCTATGCATGGGCATGATTCTCTAACCAAGAGAATAGGTATGCAAGGCTAGGTGTAGGTAGTGTCATCATATTGTTTCCACTTAAATTATTAAACATAATTTAAACACCATAATCCCTCCATATTTCGGTCCATATGGGATAAAATGGATTCCATTTTATCTTTGTCAATTTGTCAATATGTCACATGTCATATGTAACATAAATTTGTTATGTATTTTTAACATATTAAAAATCAACGTATTAATAAAATACGTCATATACAAAAATCGACTTAGTAATTCATGATCACTTGTGCCAAAATATTTTACCAATTTATAAATCGTATTTATAATAATTCATTCAAATTTAATCGTTTCCATAAACAATAATTTCATCTGAGCAATGATACAATTCGATTACTCAGACCGTATCTCATTTAATCAAATTACAATGTGATACGTAAATTTTACTTCCAAAATCGTCCGTCAATTTTCAAGTAATTTAATTAACTCGTAACGTTATACGATTAATTAAATGATCAATTAAGAGTGTTGCCCTATAGGTATGACCTAGGGGTCAATCGATCACCACCGTCATACGACAGTAATGTCAAACTCTAGTCAGCCAATCATTACCGATATATGTTGACCAGTTGACAGTAAAAATACTTCCCAATTGTATTCTTTAAAATGAGACTTAAACATGTGATCATCATGATCAACAGTCGTGATCGCATTATTGTCGGAGGACACATATTCCAACAATCTCCCACTTGTCCTCGACAAGTGTGCGTCACCAATTCTCTTGTCCTATTACTATCTCCCACTCAATGCAAGGTGTCTTTCAGGTCGTACTTGCAAGTGATCATATCGAGAGTGGTTTCCTCGATCTGGAGAATAACTGATTGACCGGATTTATCCACCATGGATACATTCCGAGCGTGGCCACGCATTTCCAGTTCATTACTCCTCGAGTGGCCCTGAGATATTGTTATAACCCTGACTAGGGGTGGACAATTGCTATCGCACTCATTCCCTTTGACTAGCCACAACCATCATAACCCAAAATATGCCCATTTGACCCCATTTACGAAGGTCGTAGTAACACAAATCAAAGTTAATCTGAAACTGTGCCATCTTAGGCGAATAGTCTTTAGTCAAAAGAATCGACTCATTTGAATACTATAGCAGCTCTCGCCACGACTAGGCTATATAAATTTGCCAGAACTCTATAAGCGGTCATAGGCCCGACAAAATGTTCCTAACAGTCTGCCTATGTGATCGACTAGTCATCTCACATGACTCTATGGCACTTGAACTTGCCATCAATCGCATCACACTCTAGTCACTTCGAGACGTCACCTCATACAAGTGACTATGGGCAAATACTATGTTAATCCGTGTTCACTTTAACGGGGTTTAATTGCCACTACAACCCGTTTGGATGTAACAATGTATAAATTAAAGATAAAAGACAAATGTGATTGTGAACATGAACAAAAACAACACTTTTATTTCATTTCAAAATCTAACAAAAACTTGGTACACGTTTAAGTCCCATGGACGTAACATGTCCATCATGCTTAGCCTGCGATAAAGGCTTGGTGAGCGGATCGGCTATGTTGTCATCCGTCCTAACCTTACAAATCGCAATTTCCTTTCTTTCAATGAAATCTCTTATTACATGATATTTTCTAAGTACATGTCTAGATCTATTACTAGACTTCGGCTCTTTAGCTTGGAATATCGTCCCACTATTATCACAATAGAGAGTGATGGGATCATTGGCGGTAGGTACTATTCTTAGACCTTCCGTGAATTGCCTGATCCACACAGCTTCCTTGGCAGCTTCGATCTTTGCTATGTACTCACCTCCATTGTTGAATCCATGATTCTGACTTCCTTGATGCTTCTCCAGCTTACGGCACCACCATTGAGCATGAAAACGAAACCAGCCTGTGATTTCAAGTCATCTCTATCTGTTTGGAAACTTGAGTCCGTGTATCCATTAACACGCAACTCAGTGTCTCCTCCAAACACTAGGATAGAATCCTTAGTTCTTCTCAAGTACTTAAGGATGTTCTTGACGGCTATCCAGTGACTCTCACCTGGATTTCCTTGATATCTACTCGTCATGCTCAAGGCATACGAGACATCAGGACGTGTGCATATCATGGCATACATGATTGATCCAACAGCGGAAGCATAAGGGATCAACTTCATGCGTTCGACATCATGGGGTTCGGAGGGAGATTGAGTCTTGCTCAATATCGTCCCGGTTACCATAGGTACCAAACCCCTTTTGGATTTGTCCATGCTGAACCGTCGAAGAATCTTATCAACATAAGACTCTTGACTTAGTGCCAATATCCTCTTGGATCTATCTCTATGGATCCGGATACCTAATATGCGTTGTGCCTCTCCTAAATCCTTCATTTGGAAGTGGTTACCTAACCACTTCTTAACAGAAGACAACATTGGAATATCATTTCCAATGAGTAGTATGTCATCAACATACAAGATTAGGAACACAACATTGCTTCCACTAAATTTCATGTATAAACATGGTTCCTCAACACTTCGAGTGAAACCATTTTCCTTTATAACATGATTGAATCGATGATTCCAACTTCTAGATGCTTGCTTAAGACCATAAATGGATCTCTTAGGCTTGCACACTTTGTTAGGATTTTTAGAATCAACAAAACCTTCGGGTTGTATCATGTACACCTCCTCTTGTAAATGCCCATTTAGAAAAGCGGTTTTGACATCCATTTGCCATATTTCATAATCATGAAATGCGGCAATCGCTAACAAAATCCGTATGGATCTTAGCATGGCTACGGGGGCGAAGGTCTCATCATAATGGAGACCTTGGACTTGGGTAAATCCTTTTGCCACTAGCCTAGCTTTGTAGACATCATCATGTCCTTCTATGTCATTTTTGACTTTGAATATCCATTTGCATTGAAGGGGTCTTGCCCCTTTAGGCAAATCTACCAAGTCCCAAACTTGGTTTTCAAGCATAGAATCCATTTCGGACTTCATGGCTTCAAGCCATAACGAAGAATTAGGACTAGAGATTGCGGCCTTGTAGGTGGCGGGCTCGTCACTTTCCATAAGTAACACATCGAGTGTTCCATCTTCCTCGATAAGTCCCACATATCGATCGGGATGGCGAATTACTCGACCCGTTCTTCTTAGTGGAGGAGGTACAACCGCGTTAGACGACGAAGGAGCATCTTTTTGCGTCTCTTTCTCGGTTTGTGGCTCTTGAACTTCGTCAAGTTCAAAATTTCTCCCACTCTGTCTCTTAGAAATAAACTGGCTTTCTAAGAAGACAGCCTCGGAAGACACAAACACTTTGTTATCTTGAGGTTTGTAGAAGTAGTAACCTCGAGAGGTCAAAGGATAACCTACAAAGATGCATTTTTCGGATCTTGGGGCAAGCTTATTGTCGGGTTTAATCTTGACGTAAGCATCACATCCCCAAATTTTCATGTAGGATAGATTAGGAACTCTTCCTTTCCATGTTTCAAATGGAGTCTTTTCGGTGGCTTTAGTGGGACTATTATTTAAAGATAGAATTGCAGTTTGGATTGCAAATCCCCAAAACGAGTTCGGTAACTCGGTTTGACTCATCATGGATCGAACCATATCAAGTAGGGTTCGATTTCTCCTTTCGGCAACACCATTGAGTTGTGGTGTTCCGGGTGGAGAAAGTTGTGATATAACACCACAACCTTTCAAGTGTGAATCAAATTCAAGGCTAAGGTATTCACCACCACGATCGGATCGTAGTGCCTTAATCCTTTTGTTCAATTGGTTCTCTACTTCGTTTTGAAATTCCTTGAATTTCTCAAATGCTTCACTCTTATGCTTCATTAAATAGATATACCCATATCTACTCAAGTCATCGGTGAAGGTTATAAAGTAGTCATAATTACCACGAGCGGTGATACTCATTGGTCCACATACATCGGTGTGTATGAGTCCCAATAGCTCACTAGCTCGTGTCCCTTTACCACTAAAAGGATTACGAGTCATTTTGCCAAGTAGGCAATATTCGCATGTACCATATGATTGATAATCAAATGGTGTAATCACATTAGTCGAAATTAATCTTTTGACGCGATTCTCGTTTATGTGACCTAATCGACAATGCCAAATGAACGCTTCACTTAGGTCACTTGATTTCAGTTTCTTTGATTGAATGTTATAGATATCATTGGTCGGATTTGAGGTCTCTAAAATGTAAATGCCATTGATAGAGGAAGCTTGGCCTATAACCAAGTCGTTCCTAGAAATAGTACAACGATTGTTCTTAATGACAAAACAAAAACCGTCCATGTCTAGCATGGCGATTGAAATAATGTTTTTAGAGAGTGTAGGCACATAAAAACAATTATGTAAATACAACTCAAATCCATTAGGCAAAGCTAAAACATAAGTTCCTTTGGATTCAGCCGCTACCCGAGCTCCATTTCCAAGGCGTAGATCCACATCTCCCTTGCTAAGCCTCTTCACATCTCTTAAACCCTATAAATGATTACAAAGGTGAGAACCACAACCGGTATCTAGTACCCATGTCGTAGTGGAAGTATAATTTATATCAACAACATAAATTTCTTTAGGAATTTTACCTTTTGGAACGATAATTCCTTCCCTTATATTTCGCAAATATACGGGACAATTCCTAAGCCAATGTCCCATGCCATAGCAATAATGGCACTCATCATTAACTTGCTTGAAGTTTTTGATTTTCTTTCCCTCTTCTTAAACCTTTTGCCCTTTGAGGCAAGAACTTGATTGCTTGAGCTCCCACTAGCTTTGCCATCTTTATCTTCCAGAGACAAAGACCCTATAGATTGTATGAGGTAGTCTTCCTGAGACGGACTCACACGAGGTCTAGTAGTAGTAGGTGGTTTAGAAGAGGTGATGAAGTTAAGGTTTCCATCCGAACCTATCCCAAAATGAAGTTCTCTAGTGGTGTCGAAATCATTGTTGGAGCAAACGTCGTCAAAAACATTGTGGTAAGACTCAATAGTTATCGGTGCGGTAGCATTTGTTGGATTCATTGTAAAGAACTACAAATATGGAGGAAAAGGAAATATTAACATTTGTCTTTTTAAATCATACTTGTAAAATATTAACAAGATATGAACATTTATATAGTGACCTCTATCCAACTATAATAAATGATTCCAAGACCCAAATTCATATCAACTTAGGCACGGGGTAGCCGATGAAACCTTTATCAATATAACTCGGTGGATTAACCTTTTAATCGATTCTACTTTTAGAACTCTTGGTCGATAAAATTACTCTAATGTTTATCTATAGCCCAAAACACATCAACAAGGGCACGGGGTAGCCGATGAAACCCTTATCAATAACTTTTGTTAAGTTCAATCCAAATTTCGAATAAATGTGTCCATTATCCAAACCCACATTAACTTAGGCACGGGGTAGCCGATGAAACCCTCATCAACATGAATTCGGTGGATAGACATTTATCACCCACTTCCCCTACGTAACAAGGTTTGTACCCCGGGGTAGCCGAGTGCACTCCCTCGCGAAATAGGTTTTCATGGTTTCTACTATTTCGTAAGGCTATGTCTCAATTAATTGTTTTAGCGAGAGGTCATGTCAATTTATTATCTATCACGTTTTAAGTGAACTAAAGCGGTGAACTACGATAATTTTAATTGACACGGTCGATAAACTCGATAAAAGAAGATGCATGTTTTAGTTATGGCGATTTAGCGATGCATGCGACATAAAATAAAATGCAAGCATAAAAATAAATAAATCCTAGTATGGCCTTTCCTAAAATAGAAAAACTATTTAACTATTACATATTCGGAAACCAACTCCATTGGTCCCTTGAACTTCGGTTGTGACACGCATCTCGAGGTAACACCGTCTCTATGTATCGCCATTCTTGAAGAAATCCGTCTTTGGGAACTCCGGAATGAATAAAAATTACATAATAAATTACATAATTTCCTATTATACATTTGTAACTAAAATAAAATAAATCTATTAAATTACAAAACGGTGATACGAGATCACAATAAAATTACAACCGAATCGATATTCTCATACATTTCGGGAAATACCAATTAAAATCTAGGGCCATACTAAGTAAAATTACATAATTCAAAAATTACATAAAATAAATTATGACAATCATAAAGAAAATGCAGCATTATTATATGTATGAACATGCCCAATTTTATGCTAAATCGCCTTTAATTAGCCAATATCGTATATTACTTGGTTTTTACGGATTTGCGTGATTTCAACATTTTATAATCACAAAAATTATATAAATTCATATTTATGCATAAGTTAATTACCCTAACCTCTTAGGACTCTAAATTTAGTCTTCACTAATAATTTGACCATAATTAACTCATATTTATAAAATTGTTCACTAATGGACTAAAATTACAAAAATAAGCTATAAACTTCAAATAAATCACAAATATTCACATAAATTCAAAATTTGAAATTTAAACTCATGAACATTCTGGAAAAATACCATGACACTCATAATGTTCAAAACTTTAGGTCAAAAATTTCGAAATTTTTCCGGAAAAACAATGTTGCGGTTTATCGGTTTTAACTAAAATAATCATAAAAACATGTGAAAAATTATATACATTAACTTTTCAATTTTAGATCTGAAAAAGATAATAAAATTCAACATTGGAAGTTTTTCCTTAGTCATAGATTATGTTTTATTAATTTTTCACTAATAATGTCACTATTTATGCTATTTTTCTTCAAAAATCCATAAATCATGCAAAAAGACTTCACTATAGCCCATATTTTACACACATTTTGTAAAATTGCATGTGACAACATACTAAATTCCTATGACCAGATTCGAAATTTATCTCATATTAAACTATTTTTTTACCTAAATCTGAATTTAATAATGAAAAATCCATTTTTCGAGCATAACAAGTCCAAAAATTATGAAAATTTACAGGTTATCTCAAAATAATATATGTGACAACATATCCAAAAACCACTTGAAAATTCAAAGTATAGCTAATTTTAGACCGAAAATGATATTTTTACTCATAAAATCACATTTAAATGCCATTATTGTATAATATGAACAATAAAAAGGGTTATTTCATAACAATAATCCATCCTATTGGTGGTCTGCAATAATCACTCCATCCTATCAATAATCTCAATTAAATCCAACATAAGCACCATACCTTCTAATAACGAACTAGCTGATATTTTTTGAAGTTTATATTGGAATATTTGATAGTTTTTGGACAACCTAGCTAGTATATATGAAGTTTATGTGTAATATTTTCAAGTGATGAATCAAGAACTTGGTTTATATGATACACATAAACATCACAAAATATCGGCTGGTTCGTTATCAGAAGGTATGGTGTTTAGGTTGGATTTAATTGAAATTATTGATAGGATGGAGTGATTATTGCAGACCACCAATAGGATGGATTATTGTTATGAAATAACCCCAATAAAAATCCGTAAATTTAACCAAAATATCCTAAAACATTTTAGGACCAGAAATTTTAACATGCATGAATTAATTTCGTGATATATCATAATAACACAAATTTTACAAGTTTTATATGTTAATCTTTATAACTCGGAAAAACTTTTAACCGATTTGCATGCAAACAACCATGGCTCTTGATACCGATTGAAGGAAAAGTAGATCTATATACTTACATATTCATATATGTTGTAACTTAATTTGTCATAAAATTAAAGATTGATCTTATGCATGCAAACATTAAAACAAAATAAGGAAGAAACATGTTCTTACATTGGGTTTTCGGTTCAAATGAGCACAAAAGAGATCTCCTTCTCTTTTGTTCTTGAGCTTTCCTTTTGGATGAACAAAGACCCAAGTGTAGGATCTCTCCCAAGGAATTATACCCAAAGCTTACTCTTAATTAAAATTAATATTATGAGTACTAGATAATATTAATTCTTGTAGAAAAATGACCCAAAAATATTGTTTGTGCTCTTGAATATTCGGTCAAGAGTAGATGAATTTTGGAGTATTTTATCTCTCTAATTTCTCTTTAAAATGTAGAGAGAAAATTAAATTTCTCACACTAGAAATTATGTCTAAAGAATGAAAAAAAATTAGAGAAGAAAAACTCTCTAAATGGCCTTGGTAAAACCGGTGGGGGGAGGGATTGGGTAGCCTATGCATGGGCATGATTCTCTAACCAAGAGAATAGGTATGCAAGGCTAGGTGTAGGTAGTGTCATCATATTGTTTCCACTTAAATTATTAAACATAATTTAAACACCATAATCCCTCCATATTTCGGTCCATATGGGATAAAATGGATTCCATTTTATCTTTGTCAATTTGTCAACATGTCACATATCATATGTAACATAAATTTGTTATGTATTTTTAACATATTAAAAATCAACGTATTAATAAAATACGTCATATACAAAAATCGACTTAGTAATTCATGATCACTTGTGCCAAAATATTTTACCAATTTATAAATCGTATTTATAATAATTCATTCAAATTTAATCGTTTCCATAAACAATAATTTCATCTGTGCAATGATACAATTCGATTACTCAGACCGTATCTCATTTAATCACATTACAATGTGATACGTAAATTTTACTTCCAAAATCGTCCGTCAATTTTCAAGTAATTTAATTAACTCGTAACGTTATACGATTAATTAAATGATCAATTAAGAGTGTTGCCCTATAAGTATGACCTAGGGGGTCAACTGATAACCACCGTCATACGACAGTAATGTCAAACTCTAGTCAGCCAATCATTACCGATATATGTTGACCAGTTGACAGTAAAAATACTTCCCAATTGTATTCTTTAAAATGAGACTTAAACCTGTGATCATCATGATCAACAGTCGTGATCGCATTATTGTCGGAGGACACATATTCCAACAGCCATTTCTTCGTTTGATCTTTATAAATTTTGGAGCTCTCATAAGCCTCCAATCTCAATTCCTCAAGCTCATTCATTTGGAGAAAACGTATTTCTGCGGCGGCATCAAAGTCAAAGTTCATCTCCTTAAGAGCCCACCAAGCCTTGTGTTCTAGCTCAACCGGCAAATGACAAGCTTTCCCGTACACAAGCTTATACGGGGTGGTGCCAAGGGGTGTCTTGAAGGCGGTTCTCAATGCCCATAAGACATCCGGGAGCTTTTGCGACCAATCTTTCCGGCTCTTGTTTGTGACTTTCTCCAAAATGGCTTTAATTTGGCGGTTAGAAACCTCCACTTTCCCACTAGTTTGAGGGTGGTAGGCAAGGGCGGTTTTATGCCGCACTCCGTATGATTCAAGTAGAGCTTTGAAAGTACTTTTGCGAAAGTGTGATCCGCCATCACTTATGACTACTCTTGGTGTTCCGAACCTTGGGAAAATCGTGCCTTTGAAAAGCTATATCACAACCTTGCTATCATTGGTGGGGGCGGCTACCGCTTCAATCCATTTGGACACGTAATCCACCGCGACCAAGATGTATTCGTTTCCACAAGAGTTGGGAAAGGGTCCCATGAAGTCTATGCTCCAACAATCAAAAAGCTCAATTTCTAATATATTAGTCAAGGGCATTTCACTCCTCTTTCCAATGTTCCCAACCCTTTGGCAAGCATCACAAGATTTAACAAAGTAGTGGATGTCCTTAAACATGGAGGGCCAATAGAATCCACCTTAGAGGATCTTGGCAATTGTTCTAGAGGTGGCCAAGTGTCCCCCATAGGCAGAATTGTGAACGTGGTCGACAATCTCCAAGCCCTCCTCTCTTGAAACACATCTCCGGAACATTCCATCCCCACACTTGCGGAACAAGTGTGGGTCATTCCAAAAGTATCTCTTGGCGTCATTCGCCAACTTTTGCCTTTCCCTTTGTTCTATTTCATCCGGCAAGAGACCACTTACAATGTAGTTTGCAAGATTCGCAAACCAAGGGGTTTTGACGGTAACTTCCATGAGTCCATCATCCCGTAACCACTCATTGATGGGCCCACTCTTGTCTTGTATCCCATGATCTTCAACGGTCAATCTTGATAGGTGGTCGGCTACAACATTTTCCAATCCGGCCTTATCCTTAATCTCTAAATCAAATTCTTGGAGGAGTAGGACCCATCTCAAGAGTCGGGGCTTTGTATCTTTCTTAACCATCAATTGTCTCAAGGCGGTGTGATCGGAGTAAACCACCACCTTAGACCCAACAAGGTATTGTCGAAATTTCTCCACGGCATGAACAATTGCCAACATCTCCTTTTCGGTTGTAGCATACCCACATTGTGTTTGGTCAAGAGTCTTGATTGTGTAATAAATCACATGATGCTTCTTATCCACAACTTGCCCGAGTACCGCACCAACCGCGAAGTCCGAAGCATCGCACATAATCTCGAAAGGGAGGCTCCAATCCGGAGCCCGGATTATTGGAGCCGTGACCAATGCTTTCTTCAACCTATGAAAAGCCTCAAGACAAGATTCATCAAACACAAAGGGGGCATCTTTGAGGAGTAATGAGGTCAATGGCTTTGCTATTTTTGAAAAATCCTTGATAAAACGCCTATAGAATCCGGCGTGGCCTAGAAAACTTCTCACTCCCTTTACATTGGAAGGGGGTGACAAGTTCTCTATTAAAACACCCCCGCACACCCGGACGCCTTACCAAGGACCATCCCAGTGTATGACGGTGTCACCATCTCGGTTTCCCGAGGAGGTAGATCAAATTAGACAATAAAAGAACAATTGTAAAATATTAATGTATCTCATACAATACGACTCAATACAAACTCTCTTTACAACAAAGATACAACTACAACACTCATGACACTGCATCTCTAGACTGGTAGCGTGATGACTCGAACCCTCCAATCCTAGCAGCCACAATCAACAGTACCTGCTAAGCCAACTGCTCACCATCCCCGAATGGATCACCGCAGATACCACAAAACAACACGGGGTCAGTACCGACTAATCAAATGTAAGACAGGTCAACAATGTAAGCAGCTGATCATCCTCTATCCCAGTCTCTCGATCTCGCACAGTAACCGACTACACCCCGAAGGGTGTAGCCCTGCCATATTACCCATCGCAACAGGTAATCCTCGCCGCCAGTGGGTGACCGCAGCCCATCCCACCTAGTCCAGCTCATCAACGAGCGACAACAATCCCTGTCCCTTAATGTGCACATCCCCTCCCGTGGCGGGTTCCACGGAGGGCGAACTAGGGTGTGAAGTCACTCCCGCAAGTGACTCAACCACAATCACACATACCACAGCATCACAGCTGTCACAACACAACAACCGTCACAACACAACCACATCACCACTGCCACTACAACCCCCATCCTTCGACGATCAGCAGATAACAACAATTATGAAACAAACACAATCTTAATCAATTAACAGTACTGAGTAGGAAAACCCTACCTCGTCGCAAAGCATGTAAGACCTCCATACACAGCCACGCACGACTCCAATAAGCATCCTAACATTACGCAGCGACGGTGACATAGACGACCACCACACACGTCATCCTTCCCCAGTGAATCCCGTCCTTCCCTGGTAGAGGTTTAGGCTAAATACATTAGAGTGTGAAGGTATGGGGTGATAGAAGAGGGAGATAGGCTAGGGTTAGATAAAGAGAAACTGTCGAGGAAATGAGAAAATGAAATGATGCATTTATATTAACGTGTCGACAGCAGCCATACTCGGTCGAGTACGGGAGTACTCGGCCGAGTAGGCTCTACTCGGTCGAGTAAACAATCCTATAGAACTCATGTTACAAGCCTGATCCCTTACCCATTCATCCCTAAGGTCTGTTTGGTCAACAAGATCGGTCAACAGTGTTCTTAAATATCCTGGGTATTACAGTCTTCCTCCCTTAAAAGAACTTCGTCCCCGAAGTTCAGCCAGCACGTCACTCTCCTCAGGGTTACGCACCGACACTAACCACCTACAAAAAGGCGCACAAACTCAAACCATCCTGACATTACTGCCATACAACATTACTCAACCACCATCATCTATCACAGCTACTCTTCCAAACAATACCAATCATCAACTATCACATATACTTACGGAAATTAATAAATTCATATGCACTCTTTTGTTAAAAGTGACACACCGACTAGCAACAATACACACTGCAAACAGTACTCAACCACCACATTCCGTATACTTATACAAAGTATCACATAAATTGAGACATCCGTGCAAAGTATAACATTCATATTACTTGAGTACAACATGGATATAATTTCAAGGAAACATAATTGTAATTCTGAATACTAACATACATAATATACATGTGATTCTAAATATTATAGGCATAATTAAATATTTATTTCCGCGACATTACTCTTCCCCTCTTAAAGGAACTTCGTCCCCGAAGTTCACCACAAGCTACTTCCCGTGCCCAAAGCCAACGCACACATCATGACTGTGACATTACTCATAGACTCTTGTAGCACAACTTATGTTATGACATTACACGCTTGTGAATCCTAGAGGGAAAAATATTTTAGCAATTAAGTAGTATATATAAATTAAAATACGGGGTAACAAAAGATAGCGGCTTTATTCGTAACCAGTTGAGGCGATTATCACCGTAATCAAACATATACACGACTAAGACTGGTGACAGCTACAACCCTGTATGAGTATTGTGTTACCTTTCTATATTATTTAAAGACTCGGGTATCCCCCTCTAAACAATTAAGTTCCTGGGTACCAACCAATGCTATACAACGAAACATTCACAAATTAATAGTTTATCCCAACAGTCACGTACCTGTGACATAATCATAGTCAATCTTTTGAACAACTTATTGTACAAAATAGCAAAATAAGGCACTAACAAACTCCTTCATACAATTATTCACATAACTCATGCAATTCACATAGCTATTACCCATCAGGGTCTCTGTGTTAGCAATAATCGGCCGAGTATGAGAGGCTACTCGGTCGAGTAAGCTCTACGCGGTCGAGTATATTTGTATACTCGGCCGAGTAAGATCTACTCGGTCGAGTAGTAACTATGCTCGGTCGAGTTATGACAGCCAGAGAGCGTTTGGACAACATCACATAGAGCATTCACAATCAACCTGCATCAAACTCTTCCCAGCAATATTAAACACAACTGATTCCTAACATAACGAAATCCCACACGTCTCCACACGATAAATAAAGTAAATAACGGCCTTATGGCCGAGTACAGTCATCCAACAGTAGATAATAAATCCCGAAAGCAACATTCCATAGAGAAGTAATAAATCCAACACAAACGAAATAAATCCAACATCAAAGAAATCAAACCAAACAACCTAACAACACAAGATCAATAACGAGGACCCTCCTCCATGTCATCATCACCACCGCGCTGTAAGTACCGCACCGAACTCCCCGCTCTTGGAAAGCTCGCTTTCGCCGAGTAATCCTCCCGGTGATCGCGAGTTGGCTCCCCACGGTCCCGCAAGGCGCCCAAACTCGGTCTCCCCGGAGGTCTCCAAGAATCTCGGGTCAACTCCATAGTGTGGAATACTCCCGTATCCACTCCCGGTCCCCTCCACTGCACAGTTTGTGCTAATCGTGTTCCTATGCCCTGGTTAAGGGTCATCTCATGCAGATTACGGAGCACCAAAGTAGAGGAGATCCGCTCAGCCAGGTCACTCGGCTGCATCCTGGGGTCATGCACTGTGGGGTAGGGCGAGTACTGGTAAGGGTGGTAAGGATAGGAGTCAGGGGCAGAGTAAGAGGGCTCAGGTACAACCGGGTCTGCCCTAGACTGCCTCACTCCATGGCGCTCCCGAGGTGGGGGAGGTGCCTGCTGCTGTCCCTCAGGCACGGTGACAGGCTCAGGTAGGTCCAAGAGAATCCGTGGGTCAATCAGTGGGGACGGGGCTCGGTCTCAGGAATGGCACAAGTCTCCCACTCAGCCAAATGATCAACAACAGGGAGATGGGCTGGGTCCGGAAGTACCATCCGCATAGATCCCCTCACCCTCCAGGCATAAGACCCGTCATCTATCTTCCTCAACCATCTGTTCTGACGCCAATACCGAGCGTCCATGGTAGGCACAATCTCTACATACTCATTCCCCTCAGGAGGTGGGGCCTCAAAATGTCGTCGGGCCGAGCTAGGCGGGTCACTATGGCCCCGCAAGCTATGTGTCGGGTATCAGACTGTGCCATGCGCTCAAGACTAGAGCACACTACACCAGGAGCACTGTAGTAGAACGATTTCTGACGGTGTAGGTTAAGCTAAGACATAAGGAGCATGACTTCGTGAGAATTGAGCTTGCTCACGTCATCTCTCGAGTACAGCAAACAGGTCAACATCCTCAGAAACATACGAAGGGAAACGTGCTGCACATCATTAATCAGCATGGCACTGGCACTAGGGGCAGGTCTGCCAGTCAAATATGGAAGGTAAAGAGGTGCACCACTGTTCTTGGCCACATCACTAAGGTACCCCTCCCCCTCGGCCTCTAGACCCAAATGATCAGGAAACTCATCTAGGGTAAGCTCATGATCTTCATTCATGAGACGAAAAGAAACAGTCTTTCCCTTCTTATCATAAACAAAAGAGCTCAAAAACTCCAAGGTCAAGTGGGGGTAGGATTTCTTCCTCAGATGATACAACCCCTCCATACCCAAAATCTGAAAGATATGAAATATGTCTTCTTTGATTCCTAAAGTCTCAAGGATACCAGGATTAACACAGCGGGTGGGGCGGAAAGGACAACGCATAAGAGCCACAAAAGCCTTACGATGATTGAAATCAGAGAATATTACCGATGGATGTGCCTCCACCGGCGGAACTACGGGTCCACTGCTTGACTGACCAGTCTCAAACTGGACATTAGCATGAGTTCTTTTGTTGGGTAAGCCTCTGGTTTTCACCATACTGCAAAAGAACAAGCTTTAACAGGGAATTGACATAACAATTCTTAGCGCAAAAGACGGACTGTTTTCAATTGTAAATCGAATTTTGGAACGATCTTTTTAAGACAAATTATCAGAAAATCACCAACTACCTTACAACTTATATGGTTACAAGCTTTAAGTTGTTTCAAATTAAAGAATAACCATCAACAACAAAGGGAGTTTCGTTGTTGGTAACCCTAGAATTCAGAGATTGAATTTTAAACCATGAAATTGCTTAAACAAGGGCATACACGAGGTCTACATATGATTAAATCCAAGAATCAGTAAGTTGAAGACTGGATTTTAGTTGTTTTACAAAGAAAATTCGAAATATAGCATGAAATTATGCCATAACTTTGAAAACAAAAGAGAAAATTAAGTTTACATCTTACCTTAAACTGATTTGGGGCAAGCAAGAGCAAGTGGAACACCAAGGTTTTACCCAAAAGCTTGAGCGATGAGGGATATGGAACTTTAGAGAGAAGGAGATGTGAAGGTGGGAGGCGGAAATAAGAAAGAAAGGAACGAAAATAGGGTTTTTGTATAACCCGCTTAAATCCCGATAAAGCACTACTCGGTCGAGTATAGGTCATACTCGGCCGAGTGTCGACTATTCGGTCGAGTGTTTAGGCATACTCGGCCGAGTGTAGACTACTCGGTCGAGTATCCTTCTTGCTCGGTCGAATTTTAAGAACAGAAGCGATTATTATTTTCACCAAACGGATACTCGGTTGCGTAGCTTGATACTCGGCCGAGTATGGTCTACTCGGTCGAGTACAGTCACCTACTCGGTCGAGTTTTCAAGAGTGAAGAGGGAATCATTATTTTCATTGTTCCTGCAAAATAAATAATGTCGTTCGGAGTTCCGTGCAACCGGCTCGTCACTATTAAAGTTGATTTCTACCACATAAACACATAACAACACGTATTTTTGTACATCCACTATCAAAACGATCATCATTTCTACCTTCATTCCTCACTATGCCATGAAACTATTACACCATATCCTTATAGCATACTCAGCAATTTAATTACGGTACCTGCAAGGTTTAGCTCTTATATCACATCATCTCAAATTCCGCTACTCACCATCTATACACCTTGATCACATTTACAAGGCAGCAATTCAACACACAACACATTCATCGTGAAACAACTTGATTAATCTTACCATTGGTCGCACATCGCCACAATTCCATCACCCACTTCAAACTTTTCCACACATACACCTTGACACATGTCATCCTAAACATAGATACACACAACAATCATCACTAAGCAATCAACGACTCTCACTAGCTACCCTTTTTCCCGTGTCTGGCTTAAGTCCGATGGGGCCATGATTTTGAAATGAGGGCGCCTACTCAACCAAAATCTAGCATCGGCTGGGGCTCCCAACGTACATACACCAGGTTCATTTTAATTAACACCCTATATTCATTAGATTCATTGGTTCAGGTTCCAAAATCGTCGGCTCTGATACCACTTTGTATCACCCCCGCACACCCGGACGCCTTACCAAGGACCATCCTGGTGTATGACGGTGTCACCATCTCGGTTTCCCGAGGAGGTAGATCAAATTAGACAATAAAAGAACAATTGTAAAATATTAATGTATCTCATACAATACGACTCAATACAAACTCTCTTTACAACAAAGATACAACTACAACACTCATGACACTGCATCTCTAGACTGGTAGCGTGATGACTCGATCCCTCCAATCCTAGCAGCCACAATCAACAATACCTGCTAAGCCAACTGCTCACCATCCCCGAATGGATCACCGCAGATACCACAAAACAACACGGGGTCAGTACCGACTAATCAAATGTAAGACAGGTCAACAATGTAAGCAGCTGATCATCCTCTATCCCAGTCTCTCGATATCGCACAGTAACCGACTACACCCCGAAGGGTGTAGCCCTGCCAGATTACCCATCGCAACAGGTAATCCTCGCCACCAGTGGGTGACCGCAGCCCATCCCACCTAGTCCAGCACATCAACGAGCGACAACAATCCATGTCCCTTAATGTGCACATCCCCTCCCGTGGCGGGTTCCACGGAGGGCGAACTAGGGTGTGAAGCCACTCCCGCAAGTGACTCCACCACAATCACACATACCACATCATCATAGCTATCACAACACAACAACCGTCACAACACAACCACATCACCACCGCCACTACAACCCCCATCCTTCGACGATCAGCAGATAACAACAATTATGAAACAAACACAATCTTAATCAATTAACAGTACTGAGTAGGAAAACCCTACCTCGTCGCAAAGCATGTAAGACCTCCATACACAGCCACGCACGACTCCAATAAGCATCCTAACATTACGCAGCGGTGGTGACATAGACGACCACCACACACGTCATCCTTCCCCAGCGAATCCCGTCCTTACCATGGTGGAGGTTTAGGCTAAATACATTAGAGTGTGAAGGTATGGGTGATAGAAGAGGGAGATAGGCTAGGGTTAGAGAAAGAGAAACTGTCGAGGAAATGAGAAAATAAAATGAATCTCGCGAACTTGCATTTATATTAACGTGTCGACAGCAGCCATACTCGGTCGAGTACGGGAGTACTCGGCCGAGTAGGCTCTACTCGGTCGAGTATAGGTGATACTCGGCCGAGTAGCCTCAGCTAGGTCGAGTAAACAATCCTATAGAACTCATGTTACAAGCCTGATCCCTGACCCATTCATCCCTAAGGTCTGTTTGGTCAACAAGATCGGTCAACAGCGTTCTTAAATATCCTGGGTATTACATCTATGACGGCAACTTTAGCCCCATCGACCTCAATACCCCTACTAGAGATAACGTGACCGAGTACAACCCTTTCCTCTACCATAAAATGGCATTTTTCCCAATTAAGGACGAGGTTGTGCTCCTCACATCTCTTCAACACATTAGTTAAGTTTTCAAGTCCATGATCAAATGAGTCTCCATGGACATTAAAGTCGTCCATGAAAACTTCCATGCTTTTCTCTAGAAAGTCCGAAAAGATTGCCATCATGCACCTTTGAAAGGTGCCGGACGCATTGCAAAGCCCGAATGGCATCCTACGGTAGGCATAGACTCCTATTGGACAAGTGAAGGTCGTCTTCTCTTGGTCATCCGGGTGGATGGGAATTTGGAAGAACCCGGAATAACCGTCTAAGAAGCAATAGTATGCATGGCCCGCGAGTCTTTCTAGCATTTGGTCAATGAAGGGAATCGGGAAGTGGTCTTTTAGGGTGGCGGCATTGAGCTTGCGATAGTCAATACACATGCGCCACCCGGTCACGGGTCTAGTAGGTAGGGTGGTGCCATCCTCTTGTTCAACCATTTGTACCCCCCTTTCTTCGGTACCACGTGGACCGGACTAACCCATTTAATATCGGTTATTTGGTATATAATACCGGCCTCTAGGAGTTTCAACACTTCATTTTTTACCACCTCGGCCATTTTTGGGTTAATCCGCCTAAGACCGTCAACTTTAGGTCGACTCCCCTCTTCCAAAACTATTCTATGCATGCACAAACTCGGGCTTAAGCCCTTGATGTCATCAATGCTATACCCAAGTGCCTCTCTATGAGTTTTCAAGATTTCCAAAAGTTTCTTTTCTTGGGATTCACTTAGGTTAGCATTAACGATCACCGGGTAAACCTCCCCCTCGTTAAGGAAAGCATACTTGAGTGAGGGAGGCAAGGGTTTGAGTTGTACCTTTGGAGGGAGAAAACCCTCCACTTTCTTCAATAGTTCCTCATCAACTTCATGGTCCTCCTTCATTGCCTCATCATGCAAGGAGATTTGAAAAACGTCTTCCATCTCCGCTTCTTCATGGGCTACTTCATGTACCACCTTATCTATCAACTCAATAGTGCCCAACCTTTCCATCTTTGGTCCTTTCATCAAGTTCGGTAGGTTAAATTCGACGTTGTTGCCCTCGATTTGGAAGGTTAGCCGCCCATTCTTCACATCAATGAGAACTCCTCCGGTAGCCAAGAATGGCCTACCAAGGATGATTGGAGTATGGCTATCCTCCGGAATATCGAGGACAACAAAATCGGCGGGAATTAAAAGCTTTCCAAATTTGACGGGTACATCTTCAAGTACCCCCATGGGGTGCTTGACGGACCTATCCGCCAATTGGAGAGTCATTGAAGTGGGAGCAAGGTTTTGAATTCCAATTTTCTTAGCAACCTTCAAAGGAATAACACTTACACTTGCTCCCAAATCACAAAGAGCTCTAGATATGGGCACACCACCAACTACGCATGGGATTGAAAAGCTCCCCGGGTCACCAAGCTTAGTGGGCATTTTATTAAGGATATGAGCACTACATGCCTCTTCCATAGCCACTATTTCTTGGTCACCCAAGACTCTTTTCTTAGTCAAAATATCTTTCAAAAATTTTGAGTAGGTTGGCATGTTCATTATCACCTCCGTAAAGGGTAGGGTAACCTCAAGTTTCTCAAGCATGTCACAAAACTTGGCATACTTAAGGTTTTCCCTACTCTTTACGGCTCTTGAAGGGTAAGGAATTTTAGGAACAAGTTGGGAATTTGAAGATACCTTTGGAGGAGTCGAATTCCTTGTTACCTTTTTAGATTGTTGCAAAGGTACTTCTTCAATAGCTTCCTCCTCATAAGGGAGGTCTTCAACATCCCCATCAACATCTTTGTCCTCTTGAATTACCCTTCTAGACAAATCTTCCCAAGCCTTCTTTCCTTTCTTGACTTCACTAGCTTTTCCCAATGGTTCAATGGGTGAGCTTTCCTCTTCACCATTCACTTCCAATTTATTCTCCTTGGGATCTTCATCAATTTCCACCACAAGGTCCTTGTAGGGGTCCTCAAGCTCTACACCACTCCTTAGCACTACCGCATGAGCATGGTGGCTATTTGAGGCATCCTTGGAGCTTTGTCCTTGGGCCAATAAACCACCGGGCGGCCGTTGAGGGTTAGCCATAGCATGAGAAGCCATCCTAGATTTCATTTCCCTCATGTCCTTAAGGAAGGTAGCCCTCAAGTTTGCTTGTTCTTGTTGAGTTGCTTTGGCAAAATTTGCCATCTCTTGACTATGTTGAAGTTGCATGTTCTTTATCATCTTCAAAAGCTCAACTTGAGAGAGCTCACCTTGGGGTTCTTGATAAGGTTGGTTGGCTATGGGTAAAGGGAACCCATAGTCATACCGAACATTGGGACCTTGGTTGTTGTTTTGCCCCCCTTGGAAGTTAGCTCTAGGACCATTGTTGTTGAAGTTTGATCCTTGACCTTGTTCTTGAAACCCTTGAACATACCCTTGCCCAAATCCTTGGTTTGTTTGGTTCACTTGATTCCCTTGGTAAAACCCTTGGTTGCCTTGATTTCCACCAAAATCTTGGTATCCTTGGTTGTTTTGATTCCCATAATTTTGGTTTTGATTGTTGTTTGGCCATTGGTTTTGATTCCCGGGATTCGGTCTTGGGTTGGGGAATATTCCCCTTTGTTGAGCAAAATCGGGTGGATTGTTTGGGGCTTGTGGTTGAAGGTGTTGTGGGTTTTGAACATTGGTACTTTTGTAACTAAAGTTGGGGTGGTTCCTTACACCGGGGTGGTAGAAATTGGTATTTGGATTGTAGACGTTTGGGTTGTTGAAAGGTGGTCTTGTGGGTCTTGAATTGTTGTTAAAGCTTTGAAAAGTGTTAACCTCTTGCACATTTTCATCGTAGACACCATTGTAATTGTTGGCACACAAGTCATATGTATGACCACTTCCTCCACAAAGTTCACAACTTGAGACTTGAGACACTTCTTCCATGGGTGCCCCATATGAGGTTGCGGCTTGGTGCACTTGATTTCTTTGAAACTTCTCAAATTGTTTTGTGAGTAAGTCGAGCTTGGCATTTGTCTCGGAGTTGGAGGAGTTTTCCTTAGGAAATTTCCCATTCCTTCTTAGCATGTTTCCTCTAGAACCATAGTTTGCTTCCGAATCTACCATTTTCTTGATCAATGTCGTGCCCTCTTCACCACTCAAGTGATCAAATCCTCCCCCCGCAGAGGCATTTACCATCTCCTTAGTCCTTGGTAGCAAAGTTTGGAAGAATGTTCGAGTGATGTACCATTCTGGTATTCCATGGTGGGGGCAACTTGCTATCAAGTCTTGATAACGGTCCCAAACTTCACCCAAAGACTCCTCGTCCTCTTGTTGAAATGTATGAATCTCGTTACGGGGCATTGCGGTCTTTGAGGAGGGGTAATACTTGGTCATGAATGCTTTAGCCAAGGCATCCCATGTAGTGAAGGTATCAGGTGGGTGAATGTTCAACCATCGGTCCGCTTTGCCCGTCAATGAAAACGGAAACAACATCATTCTCAAGGTGTCTTCGGACACCCCATTCTTCTTCATCATTGAAACTTTCCTCTTAAACTTCCGGAGATAAGCATGGGCATCCTCTTCAATATGCCCCCCGAACAAATCCTTCTCAATTAACCCGACTTGGGCGGGATGCATTTCAAAGTAGTTTGAGGCCAAGGTGCCAAAATTAATAGGGTTACATGAATCATTATGGTTAGGCCGGTTATGATCTCTAAGAGCCATTTGTGGTGGTGGATTTGGTATTTGATGTGGTGGTGTTTGAGGTGGGCTATTATAATTAGGGAAGTTATGAAAAGGGTTTTCTAGTATAGTCTCAATTGTGAGGTTTGGTTGAAGTGTGGTTGTGGTATCAATATTTTGTGGGATGTGTGAACTTGGTTGGTCAAAGTTTGCTTGAGGGGAACTATTCCTAACTCTCTCAAGGGTCCTTGTCCTCAAGGTTCTAAAAAGCCTTTCGGGGTCGGAGTTGAAGTGAAAAGCTTGGTGGTTCCTTCTAGGCATGCACTTGACAAATCGTTAGTCTCCTAGTGTTTTTACACACTAGGGGAAGGCAAGATATCACACACTCTACAAAGAACACACAACTACTAAAACAAGCTAACAATTGAGATAAGACTAAAGCAAAGACTCTAAGCAAAACTAATTATAACCTAACGCCATCCCCGGCAACGGCGCCATTTGATAATGGGGATTTGTCGTCGCTTCCCTTATCAAAGCAATTTATAAAAACCCAATTAAATGTAGTATTTAGTCGGGTGTCGAACACGAAGACGGTGGGGGTTTCTACTTAGTCTAGGTAAGAGTCAAGTCTAGTCAAAAATTGTAAGGAGGTGAGTTTGGTTTAAAGTAGTTGTAACTAATGCAAGTAATTAAGAGAAGTATGTATTCGATTGATTAAAGGACTAGGGTCTTCGGGGTCATCTAAATGAACTATGGGCAAACAAGTCGATTAAAATAGTCTAAGGTGAGGGTTTGTCCTAGGGGCGATTACCAACTTTCATTGAGCAACAACCAATATAAAACATGCAACAAGACCACCAACAAACTTTCATTTAATGGAGGAATTAAGCTATCAAGACAAAAGGTACAAGCTTTCACTCACACAAATCGTCAAACACCTTGTATGCAATGCAAAGAAAGACAATTTCTACACCAAAGACTCAAAACTATCAACCTATCATGCCCAATAATCCGATTTAGACTCCCCCTAAACCCTAGAAGGGTAACTACTCACTCATGTTGAAATTCATCATGCTAACAAAAAGAGAAGAACAAACAACACAAAGAGAAGACATGGAAATGATTATAGCAATTATAAGAGACAAACCAAAATGTAAACAATTGATTAACAAGTGAATAAGGGAAGAGATGTACCAACAAAGTAAAGGTGATTGCTTGATTGAATAATATGAAGGAAAACCTCCAAAATCTCCCAATACAATCTTCAAAAACCAAGTGTAAGCAATTGATTCTTACTAATACTAACTAATTTCACTAAGTAATTACTAATTATTAAGGAAAGATTAAAGCTTGATTAAGGAAAGATTACAAATATTTATGGAAAATACTCAGATCTAGGGTTGTGTGTACAAAGGGTTTAATGAGGGGGTATTTATAGTCTTGCATAAGATTAGGAAGAAAAGAGGAGAAAAGCCCAATTTCGTCAGCTGCTGCGTCCTGCCGGTGGACCGGCTGCCGGTTCGCCTACCGGCAGGGCGGTCAAAATGACTTCAACTTTGGAATTCTAGCTGGCAAGTGTGTTCTGCCGGTGGACCGGCTGCCGGCCTGCCGGCAGAACACTGTCTTCATAATCTTCAAATCTCTTTGATGTTGCGTCTTGCCGGTTGACCGGCTACCGGTGCTCCTACCGGTAGCGAGGTCAAGCCTCTTTTTTCTCTTCTAATTCAATTTAATTCAAGCTGTTGTGTTCTACCGGTGGGCCGGCTGCCAGCCTGCCGGCAGAATACAGCATTCAGGTCTTTTTCTTACTTCTTTTTGGCAAGGGTTGGAAGGTGTTCCGGCGGTGGCCAAACCAGCTGCCGGTCTGCCGGCAGAACACCACACTCAGCAATTCTCACCTCTTCTTCATGTAAAGGCATTGGGATGCCTTTCTTGCCCCGATTCCTCCATACTCGACTCGATTCCTGCAAGAAGATACACCAAATCACAGATACGGGGATCGGGCACAAAATACAATGAAAGGCATACAAAACCGACTTGATATGAGTCGGATTGCGTAAAAGAAGAGGGAAAATTAGGTGCAAATAAATCATATATCAGCTACACACTTCAGTGTGTAGTCGGTTACTATGTGAGATCGGGAGACCGGAGAGTGTGGATGATCAGCCGGTTACAATGTTTGTTTATCTTTCTTTGATTGAATGGTACTGACCCCGTTGTTGTTGTTTTATAAAACCTGCGGTGATCCATTCGGGGATGGTGAGCAGACTGTGACAGGTAATACAGATGCTTAGCTATGGGACAGTTATGGGGAGTCATCACTCGAGTCTAGCTTCCGCCGTCGAGAGACTTAGCTTGCTTTCTTTGTAATTAATAGTTATTTTGCAGTTATGATTTGGTTTGGTTTGGAAAACATGTATTCGCTAACTCTTTATACTTTAATAAAGGTTGTTTGGAATTGGTAACTTTGATATACTAACCTCGGGAACCCGAGATGGTAACAGTCCTTCATGCTAGGGTAGTCCTTGGTAAGGTACCTTGGTATGAGGGGGTGTTACAGGTTAGGTTAACGAGTCCTACTACCTTTCGTCGTGTACCATCATATGCGCGGACACCTTGATTGGTAGGGGTCCAATCCGACTCTTTCATGCCTAGTTTGTATGCCGTTTTCAGGGGTATGACGTTGACCGCGGAGCAACCATCCACCAAGGTCATTGGCACATTCTTTTTTAAGCAAGCGACAGTGATGTAAAGAGCCAAGTTATGACTAGCGCCAAAGGGCGGTAAGTCTTCGTCTGAGAAAGTAATAGGATTACTTAGCTTCGGTGATTCTTGGAAGACCAAGTTGACTACATCGTCGGGTGTGGAGTTATGTGCTATATTTAGTTTGGCCAAAGCTTTCAGTAAAGCTTGGCGATGTGGGAATGAGCTTGCTACTAGTTGCCAGACTGAAAGATCAGCCTTTGTCTTCTGTAATTGCTTTAGCAAATGATCAGTAGAGTCATCTTCGTTATCATTTGGTGCGATAATGTTGGTTGGACCATTTTGAGTAGTACTTTGATATGGACGTCCCGAACGAGTTAGGTGGTCTACATCTTGGTCTTCACCATTTTGGACTATTTCCTTGATTAGGGAGTGTTCAATGAGATACTCGTCTTCATCATCATCGGCCCATACTCCATTGACTGTAGTTAATTCCCTCATTCTCATGATCTCATCTTCTAATTGTGTAACTTGGTCGACTAGTTTATCAACCACGGCGACTATTTCTTGCATGGTAGCATTTTGGGAGAAAATTAGTGGCACATGTTCTTTAGGTGTCGCATTGGGGTCATGTAAAGTTGTCACCACGTTTTCCAATTCCGAAACTTATCTATCCACACTCCTTGCCCATGCGATGAAGTCGGTAATGGTAGGGGAGATGGTAGAGTAGAACCCTTCATTCTCGATCGCGTGGATCTCATCTTCGACTGGAGAAATGAGGTGTGAACAATCTAAGGTAGATTCTTCACTTGTGATCACTAGAATTCCAAGAGGATTCTGAGTGTTGTTGGGCTTACCTCCCGGCGGTATTGGTAGTCGACCATCCTCAATCATGTCTTGAAGCACATTTTTCAATTTGTAGCATTTTTATGTGTCATGCCCCTTACCCCTATGATATTCGCAGTATGAATTCTCGTCCCAGAACTTAGATTTATTTTCAGGTTCGGGCGTAGGTCCTATGGGTTAGAGTTTACCTTGTTTCATTAACCTTTTTAGAACATTGGAGTAAATGTCCCCAATATTTTTAAATTTCCTTGGTGGGGTACTCTTCTTGGATGGCTCGAGGAAGTTAACTTCATCGGTCTTGCTAGTGGAGCCGTAAGAACGAATTGTTGACACTTGATATCCTCGGCCTACCGTTTTGGACAAGAGCCCTTTACGGATGTCATCTTCGATCCTCGTTCCTAGTACGGTTAAGTCTTTGAAAGTTTTGATGTTTTGGTATCTCAAATGATATGTATATATGGGCTTTAGGTTGACCACGAATTTCTCCACAAGGGTAGCCTCATCCGGGCGTTCAACTAGTTGGGTACTAGTCTTCCTCCACCAACTTAGGAAGTCGGTGAAACCTTCTTTGTCATTTTGGGTAAGAACCTCTAAAGTGCGCATGTTCACTTGGATCTCGGCATTATCCGCATATTGCTTAGCAAACTCGATCGCGGCGTCTTCCCAAGTAGCGATCTTCTTATGTTCTAGAGAGTAGAACCATTGCTTTGGGATGGTGTCAAGAGATGAAGGAAAGATCCTTAAAAATATCTCGCGTTTGATGCCTTTGATAGACATGTAATCCTTGAAGGCACGAATATGGTTCAAAGGGTTTTCATGCCCCTTGAATTTAGGGATATCCGTCATGTTGAAATTGGTTGGTAATTTGGAACTCACGGCCTCATACTTGCGATTATTCTCCCTATAAATGTCATCTCCTTTAAGATACATCAATTGCTCCTCTAAGTATTGGAGTCGTTTCTCAGCTGCAGTCATACCCATGGGAGGGTTTTCGTCCCCGAAGCCATTCACGAAGTCATCAACGATTTCACTTTCCCGAGGAGGCAACCTCGTTTCTACGATATAGATCCGGCCCTCGATGGTGTCAAGGCGATCATACACTTGGTCTTGAGTAACTTGGAGCTGAGCTAGCGCGGTTAGGATTCGATCATTACCATCCTAGAGTTGATTGAAGTTCACGTCGCTTGTTTCAGGCATCTTGAAAACTGGATAAGAGATCGACGATGAATAAAAACACGATCGACCATTCTAACACACTTACTAAGAAAGAAATGTTTTGACTCGTGAAGTGGGTGTGTGCCACTTGTGTCAGTGAGCTTTTGAAGAAATGACAAGATTTGAAAAATGTTGGTCCTAGTCAACTTTAGTGTAGTTGTAGGAGTGGACTCGAAGTGAGGTTTTGAAATGGGCTTGGGCCCGAATTTTGACTCGACAAATGGACAGAGTTTTGACTCGGTTTTGCGCTAATCATTGGCCTTTTTGAAATTTACACTTTAAAAGGATTTTGATTTTACAAAAATTGTCATGGTTTCTTTTAGAAATGGTGATCACGTAAGGTACAAACATTTATACAAGCATTATAACGGGATGCTGAGTGCATTTAAAAGGGTTTTGGTTTAAAGGGTGTGTTGCCATACCGAACGATCAAACCCGAAGTCTGTGGAGAGGCTCGTACCAAACAAGAGTAAGGCCGATTCCTAGTCCATTTCCTCAAGTAGTGAAGGTCCTTGATACAAACAAGAGTAAGTACCATGGTATGGATGACGTCAATCGCTATCCATCCTTAGGCCCAAATAAGAATTAGGGCCGTTTAGACGGGACGATTGGTCGAATGGGTTGGGTTGGGCCTAGGAAGGCCGAATAAACAATCTAGGAAGATCGAGTTATGAAAACCGACAATTGTCTGGTACAAACTATTCCCTAACCTTGTTCAAGTTTCACCCTTGGCTACACGTAAGTGTATTATCCCCAGCGGAGTCGCCAAACTGTGGACGTGGGCCCACGGGGGCACTTGGGAGAGAGAACAAGCGTTTGCATTTGTGGAGTCACCACTAATTTATTGTGGAAAATTGGAAACCGTTTGAATACCTCGTGCCATGTCAAGACACAAAGTAGTGACATGAACACCAAGAACTCGTTACCCTTAGCATTCTATGTCTAGAATGACTCTCGTGGATGCCAATAAACACGGATGTTCACAGAGATCTGGAGTAAGGGGTGAGGGTACGTATTAGGAAGCTCTTTTGATCGAACACCTAATCCCGCCCGTCTTGATAGCGGCCTCTACTAATGATTAGGGAAATTGTCTATACTCGATATATTGTCGATTATATGCAGGCAATGCAACATCCAATGTTTTGATCCTAACATGTGAGAATTAGACTAAGTCAGTGAACACGTAATTTAACATACAAGTGGGTCGAAGTAGGAATTTAAGTTCAATTACATGTGAAGGCACACAAATGGTACAATAAAAGAAATACAATAAATACAATAATGAAAATTACAATGATTCCATTGGATTCATTGATTTATGTCGAAAATACTTTTAAAACGGATGATTTGAGAACGAATGAATAAAAGAATAAACGAACAGGAATTAGGCGATAATACGAATAATAGTTAATTACATACGTAGACTAATTAAACTAGGTCAAGGCAGAACGGAAGTTCAGAGACAAAAATCAACCTGGAACAGGCGCAGCAGAGCTGCGCCCTCTGGAAGAGGCGCAGCAGTTGCTGCGTCTGTTCCAAGGCTGAGTTCTGGCTGTGGAGCCGGAACTGCAAATCGTTAATATTCGTAGGTGAATTTAATGATTGATTATGATATTCGACTCGGATGAAAGTGATTTAATACATTAATTACATGTGAATGAGTCATAAAAGCGATAAAACATGGATGAAACAAATGTGGACGAATTAATTACATGAATGAAAGATTGATTAGTGACATGGGTGAACTAAATAGGTTAAATATGACGAATTAATGAGGAACTAATGACGGATAAACAGATGGAAATATATCAAAGATCGAATTCCAGAAACTCGATATGAATGAATCGAATCTCTACAACCCGGATTGATTTTAATGACGAAAAACCCGCAAATATTGGTTATAAGGGATTTAAGTCGGGATTTAACGACGAATTAAATAATAATGATGATAAATAATATGTTAAATTATTATCGTGTTAAAGAAACAATGAACAATTAATAACGAAACAAAACAATCGAATTATCAAAAGATGGAGGAAGAAGAAAGGAAGTTGGAACTGCGGCAGCCTCACGAAGAGGCGCAGCAGGTGTTGCGTCCCTTCGAAGAGGCGCAGCAGTTGCTGCGTCCTTTCTCGACGTCTGTCCTCTGATAATCCGTAAAAAGGGTTTTTAAACAAGGTTTTAGAAATCGGTTTTAATTGTATTTTCGACATAAATCTTACATGATGATTACAAAAAGGTAAATAACAATAAATAAAGAAGGATTTACACCCTCAGACTTACATGTTTGACGAAACGAGATGAAATAAGTTTATGATTTAGTGATGCTCGACTCGAATGTAACGAAAGTGCCCTCGTAAAAGGAAAACGATTAAGATTGATTAAGTTGATTATGATGGAGTTGGTCAAATTGGTCGGTCATGCAAACGAGGCTGGTACTCAGAAAGATCCGAGCTTACGTGGTCGAATGTTCAAGCACATAGACGCCAAAAAGTAAGAACGTGGTCTAGAATGCAAAGGGAGAAGAGAAGGGCGGACACTCGCGTGAGAAATATGAGGAGCGAAGGCTCCTATTTATACTAATCACGTGAAGGAATTAGGGTTTTCGGAGAAACTTTGGAAGTGAATCTCGAAAAGATATCAAAAGATACGAAAAAAATACGCAGAAAAAGGACTTGGGAAGAGGCGCAGCAGTCACTGCGTCCCTTGGAAGAGGCGCAGCACCTGCTGCGTCTGTTCCCAGGTGGTTTCCTCCTGCGGAAGAAAGATTTTCGTGTTTAAATTATGGAATAACGGGATAATCTTATTTTCCTTAATATTTTGTATGAATATTACGGGAAATCCTTTACCAAAGATTAAAAGATTGTGAAATATGGAATAGAAATATCCGGAACATTCCAGAACATTCTGACTCGGGTTTCAGCAGTTATCAGAAAATGAAGACGGTTTTAGGCCCAGACTCCAAATGTACTCTAATTACTGTCAAAACGACCGTATCGGCGCGTAGATGACAATTAAGAGGTAGACATCAGTGTTTGAGCAATCACTTGACGATAAACTTATGAACTGTCACAAATCGTTCCGCGTACCAAACATGCGGCCCAATCATCACCGGGTGGTTTGCGGGAGGTGTAGAAATGAGGTATCTACACCAACAAACACAACAAAACCCACCTTGGTCCATTCTCTTAACCATACAATAGAGGGAGGATATAAAAACAAACCAATTCCCTGCCTTTTTCTCTTCAAGGCATTACTTCCAACAATCCCCAACTAATGGCTAAGAGAAAAACAGAAGAAAAGAAAACTGGGTAAAGGAAGGATTGGATACTTAGGTATCAATATCTTTCGATTTGAATTGACACTTTAGTGAAATGAAGAAACAACTTACTTACAGCGAGAGAATATCTTTGAATTCCTAGCTGAGCTTCGGTCGATACCCCCCATAACACATATCATACCTTCAGATCTTGATCTTGATCGTTCCGCGTTTACCTTGGTACTAATAGGTGTATTCACAAGACTTCTCATAGTCTTATGATTATTACACCTACGTAGGTGGCTCAAGTGCTTCTCAATAGCACTTCTTACACGAGCCATTAAGGACATAAGTCCAACCTGGTGTATAATTGTAACGCCCCCGGAAAGCAGACAGGCAGCAGCGGAAATATAGGGCGTCACCGCCGTATTTCCCATCCGGAAAATACAAGGCTATTACAAGAATAAATATAAATACACTTGTTAAAGCTAAAAACTAATAACTCGATTACATTATTCATCCTATTAGGTCATCTGAAAATCCTCACACTTGTCTTTCCTCGACACTTGTACCTGAAGAAGAATGAAAGTAACGGAATCAGCCAACCACAGGCTGAGTATGACTCCGGTCACCTCCACCGGCCCTACTTACCTGCTTTTAGTAATTTACTCAAATCACATCTCACAAGTATATAAAATAGGCCATATTAACACATTCAGATAGAGATAATTATATAAAGTCGATATCAGCTATCATGTTCCTATTTCATCATGCAACACTCATTCCACTCTTATACCGGTCTACCATTACTGAAGTGAGACACATTATGTACGGAGTATAAACTCCCCTGGGCTAAGCCCTCCTCCATGTACACAGGATCCCGAGTCTAAGACCCGTGTAAACTCCCTGGCATTTTCACCAGTAATAATCAGAACCGTAGTTCACATGGGGACGTGCCCCCTTCCATGTACACAGGATAAATTTGTAATGTCATCTCCCTCCCGTAATCGTATCCCGAATGCTACAATTGGCCAATAGTACATTATAAAAGAAGTATTAATATGACAGTCATATGTTCATACAAAGACAGATAATATAACATGTGAGCAGTATAATAATAATATAACAATATACGGTCGATAATACTATACAATAATCAGTACGTTATTACTTATTTCTACGACGAAGGGTCCCGAAATCATACCTTACTTAACTAACATGGACCTAGTTAAGAAATAATAGTGATTTTGTACGTGTGAATTAATTAGAATGAAATGAAAGGTGATAGGCTATTTATAGCCAACATATGTCGGTGTAGCAAAGAAATAGTTAACAAGTTGGTTTTCACTTCATCTTACTTAACAACTAAGAAATGTAACTTACTCCATTGCACACATGGATAACCATAAACATACTTATCTAAAAACATGCAAAATATCCAAACCATAATATGATTATAGTATTATGATATTGTAATAATTAAATAATATTAATAGTAAATAATGAGTTACAATATATACAACTGATAATTATTAATATTGCACCTTATAACGATGACATATTTAAAACTAATAACAAGACTCGTAAATTAAATGATTTTTTTTCCAGGATATTACATTCTACCCTCCTTAAAATAAGTTTCGTCCCGAAACTTGATAATAGAAAATGAAAAAGTTAAAACTTCGTTTTCTCAAAACTTAATAGAGTTATAAAAATTTACTTTAATAAAAGACTTTCAATCTGTAATACCCCGAATAAAATTAATTTTAAGATACATATAATAATAGGACCATTAGAGACTTTATAGACTAAACTCGTATATTTTTTCTGTATACATGAAGACGGCTTCATTTTAGTAATTTGTATAAGAGTATATGAGTCGGACCCGTTACGATTTTTACTACTCCGTATTAATCAGATAATTATGAAAAAAAGAAAAGATGCTACTAAAGTACTCCACGTATGTCAAGGAATGACTCACCTCGGCTAATCATGTTTACCCATTTAAAAAACATAAGACTAAGGAGGGGATGGGGGGTTTGCACAAGACAAAACAAAAGAAACGTGAAGGTAATAAGGGGATTTGATAGGCAATACAAGGGAAAAGAAATAGTGAACTCATAACGTTATTTAAGCCGGATCTTAAACGCTTCGTTCATATGGTATAACCTAAATAATAAGGTATGATTTCGGAACCCTTTGTCGATATAAGTAATTATTTACCTTTATTTACCTTGAAATAAGAGATTAGAAATAATCGGTTTATATTCGTTTTATTGTTAATTTCAACTTATGATTGTTATACTGCTCACATTTTATATTAGTAACCGTCTTATGAATATATGACTGTGATAAGGGTACTGTATTTATAATGTATAATTGGCCAATTGTAGCATTCGGGATACGATTATTGGTTTGAGGTGACATTATGTCGTAACCTGTGTACACAGAAGGGGGCGTTGGCTCCGGGAGTACTCCAAAAATATATATAAAGAAAGGGGCGTTGGCCCATGAAAACTAAGGGGCGTTGGCCCGAGTGAAATTATTCTGTTCCTGTGTACATGGAGGTGGGTCTTAGACCTGGGTGAGTGTGGATCTCCATAATGTTTCTCAAATTCAGTAATGGTAGACCGACATTAATGTCATATGAATATATATCCTGTTGGTATGACAGTCATTTAATGTTTTTGGGATACCGTGTTGGTCCACGACAGGGAATACTGTATTTTGGTAAGTTATTGTATTGGATGATATGGTAATAAGGAGAAATTCTATTGAATAAAGAATATGACATAAGGCCGGGGGAGGGGACTGGAGTCATACTCAGCCTGTGGTTGGCTGATTCCGTTACTCTCTTTCTTTTTCAGGTACAGGTATTGGGGAAGGTCAAGTGTGAGGATTTGACATTATAGAGGATAATAAGTATAAGTTGTAAATAGTTTTAAGCTTTAATAGTTTATTTATTTTAATTGTATAAGCCTTGTATTCTCCGGAGGGGGAATACGGCGGTGACGCCCTTGTAATTCCGCTGCTGTCTTTTGTTAATAAAAGGGCTATTTTGAGCTGCTTGCTTGATTTTCGGGGCGTTACAGATTGGTATCAGAGCAACCCTGCAACCGCGTATTGAGCCTTCGGCCATACGTCTAGCGGGAGAAAAAGATTTTTGGACCTACTATATAAAACTTGAAACAAATAGACTAACAAAAAACCAACTAAAAACGAGAGTGGGTAGATTTTTGTTGTGGGGGTAGATAGATACGATAATCGTACTATAGATTCAACCGGATTTTATTTACCGAGATTTGTGTACTTTTATTTGCTCCATGTAATTATAGATTGTTTTATGTACATATAGTATAGAGTATAGACTATAGATCTAGCCCATACAAGTGATACGCAGGTTTGTGAAGTATTCCCTATAATTTTATGTACTCCAATCTCTTATACTCCGTATATTATTTTATGAGACTAGTGAAACATTAGGAGTAAATGCATGCATACATTTTTTTTATTAACATGGAAGTTAATCATGTTTCGGGACGATACCTTTATGATTTCTATTGCTTACCTTATACTTCTTAGAACTTGGTGTTATTTCCGTGATTTTGAAGTTTTGGTATTAAAACTATTTCTCGTACTATAAAAGTTTCAAATTAGTTCAAGTTTGTTTTGGTGTAATTTCAAATTTTATATTGTAGTCGCAAAATTATACCGTTACTAAGAGTTTGAAAAGGAACTTCTCAAATTTATATTGGATTTGGACAGTTAGTTTGATGCTAGGACTTATTATTGAAAACATTTAATAACCAGTTCAGCTTCTACTAACTCATAATTTGAGTTGGTCTTTATATTGGATTGCTCTAATTCTTGATTGCAACAGGAATTCCTGCTTTCCATTATATAAGGCGTGCGTTTTTTTTATCATTTTATAAATATGATTGAAAGACTTTTGTTATATTCTAACAACTTTCTAAAGTTTTGAGAAGACGAAGTTTTAACTTTTCAATTTTCCAATTTCAAGTTTCTGGACATTTTACTTTTTGGAATTTTACTTTGTGCCCTTCCACTCATTATATCTTGATATTGTTTTCATGATTAATGATTTCATAGTTTTTGATTCAAATAGTTTGACGTATAACGAAAATTTTAACTAGTTCAAGATTTCGAGTTAATCCTTGAAGAATTTTCAAAAAAAAATTTGGTTGTATAAAAAAAAAATTTGCCTTTAGAATTTGAAAAAAAATGACATTTTCAAATTTGTTTTCTTCGGCTTTTTGCGGTTGTTGGTAGGCTAAGACTTGTTACTAAAGACGTCTAATGACCGGTCCAGCGCCTACTAATGCATGCTTTGAGTTTGTCTTTGAATTGGATTACTTGAATTCTTGTTCGCGACGGGAATTCTTGTGTTCCACTATATAAGACGTATACTTTTTATTCATTTCAAAAATTTGATAAAAAAAAACTCTCTTTAATTTGAAAATTTATAATTTTCTTAAGTTTGAGAACAAAGTTTTAAGTTTTTCAAGTTTCGGGACGAAACTTATTTTAAGGAGGGTAGAATGTAATACCCCGAATAAAATTAATTTTAAGATACATATAATAATAGGACCATTAGAGACTTTATAGACTAAACTCGTATATTTTTTCTGTATACATGAAGACGGCTTCATTTTAGTAATTTGTATAAGAGTATATGAGTCGGACCCGTTACGATTTTTACTACTCCGTATTAATCAGATAATTATGAAAAAAAGAAAAGATGCTACTAAAGTACTCCACGTATGTCAAGGAATGACTCACCTCGGCTAATCATGTTTACCCATTTAAAAAAACATAAGACTAAGGAGGGGATGGGGGGTTTGCACAAGACAAAACAAAAGAAACGTGAAGGTAATAAGGGGATTTGATAGGCAATACAAGGGAAAAGAAATAGTGAACTCATAACGTTATTTAAGCCGGATCTTAAACGCTTCGTTCATATGGTATAACCTAAATAATAAGGTATGATTTCGGAACCCTTTGTCGATATAAGTAATTATTTACCTTTATTTACCTTGAAATAAGAGATTAGAAATAATCGGTTTATATTCGTTTTATTGTTAATTTCAACTTATGATTGTTATACTGCTCACATTTTATATTAGTAACCGTCTTATGAATATATGACTGTGATAAGGGTACTGTATTTATAATGTATAATTGGCCAATTGTAGCATTCGGGATACGATTATTGGTTTGAGGTGACATTATGTCGTAACCTGTGTACACAGAAGGGGGCGTTGGCTCCGGGAGTACTCCAAAAATATATATAAAGAAAGGGGCGTTGGCCCATGAAAACTAAGGGGCGTTGGCCCGAGTGAAATTATTCTGTTCCTGTGTACATGGAGGTGGGTCTTAGACCTGGGTGAGTGTGGATCTCCATAATGTTTCTCAAATTCAGTAATGGTAGACCGACATTAATGTCATATGAATATATATCCTGTTGGTATGACAGTCATTTAATGTTTTTGGGATACCGTGTTGGTCCACGACAGGGAATACTGTATTTTGGTAAGTTATTGTATTGGATGATATGGTAATAAGGAGAAATTCTATTGAATAAAGAATATGACATAAGGCCGGGGGAGGGGACTGGAGTCATACTCAGCCTGTGGTTGGCTGATTCCGTTACTCTCTTTCTTTTTCAGGTACAGGTATTGGGGAAGGTCAAGTGTGAGGATTTGACATTATAGAGGATAATAAGTATAAGTTGTAAATAGTTTTAAGCTTTAATAGTTTATTTATTTTAATTGTATAAGCCTTGTATTCTCCGGAGGGGGAATACGGCGGTGACGCCCTTGTAATTCCGCTGCTGTCTTTTGTTAATAAAAGGGCTATTTTGAGCTGCTTGCTTGATTTTCGGGGCGTTACACAATCACATTTATAAAATTAATAAAAAGCAAACGTCTTATATAATGGAATGCAAAAATTCATGTCGCGAACAAGAATTCGAGTAATACAATTCAAAGACAAACTAAATCATGCGTTATTAGGCGTTGGACTGGTTATTAGACGTCCATAATAACAAGCTTTAGCATCCCAACAACCGCACAAATCAAAAAGGAAAACAAAAATTAAAAATTTCCTTTTCAAAATCTTAGTAAAACGAAACATTTATTACTGTATATACAACATTAAATTATTAAAATGCACCAAAGACGAACATGAACTAGTTTGAACTTTTGTAATACAATAAATAGAATAAGTTACAAAATTTCGAAATTATGAAAATAATATTAAGATATAATGAGTGGAAGGATAGAGTCAAAATCTTAAAGGTAAAATGTCCCGAAACTTTCTTAACGTATAGCACACAAATAAATATGCATATATCTCATGAGACTCGCAAGTAGCAACTTCATGCAAATATGTAATGTACGCAGAAGAAAAACAATTTGAACACTCAAACTATACATTATTAAAGCAATAAAAGAATTAGTAACAAATCACTTAAACAAGTAATCCGAGACACTTTATATATACCCCACTCTCTTTTAGTCGGTTTCTATATATGTGTTTGATGCGAGTTTATACTAGACCCAAGAATCTATTCCCCTGCTAGACGTATGGCCGAAGGCTCAACACGCGGTCGCAAGGCTGCTCTGATATCATTTTGTAACGCCCCCGGAAAGCAGACAGGCAGCAGCGGAAATATAGGGCGTCACCGCCGTATTTCCCATCCGGAAAATACAAGGCTATTACAAGAATAAAGATAAATACACTTGTTAAAGCTAAAAACTAATAACTCGATTACATTATTCATCCTATTAGGTCATCTGAAAATCCTCACACTTGTCTTTCCCCGACACTTGTACCTGAAAAAGAATGAAAGTAACAGAATCAGCCAACCACAGGCTGAGTATGACTCCGGTCACCTCCATCGGCCCTACTTACCTGCTTTTAGTAATTTACTCAAATCACATCTCACAAGTATATAAAATAGGCCATATTAACACATTCAGATAGAGATAATTATATAAAGTCGATATCAGCTATCATGTTCCTATTTCATCATGCAACACTCATTCCACTCTTATACCGGTCTACCATTACTGAAGTGAGACACATTATATACGGAGTATAAACTCCCCTGGGCTAAGCCCTCCTCCATGTACACAGGATCCCGAGTCTAAGACCCGTGTAAACTCCCTGGTATTTTCACCAGTAATAATCAGAACCGTAGTTCACATGGGGACGTGCTCCCTTCCATGTACACAGGATAAATTTGTAATGTCATCTCCCTCCCGTAATCGTATCCCGAATGCTACAATTGGCCAATAGTACATTATAAAAGAAGTATTAATATGACAGTCATATGTTCATACAAAGACAGATAATATAACATGTGAGCAGTATAATAATAATATAACAATATACGGTCGATAATACTATACAATAATCAGTACGTTATTACTTATTTCTACGACAAAGGGTCCCGAAATCATACCTTACTTAACTAACATGGACCTAGTTAAGAAATAATAGTGATTTTGTATGTGTGAATTAATTAGAATGAAATGAAGGGTGATGGGCTATTTATAGCCAACATATGTCGGTGTAGCAAAGAAATAGTTAACAAGTTGGTTTTCACTTCATCTTACTTAACAACTAAGAAATGTAACTTACTCCATTGCACACATGGATAACCATAAACATACTTATCTAAAAACATGCAAAATATCCAAACCATAATATGATTATAGTATTATGATATTGTAATAATTAAATAATATTAATAGTACATAATGAGTTACAATATATACAACTGATAATTATTAATATTGCACCTTATAACGATGACATATTTAAAACTAATAACAAGACTCGTAAATTAAATGATTTTTTTTTTCCAGGATATTACATTCTACCCTCCTTAAAATAAGTTTCGTCCCGAAACTTGATAATAGAAAATGAAAAAGTTAAAACTTCGTTTTCTCAAAACTTAATAGAGTTATAAAAATTTACTTTAATAAAAAACTTTCAATCACATTTATAAAATTAATAAAAAGCAAACGTCTTATATAATGGAATGCAAAAATTCATGTCGCGAACAAGAATTCGAGTAATCCAATTCAAAGACAAACTAAATCATGCGTTATTAGGCGTTGGACTGGTTATTAGACGTCCATAATAACAAGCTTTAGCATCCCAACAACCGCACAAATCAAAAAGGAAAACAAAAATTAAAAATTTCCTTTTCAAAATCTTAGTAAAACGAAACATTTATTACTGTATATACAACATTAAATTATTAAAATGCACCAAAGACGAACTTGAACTAGTTTGAGCTTTTGTAATACGATAAATAGAATAAGTTACAAAATTTCGAAATTATGAAAATAATATTAAGATATAATGAGTGGAAGGATAGAGTCAAAATCTTAAAGGTAAAATGTCCCGAAACTTTCTTAACGTATAGCACACAAATAAATATGCATATATCTCATGGGACTCGCAAGTAGCAACTTCAAGCAAATATGTAATGTACGCAGAAGAAAAACAATTTGAACACTCAAACTATACATTATTAAAGCAATAAAAGAATTAGTAACAAATCACTTAAACAAGTAATCCGAGACACTTTATATCTACCCCACTCTCTTTTAGTCGGTTTCTATATATGTGTTTGATATGAGTTTTATACTAGACCCAAGAATCTATTCCCCTGCTAGACGTATGGCCGAAGGCTCAACACGCGGTCGCAAGGCTGCTCTGATACCATTTTGTAACGCCCCCGGAAAGCAGACAGGCAGCAGCGGAAATATAGGGCGTCACCGCCTTATTTCCCATCCTGAAAATACAAGGCTATTACAAGAATAAAGATAAATACACTTGTTAAAGCTAAAAACTAATAACTCGATTACATTATTCATCCTATTAGGTCATCTGAAAATCCTCACACTTGTCTTTCCCCGACACTTGTACCTGAAAAAGAATGAAAGTAACGGAATCAGTCAACCACAGGCTGAGTATGACTCCGGTCACCTCCACCGGCCCTACTTACCTGCTTTTAGTTATTTACTCAAATCACATCTCACAAGGATATAAAATAGGCCATATTAACACATTCAGATAGAGATAATTATATAAAGTCGATATCAGCTATCATGTTCCTATTTCATCATGCAACACTCATTCCACTCTTATACCGGTCTACCATTACTGAAGTGAGACACATTATGTACGGAGTATAAACTCCCCTGGGCTAAGCCCTCCTCCATGTACACAGGATCCCGAGTCTAAGACCCGTGTAAACTCCCTGGTATTTTCACCAGTAATAATCAGAACCGTAGTTCACATGGGGACGTGCCCCCTTCCATGTACACATGATAAATTTGTAATGTCATCTCCCTCCCGTAATCGTATCCTGAATGCTACAATTGGCTAATAGTACATTATAAAAGAAGTATTAATATGACAGTCATATGTTCATACAAAGACAGATAATATAACATGTGAGCAGTATAATAATAATATAACAATATACGGTCGATAATATTATACAATAATCAGTACGTTATTACTTATTTCTACGACAAAGGGTCCCGAAATCATACCTTACTTAACTAACATGGACCTAGTTAAGAAATAATAGTGATTTTGTATGTGTGAATTAATTAGAATGAAATGAAGGGTGATGGGCTATTTATAGCCAACATATGTCGGTGTAGCAAAGAAATAGTTAACAAGTTGGTTTTCACTTCCTCTTACTTAACAACTAAGAAATGTAACTTACTCCATTGCACACATGGATAACCATAAACATACTTATCTAAAAACATGTAAAATATCCAAACCATAATATGATTATAGTATTATGATATTGTAATAATTAAATAATATTAATAGTACATAATGAGTTACAATATATACAACTGATAATTATTAATATTGCACCTTATAACGATGACATATTTAAAAGTAATAACAAGACTCGTAAATTAAATGATTTTTTTTTCCAGGATATTACAATAATTCATCAAGTGCGTCTCAAAAGCACCACCGTTTAAGGCTATGAATCATACAACGCCATAGGAATGGAAGCTTTTGACCTAGTCACTCTTGACTTAAGGACTTAAGCCCCATTCCCCTCGACGTTTCAACGACTAGTCTCCTAGTCAACCCTTTAGTAAAGGGGTCAGCCAAGTTGCTTTTGGACTTCACATAGTCCAAAGTGATTACTCCATTATCAAGGAGTTGTCTAACTGCAGCGTGTCTGATTCGAATGTGTCGTTTCTTCGCATTATAGACATTATTCTTAGCAGCACCAATAGCTACTTGTGAGTCACAAACTCACAATGTAAGGAGACCGGTGTTTCTCGAACTCCCCACACTGGTACATCTGCCAATAGGTTTTTCAACCAATCAGCTTCTTGTCCTACCAACTCAAGAGCTATGAACTCCGACTCCATGGTAGAGCGTGCAATACAAGTCTGTTTAGTAGATGATGCGTGTATTTTATATAAGGTTTTTACCTCATTTTTACACGCATTTCTGTACTATTTACGTGGCATCTAGCTACAAATACCCCCGATTAGTCTACTTTGGTTTGTTTTGTGTAAATTGCAGGTATGGACCGAAAAGAAGATAAATCAAGCCTAAACTCGTCCCAATTGCATACATTTATGGAGAACAAGGAATCGGAGCTTGAAATCTGTCACTTTGAAGACGCGTGAGCTGGTTTCGGAAGGTGTCTTAGTGCCTAATCGTGCCAAAATAGCTCGATCGACTACTTTTCCAGTCGATCGAATGCTTTACATAAAGAAGATTACACGATCGAGTAGTTATAGTACTCGATCGAGAAGGCAATACAAGGAGTTACTCGATCGAGTGGTTTATTTTCACTCGATCGAGTGGTTTGTCGCTTAGTTGCTCGATCGAGTGGTTTATTTCCACTCGATCGAGTGGTTTGGCCTGTAATAGAGTTTTTCCGCCTAATTTCGTATGGGCTTTTGTAATTAGGCTTTGGATTAGGTTTAAGGGGGAGATTTTCGTATGCTACTAAATAGAGTAGACTGCGTAACTCTTCCTCAATTGACTTCTACTTATGTTTTTCTACTGTTTCTTCACTTTACTTTTCTTCTACTCCTTTCTACTCGGATTCGGATTTGTAATTGGTATTATTTCTCCTTTTTATTCTTTAATCGTAATTATTGTTTTGTTTCTATCTTTCTCTCATTGCTTTCATTATTATTTAATTTGATCCTTCATTTTCATCATTGTTATGTTTAATTCTTATTATCTATATGTTATCGTTGTTGATTCGATAGTAATATGTAGCTAATTCCCTCTTGCTAAGATTAGGGAATCCATGATTATGAAGGAATAGCAATTGCCATATTAGGTCTTGTGCTTGTGTGGTCTCTGTTGTTAATCGCTGCATTTAATTGTTTCTGTCTGATTGAGTCGACGCAATTAGTCATTTTATCGTAGTAAACCTTGACCTAGACTGGAAGGTTGGAAAGGGCGAGACTCTTAGCGAACATTGGGGCACTGTAGTGAGGGCGGAAGCTAAGCTATTTGTGCTTTAGGGCGAATTGAGACCGGAAGGAGATATTCACTGCTCCTCAGACCATACTTGCATTGACCTGACACTTAGATTGCTTGACCGAATAATCATGGTGAACCAACTGTCTTAGCTGCTTTCTTTATTTGCGTAATCCCTATTCTCTTGCTTTTTCTTCTTTATCCTTCTCATTAGTTTAGAAAAACCCAATTAAAACCCTCTAATTTTGTTACCGTGACGAACTTAGACAAAGCTGACATTTTCCCATCTCCCTGTAGAAATCGACCCGACTTCCCTAGCTATATTAGTTAGAGCCAGTTGGTTATTTTTTATAGGTATACGACTGCCCTATCAAAATTTTGGCGCCGTTGCCGGGGAAGTGGCGCAATTTTGTTACTTTATTTGAGTTTGTCTCTCGTCTCAAGGAATTTATTCCTTGAGACTGATTTCATTTTTGCGAAGTTTTTGATTAGTTTTGCAGGTTATCTGTTCTATAAGAGAACATCGTCACACCTGCTTTGCTTTGTAAACTCTATTTGTCAATATGCCTAATATAGCCAGCCATTCAGAGCCTAATGTGGATTCCCTTCCAAAAGGTTTCTTACTACCCACTACTGAGTCGGGAACTTTTGGAATCCACCCATCCTACATACAGCTGGTCGAGAGAAATCTCTTCAGGGGGGTACCTGAAGAAGATCTGTGCAGGCATATAGAGCTATTTACGGAGTATCGCTCTACCATTCCTCTTGCTGCTGAGGTGACACAGGACAAAGTGAAGGGAGTTCTCTTTCCCTTTTCTTTAGCTGATGATGCCCGGGAATGGTTAAGGGATTTGGATAGGGAGGCAGCCGGTGTAACCGACTGGAGTTCCCTTGCTTTGGCCTTTTACAGGCGATATTTCCCACCGCAGCGCACCAATGCTTTGAGAGCTCAGATTACTTCTTTTGAGCAATTGCCCACTGAAGACTTGGATGGGGCTTGGACTAGGTTCAAGAAGCTCGTCCGTTCTGTGCCTCACCACGGTGTCAAGCGTTGGTTTCTTTGTACCCAGTTCTACAACGGGTTATATCGAAACCAGAGAGCTATCCTTGATAGTGTAGCTAAGGGGAGATTCGCTAAAAACGTAGAAGATGATCAAGGGTGGCGTCTTATTGAGGAGATGGCCATTCATGTTGCCGAATATGGAAATCCCCGAGGAATTGGGCAAGTTAATGAGTTGGCAGCAGCTGAAGTGGTAAGTCCTAGCAAAAGTCTAGGTAATGTGGCGATTACGGAGGCTATGGGTGAGAGTGCACAGGTTTGTGCAATTACTGAGCATGTGGAGATATGCGGTAGATGTGGCATGGAAAGGCATGACCCTATTGATTGTCTGGCGAGCATAGAGCGCGTCCTTGCTTATCAGAAATACAAGCAAGGAGTCCCTTTTTCTCAATTATATGAAGAAATGAAAAATGTTTCTACTCCTTCTACGCCAGCGCCGCAGCCGGTCTCTCCTTCTACGAACGGGGAAATTGCCGAATTGAAGTCCTTGATGTTGAACTTAACACAACAGTTTGGGGAGAAATGCAATAGGAATGAAACTGTTATCGTGGAGTTAAGAGAACAAGTCGCACAATTAACACTCGCGAAGACCAAGCTAACCATCCACCGACATGCGACCCAGTTAATGCAACGAATCTCCGAAGTGGCCTTGCTCATGAGGGGCCAAAAGTACCAGAAGACGGGGTTGTGACAGCCGATAATACCTCGGAAGATGATTTGGATGAGTTTCTAGATGATATCCTTGCTGCGTGCTATCCAAACACTCGATCGAGTGAAATTTCTACTCGATCGAGTGAAATAATCAAATCCAACCACTCGATCGAGTGATAACCTAGGTCGATCGAGTAGTGCCCAATTTATAGATGCTCGATCGAGTGATATTTTTACTCGATCGAGTGAAAAAGAGGAAGAAATCACTCGACCGAGTGAAGAAGATGGTCGATCGAGTAAGTCTGAAATAGAAGAGCTCGATCGAGTGGTTCAAACAGGTCGATCGAGTAAATTCCAAGATAAAACCACTCGATCGAGTGAGGAAAGTACTCGATCGAGTGTCAGAACCAGCGGAGACCCTATTTTGATATCTAATTTCGTTACCGTGTCATCTTCCCCTGCTGTGAAGACGTCACGCAATGATAAAGGTAAAGAGAAAGTCGCGGGTCCACTCATTGCTACCAGAGTACCCTTCCCAAGTCGTCTAAAGGACGCGAAGGTCGAGCGACAGTACGGTAAGTTTGTGGACGTTGTGAAGAACCTCCAGGTAACTGTCCCTTTTACCGAACTTGTTACCCAGGTACCTACTTACGCCAAATTCATGAAAGATATTGTGACGCGTAAAAGAGAGCTAAGTGAATTTGAGACGGTTTCATTTATGGAAGAGTCTAGTAATTTACTTTTAAATAAGGCTCCGCCTAAAATGAAAGACCCGGGTAGCTTTTCTATTACCTGTGTTATAGGCAATGTAATTATTGATAAGGCCCTTTGTGATTTAGGAGCCAGCGTCAGTGTCATGCCCCTATCTATCTGCAAGAAATTGAATATGGGTCACCTTAAATTGACTAACATTACCCTACAGATGGCTGATAGATCTGTCAGGAGACCCTTGGGTGTCATAGAGGACGTGCCTGTGAAAATAGTCAAGTTCTTTATACCAGTAGACTTCATTGTTTTAGACATAGCTGAGGACATCCGGACCCCAATTATATTAGGAAGACCGTTCCTCTGTACAGCTGGGGCTATTATTGATGTCAAACAAGGGCGTTTGACTCTTGCAGTAGGGGATGACGCGATCACTTTTAGCCTACCTAGCACTTTGGCTCGGCCAATGATAGAGGACACATGTTATTCTGTTGATATTATTGACGAGTCTATCTATGATTTCTGGTCGGGTTCTTTTATGAAGGACCCACTAGAAGCTCTTATGCTTTTGGATGAGTGTGCAGATAACCCAGATGAAGATGATGTTGTGTTGGATTTGCTTATAGATGATTTAGATGAGCGTGAACTCACCGACGCTGAGGGAGAGCAAGTGGAACAAATGATCAGTACCCTTTGCTCCATTGAGGTAAAGGTGCCTAAGCGTAAGCCTCTTCCCTCTCATCTAAAATATGTTTTCTTAGATGATACTGAGCGATATCCAGTCATCGTTAGTGCTAAGCTTGATAATGATCAGCTGACTTCTTTGTTAGCTGTGCTTAAGAAAAACAGGAAAGTTTTGGGTTATTCTTTGGACGATATCAAGGGGATTAGTCCCGATATTTGTATGCACAGGATAGAGCTGGAGGAAGATCACAAACCTTGCAGACAGGGTCAGCGCCGGCTGAATCAGAAGATGCAAGATGTTGTGATGGCTGAGGTAATGAAGCTGCTCGACGCAGGTATTATCTATTCTGTTGGTCATTCTAAGTGGGTGAGTCCAGTGCAGGTGGTCCCGAAGAAAGGAGGGATTACCGTGGTTAGGAATGACAAAAATGAGTTAATACCCACTCGAGCCGTGACTGGTTAGCGGATGTGTATAGATTAAAGACAGCTGAATGCCGCCACCAAGAAAGATCACTTTCCCCTTCCTTTTATTGATCAAATGGTAGAAAGGTTAGCTTCTCATAAGTTTTTCTGCTATTTAGACGGGTATTCAGGATTCTTTCAGATCTCTATCCACCCAGATGATCAAGCTAAGACTACATGTACTTGTCCTCAGGGCGTGTTTGCTTATCGCAGGATGCCTTTTGGTTTATGTAATGCCCCTGCCACCTTCCAAAGGTGCATGATGGAGATATTTTCAGAGTATATTGAGTCTATTATGAAAGTTTTCATGGACGATTTCAGTGTTTATGGAAGTGATTTTTTTAACTGTCTGACTAACCTTGATAAAGTGTTGCAGCGCTGCATTGAGGTTAATCTCGTGCTTAACTGGGAGAAGTGCCATTTCATGGTCAACGAGGGAGTTGTCTTAAGCCACTTAGTTTCTGATAGGGGAATAGAAGTCGATAAAGCAAAAGTGGAAGTGATAAAGCAATTACCTCCTCCTATTATTGTCAAAGGAGTGAGAAGTTTCCTTGGTCACGCCGGGTTTTATCGCCGGTTTATCAAGGATTTCTCAAAAATTGCTAAACCACTTACACAGCTGCCACTTAAGGATGCCTCTTTTGTGTTTACTGATGAGTGTCTTTCTGCTTTTAACAGGTTAAAGCAGGCTTTAGTCTCTGCGCCGATCATACAGCCTCCCGACTGGGACTTGCCGTTTGAGATAATGTGTGATGCCAGTGACTATGCACTAGGAGCGGTACTAGGCCAACGGAAAGACAAAGCTTTAAATGCAATCTACTATGCGAGCCGAACTCTGGATGAGGCTCAAGTGAAGTACACCACCACTGAAAAAGAGCTGCTAGCTGTAGTTTATGCCTTAGAGAAGTTTCGTTCTTATTTGATTGGGTCAGAAGTTACTATTTTTACTGACCATGCAGCTTTGAGGCATCTCCTTGCTAAGAAGGAGGCTAAACCACGACTATTGAGATGTATACTCCTTCTTCAGAAGTTTGATTTGCAGATTAAAGATAAGAAAGGAGCTGAGAACGTTGTAGCTGATCATTTGTCACGACTGTCGCGACAAGAGGGGGAAGATTCTCTACCTATTGATGAGTCTTTTCCTAATGATTCTCTATTTGCTATATTATCGTCTATTGTTAATAAAGAGCCTTGGTATGAAGATATAGCTAATTACGTTGTCAGTGGCAAGCTGCCGCCTGACCTTTCTCATTAGCAGAGGAAGCGTTTTCTATATAACGCTAAGCAGTATTTTTGGGACGATTCTTATTTATTTAAGGAATGTGCAGACGGTCTCTACAGACGGTGTATTCTGCAGTGGGAGACCAAAGTAGTCTTGGAAGGCTGTCACTCCTCTTATTATGGTGGTCACCACGGTCCATTGCGCACCGTGGCTAAGGTACTTCAGTCTGGTTTTTACTGGCCTTCTTTGTTTGCTGATGCTAAGTCTTTTGTTTCAGCTTGTGATGCCTCCCAACGATCAGGGAACATTTCAAAGAGACATAAGATACCACAAAATGGTATCTTAGAGGTTGAGGTTTTCGATGTCTAGGGCATTGATTTCCAAGGACATTTCCCGTCTAGTAAAGGTAACAGGTACATTTTAGTAGCTGTAGATTATGTGTCGAAGTGGGTTGAGGCGATTGCCTCACCTCATTGTGATACCAGGACCGTGATAAAAATGTTTAAAAAGGTCATATTTCCCCGATTTGGTGTCCCTAGGGTCGTCATTAGTGATGGGGGAATGCACTTTAAAGAAAAGAAACTAACTTCCATTCTGTTTAAAAATGTTTAAAAAGTTCAACACCGGCGTGGTTTGGGGTATCATCCCCAAACTAGTGGTTAGGTAGAGGTCTCTAATCGCGAGCTTAAAGAGATCTTATCTAAGGTAGTTTTTAAATCACGGAAGGACTGGAGTCTTAAATTAGAAGACACATTATGAGCTTACATAACTGCCTTTAAGACACCGATTGGTGCATCACCTTATAGGTTAGTTTATGGGAAATCATGTCATTTACCTGTTGAGTTAGAATGTAAGGCTTGGTGGGCAATTCGTGAGCTTAACTTTGATCCTAAGTTGTGTGGTCAGAATCGTCTTTTGCAGCTAGATGAGTTGGAAGAATTTAGGCTTAATGCCTATGATAGCTCACGCATTTATAAGGAAAAGACGAAGAGATGGCATGACAAAAGAATTTTACCTCGGGAATTTCATGTCGGGCAAAAGGTGTTGATGTTTAATGCCCGACTGCGATTGTTTCCTGGCAAGCTGAAGTCCAGGTGGAGTGGTCCTTATACGGTGACAGCTGTTACTAAATTTGGATCCGTTGAGCTAGAAAGCCCCGAGGGAAATCGGTTCACGGTGAATGGGCAATATGTGAAGCATTATCACGAAGCAAATGAAGTAGACAATCGTGTTGAAGTCATGTACTTCGACGAGCTTGACGCGCCAGTTAATTGATGCCAGAAAGGTCGTGCGGGACCTCTTAAACCTGCGCTCTCCGGGAGACAACCCGGACTGTTTTATTGTATTTTTTTTTAACTATTTCTTTGCCTTTAGCTTTTTGTTGACCTTTAGACACAAAACTATGCTTTCTCTAATTTCCCTATGCTTCTTATACATATTTTTCAGGTACAATCACTCGATCGAGTAGTTTTTCTACTCGATCGAGCACATTTGAGATGATATTCACTCGATCAAGTAATTTATTTACTCGATCGACAAGCTGCAATTCCACGATCACTCGATCGAGTGATTATTTCGTTCGATCGAGTCCTTCTGACACCAAATCACTCGATCGACCTGTTCTCGGTCACTCGATCATGCATTTTTGTCTTCCAGCTGCTCCTCTTCATCTTTCGAGCTACTGCTTGAATTCCTTTGACCTCCCATGTTCATGGTCGGTTTGGGGAGGTCCCTCTTCACGACATTTTGTAAGTATTCCGACTCCAGTTATCCTTTTCTCCTCAGTTTGCATTTCTTTCCCTATTTTTGGTACAATGAGGGCATTGTACGGTTTGGTTTGGGGAGGTGTGCATCCATATCTGTGTCTGCATGTTTTCTTGCATTTTCGTTTGCACGTTTATTTATTTTCGCATGCATTGTCGTTTTTAATTCAAAAATCACATTTATTTATTTTCGCATGCATTGTCGTTTTTAATTCAAAAATCACATAAATTTCAAAAAATTTCACGTTTAATTTGAGTCGGAACGTTTGAACTTTGACGCTACATTGAATCCTTACCTTAGCCCTGCATTTTCTTAACATTTAGTTGGCATGATATTGTGCATGATCTACGAGTTTTTGTTTCTCTCTTATCTGAACGAGTAGACTTGACTCACATATTGGCAAGCTACACTACATTCTGAGGTTGGAGCTTTATAAACTGGTGACATTCATGACCGGTTTCATTTAGGATGTGAGTAGTACTCTCTGTAAGGCATGTAACATCAATTTGCATAAGCATGAGTCTAGTCTTCTTAATACCGGTATGCATTCGGTCTGTGGATGGTGACACATGTTAGGAGAGGTAATTCCCTTTTATTTCATTCTACCCATGAGCCCCACATAGCCAAATTGCCTTTTGTCCTATTAGCTACATTCTATAATTTTTCCTACTCTAGCCGAGCTAGTGATGAGTAGCTGTTTGGAATGCTTTGCTGCAGTTTGTGTTGGAATATGTGTCATCCGACAATAATGCGATCACAACTGTCGATCATAATGATCACATGTTTAAATCTCATTTTTAAGAATACATGTGGGATGTAATATTTTACAGTCAACTGGTCCACACATATAGGTAATGATTGGCTGACTAGAGTTTGACATTACTGTCGTGCGACGGTGGTGATCAGTTGATCCCCTTAGGTCATACCTATAGGGAAATACTCTTAATTGATTATTGAATTAATCGTATGCCGAGACGAGTTAATTAAATTGCTTAAAATTGACGGATGATTTATGAGTAAGATTAATGTGTCTTATTATAATTCGATTAAATTAGATACGGTCTAAGTAATCAAATTATTTTATTACTTAGATAAAATTATTGTTTACGAAACGATTGAAATTGAAATTGAATGAATAATTTATTATAAATACAAGACGTTGTAATTTATAATTTGATAAACCGTTTTGGTACAAGTAATTACGAATTACTAGTCGATTTTGTATATGACATATTTTATGAGTATGTTGATTTTTAATATGTTAAAAATACATTACAATTTCACATGTCAAGTAACATGTCACATATGTCACAATTGACAAATGACAAAATAAAATAGACTTTCCATTTTATGTTATATGTACCGAAATTTGGAGGGGATTGGGGTTTATAAATTGTGTTGATTATTTTAATAAGAGAAAACACAATGATTATAACCTAACTTCTTGCCATGCATACCTATTTTTTCTTGGGTAGAAAAACAAGCTCATGTATTGGCCCATTTCCCCCCTCCAACCGGTTATGCATGAGAAAAGCCAAGGGGTTTTTCATCTATAATTATTCACTACCTTACCTAATATTTTCTAGTGTTAGAAAATCCATCTCTCTACAATTTGTGGAAAAACTTAGAGAAATAAAAACCTCAAAAATCTCTCCTCTCTTGGCCGAAAAAAATACAAGAGAACAAATTTTTGTGTCATTTTTAGTAAGATTAATACTATTACTAGTTCATAATAATATTGGTTATTAAGAGTATTATTTGGGTATATGCTTTTGGGAGAGGTTCTAATTTGAACCTTGTTCATCCAGTGTTGGAAAGCTCAAGAACTAACAAGAAGGAGATCTTGTTGGTGCCCAAAAATCCGAAACACAAATGTAAGTAGTGACGATTTCTTCTCTACTTAGTTTTATGTTTGCATGCATAAGATCTTGTATTTATTTTATGACCAAATAAATTAATTCATATATGAATATGTAAACTTATGAGATTATTGAATCCAACAGTTTGGTTATATTTATCTGATTTCATAAGTTGGTGGAAGAATTGAAGGGAATTCTTTGTGAATTACCCTCCTTGTAGGGGGCAATAGTGCTCCTTCGGATAGGATTCAAAGGCATTCCCGGGAAGTATCCTTGGGTTTTGAGTATGTGGTTGACCACTAGGTTAGAGTAGGGATTGAAGTATAATGGTGCCAATTCACTCTCTATGACGTTTATGATATGGAAGCCCCCAAGTTCATGTACTGGATCTGTAAGGACTTGATTGCTTGACTTCTTTTCGATGATGGGCGACGAAGTGATCATCATCTCCTTACCATTTAGTGGGATTTTGATTTTCTGGTGGAGCGTGGATGTTATCGCTTTGGAAGCGTGAATCCAGGGTCTTCCCAGAAGTATGTTGAAGGATGCCTCAATGTCTACTATTTGAAAATTGACCTTTCGCTCAATTGGCCATGTGGCTATGATTAAGTCAACAAGTCCCACCACTTTTCGTCGTGTACCATCATATGCGCGAACACCTTGGTTGGTAGGGGTCCAATATGATTCTTTCATGCCGAATTTGTATGCCGTTTTCAAGGGTATGACATTGACTGCTGAGCCATCATCTACCAAGGTCATTGGCACATTATTCTTTAAGCAAATGACAGTGATATAAAGAGCCAAGTTATGACTAGCACCGAAGGGTGGCAAATCCTCATCCGATAAAGTAATAGGATTACTTAGTTTTGGTGATTCTTGGAAGACCAAGTTGACCACGTCGTCGGGTGTGGAGTTATGTGCCATATTTAGTTTGGCCAAAGCTTGTAGTAAAGCTTGGCGATGTGAGAATGAGCTTGCCACTAGTTGCCAGACTGAAAGATCAGCTTTTCTCTTTTGTAGTTGCTTTAGTAGATGGTCGGTAGAGCCTTCTTCATTGTCATTTGGTACGACTACATTGGTTGGACCGTTTGCTATGGGACCATTTTGAGAAGTATTTTGGTATGGGCGCCCTGAACGAGTGAGGTGATCTACATCTTGATCTTTATAATTCTGGACTATTTCCTCACTGACTTTGACTAAGTAGTATTCAGTGAGATACTCATCTTCATCATCATCGGCCCATATTCCATTGATAGTAACAAGTTCCCTCATTCTCATGATTTCAGCTTCTAATTGGATAATTTGGTCGACTAGTTCATCAACCATGGCTACTACTTCTTGCATTGTAGTGTTTTGAGAGAAAACTAGTGGTGCACGTTCTTTAGGTGTGGCGTTGGGGCCACGTAGGGTTGCCACTGCACTCTCTAGCTCCAAGACTTGCCTATCCACACTTTTTGCCCATGCGATGAAATCAGTGATGGTTGGAGAAATGGTGGAGTAATTCCCTTCATTTTCTATTGCATGAACTTCATCTTCGACTGGAGAAATGAGATGTGAACAATCTATGGTAGATTCTTCATTTGTAATCACTAGAACTCCAAGAGGATTCTGAGTGTTGTTAGGCTTACCTCTAGGTGGTATTGGTAGGCGACCGTCTTCAATCATGTCTTGAAGTACATTTTTCAATTTGTAGCATTTCTCTGTATCATGTCCCTTACCCCTATGGTATTCGCAGTACGAATTCTCATCCCAGAACTTGGATTTCTTTTCTGGTTCGGGTGTAGGGCCTATAGGTTGAAGTTTCCCGAGTTTCATCAATCTTTTCAGAGCGTTGGAACACGTGTCCCCTAGATTTGTGAATTTCCTTGGAGGGGTACTCTTCTTGGATGGCTCGAGGAGGTTAACTTCATCAGTCTTGCTAGTAGAGCCGTAAGAACAACTTGTTAAGCCTTGATATCCACGACCTATCGTTTTGGACAAGAGCCCTTAACGAATGTCATCTTCGATCCTTGTCCCTAGTACGGTCAAATCTTTGAAAGTCTTGATGTTTTGATACCTCAAATGATTTGCATAGATGGGCTTTAGGTTGTCCACGAATTTCTCCATGAGGGTAGCCTCATCCGGGCGTTCAACAATTTGAGTACTAGTCTTCCTCCACCGACTTAGGAAGTCGGTGAAACCTTCTTTGTCATTTTGGGTAAGAACCTCTAAAGTGCGCATGTTGACTTGGATTTCAGCATTATCCGCATATTGTTTAGCAAACTCGATTGCGGCATCGTCCCAAGTAGCAATTTTCTTGTGTTCTAGCGAATAGAACCATTGTTTTGGGATGGTGTCAAGAGATGAAGGAAATATCCTTAAGAACATCTCGGGTTTAATGCCTTTGATAGACATGTAATCCTTGAAAGCACGGATATGGTTCAAAGGGTTTTCATGCCCCTTGAATTTAGGGATATCTGTCATGTTGAAGTTGGTTGGCAACTTGGAACTCACAGCCTCATATTTGCGATTGTTCTCCCTATAAATGTCATCTCCTTTGAGATACATCAATTGCTCCTCTAAGTGTTGGAGTCGTTTCTCAGCTGCAGTCATACTCATGGGAGGGTTTTCGTCACCAAAGTCGTTCACGAAGTCATCAGAGATCTCACTTTCTCGAGGAGGCATCCTCGTTTCCACGGCATATATTCGGCCCTTAATAGTGTCAAGGCGATCATACACTTGGTCTTGAGTCACTTGGAGACGAGCTAACGCGGCTAGGATTTGATCATTACCATTCTGGAGTTGGTTGAAGTTCACGTCGCTTGTTTCAGGCATCTTGGAAACTGAATAAGAGATCGACGACGAATCAAAACACGATCGACCACTCTAGCACACTTACTCGAAAAGAAATGTTTTGACTCGTGAAGTGGGAGTGTGCCACTTGTGTCAAGTGAGTTTTGAGGAAATGACAAAGTTTGAAAAATGTTGGTCCTAGTCAACTTTAGTGTAGTTGTAGGAGTGGACTCAAAGTGAGGTTTTGAAATGGGTTTTGAGGCCCGAATTTTGACTCGACAATTGGACAAAGTTTCGGCTTGTTTTGCGCTAATATTAGGCCCAAGTTCTAAATTTTTACATTTTAAAGGAGGATTTTGAATTTACAAAAATCGTCATGGTTTTGTTTATAAAAAGGTGATCACGTATGGTACAAACAATATACAAGCATTATAACGGGATGTTGAGTGCATTTAAATGGGTTTTGGTTTAAAGGGTGGGTTGCCATACCGAACAATCAAACCCGAAGTCTGTGGAGAGGCTCGTACCGAACAAGAGTAAGGCCGATTCCTAGTCCATTTCCTCAAGTAGTGAAAGTCCTTGATACAAACAAGAGTAAGTACCATGGTATGGATGACGTCAATCGTTATCCATCCTTAGGCCCAGATAAGAATTTGGACCGTCTAGACGGGACGATTGGTCGAATGGGTTGGGTTGGGCCTAGGAAGGCCGAATAAACGATCTAGGAAGACCGAGTTATGAAAACCGACAATTGTCTTGTACAAACTATTCCCTAACCTTGTTCAAGTTTCACCCTTTTGGCAACACGTAAGTGTATTATCCCCAGCGGAGTCGCCAAATTGTGGACGCGGGCCCACGGGGGCGCTTGGGAAGGAGAGAACAAGCGTTTGCATTTGTGGAGTCGCCACCAATTTATTGTGGAAAATTGGAAACCGTTCGAATACCTCGTGCCATGTCAAGACACAAAGTAGTGACATGAACACCAAGAACTCGTTACCCTTAGCATTCTATGTCTAGAATGACTCTCGTGGATGCCAATGAACACGGATGTTCACAGAGATCTGGAGTAAGGGGTGAGGGTACGTATTAGGAAGCTCTTTTGATCGAACACCTAATCCCGCCCGCCTCGATAGCGGCCTCTACTAATGATTAGGGAAGTTATCTATACTCGATATATTGTCGATTATATGCATGCAATGCAACATCCATTAGATTAATCCTAACATGTGAAGAATTAGACTAAGTTGGTGAAACATGTAATTTTAGCATACAATTGATGTCAAAGTAGGGATTTAAGTTCAATTACATGTGAAGGCATACAATACAATATGATACAAGGAATACAATAAATGCAATAATGAAAATTACAATAATTACATTGGGTTTAATTGATTTATGTCGAAAATACTTCTAAAACGGTTAATTTGGAAAAGAATAAATAAACAAATTAACGAACAGGACTTAAGGTGATAATACGGATAATAGTTAATTAATACGCAATTAATAAACTAGGTCAAAGCAAGACGGGAGTTCAGAGACAGAAATCAGCCAGGAACAGGCGCAGCAGAGCTGCGTCCCTTGGAAGAGGCGCAGCAGTTGCTGCGTCCGTTCCTTGGCTCAGTTCTGGCTGTAAAGCCGGAATTGCAAATCGTTAATGTCCGTTGGTGATTTTAATGCTCAATTAATATTATTTACTCGGATGGACGTGATTAATAGATTATTTACATGTGATTACCGGTCATGAAAGCAATAAACATGGATGAAACGGAATTAGAACTAATTATTACAAGATTAATGAGAGTTAATTAACAAATTAAAAACTAAACAAATTAATTAGGTTAAATATGATGGATTAATGACGGACTAATGATGAACATGATGATAAACAGGTGAAAATATATCAACGACGAATTCCAGAGACCCAATATGAATGAATCGAACCTCTAAAACCCGAATTGACTTTAATGACGAAAACCCGCAAATATTGGTTATTTGGGATTTAAGTCGGGAATTTAATGATGAATTATATGTTAATGATGATGAATAATATGCTACATGTCAAATTATTATGTTCAGATTGTTATATTAAAGAAACAAAGAACAAACGAAAACAAAAGAAAAACAAACGAATTAACGAAAGACGAAGGAAGAAGAAAGGAAGCAGGAACTGCGCAGCCTCACGAAGAGGCGCAGCAGGTACTGCGTCCCTTCGAAGAGGCGCAGCAGTTGCTGCGTCCTTTCTCGACGGTTGTCCTCTGATAATACGTAAAAGGGTTTTAAACAAGGCTTTAGAAATCGGTTTTAATTGTATTTTCGACATAAATCTTACAATATGATTACAATAAATAAATAACAATGAATAAAAGAGAAATTTACACCCTCAGACTTACATGTTTGACGAAACGAGATGAACTAAGTTAACGTTTAGTCATGCTCGACTCGAATGTAGATGAAAGTGCCCTCGTAAGAGGAATTAAAACAGATTGATTAAAGTTGATTATTGTGGAGTTGGTCAAATTGGTCGGTCATGCAAAACGAGGCTGGTACTCAGAAGGATCCAAGCTTACGTGGTCGAAAGTTCAAGCACGTAGACGCCAAAAAGTAAGAACGTGGTCTAGAATGCAAAGGGAGAAGAGAAGGGCGGACACTCGCGTGAGAAATATGTGAGACCGAAGGTCTCTATTTATACTAATCACACGGAGGAAGTAGGGTTTTCGGAGAGACTTTGGAAGTGAATCTCGAAAAGATATGAAAAGATACGAAAAATACGCAGAAAAGGACTTGGGAAGAGGCGCAGCAAGCACTGCGTCTCTTGGAAGAGGCGCAGCACCTGCTGCGTCCTTTCCCAAGTGGTTTCCTTCTACGGAAGAAAGATTTCCGTGTTTAGTTTATGGAATAACGGAATAATTTTGTTTTCCTTAATATTTTGTGTGAATATTACGGGAAATTATTTACCAAAGTCTAAAAGATTTATAAAATATGGAATAGAAATATCCGGAACATTCCAGAACATTCCGACTCGGCATTTTAATGGTTATCAGAAAATGAAGACGGTTTTAGGCCCGGACTCCAAATGTACTCTAATTACTGTCAAAACGACCGTATCGGCACGTAGACAGCAATTAAGAGGTAGACATAAATGTTTGAGCGATCACTTGACGATAAACTTACGAACTGTCACAAATCGTTCCGCGTACAAACATGCGGCCCAATCATCACCGGGTGGTTTGCGGGAGGTGCAGAAATGAGGTATCTACAGAACCTTGTTCATACATTGTTGGAAAGCTCAAGAACTAACAAGAAGGAGATCTTGTTGGTGCCCAAAAATCCGAAACACAAATGTAAGTAGTGACGATTTCTTCTCTACTTAGTTTTATGTTTGCATGCATAAGATCTTGTATTTATTTTATGACCAAATAAATTAATTCATATATGAATATGTAAACTTATGAGATTATTGAATCCAACAAGCGGTATCATGAGCCTTAGGTTGTTTGCATGCAAATCGGTTTATGGTTTTTCCGAGTTATAAGATTAACATACAAAACTAATTAATTTGGATTTATGAAGATAAACCTATAAATAACTTTGCATGTTAAAAGTTTCTGGTCCTAAGTGATTTTGGGATATTTTGGTTTATTTATGGATTTTATTGTTCATTTTATATATTATTGGCATTAAAAATGTGATTTTTATGAGAAAAATGTCATGTTTGGACGAAAAATAGCTAAACTTTGAATTTTTCAGTGGTTTTTGGATATGTTTTCACATATATTATCTACTGATGGCCTGTAAATTTTCATATTAAAATAAGTTGTTTTGCTCGAAATATGAATTTTATAAGTTAAAATCGTATTTAAATGGGTAAATAGGTTAATATGAGTTATATTTCGAATCTGGTCATGGAAATTTAGTATGTTGTCGCATGCAATTTTACAAGATGTATTTAAAATATTTGGCTATAGTGAAGTCTTTTTGCATGATTTATGAATTTTTGATGAAAAATCACATAAATAGTGACTATAATTAGTTATAATACTAAAACATACTTCATGACTAAAGGAAAAACGTCACATGTTGCATTTTATCATATATTTCAGATCTAAAAGTGAAAAGTTGATGAACATAAATTTTCTCATTTTTTTTATGGTCATATATGTTAAAACCGATAAACCGCAACATTGTTTTTCTCGGTATTTTTTCCGAAATACTTAACCTAAGTTTTGAATATTATGAGTGTCATGTTATTTTTCCAGAATGTTCATGAGTTTAAATTTCATATTTTGAAATTATTTGAAATTTTTATGATTTAATTTGAAGCTTATAGCATAAATTTTGTATTTTTGGTTCATAACGAATAATATTAAGAAATCAAGTTGAGTTATTGTCAAAATACTAGTGAAGACTAAGTTTTGAGTCCTAAGATGGTTAGGGTAATTAACTTGTGTATAAATATGAATTTATGAGACATTTTGTGATTTTAATAAGTTAAATCACGCAAATCTATAAAAACCGATAAATATACGATATTGGCTCTTAAAAGGAGATTGAGCATAAAATTAAGCATGTTCATACATATTATAATGCTGCATTTTATTTATGATTGTTATATTTTTATTTTATGTAATTTTTGAATTATGTAATTTTACTTAGTATGGCCTTAGTTTTTAATTGGTATTACCCGAAATGTATGGGAATATCGATTCGGTTGTAATTATTGTGATCTCGTGTCACCGTTTTGTAATTTAATAGATTTATTTTTATTTTTATTACAAATGTATAATAGGAAATTATGTAATTCATTTTGTAATTTAATTATTCCGAAGTTCCTTGAAGACGGTGCCATTCGAGACGAAGAAAATGTTGCCTCGAAATGCGTGCCAAGACCGAAGTTCAAGGGACCAAAGGAGTTGGTTTCCGAATTTGTAATAGTTTATTAGATTTACTATTTTAGGAAGGCCATATTAGGATTTTATATTTATGTTTTGCATTTTTATTTATATGTTGCATGCATTGCTAAATCGCCATAACTAAACATGCATTTTAAATCGAGTTTATCGACCGTGTCAATTACAATTATCGTAGTTCACCGCTTTAGTTCACTTAAAACGTGATAGATAATAAATTGACATGACCTCTCGCTAAAATAAACAATTGAGACTTAGCCTTACCAAAAATTAGAAACCATGAAAACCTATTTCGTGAGGGAGTGCGCTCGGCCACACCGGGGTACAAACCTTGTTACGTAAGGGAAGTGGGTGATAAATGTCTATCCACCGAATTCATATTGATGAGGGTTGTATCGCCAAAGCGTGCCCAAGTTAATGTGAATTTGGATCATGGACACATTTATTCGAAATTTGGGTTGAACTCAACAAAAGTATTCTCGACCTTAGCCGGATGTGTTTTGGGCTAAAGATAAATATTAATGTAATTTTATCGACCAAGAGTTCTAAAAGTAGAATCGATTAAAGAGTTAATCCACCGAGTTATATTGATAAGGGATGAATCGTTACACCGTGCCCAAGTTAATATGAATTTGGATCTTGGAATCATTTATCAAGTTGGGTAGAAGTCACTAGATAAATGCAATAAAACTTGTTAAATTTACAAGTATTATTATTATTTTGAAAAACGACAAGTGTTTTATTCCTTCTATTTTTGTTTTGTAGACCACTTTTATTTCTCATAACAAATGGCCGCACCAAACACCAACGCCACCACTCTCACTAATGTTTCATGGCTCCGATACTTCATGGATCGTTGTAAACTTGAAAAGAATGGGTCAAATTTCTCCGATTGGGATGCCCAACTCAAATTAGCTGCTCAAGGTGACGACAAGCTTCGTTACCTCATTGAGGCCTCTCCACCCGAACCTAATGCTAGGTCGAGTGCCGCCACTAGGGAAGCATATGAGGCTTACCACAAAGAGTCCGCCGCTATGAAAAATGTGTTGATTTTTGCTATGGAGGCGGATCTCCAAAGGAGAGCCTTTAAAATGGGCACCGCTTATGAAATCTATTCCAAACTTGTGACAATGTTCTCACAAGCACTGAGGATCGTCCAATATGAGGCGGCCTCGGCATTCTTTGATCTCGATTTCAAGGAGGGCTAAAAGGTTAGCCCTCACGTGCTCAAATTGTTGGAGCTAGTCGAGACATTGAAAATTCAAAAGGTTAAAATCCCCAAGGAGCTCATTGTTGATAGGATTTTTCACTCCTTATCCAAAGTCAAAGCATATGTACAATTTCGGGTGAATTTCAATATGCAAGACAAGGACGTGTCTCTTGAAGAGTTGCACAAGTTACTTGTGCAAGCCGAAAGAGACATGGGGCTAAATGTTAACCCAGCTAAGGATGTGCTTAATATAAGCACTAAGAGCAAGGGGAAGTTCAAGAAGAATGGGAAAAAGGGTAAGAGGCAAGTTCCCACGAATACCAAGGCTAAGACTTTTTAAGCTAGCACTTCCAAAACCAAGAAGGGTCCTCTTGATAAATGCCATTATTGTAATGGTGTTGGACATTGGAAGAGGAATTGTTCCAAGTATCTTGGTGACATCAAAGCTGGAAAGATCACTCCAGTAGGTAAATGACTATCCTTTCTTTTATGTTTCTAATTCAACTATGGTATTTTGATACAAAGTTGTGATAATGTATCCCCTTTTTATTGTAAATAGGGCCTCCTCCAAGCAAAGACAAGGGAAATGAGAAGCAAGCTTCAGAAATCATAAAGGAGCTAGGAGTAGCTACCAATGAAGCTTGGCTTTTATTATTGTCTTTATTTTAATGTTATGAATTTTAGAACTATTTTGATTTCCGTGTTCGACATGGAAATGGTTGATCCTTTTTAAACAATGGTTGTATTTTGGATTTTGGTGGCTTGGCTTGCAACCCAAGTCACCCCTTTTATCGTATTTTTTTGTTCTAAAAATCCGTCTTTACATGCTTGCACATAGAAACATATGATCATCTACTTAAAGTGATCCAATAGAAAACATAATGATAGGATTCATTATATGTCCACAAGCTTGAGGCTTGTGTATGATCAATTATAAAGTGATGTTGAGTTGATGAACTCTCCTAAAGGAATGTTTATTACCAAGTACACTCATCAAATCTAAAATCTATTAGTCAATCTATGAGATAATCCTCCTTCTACTTCAAAATCATTATTTGTGTCTCATAAGCTATCTTTGAATATCTAGTGTATTTATTCTAAAGATAGAGTGGGAGAAAAATGAAGACACAAGACACAAAGAATACAAAGAATAATTTGTATGCTTGAGTAAATGAGATCTACGAAAGAAAGAATGATTTGTATACCAAAATAGATAGTATACATGAATAGATGAGATCTATGGTCTCGAATAGATGAGATCTACATGACAAAAGAGACCAAGTGAAGTAATCAAAAGAATATGTTCTTAAGATAACTACACGAGGAGACCAAAAGAAAGTTTTTGAAAGATAATGACTAAAGAAAAGTCTCAACAAGAGATTTTGCTAGTTTATGACCTAGATATAAATAGAGTTTCAATATTGATATTTACTTAAGAGCCTAAATGAAACTAAGTTGTATCCTTGAATATAAATGAGATTTATGATTAAAAGTTGCAAAGAAAAATATGCCGATGTCTACAAGAGCTAAGTTAATTGTTAACCACGCTAGTGTCATTATTTAACCTCATTATAAAAATGAAATGGTTAAACCTCCTTCCGAAAAGGGTATTTTGAGAAGGACGTGTATTAAATAGGATTTCACATTTAAATAATGACATTGCTACGCATCATTATAAAAATGAATGAGTTAGAGATTAAAATCTTTTTCCATAAGTTTAAGATTGAAACCTTTTCAAAATAGGTATTTTGAAAAATTATGTTGGGAACATATATGGTTTTATCTTAATAACTTGGCAAAGCAAAGTGTATTTCCATGTTTCGATTGAGTAGCAAATACGAAACATGTGGAATTAAGTGGGAGTTTGAAATTATCATGTGAAGACATGAAATTTAGTGGGAGCAATCATCTTGTAAAATTTATAACTCATTACTCATTGAGAATGACGAGCTAGTACTATCTTTCACAAAGAAGTATTTGAGTTTTCAATTCTGGATGAAAATGGACTAAGGTGAATCCAATCACATCATGGGATGTTGGATAGGCATTGAGATATGCACATCAAATCAACGAGAAACGTAGGTTATTCATATCGATGAAAATGGAATTACCATAAGCAGTCATGGTCATTCATTGAACCTAAGAATGGTTGATCACATGATTAAAGATTACTAATGTTTCCGCCATTAGAATAATCATGCACATGTACTATAATGAATCATATGCTTAAGAGCATGATGAGTCATTGGTAAGCCATATAAGAATCGTCATGAATTCTCGAGGAGAACTAATGAGCTATTCTAGTGTTTGATAGAACACTCTGTTATGTGACAAGAAGTTGCACATAATGAAGTTTCGAAAACGCGTAAGGATTTATGAAAATCCTAAGCTATTTAAGCTAAAAGGAGAAATAAGAAGTTTGAAAAGATACTTGGTTATAGTAAGAAGTTACTCAAAATTAGTATTTTCAAATTTGCTAGGACTTATGAGAAGTGCTAAGCTAATCATCTTGACAATTGTTGCAAGATCCTACAAAACATATACCTGGTACATTATGAGTTGGAAGAACACTTGACTAGTGCAATTTATGTCGTCCACCATAATTCGTTTGTTATGTGATAAACAACAAGAAAGTTCTCTCAAAATAAAGAACCTAAACCTAGTCAGGGTAACTAGATATGTACTTGGTAAGATTCATGCTATGTAAGACAAACATGAAAATAAAGAAAAATGCAATTCAAGAGTTTGAACACATGGACACATGGTGTGTTAAACTCATGTTGCAAATGACTGGTGTTTACACACTTACAATATACATCACAAGGTGGTAATATAGTATTGACTACCCGAATGTGATGTCCACATTTGTCGTTTGAGTTATAATTAACTCACCTTATACTTTGTTACATCCATACGAGTTGTAAAGACAATTGAACCCCGTTAAAGTGAACACGGATTAACATTGTATTCGCCCATAGTTACTTACATGAGGTGACGTCTCGAAGTGACTAGAGTGTGATGCGATTGATGACAAGTTCAAGTGCCATGGAGTCATATGAGATGACTAGTCGATCACATAGGCAGACTGTTAGGAACACTTTGTCGAGCTAATGACCGCTTATAGAGTTCTGGCAAATTTATATAGCCTGGTCGTGGCGAGAGCTACTATAGTATTCTAATGAGTCAATTCTTTGACTAAAGACTGTTCGCCTAAGATGGCACAGTTTCAGATTAACTTTGATTTATGTTACTACGACCTTCGTAAATGGGGTCAAATGGGCATATTTTGGGTAATGATGGCTGTGGTTAGTCGAAGGGAATAGTGCGATAGGAATTATCCACCCCTTGTCAGGGTTAAAACAATATCTCAGAGCCACTCGAGGAGTAATGAACTGGAAATGCGTGGCCACGCTCGGAAGGTATCTATGGTAGATAATTCCGGTCAATCAGTTATTCTCCGAATCGAGGAAACCACTCTCGATATGATCACTTGCAAGTACAACCCGAAAGACACCTTGCATTGAGTGGGAGATAGTAATAGGACAAGAGAATTGGTAAGGCACACTTGTCGAGGACAAGTGGGAGATTGTTGGAATATGTGTCCTCCGACAATAATGCGATCTGGCCCATCGATCATAATGATCACATGTTTAAATCTCATTTTTAAGAATACATGTGGGATGTAATATTTTACAGTCAACTGGTCCACACATATTGGTAATGATTGGCTGACTAGAGTTTGACATTACTGTCGTGCGACGGTGGTGATCAGTTGATCCCCTTAGGTCATACTTATAGGGAAATACTCTTAATTGATTATTTAATTAATCGTATGCCGATACGAGTTAATTAAATTGCTTAAAATCGACGGATAATTTGTGAGTAAGATTAACGTGTCTTATTATAATTCGATTAAACTAGATACGGTCTAAGTAATCGAATTGTTTTATTACTTAGATAAAATTATTGTTTACGAAACGATTGAAATTGAAATTGAATGAATAATTTATTATAAATACAAGACGTTGTAATTTATAATTTGATAAACCGTTTTGGTACAAGTAATTACGAATTACTAGTCGATTTTGTATATGACATATTTTATGAGTATGTTGATTTTTAATATGTTAAAAATACATGACAATTTCACATGTCAAGTAACATGTCACATATGTCACAATTGACAAATGACAAAATAAAATGGACTTTCCATTTTATGTTATATGTACCGAAATTTGGAGGGGATTGGGGTTTATAAATTGTGTTGATTATTTTAATAAGAGAAAACACAATGATTATAACTTAACTTCTAGCCATGCATACCTATTATTTCTTGGATAGAAAAACAAGCTCATGCATTGGCCCCTTTTCCCTCTCCAACCGGTTTTGCATGAGAAAAGCCAAGGGGTTTTTCATCTATAATTATTCACTACCTTACCTAATATTTTCTAGTGTTAGAAACTCCATCTCTCTACAATTTGTGGAAAAACTTAGAGAAATAAAAACCTCACAAATCTCTCCTCTCTTGGCCGAAAAAAAATACAAGAGAACAAATTTTTGTGTCATTTTTAGTAAGATTAATACTATTACTAGTTCATAATAATATTGGTTATTAAGAGTATTCTTTGGGTATATGCTTTTGAGAGAGGTTCTAATTTGAACCTTGTTCATCCATTGTTGGAAAGCTCAAGAACTAACAAGAAGGAGATCTTATTGGTGCCCAAAAATCCGAAACACAAATGTAAGTAGTGACGATTTCTTCTCTACTTAGTTTTATGTTAGCATGCATAAGATCTTGTATTTATTTTATGACCAAATAAATTAATTCATATATGAATATGTAAACTTATGAGATTATTGAATCCAACAGTTTGGTTATATTTATCTGATTTCATAAGTTGGTGGAAGAATTGAAGGGAATGAATTCAAAAAAAATGATGAATGAAAATGAAAAAAAAAAAAGAGAAGAAAAGAATGAAAAGAAAAAATTGGAAATATGAAAAAAAAAAAAAAAAAATCATGTGCGAAAAAAAAACGAGAAATTGTATAATGATTTTCACTCCCATGTTTCATTTATATTTTAGGGTTATTTAATAGGGATAATCTATCCTATGTCCCTTCTTCTCATTTTAATCCATCCTACTCTTTAACCTATATTAATCTGAACTATGCACTCATTTATCTTTCAATGCACCAGGTAACCGACTACTTGTTTCTCAGGTCACATTTACAAAAGCAAAAATAAAAATAAAAAAAATAAAATCATTAAAAACAATAGCAACCCATTTTACTCTGACTTCATTAACATCAATTTTTGTAACATATATACACATTTTATTTGAAAAAATTTAGTAAAAAAAACTACTTCAATGCTCACCACGCCATTTTCAACGTGAAGCACAAAGAATCAATAAAAAGCATAACAAAACTTACATGTAACCCATATTCAAGAAGAACCCACAAATTATATGACACAAAATCCATGAATGTTTCAAACTTTATGAGATTTAACATGCATTAATGAGTTGGGTAGTTTTCGATCTAATTAAAAATGGGGTGTTCAATGTCAAATTTGGCCAGCAACGTTTGCGTTTTTTCCGCCATCTCAGGCGACATCCGAGGTGAAAAAGAGGGATGACGATGGTGAAATTGTGACGGTTTCGACAGCGGCGTATACGAATTCCACAATGAGATGGCTCTTTGTGATTAGGGAAAAAGAAGCACAAGAAAAGAGGTGTTTTAATGGTGAATATAGATTGGGGGTTTGGGGAAGAAGAAGAATGATGAACAGTACTAATTATCGAGGTAAGATTGAAGGAGAATTGAGTGTGATTTGTGGTTGTATTATTAAACTTCTTGATGGAAATTTGATACCGATTGATTGAGGGATTTAAGGAAGTATGATTTAAGAAAATATGATTTTCTGAGTTTTGGCTGTTGTTTTGGGAAAAGTTGAAGATTAGAAAGAAGATGAATGCTGAGTTCATTGAAGAAGGGAAAAAAAAAGGTCCACAAGATTATGACCTGAAATCTAACTTGCTATAACCGGTAAAAATTAGGCTGGTTCAGTAAAAGTTAAATGACGGTATAGTTCAGATTAATATGGGTTAAAACTTAGGATGAATTAAAATGGGAAGAAGGGGTATAGAATGGATTATTCCCGTTAAATAACCCATATATTTTATGGGGAGTTGACAAGTTTATGGTGTTTCGTGAGTTGAGTGCATTAAATTTGCACCGTTTTGTTTTGTTATATTGAGTACGAAGTTGGGATGCAGTTCAATATTTGGATTCGTTGTTGCTAGCCTGGCTATTAACTCCACATATCTAAATTCATCTTAGCCCCTTCTTACCCATTACCTCACTTACCCAAATGTAAGTCCTCGACATGTATCTTGGTCATTAGTATGGTTGGAATGCGTATGAACGGTTGTAGAAACTTTATTCATGTTAATTGCATGCATGTTCTTATAGGTCGAGTTAGGTGAGTGTCTTTACTTCTTTCTATCTTTCACATATATACTCACCTCGTGCTTAAATTTGAGTGATGAGCGACCCGTGAGAGTCCGATATCTTTGAGTCTTACAAGGTCGACGGTTCAGTAAGTTTGAAACATTGATTTAATTCGTTTGCACCTATCATTTGCCGCTTTGTTAGTTGTTGCATGAAACTGGTTTTGGTGGGTGATTTGTAGTTGATACGTTGGTCCCGTTCCACTGTTTATTCTTAGTTGCATTCATAGTTTGCATGGGGACAAGCAAAGGTTTGGTTTGGGGAGATTTGATGCGTGTAATTTATATAAGGTTTTTACCTCATTTTTACACGCATTTCTGTACTATTTACATGGCATCTAGCTACAAATACCCCCGATTAGTCTACTTTGGTTCGTTTTGTGTAAATTGCAGGTATGGACCGAAAAGAAGATAAATCAAGCCTAAACTCGTCCCAATTGCATACATTTATGGAGAACAAGGAATCGGAGCTTGGAATCTGTCACTTTGAAGACGCGTGAGCATGTTTCGAAAGGTGTCTTAGTGCCTAATCGTGTCGAAATAGCTCGATCGACTACTTTTCCAGTCGATCGAATGCTTTACATAAAGAAGATTACACGATCGAGTAGTTATAGTACTCGATCGAGAAGGCAATACAAGGAGTTACTCGATCGAGTGGTTTATTTCCACTCGATCGAGTGGTTTGTCGCTTAGTTGCTCGATCGAGTGGTTTATTTCCACTCGATCGAGTGGTTTGGCCTGTAATAGAGTTTTTCCGCCTAATTTCGTATGGGCTTTTGTAATTAGGCTTTGGATTAGGTTTAAGGGGGAGATTTTCGTATGCTACTAAATAGAGTAGACTGCGTAACTCTTCCTCAATTGACTTCTACTTATGTTTTTCTACTGTTTCTTCACTTTACTTTTCTTCTACTCCTTTCTACTCGGATTCGGATTTGTAATTGGTATTATTTCTCCTTTTTATTCTTTAATCGTAATTATTGTTTTGTTTCTATCTTTCTCTCATTGCTTTCATTATTATTTAATTTGATCCTTCATTTTCATCATTGTTATGTTTAATTCTTATTATCTATATGTTATCGTTGTTGATTCGATAGTAATATGTAGCTAATTCCCTCTTGCTAAGATTAGGGAATCCATGATTATGAAGGAATAGCAATTGCCATATTAGGTCTTGTGCTTGTGTGGTCTCTGTTGTTAATCGCTGCATTTAATTGTTTCTGTCTGATTGAGTCGACGCAATTAGTCATTTTATCGTAGTAAACCTTGACCTAGACTGGAAGGTTGGAAAGGGCGAGACTCTTAGCGAACATTGGGGCACTGTAGTGAGGGCGGAAGCTAAGCTATTTGTGCTTTAGGGCGAATTGAGACCGGAAGGAGATATTCACTGCTCCTCAGACCATACTTGCATTGACCTGACACTTAGATTGCTTGACCGAATAATCATGGTGAACCGACTGTCTTAGCTGCTTTCTTTATTTGCGTAATCCCTATTCTCTTGCTTTTTCTTCTTTATCCTTCTCATTAGTTTAGAACAACCCAATTAAAACCCCCCAATTTGGTTACCGTGACGAACTTAGACAAAGCTGACATTTTCCCATCTCCCTGTGGAAATCGACCCGACTTCCCTAGCTATATTAGTTAGAGCCAGTTGGTTATTTTTGATAGGTATATGACTGCCCTGTCAGTAGACTTCCACGATATAGCACCTCCACCTATGGTGAAGACATAACCACTAGTAGAACAGATCTCATCGTTACTTGCAACCCAATTTACATCACAATATCCTTCTAACACAGCAGGAAATTTACTATAATGCAAACAAAGGTCAACTGTTCCTTTTAGGTATTTTAGTAAACGACGAAGAGCATTCCAATGTTCACTACTAGGGTTATGTGTATAATGACTCAGTCTACTAACTGCATATGCAATATCAGGTCGAGTACAGTTCATAAGAAACATCACACTACCTAGGATTTTAGCATACTCTTCTTGGGATACACTCTTACCCAAGTTTTTACATAAATGTATGCTGGCATCGTAGGGTGTTCTAGCACGCACATCATCAAAGCAGTTAAAATTTTTCAACACTTTTTCCACATAATAGATTGACTTAAAGAAATTCCTTTAGAGTTTCGAATAATCTTGACTCCTAGGATTACATCAGCTTCTCCTAAGTCCTTCATCTCAAATTATGATGACAAAAATTCTTTGGTTTTAATTATTACCTCCAAGTTATTACCAAGAATTAACATGTCATCAACATAAAGGCATATAAGCACACAATCAGATTCTATTACCTTTGGATAAACACATGAATCAAAATTGTTAACCATATAGCCATTGCTTACCAAAGTGTTATTAAATTTCTCATACCACTGTTTAGGTGCTTGTTTTAGACCATATAGTGATTTATTCAGTTTACACACCTTATTCTCTTGACCCTTTACCACAAACCCTTCAGGTTGCGTCATATAAATCTCTTCCCTTAGCTCACCATTCAAAAAGGCAATTTTGACATCCATTTGATGTATAAACAAGTTATGAATAGCAGCTAAGGCGACAAGAGTTCTAATGGTCGAAATTTTGGTCACGGGTGAATAAGTATCAAAATAATCAATATCTTTCTTTTGTGTAAAACCTCTAACCACAAGTCTAGCTTTAAACCTTTTTATTGTACCGTCATGTCTCATTTTCTTTTTAAAGATACATTTACTCGTAATGGGTTTAATACCTTTAGGTAAACCAGTCAACTCCCAAGTCTGATTAGACACAATAGAATCAAGTTCACTTTTAATAACATCTTTCCAAAAGTTAGCATCAATGGATTTCATTGCCTCACTATACGTTTTTGGGTCATCTTCTATTAAAAAAGCTGAAACAAATTCATCAAATAGTGTATCCATGTTCAGACAGCAAAGTTGAAACAAAATCAGCTCCAAAGTTCTTTGGACATCTAGGTCTCTTAGTCCTTCTAGGTTCAACAACGTGATCAATAGAAGTGCTACTACTAGCATGTGAACAGGTATCAATAGATGTAACAGGTAAACTAGGAGGTGAATCAACATTCTTCTGTAATGGGAAAACATGCTCAAAAAACACAGCATCTCTAGCTTCAGATATAGAACGATCACTTAAAGACATGAATCTGTAAGCAGAACTATTTTGAGCATAACCTATAAAAACACAATCATAGGTCTTTGGTCCAACGGTAGGTCTCCTAAAGTCAGGTAAACCCACTTTAGTCAAACACCCCAACACCTTAAGGTAACTCAGGTTAGGAGGATAACCCCTCCAAATCTCGTAGGGTGTCTTGTCAATTTTCTTATGAGGTACACGGTTAAGAATGTGACAAGCAGAAAGTATTGCTTCCCCTCACATATCGTCAGACAGGCCAGAACTTAAAAGCATAGCATTCATCATCTCTTTTAAGGTTCTATTTTTCCGTTCAGCTACACCGTTAGACTGAGGTAAGTAAGGTGGACTAGTCTCATGTATTAAACCGTTAGCAGCACAAAAGTCAGCTAGATAACTAGATTTATACTCACCATCTCTATCAGACCTTACCCTTTTAATTTTTCTATAGAGTTGATTTTCGACTTCATTTTTAAAGTTTATAAACGATTGTTCTGCTTCATCTTTAGTCTTAAGAAAATAAACACGGGTGTACCTTGAACAGTCGCCTATAAAGGTAACATAATAATTTTTACCACCTCTACTTGCAACATTTTTGAAGTCAGCTAGGTCGGTGTGAATTAACTCAACAAGACTCGTATTCCTAGTTGTAACAGGTTTACTAGATTTCTTTGTGAATTTAGCTTATACACAGCTAGCACATTTAGAGAATTCTTGACTCGTCAAACTTGGAATTAAACTCATAGTTCTAAGTTTTTTAATATAGTCAACATTCACATGACCTAATCTACCATGCCAAACATCAATAGACTCAGCAATATAAGCAAAAGTAGATGCAATATTATTAAAAACTGAATCAGTGTTCAATACAAAAAGACCCCCAGAAAGATAACCCTTGCCCACAAATTCCCCATTACGCGACATTACAACCTTGTCAGCCTCAAAAACAAGTTTCAAACCAGCTTTGTTCAATAAGACACCAGACACGAGGTTTCGACGCAATGAGGGTACAAATAAAACATTGGTGAGAGCAAGTGTTTTCCCCGAGGTGAGTTTGAGAAAGATCTTGCCTTTGCCTGTGATCACCGCAGATGAATAATTACCCATGTAGACGCATTCCCCATCAGCTACCTCCTCGAACTCAGCAAATAATCCCTTATCAGCACAGAAATGTCTAGAAGCACCAGTATCCAAAACCCATTCAGCAGCATTACCCACCAGATTTGCTTCCACAACCACAACAGCAATGACATCATCAGTCACAGCAACATTAGCTTCAGCAGTTTTCTTTTCAGTGCATTGGTAGGCTTTGTGACCAGTTTTCCCACAGAAATAGCAAACAATGGGACCTTTTGGTTTCTGAATCTTAGCAACAGGTTTGGTATGCTTCCCCGGACCATTCTTCTTAGCAGGACCCTGGTTCTTATCTTAACCAACCTTGGCCTTAACCTTACCCTTGAACTTCTCAGCATTAGACGGACCACCAGACTCAACCAGATTAACTTTAACAGCAGCATTAGAAGCATTCACAGAAAGACTAGCAGGTTGGTCTTTAAGGCAATTTGCCTCTTCGGTCCTCATGTGTCCTACTAGTTCTTGAAGAGACAGGTATTTTTTCTTATGCTTAAGGTGGTTCCTATAGTCAGACCAGGAGGGAGGGAACTTTTCTAACAGAACATTAGCCACGAAGGTGTCATCTAATTTCATACCCTCATTAACAACATCAGCACACATGTTCTCATAGACATGAACCTGTTCCATGATGGGTTTCCCGTCAGCCATCTGAAATTCCAGCCACTTTCCCACAACATATTTCTTTTTCCCCGCATCATCAGCCCTATACTTAGCCTCTAAGGATTCCCATATCAGTTTGGAAGACTTATGAACCATAAACAGATCAAACAGGGTGTCAGTCATGTTGTTTAAGAGCTGGCATCTAACAGTCTTATTGTCCTTATCAAATTTCTTAATATCCTCTTCATTTGACTTAACTACTGACTTAGCAGGGGGGGTGTTCTCTACAGTCTCAGTAGCAGCAGCCTCTTTAACAGGAGCAGGCGGATCACTAAACAGCACATAATCAATTTCTAGTTGTTCGAAAAACATCAGCAGTTTTTGTGACCAACACTTATAGTTATGACCGTCTAGTTTTTCCAGTTTAGTCAAATCAGGAAGAGTTTTGGACATAACAGACGACATTGTTACAACAACAAGAAATAGTTTTCAAATTGTTGTTCTGAATTTGTAGTAACAATGAAAGTAAAAGAACAGAAGAAGAACCGATTTGCAGCGACGAGGTATGAAGGCCTCTGCCTTGAAAACTATTTCGGCACGACCGTGGTGGCGATCAGCAAGCACCGGTAGTTTCCCAAGGTTTGACACTGCAGCACCGAGACTCGCCCACTCGAGGCCAGGAGCTTTGGAACGAGAGCAAATTCTTTACCCAAAAATTTATAAGAGAGAAGGAGAATGTTTGTGATTGTTGTGTGTTTTTCAGTGACGATTAAGCTCTTATTTATAGCAAAAATAAGAGCATTTAAGGAGCCTAAACAGCTTCCTAAAACCGAGCAGTCAAGGGACTGAAAATGGGGAGAGAAAATCGCACCCACTAACAGTCACAAAGACTGATTAGACAGTTCAGAAACACACAAAACCAAAAAGAAAAGGACAAAAGGGGGCCTTTGGCCCGCACCGCAGGTGCTCTACCCAAACCCAAACCCGAGCTCGAGCCGGGTCGGGACGGCGCGCGCGTGTGTGTGTTGGACCCAAACCCACAGGCCCAACAAACACAACAAAACCCACCTTGGTCCATTCTCTTAACCATACAATAGAGGGAGGATATAAAAATAGAGGAAACAAGTTGTTTCCCATCGATGTGGGACAACAAACCAATTCCTTGCCTTTTTCTCTTCAAGGCATTACTTCCAACAATGTGTTGTGTGTGGTCTAAATCAATTTCCTTAATTCTTATGCACAAAAGAAAAGGGAACACTTGGAGGGAGTATTAGTTTTTAATAGGATATATTTCGTATAAGATTTCATACCCTTTATATGAGTTGTGTGACTTTACTTTTGTCGATTTGTGGTGCGCAACCTTACCCATGCCAAGGCAAGGATGTAAACAACAAAAGGTCTCGTGTTGGTGAGGGATCGCCCGCTAACAGACTTCTCGTGTATCAGAGTGTTTGTCGATAGTCCTAGCCACGATCATCAACGACCAACACATGAATGAAATAAAAATAAGCAATATGATTACTTAAAGCAAAAGACAATAATGGACTCTCTCGTTTAATGGAGATCATCCTCTTTGTCTTTGCGATATACTTACTCGTGGCTTTAGCTCCCTTGCTTTGCAAAGTTGATCTTTAGTACTCAGCAACAATAATGTTTGATCGCTCGTGCCTTTAAAGACAAAAAAAGGATCTCCTTGACATAGAGTCTCCCAAACATCACCTATTCTACGACCATCTATCGACAATATCGGTTATGGAAAGTCAATGTCTTCGTCTCCTATGAAGACACTTCACAAGTCCTCTTTCCAATGATCACCCCAACACTATACCGTATCAACTTCTCTTCAACCACTTTGGAACATGTTGTCATAGACAAATTAGCTCCCTAAGACGCCGAATAAACATTATGGTGAGACCCTCTAATGATGGGAGCCTTTCTCATTTGGATCAACTGACCATCAAACCAAGGTGTTCAGTCAACATTTTGACGCGCCCCTGATATTTTGAGGCCTTTTTCTTTGGGTTTCTTAACCCTCATTGTATACCTCGCTTCGGCAAGGTAGACTATCGTTCTGTCTCGTAGCCCAGTCTCACCCCCAGTCCCGCTGAACCTTCAAGGATTATCGTCTTTGGCTTACCCTCGTGTTCTACTAAACACTTAGGCATTCCACTCGGTTTGGATGCGCATTTGCACGTTCATTTTAACATCTTGATACCACACTCTCGCATCAACCGTTAAAGAGAACGTGAAATAGCCATGAGCACTTAGATCAACTGGTAAAGGGTTGTTCTAGCTTAACCAGAGGTCTCGTGTTTGAGCCCTAGGAATGCAGCAGTGTTAAAACTCAAGAGAGAGAGCTTTACCGCCCCAGTGGTACTACCCCGCTCGAATCCGGATTAAATCGGATTATTTACACAAAAAAAGAAAAAAAAAAGGAGAAGGTGGAGTATACTAGGCAGAAGCGCGCCAAAGCCGTAGTAATTGATTGTGTTGAAGCTTCTGCGTTTTAACCAGAAAAACAATGTCCGAAACTTGCAACAACGCCAACGCCGTCTCCGTCCGCCGTCTGTGCGCCTTAATCCACCGTTCTCTCCACCAATTTCCGGTAATCATTTTCACACTCTTCTTCCTACTCCGTTCTTTTACTTTTTTTTACACTGATTTTTCTCCTAATTTACCCCCAATTTTATCAATTCATCTCAATTTGTCACAGGAATTGAAGCAGAGTTCTTCGAACCCCGAAACCGAAAAAGATATCCTCGTTTCCCTCTCTCAGGTGTTTTTCTCTTTCTTTTTATTCATTACGATTTTGTAATTGTTGTGTTAATTTATACCTTCCAACTTAAAACCCTAATTTTTCCAGATTGTTCGTCAAATTTGGCACTGGATTAATAATGAAGACACTGAACAACAAGAATCATACACCTGTCCAATTTTTGATTCACAGTCCGCGGAGCATGAATGCTTGCCTTCTATAGTTTCCATTTTGGTACAATTTCATCTCTTATTTGTATATTTATTTCAATTTAATGCAATACCGGAGATTCAGCTTTCGCGCCATATTTTGGTGTAATTTTTAGGCTAGCCACCTCCATCTTAACTCGAATGATATTCTCATTTCCGACATGATTTATCATCTGTTGGCGGATTTTTGATTTTTCTGTGCTTCTCCCCGATGCTTCCTATAGCTATGAGCCTATGATTATGTTAAAAGTAAAAAGCCAGTAGTACAGAGGTACATGATACTTTGATTTTGACATAATTTCGAGTAAAATTGCCATTAGGATGTGCTTGATGATTTCATATGGCTTAAATTATCACAAACCATAACAAACATAAACATGAATCCATTGTTGGACCTGTCAACATCGATATTGATGAGTTAGGCCTGGACAACATGGATGTAGGCCTGTTCCTCTTATAGGTAGCTCAAGAGTCAAGACACCATTTTATCTGCTGATGAGTGATGAAGCTTGTCTTTATACATTTTACGGTGTTAACTTGTTAACTATTGTTTCATTTAAGAATTTGACTTGATAACATGATCTTGTTTCTGTTCGTTTGTCATTGACAGATTTCATTGCTGAACGTTGACAATAAATACATCCATCGTCTGGTCGGCAACAACTCTCTGGTCATCGCAGAGTATCTTCTGGCCTTTGTAGGCTACTATATACCTCTGTGGCTTACTATCCCAGCTTATAAGGAAGTTGTATTTGTTCTCAAATTAATCGACTTGTAAAAACCAATTGCAGGGAGACAACTGGGATACATTTATTCGTTTGTTATGTGTTTCGTTTGAGTTTGGATTAGGCAATGTCATACAACCTTCAGTTAATGGAGTTGAGAACTTGAACTATATCCCAGCAAACTCGAGTCGCATTCTAAATTGGAATGGTGTGACTGTAATTACTCGGGTACTGCGCGGTATAGTAAAAGATTTAAAGGGAGAGGAAGATGCGGAACTTGTGGGTATAGTATTGGATTCGTTAAGTGCTTCTCTTTCGGAAGTTCCATGGAATGTTTTAAATGACGTTCAGAATGACACCATTGCTGATGTTAGAGCTAGAGCTTCTTTTGGTGATGGAAACACAGAAGTGAAGATCCTGGTAGCCGGAAATATTGTTCAGCTTTTATGCTCTTTAATTGGATTAATTGGTTCTGCTGAAGCTGTAGCTGGTTCTCTTAATAAGAATGCTATTCTTCACAAGATCTGTGACATTGTTCCTAAAGTTCTACGTTGGTGCTTAGCTGAAGAACAGAGTTTTATATATGGACGCATTCTTGCATATTTTCAGCACAATTTTTTGGTAAATATGTATTTGATTTTTGTTGCTTATAAACCGGACCTAGTGGCAGTAGGCCTTTTTTTTAATGTGAACAAAGTGTATACTATTGTTTGAGTGATTCCTTGTCCCTTTACTTAACTAAAGTACCAATTTACCATGCAGATGCTGATGATAAGACTCAGCTTTCAAATGCAACTTGATCGTTCAATTTCCCTCTTATGGTTGCATCTCCTTCATGAGTACTTTCAAGATTTACTCTCTAGACCCTTGTCTGTAGTTCAGTCTAATCAGGATGATTCTCTGGAAGATTCTCCGTTTCTTTTATCTCTTTATGATCAGGAAGTTTGTCATTTTGTGACCCGTGCAATGCACGGGATATTCATAACACACTAAAAGATTACAGGTTTTGTACGAGCCTCAATTTTTTGTTGGCATAGTAAATGATGAAAATTGCAACACATTTTTTTTTTTTTTTGCAGCTGTAAAAAAGGGTAAAAAGGGTAAAAGTAACTCATATACTATATTAAAAAGTGAGAAATATTTTTCATAGAATAATGAGTACGAGTCCATTAACTACTTATAGACAAATAGTTAGACAATAAACTACCTACCAAAATGATAATCTTAATATTTGAGCTCAAATCATCAAAAATAGACTACATCTAACTATAATACAAATAAAACTCTTATTTACCCTTTCCAACAACAATTCAGCACTTAAACTCTTATAAGTTCATTTCAGAAAAATTTAGTTTATATAAGTTCATTAACATTCTTATAAGTTTAGTTAAGAAAAATTAAATTTCTATAAATTCAATTTAGAAAAGTTAAATAAAATTAAGTTTTAAAAAAAAAAACAGAGTCATAATCTACAAACTCCAATATAAATAAATTTGTCGTACTCTTTCTTACTCCGTGGAGTTTAACTTTACTCTTGTTGTCTACGTTTTTTTATGTTAGAATAGTGGTTTTTATTGTCCCTTTTCCCCCTAAAAATCTCCCCAAATAATTGTACTCATCCTTAATTTAGTAAGTAAAAAGTTCGATCAATCAATAATTTTTTCTGATAATAAATTGCCACATCTCCATTATAGTACTCCCTTCACATTAACGTTCTTCCCATTTCTCTATTATATGTGAGTAGCATTTCAATGAAATGGGAACAATATTAATGTTTGAAGGGAGTAATATTGTCTCAACTTTCTTTTGGCTTCCTTTGACTGGGTTTTGTGTTCTCTTAGCTTTCCAACGCCACCGGAAACGCTCTATTTGACCAAGTAACGAAGAAATGGCAGCCGTTTGAAGTTCAGTGCGCGAAGCAGGAATTATGCGCTGGAAACTACTCGATCGTGTAGATAGTGTTCGATCGAGTAGTTTAAAGTCCTCGATCGAATAGCTTATTTTAGAAAGTGTTCGATCGAGTAGGTTTTCTACTCGATCGAGAGATTTTGCTATATTTTACTCGATCGAGAGGTTTTAAACCACTCGATCGAGTACTTTTCTATTTGCCGCAAGGTTTTAATGTCGTTTAGGTTAATAATTGTCTTTCCTATAAATAGAAAAGACGTCATTAAGTCTAAACTCTTTTTTTTATCTCTTTTTTTCTCCTTTTTGCTCCCTTTTCTCTGGTGGAACGCTGCTTCTCTTTATTTTTCCGGATCTTAAGTTGTAATTCTCCCTTTACTCTCTTTACTCTCTTTAATTCTCTTTAATTTGCAATGTTTGTTATTCTCTTGTTCTTGCTTTGTTCATTATTATGCATAACTAAATCTCCTGCTAGGATTTAGGGGATTCGATGATTTATTGTTAGTTGCTAATTAGGTTTGCAGATCTTTCGTTGTTATCAGATCTTTGTTGTTAATCACTGCAATTAACTGTAACTAGCTACTTGAATCGATGCATTTAGCTTAATTAATCTTGGTAAGCCTTAACTTAGACCGGAAGGTTGGAAGGGTGAGACCCGCAGTGAACAATACGATGCTTTAATGAGGGCGGAAGCTAAGCTAATAGTATTTTAGGGTGAATTGAGACCGGAAGGAGATATTCGTTGCCCCTTAGACCAATACAATTGGCTGGTCTATGACCTTAGCTGCAATTAACCGATATTCATTGATGACCCGACAATCCTAGTTCTCTTCCTTTATCGTTAATCTCTCTTATTCCTTTCTCTTATTTTAAGCTCTTTAGTTTAGTTCAAACATTTCAAACCCCCCATCTTGTGACCTCAAACGGACTAAATTAACAAGTAGATAGTGACCGCCTCCCTGTGGAGATCGACCCTACTTACCGCTGACTTCTGTTAGTAGTACTTAGGTATTTATTTTTGGTACTGAAACGACGGTATCACAGTACTGACCCCGTTGTTGTTTTGTGATAGCTGCGGTGATCCATTCGGGGATGGTGAGCAGGCTGTGACAGGTAATGGTTTTGATGAGCTTGGGACGGTCATGGGAGAGTCGTCATGGCAGATTTAGTATCATCGTCATGAGTCTTAGCATTCGTTTTGTAGTTTATAGCATTTGGATTGTCATTGGTTGGATTTTTGGAACATTGTAACTTTAATAGTTTACCGTACTTTTAATAAATTTTTTTGGGACAGTTGCTTTTGATATGTACTAAGCTCGGGCAACCGAGATGGTAACAACCTTTCAAGCTAGGGTAGTCCTGGTAAGGTACCTTGGTATAAGGGGGTGTTACAAAGTGGTATCAGAGCCGACGATTCCGGCACCTAAAACAAATGAACCCAATGAACTTAGGGAGTCTAAATAAAATGAACCCGGGGAGAGTTGTTTGGAGCTACCGCAAGGACTCGGGAGATGTCCCGGAGTCGCAATATGGCCCTCACGAACTCAAGCCGGTCACGGGGGGAATGTGTTGAGTGTGTTTAATAAATGTATGTGGTGTGTCAAACTTAAATGATTGAAATATGTGGTAGGAGGTGTAATGTGTGAAGTTTGAGAAAGATATTGAGAATTGGTAGAAATGCGAGATGAAATTGTGGTGTGACATCATTGGAAACGGTTTTGACATGAAAATGATTGGCATGATACGTGTTTATTATGTGGCATTCAGATTCTTGACGTAATGTGTTTGATTTTTTTGGTAGAAGCATGCTAGAATATATTTTGTTTTGTTTGTAACTCATCTTGGCATGACTCGGTCGAGCAGGGCGGATACTCGACCGAGTAACCAAGCACTCGACCGAGTGTTGTTTGTTAGTGAGCAGCAGTAGCTACTGGAGTGTCTACTCGACCGAGTATACAGAAGCATACTCGACCGAGTAGAGCATAATCGGTCGAGTACGGAAGATGATGCAGGCATTGAAGGTCAAGACTCGCTAATTGGTTCAAACATTGGAGGAGACGCATATTTGGGGTCGATGGCTCGCTATGTTTGTCTGTTGGCATGGATCGAGTGACACATTTTTGTGTCGTTACATTGGCAGTAGCTGAGTCCTCTTTATTTTGGTGAACTAATGGTTGTAATAATAAGTAGTAGTTAATTTAGCTAGTTTATTGCCATCTTGAATTAGCTAATTACTTTTGTAGGATTACAAGGGACTCTTCACTTGTCTCTTGTTTGCTATTTAACTCGATGATGTCTTTTTTGTAGGATATGTAAAAAACCGCTTAGGAAATAAGTCGCTTCGAACCCTGATCACGCAACTCAACATACCTACCCTCCATCCCACTACACCAATTGTAATGTTTTGATAAATAAACGCGCTAAAACATTGATATTAATTCTACCGATAATGTCTCGACACCAGGTTTTTTTTTTTGGTAAAAATACCATTGTTGGGTCAAGCCGCTGAGCGACTTGAGCCTCAAATCATCTCCACACTTTAACCTCCAAGTCCAACAACAAAAGAAGGAAAGACGGTGGGAATTCCATTTATATTTGATTAATAATTCTAATTACATTTCCCTAAACCCTATTTTAGAAAAAAAAATTCCACTAAAACACACTATCCCCTCAAATCATTCGATGAAAATCAAAATTATTCATGGAGACGAATAATAATAATGCGAAGAAATTAGAACCCTGTGAGAAGATAGTAACAGCCTTCGACTGCGACAAGTTTGTAATCTGTAAAAATGATTACGCACCACTTTTCCATGACTTTGAGTTAGGCTTGTTGGCTTTGGGTTTAACGCAGGTCTTCGATGCAGTTGATGAAGATAAAGGCAAGGTATATGACAGGTTTGTGATCTCCCGTCGCGTGTCGGGTTTTACTTTGGTTGAGGCTCGAATTGCAGGGCAATGGGGAGCATTTGTTAAGGATCGCAACTTGAAGGAAGGTGATAAGATCAGGATTTGACATGCAGATATGAAGCAGAAGAAGATGACTTCTAACTTTATTTTCTAGATTATTAATTCTATTTTGAGATTCGGTGTAATGTTAGTAGAGAATTTAAACAAACTTCTGGCTAGGGTCTAGGTATTTGCCACTTGCTACTTTGCTATGGATTTATGTTGTATTCAAAACACCTTTATCCCTTAATTTTAGCCTTTTTTAGGCGTCTTAAAATATTTGTTTTTGATTATGATTTTCAATAGACTTTTGCAATGTTTGGGTTATTCTGAGATTTTGGGATCCCATCATCCCCGGTCATTTTCAGGGGATTCTGGTATTATTCAAGATTTTTGTTCCATTGTACATCGGAAATAATTGTCGGCAGATCTATACAGGAGTTTAAGACATTCGTGGCGGGTATTCATAAGAGATATGGGGTTTTAGGGAAGTGAAAGAAAGACGATTATACTTCGTTGAGATGGGAACAAAATAATTTATCCAACATGAGCAACCGGTTTTTACAGACATTTACAATTAGTTTAATTTATGTAACCCTTAAAAATCTATAAAATATAATTAAGAACCTACCCTAAAATGACTTATAAACGCCACGTAGACAAAGCCACGTAGGATCCAAAAATGACACGTAAATGTCAATACGCATATATTTATTGTTATGTATATAACCACAATTTACTAAACTTTTGTCCACAATTATTAATATTTTGTCACGGATATTGCTACATTTGTTAGTGTTTTTGCAACGATTATTGTTATTATTGTTTTCTATTTTTTTTTATTTTACTTTATCCGTTTCAGTCATTTTTCTACTTTTTATTATTATTTCATTTAAAACAGTTGATTTATGTAATAATTCAACCTAAAAGAACATTTTCAAAATAAAAACTTCTATACTTTTATTCACGAACTATAATTCATAATAAATTGAATGGTTAACATTGTTTTGAAAGAATACGTGAGAACTATAAACGCTGAAAAAAATAAAGTATGAAATTTAATATAAACATAAATAAGGAGTAAGGAGAAATGGAATGTATAAGGTTTGCTTGATTACTAATAATTATAATTTTTTTTTACAAAATCTACTTTATACAAGAGTGGTTTAAGATATTATCGTATGTAATTAAATATGACATATAGATTATGGTAGATAATTTGACTTGTCTTTTAAATAGATTTATAATAGATTATAGATTTTTTATTTAGATTATAGAGTTATAAGTTTTTCTCAGTATAATGAAGTCTAATATAGACATAAATATGGTGTAAGGAGAAATGGAATGTGAAAAATTTGCTTTATTATTATTATTATTATTATTATTATTATTATTATTATTATTATTATTTTACACAATCTACTTTGCATGAGAATGGTTTAGAAATTATCTTCCGAAATTAAAATATGACATGCAGAATAATAATGGTAGATAGCATCGCTTGATTTTTAATTATCTATGGAATTAAAGTTAAATAAATAAGTAGATTAATAACCAAATTTATGAGAGGAAAATAAAGAGTTTATATTAGTTTTTTAGTGATTGCAACTACTATTTATTTTTTAATTTTTTTGGTACTTATAAGCATGTGACAATTTTGGAAATAATTAACTTTTTAATACATAGTTTTGCCTTTTTATTATATTGTATAAAAATAAATAATTAAGTAATTAATATAGATGAATTAGTATTAACCTCTATAAAAATGTCATGTGAATTAAAATTAAATGTTTTAAGTAGGCTTTTAATTATATTGTATAGATAGATTTTACCTCAGTTTCGTGCCTTTTGTATTTCTTCCCTCTTTAGATTACCCACGTGATGCTTTGTCTTATCTGCATTCACATACATTTCACAATGCTTTAAAATTCATATAAAAAATATATTGACCAAAAGGTAAAACATCAAGATGGCAAAAATTTCACAAACGAATCAACATTGTCACATTTAAATCATTGAAATTAAACCAAATGAAAAACATGAATTTAAATATAAATCACAGGATTAATAAAACCAATAACATAAAAAATTAAAATATACTTTATTGGACATAACAACAATAATACTCAATAATAATACTCAATATACTCTCTATAATCAAATAAATAAATTAAATCATAAAATATAATTCACAACTTAGAAGCTCATGGGCAAATGAGCAATAGATTTTAAATAAATATTGTGAATAGAAACTATCATAGGTATTATAGGTTTTATAGCCATCACACAACCATGGACTCCCATATTTTAATTTAATTTTAATTTATTTTGTGGTATTATTAAATTAGATAATTGATTGTTGAGCAACTCAAGAGGTGAATTAAATAAGGAAAAATGTTAATGAAAATAATGGGTATTAAGTAGTATAAATAAATCTAATCAATTTATTAACATATTATATTACAAAAATTAATTAGATCAGAAGAAATTTTAATTAATTTGGTGGGTGTTAATTATTATGAAGAGTTTTAATCAATTTATTATAATGTTTAATTAAAAAATGAATTAAATAGGAAAAAGTGTTAATAAAAATGGTGGGTGCATGTTAAGTAATATGAAAAGTTTTAATTTATTAACATGTTTTATTACCAAAATTTCAATTAAAATGTCAATTTTAATTATAAATTACGACATTTATTAACATGTTTTTATCACAAAAGTTCAATTAAAATGTCAATATTGATTATAAATTATGAAATTTTGATGTAAATTTGTAAGAGTTACATAAATTAAATTATTTATAGAAAAATGAATTAAATCTATAAAATAAGTCAATTACGTGGCAATGAGTTTTGATGCTCATATTTACGTGACATTTTTGGGTCCTACGTGGCTTTGTCTACGTGGCGTTTATTAGTAATTTTAGGGTAGGCTTTTAATTATATTTTATAGATTTTTATTAAATTAGCTCCATTTGTAAATGTCTGTAAAAACCGGTTGCTCATGTTGGATAAATTATTTTGTTCCCATCTCAACGAAGTATAATCGTCTTTCTTTCACTTCCCTAAAACCCCATATCTCTCATGAATACCCGCCACGAATGTCTTAAACTCCTGTATAGATCTGTCGACAATTATTTCCGCTGTACAATGGAACAAAAATCTTGAATAGTGGCAGAATCCCCTGAAAATGACCGATGATGATGAGATCCCAAAATCTCAGAATAACCCAAACATTGCAAAAGTCTATTGAAAATCATAATCAAAAACAAATATTTTAAGACGCCTAAAAAAGGCTAAAATTAAGGGATAGAGATGTTTTGAATACAACATAAATCCATAGCAAAGTAGCAAGAGGCAAATACCTAGACCCTAGCCAGAAGTTTGTTTAAATTCTCTACTAACATTACACGGAATCTCAAAATAGAATTAATAATCTAGAAAATAAAGTTAGAAGTCATCTTCTTCTGCTCCTGAAAGTCGTCTTCTTCTTCTTCATATCTGCATGTCAAAATGTGCATTATATCATGTTCGTTCTCATCTTTTTGAGACAAAACAAGAGTGATCAAACAATTCGAAAAAGATTCGCTTAATCAAAATGAAAATACGGTGATATATTATTTTATTACTTACCCAAAAACTTTCTAAAATCTTCATCCTTAGTCAACAATCTTCGTCAACGATAATTATATTTCGGCCAACTAACAAAAGAGACAGTTAAAAATATCATTCAATTGCGCATAATATACACAAAATGCTTTAAATCTAGATGATGTACAAATACGAGGAACAATGCGAATGACAAATTAAATACACTGCTTGAAACATACTCATTTGATTTCTCAGGTGAGGCTTCACTAACCAACATCCTCATGCTCAGAACGGTTTTGGGCTCAAGCCGGGCCACTTCAAATTCTAGCAACTGCCTAGAGAAGCAGAAATTTTAGCATTTGGTAACTTGATGTCTGAATTAATTTAGACAATTCTCAGTAAAAAAAAACGCTTGCGTTCACTGAAACATCTCCACTAAACGTTTCATCGACACTATTTAGATGCACCCTTAAATCAGGAACTTTATGAGTTGATACTTGGCAGCTACCATATAGCAATCATAAACATTAAACACCGACGACAACAAATAATTTGCTATAAATACTCTATAAAGACGACGGACACATCTAGCATCAATGTCAAAAAGGAACAAACACTGAAGCAGGTTTTAAGTAAGATTGTCCGTCTTACAATAAGATATATCAGAGCACACAAGACGTGCTTACAAGACGTTGGGTAACATTCTAATTGAAAACTCAAAAGCACAACTTAAATGGTTAACCCCTCACTTCGTGCTAGGGTAGTAAGCATAAAATGGGAGAGAACAACGTTCAGCTTAGTTTTATTTGCAAAACAGATTTGTTGTTGCTTACTATTAATATCCACATTCTCGATAAAGTTCTTACCACTGAAAGAGGAAAGACCAACGTTCAGCTTAGTTTTATTTGCAAAACAGATTTGTTGTTGCTTACTATTAGTATCCACATTCTCGAGAAAGTTCTTACCACTGAAAGAGGAAAGGAAACACAAACATCAATACCCAAGTTACATCAATACCCCTAAGTTTCATCCGTTAGAAAAATTGAATGTCATCCAAACAATGTGAAACAGAATATGAAATAACAAACAATGTTGATTCCACAATTCAAAGATCCATACACCATGAGGAGTTAAACCATGACCACTGTAGCATGGTGCCACATCTGGTGAAAAGAACAAATGAATAAGAAGCTCTGTTGTCAAGACACAAAAGTCACATCTAGTGAGTAGATATCATGTGACAGTTTCACCGATTTACACGAAATTGGTAGGTAAAACTGTCTTAACTAGTAGTCACACGGCAGACTTCATATTCATAGGTCATGTACATTTGTACACAAAAACACAATAATCTGGCAGCCATAAGGCTCCTTAAACACAACATTGAAGTCCAAATAAAGAAATGTGATGAAATCTTAAGAAGAATTTTACCTTTTCAACAATAACACCACTGGAAATGTCCGGAAAAGTTTTGAGAAACTTCTCAAGTATATTAAATTTCATAATAATGAAAAATGATGCTCAAAAGTCGTGAACCTTGATTCATATTTATACCTATATTAATTTTGATAATAATGAAAAAAGGATGCTCAAAAGTCATAAAACTCATCCTTAATTCTTTATATATTTTTGATGGAAGACAAAATTTATAAGCCAAAATTTTTCTTATCTCTATCGTCAATAAAACTAAATGTATCACTAAACTTTCCTATCATTCTATTAACATCAAGCCAAGTGTATTAAAGTTTTAAAATTATTAAATAATTTATTTACTTTTTATGTAAGTTTCATGGGGTTATGAAATGTTCATCACCTTTTCAATTTCATCATTTGTGTTTGTTTTGTTCTCATTTAGGGCTATCAAGATTTATGGTGTGGTGTTGAGCTATTCAAAGGTATAATATACTTACATCTCTACGACTTCATTCTCATTCCCTTTTTCTTTCACTATTTAAGAGGAAACTTAAGTTAACAACGATAATATTGCATAAAACAAATTTCACTATTTTGTTGGTTAATTCAGACTGATGACTGAGTTACTTTTTTTTATTATAGGGTCGATTCATTGGAAAAAGAAGACTATATGGAGAAGTAAAATACTAGGATAGCTTAAATAACTATATATTGGAGACTAACTACAAGATTGTCGACATCAACATGAATGACTAATATTTTTCTTTTTTTTCAAATGTATATTTTATTTTGTTATTTGTTTTTTTTTTTTTTCATCATTTTACCTTCAAAAAAATAGCAATATTCACCTACTTTGGCTTATTTAATTTATCGACTTTGATCTTTATGTTAACATGTAAATGCCCGTAATCTTAGTACGCAATCAATGATGACTTATTCATAAGGTGAGCTTAGTATATGTGTAGACACCGAAATTTTATATTTTTGGTATCTATTTATTTTATAATATCTTTTGTATTTTAGAGATAATTATCAGAAAATATTGTGATAATATCTTAGAATATTCTAGAATATGCCGTCTTGCCCTCCAAGCTACTAGGCTATAAATACAGCTCTTGTGTTTAGGGTTTAAGAAGAGAGCAGATGGATTAAGTCAAACAGACCCCGTCTTCCTACTACCAAATTGTAGGTAGGATGGAATAAGTCACAAAAAGACCCCATCTTTTCTCCCTACGAGATTAAGTCGATAAGACCCTTGTAGAAACTATCAAACCCTAGCCTTAAAGATGGAATCAAGAGATTACGGAAATTGTAACCCTTAATCTTTCAATAATAAAACTCTTGTGTTCCGTATTATTTTTGTTCCTCTTTATTTATTATTGCAGGTTCAATTTTTATGGTTTACAAATTGGCACGCCCGGTGGGACGATTTTCGCTCTTCATCTCCATTCTCAAGGGTCAAATTCAGTAGCAAATTCGAGACCAAGTTGCAACCGACATCAAAGTCTCTACAACCAGTCTCGAGGGGGCATTTGTAGACACCGAAATTTTATATTTTGGTATCTATTTATTTTATAATATCTTTTGTATTTTAGAGATAATTATCAGAAAATAATGTGATAATATCTTAGAATATTCTAGAATATGTCGTCTTGCCCTCCAAGCTACTAGACTATAAATACAGCTCTTGTGTTTAGGGTTTAAAGGCAGAGCAGATGGATTAAGTCTCAAACGGCCCCGTCTTCCTACTACCAAATTGTAGGTAGGATGGAATAAGTCACAAAAAGACCCCATCTTTTCTCCCTACGAGATTAAGTCGATAAGACCCTCGTAGAAACTATCAAACCTCAAACCCTAGATATGGAATCAAGAGATCTACGAAAGTTGTAACCCTCAATCTTTCGATTATAAATAAATTCTTGTTTTCCGTATTATTTTCTTGCCTCATTAATTATTATTGCAGGTTGAAATTTTTATGGTTTACAATATGTTTTGATATTTTATAAAATTTCAATTACTAAAAACCCTAGAAATATCACACTCAAAACAAAACATCTCGTGAATTTCACGGGCCACAAAACTAGCTATGACATTGAAAGGTAATGAGTAAATAAGCTAAGTTAGCAAAAAAAAAATTATCTCATATCTTAAATCATCTCAAATTAACCGTGTTGCTTGACATAATGATTTACAATGTTGAGAGGTAAGTGGTAACATGACTCAATGACAACTTAAAAAGCGAATGAATGGGCGGCGGGGTTGCTGGTGGGAGGTTGTGATAGGGGAGAGGTCGTGATGGGTGGGTAATAATGGGGTGAAGAGTCACATAAGGTTACGAGAAGGGTTAGAGATCATGGATGAGTTTGGGTCGAGAAGGTGGTTCTGTTGGAGGCATGTTGGGGGATGTAGGGGATGGTGGAGGCAGGATGGGGTAGGATATGAATGGCTGAGTGTTGGTTAGGTGGGGCCGGGTTTTGGGGAGGGGGGGGGGGGGCAAGAAGTAGGGGGGTTAAGACTTGAGAGGGATGTCGTGGTCCGAGGTGTTAAGTGCGATTACATTGCGATGGAAGGTCTGCTGGTGGGTCTTGAGGTAGTCAGCCAGTTGGCGAACACTGCTTCCAAATGATGGTGGATGGGAGGAGAAATGAGAGAGAAGTTAGAGAATTGAGTAGAGAAGAAACAATAGGGGTAATATGATAAATAAAAAGTAAGGTTACAACAATGAGTATAATCAAATCCATATTGTGTAAATAAACAATTTATAAAATCTACAATAATTATATATCCACTTTTCAGATTTCACGTCTATAAGTTAGAAAATTCGAGAGAAAAAAGTCGAGTATTTCAAAAGTTTAATAAGGTAGACAAAAGTGTATGGGTAGACAAAGTAATATTTTCTAAAATTTAGTAATTTACTCATTCCAATATATACGTAAGTTTCTACTTTTAATAATACTTTCTGTTACCACCCGTGCAGTGCACGAGTTACAAAACTAGTTTAACTATATAACGAATATGATAGAATCATGTTAGCAAAATCAGAAACAAGTGAGTACCTTGGAGAGATCGGGCGTGTTGCTTCGAGGTAGGAGTTTCTTCGACAAACAAGTTCTATGGCGAAAGGTTGAGGCACAAAACATTTTTATTGTCAAAAATAGTCAGTCATAGGTAGGGTTCATGGTAGGATTTATTATTATTACTAGTTTGAATGCCCGTGCGTTGCAACGGGGTAATTAACTTATTTATAATACAAAAAAAAAACATAAGGGTTTAATGCTTACATTCTATGTCTAATGATTTGTTTACATATTATTAAAATATCTTTCAAAAAAAATAAAAGATTAATATATACGTGGGTTAACTCTTATTTATAATCATATAATCACCCCACCTTATACTAATCTTTCGATGTGGGACAATTCTACTATTTATACGTAGTATATCATCAAACCTGTATTGTTTTTCAATGTGGGACAAATAACATTCTCAGAATTACACCATCTTTTTGCACTTAGTTCGACATTCAACCAGATCCCGAATACCGAATACGGTTAATTGTTACTCATTATATCTAATAGTTATATTTAAATTTAATAATATGATCAAGTACTCTCCATTAATATTTGTCCTTGTTTTTCTTCATTTTTTTTTATCATAATTGAGATACGGAAATTTTCCGTGGTACCTCTTAATTTTGTCAGATTTTCCATGTTACCCCTACTTTTAAGAATCTGCCTATGGTATCCTTGAAGTTCCATTTTTTTGCCTGTGGTACCCCCTAATATAAAGGCTGTTAAATAGACGTTAAGTTTGATGGCGTGACAATAAAATAACCATTAAAAAATAATACCCCCTTTATTGTTTTATTGGTACAAATATCTCTCTCTTTTAAATGAAAATTTAATTAACTATATCATTATAATATTGAAAATTTCTCATGGTAACCTTGAACTTTGATAGATTACACATGGTACCCCTAATTTTAAGTTTCTACAAATGGTACCCCTGTGTTCACCTTTTTCTTTCCCAGAATACCATTTGACAACTTCCGTCATAACGTCATTGCTCCTATGACTTTTGACGCCTTTTTCTTTTGTTATCTATTACACAAACACTTCATCATCTAATTATTAAACCCATATTTTATTTAATAAACTAACATTTAATACATGAATAACAAAACACAAATAGCATGACATGCTCAATTACTCATCTAGTACTCATAGGAGTAACGACGTTATGAAAAAAGTAAACACAAGGGTATTATATGTACAAACTTAAAATTAAGGGTATTATGTGTAATCTAACAAAGTTCGAGGGTACCATGAAAAATTTCCGTTATAATATTGACCGTTTTATCGATCTTTCTCTCACCTAAAAAAATGTTACAACTTTAAAAATTTAACATTTAATTCAAGATTATGTTTAAAGTCTCTTATATAATAAGTATACTTTGAGAGACTCAATATATTTGAGGTAATATCTAAGTTCCAAGGATAAATCTTATTTATAATCATCGGATCATCCCACCTTATGATAATCTTATGATGTGGGACAATTCAACTATTTATACGTAGTATATATTTATCACACCTACGTTATTTTTCAATGTGAGACGAATAACATATTTAAAAGTACACCATATTTTTTGAACCTAATTCGACATCCAACCCGATATAATAATAAGCAAATACTATATTATCTATTAATATTCATACGTTTTTTTTATCATAATTAAAATATGTGCAAATGATATGAACCTATACTCTAATGATAGAATTTTTTTTAACACAATTCTAATTATATAATTTAAACGTAGTATATTTACCACACCTACATTATTTTTCAATGTGGGACATATAAAATCTATAGGTAGAAAATATAATGATATACTTTTAAGAGTTCTTCAAGACAATACTTAAGAGACTTAAAAGATTTTGTGTTGATGCCTAAGTTCCAAGTATGCCTCCTATTTATAATTATAGAATCACCCACCTTATACCAATCTTTCGATGTGGGACAATTCTACTATTTATATGTAGTATGTTCACCACACCTACTTATTTTTCAATGTGAGACAAAACATACTAAAAAGTACACAATTTTTCATATTAAGAAGTCCACCATCTTTAATATGTGCAAATAATATGAAATTTATACTCTAATGATAGCATTTTTTACCACAAAGCTAATTATATTATTTTCATAATTTTTTTAACGATATTTTTTTTGACAAATGAAATATAAAAGTTTAATATAAAAATTGGAAATATCACATGAATATAATTTAGGAAATATACATATTATAATAATTAAAAGATTCTCCACTTTATTTTTTACATCAAAAATTATACTTTCCTAAATTTATTTTTGATGATGTGGACGCTCGAAAAAACTCTCTTTTATATATATACTAGTTTGAATGCCCGTGCGTTGCAACAGGGTAATTAACTTATTTATAATGAAAAAAAATGTTATCAGAGTTTAGTGTTTACATTCTATGTCTAATGATTTGTTTACATATTATTAAATATATCTTTCAAAAAAAAAAAAAAGATTAATATATACGTGGGTTAATTCTTATTTGTAATCATATAATCACTCCACCTTATACTAATCTTTCGATGTGGGATAATTCTACTATTTATAAGTAATATATTCACCAAACCTGGATTATGTTTCTGATGTGGGACAATTCTACTATTTATACGTAGTATATACTCATCAAACCTCCATTGTTTTTCAATGTGGAACAAATAACATACTTAGAATTAGACCATCTTTTTTGCACTTAGTTCGACATCCAACCAGATCCTGAATACCGAATACGGACAATTGCTACTCATTATATATAATAGTTATATTTAAATTTAATAATATGATCAAATACTCTCCACTAATATTTGTACGTTGTTTTTCTTCATTTTTTTTTATCATAATTAAGATACGAAAATGTCCCATGGTACCCCTTAATTTTGTCAGATTTTTCATGTTACCCCTACTTTTAAGAATATGCTTATGGTACCCTTAAGGTTCCATTTTTTTGCCTATGGTACACCCTAATGTAAAGGCTGTTAAAATGATGTTAAGTTTGATGGCATGACAATAAAATAACAATTAAAGATAGAATAATATCTCCTTTATTGTTTTATTGGTACGGATATCTCTCTCTTTTAAATGAAAATTTAATTAACTATATCATTGATGGGGCATATTCTGCACCCGCTGACCGAGTCGACATATTGAGCAAGGTCAAAGCCAAAAGACAGCAAGTCAACATATTAACAGCCTAACCGACGCAGCCTGTCGGCCTGTCACTTGGGTCTCGGCTGGGCAACTAGCCAGCCGAAGACACATCCGCGTACTCATATCCAAGACCCCTCGGCATGGAGTCAACCAGGCCAGCCGGCCTGCCATGGGTCCCTCGGCCGAGGGTAGAACAGTCTTTTCCACCTGCTTTGCCACTTGGCCACTACGTGACAAAAGGTGAAAGCCTATAAATACTCCACTTCTCTCATTGAGAAAGGGATCCGAAAATAATCGAATAACCCATAAACTCACTATTAATCTGGTATAAACTCCCTTATCTCTCTACAATATACTTTGCCAAGTAACACACAACTTAATCCCTTTAAGTTTACTGACTTGAGCGTCGGAGTGAGTACGCTCGGTACCAAGCCGAGCCCTCAGTTTGTTCATTGTTTCAGGAGAGGCCGAAAGGAAGAGTCAAGCAAAGTCATCATTCAACAAAGCTTACGTGGTCATAACACTGCTCCGAAATCACACCCGGAACAATCATTATAATATTGGAAATTTCTCATGGCAACCTTGAACTTTAATAGATTATACATGGTACTCATAATTTTAAGTTTCTACAAATGATGCCCCTGTGTTCACCTTTTTCTTTCCCAAAATACCATTTGACAACTTTCGTCATTACTCATATGACTTGTGACTCCTTTTTCTTTTGTTATCTATTACACAAACACTTCATCCTCTAGTTCCTAATTCCATATTTTATTTAATAAACTAACATCTAATACCTAAATAATAAAACACAAATGGCATGCTCAGTTACTCATCTAGTTACTCATAGGAGTAACGGCATTATGAAAAACTTAAACACAAGGTTATTATATGTAGAAACATAAAATTAGGGGTATTATGTGTAATCTATCAAAATTCGAGGGTACAATGAAAAATTTCTGTTATAATATTTACCATTTTATTGCTCTTTCTCCCACCTAAAAAATGTTACAACTTTAAAATTTTAACATTTAATTCAAGATTATGTTTAAAGTATACTTATATAATAAGTATACTTTGAGAGATTCAATATATTTGGGGTGATACCTAAATTTCAAGGATAAATCCTATTTATAATAATGAGAACACCTCACCTTATGATAATCTTCTAATGTGGGACAATTCAACTATTTATACGTAGTATATATTTATCACACCTACATTATTTTTCAATGTGAGACGAATAACATATTTAAAAGTACACCATATTTTTTGAACCTAATCCGACATCCAACCCGATTTAATAATAAGCAAATACTATATTATCTATTAATATTCATACGTTTGTTTTCTATTTTTTATCATAATTAAAATATATGCAAATGATATGAGCCTATACTCTAATAATAGAATTTTTTTTAATATAATTCTAATTATATTATTTAAACGTAGTATATTTACCACACATACATTATTTTTCAATATGGGACATATAATATGAAATCTATAGGTAGGAAATAATGATATAAATTTTTAAGAGCTCTCTAAGATAATACTTAATAGACTCAAAAGATTTTGGGTTATGACTTCTATTTATAATCATAAGATCACCCTGCCTTATGGTAATCTTCCGATGTGGTACAATTCTAATATATATACATAGTATATTCACCACACTTACATTACTTTTCAATGGAGAACAAATAACATACTAAGTACACCTTTTTTTTTTTGATACTCTTACATTATTTTCATACGATACTTTTTTGTCAAATGAAATATAAAGTTTTTATATCAAAATTATAAACATCACTTTAATATAATATAGAAAATGTATATATATGAGACAATTACATTATTTATACATAATATATTCACCACACCTACATTATTTTTCAATGTGGGACATATAACATACTAAAAAGTACATATCTTTTATATATAAAGTTTTTGTGTTAATACCTAAGTTTCAAGGATGTCTCCTATTTAAATTTATAGAATCACCCTACTAAACAGTACATATCTTTTATATACTATTCTTTCGATGTGAGATACATAATTTAATTATTTAGACGTAGTATGTTCATCATGCTTACATAATTTTTCAATGTGAAAGATATAACATACCAAGAAGTAAATGTCTCTTCTTAAAAAACCCATTATTGTATACGTATTATTTTTCTTTGAAGGTAAAACCACTTAGTCTCGATCGACGATCATTAGATAGGGATCTCTATATCGTACATATAACGACACATTAGCGCTCTATTAGTGCATTCAGGAGACAACCATTAGTAAAATCTTTAGTTTTGTACTGTGTTAGGAGACAACCATTAGTAAAACTCTTTGTTTTGTATTGTGATTTAACTTTGTGTATGTTGTAATGTTATTCTTTATAGGTTGCCTATGTGACACCAATATTAAGTGATTTTTGCTTCTCTTGTTCATGTTCTTAACTCTTTCCCGAGTAGTTCAAAAACAATATTTATGAGCTCAAAAAATTTTGGGTTGATACATAAGTTCCAAATATGTCTCATATTTATAATCATTGGATCACAATACCTTATACTAATCTTTCGATGTGGGACAATTCTACTATTTATATGTAGTATATTCACCCCACCTACTTATTTTCCAATGTGGGACAAAACAAACTAAAAAGTACACAATTTTACATATTAAGAAGTACACCATCTTTAATATGTGCAAATAATATGAAATCTATACTCTAATGATAGCATTTTTTACCACAAAGTTAATTATATTATTTTCATAATTTTTTTAACGATATTTTTTTGCCAAATGAAACGTAAAAGTTTGATATAAAAATTAGAAATATCACTTGAATATAATTTAGGAAATATACATATTATAATAATTAAAAGATTCTCGACTTTATTTTTTACATCAAAAATTATACTTTCCTAAATTGATTTTTGATGATGTGGACGCTCTCAGATCGCTCGAAAAAACTCTCTTTTATATATATATATATATAGACTAGATTTAATGCCCGGACGATGTCCGGGCCAATTTGTAATATCCTATATTCCTATGGTTATGATGTAATAATCTATGGCCCTATTTTCTTAGACTTAGTTTTGTTGACATGAACATATAGAAACTGAATATAACTTATATGATCTTAACTTTTCGCAACTTAACTTATGGAAAAATAGGTATGAATTGAGCTTAACTTTTCTGAACTGAACTTACAGGTGTTGAACTAAATAATAGGAATATTTATGATAGATGAACCATCTCAACCAAAACCTTAAGGTGATGGTTGAGGCCCAACTATTATAAATATTCCTGGTGATGGTTGAGGCCCAACTATTATAAATATTCCTATTACTAAACTTGTAGGAGCTTACCTTTTTTGCACTGAACTTTTAAGAGCTTACTTTTCTCAACTTATAAGAGTTGAACATTTAAAGAGTGAGACTTACTTTATTAATTCCAAAATAACATGACCAACTAATAAAATTTTGCCAATAATTTAAATCTAACTCTAATAGCAAGTGATTAAATTGGATAACATAAGTTAACCTTAGACTTGGAATTAGAATTTATACGACGTTAAATGTAATTTAAGTGTACCGTAAACCTCTTGCTCATAGTGCAACCCAAGTCAAATTCCTTGCTATAGTCAATTTTAACTCACGAAGATCGGACATTAGAGCACATTCGTTTCATGGGCTTATCCGGCAAAAATTAACTATATTATTATACTCCCTCTGTCACGATTTTTTTGTCATCCTATTCCATTTTTGCGTGTCTTCGTCAATTGTTATCTTTTCTATTTTAAGACTGAATTTAATAAGCAGTTTGATCACTTACACATAATTTGGTCCACACGGAAGGAGTACATTATAAAACATGGCTCCTATTACATTACATTTTTATTGAAACAATTTCATAAAAGTATATTTTTACAAATAATAAAATTATCTCGATCTATGCAAAAGACTAAAATAAGAGGGTCGTATTGAAGACCACTTTACATGAAATCAAATGGGCGTATCTTTGTCTATTGGAGTAATATGGCCAGTAAGTGGATCATACATCTGATGTATTACCACCAGTTTTTAGTTTCTGAGCATTATAATAAAGTTTTTGAGTTTTGTTTTAAAAATTATGAGTTTTACTATAAAGTTTCTGAGTTCATTCACTAAAACATTAAGCTCAAAAAATTTACAATAAAACTCAAAAATATTACATACAAACTTAGTTAAATTTGGGTTTTGACGAAAAAAAATTAAAATGTAACTTATAAACTTTAATAAGCTCAGAAAAAATACACATGCTCAAAAACAAATAAAATTTGAGGTAATAAGCTTAGAAAAAATACAAATATGCTCAAAAATAAATAAAATGTGAGGTAGTACATCCGATGTATGTTTCTTTTTCTCGTAATATGGCTATTCTTTTCAGGTTTCCGAATGTTGTTATTATCTAATGCTTCGTATCTTTCTTAAACCTCCATGTTAACATAATAGTAATCTTTGTTGACATTAGCTTTGTAACTCATACTATCAGAGCTATCCGATCCAGCATTGGATAGAAATTTGTATCTTGCCCACCTATAAATTAAAGTCTTGTGATAATAAAAGTATTATTGTGTTGTATGTAGGTTTGTATTACATGATATCATTTCCTAAGTTGTGTATCACTTAGGTGTATATATTTATTTTTACGAACTTCTGAAGTGCATTCACTATACGATGTTATCGCAAACATAGCTAACAAAATAATTGGAAATATCCACTACCCATTAATAACAAAATTATTAAAGCAAGATATATGTGAAAAAAGTGTTTTTTCATTATCACGGATTCAGGGTGTGCTCAAAACTTAATACACCAAATATATATACATATACCCAATGAAATCTTACATGTTTATTTAGTGAAATAAGACAACAGTTGATTGCATGTGGTAGGATGGATCAAATTCTTTAAAAAAAAAAAAAATTGCATGTTGTTTGAGTGTTTGTTGTTCTATATATATGATGTCAATTTGTATACGAAGTTTTACACTTATACCCTAGAGTGCAAATAAGTAGACATGTCGTATATAAACAATTTTTAAAAAACATCATGTAAAGTAATGCCTTGTGTTATACATAAACTCTAGCGACCCCAAAATCCAAACTCCCATCACTAGGGATGTCAATGGATCGGGTTCGGGTCGGGTGAAGCCTCATCCGTCATCCATCCGTCTTTTTAAAATCTCATCCAACCCGTCCGTCATCCGTGAAACATATCATCCGTCATCCATCCATCCATCATCCATGGATGAAACGGGTGGATCGGGTGATAAACGGGTGTTGTGCATTTATAATTTCAAGTTTAAAAAAATGATGATTTTTTTTTTCTCTACAAAAATAAAGTTAGATAATTAATTTAGTTTAACTTTCTAGTGGGTAGGCTTACAAAATATTTATATTGAGAGTAGAAAAAAATGAAAATTTAAATATTTTATATCTTAATAATGTGTTATATGTAATAAAAATTAAATAAAAAATAATAAAATCGGGTGATGGATGGATGGCGGGTGGATGTCGGGTGGAATTTCTTCATCCAACCCATCCGTCATCCACATCCGTTTCATCCGTCATCCATCCACCATCCATTTAAATCGGGTTTTCATCCATCTTTTAGGATCGGGTGGATCGGGTTTTGATGGATGCGGGTGAAATTGACATCCCTACCCATCACACTACAAATGCTTATTGGGGCTATAAACTTTACCAATCCACATAGTTGTTAGCGTCTTCATTCTCATTCTCTCGCTTTGATTAATAAACTATTTAACAAAATTTGTAATTTAAAATATTTTAATAAAACCGGTCAATTAAATATATCTCTCATTATAATTTGCTTGACCAACCTATTTACATTATTAAATCAATTAAATACCAAGAAATAACAGCTTACGGCCACCCAAAACGTAGTTTGCCATCTTAGACCTCGTTTGGTTACCTTGCTAATTCATGGGAATTTCATAATCCCATGAATTGTGTTTTCTAAAGCTTGTTTGGTTGCCCATTTTCTTGTAAAATGGTGGAGTTTAGAACTCCCTTGGAGTTTCCAATTCCAACATAATGGGGGAGTTTAATTACCCACCCCCTTCTTGGTCATTGGAAACTCCTACATCATTTGCTAATTAAATTTACTTATTTGCCCTTTTAAAAAGAGAGATTATGTGTTACTAATATTACGAAGGGATATATTGGTAATTAGAGATTAAAATCAGGTAAATTGACACATTTCAACCAAACAATATGGGGGAGTTTAATTCATGGGAAAAACAAACTCCCTCAAGGCAACCAAACATGTTTTTGTCAATTCATGTAATTTTATACGGGAGTTGGATTCCGGTGAGTTGCAAATTAACACAGGAATTTAACACCCGCATGAACTAAACGAGGCCTTAGTACTACAATCAAAGCTAAGGTCATCAAAGACGTGAACTCTTTCACATCATGTATAACAATTGTAAAATTAAGTTTTGCATGTTAACAATACAAAGTATACACGTTTATATCACAATTCTTTCCCTTACCTTATTCATCCTTATATGATAAGGGTCTTTTCTTGTCTCTTCAAACTTTATTACTACTAAAGTCACACATGTATAATGATCATTATTCTTGAGCCCTATGAATATGAGATTAATAAAAATAAAAATTATAGGTTAAAGTATATAGATATAATATAAAACGGCGATACCTTGAAATTATTGCATCTATAATAATTATCCTTTACCTTAAAACATACTTACCCTGTGAATCTGTGATCTGCTTTAAAAGATGAAATTCACTGTGAATCTGTGATCTGCTTTAAAAGATGAAATTCACATTACCTGAGATAAAAAAAGACAAAGATATTAATAACTCAAAACATATAGCCAAACTACAATAAAAAAGTAATATCAAAAATCAACGTAACGTCTCTTTAAATTATTGCTTAAAAGGAAAAAGAAACATTGGCAAACAATTTCATAAGAATACACGCAGAGTCATAGAATGATAACTTTTTTTGGTTTTATATATATAGGGGGGAGACCAGAAAGATTAGAAATTCTTGTATTCGAGCTATATACAAAGACTCAAAGAGTATCACTACTATCAAAACTCTAGTCTTAGCTGTGTACGTAGAAGTTTAACTCAGGTGTTTGATATTCAAGATAAAAAGTTGAATATATATTTATGGTGTTATAGTTGTATTGGAATCCGTCTAGCGTATTAACACGTTAGTTAAATTTATATTTTCTCATATTCCTCATCAAAGTAGTTGCAAAAATAGGATTGTAGTAATACTCAATTTCTATGCGGTGATAGTTTATCTAATACTTTTTTTAATTGAATTTTTAATCATCAATAAAACAATTGAGAATTAAAGGGGACAAAAAGAAAATTACAATCAAAAGTAAAGACGTGGGTTGAATTGTTTTCTTCTCCTGAATTATGAGCATTATATAAACACGTTTGGAGTAGTATTGTTTTTTTTTGGTCTAAACCATCCGGTAATCCGAACCACATCGGGCCGACTAATCCGGATTTCGGGGCGTGTCCAAGGATTACGGTATTTAAACCCCTCTCAATCGCAGTTGTGGGGGATCGATCCGCAGAACTCCCTACCAAGCGCAGCCCCATGCTACCACTGCGCCAACCAACGATTGGTTTTGGAGTAGTATTGTAGTGTTAGGATTCTAAGACTCGTAGAGCATGTCAGATAGTTTAATTTCCAATTCCAAATCAAATGCTTCCTTTAATAATCTAGATAGATATAGATTATAAAAAAGTTTAGTTCAGTTCAGTTTAGTTCAGGTCCATTTAGTTCAGTTCAGGTCCATTAAGTTCAGTTCAGTTCAGTTCAAACGGATTCAGTCCAAAAGAACAAGGCCTAAAATAAACACAAGGTATGGAAAATGAAGTTCCAACCCCATATCATCCAGATATAATTCCTGATTTTAAACGCATACCATGCACAAAACAAACGCCCCTTTATGATTCATTTTAATATCTCGATACCACACTTCGCATGAGCCGTTAAAGAGAACATGGAGTATACTAGGCAGAAGCGCGCCAAAGCCGTAGTAATTGATTGTGTTGAAGCTTCTGCGTTTTAACCAGAAAAACAATGTCCGAAACTTGCAACAACGCCAACGCCGTCTCCGTCCGCCGTCTGTGCGCCTTAATCCACCGTTCTCTCCACCAATTTCCGGTAATCATTTTCACACTCTTCTTCCTACTCCGTTCTTTTACTTTTTTTTTTACACTGATTTTTCTCCTAATTTACCCCCAATTTTATCAGTTCATCTCAATTTGTCACAGGAATTGAAGCAGAGTTCTTCGAAACACGAAACCGAAAAAGATATCCTCGTTTCTCTCTCTCAGGTGTTTTTCTCTTTCTTTTTATTCATTACGATTTTGTAATTGTTGTGTTAATTTTATACCTTCAACTTAAAACCCTAATTTTTCCAGATTGTTCGTCAAATTCGGCACTGGATTAATAATGAAGACACTGAACAACAAGAATCATACACCTGTCCAATTTTTGATTCACAGTCCGCGGAGCATGAATGCTTGCCTTATATAGTTTCCATTTTGGTACAATTTCATCTCTTATCTGTTTATTTATTTCAATTTAATGCAATACCTGAGATTCAGCCTTCGCGATATATTTTGGTGTAATTTTTAGGCTAGCCACCTCCATCTTAACTCGAATGATATTCTCATTTCCGACATGATTTATCATCTGTTGGCGGATTTTTGATTTTTCTGTGCTTTCCCCCCGATGCTTCCTATAGCTATGAGCCTATGATTATGTGAAAAGTAAAAAGTCAGTAGCATAGAGGTATATGATAAAATGCAGCTACTTGGAAGAGATACTTTGATTTTGACATAATTTCGAGTAAAATTGCCATTAGGATGTGCTTGTTGATTTCATATGGCTTAAATTATCACAAACCATAACAAACATAAACATGAATCCATTGTTGGACACTTGGACCTGTCAACATCGACATTGATGAGTTAGGCCTGGACAACATGTATGTAGGCCTGTTCCTCTTATAGGTAGCTCAGGAGTCAAGACACCATTTTATCTGCTGATGAGTGATGAAGCTTGGACATGATCATGAATTTCCACATCGTCTCAGCCAATGAGAGAGTATCATGTAGAAGGTAGATGGAGTTTGGGCGGTGGCACGAGGTGGCAGTTTAGGTTGTAAACCATAGGGTAGAAGGGAAAAGAGAGACAACTGAAAAATTAGAAACACAGTGGAGAAGATAGAAAAGAGGAGAAAGAGAGAGAGAGAGAGAGAGTTTGAGTTTAGTTAGTGCTGTTGAATTCTAAAAGACACCAGGATGTTATTTCAGATCGACTGTTTTATTAATTGTTCGAATTTGGTAGGGATTTTCTTAAATCCAAATTCATGATTTTTCTGAAACATTATTTGGCTCAAATATGAATTTGAAGATAAAATTCTAGTTCTCAAATACACCATTACATAAATCCGGATCTGATATGTTTAGTAGTTACATTTCTTCATGCTCTTTGGACGTGCACTGCGGGCGAAATATTCTTCATACATTTTACGGTGTTAACTTGTTAACTATTGTTCATTTAAGAATTTGACTTGATAGCATGATCTTGTTTTTGTTCGTTTGTCTTGTCATTGACAGATTTCATTGCTGAACGTTGACAATAAATACATCCATCATTTGGTCGGCAACAATTTTCTGGTCATCGCAGAGTATCTTCTGGCCTTTGTATGCTACTATGTACCTCTGTGGCTTACTATCCCAGATTCCCAGCTTATAAGGAAGTTGTATTTGTTCTCAAATTAATTGACTTGTAAAAACCAATTGCAGGGAGACAACTGGGATACATTTATTCGTCTGTTATGTGTTTCGTTTGAGTTTGGATTAGGCAATATCATACAACCTTCTGTTAATGGAGTTGAGAACTTGAACTCTATCCCAGCACACTCGAGTCACATTCTAAATTGGAATGGTGTGACTGTAATTACTCGGGTACTGCGCGGTATAGTAAAAGATTTAAAGGGAGAGGAAGATGCGGAACTTGTGGGGATAGTATTTGATTTGTTAAGTACTTCTCTTTCGGAAGTTCCATGGAATATTTTAAATGACGTTCAAAATGACACCACTGCTGATGTTAGAGCTAAAGCTTCTTCTGGTGATGGAAACACAGAAGTGAAGATCCTGTTAGCCGGAAATATTGTTCAGCTTTTATGCTCTTTAATTGGATTAATTGGTTCTGCTGAAGCTGTAGCTGGTTCTCTTAATAAGAATGCCATTCTTCACAAGATCTGTGACATTGTTCCTAAAGTTCTACGTTGGTGCTTAGCTGAAGAGCAGAGTTTTATATATGGACGCATTCTTGCATATTTTCAGCACAAATTTTTGGTAAATATGTATTTGATTTTTGTTGCTTATAAACCGGACCTAGTGGCAGTAGACTTTTTTTTTTATGTGAGCAAAGTGTATACTATTGTTTGAGTGATTCCTTGTCCCTTTACTTAACTAAATTACCAATTTACCACGCAGATGCTGATGATAAGACTCAGCTTTCATATGCAACTCGATCGTTCAATTTCCCTCTTATGGTTGCAACTCCTTCATGAGTACTTTCAAGATTTACTCTCTACACCCTTGTCTGTACTTCCGTCTAATCAGGATGATTCTCTGGAAGATTCTCCGTTTCTTTTATCTCTTTATGATCAGGAAGTTTGTCATCTTTCTTCGTGCCATTTGCAACGACAGACTGTTTTCCTGTTTATAAGATGCTGTCTTAGTTTGATAGACCCAAGAAATTCCTCTCACTTGACTGTTGGTGGTAAAAGAACAAGTTCCCTCTTTGATAATGACTCAAACACAAGTGACAATTATTTTGTTAGAAAGAAGGGGCTTCTCGAGTTTTATGGATGGCTTCAGGAGAAAGCTCCTCTTGCAATCTGTTCAGAAAATCAAATGCATCTAGCGAAGTGCATCAAATTTATTTCATCCTTCGTCAGACTGTACATGCATGAGGTTCGTTTTTTCTGCCTAATAGAGTTTTTATATCTTAGTTATGTGCTTTAAGAGTTTTGACTGCTTTTGTATGAAAATTGCCGTGATTTCATCTTGCCTTTTCCTTGTTTTCTTGGTTCATTTTGTAAGCTTATAATGTGGTTGTAATTAACTTACCGTAGTTTGTGTCCCCTTCTTCCTTCATCGGAGCTGTGTCAGCTAAGTGGTGGAGTTATTAGAATAAGTTTAGGCATTTATTCATCTCATGACTAAAACTAAATTGTTCCACACTATGTTATTAAAGACCTGTTTTAGCTTCATATTCTTTCATTCAAAATATAAACAAAAGGTAAAAATGTGAAAACCAATATCACCCACACAAGTGTCAATACATGGCAGTACATCTGAAACGGTTAGAGAAGAGATAATTGGTAGTAATTTATCGACTAAGTTCTTTTTATTGCATGTCTGAAAGGTTCTGTTCTGTACTTAATGATGTTTTAATCTCTGAACCCCTCTTCATAGTTATATTGTTTTGTGTGCGTTGTGGTCACTTTATGGTGTCATGATTAAGTATCATTGAGAAGGTTGATGTCTTTCTGGTTGCTTACTTCACTCTCTAATGTACCATTAGGATGATATGCTATTTGAAGTACTCTTGCAAATGTTGTGGCTGTCATCTTGCTCTGAAAGAATGTAAGTATGGGACTATGTCTGTTAAGTTGCTTCCCGATTACCAACATAATGGCTATAAGGTTTGAAAAATATCTATGCCTGTTAATGGTTTCTTTATGTTTTCCAGAGACAGAAGATCTTGTTGCGACACTGAGGGGGATATTCTTTTACACATTTCTAACCTTTTCAACCCGTTACTTGTGCTTCATGTATTGCTTTCTGAAGTAAGTATGTCACGTCTATTTTGTTATTCATTAAAACTTTATTTGAGATTTGAAGTAATAAGTTCTCTTGCAGTCCTAAATGTTAATATTTTTATACTTTCTGTGTTTCTTTGCATGCAGTTGCAGTATGATCATCAACTGCTTCTTGACTATCTTATTTCAAAAGATACAGGTAGCAAATGCGCTGAATATCTGTTAAGGTAAGCTTATTTTTAAAGCTTCTGGTTATGCTTATTGCTTACAGACGTAGGAACTGATAACCATGTCGGTGAATTTCCAGTCATTCAGATGCATGGTACATATTATATATCATGTAGTATTTGTTCACTATGTTGCTGGAGATCTATCCGGTGAAAATTAGGAACTGTGCTATGGGGAGGGTGATACAGTTGAATTAGTAGAAAAAATCTGATGTCTGACTCATCATATTGATTTGTTTTTAAGTTTTAGTTTGGCTATTTTGCACTATGGTTGAATGAGGAAGGATGTTATACTCAATTTTTACAAAAATTTTGATGTCCAACTTTGCAAATAAATAATGCACACGTCTTATTTGTCCATTTAGGTCCTTGCGCACTATATGCGATTCGTGGAACCTATTTCTCCAGCTTTTGGCTGGCGAAACACACTTTTGTCAAAGTAATTATGAAAATAGATGCAAGAAAATGAGGACATTTCCTGAAGATTCTTGTGCACACCAAGTAGCTGAGCAGTATGAGAAAGAGGACCAGCCAGGGACCAAGGTTTTCTTGAATTACACCATCAGAATTGAGGATGCTAAATTGTGTTTGCTGTCTTTGAAATGTGCCATGAAAAAGCTCCATAAGAAAAGGCTATTTCCATATAATCCTGAGGTGCTAATAAGACGGTATGTTTACCCATCTATATTTAATTGAAATAGGTGTTCATCTCCCTTGACGCACTGAGGTTATGTTGTGGTTGTTTTCATTCTATTAAACTGGTGCTGTCCGTCTCATATTCTGAGACTTGACTCTTTTGATTTTTTATATTGACCCGTGACTAGAGTTAAAAGTGTCAAGCTAATCTTTTCCCTAACATCAATGTACTGGGTATAAATATAATAGCTCTCTATGCTGCGTTGATTTAATTCACATCCAACTGTCTGTTATATAGATGAAAGCGGGATCTGTTTGTGACCAGTGCTCACCTCTAAAGTAATACTGATCTTAGATTATTTCTGCAATTTCGTTGTGTTTGCAGTATAACTAGGTTTGAAGTCTTGTGTGATCAGAATTTTTAGTGGCGGGGGAATTAAACTGGTGCAGGAAAATAAAGAATTAACGCACTTGGATTACACTGGACACTGATATCTTTTCTTTGAGGAATCAATTGTCAACTATATGTGAGGTATGTATGATGAATGCTCTTAACAATTCATTACTGTGCTGAGTTCATTTAATTTCCAAAATGCAGTTGCAATGGAATTAACATTTACACTCTTTTTGTGTTATTTTCTAATGCTCGGAGACATGTTTGTTGGTTCAACTCTTTGGCCAGCTTCAATGTTGCAGACCAGTGCATTTTTCCAGGATTGTGTTCGTGTGGCTAAAACATTAACTCTGCCATTTTTGATTTCTGCCGATAAATTTGCCGAAAAGAAATTATTTGGCAAGTTATATACTCTGAGAGACTGTTTGGTTTAGGGCTCTCAAGAAAGGCAAGGAAACGCCAGTAATGATATCCTTTAGTGTTTGTTTCACTTTCACCCATTTCCCCTTAAGGTTTTGGAAACCCCAAAATTCCTCTACTTTCATTCACCATCCCCAATTCCCCTCCTAAAATTTCGGAAACCCTTACCCCATCATCCAAATGGGATAACTTCTCGAAAAGCTCTTCAATCTTGTGAGGGGGCATTTCCATCCACGGACAAGTTAGCTCATGCCTCACAAAGTATACCTTTCTCATCATCAGGGTGTGGCAGTATCTAGTGGTGGACTGGTGGTTCAACGGCTCCGATTACTCGCTGGGAGGGCAGAGCACATCAATCATCTTAAGTTTGATGTCGAAAGCTGGTACGTTAAGTGCTGCGAAGCTATGCCCTGCTTTTTTGTAGCTTGTACCACCATCATGCAGCATTCTCTTTTTATTTGGGGTCTTCCATACTTCCATCTTCTTTACCTAAATCTGTGTACGTCTTTTCATTACTTATGTATTCGTACTCTTAAAGAGTCCAATTCATTGCACTGTCACTGTTCCGAAATGTTGCCTATGTCTGATAAACTTATAGTAGTCCTTGGGGTATCCTCTGTGGCTCTGCACCACTGAAAAGGATCTTTTTTTTGAAATGCTTTTAATGCCAGCTAGACTGTCTAAAAAGTAAAAACCCCTTTAATCAAATAAGAATAATTAGATATTAGTTGCTGCGTATTATTTGAATTGGTCTTACATGAAAAATATTTGTCTCGTTGTTCAACAAGGGTCGTGATTTAGGAGTGTACAATACTGTACATGTTCTATTCTTGTGAAGTAAAACATGTTTACCCTTTGGTCGTCACGTTTACTTCAAGAATTTATCATATTCGTAGTAATTTAGATTTTAAAATGTGAATAATATGAACTATTAAACTTAGTTAAGAAAAGCCAATGCAAAATTTACTTCAAAATTTTAACAGCCATATTAACTTTTGTGTAAAGTGGTGAGGATTTTATAATAGTAATTGGAAAAAAGCTCTCAACAAGATTCTGGCCAATCGGACGGTCGTAATTTTTACAAGAAAAGAAAACGATTAATGAGTTGAATGGAAATATATGATATAGTATTCCTTGTGAGAGGAAATAGACCTAAAAGAAATGGAGAGGATCCTCGCTAATTGCTGACAACAATTGATAGTAGATTCAGTAACTTCGTGATTTTCATTCTGAATAGAACAAATAAATTAAGCAAGCAAGGAATTTCCCATGCAAATTCTTACAAGGGAAAAGAAAATAAACAATAAAAGTAAAGGAAAATTAAGAAAATTTTCTCGCTAATTTTTTCTCTAGCAGTCAAACCCTGATGACTGACAAATCTATAATTCTATTATTGTACTCGATTAAGTAGGGTGCTTAATGGTGTCGCCCAATCGCTTTTCCGCAACGGAGCATGTTAGTAGGAGGGAAATACTCATTAGCCAGGCTCATTTGAGAGTTCCAGACCCTGAGGTAGAGCTGTTGTCCTAGATACTGGCGTGCCCACATTGCAGACCTCACATTCCACATACCTTGGTTGTCCAATGACACCAGTATTGCAGTCCATGAATTTGGAAATACCTACAAATGTTCACCAAATAATACCAAGGGTCAAGCAAATGAATTGTCCATATAATTAATTAGTTATTAGCGCTTGTATATATTGAGCATGTAAGGGTCTGTCTAGTGTTGTAAAGTTGGTGAGATGAAGTGCAGAACATGGCAATGAGACAATAGGCAGATGGTGTTTTTTTTCTTTTGTTTTTTTTGGGTGCGGACTGGGTAGAAGTGTAGAACCACAACGGCGATAAAGCATTGCCTCACAAGTTTTAACACCGCTCCATTTATAAGGTCTCGAAGTCGAGACCTCACCTCTGTTAAGGGTCATCCCCCCATAAGGCATAAGTTGATCTAAGTGCTCAGGGACCAATGTTCTACGGAGTATGTATTGCCTAGTTATTAAAATTTGAGTTTTGATCCAAAACATGAAATATGGTCTCCTTGGTTAACTAAATTACCCCTTCTTATTCTGTATTACTTTGGATATATTAAAGGGACTCAGTAGAGGAATTCCCCTACGTAAAACGTTCTTAAGTGTGTTGGATGATGGAGAGTGAAGGTGTTATCCGGAATGTATAAGATCTGGAATACATACAATAACTTACAAGGATGCAGTTTATTTTTAATGTTGGAGTTCAAGGTGCGGTAATATACCTGAGTAGTGTGTCTCGTAAGGGCATCCTTCCGATTGTAAACCCTCCGGCTGTTTGGCGTCCATTTACCAGCACCAAAACTGCAAATTTGTCACTTTAAATGTAAGCCGCATTTCACAATTGATAAGTGGGATTCAAGTTATGAGATTATCTCACATGTGAGACCAACCCTTTTGTCCGAGATGGTCTCACGTGTGACATGTGAGACCAACCCAAATACTAGTGCATTTCTCATTTTATTATCTTGTTAGTCTCACATGCAACACCGTCTTGTAGGAGTTTTTGCGTTCAATGAATCACACTAGATGAAGAAACCTACCCGACAACCCAGAAATCGTATCCATCAAGATGCCAAGACTGCAATGTGTTCTCATCGTTTTGAAACACAACCTCGATGAAATCGTGGAGAGAAGCGCCCAAAACAGATGTACCCAGGTACGCGGCACCATCAGATGGGCTGCTCTGGATGGAATTCAAGCTGAATACTCCGGGAATGTTAAAGTAATCAGCAAGCTTCAATGGGGTACCAGGATGAATATAAGACACTCGGTTAATGGCATAACGTTGTTTCCCATTGATCAGAGGTGCGGAGTTGCCTAAAACAAAGGTTTTTGAAATTGGGATTGCGCCATAGTGGTATGATCCCTGTGGATTTGGCCTGGCTGCATTTGAAGTTAGATTCCACCTGAAGGATCTGGCCTGCTCCATAGACCAATGGTATTCGCCAGCAGGGGGAGCAGGCAAAGGTCCAGAGGCCTGCGTTTTAGAGTTGGAGTAGTGGAGAACCGCCATTGCAGTGTGGACAATCCGAGAGAACCGTGTGGAAGCGACAATGTAATAGTCCCTAGGAGCTTGGTCTAAGGTCACAAGAATTGAAAGAGACTGGCCCACGTGCACGTCAACTGAATCGTATACATTCTGAAGAACATTAGATCCTTCAACCTCAACCACCTTCAATTTGTGACCCTGGATCCTAAAGTTGAATGTGGTGGATAGCCCTACATTTGAGACTCTGAACTTGTATGTTTTACCTGAGAGACAGAAACGAGGACAGTTTAAATGAGTTTGTGTCAGTACCAAGAAGCAGAACCATGTCCAGTATTAGTGCATAGCGGTTCTGGCACGAGACGGTCTCTCTATGAGGCATCACAGAGATTATTTCATTGAGATACAAGTGTAAGTTAATCAATCTTGAAACTTTTTGAAGTTAGTACGATGCTGACCTTGGTCGGCAGTGAAAGAGGTACGAGTTCGGCCATTTATAAGCAAGCCATCAGGGAATGAAAGAGCCTTTCCTGCATCCAGGACTCGCTGTAGAGTCTGCATAATGCAATATGTGTCACACTGTTAAAATCAAACTGAAGTAATTATACTGAACCATAAACTTGGTACATTTTATACAAAATGACTAACCTTATGGCTAGTCTTGTACCAATCACCAATAAGCAAAGAGAAGTCACCGGCAGGGTTGGCATAGGGAACCGGAATCCTAGGCCTAGAGTACACGTTAAGGGCTCCAAACCCACCAGCTGCTCGGTGCATCCCAGTCGATGGGAAGTATGTGTAGGATCCAATTTGATCCTTGGGCTGGAAATTGTATGTGTAGTTCGAATTAGGAGGGATTGGGCAGTTGGTTCCCAGGACTCCGTCTTGCCACGAGTTTTTCCTTTGCTTAATTCCATTCCTGTTGTTTGCAGGTGTTCGTAAGTACTACTACATGCCGTAAGGATAGCATTTGCTACATTTGAACATCACACAATTCGAGAAGCAGTGGCGGATCTAAATGGTGCTTTTAGGTACGAGTACAAATGTCTTAAACGAACTTGTCAGATCAACTATACTTTTACGCATTCATTATCAGCTGGTATAAAAAAATGTCGCATATAAGTTTTTGTGTTAAGTTAATCAAAGTCTTTGTTTAGTGGTTAAGATAGACGTACAACTAGGGAGTAATAAGTAACTAAAGGTACAGGTTCGGATCTCCCTAGCCTCCCTTTAACCAAAAGGATAATTAGTTAATTACTGGAAGTACTTGAAACTAGATCACAACAAACATAGATGGTGATTTGGTGACTACGAAATCGGAAAGGTAAGCTATAGTCAACAATTATGGAAGAAGGAAAAGAAAAGAGGATACCAAGTGAGAAGGAAAGGCTCATCCAACTTATTAAAAACATTTAGTACAATGTTGTCATTTGTGACACAATCCAATTGAGGTCCAGGAAACTGTCCATTTATTAGTATGCCCTGCCCAAATTATACAAACCAACAAAATTAGTTTCATAGATCTCTAGTACTTACTAAAACCATAATGTACCCAAAAAAACACACAACCCAAAATAGCTAAATTCAAAACTAAACTGAAGTTAAGTCCAAAGGAACGAGTCCTAAGTAATACAAGCATTGTGAGTTTGTGACCGTGAGTTGTTAAAACCAAACACCAGTAAGCATCAAGATTATCAATGTGACTCCATTTATTCTAGCACCAAAAAAACAGTACAGTAATTATTGTAGTATAAGACTGTTTTACCGTGTTAGACGGTCCTTTCATATATAGAGTACGAGTAGTAATTAGTGTTTAAACAATAAAAGCCAAGAAAGAGTAGCATAGAAGTGGAAGGTAACCTGTTGGGGGACACCAAGAGGATAAATAGTTCCGTAAGTGACGGTCCATGTGAAAAACCTATAAGGGTCATCTGCATTTGTGATGGTAAAGCTGAATATGGCAACAATGGCAATAATGTAAGTTAGTATGAAGGTTGTTCTCGCCATTGTAATGGCGGAAATTAATGGAGACAGAAATCTAAGGTAGATAGTGAGATCTGAGAAATGGGGATTAGTTGCAGGAATGCAGTGCAACGAGTGATTTAAGTAAGTGAAGGAGATAAAGAGAGAGAGGAAGTGGGTGAAGAATTGAAGATAAAGAAAAGTGAGTGATAGTTGATCATTTTAAATACTAATAGTGGCTACCACTGTTTACTTGTTTCACAGTTCATACCACCGCAAATGGTGCTATTTTGTGGGACCTTTTGGGGCCGCCTTCTAGTTATTTTTGAATTCACGATCGCCCGTCTTATACGTCGAAAAAAGAATTCTTCAATCGGTTGTATTAACAATGATAAGAAAGTTACGGAGTAGTAAGTTTATTTGTAAATTTATTGAGCTAATTTTAAAATGAACTTAGTAACTTTGTGAAAAAGTTTAGTAACTTTGTAAAGGGATTAAGAAACTTTACAAAATAGCTTAATATGCATTATACATACAACTGGTTATTGGATCTATTAACCAGACAAAAGTCGTCAATAAAATTACTTCACATGATCTATTTATGTAAAAACATTATATGCTGCATTACAAACTAGGTCAAGATGTGGATAACTCGCATCTAGAGCCGAGCCAAAACATGGGAGAGCAACTTTCAAATGCGGGTTCAAACTTCAAAGGTGCATCTCCCCGCTCCCGGTTCTGGGCCCAATTTTAGACGCGAGTCTCTCACATTTGGGCACAGATTAATCTGCATATTGCCGAATACCAAGTCTTCTAGTTCCTCTACTCGTTCTATTTATTCCTTATTTTTCTTTTCTCTACTCTTTAACAAAATCAATAAATACAGTCTAGTAACGTTATTGTTTGTTAGTTGGGACCCCAGATTCAAATTGGCAATTATGGACGCGGTTTTGATTTTTTTTTTGTTATCGGTATAGTCAATTGTCAAAAGTGCTATTCCTCTTTTCTTTTCTTTGTCAATAGTGTGGCTGTAGTATGCCGAGAAGAGTGGGGAGTATATAATAATTTAGAGGTGTGCAGCTGGCAATTTGGTATACTTTATACGCGTTTTGGCGTCACGTTATTTACACTCCTCTATTTTACTCTTGACTCCTGCTGCTTATTTTGTATGCCTGCCACTGCCAGTGTGTCAACTGTTTTCTTCTCCTTTATATGCCCTTTTTTAATTGTTTCTTCAACCCTGACTCCATAAATAAAACATACCCCGTATTAATCGCTTTATTTTCTCTCGAAAGAAAATTGAAAATTTACAATGGGGCTATTGCCACTTTTCGATAATTGATGTTTTTCATAGTTAAATGTCCGATTGAAAGTGTATGTTTTTAAGACCGTGTAATAAGAAGAAACAAATAACTATTACAGTATTACTCCGTACATTAAAACTGATCTGACTCTATAATAATCCCGACTACGCCGCTGACTATTACCCCAACTTTTTTAGCTTATCCCACATGATTCCATGAACTATAGACTATACGGTTAATATATCATTCACTAAGGCTCTTTTTTTTGGATCAAAACGAATACGATCTCGAATCGAATCGAATCGAACTTATAGGATTCGAATCAACTTATAGGATTTGAACTTATAGGATCGAATCGAACTTATAGGATCGAATCGAACTTATAGGATCGAATCGAATCGAACTTATAGGATCTCGAATCGATCGAACTTATAGGATCGAATCGAATCGATAGGATCGAATCGAACTTATAAGATCTCGAATCAACTTATAGGAGTTCTAACTTAACTTTATTTTATTTTATTTTATTTAACTTAATTATTATTATTATTATTATTATTATTATTATTATTATTATTATTATTATTTGCCAAGAGAGAACATTGATAAAAAAAAAAATTATAGTCTAAAACACAAGGGAAAATAATACTAACATTTTTCCGCTTTATATGCATTGGTTTCTTCATATATTATACTTTCCATATTATCATAATCCTCATCACTTTCATCTTCACTATCACTCTCAACAACGGATCCATTGCCTCACCAAATGTTTTTGACTATGTTGTTTCGTACCTAATACTGATACATGGTCTTATTCCGCTTTTTATCAAACATGCCCAATCTATTGTGACGCTGAAATTATTAATGAGAGGAGTGATTTTTTTTTTTAAAATAATAATGTATATATCGAATAATTAATGTCAAATGTTTTTGTATCGGTCTTTAAAAATAATACTCCGTATATAGCTTTTCTGAACTAAATTTATAGGATTTGAATTTTTTCGAATCAATTTATAGTATCGAATCGAACTTATAGGATCGAATCAACTTATTTGGATCTCGAATCAATCGAACTTATAGGATCGAATCGAATCAACTTATAGAATCGAAATGAATCGAATCAACTTATAGGATCTGAAGTGAACTGAAATTAAGTGACTTTAAGTCCAAAAGAACAGAGCCTAACTCTGCAACTCAAACATAGATTCCCTTCCCGTGGATGATTGCTATTTTACCGTGGAAACAACCATGTCATAGTATCAAGTTATCAACCATATTTATCGGCACATGCTCACATACAGCAATCTCTGAAAGTGAGGGTAAGAAGAGACAGCGGCCCTGTTCGTCTGTTTGGCATATACCCACCAATTGGACGAATTAAATTATATACGTACAGTACAAGTATAAGACATAGATTGCGTAAATTAAAGCCCTATTTTATTAGTATTAATCACCATATTATATTTAAGGTGTTTGTTAATTATTAGATTTAGATTGTCAGATTATTTTGTCCATATTTACTTAAAGTAAACTGCTATTACTATAAATAAACAACAATTGGTCTTAATTTAATCTCTCGTAATGTCCTTTTATTTACGCTTTTATTTAAATCGTGTGTAAAAACCGTATCAAATTAAGACGGTTACATCAGAGGAGTAATAAATTTTTTTTTTTTTTTTTTTTTCAAGATATTATTGAATGTCATTGCGGTGCTTACGTGATTCGCATCTGTGTACGTCGTACTTTTCACATGGTTAAGTCTGGTAGTTACCTTGCCCATATTGTATGTATGGGCCTTATTTATGGTTGGATGGTTGAACTTCTCAATAAATCCACTACTGATACTCTTCACATGCATGGTTTACTTCATTTGACTTGTTTGGTGTCACAAATTTGGTTGACTTGGTAAAATCTTTAAATTTTGCTCATTTTGGAAGGGAAAAAAACTGAAGAAGTATTGTAGTAACTGATTATGAATAAGTTTACGAGCGGTGATAAACAATGTAATGTCTGTGTCTTGCTATACCCCAAATCTCAATCGTATTCACAAATATATTGCGTTTGTAGCATCGCAATTGATAAGGCATGAACAAATCACGACTTCACGAGTATAGCTCAATAGCTACCTAAGCCTATTCAACACAAGTCTTACAACTTGTGTACTGTGTTTGTGTAGTGTTAGTAGGAATGACAATAGATCAGATCTGGGTAGGGTCTGATAGGATCCAGATCCATATCCGTCACACCAACGTTGGATCCATATCCGATCCATATCCGTCGGATCCAAATTTTCCACATCCATATCCAGATCCATTTTCAAATAAGTGGATCCATATCCGACTCATATCCACGGGGTCCGAAAAATTAGGATCCATATCCTACCAATCAGGGTCCCGATCCGCGGATCCGTTGCCATCTCTAAACACAAGTGACAATGAGAGAGCACCTAGTAATTCAAGTATTCAACCTTGTCAATCGGGCACTACTCCGCTATTCAAAACACACCTTATAAAGTTAAGAATATTAAAATAATGCTCTCAGACCTGTTACATGACAAATGTCAAAATACTTTTCATATTTAACCTTATCATACCCCTTTCTATCCATAACCCTTACAATTAATGGCTAGAATTTAAAGTCAAGTACTCAAATAATGAGGAGGGACTTGTGGACTGGAGACTTGGCATACAATCCAAGGAAATCTAACTCAAATAAGAACTTTAATTTTGCAAATCAATGTTCTACAAATACTTCCTCCGTTCTTATATGATGTACCCATTTGTTGAATATATGAGTGGAGTATTTTAATAAAATGGGTACATCATATGAGAATGGAGGAAGTAATAGATACAAGCACAATTAAGGGTAATTTGGATTAAGCAAATGATTAAGGTGGGATCAAACTTGACATGCGTTGTCCGCCGAATATTATGACACTATCTTTACATGTTTGTTATCCACTCGCTTCCTCTAATTTAGGAAGTGTCCACCGTTAATGGTGTGTGTTAATTGATAAATGATTTCAACTTTGGCAAGGTTGGCTCACACTAATTGAGTAATTTCTATCACGGAATATTTGGACAAATTCTTATTTAAGACGGGTTAAATAGTGTGGATGAGATAAAAATAAAATGTATTAAAAAAATTGTCTAAAATAGTTAAATGAGATCATGCTTGACCGATTTTAAGGTTAAAACGTATACCACTGTCTTGAGAAAGAATAGAGCATTTATCGTTAGATTTATGATGACCGTAGGTAAGATGGTGTATGATAAAATCGACAATGTGAATTAACAAAATACTATATCCACTCCCGAAAAAAAATCTAAAATTACCAAAATTCATTTTTTGGGAGGGAGCATAATTTATGTAAACACCATTACTTCTTTTTTAATTATACGAAATTAGGTAAAAGTGATGGGGCACGGAAATTAGGCACAAGCCATTGGGCTCAAATCAAAGCACAAAATTCTTGAGACTCCTATCAAGGCCCAAGACCTCTAGACAAATCTCCAAATGGCCAAAGGTATGCTCGGCGCCACCAGCAGCCGAGGCCAGGACCCCTGCTGAGCCGATGATCCGCAGTTTGGCCACGACTCAGCCCCAAAATTACCGTTCTATGCCAGGTTAATAGCACAGACGAGGTCGCGTGGATCTCCCACGTGATCACCCTCAATCCGTACAGATGTTTCCTATAAGTAGGACCATTATTCACCTCATAAGATATCAAACCTCTAACTCTTTGAATACTTTCTCTCATTATAATAGTCGGCTAAGGACAACACTTAAGAGTAATTCAGTCGACCAAAGGTAGGTTTGCATCCTTGTTTCAGCACCAAGTCGGGAGGAAGAGAACAAGTTCAAGGATCTCACGTCCACGGATCCATGGACAAGACATCGGATTAAGCTTAGCATAACTCAAATCATTCCTGAAGTCTAGTGTAATTTGTATTTTGCCATTAAATATGTTTTTCCCCGAGCTTAAGTGGGATGATGTTTAACCCATTTTAATATTAAGACCTATACCTCTATCTTAATTAAGAAGTACTACCTTTAGATTGATAGTGAATATATGTAAAATGGTGTATAATGAAATCAACAAATTACTATATCCACTGAAAAAGAAAACGTTAATTACTCTTTTTTTTTTTGGGAAATGATAAACTTCAGATAATGATACAAGAAATTTATTAACATCGCGACTTATAGAAGTCCCAACTCCTAAGTCCTAAGCATCATTACACAAACATTAAAGTTAACTAACTGAAAAAGAAAACAAAAATTATATGCTCGTTCTGCATGCAACATCAAGTTTTTAAGCATATCAAATTACAAAAATACAAAAGTTCATCATAGAATAATAAATTGTTTTACAAATCAATGATCCTAACAATCTCATATAACTTGAGAGAATTATCTTCTGCCAAACAGTGCAATATTATCAAACGGTAACTAAGTTAACTGCTCTACACAAAGGGCAGCTCAGGTTTCTTTCGAGCCACCTGAATATACAACGATGATGAAACGAGTGTCCACATCCCAATCTAATAAGCGTGCAAGCGTTTGCCTCTTGATGCCATGTGAAAACAGGGTTGTGCCTAACCTTTCCGGTATAGGGAGCAAGACAAATAGCACATTCACCGCGCTTCTCTTCTTTCTTGGTTATTACATAATCATTCCCAATTTTATCCCAATCCAAATCTTCATATGTAATTAACGGCTTAATCTCTTCTAAGACTGGCTCGTAATTGTTATCTAACCCTTGCCAATTCCTCACCTCGTCGATTATGTCAATCATCTCTATTTTCTTTAGGGTTTCACAATCCATCTCCTCTTCCTCGTCCTCGTCCTCTATATCATAATCCCAATCCATACTTACGCATCTATAATCACAATCATCTAGTCTACTTGTCGAATCGAGAAACAACATGATTTTCTTAAGCTCAATAAACCCATTAGTAGCAAACGTCCTTGCAACATCCACAACAAAAACCAAAGAATACTCGCTCAATGCGCTCAACACACCTACACTAAATCGATAACAACTCCTAATTAAACGAGTTAAATCGTAGGCAAATTGTGAATCAGTTTCGCGATATAAGAATATATTAGCCCTAGACGTAATATCATTAACAGTCCTCGAAAACTCATCATCATCACCACCACCTAAATTATCAAGCCATGCAGAGTCCATACATTGTCGAGTGCATTTAGGATTATACCGGATACTACGCTCGGTTAATGGGCCGGGTTGACCGGCATACTCATGGTTATAAACCCTGAATATGAAGAGTGCTTGACCATCAAGCTTATCGTTAACCTTACGACATTTGTATAATTTCAAACTTGTAATGTTCACATCTTCAACAATCATTGTTTTATCTTCCTCCATGTTTTTTTTTTGAATTTTTGATAATATATTGAGATTTTTTTGAGGGAAATTAATAGTGGTAATTTTATGCGGAAAAGTATGAAAATTATAACAAAAATAAATAGGTAGAAAACAGTATTTATAGACGACTTAAGTTGTTGACATGGGAGTTGAGATTTTGAGTTTAGTTTAGTTTCCTTAAAAAAACTTTCCTAATCTATTATACGGAGTACATAGGAATATTTACTTGATACCCAAGTAATAAATTTGATTTATTACACGGTAAGGACTTTCCTTATAAGCCTATTGTTATAGTGAATAGTTTAACGTTTGTTTTATCCTGTGGAGGTGAAATAAAGCAAATGTAAACTCATGAAACTACGAAAATAAGAACACTTATATACAGGGGAGGGCCCAGGTTTTAATGTATGAGGTAGCAAAAAAAAAATTAGTCCTTGCCACTGGAACCATTGTCTATTGGTTTCCTGTTTTTCTATATTGTGTCAAATATATCTTTATGATATATTCTAGTTAGATTGAGTTTCCAATTACTATCGTCTTGTAATTGCTATATAAACATCCCTTTATTATCAATAATATTCAAGCTATTCAATACAATTTATATTCTCTACAAATTCTTATCCGTAGTTTGAAGTGCGCCTCCATCAAAGACAGCCAAACAGGTAACTCTTTAATTTTTTTATTTTTTTTTGGTTAAATTATTAGCCAAGGCACTCGAATCCGATCAATTATTTGCTAATCCCATACCATCATCTTTTCTTGATTTCTTGTGCAATATTAAAAGGAAATTTGTCGCTTGGTTGGTCCTGAGCATATGAATGATAGATAGAGTTAAATAAATACATTGGAACTGTACTGTACGTTTTCTAATATCTGCGTTTTTTAGCAGTTTAATAATAATGTCGTGGTCGTCGTCAATGAGTAAAAGATTCGAGCGTCTTAAACCTAAAACCCGTTTATGCAAAGGAGGAATTCATCTATCATGGCCTTCACCTCCCGTCACTCCTCGTCCAGCACGTCAATTCCCTTTACAAGTTCCCAATTTAATCAAGCCTTCAGAACATCCTTTGTCCCTATGGGAAAGCACATACTATCTTCTTGCGCCCAAGGAACGTGGAGGTGGACCCAAACCTCAAAAGTCATGGATAGTACGGGTTGAGGAGGTGGACCCCACTACATGGAGACTTCTTAATCCCTTGTGTGGTATTGAGGGTTTATTTTACGAGGCTGATCCGCCCATCATGGGTACAACATCCGACCCATCCAATTACCATATAAAGGAACTTGCTACCTCATACACTCTAGTTGATGACCATAGCCAGGATAAAAGGTTGGAAAAGAAAGCTTCTAAGGTTATCCCGTTGAACCAACTCGAACAAGTCAAACTATTAGCTATGGGTTTGGATAAAAAATTGTATTTTTGGCAGCAAGGGGACACGCATTGGACTCGCATACTTGATGATTACCCGCATGGTTTCGAGGATATTGTCTCATGTAAGGGTAAATTCTATGCGGCTGATAAATTAGGCACATTTTTTGAAATTGATCCAATAATTCCAACCAATAAGTCGGATGAATTATTCAGTATTAAGATCATTTCCGCCCCTGACGACATCCCTAAGAAATATAGCAAGTACCAGAAGCACTACCAGAAGCACCTTTTAATGGGAGAGTATAATGGCAAGTTGCACTTGGTTTTGAGGCCGGAGAAAAGCATCATGAAAGCCTACGTACTAGAAGATGGACCTCCTCATAAGTGGAATACTGTAGACAGTTTGAATAACAATGTGCTATTTATACTAAATGAGGTCTCATTTTGCTTACATCCAACTCTACTAGAGCGTGAGTTCCAAGGGAACTGGATTTGCTTCGTCGCGGGTGATTCAGATGAATCATGGTGGGTCGACTGTACTGATGATAGCTACTTGAAAGGATTAAATGGACTCAATTCCTTAGAGTATCCATGCTATTTTGACGACTTTGCAAAGGGCATACTAGACCAAAATCAAAAGGGTCAAAATGTTGTGAGCTTTTATTCTTTGTCAGATCATGAATATGTTTCTCTCTTCTTCCCACCACCACCTTGGATTCAATACTATGCCCTCGACGCTGATAAAGACAATCCTTCTGTTTGGTTTGATAAGTGTAGTCTCCCAAAGTACGAATTTTATTAGAATACCATTACCTGTAAAATCATTTTGGTAACTTTCCATCCAGAATACGACACTAATACTTTAAGTTAGTTTTCCTACCTTTCTTTTGGTTAGGAGGTATTGTTATGCTTAATAAGAAACATATATAGTTGGTCAAATAAAATATTTTACAATGGACTATTTTATACTTCGTATAAGTTTGCTCATATCGCACATTAATAGTGATCGCTTTTCGTATTTGTATAGTTGTGTCTTGTGTGTATTGGTATAGCACTACTTGTAATAATTTAAGATTTTAACTAAAGCCACAATTGTGTCAATGCGGCTAACAAATCCCAATGTAACAAATCCCAATTTTTTTGGTGATAAAATAGATCACAAATTCTCATTTGACGGTCTTACCCGTCGCAAGCTTGCGACGGGTCGGATACATATCATATTGAATGGAAATGGACCGAATAGTATAAACAAGTGCCCGACAACTTTTTGAGGTAGGCGGCGGCTAGCAAGTACTTCACTAGTACTTTTGTCTAATATTTAATTAGTCTTTATTTGGTTTTACACCATTACATTTAATGTTCCTGTATACTCCCTCCATTCAACTCCACACTACCATTATCTATTTTGTACACTATTCATAGTTAAACATTCAATTTCAATTTTCTCCCAATACATAAGTGAAAATATATTCATGTGGGATCTTGTTTTATTCGTCTTTACGAGTACATTAAAAATATCTAACTTTTATATTTTTCGCAAATACGTAGCTAACGATATTTAGCGCGTAAAAGACGCGTTGGCAAACGTGAAAAAAGAAAGTGGTAGTGTGGAGTTGAATGGAGGGAGTAATTGATAGTATCCATCACCATCAACTCCATGCTTAAATTTCTTGTATCATTAAATTTTTAGTATATAAGATGATGTATAATGAAATCAACAAGATGTGAAACAACAGCATATAAATTTCTTGTATCATTAAATTTCTTGTATAAGGAGTTAGGACTTCTATAAGTGGCGATGTTAATGATATTAATCTATAAATTTCTTGTATCATTATATAAGTGAAGTTTACAAAGAAGTAAAGAGAACTCTTAAATAATTTAGAAAATAATCAAAAGCATGTAACGAAGAGATTGATGTAAAAAAACAAAAAAATAGAGTCAACTAACTATTTAATTACATCTAAAACATAATCATATGTTACTATAATAAAGGAGAATGAGAATGAGTTAGCGTCACCGGGTGACACCCAATCTCAACGCCACCATCTCACCTGTAATAAGTGTTTGGGGTATGTATAGCCGTATAGGTCATTATTTATAGGCTAAATCATCAATTACTCCCTTTTATAGTACACTTTTTCAAAATTACTCCCTTTTATAAAAAATTTTAAAAATTACACCCAAAAAACTGCTGAAATTTTTAAATTGCTCCCAAATCCCAATTTTTGTACATTTAGGACGAAAATGCCCTTGATTCGTAGAATTGGGTCATTTTGTTTGCTTCATATCTGGAGTTTTACATAGACAAAAATTACGTTCTTTATACGTATAGAATCTTGAAGAAGTCTACTTTCCAATGGCGTTGGAATCAATAAGTTTTACCGTGTGAATTTTGCCCAACAAGCCTTCAAAGACTGATACGATTTTAAGACAGATTTGCGTCTATCCACGAGAATTGCGATTCCCGACAAACTACAAATCACCCAGAAGTCTACCTTACCAATTCGGAAACTAGACTCAAAGGGCTACAACCATGTGAAAGGGCGTTTACATTAAATCAAAATAACACCATGGAAATGGCTCCTCAATATCGACACTTAACTGAAAAACAGGGAATTTCAGTCTTAAAATCGTATCAGTCTTTGAAGGCTTGTTGGGCAAAATTCACACGGTAAAACTTATTGATTCCAACGTCATTGGAAAGTAGACTTCTTCAAGATTCTATCCGTATAAAGAACGTAATTTTTGTCTATGTAAAACTCCAGATATGAAGCAAACAAAATGACCCAATTCTGCGAATCAAGGGCATTTTCGTCCTAAATGTACAAAAATAGGTATTTGGGAGCAATTTAAAAATTTCAGCAATTTTCTGGGTGTAATTTTTAAAATTTTTTATAAAAGGGAGTAATTTTGAAAAAGTGTACTATAAAAGGGAGTAATTGATGATTTAGCCTTATTTATATAAAGGGCACGTCTGGTTTTTATCATAGAATGCAATGAAATAAAAACTGAAGTAAACAATCGTACGAATACATATATATATCTTGTTCTTTCACTTCAATCGCCATTATCAAACGGTAACATAGCTAACCGATCTACATAAAGGGCACGTCTGGTTTTTATCGAGCCACTCGAATATACAACAATGATGAAACGAGTGACCGCAGCCCAATCTAACAACCTTGAAAGAGTTTGCGTCTGGAAGCCATGTAAAAATAGGTTGGGGCCTGACCTTTCCGGTATAGGGTGTAAGACAAATAGCACATTCACCGCGCTTTTCTTCTTCCTTGGTTATCACATAATCATTCCCAATTGTATCCCAATCCAAATCTTCATATGTAATTAAAGGCTTAATCTCTTCTAAGATTGGCTCGTAATTGTTATCTAACCCTTGCCAATTCCTCACCTCGTTGATTATCTCATTCCTCGCTTTCTTTTCAGGAGTTTCACAATCCAACATCTCCTCGTCCTCCTCTGTATCGTCATCAAAACTAAAACTCATAACTACGCTTCTATAATCACAATCATTCGCGTTATTAATGCCCACATCATCTGACTCAACAATAGTCATCTGTTCATCACTACCCTTTTCATCATCATTGACTAACAACGTCTTCGTAGCATACTTCCTCACAAGTTCCACAACGAAAACCAAAGAATCCTCGTTCAATGAGCTCAACATACCTTGACTAAATCGATAACAACTCCTAATTAAACGAGTTAAATCGTAGGCAAATTGTAAACCAGTCTCGGGATATAAGAATATATTAGCCCTAGACGTAATATCATTAACGCTCCTCAAAAACTCGTCGTCATCATCATCGCGACCTAAGTTATAAAGCCCTGCAGATGTGTCCATACATTGTTGAGTGCATTCAGTATAATACGCGACGAGTTCACCGGTATAATCAAGGTTATGAAGCTTGAATATCAAGAGTACTTGACCATCAAGCTTATCATTAACTTTATAACATTTGTATAGTTTTAAACTTTTAATGTTCATGTCTTCAAAAGTCATAGTATCTTCCTCCATGTTTTTTTTTTTTATATATTATAGTTTTGAGTTTATTTTTTTCTGAGGGAAATTAATTGGAATTTTTATGGGAGAAAGTATGAAAATTATAACTACAATAAACAGGTAGAAAACATTATTTATAGACTGATTTGCCGACATGGGAGTTGCTATTTTGAGTTGAGTTTCCTTAAAAATACTTTCCTAATCTATTATACATAGGATTACTTGACAGACAAGTTTTTTATTTTATTTTTTTAAAAAATATAAGAAATAAAACGGATTAATTACACGGTAGAGCTTAACACCGTCACCGTATAATCACTACCTACTGAATTTTAATGTTCTATTGATTTTCATGTACTACACGTCTACACTACTACCCTTCCGTCCTAATAGGTAGTAAAAAAAATTGGGAGGATTTTAAAACAAAGATAATTATTGAATGGGACGAAGCCGACGAAATATAAAAAAAAAACTCATTCATATAGGAAAGAATTAGGAAAGCTAGAAAGTCCTATGCTAATAAATACAGAGTAGGATGGAAATCATGAGAAAAAGAGGGTATGGCTTGAGAATTGAGAATGTATCACGTGATAATAATTATTTTTAAAATAGAAGAAAACAGAGCACGGAACTAGAATATAGATTAGACTTGGATAGAATTAACAACCTGAGGATCCGTGGCGCAATGGTAGCGCGTCTGACTCCAGATCAGAAGGTTGCGTGTTCGATTCACGTCGGGTTCAAAACCCCCGATTAATTCGGGATCCTTTCTTTTTTCTTTTTCTTTTTCTTTTTATTTTTCTTTTTCTTTTTCTTTTTCTTTTCTACGCCAAGTATTTCGGTTATTGCAGAAAGTCAGGAAAATTCAGAAAGAAAAAAGAAACTTTGTGACAATCAAAATCTTATATTAGAAATACAGAACAACAATATTTCACCAGTAATCATTACATGAACAATTTCCATCCTCAAAACAATGGAATCTATTCGAATCCCTCACAATGATTTTTCTCTCAGTTATTCTGGAAATAAATTTGATTGCAGTATGGCAATCTACACAGGTTCTTAAATTCTTATAAACTTTAATGGGTGTACCCTGTGGAGTAGAAATTATCGCGAATGCAACTGCAAGCTTCTCACTGTGGTGTGATAAATCATGCTCTTTCTGCTCTTCTTCGACATCATGAAGTACGAAGTTGGTGTCGGGAATGTACCCTTCTTCTCTCATTTTCTTTGATACCTCTTTTAGAAAGCCATGAATTTGGTCGTAACTAGGATGAGATGTATCGCCCACAAGAAACTGATGGACCCGTCTTTTAATCTCAACCCAACTCATTCCCGGCGGCTTTACTACTCCTCTGTCATCCATCATTTTCCTAACTTTTGCCACTTCTACCCATCTACCTGTAGTGGCATATATATTGGCCAAAGTAGTATATGTAGCCGCGTTTTCTGGTTCTATCTTGAATAGGGCTTCTGCTGCTCGTTCTGCTAGTTCGACATTCTTGTGAATTCTACAGCCACCCAGAAGAGAAGCCCATAAAAATTTGTCAGGTTTCATGGGCATTTTATTAATGTAATCTTCAGCTTCTGTGAAGCGACCAGCTCGACTCAGCAGATCAATAAGGCAAGAATAGTGTTCAACAGTTGGTGTTAGCCCATGTACATCCTTGATTGAACGGAAATATTTGATTCCGGTTTCAACCAGACCAGTATGAGTGCAAGCCGATAAAACGCTGACAAAAGTGACATGATCAGGCTGAGTCCCTGATTGAAGCATCAATTCAAAGAGCTTTAAAGCTTCCTCAGCTTGACCATTCTGCGCACATCCAGCAATCAGCGATGTCCAAGTTGCTACATCAGGTTTAGACACGGCTTCAAAAGCTTTTCTAGCACTCCTAACATTACCACACTTCGAATACATATGAACAAGTGCAGTTGCAGCGTATGAATCGGGATTAAACCCTGTCCTAATCATATGGCCATGAGTCTGCTTCCCTACATTCTCCAGAGTTTGATGAGCACACGCATTTAAAACGCCTGCAAATGTGAATTCATTCGGTTTTATTCCAGACCTGACCATTTCCGACAACAATACAAAACCCTCATTCCACCTCCCGTCCCCAAAATATCTATCAACTATAGCTGTCCAAGTAACCACATCTCGGTCCACAATTCTGTCAAATATATGTCGCGCCTCATCAAGGTTACCACATTTGGCATACATATCCGACAACGCAGTCCAAAAAGCCGAATCAACATCCAACCCCATCCTTACTATATGTCCATGTATCTCCTTCCCAGAGAGCAAACTCGGAATCGCAGCAACAGCAGCAACAACACTAGACAACGTAAACATATTATTCTGCATCACACCACTCCGCATAGTTCTAAACAAATCCAACGCTTCTTTCGACCTCCCGTGTTTCACATAACACGATATTATCGCAGTCCAAGAAAACCCATCTCTGTTCGGCATCTCATCAAAAACCTTACGCGCAAGTTCCAACTTCCCAACCCTCGCATACCCATTAATCAAAGTATTCCAAGAACAAGTATCTCTCTCAGGCATTTCATCGAACACCTTCTGTGCATCCCCCAAACTCCCACATTTGAGATACATGTTAATCAAACGATTCGAAATGACGAACCCGGGAATAAAGTTAGAGTCTTTGATATGGGAATGAACCCTTTTGCCTTCCTCTAAAGCACGGTGTTGAAGACATGATTGTACTAATGTTGAATATGTTGTAGCAGATGGATGTTTAACGCGATCAAGCAAATTTACAGCTTCTTTTAGACGGTTTTGATGGCATAAGTTGAGAATAGTGTCGTCAAATGAAGGATTGTAGTTGTTAATACGAGGTTGTTGATGAATTTTAGATGGAGAATTGTAAGATGATGAAGATAATGTTCGTCGGAATAATGAGAGAATAATGGTCGGGGACTTGATTAGTGCATCAACTCGTCGGTGTCTCATTGTTGGTTTTCGAATGATGATGGTGTTTGAACTCTATTAATGGTCTTACCTTTTTTTTTTTTTTTTGGCCGCCGGCAAAGACACTATTTTTTTATTTTTTTTTGAAGGTGTTAGGATGTAATTAGGAAGCAGTGATTATTCACCCGCGCATTTGTAGAATAATGTCTTGAGTTGAATCCTTCTTGTCTTTATCGTTCCTCTCGCTCTCTCTCGCAACAATGAACGAACCGAGGGCTTGGCTTTGTGCAGCGTCTCACTCCGACGCTCAAGTCGCAAAACTTAAGGGATAAGTTGTTGTTGCTTGACTAAATGTATATTGTAGAGAGATAAGGAAGATAATATCAGATGAATAGTGTTTCTTAGGTTAAGTTGTGGATGTTTTCCTCAATGAAGGTTGAGGAGTATTTATAGGCTTTTACCTTTTGTCACGTAGTGGCCAAGTGGCCAAGTGGCTAGCAGGTGGAAAGACTGATCTACCCCTCGGCCGAGGGACCTATGGCAGGCCGGCGGGCCCTGTTGACTCACCGCCGAGGGGTCTTGGATATGAGTACGCGGGTATGTGTCCCATTGGCGCGGGTTGCCATGCCGAGACCAGCCGACAGCCGATGGGTCGCATCGACTAAAGGTGTCTAAGTCGTTGACTTGCTGTGGATATCTTTGACCTTGCTCAATATGTTGACTTGGTCAGCGGTGCAGAATATGCCCCATCAATTTGCCCCCAGCGTAGTCTATGTCGTAGTATGGGCTCCGATGTTCGTTTGAGCGTATATTCTGCGCAAGTAATTTGTAAAAAATTTTCTGCATCGGCTTCTTATGCGGCGGCTGCTTTTACCTCGGCCTGGTCTTTCTTAGGCCGTACCATATCCCCCCTCCACATGGATGTGTAAAGGGCATCCGATGTGGAAAAGAAAGTGACGCTTGCCGAGACCAGGGTTGAGAGTGCCGGTTGTTTTTAATTGCCCCGCCGCGCTACTTAGCTTGGTTGATCATGTGGCCGGCGGAGAACAGATGCTTGGGAATTTGTTGAGGAAGGTGAATAGGCGGAGAGATATGAATGGGCGTGTTGAAGACGCTTGGTCACTGTTGCATTGATTGACGTTCAACTGTTGCAACGATTGACATCCCGTGGTTGCATGTCCGACACGTGTCTGTTCGGTGATTGGATGACGCTTCATGGGCTGTTCTCTGATTGGTCCTTCTTCATGGGCTTTTCCCTATAAATAGGGCAGTTATTCCGTGAAATTGGCCACCAATTTCATTCTCCAAAATTTTCTTCTCTCTAAACTTTCAAGGGCTTCTTTGTCTTCTAATTTTCAGAGTTGTTACTCCGGCGAGTGTTTTTCTTCAAGGTAAACAAATAAATTTCTTCACTTTTTATTTTTTTAAATAATTATTGCTATTATGTCTTCTGCCGACGCCGGAACTAGCACTTCTGCGCCGGAGGGTTCCCCGTCGCATCTTGATGGGGAGGGGATACTAGACGCCATCCCGATAAGGTTTGGGGGCCCTAGGTCTCCTTCTCCCGTAGTCGATCCACCAATTTTGGAGGAACGGGAGGATGAGGATGACGATGCTGATGAGGATGAGGGGACTCCTTCTGATGGTGGGAGGCTGTCTATCCCGGATCATGGCGAGCCCTGCACGACTGGTCTTGACCGTGCTTGGTCCCATAAGTTCGCCAGTTGTTCCGGCGAGACACTTTTCGGAGGCCATTTCTCCTTCGGTGAGGGGTACAAGATCGTTATCCCTAAGAAGGGTCAGGCGGTCTGTTGCCCTCCACCGGGTCACACCGGCGTGTACATCAGGCACCTGGAGTATGGGCTGCGGTTTCCTCTGAATAAATACGTCATGGCCATCATCAAAGCTATGAACGTCGCTGTGGCTCAACTACATCCGTTGGCCATGAGGACGATAGTTGGCTTTGTGTGGCTCTGTCTTTTTAGAGGGGAGATCCCGTCAGTCAACTTATTCCGCCGCCTTCATCATCTACGGTCGTCAATCGCTGGTAAAGTGGGTTGGTATAGCGTGCAGGCGGAGCCAGGCTTCGTCTCCGTGTCCAAACTTACTTCTTGCAAGGACTGGCAACGGCGATGGGTGTACGTTCAAGTGCCGGAGGACTACCCACTGCCTCGGTCTTTCCAGAGCCCTGTTTACTTGCGGTGCGAGAACCGGGAAGAGTATGAGGAGTGTACCTCCCGGGGTAAAGTTAAAATGGACGCTTCGATGGTCCCTCTTACTGAGGATGAGAAGCGGGCGATCTGTTGTTTGATCGAGAAGGGATGGCTGCCCCGACTCGGATTATTCTTCAGGATTTTGCTCTGCCACGTCGGCCTCATACCGGCCCTCGGCCCGGGGTGAGTGGGGTCGGTGTGAGGCCCATCTTTTCTGTTATGCTCTTGTTTCAGAGCTTTGTTTTACTTCTTTTATGTAACCTTTGTTTGATTTCTTGCAGACCGGTTTGGCCAGGATCTGTCTGAGAGGACCTTGCAGAGGTTAGGGCTTGACAAGGACAGGAAGGTCGTTAAACAGCATCCTACGGCTGAATTGCGTGATCGTAGACCGTCTCCCAACGAACTCATGGATAAGCAGCTGAAGTCACTGGATCCGGCGGCGGCCCAAGCAAGGGTTCTCGGGGGCGTGCCAAAGAGAACAAAGAAAGCAGCGTCCAGGCTGGCGGCGGCGGCGTCGTGCCGGCTCCTCTTCGACCCCAGTGGTTCAGGAGCCTGTGGAGGTCATCGAAATCGCTGATGGGGCGGTGACCGTTGCTAAGGTCCTTTCTCCTCCGAAGAAGAGAAAAGAGCCTCCGTCTGCTTCCATCGTCGCCGGGGAGAAGACCGACTCAGCCGGCCCTCGAACGAAGAGGGTCCAGACTGGTACGGATCTAACTTGTGGTTCGGACTTAGCTGGTTCGTTAGACATCCCAGATGACCGGCTTTCTGATGTGTCAATGCATGGTGACATGGATGCTCTGTGTAAATTTTTTTGTAGATCCTCCTTCGGCAGCCGCCGTTCTTACTGAACGGCAATTAGGGAAGCAGCCTGAGAAGGCTATTGAGAAGGCGGGTGACAGAAATGTCATCGTTGACTCCTCGGCTCAGAAGATTCCTCCCTCCGAGCTCGTGGCAGAGGGTGTGAAATTGTATAAGAGGATGGCCAAGTGGACCCAACAAGCCGGCTCCTACATCTTGGAGCAGGAGAAGACCATGGGCCAAGCTGCGCCGCTGATCGCAAAGCTTAAACTCGATCTCTCTGCCGCAAAGGGGGAAGCCGGGAAGGCTAAACTGGACCTCTTTGCTGCCAAGAAGCGCGTGGAGGAAAGCGAGAAGTCGCTAGGGGCCGAGAGGGCCAAAGTTGAGGAAGCGATGCCGCCACCGCCAAGATGATGGAGGAGCGGGACAGTACAAGGATGCTTATGACGCCGTGGTGGCCAAGGGGGAAAAGTGGAAGGATCTGTTCCACAACCAGGCGGAGGCGCTCAGGGACGCGCAGGCTGCCCTTGCTCAAAAGGAGAAGGATATTGAAATGCTTCAAGATGATCTTCTCCCCAAAATGTGCGCCCAATTAGGGACCAGGCCGAGGAGGCGACCGGGAGGCAATAAAAAGACTCGTCCCCGAGGGCTCTTTTCCGTGGGATAAATTTGACCGACTTCCGGACGAGATGGCGATCTTTGCGGAGGGCGGCTGCGCAGAGAAGGCGGAGGCGGCGAAGGCGGCTCAGATAGCCGAGGCCAAGGCGGCCTATGATGCCAAGGTGAAGGAGGGTGACGCGCTAAAGGCACTTGAAGATGTCGAGCCCTCTTCGAGCCGGCCACCGAAGATCTTCGCCGCTGGCGATGGAGGGCAAAGAACAGCATAGGGAGACGGGCGGTCGTCACCAGACTCACCCGGCGTCTCGGATAGCTTTAGCTGTTCGGGGGCCAATTATTGAGCCTTCTCTCCCTGCCATCTTTTGGCGCTTCAAATCCCAAGTCTGTAACCTTTTGTTTTTTTGTTTCCTAGCTTTTTGTAAAGCTTTGGTAGGTAGAGTTTAGGCTATCCCTAAGGGGACGGCCGTCGTCTGTACTCTCCTTGCAATCATTTTCAATAAAGTTTTATTTTTTCGGTCCTTGGCTTGGCCGGGACTTTGATCACGAACCTTTACTTATTTTCTTGCGTTATTAATTGAGTGCCTTCGTTTTTACCGTTGGCATGGCCGAGTCAGTTAGGATGCACATCTCAACTGCGTAACGTCTTTAGCATTTCTTCTAGCGTATCGGTCATTGTGTCCCCGTCGCTCTCGGCTAGGGCCGAGGTAATCGGGGTTATGGTTCGATAGCAATTCTTCTAGCGTATCGGTCATTGTATCCCCGTCGCTCTCGGCTAAGGCCGAGGTAATCGGGGTTATGGCTCGATAGCAATTCTTCTAGCGTATCGGTCATTGTATCCCCGTCGCTCTCGGCTAAGGCCGAGGTAATCAGGGTTATGGCTCGATAGCAATTCTTCTAGCGTATCGGTCATTGTGTCCCCGTCGCTCTCGGCTAGGGCCGAGGTAATCGGGGGTATGGCTCGATAGCAATTCTTCTAGCGTATCGGTCATTGTATCCCCGTCGCTCTCGGCTAAGGCCGAGGTAATCGGGGTTATGGCTCGATAGCAATTCTTCTCTTTGAGTGGCCGCCTGGTGGCAATTTGTAGAGGGGACAAACACTTTGATGGAAAACTTGGGTGATTCATTTGTTTGTTATGATCGTGCGTTGGGGTGTCCACAATGGGTTTGGACACCTCCGCCGCTATACAAAGTATTTTCTTAAGTTATCGGTGTTCCAATGGCTCATCAAAGGCACACCTCCCATGTCTGTCAGCCGGTATGTACCCGGCCTCATCTCTTCGACCACTTTGTATGGACCCTCCCAGTTGGCCGTCAGTTTACCATGAATATTTCCTTTGTTGGTGGCAGCCGACTTCCTTAGGAGTAGGTCTCCCACTTTTAAGTCCCTTTTGTGGACTCTTCGGTTGTAAGCTCTTTTCATCCGGTTTTGATATACGGCCAAGTTGAGGCGTGCTGTATCTCGGCTTTCTTCGACCAGGTCTAGGGAGGCTTTCAGGCCTTCCTCGTTTTCAACTGGGTTAAAGGTAGCCGTTCTGAATGTTGGCACCGTTGCTTCAATTGGTAGGACTGCTTCGGAACCGTAGACTAGGTGGAAGGGGGTGTACCCCATTGCTTCTTTCTCCGTGGTCCGAAGGGACCACAGGACGCCGGGTAGTTCATCGGCCCACCTTCCCTTAAGGTCTTCAACTGTCTTCTTCAAACCGTTGAGGATGGTTTTGTTGGCTGCCTCCGCCTGCCCGTTGCTCGTGGGGTGGAGACGGAGGAGTACGCAAACTTGATGCCAAGCTCTTCTAACCAGTTCATTATCAGGTCGCTCCAAAACTCTCGGCCGTGGTCAAATACCATAACTTGGGGTAATCCGAAGCGAGTTATAACATTTTCCCAGATTACCTTTCTGACGGCCGATGTGGTCTTCGCTGGCACTGCTACAGCTTCAACCCATTTGGTGAAGTAATCAACGGCGACGATTAAGAACTTCCTTCCTCCGGAGGCCGTTGGGAACGGCCCTAGCATGTCCATCCCCCACTGTGCGAAAGGAAGGGGACTAAGCACCGGTTGTAGGTCCCTGGAGGGAGCGTGTATCACCGGGGCATGCATCTGACAGTTCGTGCACCTCTTGGTCTTTGTTCGGGAATCTTGAAGCATGGTGGGCCAGAAGTAGCCAGCTCGGAGAGCTTTGTGGGCTAGTGTTCTTGCCCCCATGTGGTGTCCACAGATGCCTTCGTGAATCTGTCATGCTCGATCTGCGTCGGTACGGACCGACACACTTCAAGAGTGGTCTTATTACGGATCTTCTGTACAGTTCCCCTTCGAACACTAAGTACCTGACGGCGGTCCTTTTTATTTTGGCCGAGGGATTGCGGTCCTCCGGCAATTCACCTGTAAGTTTGTATTTCATTATCGGAGTCATCCACGTTGTCTCGGTCTCTATGTTGCCCACCATGCCGACGGTCTCGGTGATGCTCTTCGCATTCTCGATATCTACCCACGGTTCGGTGACATTCTTGATGGTTGAGCTGGCAAGTTTGGAGATAGCGTCGGCCCGGTTGTTCTCGGATCTGGGAACGCATTGGATTTGGAAAGATTTCAATTTCGCTATGTCGGCCTTTACCCTCTCTAGGTACCTTACCATTCCGTCGTCCCGAGCCTCAAACTCCCCTCTGATTTGGTTAGTAACCAACAGTGAGTCTGTCTTCAACACAATGTGTTCGCTCCGGCACCCTAGCTAGCTCGACTCGGTTATCACCGCCTCGTATTCGGATTCGTTGTTCGAGGCCGAGAAGGTGAATTTCAAGGCGTACTCAAACTCGTCCCCGTTTGGGCTGATGATAAGGATGCCGGCTCCTGAGCTGTTCGTTGTGGATGAGCCGTCGGTGTAAACCTCCCATATGCCTGGATTTGGCTCTTCTTGATATGTGCATTCGGCCAGGAAATCTGCAAGTGCTTGCCCCTTTATCGAAGGCCTTGGTTTGTACTGAATGCCGAAACCAGAGAGTTCCACTGCCCATTTGATGAGCTTGCCGGATTGTTCGAATTTTTCCGAGCTTTCTCCAATGGCGATCGGTTAGGACCGTCACGGGGTGTGCGTCGAAGTAGGGTTTTAACTTCCTCGTGGCAACGACGACGGCGAAGGCTGCTTTTTCAATTAGTGGGTAATTTCTCTCGGCGGTCAACAGCGTATGGCTGACAAAGTAGATTGGGTGTTGCTGTTTGTCTTCTTCCCTGATGATCACGGCGCTGACCGTGGCCGAGGTAACTGCTATGTACTGGTATAGCGTCTCCCCCATGATCGGCCGGACAGAGTTGGGAGAGTCCGAAGATGAGCTTTCGGTTGCTTGAAAGCCGTGCTCGTTCCTCCCCCCAGTGAAGTCTTTATTCCCTTTCAATACTTTGAAGAATGGGGTGCTCTTGTCGGCTGACCGAGAGATGAAATGGGCGAGAGCCGCCATTCTCCGGTCGGCCATCATAACCTCTTTTCGATTCCTTGGTTCCGGCAGGTCTAGGATTGCTTGGATTTTGTCCGGATTTGCATCGATGCCTCCGCACCGACAAGTACACCAAGGAATTTACCGCCCGGACACCGGTTGCATTTCATTGGGTTGAGCTTCATCTTGTATTTTCTTAGTGAACAAAATGTTTCGTGTAAATCGGCCAGGTGCTCGCTGTCGGACTTGCTTTTCACAATAGCATCGTCGACGTAGGCCTCAATGTTTCGCCCTTTTTTATTTTGGAACACTTTGTCCACCAGCCTTGTATATGTTGCGCCGGCGTTTTTCAAACCAAATGGCATCATTTTGTACATGTATGTGCCGTTAGCGGTGATGAATGCGCATTTGGGCATGTCTTCCTCAGCCATGAATACCTGGTGGTACCCCGAGAAGGCGTCTAGCAGGCTCAGCATGGTGTAGCCTGCCGTGGCGTCGATTAAGCTATCTATCCGAGGCAAAGGGTAACAATCTTTGGGGCATGCTTTATTAAGGTTGGTAAAGTCTACGCACATTCTCCATGCCCCTGATGATTTCCTCACCATCACAACATTGGCTAACCACTCAGGATAAGTGCAAGGCGTAATAAAGCCCGCCGTAAGTAGTTTATCTACCTCGGCCTTGATGGCCTCATCTTTCTCGATCGAGGAGTTCTCATCCTCTCGCTTGACGGGCGAGCGGTGGGGAGTACGTTTAGTTTGTGAATAATTACCTCCCGGCTCACGCCTGGCATCTCGGCCGCCGAATAGGCGAAGACGTCCTTATTTTTCCTTAGCAGGTCCAGGAGTTCGGCCCTGAATTTTGGTTCCAGGTTGACACCGACGGTTACGGTGCGGCAAGGATCAATCTCCACCTCCTCTGTCTCTGCTCCTTCAACCATGCTGATGGTTCGGTCGTTCTCGGACCTGGGAGTGTGCTGTATCTGGAAGGATTTTAATTTTGAAGCGCCGGCTCTCACCCTCTCTAGATACCTTGTCGTCCTATAGTCCCGAGCCTTGTACTCTCCTTTGATCTGGTTGGTCAATAAGAGCGAATCTGTTTTTACCACGACATGCTCGCCCGGCGGTTCGGCTAGCGACTCGGTTATCACTGCCTCGTACTTGGATTCGTTGTTTGAGGTCGAGGAGGTAAGTTTCAAGGCGTGCTCAAACACGTCTCCGTTCGGGCTAAAAATAACGACGCTGGCTTTCGAGCTATCCGTCGTGGAAGGGCCGTTAGTGTGTATCTCCCATACGCCGGGATCCTTCTCGTTCTTCGAGACGAGTTTATGTGCTTCCCCCCGGTCCGAGACGTATATCAATGTCAGGGCCCGGATGGATAGCACAGCGTCGATTTCGCTCAAAGTGACCCGACCTATGAGAACGTTGTAGGCAGACGTGCCGTCGATGACTACGAATTCAGACATAACATTCTTGGCTGCACCTCCCCCGCCGAACCTCACCGGCAATCTGACTGACCCCAGGGGTACCAGACCGGCCCCAGAAAAGCTGTACAACGGGTTGGTGCAGGGGCTCAAATCTTCAACCCTCAGACCAAGGCTGAGGAAGCATTCTTTGTACATAATGTTCGTGTAGGCGCCTGTGTCAATCAGGCACCTCTTCACCAAGTGGTTGGCTATGTCCAGGTGGACTGTAAGTGGGTCGCTGTGAAGAGCGATGACTCCCTCGTAGTCCTCCTGCCCGATGGTCATATCGGGGATGTTGGGAGCGGGGGTGGCTGTGTTGGGCACAAAGTTGATGGCCTGATATGGTTCATTCAGGTGCCGTTTGTGCCCATGAGCGGACCCATCGTTCCCGTTGCCTCTGATGACAACAGGGATTACTCCTATCCGTTCAAAGACGGACTTGCTATTTGACCCGCCGGCATCCGGTTTTTGGCCTCCGGCAACATATTTGCCGAGGCTCCCCTTCCGGATCAGCTCTTCAATGGCATTCTTCAGATGTCGGCAGTCGTTGGTTAAGTGTCCGGTGTGGCCGTGGTACTCACAGTACTGGCTCGTGTCACCGTCACTCCTCGGCCTAGGGGGTCTTTCCCACTTCTGGCCTTCGTTCTTGCTCAAAGCGAATACCTCGACGGCCGATACGACTAGGGGGGTGTGATCATCGTACCGTTTTTTGTAGTATGCTCCCGAGCTCCCCCCGGCATCCGCCGAGTTCTGTTTCCTGGCAGACTTGTCCGACCGTGACCTATTATTCTCACGGCGTCTTTCATCGGACCGTGACCCGTTGTTGTCACGGCGTCTTTCATCCGGGTTGTCCTCCGGCGGCTCTTCTTTTCGAGTGTTCGGCCTCGGCTGGGGCCTACCCAGGTCTTGTGATAGTCCTCTACCTTGATGGCCTGGTCGGCCATCTTCCTGGCGGCATCCAAGCCCAGGCCTCCGCACTTGATGAGCTCATTTTTAAATCTCCTTGGGAGGCCCTTCATCGCCGCGCGAAGGCCGCCAGTTCGGGATTAATTTCTCGAATCTGCTGGACCTTTCCGTCGAACCTCTTCACATAGCTTCGTAGAGACTCGCCCCCCTCCTGTTTGATAGTTAGGAGGTCCGATGTCTCCACGGCCCTTCTCTTGTTGCAAGAGTACTGGGCTAGAAAGGCGTCCCTTAGGTCGGCGTAATAGTATACCGAGCCGTCGGGAAGCCCCTTGTACCAACTTTGAGCCATCCCATGCAGAGTTGTTGGGAAAAATCGGCACCAGACCTCATCGGGCTGCTCCCATACCGACATGTAAGACTCGAAAGCCTCAGCGTGGTCGGCTGGGTCACTTTCTCCTTTGTATGATATGGGTGGCAACTTGAGCTTAGTTGGCACCTGGACTTCTAGGACGTAGGCGTTGAGGGGCTGTCTGACCACGTGTCGAACGACACGCGGCGATCGGCTCCTCGCATTCCTAATCCGGCTCCTCCCCTCGTAGCGGGAATGACTCCTTCTTCGACTCGGACTTCTCCTCCAACTCTGCTGAGTCGGACTCCTCTGGCTCCTTTGGGGTAAGCCTCGTTCGTGCTGCGGGGACGCTGTCCTCCCATGAGTACGGGAAGGACTTAGGTCTACCACGCCCACTTTGGGCTCCCCCGGTGACTTGACTGGGTCAGCTTCTCCTAGTGCTCCGTTCAAATTTCTCGGAGTCACATTTTGGGCCCTGGTCTCCTGGACGGTTTCCGCCGCTCTTGTCGGCGTGACAGTGTGAGCAGGCGTATTACTAATTAGGTCTAGGAGCATTTTCAGTTTTGCTACGTCAACCACATGTCCCATGATGGTGACCTGGTTGGTCGGGGCGTGGCGTGTCCGGTATTATTGGCATCCCGAACTCTGGTTGGATTACTCCGCCGGTGGAGGGCTGCACGACTCCAGAATTGTTGAAGGTATCATCTTGGTAGAACGCGGTTTCGTCGGTCACGACTGCGTCTTGTTGTTTCGACATCTTCTTAGCTTTTTGGGTGGGTTTTCGTGTTTTTTTTTTTTTTTTTGGGAATGAATGTGACTAGCTTCTAGTAGCGTACTCCCCACAGACGGCGCCAATTGTTCCGGGTGTAATTCCAGAGCAAGTATTGTTACCACCCGTGGCTTGTAGAATAATGTCTTGAGTTGAATCCTTCTTGTCTTTATCGTTCCTCTCGGCCTCTCCGCAACAATGAACGAAGGCGAGGGCTTGGCTTTGTGCCAAGCGTACTCACTCCGACGCTCAAGTCAGTAAACTTAAGGGATAAGTTGTTGTTGCTTGACTAAATGTATATTGTAGAGAGATAAGGAAGATAATACCAGATGAATAGTGTTTCTTAGGTTAAGTTGTGGATGTTTTCCTCATTGAAGGTTGAGGAGTATTTATAGGCTTTTACCTTTTGTCACGTAGTGGCCAAGTGGCCAAGTGGCTAGCAGGTGGAAAGACTGATCTACCCCTCGGCCGAGGGACCTATGGCAGGCCGGCGGGCCCTGTTGACTCACCGCCGAGGGGTCTTGGATATGAGTACGCGGGTATGTGTCCCTGGGCGGTTGCCATGCCGAGACCAGCCGACAGCCGATGGGCTGCATCGACTAGGCTGTCTAAGTCGTTGACTTGCTGTGGATATCTTTGACCTTGCTCAATATGTTGACTTGGTCAGCGGTGCAGAATATGCCCCATCAGAAGGGAAAGCCCGAAGGCATTACTCAATTAATAAACGATCAAAGTTTACAGCAACATTCGCCGAAGGGGGTAAAGTATCCTCCCAAACGACTTTGCCAGGAATACGTGGAACAAAATGAGCGAGTTCGTGTGCTACACAATTATTAATACGACCTACAAGTAACCAAATAACTGAAAGGAAATTACTACTAAAAGCAAGAATGTCATCAATTAACAAATGAAACATGCTCATTCCTTCTTTGCGATGTTTGATAGCTTCGATGACGAGAAGACAGTCACTCTCGACCTCCACCTTAAGAATACCCCTCCGCGCCGCTTCTTCAAGCCCATCCATAATAGCCATCGCCTCAGCAAAGTGAGCCTCCCATGTCGCTTCTCGGATCACGGACAAACCCCATAGCACTTCCCCTCTTCCACCACGACACACCACACCCGTCCCAACTCCTTCCCCTTCCTTTACTCCGGCATCAACATTGATTTTGACAAACCCCTCCCCCGCAGGCCGCCACCCAGCATCCCCCTCTTCCCCTTCGTCTCTTGGTTGTCCTCTTCGACAATCTCCACGACCCCTGCTCGATCCCAGCAAATCCCCCACCCCTTCGTGTATAACATCTTTGGTTCGCGTAATAATCCCCTCCGATTCCACCATTATGTTGTCGAAGACCACCTTATTCCTATGTTCCCATATAGCCCAACATCCCACCATGACCTTAGCCCGCTCCCCCTCACACATCTCCTGCCAGCATCCCTCCACCCACGCCCTCACATCATGGTCCCTTCTCTCCGCCACCCAATCCAAGTTCAACCCGTCCCATACCCATTGCGCGACCCTACAATCTCGAAACAAATGAATACTCGATTCAATATTAGAATGACAAAAAGGACAAAGAGAGTACTCACTTCCAATCCGAGCCGCGATGTTTTCCCGTGTGGCCAGAGCTTCACTACACAGCTGCCAGAAGAAGAGCTTCACACGAGGCCAAACCGCAACCTGCCAAAGACGATTCCACAGCCATCTTCCCCTATCACCATCAGACCCTCCCGCCACATCCCCAATCTCTCCAGCTAGCATCTTATATGCACTTCGAACCGAGTACATCCCATCCCTTTCAAAGCCCCAATACCAGACATCATTAGGCTTATTAGGACTAATACGTATACTCATCACTCTATCTCGTTCAAACGATAAAAAGAATTGGTCCAATTTGCTAGCATCCCAATCCAGCCCAGTAGCATCGAATAAATCCGCCACACGAAGCTCGTCGAACCCCTGAACACACGGTGATATCACCCTCCCGGTTTGAGTATTGGGTAACCACGCATGATGCCAAATCTTGGTGCTTTCCCCATTCCCTATCCGCCTCCTTAGACCCCGCTCCATGACCTCCCTAGCTTCGAGAATACTTCGCCACGTATAGCTCGGATTATGACCCAAATTAGCAGACATAAACTCCCCATTTGGGAAATATGTAGCCTTCATTAGTCTAGCCCATAGAGATGTAGAGTTCGTCACAAGGCGCCAAACTTGTTTAGCCAGTAAAGCAAGGTTAAAGAAACGGAAATCACGAAAATCCATACCTCCCACACCTTTAGGCCGGGTTAATTTTCGCCACACCACCCAATGGATGCCCCGCTTATCTTCCTCATGCCCCCACCAGAATTTTGACACTAAAGATCGCAACTCATTACAAAAGTGTACGAGAATTTTAAACACACTCATCACATAGGTAGGGAGTGAATTGGTCACTGCCTTTATGAGAACCTCCTTACCAGCCCTAAACAAAATTTTCCCGCGCCATCCTTGAAGTCTCTTGCAAAGTTTGTCACGAATAATGTCAGTAATTACCTTTTTAGACCGTCCAATTACCGTGGGAAGGCCAAGATATCGAGCATGTTCCTCCACTTCAGCCACCCCCAATTTCGCAGCTATACTACTCCTCTGCCCACTAGGAACCCCTTTACTGAAAGAGACAGTTGTTTTGTCGAGGCTCACAAGTTGACCGCAATCCGCCTCATAACTTCTCAAAATTTGATTAATAACATCCGCCTCCTCCAAAGTAGCTCGGGCAAAAAATATACTATCGTCTGCGAAAAGAAGATGAGAAATTGAGGGGGCCGTGGCAGCTATACGAATCCCGTGTAAAGCATTAGCCTCCACCGCTCTTCTAAGCATGTTCGATCAAGCTTCCGCGCAAAGCAGGAAAAAGTACGGGGATAAAGGGTCGCCTTGTCGCAAGCCTCGGCTCGGACTAAACTCCTCGGTAGGACAGCCATTAATTAAAACAGAGAAAGTTACACTTAACCCACACTCCATCACCCGCCTAGTCCAATCCATATCAAACCCCATCGTCACAAGAACCCTTCGAAGAAACTCCCATTCGACCCTATCATAAGTGTAATACTACGGTTTTATGAGTCTCTGGGTACTCTATCGAGTGGGCCTTACTCTGTCGAGTAAGGGTGTCTTGCATTTTAAAATAGTTTCTGACCTGTAGGGTACTCGATCGAGTAGCCTTGGTACTCGATCGAGTAGGCGACACTCGATCGAGTACGTCAGTTACTCGATCGAGTAGCCCGGTTTACGGGTAATGTTTTGTCGGGTTTTGTTAATAATGCGAATTAATATATAAACACTTTCGTCACTTTCATAATACGCTTTTACAAACCTAATTACTTTCAAAAGAGATTTCAACCTACGTACTTCGCATTCATCGCATTATTGACAAATCCCGGAGCTTGGAAGGTCGGAATTCATCTTTCTTTACATTTTTATGATCCTTGCGTCGAGGGTAAGATCTACGTACCGAATTTGTTATATTTAATTAAGTCTTGTTAAACCCTAATTTTGGGAATTGGGGATTTGTGTTAGTTTTATGTGGTTAGTGATATATGTGATGTTATGTTAGGAGGAGGATTCGTAGAGGAGGCTTTTTGATAACAGTTGTTGAGATCGTCTGACTGTGTTGCTTTCAAGGTAGGGTTTCCCTACTCAGTATTAGTCCCATAATGTGTTGGTGGTGATTTGTGATTGTTGATTATTATCATACGAGTATTGTGACAGTTGTTGGTTTTGATTGCTGATTAGTAGTTGTGATTGTTTGTATCTGTCTGTGTTCTTCGGGGTGCGTCCCTGGCTGAGTGGAGTCACTTGCGGGAGTGGCTTCACGCCCATTATTCGTCTTCTATGGAACCCGCCACAGAAGGGATGTGCACATTAATGGATTTGAGTTTATCGCTCGACGGAGATGAGCGGGGCTTAGGTGGGAACGACTGCGGTCCCCCACTGGCGGCGAGGAGTGACCTGTTGCGATGGGCACTCTGGCAGGGCTACACACTTTAGTGTGTAGTCATTATTGTGGAGTTGGTGATGGAGTTCGGAGTATATCTGTGACGTATGAGCTGTGTTGTTTGTTGTGTTGTTGAATTATATAAATTGTGTGATTAATACTGACCCCGTTTATTGTTTTAAAAACTGTGGTGATCCATTCGGGGATGGTGAGTAGTTGTTGAGCAGGTATACCTATGAGTAGAGATACATGGGCTAGCTGGGATTGTCACCGTCAGATGATAGAGTCATCCGATGTAGCTTTAGTAGTTTGTCAGACATTTCATTTAGTTGGTTAGACAGTTGTTTTGAGAACATGTAACCCGTATTTTGGGCATTTGGTTTGGATTGTATTCTTTCACTAAACTTATACTATTTAAATGTTATTTCGTTATTGTCTTATGATTATCATTACCTCGGGTAACCGAGATGGTAACATCTTTATACCTGGGTGGTCCTGGTAAGGCACTTGGAGTATGGGGGTGTTACAATAAGCTTTTGCCATGTCTAATTTAATCGCCATTTGACCCGTCGTTTGTCTATTATTTTTCATGTAGTGAAACATCTCGAAAGCAATCAAAATATTGTCTGATATCAGTCGCCCCGGGGTGAAAGCACTATGATTCTCCGAAATAATTTCTCCCAAGAAAATTTTTAGACGATTAGCTAAAACCTTAGACACCAGCTTATAAGCCACATTACATAAACTAATTGGCCTAAAATCACGCATTTTATCTGGAGCTTTCTTTTTTGGGATTAAGACAATATTAGTCTTACTAAGACGACTCGGGGACTCTTCACCGCGCAAAATAGAAAGGACCGTACTCACCACATTTGGACCAATCTCGTGCCAGTATGATTGATAGAACATACCATTCATGCCATCCGGGCCTGGTGCTTTTAATGGGTGCATTTGATTAAGGGCATCGACCACCTCCGCTTCAGTATATTCGGCCTGCAAATAATTATTCATATGGGCAGTCACACGGGAGCACATCATTAAAATTCGAAGGGTTAGCTGATCGGAACAACTCCTGGAAATAATCAATGGCCACCGTCGATATCTCCTCATGTCCACCCCGTTCCCTGCCCTCCTCATCAATTAATCTCCCAATGAAATTCTTTCTCTTCCTTTCCCCTGCCCTCGAGTGAAAAAACTTGGTATTTCGATCCCCATCTCGCAACCACAAAGCTCTCGATCGTTGACGCCAATATTGTTCCTATTGTCTGTAAAGATTAGCAATATTCGCAATTAGTTCCTTGCGTTTTTTAATGGCAGCTTCCGTTCTATCTCCTTCGTTCAATCTGGCCAAGCATCGTCTTTTCGTTTCAAGCGCTCGATTTATTTTCCCAATGTTTATCTTCTTCCAAGCTTGAAGTTCCTTAGCACACGCCCTCAAAGTGTCAACCAAGTCCCCATTCCCCCTCTCCACTCCCCGGACCACTGCTTCTTCACAGCCTTCCTCACCCACCCAAATTTGTTCAAAGCGGAACCGACTCCTTGTACAACCCCCAATTTCACGCCTGTAAAAAACTAAACGGAGCGAGGCATGATCGGATCATTCCCTATAAAGATTAAATAATTTTGCATAAGGGAATAATTCTAACCATGACTCGGTACACAGAGCTCTATCCAATCTGCATTGTTTATTAGCCTCGCCTGCCTGACCATTATCAAAAGTGAAAGTGTATCCCTCCCAGGCAACATCTTTCAGACCGCACTCATCCACAGCTGCTTGGAAATTATTCATTTGTCATTGAGCCCGACTCCCACCCTTCATCGAAAAGAGAATTTCATTAAAGTCCCCGATGCAAATCCATGGGAACTCAAATTGACCGTGGAGAAGTCTAAGTAATTCCCATGAAAGATATCGGTCCGAGACAGCAGGCCACCCATAAAACCCCGTAACGCGCCACTCCTTACCACCTTCCTTTATATGAAAATCCATATGATGAATCGATGCCGACACAAAACTGTAGTCCAACTCCTTTTTCCACATAAAAGCGAGACCACCCGATCTCCCCGCACTATCCACTTCTAAACCATAATAACCATCCAGTCTCTCCCTAACCCTCCTCATCTCACGACCACAAAGTTTCATCTCGCTAAGAAAAATCATGGTCGGGGCTTCCCTACGTACCAAAGTACGTAGGGAATTCACCGTGTAGGGGCTGTCCAACTCCCGACAGTTAAGACTTAAAAGATTCATTGGGCCTGGCGGGGTTTAGTATTCTCAACCACCGCCTCAGGTATTAAGACGCCCCCGTCTGTTATTTTAAATCTCTTGTCAGTCACGGTCTCAACCTCCACTTCTCTATCACGCTTACCCCCACTCACCTGCTCTAACCCATGCATGCCTATTCCCCTACCTTCTCGAGCTATCTTCTTCCACTCCCTCTTTTTGCCTCCAACAGTTCCCTTGCCTCCCTCGCTACCTTTCCCAGATTGCTGCCCTCCTCCTGACAGTTCTCCATGCTCCCAGATTCCTCCTCACCATCACACATCATTGTATAACAATCCTCTTCACATCAAACATTATTATCCCCCAAACCCTCGTCACCACCCCCAGAATTGACAATCCCAGCAACAACACCCTCACTCTCCTCCCTAGCCCCCTCCTGCATAGGCCGTTTCCCTCCCTCATCAGTTTGCTTCATCTTCCCCAAATTTTTGGTTTTTAAATCAAGAGCAATTGCTTGCAATCTCTCGATCATTAACGAGATGTCATTCGCTGCTTCCTTTTCTTTTTCAGCATCAAAAGCCGAGTTCAAATCCCTACGTGCCTTCCCCGATATTTCCTTTGAAGTCTTAATGACTTTCCAAGGAGAAGCCCTCAACCACTCGCCATACTGAAGATCCTCCTCATCATACGGTCCATGCTCACAATCCTTTTCTCCGTGCCCCATCACTCCGCACCCATAACAAAAAATAGGTAATTAAACGCTCATACTTTACATCAAAGTGAACCACCCGACCCTCCTTCATTTTGATTGGTATCGTTGCCTTTAAGAGTTTTTGCACATCATGGATAATGCGAATTCTAACTGCCCGGTCAAGATCACAATTTGGTCCTGCATCTGCTTCTAAAAACGTCCCTAGACTTGCTCCAATACGGCTTGATGGGGCATATTCTGCACCGCTGACCAAGTCAACATATTGAGCAAGGTCAAAGATATCCACAGCAAGTCAACGACTTAGACAGCCTAGCCGATCGGCCCATCGGCTGTCACTGGTCTCGGCATGGCAACTGCCGTACCGGGACACATATCCGCGTACTCATATCTAAGACCCCTCGGCGGTGAGGCAACAGGGCCCGCCGGCCTGACATAGGTCCCTCAGCCGAGGGGTAGATCAGTCTTTCCACCTGCTAGCCACTTGGCCACTACGTGACAAAAGGTGAAAGCCTATAAATACTCCTCAACCTTCATTGAGGAAAAGATCCACAACTTAACCTAAGAAACACTATTCATCTGGTATTATCTTCCTTATCTCTCTACAATATACATTTAGTCAAGTAACAATAACTTATCCCTTAAGTTTACTGACTTGAGCGTCGGAGTGAGTACGCTTGGCACAAAGCCAAGCCCTCAGTTCGTTCATTGTTGCAGGAGAGGCCGAGAGGAACGATAAAGACAAGAAGGATTCAACTCAAGACATTATTCTACAAGCCACGGGTGGTAACAATACTTGCTCTGGAATTACACCCGGAACAATTGGCGCCGTCTGTGGGGAATCGCTACTAGAAGCTAGTCACATTCATTCCCAAACAAAAAAAAACACGAAAACCCACCCAAAAAGCTAAGAAGATGTCGAAACAACAAGACGCAGTCGTGACCGACGAAACCGCGTTCTACCAAGATGATACCTTCAACAATTCTGGAGTCGTGCAGCCCTCCACCGGCGGAGTAATCCAACCGGAGTTCGAGATGCCCATAATACCAGACACGTCGCTGCCAGCCAACCAGGTCACCATCATGGGACACGTGGTTGACGTAGCAAAACTGAAAATGCTCCTGGACCTAATTAGTAATACGCCTGCTCACACTGTCACGCCGACAAGAGCGGCGGAAACCGTCCAGGAGACCAGGGCCCAAAATGTGACTCCGAGAAATTTGAGCGGAGCACTAGGAGAAGCTGACCCAGTCAAGTCACCGGGGGAGCCCAAAGTGGGCGTGGTAAACCTAAGTCCTTCCCGTACTCATGGGAGGACAGCGTCCCCGCAAAGACGAACGAGGCTTACCCCAAAGGAGCGGAGGAGTCCGACTCGGCAGAGTTGGAGGAGAAGTCCGAGTCGAAGAAGGAGTCATTCCCGCTACGAGGGGAGGAGCCGGATTAGGAATGCGAGGAGCCGATCGCCGCGTGTCATTCGACACGTGGTCGACACCCCTCAACGCCTACGTCCCGGAAGTCCGGTGCCAACTAAGCTCAAGTTGCCACCCATATCATACAAAGGGGAAAGTGACCCAACCGACCACGCCGAGGCTTTCGAGTCTTACATGTCGGTATGGGAGCGGCCCGATGAGGTCCGGTGCCGAGTTTTCCCAACAACTCGCATGGGATGGCTCAAAGTTGGTACAAGGGGCTTCCCGACGGCTCGGTATACTATTACGCCGACCTAAGGGACGCCTTTCTAGCCCAATACTCTTGCAACAAGAGAAGGGCCGTGGAGACATCGGACCTCCTAACTATCAAACAGGAAGGGGGCGAGTCTCTACGAAGCTATGTGAAGAGGTTCGACGGAAAGGTCCAGCAGATTCGAGAAATTAATCCCGAACTGGCGGCCTTCGCGATGATGAAGGGGCTCCCAAGGGGAGATTTAAAAATGAGCTCATCAAGTGCGGAGACTGGGCTTGATGCCGCCGGGAAGATGGCCGACCAGTGCCATCAAGGTAGAGGACTATCACAAGACTCGGGTAGGCCCAAGCGAGGCCGAACACTCGAGAAAAGAAGAGCGCCGGGAGGACAACCCGGATGAAAGACGCCGTGACAACAACGGGTCACGGTCCGATGAAAGACGCCGTGAGAATAATAGGTCACGGTCGGACAAATCTGCCAGAAAAGGACTCGACGGGCGCCGGGTGGAGTTCAGAACGTACCACCGAGGCGGTATAATGATAAAACCCCTCTCATCGTATCGCCGCCGAGGTCTTCGCCCGAGCAAAACGAGGGCCGAAGTGGGAGAGACCCCCAAGCCAAAAAGTGACGGTGACACGAGCCGATCTTTGTGAGTACCACGGCCACACCGGCCACTTAACCAACGATCACGCATCGAAGAATGCCATTGAAGAGCGATCCGGAAGGGGAGCCTCGGCAAGTACGTTGCCAAAGGCCAAAAGTTTGACGCCGACGATTCGGGTAAGAAATCCGTCTTCGAACGGATAGGAGTGATCCATGTTGTCATCGGGGGGCAACGAGAACGGAGGGTCCGCTCATGGGCACAAACGACACCTGAACGAGCTATATATCGGCCATCAACTTTGTGCCCAACACAGCGATCCCCGCTTCCAACATCCCCGATATGACCATTGGAAGGAAGGACTACGAAGGAGTCATCGCTCCTCACAGCGACCCACTTGTAGTCAATTTGGACATATCCAACCACCTGGTCAAGAGGTGCCTGATTGACACAGGCGCGTACACGAACATCATGTTCAGGGAGTGCTTCCTCAGCCTCGGCCTGAAAGTCAAGGACTTGAGCCCCTGCACCAACCCACTATACAGCTTCTCTGGGGCCGGCGTGGTACCACTGGGATCAATCAGACTCTCGGTGACGTTCGGCGAAAGGAATGCGGCTAAGAATGTCCTAGCTGAGTTCGTGGTCGTCGACGGCTCGTCCGCCTACAACGTTCTCATAGGCCGAGTCACCCTGAGCGAGGCCGACGCAGTGATGTCCATCCGGGCCCTAACACTGATGTATGTCTCATACCGGGGGGAAGCGCATAAGCTCGTCTCCAAAGACGAGAATGACGAGGTGATCAACGTCCAGATAGCTGCCAGAGGATGCAACATGCAATCCCTCAAAGTGGTAAAGAAATCAGAGAAAGGGAAAAGTCTATCCTTACAACAGGAGGGCGACCTCATGGATGTAACTAGCGGCTGACTGGGAAGGTGTGCCTTTGATAAACCATTAGGACACTGGTAATCTCGGGAAAACTCTGTGTAGCGGCGGAGGTGTCCAAAACAGCTGTGGGCACCCCGACGCATGTTTTTATCTAATGAAAAATCATCCAAATCTTCCATCAAAATGTTCATTTTCCCCATAGTCACTAGGAAGCAGCAGACGCCGGCTCGCACTGTCATACCGACAAGAGCGGCAGTCTCTATCAGTAAGCAGACGTCAGCTCACACTGTCATACCGACAAGAGCGGCAGTCTCCATCAAGAAGTAGGCGCGTCGCAGTCACCCCAAGTAGTAGACGCCACAGCGATCACCCCAAGAGGTTTGACGCCGTCGCAGATCACTCCAGTGGTAGACGCCACGGCAGTCTCCATCAAGAAGTAGGCGCCGTCGCAGTCACCCCAGGTAGTAGACGCCACGGCAGTCACCCCAAGAGGTTTGACGCCGTCGCAGTCACTCCAAGTGGTAGACGCCACTAGCGATCTCCATCAAGAAGTAGGCGCCGTCGCAGTCACCCCAAGTAGTAGACGCCACGGCAGTCACCCCAAGAGGTTTGACGCCGTCGCAGTCACTCCAAGTGGTAGACGCCACGACAGTCTCCATCAAGAAGTAGGCGCCGTCGCAGTCACCCCAAGTAGTAGACGCCACGGCAGTCACCCCAAGAGGTTTGACGCCGTCGCAGTCACTCCAAGTGGTAGACGCCACGGCAGTATCCATCAAGAAGTAGGCGCCGTCGCAGTCACCCCAAGTAGTAGACGCCACGGCAGTCACCCCAAGAGGTTTGACGCCGTCGCAGTCACTCCAAGTGGTAGACGCCACGGCAGTCTCCATCAAGAGGTTTGACGCCGTCACAGTCACTCCAAATGGTAAACGCCACGGCAGTCAATAACAAGGAGCACTCGCCGGCTGGCACCGTCACACCGGCAAGAATGGCAATCACCCTCAGGAAACAAACACCTCGACGGTCACGACCAGCGCAGTTGATACTCGCAAAGCGATCAAAATGCCTTAGAAGCGTTACGCAATTGAGGAACGCACTCTAGACTGCCTCGGCCAAGCCAGGGCGGAAACAAAGGAGACGCCCAATTAATAACATGAGAAAAAAAAAACTCAGACAAGGACGAGAAAAGACCTCGGCCGAGCCAGAGACAAAGTGAAAACGCTAAGTACAGATTGAGACGCTCAACTATTAGCACAAGAAAAAGGAATGAGGTAAAGACCGCGGCCTGGCCGGAGGCAGAAGAAACGAGCTCTTATTAAAGGTGTTCAACAAATCACAAGAAATGCAAACAACGGCCGTCCCCATAAGGATTAAGCCAAAAGACCACCTACCAAAGTTGTACAAAATACAAACAAAGGAAAGGCAAAAGGTTACAGATATCATCTCCCTATGTCCATTCTTTGCTCGCCATCGCAGCGGCGGTAGCAAAGACCTTTCTTCGATGGGCAACCCAGCAGTTTCCCTAGCAGCCTCAGCTTCAGCAGCCTCAGCTTTAGCCTAGGCCTCCTCAGCTGCCCTCATTCTCTCGGCTTCCTCCTTGGCCGTCTTAGCTTTCTCAGCAAGAGCTGCCGCCTCCTCGGCCACCTCCTGCTCTATCTTCACCCTCACCGCCTCCTTGGCCTTCTCCTCCACGGCCTTCTCCTTAGCTTCGAGCTTGTCGTCAAACAGCTCGTCGAATTTGCTCCGCGGAAAGGAACCTTCAAGAGGGAAGAGCTCCTCAATTACTTCCCTGGCGGTGCTTCACCGGATCCCGGGTCGGAGCACATGTCGGGAGCATTTTGGTTTGGAGCATCTCAATGTCGTCCTCCTTTTGCCTGATGATGGCCTCCTTGCTCTGAATCACCTTCCCTGGATCTCGAAACCGTTCCTCGAATTCATTCCTCTGCTGGAAATAGAGGTCGGCGTGCCTCTGAACAAGGGCACACTTCGCCAAAGCTGACTTTTCAACTTCGGCGCAGCAGCCTCGGCCTTGGCTCTCTCAAAGCAAGGACCTCCTTTTCGGCGTCCTCCCCGAGCTTTCTCTCGCCCAAGAGCGCTTTCTCGGCCTCTCCCTAAGCCTCCGCTCATCGAGAAGATCCGGCTTCGCCTTCGCGGCCACCTTCTTAGTGGCATTAAGCTCAAAAAGCAGATTGAGCCACGGCCTTCTCTCGCTCCATGATACGAGCACCGGTCGGCTCGTTCCACCTCGCCGATCTCTTGATCAACCTCGCGCTTTCCGCTACAAGGTCGGGAGGGGAAGCCTTCTAGGATGAAGAGCCGGTGGCGACGTTTCGATCACCCGACTGCGGGCGGGAAAGGGAAACCTTCCGGGATGAAGAGTCAATGGCGACGTTATGATCACCCGGCCTGCGCGGGGTTCTCCTCCACTTGCGCTCAAAGAAGAGCGGTCGGCGACGCCGATCGATCTACAAAAAAAAAAAAAAAAAAAAAAAAAAAGAGCATCGTATCAACATACATAGGCATGCCGAAGAGCCCGTCATCGCGGCGCTGATGAACCAAGCTAAATCGAGCCACCGGATAGATCAATACCGTGCTTGGCCTTCTTGGCCGAAAGGCGCATTTCTCGTCGGCCGGCGGAAACGGCAGCAGTAAAGGCTGTCTGTTTTCTTTTACGGACAAGGGGCGACCCCTCCTCCTCATCAGAGTCATCCCCATTGGAGATATAAACGATCTCCACCGTCTCCTTCTGAACAAGGGGGATGGAGGGCGGAGCCGATGTCGACGCCATCACCGCCGAAGGCTTTGTTTTTCGCGTATGGCGCGGCATGTTACTAACAACCTTCGCCTGGGCCTCCACCACATTCAAGCTTTTCAGCTGCTGGTCCATGAGATCATTCGGCGACGTCCTACAGTCATGGGTCAGAGCCTTGGGATGCAAGTTAGCAACGGTTTTGTCTTTATGCAGCCCCATTCTCCGGAGGATATCCTCAGACAAATCCGGTCCAAAGTAGTCTGCGAAGGAAACAAAGAAAGAATTAAGTAGAGGAATTAAATCGAAGTTCGAAGAACAGGAACATTGACAGCGGGGATGGGCCTCATACCGACCCCACTCACCCTGTGCTAAGGCCGGTATGAGGCCGACATGGCAGAGCGGCTCATCCTGAAGAATGATCTGCGTTGGGGGAATCCATCTTTTCGGCACCCCACTCTTGTCCGCCTCAAAGAGCTTCATCGCCAGCCTCTCATCCTCCCTAAGAGAGACCCTGCTGGCATCCATCTTGAGTTTTTTCCGGGTGACCCATCTGTCATGTTCCGCCTTAGTCTCACACCGCAAGTTAACTTGGTCTTTGAAAGCAATGGGCAGGCGCGGCGGATAGTCATCCGGCACCTTAACGTACACCCACCGATCTCTCCAGTCTTTGCAAGAAGTAAGTTTGTCAATAGAGACATAACCCTTCTTCATGTGCACACTGTACCAACCGACGCGGCCAGAGATTGACGGCTGGAGATAATGAAGCCGGCGGAATAAATTCACCGTCGGGGCCTCCCCCTTGAAGAGACAAAGCCACACAAAGCCGACTATCGTCCTCATGGCAACCGGATGCAGTTGGGCCACAGCGACGTTCATAGCTTTGATAATAGCCATGACGTACTCGTTCAGCGGAAACCGGAGCCCGTACTCCAAGTGTCGCATGTATACACCGGTATGGCCCGGTGGAGGGCAACAGACGGCCTGGCCCTCCTCAGGGATAACAATCTTGTATCCCCTGCCAAAGAAGAAATGGCCCTCGAAAAATTTCTCACCGGAACAACTGGCCAACTTGTGGGTCCAAGCTCGGTCAACGCGTACCTTACAGACGTCACCGTGATCCATAAAGTACTGCCTCCCCTCTTTGGGACGAGCCTTTTCAGCATCATCACCAAAATCGTCTGCGTCATCATCGACATCAGAGTCATCCTCCCATTCCTCCAAAATTCGAGGATCGACTTCAGGAGAAGGAGACCTAGGGCCCCCAGGCCTTATCAGGAGGGCGTCCAACTTCTCCTCCTCATCAAAACGCGACGGGGAACCCCCGGCGCCGGTTTACTAGGCCCGGCATCAGCAGAAGACATGTTTACAATAAAAACTTACAAAGTTAAGAAATTGGGAAGTTTGTTTGTTTACCTTGAAGAAAAACACTCGTCGGGGTAACAACTCTGAAAATTAGAAGACAAAGAAGCCCTTGAAAGTTTAGAGAGAAGAAAATTTTGGAGAATGAAATTGGTGGCCAATTTCACGGAATAACTGCCCTATTTATAGGGAAAAGCCCATGAAGAAGGACCAATCAGAGAACAGCCCATGAAGCGTCATCCAATCACCGAACAGACACGTGTCGGACATGCAACCACGGGATGTCAATCGTTGCAACAGTTGAACGTCAATCAATGCAACAGTGACCAAGCGTCTTCAACACGCCCATTCATATCTCTCCGCCTATTCACCTTCCTCAACAAATTCCCAAGCATCTGTTCTCCGCCGGCCACATGATCAACCAAGCTAAGTAGCGCCGGCCGGGGGCAATTAAAAACAACCGGCACTCTCAACCCTGGTCTCGGCAAGCGTCACTTTCTTTTCCACATCGGATGCCCTTTACACATCCATGTGGAGGGGGGATATGGTACGGCCTAAGAAAGACCAGGCCGAGGTAAAAGCAGCCGCCGCAGAAGAAGCCGATGCAGAAATTTTTTTACAAATTACTTGCGCAGAATATACGCTCAAACGAACATCGGAGCCCATACCACGGCATAGACTACGCTGGGGGCAAATTGATGGGGCATATTCGCACGACCACCGACCAAGTCAACATATTGAGCAAGGTCAAAGATATCCACAAACAAGTCAACGACTTAGACAAACCCTAGCCGATGCGGCCCATTTATCTGTCGGCACTGGTCTCGGCATGGCAACCTGCCAGCCGGGACACATATCCGCGTACTCATATCTAAGACCCCTCGGCGGTGAGGCAACAGGGCCCGCCGGCCTGACATAGGTCCCTCAGCCGAGGGGTAGATCAGTCTTTCCACCTGCTAGCCACTTGGCCACTACGTGACAAAAGGTGAAAGCCTATAAATACTCCTCAACCTTCATTGAGGAAAAGATCCACAACTTAACCTAAGAAACACTATTCATCTGGTATTATCTTCCTTATCTCTCTACAATATACATTTAGTCAAGTAACAACAACTTATCCCTTAAGTTTACTGACTTGAGCGTCGGAGTGAGTACGCTTGGCACAAAGCCAAGCCCTCAGTTCGTTCATTGTTGCAGGAGAGGCCGAGAGGAACGATAAAGACAAGAAGGATTCAACTCAAGACATTATTCTACAAGCCACGGGTGGTAACAATACTTGCTCTGGAATTACACCCGGAACACGGCTAATATTCGCCTGGCTGGTTCTTCCCGAAATGGGAAGATCATACACTCTCGACCAAATGGGAATATGATAAAGAGGGACATCAGAAATCTTGCCTGATCGATTGGGTTCATTGAAGCACCATACGAATTTCTCGAAGTGCCAAGGTTGTCCTTCCAAAACCCTCGCTTTATCACGCTCCCCTTCGAATCGAAACACGAAGGTCTTTTCCTTTGCGTCAATCACATTGCCTGTAATCGCTTTAACTGGATTCCATAAGCGGGTCATGGTATCGATCGCTGCTTTGACGTTTATCGGCCTGGATGCCTAAAGTTTTCCAACCAAGAGGCACTTCCCTTTCGTTTCTTCAACCACCTCCTCCCATTCGAAGGCTGACTGATCATCCCCGTCATCGTTCCTCATCACCCCCTTCCCCTTCTGGTTTGGCTCTCGCGTGTCGCCCATCAATTGTACCTGCATAGATAAAACAAAGCCACAAACAAAGACAAAAACAACGCCCTATCTCACGATCGAAATCGTGAGAGGAGCCTCGATTTGGAGGAAAACCCCTAAGAAGATTTAGACGGTCGGAGCCCTAGGAACCCTAGACAGCAATATTTAATGTTTTTGCCGGCAAAGACACTATTAGAATATCTCCAATGATAAGTTAGGCCCTGTTCTTTTGGACTGAAACGGATCTGATCTGAACTGAACTGAACTTATAGGATCTGAACTGGACTTATAGAATCTGAACTGAACTTATATGATCTGAACTGAACTGAACTTATAGGATCTGAACTTATAGGATCTGAACTGAACTTATAAGATCTGAACCGAACTTATAGGATCTGAACTTTTCTGAACTGAACTTATAGGAGCCGAACTTAAATTAACTTAACTTAATTTAACTACTACTACTACTACTACTACTACTACTACTACTACTACTACTACTACTACTACTACTACTATTATTATTATTACTTGCTAAGAGAGAACATTGATAAAAAAAAAAATTATAGTCTAAAACACAAGGTAAAATAATATCATTTTTCCGCTTTATATACATTGGTTTGTTCATACACTATACTACGATTACATTACGATAAAAAATAAATCACATATTATATCTTTTTTTCTAACCATTTATTTGCATATTATCATAATCCTCATCACTTTCATCTTCACTATCACTCTCAACAACGGATCCATTGTCTCGCCAAATGTTTTTTACTATGTTGTTTCGTACCTTATACATGGCCTTATTCCGCTTTTTATCAAACATGCCAGAATCTATTGTGACGCAGAAATTATTAATGAGAGGAGTGATTTTTTTTTTAAAAAAAATAATAATGTATGTATCGAATGATTAATGTCAAATGTTTTTGTATCGGTCTTTTTAAAATAATACTTCGTATATAGCTTTTCTGAACTAAATTTATAGGATCTGAATTTTTTCGAATCAAGTTATAGGATCGAATCGAATCGAACTTATAGGATCGAATCGAAACTTATTGGATCCGAATCGAATCGAACTTGTAGGATCATCGAATCGAACTTATAGGATCTCAACTGAACTGAACTTATAGGATCTGAAGTGAACTGAAATTAAGTGACTTTAAGTCCAAAAGAACAGGGCCTTAGTTATTGAAGGTATATTTAATGTAGGAAAATGAAACTAAAATTAATATGGTGGAAATATGGAGGTACTGAAGTAGTAGGGTTTAATGAGGACTCTTCTCCGCGATTCTGCCAATTTAATACTCTGTTGCACAAGAAAAATAAAAGAAATAACGTGTTTGGACAAGAAAAATAAAAAAATAAACGAGTAATGGACAAGAAAACTAGGCCCGTTAGAATAAATGGATGGACTTAGAATAAACAAAACACCCCATGGACAGTCCGCTAAGATCGCTATTAAAAGTAATAACTTTATTTATAATTTCAGACCAACAAAATATTGACCCATAATTACATCAGTGCGTCTTGCTTCAGACCACTGCTTTTGGTCTGAAATAAGACGGACAACATGTTATTATTTGACAGTAAAATGTTTATATCTTTCTGATAACATGTTACCATTATTTTTCCAACTATTTTCAGGGTAAAAAGTGACACCTTTAGTAATAACATTTTGTAGATTCACTCCTTACATTCTCTTAAAAAATGGCAACATTTTGTCGGTCTTATTTCAGACGGGAAAACTGCCCGTCTGAAATAAGATTTTGCGTAATTACATAAATCTTACAAAAATAAGAAAAGAAATCTCATGAACTCCCTAAACCCTTATGTCCTCGATCATTGTGTTCATTTCATTTAATTTCTACACTCTAAACCTAATTCCCAAAATCCCCTTTCAATTACCACTAATTGTCCAAAAATCTCATTCCTCTCCCATTATATTCACATCTCATCACCAGTGTCCCAAAAATATCGCGTCTTCTTTTCTTCTAATACCACAGCCGAGGTTCAGAATTCTGTGGCCAGGAGGTTGGGTTTGGGGCCGTATATTTGTGTATGCCTACTATTGATGGTCGGGTTAAAAAAGGCACTTTTGCCCATGTGCAAGAAAAATTCAACAAATGTTTAGCAAGATGGAGTACGAAGCATTTAGCTTGAGCGGGTCGTGCAACTCTAGTCCAATCAACCTTATTAATGATGGCCAATTATTGTATGCAAACGACGAAAATACCGCAGACAACCTGTGATTTATCCCCTTTCCTGGAATATGGTTCAAAAACCAAAAATAGCTCGTGGGTTGGGTATTACCTCGTCGAGACAAACTAATGTTTTCCTTACCAAACTAGGTTAGAGAGTTCTTGTTGAGCTTCAAAGTTTATGGACAAGAGTTTTGCGCGCCAAATATTGTAATCGAAGATGCGACGTTGATATGTTCAAGGTCAAAGCTAATATGTCGAATGTATGGGCTGGCATTATGTCCCATTTCGATATTATTTTTGGGAGTACGAGCTTAGCAGTGGGTAATGGCCTAGGACCCTGTTTTGGAACCACTCTTGGGTTGATGGCGGTTGCCTCTCAGATAAAGCCATAACCACTATTCCCGACTCCCTACTTGATGCGACGGTAAGATGTAATACCCGGATATTTTGGGGACCCGTAAAGGAACCTCGGAGTGCGTGAGAGGACCTTCGGGCTTGACGAGAGAGTAAGAGATGACCGTACACTAGACTAAGTATGGCCTTGACTAGACTTAGTGGGTATGCAATGGACCGAGTAGAGTGTCCAGTGGACCGAGTGGGTGGCACTCAGCCAAGTGGACTCAGCACTCGACCGAGTGCAGCTCGTCAGTGGGCGATAAAAACTATGACAGGATCTTATTTCACCTAATCCTAAATCATTTCATTCTTTCTCCTTATCACTCCAAATCATCCCCCTTCTCCCTAAAACCCTCCTAAACACTTCTCCATGGGATTCGAGCTTGGATTAGAAGATTACACACCTTATACTTATTTCCTTTTATTTTGTGAGTAAAGCAAGTCTTTCTACTTATCGAATCCTAACTTTTGGGGGTTTTCCTGTGGGTAATTAATTAGAATTCTCTCCGTCTCGGTCAATAGTTTACACTTGCTTTATTTTGTTATTTTCCCCTCACAAAATAAAGCAAGTCTAAAATACTCACTGGAACAGAGAGGGTAATTAATACAAGTCATATGGGTAATTAAAGGGTAAAAATAAGGTTTTATGTATTGTATAAGTATATAGAGTGTATTGTGATAGTTATTGTACTAGTTGAGATCTCGTGCTAATGCACGACATTTGTGAGGTTAATTTATATAGAGCTAGGAAGAATTTAAAATATTTATATAAATGATTTGTACTTATAATAGATTGTTGTAATGTACTGATTCTAATGTTAGTAATATTATCAAAAAAAAAGTGCATCTTTTAGATTAAGTTGTTTTGTGCGAACCTATTTTTATTATTAAAAATAATGATAGCCGACTATTATGGAAAAACATAATCTAATATAGGGTCACTACTTTGTTATTGCATTGATCAGAAAAATTTATAGATGGGTTAATCTTTTAGTTTTAGTCATTTGTAGGAGGATTATAGGGGGGTAGGAGGATTGAGTTAGAAACGAAATGTAAGTAAAGCGCATATTGACTTTATAACGGTAGTGTATAATATGGGCCCCACTTTCTTCTGTACTCCGTATATCAATTACGTTAAATTTGGAAAGAATAATTTGATTTGACTTTATAATTTATTGCTATATTTTATTAAGTGGCAAATTTGTTAGTCAATCAATCATCAATTATTATAATTTTAGCATGGGCCCCACCACTATTGTCAATCAATTGAGCGGGAAAATATTGAGTAGTTCTTATTCTTTTAGTTTAGTGGAGATGAATTATGTAGGATGAGACGGTTTCATGAGACGGAATCGTGTTGGATTTGAGTAGCTTATGGAGATTGATAAAAGGTAGGTTATCCTACTCGGTTTTTGATAATGTGAAGACTTGTTAGTGTGTTATTTGTCATTATTTTCAAGGTATAAAATGTATTGCATCATATTGTGATATTTAGGGTTTGTCGTGGACCTCATGTAGTTGTCGGAAATGCATTATAACATGGTAGTGAGTTGCGACGACTAGAAAAGTCGGGATATTTGAGAAAGTGATGTTCATAACATTTTTGGAAAGTGTATCTCATAATGAGTCGTATTTTGATATATTGTGTTGCATATTACAATATTGTGATTGTCATATACGTTTGAGGATGCGGTTGTTGTTGTTGAGGAGACGTAACGGTTGGGAGACCGTCTTACGCTTGGGTCGCCTTTTGGAGCTTCCCACTCCAAGAGGGATGTGCACATTAATGACTTGTGTTATGGAGGGACGCGTGTGGTTGAGGCACGAACTCTGGCAGGGATCCGGTTAGCGGTCGAGTTTGGTACCACGGGTGTGTCTAGAGTACCTTGTTACGGACTGCGGTTCGACTGTTTGGTGAGCGGTGTCGTCACCAGTTGTGGTACCGTGGGTGTGTCCCTGGTATCGGGGAGGTATGTAATGGTGTAGAGTCATGGATTTAACATTGTGTCTCATGCATTTTATGTCGTATTTTATATTCTTATATTGGTGTCATGTTTAAGTATTTATATTGTTAAAACCAACGTGTGTTGGTTGTCTGTAATTGTCACCTATTTTCGGGGTGGCCTGTGTTGATCCATATGATAGTTCCGATCATATGGGGAGCAGTTTGAGTACAGATTTGCATTTGGTACCACATGGGATCACGGGTCGAGACACGGAGTTGGAATCGATTGGCTTGATTAGATGATAGCCGACATAGTTGATAGTTGGGTTGTATAATGTCTAATCCACATTTATTATTCATTTATTCGTTATGTAATTTACTAAACATGTTATTTATATAAGTGTTTCTTAATTGTATTTCCGATTTCACTACATCGGGAAACCGAGATGGTGACATCTTCGATTACCTTGGCCGGGTAATAAAGGGGTGTTACAAAGCGACAGGTGAGACGAGGAAACGGGTTGGAAGTGGGATGTTTTTGCAAACTTTCTGCCGCGGTCCTTATTTCCTAACCTGAATTTGAACGATTCTTTTTTTGGAATGTTATGTCTAGCGGAAAATTTTCGATTAAGTCCACTCTTAACATTATCAAACGCCAGCCCCTCTACCGGAGCCCAATGTTGTTTAGTGGCTCACTATTTGGAAGTTACCAACTCAACAACGAATTAGATTCCTTATTTGGTTAGCAGCACACTGCCGGTTGATGTGTAATGTTACGACATAGTTTTTCCGATGACCCTATGTGCCCCCGGTGTTACTCTGATGAAGAAACAACAGACCACTTGCTTCGCCAATGCCCTATCTCTCGTGAAATTTAGTCATTCATTGGTGTTCATGAGTCCTTCGATGCCTTCTCTAATATTCCCATCTCGGACTGGATTTCTCTTAATGCAAGTAACACTTTTATTAGTGGGTTTGACGGATTGGTCGACGAAATTTGTTATTGTATGTTGGAGGATATGGAGATGGCGAAACGTGGCATTTGGGAGGGTAAACGACAACCCTACCTTTCCTATTCAGTTCTTACATCAGCAATTTGAAACTTCTAAGAGCGTGTTCGATAAATTTTCCCTCTTTATTCCGACTCCCGGGTCGGGACGAGAGGAGGTGTTCATCCGATGGCACCCTCCCCCACATACCCGACACTTCTTGAATACGGGCGGCGTTTCAAAAGGTAACCTATGTCACTTAGGATGCGGCGGTATTCTTAGAGATGAGACAGGTAACTTCGTTGATGCTTATTTCTGGTGGATTTTGCACGTCAATGCGTACGGAAATGCTAGCTTTGCTTATTTGTCTCGAAAAAGCTCGGGTAATGCACATCAATAAACTTCTAGTGCACATGGGCAATGAACCGTGTGTAAGGTTTATTCTCGAGGAGGGACTGACGATGCAAAGAATTAATTCAGGAATCAAGTTGGTTTGTTCGTATCCATCATGTTTACAAAGAGGCAAATAGGGCTAGTACTGGCTAGCAAACCAAGGGGTTCAAGCTTCCGTCCCAATCACCTATCTGTACGCTCCTCTGAAGCCGCTTCGGACTATTATTTGTGAAGATTTATTGGGAGTTGCACCCCCTCATTTAGTTCCTTAGATTCAGGGCTTTGCACGCTTATGTACCCAAAATAAAAAATAAAAAATGTGAGAGCGTAATTACATCAATCCGTCTCATTGTAGACGGATAGTGACATTCTCATAAAATGCAAGTGGGAGGACAAGTGAGGGTATTCATTTTCCACTCATTTGCATTATCTACTCTCATTTTGTGAGAGAGACACTATTCATCTACATATCCGTCAAAAGTGAGAATTTGTGTAATTGCATATTGCATATTGCATATGAGACCAATTTAATCAACAACTTAAACAGAATTAACAGTCTCTATCCACTAAAATACCCATTCTTTAAACCCTCACCACCAAAATAAAAACCCCCAATTTACTTGAGTCAAAAATCAATAAAGAAATCAAGTTACCGCCAACAATGGTAACAGAAGCGGAGCTAGCCTCAAAGGTGCATCAATTTTTACAATCTTCTGATTTAAAGAAGACAACAAACAACATTGTAATTAAGAAATTAGAGGCTGATTTTGGGGTTGATTTATCTGATAAAAAATCCTTTTTGAGGCACCAAGTCGACCGTTTTCTTCAATCCCAGTACGGGGTTTCCGACGACGACGATGATGATCAACTTGTTTGGGATAGTCACGCATACGACGTCGTTTCTGACGACGACGACGAGGATGATGATGATGATGATGTTGAGGGTGGTGGGTACTATGATGCTGTTCCACAAGTTCAGTATAATATTAGTAATAATAATAATGGGGGTAGTAAATTAAAGGGTGTTAATAAATTGGACAGGTAAATTTGTTTTCTTTAATTCATTCTTGTTTTTTTACTGTGGTTTTTGTTAAGAGATGAATGCACATTGTTGTTTTGAGTACGTCGGAATTCGCTTTTAAATGGGTAAAATTTGAACTTTTTTAGTTAGAAATTTATTTTAGTAGTTCGTCTGCTGAAATTTTTCGCTTTCGCGCAATTATAAAGCCTGGTTCCGCCACTGGTTTTTTAGAAATGCTATGTTGTAGACTTGTAGTTAACTTTGTATCATAATCTTTTTGGGTTTATGATGAATTATCTAATAAAGAAGCAATGTGGTTCTTGCTTGTGAGATTTGTGTATGTTCAAGAATCAACATCCAACAGTCCACAGAAATATCGGACAGTTTATGAACAGAACTTTGTCAACGAGTTGATCAGTCGCGACTTTAAGACTGTATCCGAATTTTGGGTGGACAGTACCTTATGCAGACTACATTCAGACATTCATTGAAACTAAACTTTAATGGTACCATTCGTCAGCTTAGAAAAAGGGTGCGAGAACAGATACCACAATGCAAAACTACCAGATAATATCCCTGTAGTTTTGGGTAGTGTAGTTTGGTTAGTAACAGAAATACACTTCAGTTGATAAAAAAGATGAGACCACTTATCTTCATTTTCTTCCGGCTGTAGTATTGAATTATGAGTTCACTATATACTTCTCAAGAAGGAATTAGACATTGACGTAATCTAGAGGGACTGTGATAGTGTAATTTGTAGGTGCTATATGCAATGGCAGATCTGTGTTGTACTTCACGGGTCATGGGACACCAGAAAGAGAAAACTTTTGTTTATGTCGCTAATTCCTACAACGAATTTAGCATTCAAAAACTTGTTGAATCTGATTTTTGAGAAAATCAACGGGATATTAGACATAAAATAATTTGTCTGCAACGGCTATATGATCCATTATAGGAATATGAATGAAATGTTTTCATTAACTTGTAGAACTTGAAATCCATGATAGGGGATTGTAAACTTTATTTTAGGTTGTCCTTTTTCATGAACACGACACTAACATTATGACTTATCCTATAAGCTGTAAGTATGGAGCTGTAAGACATGGTGACCTTTCTGATATTTTGCTAGATGTGCTCGGAGAACTGTTTTATTGCACATACCGGTGTTTCAACTGGCTAGAACACTCCTCCCCTGGTCAAACTATGCGTGGGAATCTATATTGCGAAACTTTGATGTGTACATTTTCATTTTCAGGCTTGTACCACAGAAGAAGGAAAAGAATAAAAGACCCTGTTTTTCTGGCAAGTACTGTACCTTATCTCCTGAACTTCAGGCGTTCCTTGGTGTGCCTCACATGACCCGAACTGAGGTATTGATGGAATATTCTCTATGACTTCATTTTCATTGACTATTTATCGTTGTTTTCTTCCTTTTTTTCTCCCTTTCGTTGTTTTACCTGCTATTGATGATTTCAAATGCTGATTCGTATGCATTAGACAACCCCAAACCAATTTGGATTAAGGCTTTGTTGTTGTATTTCGTATGCCGGTGTTGTTCTTATACGCTCCTCGGAGTTATAATCAGATGAGTGATTTCTGGGATGCAGGTTATCAAACAACTTTGGGTCTACGTGAAAGAGAAAAGTTTGCAAGATCCTGATGATGGGAAAAGTATTATTTGTGACGAAACATTACGTGATCTTCTTGGAGTTGATTCCATCAACATCCTCCAGATTCACAAGGCTTTAACAAAACACATCATTCCACGAGGTTCACTTACGATATTTGTTCTTGCTTACATTATTCCTTCAAACCAGCCTAATAGCTGGATCAATTTTATGGATATGCATATTCCCAAATGATTTATTTTGCCTTTGAGATTGTAGCTGTTTAATTACAAGATTGTTTATGTTCTTCCTTTACTGCCAGCGAGTATCAGTAACCATGCATTGTTATCTTTAATATTTCCCAAGATTGAAGGATTTTAATTTGGCTTGTTGGAGGGTAAACACACCCCTCTATTTCCGTCAATTCTAATTTATTAACGCAGTAACCAAACAAGGGAAATCGTTCCCCTCCAGCCCTTCCCCTCGTTCCCTTCATATCTTTCCATCCAAACAGAGAATAAGCATCAATGGTAAAATTTTCCGAAACTGTGTTTAAGTTATTTGTGTTGCTTTTGCTATTTCAGTAAAGCCGCTGAAAGGGGACAAACTGTGGAACCAGGAGAAAGGGGAAGAAGGTGAGTGAATGAATCCTGCACATATCACAGATTCTACATCTCATAGTAATGGGACTGGTGATCTTAAGTCGTCCTCAATCCCTCCAATCCAATTTGCTAACCAAACAAGGGAAATTGGTTCCCTACCTTCTGTTTCCTACACATTCCTCCCTCCAAACAACGGCTAAGCGTTGATATAAATTTGTTGAAATCGTATTTGAGTTATTTGTATTGCTTTTGTTATTTCAGTAAAGTTGCTGAAACTTGACAAACCACTGAAGCGCGAGAAAGAGGAAGAAGAAGAAGGTGAGTGGAATGAATCCTTGTGTGTACATACCACAGATTCCACATCTTATATTAACGAGACTGATGATCGTAAGGGGAATATACATCCCTCGATTTCCCTAACCCCTCCAATCCAATTGGCTAACCAAACAAGGGAAATTGGACCCCTCCCTCCCATTTCCTATACATTCCTCCATCCAAACAAAGGGTAAGCGTCACTGCGTCAGTTAAGTTGTTGAAATCATGTTTGACTTATTTGTATTGCGTTTGCTATTTCAGTAAAGCCGCTGAAAGGGGACAAAATACAGAAGCACGAGAAAGAGGTAGAAGGTGAGTGAATGAATCCTTCCGCATACCCGAAGATTCCACATCTTATATTTATGGGGCTGGTGATCGTAAGTGGAATATGGATCCTTCTATTTCCCTATTCTCCCTGGTCCAATTTGCCATCCAAACTATGGGTAAGTGTCAATATTAGTTTTGCCAAAAGTATCTTTCAGTTATTGGTGTTGCTTGATCTGTTTCAGTAAAGCTGCTGAAAGGGGACAAACCGCTGAAACAGGAGGAAGAGGAGGATGGTGAGTGAATGAATCCTTGTGCACATACCGTAGATTTGACATCTTATCTTAATGAGACTTATCCTAAGTGGAATATAGATTCCTCTATTTCCCCATTCCTCCAACCCCCCACCCTCTCTCATTTTTCTCGACAAATCCCTCCATCCACACGAAAAGTAAATGTCAATATTAAAATTGCCGAAACTGTGTTTTAGTTATTTGTATTGGATTTACTATTTCAACTAATCCTCTGAAAGGAGACAGTGAGGAAGCAGCGGAAAGAGGAAGAAGGTGAGTGAATAAATCATTGTGATACCACAGATTCGACATCTTCTCTTAATGGGACCGAGGATCCTAAGTGGAACCTACTGCAGTATATTTTCTTGAAATGTTAACAAATCCTCCAAAATACTTCAACTTCTTTGTATTACTTCTACATCTGCAGTGAAGCCGCTGAAAAAGTACAAACCACGGAAGCAGGGGAGAGAGGCAGGTGAGAGAATCAATTCATGTGCTTTTATTTTTGCCATCTGTAAGTGGAATTGGTGATATTGATGTCAACAATCCACTTCATACAGGACAATGCCAGTCTTACACAAGACTTTGTCATTTATAAATGATTCACTTATGCGAGCAGCATTGCTGGACACCGAGATACTGCATTAATGTTGCAAACTAATACTGAATAAAGAGTCTTGCACCCATAATTTTTTAATGTGTTCTGCCCTTTGCTTGATTTTTTCAGATAATTGTGAGGATGGAACGCAAGAAAAGCGGCAGAGGAAAGTATTGTCTGGCTTTCTTGCTCCTCTTCCACTTTCAGATACTCTTATAAGGTTCTTGGGTACAGGAGAAACTGCATTAACTCGTCCTGAAGTAATAAAGAGAGTATGGAAATACATAAAAAACAATCGACTCCAGGTTTGCTCTCGCTACTTTCAGTTGAGCTCAGTTGTATATGAACGATAAGCCATGATTATTTTAGTTATCTTCTAGGACCTATGTTACTCCGGCTTGGCAGAGTAAGTGTCGTGTACGATATGTATCAGAGTACTTCTTACCCTATGGATTACGGAAACCTCTTTTGATGTGTTATTACAGGAAATGAAAACATCTTTTCAAAACAGCCATTTGTAGTAGAACTACTCCGTATAAATTACGGAAACCCTACTGGAACTATACAATGAGAATTCTTTTCAAAACAGCCATTTGTAGTATTGTTACTTCATAGAGAGTCAACATTACCCTAGGAAAACACCCTTAAATTAGCCTATACTTACATTTAAGTATTGGGGATTAATGCTTAAGAACAGTATTCCACTGAAAAAGTTTTCCGTCAAACCAAATGGATCCTTAACCTGGGAACGGACAATCAGGCTGTAATTAAGCATCAATCCCAAATACTTGAATGTTCAACATTAGATCCATGATTCTATGGGTTGTGCATAACCTCTATAATCTTATTCCTCTAGTGTGATGCATTACTGTTATTATCTAAAACTTTATTCTTTTACCTGTTAAGTATATCTAGGTAGAAATGTTTTGGACTCTGGTCACCGTCTTGAATATTAATGAACTGAGGCTTGTAGTCATTGATCCTTGGTTCTACTTGATGAGTTATGTTAGTAACCTAGAATCATAGCTGTCAAAAACCGAACACGTACCAATGATGGGGACAGAAATTTAATAACATCGTATCACTGTGAACTAACTCTCATTCTCTATCTATTATGTTAGGACAATACTCAGTAAGTTCAAATAATTCCATATTATTGTTTTTCCAAAAACCTGTGAGATCTCATGACCAGTAACCCTTTTGATTGTTCAAATGTGTTTCTCTAGTTTGCATGACTCGTGAAGCTTAACCTCGTAAATAGTCATTCCTAAGAGAGATTATCAAGCTAGTTCTGAAGCTTTTTGATGCTTACCATGCCTACCAGCGTGCCTTTCTTCGAGCTGTATTCCTATAATCAAAAAGCCTATTCTGATTTATTTTATTTTTTTGCACAAAATACACCTTTGCATTTTGAGACATGGTCTGTTTCGAACGCTTGCTAACTTTTGCCACTTGCATTACTTAATTGTCTTCCAGGATCCATTGAGTAGGAAGACTATCTTATGCGACGAAAAGCTGAAAGAGCTCTTGAATCTTGATTCATTCCATGGGTTTACTGTCTCAAAGCTCCTGACTCCGCATTTTGTAAAGATGTCAGGCTCAGCAATCAGCCTCCCTCAGAACGAACTCAAAACGTCTGATTGACGGGAAGATGCAATTCATTATTGAGTTAGGATATTAACTTGTATCATCATCTTGTATTCATATTGGATTTGCCATGATTGTTTCCTTGGCTTTTTTATTTGGTCTTTGTTGTTTACGGCAAATGTGATGAGAGTCGATCATTCTAAAAGTTTTTTCCATTCGGAAATATTAATTCTCTCGTTTATTTGGTTATACTTATATGCCTTCGAAAATTATAATAATTTTATTAGGAGTACAGATTAGATTTTAAATATAGCTAGTTTGGGCGTCTCTGGACTTGGCTCGGAGCAGAGGTGGCCGATGGCAGGTGCCAAGACTTATAATTCATCACTGTAGATAGTGATAAAACTTCCATGTTGCATGCAACTAACACAAAGAACACAAAGAATTGAGAGTAAAATTTGACATTGATTTCCCATCAAGGATCTCGCAGCCTCACCCTTGTGTTGTTACCCTACATACTACAGTCATGAGTCACTAATCACTATCTACTAAATTTATTTTAAATCATTTTTACAATTTTTTGATGTTATTAAAACCGAAGTTACTTGTATAATATTATTTGTCTTTCACTATTACGTCAAATAAAATAGAAAATAAGCTATATATACTTGTGTTTGCATGGGTTAAGACAACATGATGCAATAGATGTATTCCTCGAGCACAAAATCTCATTGAAGACGGCACGTATCCGTCACTTTGGAGTGACGGATACCATTTCCTCTCACAAATGACCCAAATAGATGAGAGAGGGAAGCACATGGGGTGCCCCCACATTGTCCCCCCTATCCGTTTTGTGAGTGGCATTACCCGTCACTTGCTCCGACCCGTCTTCAGCAAAACTAACTGCTCCTCGAGTTAGATTATATACCCTTTGGTCGATAACCGTGCTTAAAACATTTAAATTTCCGTCAAAGTATTTAGGAGCCTGGCGAAGGATGTAAGCATAGTTGCTAGTCATTTTGGTTCTATTTCTTTCAATTTTGTTGGGAGAATTGGCAATAGAGCGACTCATTCCGTTGCTCACCTTATACCGTTAGACTTTTTCACCCGTGTTGGGATTTTTGGTACAAATAACATAAAATACAAAGACACAATATATTTGTTATGGGATTAACCCACAACCCAACTGTGTATTATTATTCAAACACTAACAATAATACAATTTCAATCCTCCAACACTTGGCTACTAGCTAAGATTTTCAACTATGCTTAACTCGGGATATTAAGCATTCACTCTTACTTTCCAACAATGACTAATGACCTCTATTTATAAGGTCCTAAGTCCTAAGAGCCTTAATATCTTACTAATCTTAACTCCCAATATTTACTATTAAAAACATCTAACATAGAAAGTGTAAATAATATTCCTAGTAACATAAAACATAATTTTGACATAAAAGACTCTAAATGTTACTAACACATCAATAACATTGGGATTACTTTACCAACAATAACCGGGATATGAGATGAACATGGTCGAATGTCATATGACTCATATCTGATATTGTGATGAACTTGATATCGTCCTTCATATCGTACTCAATTAATCATACTATATTTCTTAAAATCTGCCTTAAAATTTGCCATGAAATAAATGTTAATTTGCCTAATTAGTGAAAGTGAGAAATTACCTTCTTTGACCTCGAAAATTATGGCGATTAAATTTATAGTTAGTTCAATTATTGTAGTCATCTATTATTTATAACTTTAGGGTTTAATTCAATTTGACTCGTTCTAAGTCGAAAAGACCCTACAGTACGTATTGTTGTGGACTTGTGGCATACTAGGTAGCACCAAAATATACATGGACACAGACATGACATGGACACGTGACACGACATCCCATGAAATTTAGTACACATGCCATTTTATTTTTGTAAATGTATTTGATATTAAATTTAAATAATTAAAGGTAAAATTTGACGACAACTATAGCTTATTCTCATTTCTCTTTCAAATTATCAGACACATTTAAGGCCCTGTTCTTTTGGACTGAAATTGTCTGAACTGAACTGAACTGAACTGAACTTAACTGAACTGAACTGAACTTAATGGAGCTGAACTGAACTGATCTGAACTGAACTGAACTGAAATAATAATAATAATAATAATAATAATAATAATAATAAAAATAATACCAATAATAATAATAAATATTATTATAATATTATTCATTAATAATAATAATATATTAATATAATCTAATAAGATATATAAAAAATAAAATATTAATATAATAATAAATATAGTAATAATAATAATATATTTGTAATATAAATGATAACATTATTAATAATAATATAATATATTTAATAATAATAACTAATAAATAATAATAATAATAATAATAATAGGTCTAATATAATAACTTATTAACATAATAATATTAAATATAATAATAATAATAATAATAATAAAAATAAATATGTGATTAAATATTAATAATAATGAGTATATTAATAAAATAATAAATATTAAATAATAACTTATTAATATAATAATATTAAATATAATAATAATAAATATGTTATGAATAATAAATAATAATAAATATATTAATAAAATAATAAATATAATATAATAATAATAATAATAAATGTATTAAATATAAATATAATAATATAAATAATACGAATTAATTATTAATAAATATAATAATAATATAATAAATATAAAAATAATATAATAATAACAATAACAATAACAATAGTAAATACATTAATATAAAAATAATAATGATATCAATAAGAATAATAATAGTAATGTTGAAATAAATCGAATCGAATCGAATCAATCGATTCGAATCGAATCGAATCAATCAATTGAATTGAGCTGAACTGAACTGAACTGAATTGAATGGAGCTGAACTGAACTTATTAGAACTGAAATTAAGTCCAAAAGAACAGGGCCTAAGAGTGTTTACGTATATCCGACACGGTATCGAGCATGAGACGACTAATTAGGAGGAGTGCTCGTCGAGGTGGCCTATTAGTTTGACTCCCTCTTTCCACTTTCTCTCCTCAATTCGGCTTCCAGAAACTTAACAAAATTAAGCTTGATATTTTGTGTTGAGTAAATACAAAGTCGAAAAGGTTTAGCACTTCAAATTACAAGGTACTATATTCTTCTCTCTCTCTGTTTAAGCATATATTTTACTGGTTGTTGATTTAACGCTTTTGTTTTTGTGGGTAGTTTCCAACTACTGTAAGCAATTTGCACAGTTATGCTGCTTAAATTTCACAATGGCACGGGGGCTTTCAACTTGCGCCCTACGACTATTGTCGACATATAGTAGACAATTACTCCGATTTAATCATCACCGGTTGAAGAATTGTGTGGTTGGCATTTCATCAAGCACTTTATGTGCATCCAGCGTGGGCGAAAGGGTTATAGTATAAGGTAGCCTTGAAAAAATATCGAAACTTTTAACTAAAAATTTCGAAATTTTCAAAAGTCAGCTGTGGCAAGCGCCCCTGCTAGCCCCCCAGTTGCTCCACCACTGTGTGCATCGCGCAATTTCTGTCTAGTTAACATCTTGCTGTTTAAATTAATGGTTGTGGAATAAATTCAACCAATTTGAGCTGTTAGGTGCCTCTTTTAGTAATCGGGTTTGTGTTGGACTATGCTGTCGAAATTTTGATGTATTTGGCTTCGTATAATGTCTTATTCTGCTAATTTTATTTGGTCAGCCATTATGAGAGAAGTTGTTACTATTCAACTTGGAGATTTCGCCAATTTCATTGGCTCACATTTCTGGAACTTTCAGGTATTTTTCGAGTTTTCAGTTGCACAGAATATTTGTTTCCCTGTAGTTCTGATGTTCTGTTAAATGGATTAAAGTGTTCTATCAGCAAATGCCATACCAAGGAAGTATATGTTTGCAGGGCATTTTTGATTGCTGATTTTGTGGCCATACTCGAGTTTGATAGCTGTCATTCACCCCCTCCATCGCTGTCTTTCGCGTGTATATTGTAATTTTTGCTTAGTGGGAGTGTTTTCTATTCTTCAACTATATCAGATTATCAGCTCATTGTCTGAAAATTACGATACATGATAGAGTTGTCATTATGCAAGAAGAGTACATTAGTTGGAAGTTGGCGTAAAATCCTCATTTTGTTATCAACGTAAGTATAAATTCATTCTAATGTAAATGGGGAGGATTTCTTATCTCTTGAGGCGCTGGAGACCCTGGAGTTATATTGTTGGTGTTGTTGCTGTATATTTGACTGTTACATATGGAATATCTGATTTAATGATTTCTACAAAAGCTATGTCATGTTCATCTTCTGTTTTTTTCCCTGCGTCCAACTACCAAGTAGTTTAGACAAATGTATATTGAGAAAAAAATGAGGAATTAAAAATCATGGTGTTGTGTGGTTTCAGTTCTAATATAGTTTCTTTCTAATAGGATGAATTACTTGGTTTGGTTGGTGATCCTGATACTGATCCCGTATTCAAGAATCATGGTTTAGACATGGATGTGCTGTACCGCAGTGGAGAAACTCAGGAGGTAAGATAAGTAGCTCGTTTTTCCATATCAGCTGGTTTAGAGGCTTTGGAGATGCTTACATACGGTCATAGCTTAGTGAGCTTTCTGCTTTTTGATCGTTTATGAATTTGCTGCTTTATACAAATTATTTTCCCTTGTATACTCCGTATTTAGTTATTTACAGAACTTTATTTCCCTGTATCACTGTATGCGTTAGGAATCTAGGATAGCACCTTCTCAAGTTTTTACTCAACTTTTAGCGGTTATTAATTTAGTTTAGATGTTCTTCTATCTCAGTGATAGTGGGGAAAGTGAGGTTTAGGTAGTGTGCTTATGACTTCTTTTTTGTTCTCCACGGTTTATGAGTGAACTTTTGTCGTCATTTGTTGCCTTCTATAAAGGGATTAACTAAGAATATGTGTGAGGGGGCCTAATATATCCCAGTACTTAAGCTCATACTAGAACCTGTCCAGATGACAAATTAATATTTACACTTTGATCATTTTGATGAGAAAGTAGATCAACATGCAAGGCCTAATATTGGTCGCATGTGGTTCTCCAACATGAGTATTGTTGATATTTCTTTTTTGTTGGATGTGGAAGCAAAAGGATGTTGTTGCTGTGTAGCTACGACTAGTTGTCTTCACATTTATGAACTGTTTATTGATCTAACCATTTGCTTAGTAAAGAAAGGGAAAGGGAGGGAGGGAGGGAGGATAGTGCAAAGGAGTTTTTCCTCCACATGTTGGAGGTATTATAACTTGGCATGTAATTGCGAAAATAGATCCCTCCACCTTTAATTATCTCCAACCCTTGCTAACTAAACAAGTTTGTCACCCTCCCTTTCTCTCCCATTCCCTCGTACAAATCCTTCCATCCAAACAAAGGGTAAGTGTTAACATGCACTGCTGAGTATTCATTCTCTTATTTCTTAAGTTCACTTGTCCACTTGTCGAAAGAAAACGTCAGTTATGTCATACTATTTACTCTGTGTTTGCTAGTCGGCATCAATGTTATTTTGCTAACCCTTCAGTAAGTTAACATATTGGGAATGTTTATCTGCTCTTGTTTGTAAGTTTGTTCATTTTATTCCAAGGAAGGTATATTAGTATATATCATGATTTTTATTGTTTGCAGGGTGCTCTTACATATACTCCGCGGTTAGTCTCTGTAAATTACCAGGGTACGTTTTTCCCCGCTCTCTCTTTTCTGCTGAAATTTTGTGTGGAGATCATGATACATATGCTTTGTGGTTTGAGCAGGAACCCTTGGATCAATGAGCTCAAGTGGGACATTGTATAATCAAATTCCAGAATTGTCGCCGTCTGTTGCCACCTGGTATGGCTGGCCTTCTTTCTTTGCAATTTGAAATGCTGTCTAGTAATGCCTTCTGAGGAGTCACATTTTTAGATTTTGTAGAAATGTGGAATCTCATCATAAATATGTCTTTAGACTCTGAGAGCGATAAGCACTCAACGTATCCATTCATGAAATCAATTGCAAATATTAGTTTTTGCTTACATTAGAGAATTGGTGTTATTGGTTTGATTTTAAATTATGATTACTTTGCAGGAGTTTGCTGTTTTTATTTGCTTGATTGCTAAGAATTTAGGCAGGACAAATAAACGAATTAAAGGACAGGAAAATATAATCTGTGGCTCTGTGTTATGTATATGTTAGGACAAAAATACTGCTAACGACATTAAAATGACTCTTGTCCTTGTAAACCCTGTCTTTATAATATCATGCTGTTATGACTGAGCATATTGACTTACCTACTAATAGATCTCCGTTTTCACTTTTCAGAGTTTCAACTATATTTTTTTGTGCTTTTTTGTTTCATGCATAAGAACTAAGCTCGTAAGTTCAACTTGCAGGAGAGGGAGTCTTTCTGTCCAACATTCTCAGCGTCAGAGACGAAACTTATTCTTGCAACGTTTGTACGATGAAGAGAAAATTCAACCGAGTGGTGTGGAAAATGGACACGCTGATTCCCAGAATGATAATCAAGACAAGAATATTGTAGAATCTTTGGAAAATGATGTCCATTTCTGGACAGATTTTTCAAAAGTTCATTATCATCCACAGAGTATATATGAAGTAAGTGGATTATGGATGGATGGTCAGGAATTTAATAACTATGGTGCTGGAAAAGATGTTTTTTCTGAAGGTTTTCGAGGCGAGGAGATGAATGAAAGGCTTCGGTTTTTTCTAGAAGAGTGTGACCATATACAGGTATCACCTAAAACCTATAGAAGTTTAATTGGGACTCCGAGCTCCTATTTATTATATTGATGGACCATCTTTTTTGTCACTTGACATCACCCTGGTCATATTAGGCTATTAATCTAGTGGCAGTTTAGCCACCACTAGAATTTTGTTGTATCAGACTAACTTCTCGTAGCATCTTGCTTGCTGAATTGAAGAAAAGATGAAAAACAATGCTATTTGATTCTTCACGAGACTGTCTCTCTGCTTACTAGGGGCTATAATTTGTATATTTGGTTGTTATCCTGTAATGATGGGATTGGTCTTCTCTACTGTTTCCAAGAGATGTATTTGGTCCACGATTATATTTGAGTGGCCAAGATTTTATGCATGAGTTCAAAGAATCCAATTAATTAATTTACTTTATTTTGATTGCTTATTAGTAACCAATGAAGTAATTTCGTGTGATAAAATTAATTTCGTACATATGACACACTTGCACACCTTCTCCATTGATTCCTATGAGCCAAATACCCTATTTTTTGTTCTGGACTTCTGGATTATGATGGAATAAAGCAAGGTTGCATACATCCTCCCCAACCACACCGCATCCCCACCACTAGACTTGCGGGTGCTCTAGGCATTGGGGTATATGTTGTTGTAGCACAGTTGAACAACACCATCAACTCAAGAGATTGTATTTGTAATCTTTGGTATTTCTACTGTTAGGACTGTTGGTTTCTCTTTTATGAAAATTAGTGTAAAAACTCGCATAACAGTTTTGTAATATATGGTGTTTCTACTGTTATAATCATATATTTGTGAGCTCTTTTGCATTGTTGCTATTTGACCGTATTAACTGTTTGGGCATTATATACAGGGAATTCAATTTTTAGTTGATGATTCAGGAGGTTTTTCTAGCGTGGCGGAGAATTTTCTGCAGAACATTGCAGATGAATATACAAATACTCCTGTAATGCTTTACACTGTCCGGGATCCTAGGTCTCATATGGGCAGTACAAGCCGGAAAAGGAACATCTCCAGGGATCTTCACGATGCCGTTTCTTTTGCAAGATTATCTCCCTTTTGCAAATTGATCATACCAGTTGGTTTACCCTCACTGGGTAAGTGTTGATTCCTTTCATTAGGGAAACACCAAGAATCGGTATTCGGTACTAACGACTGTCTACGTAACACATTACCCACTGCCTCAGACTCTTTCAAATGGTGGGTTAGGGGGGGAGCCAATATATGCAATAATAAAATTCCATCAAAATTTCCACTAAATGACTAAAATACTTGCCTACTTCATACTGCAGTAAACACTAATGCACTCACGTGACTCACCTCACTTTAGTAAGTGATTTTGCTTTATTTAATCATAACACAAAAGCTAAAATAAATGAGTTTTTGGTTCCAGTGAAATTAAAACAAAGTATTAATCATTGAATGATCTCGAAAAATGCCATCTTAGTTTTCATGCTCTTTTTTGCAGGCAAAGCCTCCTCTTATCTGCATGTTAATGATGCAAAGCCTTATCATTGCAGTGCAGTGTATGCTGCTGCATTGCATTCTCTTAGTCTTCCTTTCCGCATGGATTTGCCAGGACCTGCTTCAATATCAAGCGGTACTTATGGTGCTTTGAATATCAACGAAATTGTGCAAACTCTATCTGGCCAAAATCGACAGAATATGGTGACCATATTAGATGCTGCAGTTCCAGCACCTTATTTGACTGGTATTTTGTTAGATCATTTGTTCTAGCATAGCCTTTTACATATTGAATTCCCTTATGCTCTTTTTCTACACACTAATATTGCTTATGTTTCTGGACTCAGGGAAGCCGTCTGAAGAACCTATACTTAGCAATTTGCAGTCTTTGACTCCAGAAGTATCAGAAGGTGCAGAAGACCCGCAGTCCGTGGAAACATTGGTGGTAAATGGAGCTCTTCGATCAGGTACTTTAGATCTGCACATGGTTTCTGCTGTCGACGAAACATATTTATATCTTCAACTCTCACATCTCTCTAGTGTTAGAAAAAAATTACCCGTATGCATGCCTGCATATAGTGAAAGCATAAATTAGCTCACATTTTTATGAAAATGTGTGGTGAAAAATAAAGGCAAAAGAGACTAGTTTGTTCTATTTCATGGTCTGGCATGGTATAGTCCACTAGTCCAGTATACGAACTGCATAATGTATAACGTACAAACTGTAAAGATTATCCGATTGCCAGCTGTGGACCTCCAATGGCAGGATCATATGCTTTCTGTGTTTTTTGTTGTTGCTGTTATTCTTTGCATAATCATCTGATTCTTACCTTATTATCTTACCCAGAAGGACATCGAGCATCTGTCTCTGAAGTGCAACAGGCTATTTCCGCTGCTTACGGACAGGCGGTGCTGAGGCCTAGATTCTGTCACCTCTCTGTGGCAACTTGCCCTCTCCCAATTCCCTTACCATTCCCTACCATATTCTCTGATACTGTCAGCCAAAGTGGTCAACTTCTTGGTACTCCCAATCCAAGTTGTGTACTGAAAGGATCGCTTGATGTCCATTCGATCCCAATGGCTGCAAGACTCCGTTCTAGCAGTGCTGTCTTACCGTTTTTGTCAAACAGGCTGGAAAACCTTCGTAAACTTGGTATCCAACAAGGAGCTATTGGTGGAGAGTTATTAAAGACTTGGGGTTTTGGAAGGGAAGAAGTGGAGGAAATGGGAGAGACCGTCTCTAAAATGGTGAGGGCACTTGATCCTTATTCCGATACTTCTTCAGATTCAGATTAAGTACTGAACTTCAGAAGATACGGTCGTACACAATTGCTGTTATAGGTAGTTGAGTTTGCCTCACTTTCAATGAGCTAGACAGTCTCATGAGAAACAACTTTTAGGTTTTAGCCGGTAAAATGGGCATCCAAGTTTTTGATCTGTGGTAGTCCTTTTTCTCTCTTGCAGCATTTAGTTTAATCTAGATTAGGTTTTGGAGGTGTAAAAAAAATAAAAAAAATTAGTCTGGTGTATCTATTGTGACTTTTCATGCTTGTTTTATTCAAAGAAACGACAATTTAACTTTATAACTTAAATTCACTAGTGGTGTCGACCGGGGGTTAAAATTGTTAAAGTTGTTCTTGCTAAGTCTCCGGAAAATCACCAAGTTACTTGCCCAACCATTCAAAAAGAATTAATTAAATGTTGTGCCCATGAGACTACTAAGCTTATTATTGAGGATCTAAATGGTGATTACTTTGGTCTATTAGCCGATGAGTCTAGTGACGTGTCTCATAAGGAAGAATTAGCTATTGTTTGCGTTATGTTAATAAAGATGGTAAACTTTGTGAAAGATTTCTTGGGATTGTGCATGTGAAAATACAACTAGTTTGACACTTTTTGAGAAAATAAAGAAACTACTTGATGGCCACTCATTAAGTATGTCAAACATCCGTGGTCAAGGCTATGATGGAGCTAGTAACATGAGAGGTGAGCTTAATGGTTTGCAAAGTTTGATAATGAGGGACAATCCGTGTGCATATTATGTTCATTGTTTTGCGCACCAACTTCAATTGACATTAGTGGCGGTGGCTAAAGAAAACAAAGATTGTGACAAAAATTTTCAACATCTTGGAATTATATTGTGCTTAATAATATTGGATATTCTTGTAAACGTTTGGAGATGGTTAGGGATATTCAAGCGGATAAGGTTTTGGAGGCATTAGCATCGGGTGAATTTGAAAGTGGTAAGGGATTGAATCAAGAACTTGGTTTAAGTAGACCGGGGGAGACTCGGTGAGGATCTCATTTTAAATCAATTGTGAGAGTCATGTCTTTATATGGCACACTTATTAGAGTTTTTGAGATAATTAGTAAAGGGGCTAAATCCGTTGATGATCGTGCTAAAGCCGAAATTGGGATAGATCACCTTGAATCTTTTGAGTTTGTTTTCATGTTACATTTAATGAAAGTGGTGTATGGATACACTAATTCTTTGTGTGAAGCAATACAAAGGAAAGATCAAGACATTGTTAATGCCATGACTATTCTTGATTTAACTAAGGAGCATTTGACAAAGTTTAGGAATGGTGGATGGGATCAATTTCTTCAAACGGTTTCTAACTTTTGTGCAAAACATAATATTGAAGTCCTGAATATGGATGATTTTTATGCTCCTCCGGGAAGATGAAGACGTCGCCTTGTCAACGAGCTTAACCTACAACGATTTCGAATTGACATGTTTATAGGTGTTTTGGATAAACAAGTCCATGAACTACATAGCCGATTTGATGTAAGAAGCATGGAGATGCTAATGTGTATAGCTAGTTTTAGTCCCGCCGACGTCTTTGCTTCTTTCGATAAGGACAAATTGGTTAGACTTGCAAAGTTATATCCCAATGAGTTTAATGATACCGAGATAACACTACTTGAGTTTGAACTTGATATTTTTGAAAGTGATATGCTAAGGGATTCAAGATTTCATCTTATCAAGAGCCTTGGTGAGCTTTCAATTATGCTTGTTGAGACAAAGAAACATATTTCATATTCACGTGTTTATTTGTTATTGAAGCTTGTATTTGATACTTCCGGTGACAACGGCAAGTGTGGAAAGAGTTTTCTCCTACATGAAGTATGTGAAGAATTATTTGCGAAATAGTATGAGCGATGAACTATTAGATAGTTGTTTAGTGACTTATATTGAGAGAGATTTTTTTTCACAAGTGAGTGATGTTATTAGGCGTTTTCAACATATGAATCCTCGTCGGATGGCTTTAGATTTTTCCTTTGTAATTTACTATGTATTGTTATGACATCTCTGTTTACTACTCTTCATGAAGCAATGTGAAATGATTGTTATGACATCTCTGTTTTTCGACAAGCTATTGTCCTCATGTAGGTGAGATTATTAGTCAGACTCATTAAAGTCTTAAGACTCTGTCATATCACTAACTTACTTTTATTATTTTTATATTGCCCAGACTCATCTTAGACTCTATACATTATCGGATTCATCTCGGACTCTATTTTTCCATTTCACTTCTTCTTTTTACAAACTTAAAAAAACAAAAAAAGAACAAAAAGAAATGACATATGAGATTCACTCATTGGATAATTTCCTTTAAAAGTGGGGTTAAGACTCACCCAAAATCTTAAATTGAGTCTTGGATTTCCAAGACTCAACTTTAAGACTTAGGTAGATTATTTGTAGTCTTGAGTGAGTCTTGTCTTAAGACTTACCAAAGTCTTATCTCAAGACTACCAATAATCTTACCCTAATCATCCCCAATATAGTTACAAGTCGATTTGATATTATAAGGTCGATTTACGTAAATAATCACGAGAGTAAGAACTATAAAAAGCTATCGTTCCCTCGAATGTATTTTGCATTGTACTATGTTTTTTAAACAATCATATCTGTAAAACAAAGCACCATATTCTGTAAATCGGTTAACCTATTCGTCAAAATGAAGTATCATGTTCATAGACGAAGTCACGAGTTCAACATGCACAATTTGTTTTCATATCGTAGTTCACGTATAAACATTTCATTTTTTTTCAAATCATCATTTTCTTCACCTCGTAAACATAAATTATGATCAATTAACCATTTGCTAGTATTTGAATCCTTTTATAAAAAATGCCAAAATTTCTATCCCTATTATCATCATCACATTATCATTTGCTAATATTTGGATCCGTTTTATAGATAAGACAGATAATCCGTCTTTCCAAATAGACAAAGCTAGACCCCCCAATTCCACAAGGCCCCAATATCAAACCCTGGTTAAACCCTAATCAATAATCATCAACCTTCCCTCTCTCCTCGAAAACAAAACAAGAATGAATCAACTGTACCGCACCACCGTGCACAGGCTAGCCTACGCGGCGTCGTTATCCAGAAACTACCACACTATCCAGGCCATACCGAGGGAAGTAACGGGGCCCCGAGTTGCGGCCCGAGAAAGGGCCCAAGGTCGCATCCCAGCCGTCGTTTTCACCCATCCTTCTTCTTCATCTTCCCCCGCCGGATCTTCCGAAGTTTCTAGAAAACAGTTGTTGACTACTGAGAAAAAGCAGATTCAATCGTTGATCAAGACTGTGGGACCCGACTTTTTTTGCTCTACTACTTTCAAGCTTCAAATTCGGGCCGGGTCCGGATCTTCTGTTCTTCTTCATTCTGGAAATGTTCTTCCTATTAAGGTCATTTTCGTCTTTTTAATTAGGTTTTGGTTGATTTTGTGTTGATTAATTGTGTTTTTGTTATTTTTGAAAATGTGATGCCTAATGTTGCGATAATGATTGATGAATGTTGTATAGTCTTCGTAATCGGTTTGTAAGCGGTATTGGCTGCATTTAGCGAGGTTAGATTGAGGACACTGTTGATAATTGATACCGTGATGGTGATAGAAACCGAGATTTAATACTATGTACTTAATTTAAAATGTCGGCCGCAATACAAAGGTTCTCAATTTACAGTGTTGTTTGAAGGCGATATTGATTGCTTTTAGCGAGATTAGGCTGTAAGATTTAATGCTTTGGCATTGTGTGCAGTGTTGGTGTGTTGGTAATGACTTGGTGTCATGAGTGACTCATGACCTAGAGGACACTGACGACAGTTGATACGGTGATTGTTATCAAAACTGAGATTTAATTCTGTGAGTACAGTGTCTGTGCGGTTAAATGATAATGACGTACATTTTCATTTTCTTGGTTTTTGTTGGCACATTATATTTGTAAAATGACTAAAATTGAGTAGTTAAAGCTTGACCAGACATGTGAGTATGAGAAACTGAGTATATTAGTATAGACTAGTTTTTTTGAGTATTAGGGTTTCACGGAGTTAGGGTTGATTATTGAAAGGTGTTTGTTATTTGTTGGATTAGTTGCATAGAGATGCCGAGACAGGAAAGGTGTTGAATTTGGTGTTTGCTTGGGCCGACGAGGGATCACATTTAGAGGTTAATGTTCCCGTTGTTATCAAGGGTGCAGATTCTTGTCCTGGGCTTCAGAAAGGTTCGTATTGTCGTCCTGTTTATAAGTTCAAATGAATAATGTTGCATTATACTCAAGATGTGATGATGTTATGTACTTTTGCATTTTTTTTTCTCTTTGTGGTATGTGTGGTTGGCTTGAGATTTGTACTTCTCTTTATTGCTGCTTCTACTATTTCAGGAAGTAGACAAGGTAGGCAAGAGTTTATTTTTGCCTAAATTTTTTATTCAAACCACTCCAGAGTTGAGGATTCCTTGACAATTTAACAAGTTTCTAGTACATTTAATGACTTTAAATAGCTTGCAGTATTGCAGACACCTAGCATCCCAAATATTCTTCTACATGTTGAAAGAACACTTTTGTTAAATTGAGATTGCAACAATGTAAAGAAAACAAGGATGGAAGCATTTCGGCTGCCTTTGAAACATTTTGTCCATTTCCAAGGCCTATATCCTTAAGGACTTAAACTATTTAACATTTTGGAGTGATTCTAGCTAGAAACTTCAAGATTTTACCTTTCCAAACAACGGCCACACTTCAAAAATGATAAGTAACGAAAGAGGTATGGGTGTCTGCAAACAAAAAGACTTGCTGAGTAATTAGAGTAAGGAGGATATTCTCCCACCATAAAAACACTTGTACCTCGAACCACAAAGGAAATATATTGCTTAGTACGCTAGACAACTTTTTGCAATTGTTTTCAACTCGTGCATATTTTATATTATTTTTCAATTTTGGGAGTGTGATCACTTTTTTGGTGTAGCTCACGACTTCGTATAAGTTAAATGTCCGAGTTGTATCACCAAAAAAAGTTTGTAATTCAGGAGATATGGCTATGTTATTAAACCGCGGTATCAGTCATGATTGTGGTAATGCTCGCGAATTGTGGTTGCGTACAATAATCACTGGTGCGTCCAATGTGACTGTATATAATGGCTTATTTTATATAGGTCATATAAGTCGTGTCGGTCTAGTATCGGCCAAGCATCGGTCTAATGTCGGCCATGTCAGTTAAACATCCAGCCATGTCAGTTAAAAATCAGCCATATATGTCGAATATCGGCTGTTTTTGGTAACCCTTTATATATCGGTAAATATCAGAATGTTGAAAATCCTTTACATATCGGCCGATGTCGATTTCATACCATGGATATGGCTACAAAAGGTTGACCTTTTAGTCAGACAATGATTATAATGCCACCCAAAATGCTTTTAAGATCATTTTCTGTATATAAGGTTTGTGGACTTGTGGGATAACGTTGGATAGCATTTTTTCCATTAAACCCCACTTTCTAAATCTCCGGTCACAAAGAATTAAATATGGGGCTGGGTGGAAAAATTGGAGGGAGTGTTTAGTTCTGTCGATGGAGGCGACAAGCTCAAAGGCGTTAGAGACGATTGTTCAGCTCAACGTCATATGAAGTAATCTAAAACACAATATAAGTGTCCTAATCAGTAATCATAGGGCATTTTTTGGTGCAAAATGTCGGTTTTTTCTGAAAAACTTACTACACAAAGGCATCCTCAAAGCACTATTGAGTATTGACATTTGAAAAAGTGTGTTCATGGCGAGTGTTGGCTTTCTCACATACTGCAAAAGTGCCTTCAACCATGACTTGGTGCATTGAAATCTACATGACTTGGTGGTTGGTGCATTAAAATTTATATGATCAACAGTTCAATATGACTATTCATGCCAGGCAGCCCTAAAACTACAAGTCGTTTAGGGTAAAGTCTTGGTTTGTTGTGCAGTGTGCATGATATTTGAAAGTTCATGGGTAAACTATGTTGAAGACTTAATAACAAATATGTACTCTGTAATATGTAGTACTAGATAGTACCCACCTCATGTTTGAAATATCTGTTTCATCAACAATTCTGCATGACAATTAATGCTAGTTGGCCGTATTACCATAAGTCATTTGGCATGAAGGCTTGACTCATGCATGATATCTGACAAGTGTTCATGGGATGACTTTGGTGCATCTCTTGATCAATTTGCGGGGTGAGATAAGAGAGCTTCATCTTACCCCTATTTTTGCATTTGTTCTGTTTGACTGACCAATAACTATTTAGTTCGAAACCCCTTTTGCGACTTGCAAGAATGATTAACTCTTGAAGAATACTCTGACAATTTTGATACTTGTATTATGATGAGGATAGGGGATCGTAATATTTTCAAATTCTGAGTTCCTACTACCTCTGTTGAAATGACCGACTTATTTGGTTGTGGAAGGAGCTACAGACTTACCTACTTCCTGGCTGTCTTTCTTTTTTCTTAGTTTTCTCTCTGTTAAAAATCGCCATTTGAACTGGAGTTGTTCACTCTGCTTATTTTCTTTTAGTCTCGTTTGGACGTTAAATAGGTGTTGTTCCTTGTGCAAAACAGGGGGACAGTTGTATACAATCAGAAAGAACTTGAAATATCGTTGTCCAGCAGAGTCTATCCCACAAAAGATAGAGGTGGACATAAGCAATTTGGACATCGGGGACCGAATCTTATTAAAGGATATTCAAGTTGATCCTTCATTAAAGCTATTGAGTGGGAATAACACAAAACCCGTCTGCAAGATCATAGCTTTAGAAGGGGAGAAAGCAAAACCCGTCTGCAAGTCCGTAGCTTCAGAAGAAGAGAAAGCGAAACCAGTTGAAACTTGAGCTCTTACAGCAAGAGGCATCTTCCATAGTCTTTGTAACTGTAGACGTAGTTCTATGACAATCGATGAAAGCAGCTTGAAATTCATTGATTTCGAAAAGATGGTTTGCTTTAGTAGCCGACTTTTACTGCCCCCAACCGGTCCAAAAAAGAAAATAAATGAATAGAAATGGCAGAATACAAGTAACTGTAAAAGGGGATGCGTATTTGTAGGCTTTTCGAGTTTATTGGTATTCCACTATCAGTGGTAAGCTTTCTCCAGTGACTTGAGGAGATGTCAAATGCTGTAATGTGGTCGTCTGTTTGTTCTTTAGCTATTTTGTGGTTCTGATGAATTATTTTGTCAATTATTATCTAAAAGGCCAAATCGAATCTTTTGTGAGTTGGTTCTGTCCTATCTATTTCCCAGAAAAGTGGAAAATAATGCTCTTTTTTTTTTTTTTTTTTTTTTTACTTTTTAGTATTCCATCAGTAAACCCAGTCTCCCACCCATCAAAAACTACTACACCCTTACCCTCAAAACAATCACACCACGAAAACAACCCTCCATCCTCAAAAGTATCCCCCACCTTGTCGAGTCACTCTACCGCCCTCCGATACATCCCATCCTCTAAATCCCCTCGGCGCTCGCCTCCACCCTCACCCTTGAACTAGGGATTTTGAGAGTCGCGGGCAGCAATGAGTTTTGATCGTGTGGGGTGGCGTTCAGGGATGTAGTGAGTTTTTATGGGTGACAATCGGTAGTGGGTCGGGTGTGATGGTTTACTCGAGCAAAAAGATGGGTAGCTACTAGCGACTACTATACTAGTGGGATAATAATGGTTTAATACTACACAAATTTTCATTTAAGACAAACATTATTCGTCTTAAGCTTAAAACGGGTCAAATACAATTATCATGTGGTAATATTTAACCCATTTTAAGATTTAAGACGGATACTCTGTCTTAAGCAAGATTGACTCTTAATACTACACAAATTGTATTGTCCACTCTTGTCTAAATTCCAAGTAAAAAGAAAATGTTAAGAACATGATCAAACAACCCAAGAAAAAATAGAATGTGTATAAAAAAACAGTTGAATTAAATAGTTGAAATGATACAGTCGCAACAAAAAACCTCACCACTCATCATCAGTCACCAATCCAAAATCGAACGGCTCTAAATCCCCCTTCACAACACGTGTACAACTGTAGGCCCACAAGATCTCAAAAAATGAATATAATAATAAAGACAAATAAGAACAACTCCCCTCCAAAACATTAATACGGGTGCAGCAACTCACAGACACTTCAGCAGCAGCAGACCTGTTTTTTTTTTTTTTCAGTTTTTTAAGACTCCTCCCATTCCCTTCAATTAAAACACAAAAACAAACATTTTCTTCACAAAATTTAGGGTTTACAAAAACATAGAAACACAAAAAAATGGGGAGCACACCAAAATGTTACATGGATATAAGTATAGGAGGAGAAATAGAAGGAAGAATAGTTGTGGAGTTATATAAGAATGTTGTTCCTAAAACTGCTGAAAATTTTAGGGCACTTTGTACTGGTGAATTGGGCATTTCTCCTCTTTCTGGTCTTCCTCTTCATTATAAGGTTTGTATAATTATTTTTTGATATAAAGTTTGTTACTTTTGGGTTAATGGTATTTATTCTGATATAAAGTTAGTAACTTTTTACTGTAGCATTGCTGTTTTTTGTAATATTGATGTGTATTTGATGGGAAGTTTGGTACTTTATTTACCCAAAACACTATTTCATTCATTTAGGAGAATGGGTTTGTGTTTTGTTGTTTTCTGGTTTGTTTTAGTGTGTGGGGACAAGCAATGGTATGGGCAGTCTCTTTCGGGCTTTCTCCGACCTTCTCCTCTTACAAATGGACATCATAATATATTGTACTGACTAGAGTTTGTCATCCGCAACGTTTTATCTGTTTTGTTTGCTTGTGAGACGAGAAGATTGGAGAGAAGACCCGAAATAGAAGGTCCTTAGCATTGCTGTTATTTTATAGGAAGAAATGTTGAATGCTGGGCAGAAAAAAACATGGTTAGATGGGATTTCTGGAGAATCAGCCTGTCAATCATAGTATGAGGATATGGTTATTGTTATAGCTGAAATGAATTAATCTTGTTGTCTTTGCATTCATATTTTAGGGAATGGGTGGAAAGATTGTGTGTTGATGTATAGGTTGGCATGTTAAATGATATGGTCTGAAACAGTTGTTGATAGTTGATAGAGTACGATTTAGGCTACATTATTGTTTTGGGTTGATTGCATGTATGTTTAATCTAAAAGGTGGTTTTTTGCATATTTCTGTAACTTATAAAGGTCTCAGGCTCTGCCCTTTGGTCTTGAATCTTGTCGGAACAATGCTTTGTTGTAAATTTAGCTAGAGCTAGAAAAGTAATTTATACTGATTACGATTTGTTTCATTTCTTGTTTGCTGCTATAATGTTTGGATTGATCATCGTCGTATGCTCTATGTTTATTTTGTTGTATAGAGGTCATGAAGACAGAAAAGGGGATATATACCTTCCATGTATTTCCTATGTCGGATGCGCTTTAATTTGCCTTGTAAGAATCAAACTGACTATCCAAACAAGAGAAATTACGTCTCTCCTGTTTCTACTGTCCACCAAATCCCTCCGTTCCAACAAAGTCTTAGTGTCTTGGCCTCGTACTTGTAGTATGTGTTTAACTATGAAAACAATGTTGACAGGGTCTAAGTTTCCATCGCATTGTGAAAGGGGCTATGATTCAAGGAGGAAAAATATCTTCTGGGGATGAAAGTGTTGGAGAGTCCATTTATGGCTTGAAATTTGACGATGAGAATTTTGAGCTGAAGCATGAGAGGAAAGGCATGCTGTCCATGGTCAACTTTGGTCCCAATACCAATGGATCTCAATTCTTCATTACCACCACTCAAACTCATCACCTCAATGGTAAACATGTTGTGTTTGGAAGAGTAATCAAAGGTTTGGGGGTGATTCGTTCCATTGAGCATGTCGATGTTGACGAAAATGGTCAGCCGATTCTTGATATTCTCATTGTGGACTGTGGAGAAATTCCTGAGGGGGCAGATTATGGGATTATTGACTATTTCAAAGATGGTGATACTTACCCGGATTGGCCTTCTGACCTTGATGAAAAATCAGATGACTTCTCTTGGTGGATTAAAGCAGCAGACGACATTAAGGCTTTCGGCAATGAGAATTTCAAGGTATATATCACGGTTTTTGAATCTAATGATCGTTCTTGTACATTTAGCTCAAATGCTTAGTTGTGGATAGTTAGATACTTACATGACAGAATGTGAATTATGAATTATCAATGCAGTTCATAACTAAGAAATATTGCTAAAACTGACCTAACGACTTCTAATTAAGTAGATTGTTTGATTAAGCGACTAATTTTCTGAATGTAGAAGCAAGATTTTAAGATGGCTATGCGAAAATATCTCAAAGCTATGCGGTACTTGGATGTGGGATGGGATATGGATTCATTGGATGGAGGTGACCATTTTTACTTATTTGTCATCATCATTATCAATTTATCATGATATTGTTCTTTTGAATTTTGTATTTATGTTCGTGATTAATGTTACTATATGCCATATAAACAGAAAAGAGCACAACTTTGAGGAAAAAGAGATGCCAGTTATACACAAACATTGCGGTAAGATCAAACCTTTTTTAAAGCTATGTTCCCTGGTTCTTATTATCATGCCATATATAAATAGAAAATATCACCTCTGAGGAAAATGAGGTGTCAAATACAAACGTTGCAGTAAGATTAAAACTTAGTCACTTAATTACTGATTAAGTGTGACCGCAAACTAATTCAATGCGGAAATGTGGACCACAAACCTGTTGGGAAATTTGCTAAAGATGATTTTGGAGTACTTAAAACTTTGTCTGCTTTTATCCATGTCTTGTGTAATTTAGAGACTTCATTGCCATATTTTATAGTATTATTTTGAATAAGAGTCATATTTCGACAAAATAGTGCAGTGTTGACTGTTGTACATGCTTAATTATAGGATGCTTGTTCATTATTGATAGCTTTAGATTAAACTTGTATCGTGTATCCTTACTTAGGCCTGTAAGTTGAAACTGGGAGACATAGATGGGGCCTTGTGGGATGCTGACTTTGCTCTTCGTGATGATGAAGAATATGTGAAGGCTCACTTCCGAAGAGGCCAGGTCAGCATTTTCAATTGTGGTGGTCCATCTTCATTTTCTCGTTTATGCCTGTGTTTATATACTGCTCCACTATGTATGTTTTAGGAACATGTTTCAATATTCGGATCATTATTACTGTTTTCCTGCTTCGGTAGTATTCCCTCTGTCACAGACCACTGTGCCACAAAAGACTGATTCTTTTTTTTAATGGGTTCATAAACATAGGTTCGACAGGGTTATATTGTTATAACCTTGATTTCTCTCTATACTCCGTAGATCTGTTTCCCTCCAATTTGACGATCCCAATTTGCTTTTGTTTATTGAGGGTAATATATTAATATAAGCATATTACCGTGTAAATCTACTAAAGTTAAAAGATGACTCATACAAAGTACTTGTATATAAAATGATTAACCAACCGGTTGGAAGATGATTGATCTTTTGTGGCGGAGTGAGAGCATCATTTATCGTAAACCTAACACTGGTAACCATAAGACAGATAATGATGGACCTGTATATTCTCAAACAAAACTGCCTCGCAAAGTATTTACCCCCTAAAACATTGGATTTAATCCTTATATTTGTATGTCTCGCAATTTCTATATGTGAGACTATCTCAAAGCAGACTAACTAACTGAATGAAGAACCATTACATTTGGCTATACATGTTTCAATGCAGGCATACAATGCTCTCTGTGACATAGATGCTGCTGCTAAATGCTTCGAGAAGGCTTTGGAATTAGAACCAAATGATGGTTAGTTATATAGGCATTTCGTATTATCTTGTTCTTCGTGTTACAATTTGGGATTCACCAAAATGAAAACTTTTGTGCTTCCACTCTTCTAGGTGCCATAAAGAGAGAACTTGCTGCAACCAAGAAAAAGGTAAACAAAATATATCTTAGTATCTTAATAGTGAGCAGACATCAATTTCTTAAGCTAATGTTCTCCGTATACGATTTCAGATTGCTGATCGTCACACTCGAGAGAAGAAGGCATACACAAGAATGTTCCAGTAAACATGGTACGTCAGACGTGTTTGTCACCCTTCGTCTAATTCCAGTCCTTGTATTGTAGAAATAGAAACAACCATTTATAATTGAATGAGAAGTAGTAACTTATTATACAAGACTAATGCAGGCACTTGATGACGGATGCTGGCCTCACGAAAGAAAGGTACAATTATGGCTATAAAATTAACGAAACTAAGGGTTATTCACCTTGGAACTGAATATAATTCATCTGGTACAAACTGTATATTTCAGGTTTTTGGCAGGAGTAGTTTTCTCGGACTGGGATGGGCATAGATCTGATAATTTTCAATCTTGTATAGATGATGAAAAATACAGAAAACTTCCAAGAGTTCTTAAAAAGATGCATGGCCTGCATACTCACTCCTGTACATTGTTTTGTGCACCATCTGGTTTAGTTCAAATTTGAGCCGAGTAAGACAACCAGGTTGACAAAACTGTCTCCTGTGTTTTAAGACTATTTGCATTTCCGGGACTAGAATTCCAGAATCCTGGTTAAGCTAAAAATATATTTGTAAGAAATTTCTTTCGTGACTCAAAATTTACGATTTGTATGCCATAACCTTTCCTTCTCATTATCTCAAGGTACTCCGCAAGACGCAAATGGTAACAAAGTGATATCTAAAATGTATGATCCTCTCTGCTAACGTGGCCAATTGGCTGGGTACGAGTTAGGGGTTGGTTCAAGTACGACCTATTTCGTGTATGTTAGTATTCAAGTTGCTTGAAAACATGTTTTGGTATGCAGTAATTTAGAGGTAAGGAATAGTTTGGGTCAATTTTTTGTCTAAGAAGAAGTGATTTTGCCTTTAAATTGTGTAAATCTACCCAAGGGTTAATATTGGGTCAGCTAAATGTGGATCACATCGATCATTATAGTCGGGTCAAATTTGTGAGCTCTACAACACCTCTACTCTTTGCTTACGGCAAGAGTATGTGACGTTGAGAGTTTGTTTCCGTTGCTTGATGTTCATAGATTACTCTGGAATGAAAATGTATAGTCAGTATTATAGTAAGGGGAGTGATAACGTCACTTGAAAATTATCCACGTCACACAATATGTGTGAGTGAAGATTAAAATAACTTTAATTTTCTAGAAAGAAATAGAGTGGCACAAGCATTTTTCAAGGGACGTTATTGCTTTTGTGAAAGATTTTCGCCTTTTCGGTCATCTTTATAAATGAGTCCGAAAATGTTACAATTGACATTATTGTCCAGCCAATAAGCAAATCAAACTACCCTGATCTAAGGATAATAATGAGATGAGACAGTTTGTGAGCAATTTGAGATCGACTTAATCAACTTTCGACTCAAGAACTTAACGAGTTAAGCCGAGTTAATGTTGGATGACTTAAAAAGCTCGCGATACAAAAGAAAGTTTATCACGAATATATGTTTGCATCACCATGTCAAATATTCTCATTAATTCGCCTAATGTTTTTAACTTTTTATATTCATAATTCTTAATTCTATGAACACAAGCTAAACGGACGGTTTTTTTTTTTTTTTTTTTTTTTTGGCAACAATAAAAAAAGGTTCCTTACATAGTGCTTAGCCGACTCTCAAAGCTAGACTTTATTATTACATTATCTGAAACATAAGTTAAACTAAAAATGGGGTTAGAACGGACTGTTCAAAATGTGAAAATGTTAAATTTAGAGAATGAAGGTCAAATAGATGATATGTAAAAAAATAGACCTTGAAAATGCGATGTTATTGTTATGCATATGTAATAGCGTACCAACCTTAACACAATATTCTTGCTTCTCTTCTTCATTGACCTCAAAATCGCCCAATTATTACTCCCATTATTATTATTATAATTCCAAATTAACATTCAAGCATAAACCTCATCAAACCAACACCCTTACTTCTTTCACTTGCTTCTCACCAATGGCTGCCTTTAATCCCAGGTACTATTTCATATATACCATTTCCGTCTCACTCATTTGTTTACCTTTTATATTCATTGTAACGAGTTTGTCGGTATAGAAAATGGGTTGTTGATTAATTATTGATTAATATAATTATTATGGCAGTAGAGTAATATACACATTAATTACTCATAGAAAAGATTGAAAATTTGGAAGGAAAGTGTGATTATAATAAGTTAATAACAAGGGTTTTGTGTTGTTTGAAAGTGATGGGAATGTAACCCAGAAAGGAAGTGGGTCAGTTGATCCTGATTGTACTCAGATCATTGTGGTTCGTCATGGAGAGACTGATTGGAATGCTATTGGAAAAATGCAGGTTCTTTTCTATCCCACTCTTTCTTCTTTTAATTGCGTAAACAAATGACTGAGACGGATGGAGTAGTTATTTTTAGGTTTGCGGAATCTCAAAATACTTTTTAAGTCACTCTACATTGTCAAATTGTGGCCCTAGACTTTTTTTTTCTTTCGAGTGGGATTAGATAGTTATTGAAACAATTAGTCTCATTGTAGATGGGTATATCCGTCTAAAGATGTAGATGGGTCAAATATGTTACCGCTTTCATAATAAGACAACCCTCGTCATCCTCTCCGTTGGTGTCATTAGAAAGGCATTGCAGAAGGTGGTGAGTTGGTGTGAATCCTCTCCGTTTATTGAAGAAAGATCAGTTTCAGTTTTTCGTAAAGGGAATATATTTGCCCCTAGGTGTTGATGTGTTAGCAAAGGTATACGTTTAACTCAAAAAAAAAAAAATGGAAAGATGAAGTGTGAGCGTGGAGAACAATTAGTTGTTCCGCCTTTTTCATCATTTTGTTGGGTTAAATATAGACGCGTAGGAGCAATCATGGTCCCTTGATGAGAAAATAGACGTTCATTTCTGTAAGGAGAGTATCCATTCTCAAGTGGGTATGACTGTATGATAGAAGAAATGTCGCATAGTACAACAAATGTATGATCTTAGGAGGCAACATTCTTATCGTGTCTGATGGAGTAGGAAGAATCCAAAGTTGGGTGAAGGAGTTGTTTTCTTGAAATGGGAAAGATTCTTGTGTGTTGCCAGTTTGTTAGATTCATAAGAAAATGATTAAAATCGAGTTTTGATTGTTGTTTACTTCCAATGTTTTTTTGTATGAGTATTTGCTTGTCTCATGTTTCCATTTATGTGTATGATGTTTCACCAGGGTCAATTGGATGTCGAGTTGAATGAAGTTGGAAGGCAGCAGGCAGTTGCTGTAAGTTCAAGTTCATACAACTATACCCACTGTTCAATTTGCATTGCTAATATCTCGCTTTGATGTGTTTCTATTAGGTTGCTGAACGGCTCTCTAAGGAGGCTAATATTTCTGCTATATATTCATCTGATTTAAAAAGAGCTCTTGAGACGGCAGAGATGATAGCAGCCAAATGTGGTGGGCTTGAAGTAAGTGTCTCTGCAAATTTTGCATGTTACATACTTCTGATATCTTGTGTGCGGCAAGTGGGCAACTGTCTCAGGGAAGCAAGAGGGATTAACTATGCTGAGTATGAGACCTGAACCCGATGATTAGCTGTTTATTCCTTGTATAAAATGTTGTTATTTAAACATCACTCAAGTTTTAGGCTCACCGTGACTCTAAATCATTATTTTGACTTACATTGATCTGTTGTTCTTGTTGTTGCTCTACTTTTGTAGCTCCACAATACTATGGATTGACATTTCCAATATAAGTGGATGCACCACCTCAATACCTTCGGCTCTTTTGTTGTGTTACGAATTCAGGTTATAACAGATAAAGATCTACGGGAAAGACATTTAGGAGATCTTCAAGGGCGTCTTTATCATGAATTAGCCAGGGTTACCCCTAAAGCTCATGCATCTTTTAAGTCGTCAAGAACAGATGAAGAGATTCCGGTGTGTATGATTACCCCACTTGTATCAAATTGTGTTAGACTAAATTATGACTAACACTTGCTATCTTTCTCGAACAAGGGAAATGCATCATACAATTGTTATATTTGTCATCACTAGCTTCTGTCTCTTAACTCAATGCATGAATCTGCATTTTCTCTAATAGTTTAAGCAGTTGGTATCGGTATAAGTTCAAACTACGATGTAAGTGACTTAAATAATGTTGCATTCAATAGATTGGTAGCATTACAATGCTATTGGAATTTGGAAATCATGACTTTCTTAAATAATGTATTGCATTCAAATACCTGGATAAAAAATGATAAAACCAAATCTTGGCTGAACAGCGGGGCCTTGCATAATGCTTCACCCTCATTCATCAATTTCTTCACCTTGACTATCTTTGAAGTCCTCTTCCTAAAATGCATGTGTCGATTATTTAGACATGTGGATAATAAACGTTACAAAAAGCCTTTTTAAGGCGTTTTAAATCTAAAATATTGTGTAAATGCATGTTGTTAACCCAAATAGCCCTATAAATGAAACTACTTAGTTACTACTCTATACTTGGAGGGTATTTGGGTAAATAAGATGCAGTTTTATAATAATGCGTGGCCAAAACAGCCGTTTAAGTATGTGCTAGCTTTATATCACTATATGTACTATTGACTTGAATGTATTTTGGTGCTTGCTTAAGTTTTGTTTGGAAATTGTGGAAGTTGAGTGATGACATCCTGGCTGGTGGGTTTAAAATCTTGAAGTTTGCCATGTGCAGGGTGGTGGAGAAAGCCGTGATCAGCTGTATCAACGCTGCACGTCTTGCTTGAAGAGAATTGGTGAAGCACATAGAGGTCAGTTACCTTTATTTTCAGTCCCTTTATCCTACATTCACAACCATAGTGTCATGAGGTGTGACGTGCACCTAGGCGACAAGGTCCCTTGACAATGAGGTGCAAGAGAGTGTTGAAGGCATGTACTTTATAGACACGAGGTGCACTGCTTTCGCAACAAGTTTGTATTTTCAAGTGTATTGGTGAACAAAATTTACCAATACACTTTTTGGAGTTTTCAAAGAAATCATTTTTGGTCCGGTTTAAACTCGTCGTCAAAAGTTACCAACCAAAACAATATTTATAACTTCACAAACTACTCTTAGTAAAGGTCGGATCCCAAAGGACGGATATTGATGTAGGATTTTCAATTGCAAATGGTTGTGTCTAGGGGTGTCGATAGGAGATCAACTAAACTAATCAACAATGTAAAAATAAAGTAATAAATGCAAGCAAGAAGATGAGAGGTAAACAATTGAGTAAAAGCACTAGGGTGTCATGGGTTCATAGGGGATTCATAGGAGTTGATCATACAAACATGTTCTCTACTAGATGCAAGCACTTATTTTTGTAATGGGATCGAGTTAGTGTATATCTTACAATCCCTAAGAAGGTTTGGGCTACAAGTCGACTTAATCCTTCCTATCCAACTATATGCATGGTCTAATGAGACTCGAGTTGGTTTATGTCTTACAAGTCTCATTGAAAAGATAAGTGATGGGTAAAAAATTGCAAGGATTCATAGGCTCGCATTTCATCAAACATAACATGTGCATAAGTTGGAATTACAACAAGCAAGCAAATTAATTATGAAAACTTATTAGATTAAGCATGAATCAATCCCCGTGATTGTTTTCCCTAATTCCCCATTAACCCTAGCTATGGAAACTACTCACTCATTATCAAGTTTAACATGCTAACAAGGTTGTCAATCATACTAGCAAGGCAAAACATGATGAACAAATGAAGATGATTAACAATAATTAAAAAGGATTAAGAGAGAATTATACCTATGAAGATGATTCTAAATAATAAAGCAAATAATAATAGAAGTATTTGATGATTGATGGAAGGTTGTCAATCCTCCAAATAAACCCAAATAATCTTCTAATTACCCAAAATAAATGAAAAACAATAGAGAAATTAAGGAGAGATTAAGGAATGAGATTTGTATTAAAACTAAATTAGGAGTTGATTACAAGATTAAGATAAGATTACTAATTGATTACAACTTGATTAAGAGAGCATGCTAATCTAAGTAGTACAAATGGGTATTTATACTAAAGATTAGGGTTTCTAAGGGCTTAAATGACTATTAAGACCCTTAAGAAAAGTTGAGGAAATACTCCCAAGGAAATGAGCATCCCCGTTTTGCTAGTCCCGCATGGATATGCTCGTCCCGAGCGCCTTGGAAGCCGGCACGATGGTTTCTGTAAGGTGATCCGAGCGGATCATTAGGGGAGACGCTTGGATCCTATGGTTTCAAGACGAGCTTCTTGAGCACGGGACGCTCGGATTGTGGTGCAGGGAGACGATTGGCATTGGCAGCAATCCGCTCGGATCCTGGGTCAGACAACTTTCTTCTCTTAATTCCTCAACAATCCGCGGGGATCTTGTTGAGGATGCAAGGATTCTTTCATCATTGCCCAATCTACTTTATTATCTACATATGTCTTCTAGTATTGTCTTCCATTTGATGCTTGGTCATTAGATGCGATCAATTTAGCTTCATTTCGCCATGTAAATGCAAGGTTTGCACTCCTCTCCTACTAAGGAAACAAAACCTCAAAGAATATGCAAAATGGGAAACTAAAGATAGTAAATGACCCAAATATACACTATAAAGCATAGGAACGAGGCTAATTCGGGGACTAAATGTGCTCAAATATGAGTCACATCAAACATCCCCAAATCGAACCTTTGCTCGTCCCAAGTAAAGAGGTGACAAAAACTAGGACCCTTATTCAAACTACCCTATTAATATAGCCGATGTGAGACAATTAGCGGGTCTCACTCCGCCCCTTCTACTCACAACAAGACAACCATGAGGTAGGATGCCTTCTTGCAAGGCAAGGTGTGGCTTGTCAAAATGGCGACACATCCAAGCATTAAAGCACACAAAACAAGTAATGGATGCATCTACAAAAATGAATAGTCACTTTCCTCATCTAAGTGGCGGAAATTATCTAAAGGGGAAGTAATCTAAGGGTACACATTCCATTATAGATATGATTTCTTCAAACTATTAAGCCTAGGAGGATACCAATAAATCACCTCCTAGTTGTGTCAAGCTAAGGTATCTTTGTCCTCAATTGTTAAATGCTTTCGTCAAGAGTGGACTCCCTATGGTGTTAGAAACACTGGAGGATCGTGGAATTCCCCTTCTTACCTAGACAAGAAGAAGGGTCCTCCCCTCTCTACCATGCACAAAAGTGGATACGATGGAAAATGGATCAATAGTATTTGAGTTTCATATGGGAGTTTGCTTTTTGTTGTTGTTTTTCCTCCCAATTTGTGGCATTTAACATTTTGAGAACACTTTCTTTTTGCATTTCTTTTGATGTTGGCATTTTCAACACTTGACAATTTCAACATTTTCTTGCATTTTCTTTTGAACATTTTCAAAGCTACCCCATTTGTAGTGAGGGTGCTTATATTTGAAGCATAGGAGTTTTCATTTTTGTTACTCTTTTTTTTTTTTTGATGCAATTGCGAACTTTCTTGACTTTTCATTTCAATTTTTGAACTCAAATTCTTTTGAACAATTTTTTTGCCCATTCCCTTCGATGACAAAATGTTATAGAATATGGATGATGGTTGCATGGATCACCTTGAAATAAACGGTAGCCAAGGAGCTATCACACCACAAGGTACTCTTGACTAGGCCTTAATCCATGGGTCAAAGGATACTACACTACAAAAAGAAATAAAACAGGCGACCAATTTTGGCGACTGAAATCAGTCGCTAAACTCAATTTAGCGACTGACTTCATTCACCAAAGACCAGTCGCAGACCTTGGTCGCTTTTTCTGATTTTAGCGACCAAAGTCAGTCGCTAAATTTAGCGACTGCAATATCAGTCGCTAAATGAGGAAAATAGCGACTGACATGATAGTCGCCATTTTGGCGACCGACATGGGGTAGTCGCCAAATTAGCGACTACATCGATCCCTAATTTGGCGTTTCAGTCGCTATTTTGGCGGACCCAGCCAAAATCAGGGAGGCTCTTTAGCGACTGATTTGTGGTCGCAAAACTGCAAATCAGTCGCTAATGCTACTAACTATTTTCGTGGCTTTTTTCGTTTTCATTGCTAGCCAAATATTTACAACCTGCATACAAACCGAAGTTCAACAACGCCACACATTTCAAACTTCAACCCAACACCACACATTTCCCAAACTTCATTTCATATATTGAAAATGAAAGGTTTACAAGCTAACATATTCTAAAGTTCAAGTCTTACATGCTAAATTAAACTTACTTAACTATTGGGAAGCCAACACCGGCTCGAGTCCCCCCTCCTCGACCTTGCGAATCCATAGGATCGTAGTCGGGTCTAGGTCCGGGTTACAACTTTGCCACCAATTCTTAAACATTGTCATTTTTTCCTTTATTTGGCGGAGTATACAAAAGCCCAATTCAGAAAAGGCGGATAATGACATATGGTTTGAGTTGGTGAAAGGCTTCAAAAAAAGAAACGTGTATGGTACCGAAAGTTCAACACCGGCTTTCTATGACAACACGCGTAGGAGATCGACTTCAACAACTCCCATCAACACATATCAACCAGGAGTTATTAGTCAACTTCAAACTCAACTAAGAGAGCGTGATGAACGTGATAAAGAACTCCGCCAAATGAAGGAAAAAATGACAATGTTTGAGAATTGGTGGCAAAGTTGTAACTCCGAACCTCGACCCGACTACGATCCTATGGATCCGCATGGTCGAGGAGGGGGGACTGGAGCCGGTGTTGGCTTTCTAATAGTTAAGTAAGTTTAATTTAGCATGTAAGACTTGAACTTTAGAATATGTTACCTTGTAAACCTATGATTTTCAATATATGAAATGAAGTTCGGGAAATGTGTGGTGTTGGGTTGAAATTTGAAATGTATGGCGTTGTTAAACTTCAGTTTGTATGCAGGTTGTAAATATTTGGCTAGCAATGAAAACGAAAGAAGCCACGAAAATAGTTAGTAGCATTAGCGACTGATTTGCAGTTTTGCGACCACAAATCAGTCGCTAAAGAGCCTCCCTGATTTTGGCATTGTCAACCAAAATAGCGACTGAAACGCCAAATTAGCGATCGATGTTTAGTCGCTAATTTGGCGACTACCCCATGTCGGTCGCCAAAATGGCGACTACCATGTCAGTCGCTATTTTCCTCATTTAGCGACTGATATTGCAATCGCTAAATTTAGCGACTGACTTTGGTCGCTAAAATCAGAAAAAGCGACCAAGGTTTGCGACTGGCCTTTGGTGACTGAAGTCTGTCGCTAAATTGAGTTTAGCGACTGATTTCAGTCGCCAAAATTGGTCGCCTGTTTTATTTCTTTTTGTAGTGTAGTATCCTTTGACCCATGGATTAAGGCCTAGTTAAGAGTACCTTGTGGTGTGATAGCTCCTTGGCTACCGTTTATTCCAAGGTGATCCATGCAACCATCATCCATATTCTACCACATTTTGTCACCGAAGGGAATGGGCAAAAAAATTGTTTAAAAAAATTTTGAGTTCAAGAATTGAAATTGACAAGTCAAGAAAGTTCGCAATTGCATCAAAAAGAAAAAGAGGAGTAACAAAAATGAAAACTCATATGCTTCAAATATAAGCACCCTCACTACAAATGGGGTAGCTTTGAAAATGTTCAAAAGAAAATGTTGAAATTGTAAGTGTTGAAAATGCCAAACATCAAAAGAAAGTGTTCTCAAAATGTTAAATGCCACAAATTGGGAGGAAAAACAACAAAAAGCAAATTCCCATACGAAACTCAAATACTATTGATCCGTTTTCCATCGTATCCACTTTTGTGCATGGTAGAGAGGGGACGACCCTTCTTCTTGTCTAGGCAAGAAAGGGAATTCCACGATCCTCCAGTGTTTCTAACACCATAGGGAGTCCACTCTTGACGAAAACATTTAACAATTGAGGACAAAGATACCCTAGCTTGACACAACTTGGAGGTGATTTATTGGTATCCTCCTAGGCTTAGTAGTTTGAAGAAACCATATCTATAATGGAATTACTTACCCTTTAAATAATTTCCAAATAATTTCCGCCACTTAGATGAGGAAAGTGGCTATTCATTTTTGTAGATGCATCCATTACTTGTTTTGCGTGCTTTAATGCTTGGATGTGTCGCCATTTTGACAAGCCGCACTTTGCCTTGCACGAAGGCATTCTATCTCATGGTTGTCTTGTTGTGAGTAGAAGGGGCGGAGTGAAACCCACTAATTGTCTCACATCGGCTATATTAGTAGGTTAGTTTGAATAAGGGTCCTAGTTTTTGTCACCTCTTTACTTGGGACGAGCAACGGTTCGATTTGGGGATGTTTGATGTGACTCATATTTGACCACATTTAGTCCCCGAATTAGCCTCGTTCCTATGCTTTATAGTGCATATTTGGATAATTTACTATCTTTAATTTCCCATTTTGCATATTCTTTGAGGTTTTGTTTCCTTGGTAGGAGAGAGTGCAAACCTTGCATTTACATGGCGAAATAAAGCTAAATCGATCGCATCTAATGACCAAGCATCAAAGGGAAGACAATACTAGAAGACATATGTGGATAATAAAGTAGATTGGGCAATGATGAAAGAATCCTTGCATCCTCAACAAGATCCCCGCGGATTGTTGAGGAATTAAGAGAAGAAAGTTGTCTGACCCAAGATCCGAGCGGATTGCTGCCAATGCCAAACCGAGCGTCTCCCTGCACCACAATCCGAGCGTCCCGTGCTCAAGACGCTCGTCTTGAAGCCATAGGATCCGAGCGTTTCCCCTAATGATCCGCTCGGATCACCTTACAGAAACCACCGTACCAGCTTCCAAGCCGCTCGGGACGAGCATATCCATGCGGGACTAGCAAAACGGGGATGCTCATTTCCTCGGGAGAGGAGCATTTCCTCAACTTTTCTTAAGGGTCTTAATAGTCATTTAAGCCCTTAGAAACCCTAATATTTAGTATAAATACCCATTTGTACTACTTAGATTAGCATGCTCTCTTAATCAAGTTGTAATCAATTAGTAATCTTATCTTAATCTTGTAATCAACTCCTAATTTAGTTTTAATACAAATCTCATTCCTTAATTTCTTTATTATTCTTCATTTATTTTGGGTAATTAGAAGATTATTTGGGTTTATTTGGAGGATTGACAACCTTCCATCAATCATCAAATACTTCTATTATTCTTTACTTTATTATTTGGAATCATCTTCATAGGTATAATTCTCTCTTAATCCTTTTTAATTATTGTTAATCATCTTCATTTGTTCATCATGTTTTGCCTTGCTTGTATGATTGACAACCTTGTTAGCATGTTAAACTTGATAATGAGTGAGTAGTTTCCTTAGCTAGGGTTAATGGGGAATTAGGGAAAACAATCACGGGTATTGATTCATGCTTAATCTAATAAGTTTTCATAATTTGCTTGCTTGTTGTAATTCCAACTTATGCACATGTTATGTTTGATGAAATGCGAGCCTATGAATCCTTGAATTTTTTACCCATCACTTATCTTTTCAATGAGACTTGTAAGATATAAACCAACTCGAGTCTCATTAGACCATGCATATAGTTGGATATGAAGGATTAAGTCGACTTGTAGGTGTTGTACAATCTAATTGATTCGGCTCCGGGACCCAAACCTTCTTAAGGATTGTAAGATATACACTAACTCGATCCCATTACAAAAATAAGTGCTTGCATCTAGTAGAGAACATGTTTGTATGATCAACTCCCATGAATCTCCTATGAACCCATGACACCCTAGTGCTTTTAATCAATTGTTTACATCTCATCTTCTTGCTTGCATTTATTACTTTATTTTTACATTGTTGATTAGTTTAGTTGATCTCCTATCTCAACCCAATTGTGACACCCCTAGACACAACCATTTGCAATTGAAAATCCTACATCAATACCCGTCGAGTAATTTGTGAAGTTATAAATATTGTTTTGGTTGGTAACTTTTGACGACGAGTTTAAACCGGACCAAAAATAGTTTGTGAAGTTATAAGGAAGTAGAAGCTAGAGATCATGTGGAGAGCAGAATGGCGTAATGAAAGTAGTATAAGAAAAAAAAATACAGAAATTGTTTGGTAATGTTTCTCGCTAGTTGTATCTTATCTACAAGCTGCATCTAGGGTGCACTGAGGCGCTTTGGCTGTGCCTCACTGAGCCTTGTTGTGCCTCACCAAGCCTTGGGCTTAACTGCTTTAGCATCGTCACTAAAGCGTGCATTTTTTATGTTTGAAGTACATACATCCACCCTACTTACTCAGCCAAAACCAATAGCCGTTGCCCTGGGGTGATGTTTACTTGTGGTTTCACCGGTGACCGTTCAAATGGTGATTTCACCGGTGATGCTTCAAATGGTTGTTTATGACTGCCAATACCAAGTCATTCTGAGAGTTGGGCTTTTTTATTGTTCGTTAGTTAGTTACTTAACTCAGCTCCTGATGCCATTTCAGGTCAGCGAGTTGTGGTTGTCTCTCATGGAGGTGCAATACGAACACTACATAATCGGGCTGCAACCAAAGGACAGTCTCCAGGCAAGATATTGAATACATCCGTGAGTGTACTTGAGTTATCGGAGGGAGACTTGTGGTCTATCAAATCTTGGAATGACGCCAGCCATCTGAAGCAAACAGATTTTTTGGAGTCTGCTTTTGGTGGGGATTCTTCCTCAGGCTAGCTTATTATGATAAACATTGTGCTTTATTCAATCCATTTGTGCAAGAAGAAATACAAGCATCGCGAGAGCCTAGACATGAACTATAGAGCCTGAGTAAAGGCAGTTATTTTGTATAATCTTGGAGGCAAAGATGTGTTGAACCCATTGATACTTTTTTTTATCATAATAAAGAGGTTTTCAACAACGCTTAATCGTCTATTATGTTTATAATGGGGCCTGGTTGATTGCGAGTCGTGATGGTCAGTCCTGTAATTACGTCTTGCTTTCTGCTTTCGTTGATGTGACCGATTCTTATCATATGGATTGTGAAAACGCCGGTTGGCAGCTGGAGTTAGGTTTAACTGTTGATTGTGGACAATAGCGGTGTTGGCTATGAAAGCGTAAGATTTATGTTATTGATGACGTTCTGATTGATGCATTATTATTCTGAGGTATATTTTGTCAAAACAGTGGACTCAAGCGTGAGGTATATGTATATGATAGCACAGGCATGCGTGCGCCTGAGTCAGCATTCCTGATATGGTGCTGGTTATGGGCAGCTCATAGCTGAGTCGAATATTTGGTGATCGCGCCTGGTATCATTCTTCATTGTCTGCTGCCTTCCAAGAAAGATCACGTCTGTGTGTGCGCGTGAGTGCACATGAATGAGGGGGGCGGGGCTACTTTGTTTGAAGGGTTCCTATGCCCCATAATTTTCGTATCTTGTCATCAGTAGAAGAGACTTAATGCAAAACCACAGAATCCTCCTGAAAATCAAGGAATCAGAAGTACCAGAGAAATTTGATTTATTTGTTTATAATCAACCTTCTTCTGCAGACCTACTAACTGTTACAGGTGCAGGAGTTGAGTTTGCCAGCAGAGTTTGTTGTGGGTCCCTTAGAAAGAAGCTACCAGAATGACCTTTTGTAAATTCCGATACCATGTCTAATGATTCATCCGATCTACCCATTAGATGAAGTCCAGGAAAATGATTTCCCCATATATCATACGTAAATCTGCCTTCAGGATCCGTTCTTTTCTCTTCTACTACCTGGACTGCTTTCTGGGGTTTCACCTTTGGTCCTGGGGCTCGAGCATGTGGAGAGATTGCCATTCTCGAAGGACATAACCTCTCTGTCCCCGAAAATGTAGCACAAGGCAACACCACTGGTTTACTTCTTGTAGAATCTGGACAAAATGGTCGTCGAGTATATAACAGGTCAGTACAGTTTCCAGAAACTTCTACGGAAACAGCTGACTGTGTACTTGTGTAACTCGTGGATTCGTCAGAACGACTCTCTCTTGGGGACAGGGAACACGTGTTTTTAGGTGAGGGAGTTGTGATCGGTGACAGAGGAGATGACGGTGTGGAATTCCCGCTTTGACTGGTTGAAACTTCTATATGCGCCATCAGCCCTGAATTGACTCCGCTTCTCTTCCTCGGCCTCCTCCTCTTGTCCTTACGAGTTCTTACCGTCAAACTAACAGGTGGGGCGTCCTTGCCACCACCACTCTCTATTTCTATCGACTTAGATATTGAGGAGGCCGAAAAACTAGTTTCAGTAGTAGCATCAGATGAACCTGCAGTCTTGCAATCAGCATACTCCACGATAATCGCCTTTTTCAAGTCCCCTTTATCTCTTTGAACCTTTTTTAAGCGAGTCGATGTTTTCTCTCTTGGCCTAACAATAGGAATCGATCTCTTCTCACATGTTATCAAGTAATCTACCGGGGAATCAGAGGGCGTGATTTGGAGTGTTATAAACCAGAACAAGAGGATCATTAAAACAGCAGCTATAGCTAGAACCACGGCAATAACGCATACCTTAACTTGCACCCAGAAAATGGATTTCCTACAAAAATTAAGAATATCAATCGGTATACTCGCTTGCATCGGTACTATAAGCATTCCAGAAGCAAACTTGAACTCCAGGTCCCTATGTACCACAGGCCTGGAAAAATCCGCTTGGTACGATATATCAAGTTCATATGATTCCCCTGGCCCAAGAGCAAACCCCTTGCAATTGTGTACTAAAAACCCATCCAGCCCACATGATGCCCCGGAGACCTCTATCCTCTCGATTTTGAGATCAAAATCACCAGCATTTAAAGCAATCAGCTTCTTCAACATTGGCTCAACAGGAGAGGACACATTTGTTGGATTAGGCAGGCTCGTATTGAAATGGAGCTCGTGTTTGAGTTCAGGGCCCTCAAGCAAGACCAAGGAAAGCAATCCACCATATCCACGAAGAGATAAACGCTCTACACCAGATAAATTGTTTCTTATCAAAGCCAAGCTCGTCCATTCACATCGATTGGAAGGGCGAAAGAAGATGGGACCCAGTGATGCCGTGCCATATGGATGTAGGAAAGCCTCCGTCACAGTATTCTCCACCATGGAAAACCCGTATCTGGTTGGACCGGCAGAATCATGATGGACAAAATTATTCAACCAGGGTGACGGGATATGACTGATGTGAGGTTTACAATTATCCACGATTTCACCCGAATTTAGAATTAGCTGCACTGTAACAGAATATTGGCTGGGATTTTTGACAGTAATTGACTTGCCAGAGTATCTGTCTAGTGGCACCAGTGGGAAAAAAAGCTCGTGATCATCAAGCAAATAAAGATCATTCATCGTCCTCTGATCCCTCCATTTCTGAAGCACAAATTCATCCACTTCAGTATCACCCATTACCTATAATTAGCAATAAGATATAATTATAACAAACTAATACGGAGTAAGAAATATTTAATGTACTCCATCAAACAAAGAAAATAAATAAATTGCATATGGACTCATTTGCTTTGTGGTTACAATCCGTCTTATTGTAGACGGACACTATCCGTCTAAAGCTGTAGACGGATAGTGTCCCTCTCACAAAATGCAAGTGGGAGGGTAAGTGGGGGTATTCATTTTCCACCTACTTGAACTATCCACTCTCATTTTGTGAGAGGACACTATCCGTCTACAGCTTTAGACGGATAGTGTCCGTTTACAGCTTTAGACGGATAGTGTCCGTCTAAAGTTGAGAATTTGTGACGCAGTGATGCCTGTAAGAACTAATATGGATGATAAGAGCGGCATGCTACCACATTTGAGTTCAATTTCAATATATCCACAAGGAGTCAAGTTCCTCGAGGATGGTAATAATTTCCTCAAGAATATAGCGGGAAGGTATTAAAAAACCATCATGAAACTTATGAAAGGCACAAGAAAAGACATTGTCTTCACGTTTTATCAGAATCATTGTAAGGACCAACAACAACAAAAAGGATGCACACAACAAGGGCAGCAGCGACTATTTTGTTTCATACCTTGGTAAATGTTGACGGCCTCTCAGTGCTCAAAGGAAGATGATTCCGTAACACTGGCTGCTGTTTGAGGCAAATCCCAAAAAGATTTTGACAAGGAACCTCGAGGCTAGGATTCCTTGAGTCATTTGCCAGAATAACTAGCTTACAACTCAAACTCTGATGGGCCATATTGACAAATGATTCAGAATTGACATCTGAAGTATTGTACGTTACCAATGCTACTTGTGTGACACTGCCAGGAAAAAGAAGGAGGCCTTTCACGTATTTGATCTTCAGGAGCTTCTTGCTTTCAGCAACTTCAGTAATCTGAACAACTTTCAGTAAATCTGATGCATTGTTCGTCACAGACACAGAAATGGTAATTTCACTTTCAGAACAACTCCCAACAGCATCAATGAACGCCGATAGTGGGGGTGCAATGTCTTTCCATGTTGCTGGGTTGTTTATTAAAGCCTCGAAAGGAACTGTAATGGTTTCTCTCTCTCCATCCAATAGTCTAAGTCGCCCAATAGTGAGAACTACAGAATCCAATAGTTCAATTACGTCATTTGAACGCTTCTTATCATCAGAAAAGCTGTATCCGTTAAAACCAGGATTCTGTTTGAAACAGATTACCTGTGCTAAATGAGTATTATCATTTCCAATTGCTGAAAAATATGCAGTTACTTCCTTCCAGTGAATGGCTTCATCAAAAGGATTGGCTACCGATAACTTCCTATTCGGCCACCCACCAGAGGAAACATTGAAACCCAGCAGCGGTACCAGTTTGTCTGGAGATTCGATTACACTGCCTTTAGCCTGAACCAAGAAACCACCTAAACTCGTTTGTAAAACCAATTCTGCTGAAGACGATCCCAACCATTTAGGCAAGAAAACAAATGGTATGGAGGTAAATTCACCGGGCCCCAGAAGTACCTCACTAAAATTGAATGGATGGAACTGTGAGTCAGTGCTAAATGGTTCAAAAACTTTTATCACATTTTCATTGCAGATATTCTCCAATCTCAAGAAAGCTACAGAAGGATGGTATATATAGTTTTGTCCCCAGTCCAACTTCTTGGGGCTTATACTAAGACAACGAAACGATAATTCTGAAGATGGAGACTTTTCTATCTCTATGTTCAGTGAGCTAATACCCGCCTCTCTCTTATACAGTAAACGTTCCCTACCAGGAGACAGAACGATTGGATCAGTATTATTTACACTATGAAGAATTGTCGAGTGATCAAGCCATCTGATCTTCAGAAAACAAGCAAGAGTCGCCCCATCAACTAAGTGAGTCAGAAAATCATTTGAGGACCATCCGACATTAATATCTGGTTTTTCTTTCGAACATTGTTCTTTTGAGTGAGAATCATGCAATGTCGAATGAAAGGGAAACTCCTCGGAACAACAGCAAACATTCTCACTGTCAGAAAAATGCTTCTGCCACCGAGCCCTATAATCCAAAGCAAAATGACACTGGTAGCTGTTCTCCAAACCAACGGCACTATTCCTGATGGAGCTACAACATGCACTATTATCTACAAGATTGCACACCCCTTCCAGAGGAAATGATACACATTCAGCCAGGCAAGCAAGGGTGCAAACGATACCCAAACTCGCCCAAATGTAAAGAACAGTAGCTGGCTGCAGCATGTCCCTGCATGATGAATACACAAGTAAGCATAGCTAGCTCATACCCTGTGTATAATGAATACATATAAGCAAAGCATTCAGTATATCCATCCGGCACTATATTATACCCTGTGTCTCCCAAATTCAGGAACCTAACCCCTGAAGTGAACAGCTGCTAATGTTCGACTACTAATCGCTGAGTCCATCTAAGATATCACAAATTACAGATAATTGCACATACACAATCCATCATAAGATGATAATATGAAGCGGACAGTGGACCGTCAAGAACCCAAAACAACAAAAATCTCGAAAGCATGAGAAATTTAATGCTGTAGAACATAACAAAGGTGAATACATAACCAAAAAACTTTCTTTTTGCCAATATTACCTGGATTTTACCATTTACAACACATCATCATTCGGATTTATTCAGTAATTTATAAAAATACCCAGAATGAATTTATTCATATCAATCCAAATATACAATGCGTTCATACTAAGCAATAACATCATTAACACACCCACATGATTGATTTATTTGATTTTATTTTGGATTTTTCCTGTATTAATTACCTGTTCAAGATAACATCATTAACTTCAACAAGTACATCAATACTTCAATCAATTCATATATAAAATGAAGTAACCAACTTATCATATATTCACACCGTTCCAATCATTTATTTACCTTTGATTAAAATACCCTCACAATGAATATAAACGTTAAACAAATGACTGAAACGGAAATATTATAACCCAAGCTTTTCAATTCTAACAACTTACCAAAAATAAAAAGTACAAATCTAACATGACATTTAAAAATAGATGATAACATAACTTATCCAAAACAAGTAAAGCAATCAAACTAAATAAAAGTACAAAACAAACAGATGATATTAGTTATTTACATGACAAAATACCCTTTAAAGTTGCTGAAAAATTAAATAAATAATTTCAAAAAAAAAAAAAAAGACAGAAACTTTTACCAGTTAAGCTGAGCAGAAAATGAAGTCAGAAAAGATGGTGATTAGGGTTTTGAATAGAATATTAATGAGATAAAACAAACCATAAAATCATGCAAGTTTGTTGGTGTTTTTTGGTATTTTTTTTGGTAAAAATGTGAAGAATTTGGACGGAAAATGGAGAATAAAAGCACCTGAAAACCTGAAGATAGAAAGTAGTGGCCTGAAAGTACGAGCGATAAAGGAAAAGAGTAGACAATGAAATTCATGCTACATTTACCTATTTGTCCATCCACTTTCCTACCCTATCAGTCTATCACCACCAAGTATCCGGGTAAAACAAATACGGACACGAAATAGACACATAATATGGCAGGTAGACATGTCAAAACTCGACCCGACCCGAAATCCGATCCATCCAACCCGGCTTTTTTGACCCGCGACCCGTTTGACTCGAACTCGAAATGACCCGTTATTTTAGGGTCGAGAGCCGACCCGAACAGGTTGACCCGTTGGGTCAAAGGTAAATCAAAATTTTTATTAAAATATTAATATTTATATATTATATTTGAAAAAATAGTTAAAAAACATTTTTTTATCACTTAAAATTACAAAAATAACTATAAAGTTAATTTTATATAACTTTTATAATATTTAATAATAAAATAATTATTAAAAAAACTTTATTTTAATAATTATGTCAATATAATTAATGTAACCGTTGAATATGATTAAAATATTAATTTTAAATATGATTTACATTCTAAAAAAAAAATTAATTAAAAAAATCGTTTAAAAAAGACGTTAGAAATTATTTATTGACTCGTATTCTGACCCTAACCCAACTCGTGACCCGTATAACCCGACAAGTACATATTTTGATTGTATTTAGGAATTGTAGGCTCCATTTGAGAAGATAAAAAAGTTTTAGAATATGAAAAATGGCATGGGTCTGATTCGAATGGAAGAGAGATGGACTACTTGATAAATATAAGTAAAATCAATTGCTAATAAGAGGAGTAATCTATAAATAGATATAATCTCTTTTCTCCAAGGAATGTGGGACACTTGCGTGTGAGTTTTAAATTCCAACACGCTCTCTCACGCGTAAGCTCCCTTTGGAACCCCGAGCAAAACTATGAAAGCGCACCAAAATGGAAATTAACGAACCCTTAAGGAGGCCCTCCACCGGTGCCATAATTTGGTCCCAGCTTAAATTCAAAAACCAAGAAGAAACATTGGGTTTGATACCATATTAGAAATTTAGAACATGCACAAATTCTTCTTTGTGACGGAGGGTATCCGTCACAAACAAGAGACGGGTACCATATTGTCTCACAAAAAACCCATAGGGGGTGAGAGAAGGAGTACATGTTGTGGGTGCCCACCTTGTCCCCTCTACCCATTTCCACTCACAAAATACCCGTCGCAAGATCCGACCCGTCACAAGCAAGACTTATTGTAGAACATGAAAATGCCCATGGGACTTACAAGAACGTAGGACAAACGAATCAAATGACAAAGAAAAGTAAGGTTTCATTCTAAAACTAATTAATAGTGACCCCATTGATAAGGTACAATCTCACTTTTTCAAGTATAGGACACTCACATATAAATATTATATTCCAACAAAAACTAGCTTACTCGACTGAAATTACTTATTTAGTCCGTCTGATTGTAGACGGACACTATCTGTCTATAGCTATAGACGGATAGTGTCCCTCTCACAAATGAAAGTGGGTAGTGCAAATGGGGGTATCTATTTCTTACCCATTTGCACTATCCACTTTCATTTGTAAGAGGAACACTATTATTCGTCTATAACTATAGACGGATAGTATCCGTTTATAATGAGAATTTATGTTTACTTATTTGACTAAAATTTCAGCTACCAAAATTTTTCATTTTGACCTTAGAGTAGCATGTCAGATCCAACCATCAGAGGTTAGAACCCATAAACACCATTTTCTTTTACCTTTTGCTTTAATTTTCAAGTACTACATACAAGTTCACAAATTCTTATTTAGGGCGAGTATTATAAAGAATTATCGAAAACATATATTTATACATAGAAATGTCGTTTCTCGAGGTTATAATTGACAACAAGGAACTCATTACTCAGTTTATATAAATTTCACTTATTTAGAAGAAATATATGGGCGACTTTTTGCATTATATAGGGACTGTAATTTCCATATTTTTTACTCTTATTGATTATTTTTTTAAAAGGTGACCAAATAACCCAATTTTTAAATTTTTTTAAGTTTTAAATCTGACAGATTTTAAATGACAAACAAACAACCAGGGACAA